>NC_138346.1:180938927-182143510 GCF_046562875.1 Panthera onca
GATGTCAGCACAGAGCCTGCCCCAGGGCTCGAACCCATTAAATTGTGAGGTCATGACCTGAGCCGAAGTCAGATGCTTAACTTGACTGAGCTGCCCAGGTGCCCCTGATCTTGATATTTTATAAAGCTTGCTAACCTACAGGTTAGCTTGATTTTAAAAAATGGGTATATTTTCCACAAGTTACCTTCTTATATGGTACTTAACTAATTTATTTCTGTTACTTGAATTGTTTTAAACAAAATATTATTGCAGCAGTGTCCTTGGTTAGCACACCTGTAAGTGTGATGACTTGCAGTTCCTCTTGCTGGTTTCTAGGATCAGCTGACATAAATCAGTGTGTGCTTAGGAAAGAAAAATATGGCACTTAGAATTCCTGTTTTCATATTTATACTGACAGTTTTTAAAAATTTTGCTACTTAGCAATAATATAACTTCTTAAAAATTTTAGTTATACTTCTGTATTTAAGGAAGAGGCAGTTAAAATAATATGTTCACACAAAAATTTATATTTCCTTTTATAGCCCCGTAGCTTCTCATTTTCTTCATTCTCATTAATTTATTAAAAATTTTTTTTTGCAATAAGAATGCTTAAGACCTACTTTCAGCAACTTAATTTTCTTTTAATAATCCATTGTTGGATTTTTTTGTTTGGTTTGTATTTTGTTTAGCTTGATGTTTTGGTAATTTTGATGTAATCATCTAATACTTCTTTCTCTCTTATGCATGGGTTTCTGTACAAAACATACTTGCTCTATGTCTTAAAAACATAGTTCCATAGTTCTTCAGATACCAAGGTATTCTAAGGTAAACTATGTTTTGTCTATATCTAGTTTAGTTACAGGAAACTGAACAGTGGAGTTGTTCTTTGAATACCTCTGTCACAGAATTTGGGTGATCTTTTGTAGCTTAATGTTGAGAGCCCTCTCCCATTTAACCCTCCCTATTCATTATGATGAGCTTCCATAAGTCTAGAGCATGTATGACTTCATACAGCCAAATTAGCCTATAATCTCCAACATGCCTTAAGCATTCCTTTTGCTAAGCTTATGCTTTTCCTTTTCCTTATTGATCATTCAGATTTTCTCTTCCCTTTTTCTTAAAAGAAATTTATTTATTTATTTATTTATTTATTTATTTATTTGAGAGAGGGACACACACAGAGTGAGCAGGGGAGGGGCAGAAAGAGGGAGAGAGAGAATTCCAAGCAAGCTCTGCACTGTCAGCACAGAACATGATGTGGGTCTCAAACTCATGAACCATGAGATTGTGACTTGAGCTGAAACCAAGAGTTGAATACTTAACCGACTGAGCCACCCAGGCATACCCCTTATCCTTCCTTTGAGGCTCACTTGAGGTCTGATCCTTTCTATTATCTAGAAGCCTCTTCTCTTAGGACACTTGTCTCTGAAGCTTTGTATCCGTTATTGTGCTTTTGCTACATTGTTCCTCTTCCCTTTACCCAAACAGTGTGCATATACATGTACAGGTTTAAAGAGAATGGGTAATATTGTTGAAAGAATTAGGATGACTTTCACCTAGAGTGTGCAAGGATGTACTTTATGGCTAAGTGTACATGTTGATTCATGGATATAGCTTGGAAAATCATTATGCTATACCTTTAATCTATGGCTAACAGCTATGTAGAAGAAATCTTTGAAGATAATTGAGTAGTCCTAATGTATTACCACATTATTGCTAACATGTTGGCTTTTTTTTTTTTTTTAACCAGGAAGTTTATTATCTTTTTCTGAATGTCAAAATTGAGGTATATTTCTAAAGGTCAGGTCAGTAGTCTCTATAGGCAGAGGTCTGTATTTTAGGGATATGGCAAGTCTAATAGCACTCTCATAAGTACCTGGCTTGAATTTGTGATTTATTATTTTTTTTCTTAGTGGTTGATCTAATGCATAGAGGATGAATATTTTTAAAACATCTAATGACTGATAACAGTATGTGTAGAATATGAGGATATTTTAAAATGTTAAGAAATTATAGAAGAGTTGCAGAATACTTCAGGGTTCTTGATATCCTGTATCCAACTTCTGTTCACATTGACATCTTACAGTATAGTTGGTAACACAGCACAGTATAGTTGGTGTGGTAACAATTAGTACAACTGGTACAGTACTATTGGTAATTTTAGTACCATACTATCACAATAGTACTATTTTACTGTTGGTACAATATTATTAACTGAACTATAGACCTTATTTGAATATCACTAGATATTTTACTAGTGTACTTATTTTGGTTCAAGATTCAAGCTAGAATCCACAGTGCATTTAGTTTTTGTGTTTTTGTAGCCTTCTCTAATCTGTGATAATTCCTTAGTTCTTTGTTTCATGTCCATGACACCTTTGGAGAGTATTGATCAGGTATTTCATAGCATATTCCTGAGTTTGGAGCTGTCTGGTGTTTTCTCATAATAGACTGAACATATGCGTTCTTGGTAAGAATATCACAGAGTGATTTTGTGCCTTTCTCATTGTACCAGAAGATGTCTAATGTCAGTATGTCTTATTACTGGTGATGTTAACTTTGACACTTGGTTAAGATGATGTCTCCCAGGTTTCTTCACTGTAAAGTTACTGTTTTCCTCTTGGTAATTTGTAAATGTCTTATGTGCAGATATTCTGAGACTATATAAATATCCTGTTAAAATTTTGCCCACTGATTTTCTGTCTTCTATTGATTTGTCATTATTCTTATAAACATTATTCTTAAAAACTATTTTTAGTAGTTTTCCTAGTTTTGCAAAATAATCTTTAAACAATCAGAATCTACATTTAAATAGTAATATACTGCTTAATGTGTGGTCTGATGGCCATATAACACTTTGTTTCTAATTCTTCTCTCCCATCTTTTGTATTTTTGTTCTCATGTTGTTTTAGTTTTGCATGTGCTATAAATACAATATGTTGTGACAGGTTTTGCTTCAAACAGTTTTCTTTTAGAACAATAAAATGTATGGAGAAAATAATTTTATTTTACTTAACATTTGTGTCCTTTCTTTGTGTAGATTTAAGCTTTTGTCTGGTATATTCCTTCTGCCTGAATTCCTTCCTTCCTTCCTTCCTTCCTTCCTTCCTTCCTTCCTTCCTTCATGTATGTATTTATGTATGTATGTTTATTTTGAGAGAGTGCAAGAGCAGGGGAAGGGTGGAGAAAGAGGGAGAGAGAGAGAATCCCAAACAGATTCTACATTGCCAGTGCAGAGCCCAACATGGAGCTTGAACCCACGAACCACAAGATCATGACCTGAGCTGAAATTAAAAGTTAGATGCCTAACCAACTGAGCCACCCAGGTGCCCCCTTCCTTTAATATTTCTTGTAGAGTAGATTTGGTGGCAATAAATTGTCACAGTTTTTTGTTTTTCTGAGAAAGTTTTATTCTTCGTTTTTGAAAGATGCTTTCAATGGGTATGGAATTCTGGGCTGAAAGGTTTTTTTCTTTTCCCTTTAGCACTTAAAAGTTCTGTGTCACTCTATTAGCTTCTAGCTGGCATGGTTTCTGGAGAGAAGTCTGTTGATTTTCTTATATTTGTTCCTCTATAATATCTTTTTCCTCCCCTCTGGCTGTACTCAAGATTTTCTTTTTTTTGAATGTTATCTGTCTGAGGCTGTGTGTGTGTGTGTGTGTGTGTGTGCGCGTGTAGCTTCTGTAGTTATGGTTGGTGTACTTGGATCTGTGGTTTTAAATGTCCTTTTTCTTTTTTTATTGAGACTAAATTAATATTACATATAGTTTGACCATATTAATGTGCAGGTGTTTGAGTTGATCTCATTTTGTGTTGTGTTGGATTTGAGATTTATTTCTCCTTTGGCTTTGCTCAGTACATCAAAGCCTTCAAATTCCTTTTGTGATACCTTGTGTTTAGGGTATTGACTGGTTTGCTGGAGTTTCTTTGTTTTTTTGTTGTTTTAATGTTCACTGCACCCTCAGCTTTTGGTTTTTCCTTTGAGCTGTGCTTCAGAGAGGGTGTCTCTTGCAGGTTACTTATAGTAACAATCTACAGTCTGTAGTAACAGTCTGCTAGCTAGACTGGTCATGGAGACCGGATGTCATTCTCTGTTGTTCTGACAATACTTCAGTCTTCTGTAGGCATTAAATCCCTGTGTCTTGGGTTTGTGGCCTTCTCCAAGCTTCTGTATCTTTCCAGCTATAATTCTGAGCCCAGCATGTTTTCCTGTCCCTCTTCTTGAGGTAGAGGGTTTTCCTCTTGTTTTCTCTTCTGGTCACCATGGACATGAGCTGTGCCCTAAGGTGACAACGTTTGTTGCCCTGTCCTCTCAAACTAAAGCTTTTGTTTTACAAAGGAGATGGAAGGGTCCTGAAAGAATTTTGTGCCCCTCACACAGTGTCTGCTGCTATTCTCTTTGTTTTGTACCTTAGTAGACTCTTGATTCTCAGGATTCTGCCTTTTTTTTTTTTTCTCTTGTGAGCACTTGGTGGGTGGTGGTCATGGAGAAAACAGCCTGTAAGAACTTGCAAACCCCCTGTATTGGCCTTAACTTCTCTCACCAGTACACTGTTAGTCTTTACCAATTTGTCGGTCATTCTTGAGTAACTCTTACCCTACCTAGTAAGCCAGTGCTGACACCTTGTCTCTCTCTGCATGTTCCTTTCTTAGATTTTAGGCCAGTTGTTTGCCCTGTGAAGGGGTTCCAGAAAAGTTATGAACTCGGGGGCTCTCTCCTTCCATTATAAGGTTGGAAGTAATACTCTTTTCTAGTTCTCTAATGATCGAATGCCATTATTTTGAAAAACCACTGTTTTGAGTTTTTCTTTCTCTAATAAATGTTTGGTAGGTGGTTTTTAAATTTCTGGATGTAAGGTCCTTCCTGGTTTTTTTGTTTTTGTTAGTTCTAATTCCATTGTATTGGATTTAGAGAGTGTTGTTCTTAAACATTTCTACTTCATGGAAATTATGTGTCTTTATAACCTATGATTGATTTTTGTGTTTGTCATTGGCTCTTGAGAGAAGGTGTGTTCTTTACTCTCAGAATGTAGAATTTAATATATATCCATAAAATCTTCTACCTCCTTTCTTATGTTTTGTCCACTTGATCTGTCTTGTATTGAGAGTGCTATATTTAGTCTCCTATTATTAGTGTATTTCTGTCTTTTTAAATACCTTTTAGTTTTTCTTTCATGAAGTTGGCTGCTATGTTATTTCACACATGCATATTCCTAAGAGTAATATCTTCATTGTGAATTGTGGCTTTTAGCATTATAAAGTGACCTTTGTAAAGAAAAGTGACCTTGTCATATTTACTATATATATACTGCTCTTTTTGTCTTCATTAGCTTGATTTTTAAATTTTATTTTTAGTCATTTTGAGTTACTGTATCTTGGATGAATGTCTTATGTATAACATACAGTTGAGACCTCTTTCATGGGCCAAATTGAAAATGTTTTTTTAAACAGTTATGTCAGTTCATATTCACTAATATGATTGATGTGTTTCATCTCAGTAATGTCGTAATATTTTATAATTATGCATACTTTGTTGTACTTGCTTTGCTTTCTATGAGGTGTATTTTCATTCCTTTTATTTACAGTTATTTTTCTTAAATTATTGGTATTTAAGAAGGCTTATTTGTTTGTTCTTGTGTTTACTTTTTTACTTGAACTTTTTTTTTTAACGTTTGTCTATTTTGAGAGATAAAGACTATGCGTGCAAGCAGGGGAGAGGCAGAAAGCGAGGGGGACAGAGGATCCAAAGCAGGATTTGTGCTGACAGCAGAAAGCCCAATGTGGTGCTCGAAGTCAGAACTGCAACATTATGACCTGAGCTGAAGTAGGATGTTTAACTGACTGAGCCAACCAGGCAGCCCAATACTTGAGCTTTTCTTAATGCTTTTAGTCTCATGTTTTCTCTTCAGTCTGTTACTATGTGATTTATCAATTTTTAAGTATTACTTAAGTTTACCTTTTGCTATGGGCTTATTCTATTTTCCTCTTTTCCTTCTTGTATTTAAAAAATTATGTTATTTGTACTTTTTCAGAACACTTACATTTGTCCATTTGTCTTTTACTTTGTGTCCCATCTTTGTTTTAGTGGTGTTTGTTTGTTTGTTTATTTATTTATTTATTTATTTATATTTTTATTATGAAATTTATTGTCAAATGGGTTTCCTTACAACACCCAGTGCTCATCCCAACAGGTTCCCTGCTCAACACCCATCACCCAACCACACCTCCTGCCCACCCCCCATAAACCCTCAGTTTGTTCTTAGTTTTTAAGAATCTCTTATGTTTTGGCTCCCTGCCTCTCTAACCATTATTTTTTCTTCCCCTCCCCCATGGTCTTCTGTTAAGTTTCTCAGGATCCACATAGGAGTGAAAACATATGGAATCTGTCCTTCTCTGTATGACTTATTTCACTTAGCATCACACTATCCAGCTCTATCCATGTTGCTACAAAAGGCCATATTTCATTCTTTCTCATTGTCAAGTAGTATTCCATTGTGTATATAAACCACAATTTCTTTATCCATTCGTCAGTTGATGGACATTTAGACTCTTTCCATCATTGGCTATTGTTGAGAGTGCTGCTATAAACATTGGGGTACAAGTGCCCCTATGCATCAGCACTCCTGTATCCTTTGGGTAAATTCCTAGCAGTACTATTGCTGGGTCATAGGGTAGATCTATTTTTAATTTTTTGAGGAACCTCCACACTGTTTTCCAGAGTGGCTGCAACAGTTTGCAGTCCCACCAACAGTGCAAGAGGGTTCCTGTTTCTCCACATCCTCTCCAGCATCTATAGTCTCCTGTTTTGTTCATTTTAGCCACTCTGATTGGCGTGAGGTGATATCTGAGTGTGGTTTTGATTTGTATTTCCCTGATGAGGAGCGACATTGAGCATCTTTTCATGTGCCTGTTGGCCATCCGGATGTCTTTAGAGAAGTGACTATTCATGTTTTCTGTGCATTTCTTCACTAGGTTATTTGTTTTTCAGGTGTGGAGTTTGGTGAGCTCTTTATAGATTTTGGATACTAGCCCTTTGTCTGATATGTCATTTGCAAATATCTTTTCCCATTCCGTTGGTTGCGTTTTAGTTTTGTTGATTGTTTCCTTTGCTGTGCAGAAGCTTTTTATCTTCATGAGGTCCCAATAGTTCATTTTTGCTTTTCATTCCCTTGCCTTTAGGGATGTGTCAAGTAAGAAATTGCTGCGGCTGAGGTCAGAGAGGTTTTTCCCTGCTTTCTTCTCTAGGATTTTGATGGTTTCCTGTCTCACATTCAGGTCCTTTATCCATTTTGAGTTTGTTTTTGTGAATGGTGTAAGAAAGTGGTCGAGTTTCATCCTTCTGCATGTTGGTGTCCAGTTCTCCCAGCACCATTTGTTAAAGAGACTGTCCTTTTTCCATTGGATATTCTTTCCTGCTTTGTCAAAGATTAGTTGGCCATACGTTGGTAGGTCTAGTTCTGGGGTTTCTATTCTATTCCATTGGTCTATGTGTCTGTTTTTGTGCCAATACCATGCTGTCTTGATGATGACAGCTTTGTAGTAGAGGCTAAAGTATGGGATTGTGATGCCTCCTGCTTTGGTCTTCTTCTTCAAAATTACTTTGGCTATTCGGGGCCTTTTGTGGTTCCATACAAATTTTAGGATTGATTGTTCTAGCTTCGAGAAGAATGCTGGTGCAATTTTGACTGGGATTGCATTGAATGTGTAGATAGCTTTGGGTAGTATTGACATTTTGACAATACTTAT
This sequence comes from Panthera onca, assembly GCF_046562875.1. NCBI lineage: Eukaryota > Metazoa > Chordata > Mammalia > Carnivora > Felidae > Panthera > Panthera onca. The sequence continues at coordinate 180,946,652 of NC_138346.1, forward strand.
TCTTCCAATCCATGAGCATAGAATGTTTTTCCATTTCTCTTTGTATCTTCTTCAATTTCCTTCATGAGCTTTCTATAGTTTTCAGCATACAGATCTTTTACATCTTTGGTCAGGTTTATTCCTAGGAATTTTATGATTCTTGGTACAATTGGGAATGGGATCAGTTTCTTTATTTGCCTTTCTGTTGCTTTACTATTAGTGTATAAGAATGCAACTGATTTCTGTACATTGATTTTGTATCCTGTGACTTTGCTGAATTCATGTATCAGTTCTAGCAGACTTTTGGTGGAGTCTGTTGGGTTTTCCATGTATAATATGTCATCTGTGAAAAGTGAAAGCTTAACTTCATCTTTGCCATTTTGATGCCTTTGATTTCCTTTTGTTGTCTGATTGCTGATGCTAGAACCTCCAACGCTATGTTAAACAACAGCGGTGAGAGTGGACATCCCTGTCGTTTTCCTGATCTCAGGGAAAGCTGTCAGTTTTTCCCCATTGAGGATGATATTAGCTGTGGGCTTTTCATAAGTGGCTTTTATGATGTTTAAGTATGTTCCTTCTATCCCGACTTTCTCGAGGGTTTTTATTAAGAAAGTTTGCTGAATTTTGTCAAGTGCTTTTTCTGCATCGCTTGACAGGATCATATGGTTCTTATCTTTTCTTTTATTGTGATGTATCACGTTGATTGATTTGCGAATGTTGAACCAGCCCTGCAGCCCAGGAATGAATCCCACTTGATCATGGTGAATAATTCTTTTTATATGCTGTTGAATTCGATTTTACTTAGTATCTTACTGAGAATTTTTGCATCCATGTTCATCAGGGATATTGGCCTGTAGTTCTCTTTTTTTACTGGGTCTCTGTCTGGTTTAGGAATCAAAGCAATGCTGGCTTCATAGAATGAGTCTGGAAGTGTTCCTTCCCTTTCAATTTTTTGGAATAGCTTGAGAAGGATAGGTATTATCTCTGCTTTAAATGTCTGGTAGAATTTCCCTGGGAAGCCATATGGTCCTGGACTCTTATATGTTGGGAGATTTTTAATAACTGATTCAGTTTCTTCGCTGGTTATGGGTCTGTTCAAGCTTTTTATTTCTTCCTGTTTGAGTTTTGGAAGTGTGTGGGTGCTTAGGAATTTGTCCCTTTCTTCCAGGTTGTCCAGTTCCTTGGCATATAATTTTTCATAGTATTCCCTGATAATTGCTTGTATTTCTGAGGGATTGGTTGTAATAATTCCATTTTCATTCATGATTTTATCTATTTGGGTCATCTCCCTTTTCTTTTTGAGAAGCCTGGCTAGAGGTTTATCAATTTTGTTTATTTTTTTAAAAAACGAACTCTTGGTTTCATTGATCTGCTCTGCAGTTTTTTTAGATTCTATGTTGTTTATTTCTGCTCTGATCTTTGTTTCTCTTCTTCTGCTGGATATGGGGTGTCTTTGCTGTTCTGCTTCCATTTCCTTTGGGTGTGCTGTTAGATTTTGTATTTGGGATTTTTCTTGTTTCTTGAGATAAGCCTGGATTGAAATGTATTTTCCTCTCAGGACTGCCTTTGCTGCATCCCAAAGCATTTGGATTGTTGTATTTTCATTTTCATTTATTTCCGTATATTTTTTAATTTCTTCTCTAATTGCCTGGTTGGCCCATTCATTCGTTAGTAGGGTGTTCTTTAACCTCCATGCTTTTGGAGGTTTTCCAGACTTTTTCTTGTGGTTGATTTGAAGTTTTATCGGATTGTGGTCTGAAAGTATGCATGGTATGATCTCAATTCTTGTATACTTATGAAGGGCTGTTTTGTGACCCAGTATGTGATCTATCTTGGAGAATGTTCCATGTGCACTCGAGAAGAAAGTATATTCTGTTGCTTTGGGATGCAGAGTTCTAAATATATCTATCGAGTCCATCTGATCCAGTGTATCATTCAGGGCCCTTGTTTCTTTATTGATCCTATGTCTGGATGATCTGTCCAATGTTGAAAGTGGAGTATTAAAGTCCCCCGCAATTACCACATTCTTATCAATAAGGTTGCTTATGTTTGTAATTGTTTTATATATTTGGGGGCTCCCGTATTTGGTGCATAGACATTTATAACTGTTAGCTCTTCCTGATGGATAGACCCTGTAATGATTATATAATGCCCCTCTTCATCACTTGTTACAGATTTTAATTTGAAGTCTAGTTTGTCTGATATAAGTATGGCTATTCCAGCTTTCTTTTGACTTCGAGTAGCATGATAAATAGTTCTCCATCCCCTCACTTTCAATCTGAAGGTGTCCTCAGGTCTAAAATGAGTCTCTTGTAGACCGCAAATAGATGGGTCTTGTTTTTTTATCCATTCTGATACCCTATGTCTTTTGGTTGGCGCATTTAGTCCATTTACATTCAGTGTTATCATAGAAAGATAGGGGTTTACAGTCATTGTGATGTGTGTAGGTTTCATGCTTGCAGTGATGTCTCTGGTCCTTTGTCTCACAGGATCCCCCTTAGGATCTCTTGTAGGGCTGGTTTAGTGATGATGAATTCCTTTAGTTTTTGTTTTGTTTGGGAAGACCTTTATCTCTCCTTCTATTCTAAATGACAGACTTGCTGGATAAAGGATTCTCGGCTGCATATTTTTTCTTTTCATCACATTCAAGATTTCCTGCCATTCCTTTCTGGCCTGCCAAGTTTCAGTAGACAGATCCGTCACTAGTCTTATCGGTCTCCCTGTATATGTTAGAGCATGTTTATCCCTAGCTGCTTTAGAATTCTCTCTGTATCCTTGTATTTTGCCAGTTTTACTATGATATGTCATGCATAAGATCGATTCAAGTTACGTCTGAAGGGAGTTCTCTGTGCCTCTTGGATTTCAGTGCCTTTTTCCTTCCCCAGTTTAGGGAAGTTCTCAGCTATGATTTCTTCCAGTACACCTTCAGCAGCTTTCCCTCTCTCCTCCTCCTCTGGAATCCTAATTATGTACAATTATCCAATTATGTACATTATTTCGTTTAATTATGTCACTTAGTTCTCTAAGTCTCCCCTCATCCTCCTGGATTTTTTTATATCTCTTTTTCTCAGCTTCTTCTTTTTCCATAATTTTATCTTCTAATTCACCTATTCTCTCCTCTGCCTCTTCAGTCCGAGCTGTGGCCACCTCCATTTTATTTTGCAGCTCATTTATAGCATTTTTTAGCTCCTCCTGACTGTTTCTTAGTCCCTTGATCTCTGTAGTAATAGATTCTCTGCTGTCCTCTATACTTTTTTCAAGCCCAGCGATTAATTTTCTGACTATTAGTTTAAATTCATTTTCTGCTATATCGCTTAAATCGTTTTTGATCAGATCGTTAGCTGTCGCTACTTCCTGGAGTTTCTTTTGAGGAGAATTCCTCCATTTCTCATTTTGGATAGTCCCTGGCGTGGCGGGGAACCGCAGGGCTCTTCCTCTGTGCTGTCTGGAGTAACTTGCGTTGGTGGGCGGGGCCGCAGTCTGACCTGATGTCTGCCCCCAACCCACTGCTGGGGCCACAGTCAGACTGGTGTGTACCTTATCTTCCCCTCTCCCAAGGGCAGGACTCACTGTGGAGTGGTGTGGCCTCTGTCTGGGCTGCTTGCACACTGCCAGGCTTGTGGTGCTGCTTCGATGGGATCTGGCGTATTAGGCGGGGTGGATCTGCAAGGTGCACAGGGGCCGGAGGGCCAGGCTAAGTTGGCTTTGCCTTCGGTGGTCCGCTTCGGGAGGGGCCCTGCGGCACTGGGATGGAGGCTGACCCGTTGGAGGCATGGATCCGCAGAAGCACAGCGTTTTGTGTTTGCTCGGTGCAAACAAGTTCCGTGAGGGGAAGTGACTCTCTTTGGGATTTTGGCTGGGGAATGGGTGAGGGAGATGGCGCTTCCCATCGCCTTTGTTTCCCACCAAGCTGAGCTCTGTCCTCTGGGGCTCAACAACTCTCCCTCCCGCTCTCCGAATAGAGCTGTTGACATAAAACATTCCAGATGTTAAGTCCCACTGGCTGTCAGAACATGCTCTGTCTGGCCCCTCCGCTTTTGCACGCCAGACTCGGGGACTCTGTCTTGCCGGGTTGGCTGGCTGCCCCTCCACTGCCCCGGCTCCCTCCCGCCAGTCCGTGTAGCGGGCACCACCTCTCCGCCCTTCCTACCCTCCTCCATGGGTTTCTCCTCCAAGCTTGGCTCCAGAGAGTCCGTTCTGCTAGATTTCTGGTGGTTGTCAGGGTAAATTAGGCAGATGTGGGTGGAATCTAAGGATCAGCAGGATGTGGTAAAGCCCAGCGTTCTCCTATGCTGCCATCTTCCCGATTTCATTTCCGATACAGTGTGTAGTGGTGTATATTTATATATTCTTTTTAAAAAAATGTTTATTTTTGAGAGAGAGAGCACAAGCAGGGAGGGGTAGAAAAAGAGACGGAGGATCTGAAGCAGGCTCCGCACTGACAGCAGAGAGCCTGATGTGGGACTTGAATTCAGAAACCACAAAATCATGACTGGAGCCGAAATCGGACACTTAACCACCTGAGCCACCCAGGTTCCCTATATATTTATATATTCTTAAAATATTTATCATTGATCCTTGCACTAAATTTTTCTTAGTCATCAGTTGGTTGGATGAAGATCTTTGTCTAGTATATTTCTCAAGAAGGGCTAAATACTGCAGAATTCCCTAAGTTCTTATATGTTGAATTTTTTGTTTTTTCTGTTATCCTATATTTGAAGTTTGGCTGCGTATAAAATCTTTGGTTCATATGTTCTTTGCATTTATAAAAACCTGCTGCTTCACTGTCTTGCTTTATATATTGGTTTTGAAACTGATGGTAGTCTTACTCTTTTGCCTTTGTAAGTTATTGATATTTGCTTGGAGGCTGTGAGGATTTTTCTTTATATTTGAAATTTAGTAGTTTTAGTAAGATATGTCTCCGAGTTGGTCATTCTGAGTTAGTGTTCCCCAGGTCTCCAGTGAACTTATTCAGCACATACACAGTCATGTCTTTTTGTATTTCTAGAAAACTTTCTTAGATTATAGTTTTAAATTTTAGTTCTGTTCCATTGTTTTCTGTTATAGGAACAAGGCAATATGATATAGTTTTAAATTTTAGTTCTGTTCCATTGTTTTCTGTTATAGGAACTAGGCAATATGACTATTATTACTTTACCTCTCTTCTACTTTCACTATTTTCTCTCTGATCTCTCTTTTTTTTTTTTTTCATTATGTTATTTTCATTCTCTTGGTTGTTTTCCTGCCTTTCTTCAATGCCCGTCATTAAATTTTGTTAGCATCTGTTTTCCTCTGGGTACCTTGTGACTTATTCTTTATTTGTGAGAATATCTTGTGTTTTTTTTTTTTTTTCTTTTCCTTTTCCTGAGTACCATCAACTTTCCTTTCTCCCTGATCTTGTGGTTGTTGTTCATAGTTTTTCAATTTTTCTGATTCAAGGTGGTTTTTCCCCAAATGCTTATTTAAGTACATTTAAATATATTGTTTGGAGTATTGATTTATAGCTTTTTCCTGCTTAATGGTTGTTTTTTGTAAGGAAGTTCCCTCAGTAGATATGTATGGAATTTCATTTCCTGATGTTTTTTGCAATAGCTCTTAAATATTTGTTGATTTGTCTGTGTATATTCATGTTCATTTTTATGGTAATGGTGTGGATCACAATATTTTTATTTAATGGCGCCCTCTTCTGTCAGTTTAGCAAAATTCAGATACCTTAAGCCAGTTTTTTTTTTTTTGGTTGGTCTGTTTCAGTGTGTGGGGGGAGTTGAAGGGTAGTAAATAGTAATGAGTGCTTTGATTTCATGGCTCTCTTTTGTCTTATAAAACACAAAATTTTCCCATTTTGCTTCTTTTCACCTTTACCACTTGACTGTCAAAGGGAGCCTTTCACTTTCCTTTCGCTTTTTCTCCACAGTAGCTATGTGTTTCTTAGACTGCCTTGTAATCATGCCTGCCCTTATAAATTGTACCTTTATAAGTTCCTTTCCTGTAATCTTTGTGCTTATCTGTTTGTACCTTTTTAATGTTTTTAGACAGAACTTATGGTCTTAGGCAATAGTTTAAGAGCAGTTTGTAGTCTACTTCTCTAGCTTCCCTCTTCTGTATTCCCCTCAGTTTTGTGAGACTGTGTTGTGGGGGAGCAGCGGGACCAGGAATATGAGAGACCATGCTCTGGGAATTGGTAATTTTCCTCTTTTTATTCAATTATCTTGAAGTTTCAGTATTCTCTTTCTGGAAGTCATGATGAAGTCATGATTTTTGTTTTGCTTTAGATCCCCTTTGTTGTTTAGTATTGTTTTGGATGGTGCAACAGTTTAGCTTCAATCAGGATACAGAAAACCCCACAGTGGGTTAAAGAAGTGACATTTAATGCAGTGAATTATTAACTATGATAAAGGAGTAAGTATAAAATATGAGAAAAATCTATACTGTACCCTAGGGCTAATAGAGAGTACCTAAGAAAGGACAAACTTAGGACGTATTCATACCTTTTTGGAGAAGCAGTTCAGCTCATTGAACTGGAGAGAAGTTCACTGGCTAGACCTGAACTGGTTTGTAGTCATTGGGTAAGTAATTGGCACCCTCTGGTGGCAGATGGGGGAGTAAATCAACAATCAGTAGTGTGGGTGTGCAGTGTGCTTGCTCAGAGTTGGGAATCCTCTGGGCACAGGCAAGCTGAGTGTAGAGGATGGGGGACTTGTAGAAGGAGCAGCAACGTGGTGTGAACCCTCTGGCCACAGGTGGCTGTGCAGAGCGGCTTGCAAGAAGGAGTCAGGGCACTAGTTAGAGGGCAGAAAACCTTTGGAGAGTTTTCCCATGGAGAAGACCATGAAAAGATTATCACTAACCCAAGACTGCATAGTTGTAGATGGACTATGTTCTGGGCCCATGACTGAGGTAGAACTCCATTGAGTGTCCTCACTTCCCACCCACATTGCCAGCATCTGTGCTGCAGCTGGAACCTACAGGAGAGAGACTTTTTCCTCTGCAGTGTCCTTCCAGTATCCTCTCTACTGAGAAGACATTGTGCTCACTTTAAAGAGAGACGTTAAGGAATTCTTTTTTTTTTTCTTTTGTCATAATTAAAGTGTGCATTCAGACCTGAGAGTCAATAAATTGATAAATAACACAGATGGAAATATTGGATGGCAGATAGTTAGGCACCCACTGTTGACTGGACCCAGTACTCCTATTTGGGGGACAAGACTTGATACACTTACACAAAGTATAACAGGATCTTTTGGTCAGTAAATAAAATGAAGTCCAGAATTCCATCAAATTTTATATAACTGTATCTTTTTTTCTTATTAAATTCTTCATTTGGAATGCCATCCCTTGGCATTTCAAATCTTTCCTTCCAGCCTGTTAAACATTTATCTGCCTCAGGCACCCTCTGTTAAAATCTTGATCTTAGCCTTTTTTCTTTTCTTCTTCTCTTTCTCTTCCTTTTTTTTTTTTTTTTTCTTTCTTTCTTTCTTTCTTTCTTTCTTTCTTTCTTTCTTTCTTTCTCTTTTAGAGAGTGAGAGAGCTGGGGAGAGGGGAAGGGAGGGGAGAGGGAGAGAGGGAGAGAGAGAGAGAATGAGAATGAGAATCTTAAGCAGGCTCCACGCTCATCATGGCTTGAGCCAAAATAAAGAGTCAGGTACTCAACCAACTGAGCCACCCAGGTGCCTGACCTTAGCCTTTTCATTACCAGTCACTGCCACCTCTCTCATAATCTTAATTTCAAGTATTCCTCTTCCTATCCTTTAACAACCTGACTTGCACAATCCTTCAAGCACATAGGATCTATAAATTCATGGGTCCTGCCACCTTTACTCTGGCTTTCAGATCCTTTGTATCCACTTTTCCTAATTTCTTTGTTGTTGTTGTTGTTGTTGTTGTTGTTGTTGTTGTTGTTTTTCCATCATTACATTGACAATACTGCGGGGCCAAAACTTGAAGTCCAGGCCTCCTGACTCTAGATTCATATTCCACTATATTAAAGATGGCAAACTGTTTTAATATGTAAGCCAACTTTTTTTTTTCACTGTGTGCAAAGGCAATTGATAATGTATACCTCAAAAAGTGTGTTAATGTTGATAGGATCATGTTTAGATTTAGCAGAAAAAAGTGATATAATTGCTTCTGAATATCTACAATAGACATATATGTCTCATTGTAGCCAAATTTATTTCAGTGTGTCTTTAAAATGAGTTGTGAGCTAACATCATCCTCTTTTTTTAAAATTTTTTTTATTTTTTATTTTTTTTATTTTTTTTCAATATATGAAGTTTATTGTCATATTGGTTTCCATATAACACCCAGTGCTCATCCCAAAAGGTGCCCTCCTCAATACCCATCACCCACCCTCCCCTCCCTCCCAACCCCCATCAACCCTCAGTTTGTTCTCAGTTTTTAAGAGTCTCTTATGCTTTGGCTCTCTCCCACTCTAACCTCTTTTTTGTTGTTGTTTTTTCCTTCCCCTCCCCCATGGGTTTCTGTTAAGTTTCTCAGGATCCACATAAGAGTGAAACCATATGGTATCTGTCTTTCTCTGTATGGCTTATTTCACTTAGCATCACACTCTCCAGTTCCATCCACGTTGCTACAAAGGGCCATATTTCGTTCTTTCTCATTGCCACGTAGTATTCCATTGTGTATATAAAACACAATGTCTTTATCCATTCGTCAGTTGATGGACATTTAGGCTCTTTCCATCATTTGGCTATTGTTGAGAGTGCTGCTATAAACATTGGGGTACAAGTGCCCCTATGCATCAGTACTCCTGTCTCCCTTGGGTAAATTCCTAGCAGTACTACTGCTGGGACATAGGGTAGGTCTATTTTTAATTTTTTGAGGAACCTCCACACTGTTTTCCAGAGCGGCTGCACCAATTTGCATTCCCACCAACAGTGCAAGAGGGTTCCTGTTTCTCCACATCCTCTCCAGCATCTATAGTCTCCTGATTTGCTCATTTTGGCCACTCTGACTGGCGTGAGGTGACATCTGAGCGTGGTTTTGATTTGTATTTCCCTGGTGAGGAGCAACATTGAGCATCTTTTCATGTGCCTGTTGGCCATCCGGATGTCTTCTTTAGAGAAGTGTCTGTTCATGTTTTCTGCCCATTTCTTCACTGGGTTATTTGTTTTTCACGTGTGGAGTTTGGTGAGCTCTTTATAGATTTTGGATACTAGCCCTTTGTCTGATATGTCATTTGCAAATATCGTTTCCCATTCCGTTGGTTGCCTTTTAGTTTTGTTGATTGTTTCCTTTGCTGTGCAGAAGCTTTTTATCTTTATAAGGTCCCAGTAGTTCATTTTTGCTTTTAATTCCTTTGCCTTTGGGGATGTGTCAAGTAAGAAATTGCTACGCCTGAGGTCAGAGAGGTCTTTTCCTGCTTTCTCCTCTAGGGTTTTGATAACATCATCCTCAATGGGGAAAAACTGAGAGCTTTTTCCCTGAGATCAGGAACACAACAGGGATGTCCACTCTCACCGCTGTTGTTTAACATAGTGTTGGAAGTTCTAGCATCAGCAATCAGACAACAAAAGGAAATCAAAGGCATCAAAATTGGCAAAGATGAAGTTAAGCTTTCAGTTTTTGCAGATGATATGATATTATACATGGAAGATCCGGTAGACTCCACCAAAAGTCTGCTAGAACTGGTACGTGAATTCAACAAAGTCGCAGGATACAAAATCAATGTACAGAAATCAGTTGCATTCTTATACACTAATAATGAAGCAACAGAAAGACAAATAAAGAAACTCATTCCATTCACAATTGCACCAAGCATAAAATACATAGGGATAAATCTAACCAAAGATGTAAAAGATCTGTATGCTGAAAACTATAGAAAGCTTATGCAGGAAATTGAAGAAGATATAAAGAAATGGAAAAACATTCTATGCTCATGGATTGGAAGAATAAATATTGTCAAAATGTCAATACTACCCAAAGCTATCTACACATTCAATGCAATCCCAATCAAAATTGCACCAGCATTCTTCTCGAAGCTAGAACAATCAATCCTAAAATTCATATGGAACCACAAAAGGCCCCGAATAGCCAAAGTAATTTTGAAGAAGAAGACCAAAGCAGGAGGCATCACAATCCCATACTTTAGCCTCTACTACAAAGCTGTCATCATCAAGACAGCATGGTATTGGCACAAAAACAGACACATAGACCAGTGGAATAGAATAGAAACCCCAGAACTAGACCCACAAACTCATGGCCAACTCATCTTTGACAAAGCAGGAAAGAACATCCAGTGGAAAAAAGACAGTCTCTTTAACAAATGGTGCTGGGAGAACTGGACAGCAACATGCAGAAGATTGAAACTAGACCATTTTCTCACACCATTCACAAAAATAAACTCAAAATGGTTAAAGGACCTGAATGCGAGATAGGAAACCATCAAAACCCTAGAGGAGAAAGCAGGAAAAGACCTCTCTGACCTAAGCCGTAGCAATTTCTTATTTGACACATCCCTAAAGGCAAGGGAATGAAAGCAAAAATGAACTATTGGGACCTTATAAAGATAAAAAGCTTCTGCACAGCAAAGGAAACAATCAACAAAACTAAAAGGCAACCAACGGAATGGGAAACGATATTTGCAAATGACATATCGGACAGAGGGCTAGTATCCAAAATCCATAACAAGCTCACCAAACTCCATACCCAAAAAACAAATAACCCAGTGAAGAAATGGGCAGAAAACATGAATAGACATTTCTCTAAAGAAGACATCCGGATGGCCAACAGGCACATGAAAAGATGTTCAACGTTGCTCCTCATCAGGGAAATACAAATCAAAGCCACACTCAGATATCACCTGACGCCAGTCAGAGTGGCCAAAATGAACAAATCAGGAGACTATAGATGCTGGAGAGGATGTGGAGAAACAGGAACCCTCTTGCACTGTTGGTGGGAATGCAAATTGGTGCAGCCGCTCTGGAAAACAGTGTGGAGGTTCCTCAAAAAATTAAAAATAGACCTACCCTATGACCCAGCAGTAGTACTGCTAGGAATTTACCCACGGGAGACAGGAGTGCTGATGCATAGGGGCACTTGTACCCCAATGTTTATAGCAGCACTCTCAACAATAGCCAAATGATGGAAAGAGCCTAAATGTCCATCAACTGACGAATGGATAAAGACATTGTGTTTTATATACACAATGGAATACTACGTGGCAATGAGAAAGAATGAAAGATGGCCTTTTGTAGCAACATGGATGGAGCTGGATAGTGTGATGCTAAGTGAAATAAGCCATACAGAGAAAGACAGATACCATATGGTTTCACTCTTATGTGGATCCTGAGAAACATAACAGAAACCCATGGGGGAGGGGAAGGAAAAAACAACAACAAAAAAGAGGTTAGAGTGGGAGAGAGCCAAAGCATAAGAGACTCTTAAAAACTGAGAACAAACTGAGGATTGATGGGGGTTGGGAGGGAGGGGAGGGTGGGTGATGGGTATTGAGGAGGGCATCTTTTGGGATGGCACTGGGTGTTGTATGGAAATCAATTTGACAATAAATTTCATATATTGAAAAAATAAAGTATAATTTGTATAAAAAAATAAAATGAGTTGTGATCAGTAGTATGTTTAAGTAGCAAATATAGATTTTTGGTTTTAGACAGAGATCGCTGGCAGTGGTAACATCTCTGTTTCCAGCACTTGCCATAGTATTCTATAATGCTAATATATAATTCCAAAATGAATGTATCTCCTTCACTTCTTAATTCGAATGAGGAGCCAACCGGGAAAGATTTGAGGAAAAAGCATACAGACAGAGAAGAGAGCAAGTGTGAAGGCCCTGAGGTGAGGGTCAACATGTGTTTGAAGAAGAGAAACAAAGTCTGATGTGGTCAGAGTACCATGAGCAAAAGAGAGAGAATGCTATAAGTCAGATCAAGACATAAGGACCTGATTTTATAGGACCCCATGGGTGAGTATTTTGGGTGTATTAAGAACATTTCACTTTGGTAACTCAAAATCCAAAAATGATTTTCTCACTGTATGAAACATTTAAATACATGCTTAAGAGTGATATAAAATTATATTGGTTTGGGTTACAAAGTAGTGTTCTCTTACAGTAGACCTCTAATGACAAGCTCTGTAAAAGCTCATTGCTGTTCTGAAGAAATCATTACCCAGACCTTCAGTTCTTTTTGTGTCTTTCACCATTTGGACTGTCTTGATCTAGGAGCTCAAAATCTAGAGTTTTACATCAGAATGAAATTATTGGTTCTGGTCAGTGGGAAGGAGTTAAATACTCTGAATGAGTATAATGAGATTTTTGCAGTTAGTATATCTGGACTCAGTACTACTATCTAGTGGACAAGACTTGATACACTTACATCAAGTATAACAGGATCTTTTGGTCTATAAATAAAATTAAGTCCAAAATTCCAAGTAAGTTAGAAAGTATAATGAGGCCTTTGCATTCCCAGTCAGTCAGGAAGTAAAACAGAGTCCAAATCTCTTACTTAGTCTGGAAATGTAATGATCCAGCATTCTAGTTAGTCAGAAAGTATAGTAGTCCATAACTTAGATATTGCTTAACAATTGGTATGAAAGTTTGATGGAATGCAGGAAACAAACTAATGGCCCAAATGTTTTGAAATCATTAATTCATTCAACCCACACTTAAAAAAAAATTTTTTTTTAAATCTTTTTATTTATTTTGAGAGACAGAGACAGAGCATGAGCATAGGAGGGGCAGAGAGAGAGGGAGACACAGAATCCGAAGCAGGCTCCAGGCTCCGAGCTGTCAGCACAGAGCCCGATGTGGGGCTCGAACTCAAGAAACATGCCCGAGCAAACCGACTGAGACACCCAGGCGCCCCTCAACCCACACTTTTGATTGATCTCCTTAAAATGTTATGTTGTATAGCTGGGTTTTTCTTCTGACCTTAATAACTTCTTTTTAAAAAATATTTTACTATCTGACATTCTCTCCAACTATTTCTGTCTCTTATCATATTGATTGGCTAATTCAAAATGCTGCTTTTCCATTAACTTCATATCTTTTTCTCTTTCTTTGTTAAAGACCTAGAGTACTTATCTTATCTTACATTTTACTAAAACTTTAAAGACAAACAAATATAAAACATAGCTAGGTTTAGCCTGTTTCTTGTAATTAATTTTATTTTAAAAATATAATTATGTTTTGATTCATGAACAGTACATTGATATTTTTGAAAAAATTGAAAACTACACAAAAGCATGTTACAAGGGAGAAACTACATAAAAGCATGTTACAAGGGAGAAAACTACATAAAAGCATGTTACAAGGTCACTTATAATCTTACACTACAACTTTTGTTGATATTTTCGTATATTTTTGTGTAGTCTTTTTTTTTCCTTTCTTCTATGCTTATGTATAAGCACGTGTGCATATATATAATTTTTTAAAGCTATTTTGCATCACAAATGCCTTCAAATCTTTTGAAATCTTATAGATGAGAGAAAAATGCATAAAAGTTAAAGATAATATTTTACATATATTTTCAGGGGGATTCTGGATTCAGTCTATTATCACAGGTCTTTGTCATTTATTATCATGTGTTGTTTTGAGGCTTATTCTTTTAGATCTGCAGTGGAGCCATTGCTGCCTCAGATCTTTGGGCTACGCTAATGTTGTAGTTTAGATGTAAGGTTATAGTTATCACTCTCATAGTTCATGTTCACAATTATTTTTGTCAAAGTATGACATCCCATGCACCAAGGGGCTGGGTCTGGAGGGATTTTTAGTTTCAGTAATACATAGTATCAGTACCAATTTACATCAATAGCCCATGTTATAATTTCTTAAAAAATTTTTTTTAAAAACATTTATTCATTTTTGAGAGACAGAGACAGAGTGCGAGGGTGGGGGGATGGGCAGAGAGAAAGGGAGACAGAATCCGTAGCAGGCTCCAGGCTCTGAGTTGTCAGCACAGAGCCCAACGTGGGGCTCGAACTCATGAACCTCGAGATCATGACCCGAGCCAAAGCTGGATGCTTAACTGACTGAGCCACCCAGGCACCCCTGTTATAATTTCTTATTGACTGAGTAGTATTACATTATAGGATGTACCATAATTTGATTAATTCTCTATTGGAATACACTTAGGCCTTTCTTAATTTTTCTTTGTTGTAAACAAAATAGCGATGCAGTAAATACCTTTCTATTTACTGTCTGACAGTTTGCTTGGAAAATATTCCTATAAGTAAAATTGCTCAAATTTGATATGAATTGCCTGGTTGCACTTGAGAAATGTATCAATTTAGAGATAACAAAGTTTATCTTTGCTAACACTAGGTATTATGGAATATCTTTATTAGCTATAATTTTTATAAAGTGAAATGTACAGATCTTAAACATATAGTCCGAAGAATTTTGGCAATTCTATACACCTATATAACTAATACCTGCCTCAGTATATAGAATATTCCCATTATCACAAAAAGATTCCTTTTTAATCTTCTTTATGTGTTTATAGGCCATTTATTTATATTCTTCAATGATATATCTATTCAGGTCTTTTGTGTTATATTTGGATTGATTATTTTACTGAATTATGAGTTCTTTATGTATTCATTACATGTATAAATATACTAGTCCTTTGTCAGATACATTTACCGTAGATATTTTCTTCCAGTATATTGCTCACCATTTCATATTCTTCATGGTGTCTTTTGAAAAACAGAGGACTTTAATTTTGATGTTCAGTTTATGAACTATTGTTCATGCTCTTATGTCCTGTCTAGGAAATTCTTGCCTTACACAGATCACATAGATTTTTCTTCTGTGTTTTAGCTTTTATGTTAACATTTTGAGGAAATTTTGGTGTATGGTGTGAGTTTAGATTTGAAATTCTTTTTATTTTTTTTTGCCAAGTGGATATCCAGTTCTTCCATTATCATTTTGAAAAGATTATTCCTTCCTCATTAAATTACCTTATCACTCTTATTGAAAATGAATTAAACTTACAGAAGTGTTCTATTCTGGCTTTGAGGAATGGGTTTGTTCATAGTGCTGAAGTATAGGGAATCAGGATCTAGGCTTTTTATGTCTTCAGGTAGATTAATTTTGACATGATAAGCTTTCATTTAAAAATTACATTTTTTTTTTTTTTTTTGCCTGTTTTCAATATGTTGGGATGGCTGTCGTAGAATCTGATTTGTAATGTACTTGTTTTCAGCAGAACATGTTCGGATACCCCCCCGCACCCTCTTTTTAAAACTGCTGGTTTTGTCAAATTATCTACTGGTATTGAGGAATAAACAGGTTAGTAGCCATCTGGAAGTAGTTGTTAGAAGGACTTGACAGGTAATTAGCATCCTTAGGACACCCCACTCTTCCTTTCTGTGAAAGCATAAGATGCTGGGATTATCAAAATCAGATCAACGATATTTAGGCCATTTCTCCATTGCTTATACGTATTTGCTGACCTCTTTTAGTGATAAAGGCCTTATAAAATTCTGGTTGAATAAAACACCTAGAGATAAAGTAATTTGTATAAATATGAAACAAGACTCAAGTCTATAAATACCAGACTTCCTGTATACCAGAAAGTTTTGTGTATATTGGATGTTTGCGAGTATGTGAACTTGGAGTCTGTGGCTGGCTGTCCTGTAGTGGCCATTTGCTTGGTGTTGGTTTCACCAATATAAACTAATGTAAGCAAATGTGTTTTATGAATACACAGCCACTTGATTTTTATTGTTTTTGTTTATAAAATAATAATAGAAATTTAGGTACCACAGAAATGAACTCCCTTCTTCCTGTTTTTCTTGCATAGTGCCAACAAAAATTGTGCAGTCAGTGAGCAAGGAACAGGCTAATAAATGTATATTCCATTTTGTGAACAAACAAACAAACCTTTCAGCTCCTTGCTATAGAGAGTTCTTTGTGCTCTGAGCACATCAAGAAAGGAACTGAGGTCTTAGGAGTACCTATTAGTAGAGCTAAGTTAGTTAAATATATTCCCCCTAGTATTTTAATAATGAACATTTATTTCAGTGGTTTATACCTTAATGGTGAATACTGAGAACTTATCTTCAGCTTCCAACTTTACTATCTGAAAGATTGGTTTGTGTTTTAAGTTTGATTTAGGTACTTTTATTGTTATGACTTTGAAAATTATTATTAATTAATAGTAATAGTGATATATTATTTATAGTTATCACATTTAAGGAATTTTCAAAATGAAATGAAATCCTTTGTATATATCACTCTGAGAAAAAATTATGATTTTCAGAATGTTTATATTTGCAAAACCGGTAGCATTTATGGTAGCAATTGATTGTCACATATATTTTTTGGAGAGATTCCAAAATAATTTTTATTTCTAGTTACCACCCTACACATGCCAATTTACACGTTTATACTATAGCTTTCTGTGGTTACATGGGCTTTTCAGCATAAAATTTTCTTACCAATTGAGAGCTTTGAAAGATATCAGTTGTTGAATGTTAGTTACAGATTTTTCACTTTTTTTGGGGGGAAAAAAAAAAAAAGGAAACATCTCCCATCTGATGCTGTTTGCATGGTTTAGCCCTGTGGTTCAGTCTGTAAAATCATCCTGTTGTACTACACCAAAGAATGTTTGCAGGAGGAAAAAAAAAAGAATGTTTGCAGAGTTGAGCATGTTATAATTTGATTTTTTGGGTGTGGTGGTGGGAGGTACTTTATGGTTTCATTTATTATAAAAATTTTTTTTAAATGTCATTTATTTTCTTAGAGACACAGACAATATGAACAGGGGAGGGGCAGAGAGACAGGGAGAAGAGAGAGAATCCCAAATAGGCTCTGCACTGTCAGCACAGAGCTTGATGTGGGGCTAAACCCACAAAACCATGAGATCATATCCTGAGCCGAAACCGAGAGTCAGACACTTAACTGAGCCACCCAGGGGCCCATAAAAAAATCTTTTTTTAAGTTTATTTATTCATTTTGAGAGAGAGACAGTGCGAGTTGATTGAGAGAGGAGAGAGAATCCCAAGCACAGAGCCCCATTGTGGGGCTCAAACCCACGAAGCCGTGAGATGATGACCTGACCCAAAACCAAGAGTTGGTTGCTTAAGCGACTGAGCCTTCATGGTTTTAAAGGGCACTTAGTATAAAGAAAACTGTGTTTTCTACTATTTTCATAAAGATGATGGTTGAATTGAGTTTATGGATTGGGTATGTATTAGAGACGAATTGTTATTGATAAGTGTTGGATCATAGAATTATGCTTCAGATGTTGTCTTTGAACTTACATAATGGAAGTTATTTGAGTAGTTTTTTAGAACACATAGGTTCCACATTAAAATCAGTACATGTAATATGTTATAAATTTCATAAAGAAAAACATCACCTTTGTAGTATTCTTGCCAAAATATTTAAATGAGCCTAATCATGAGGAAATAATCAGACAAATACAACGGTGTGTTATTGTATAAAATACCTGGTTTAGCATTTTTAATGACATATAAAACAACACACACACACACACACACACTCACATACACACACACGAAGGAGAAAAGGAAAAAAGGGAACCTGTTGTAGATTAAAGGAGACCAAGCAACAGATAGTTTAAATGCAGTGTATGACTCTTATCTGGGTCTTGATCCAAAACAAAAACAACAAAACAACCAGAACAACACACAATTATAAAGGAATAGTTTAGATAGTTGGAGAAATTAAAATTTGCACTATATCCTAGATGCAATATAATGTCAGTTAAAATTTTTTTTTAATGTTTATTTATTTTTGAGAGAGAGAGCTCAAGCAGGGGAGGGGCAGAGAGAGAGAGGGAGACACAGAATCAGAGGCAGGCTCCAGGCTCTGAGCTGTCAGCACAGAGCCCTGTGCGGGGCTTGAACTCACAAACCGTGAGATATGACCTGAGCTGAACGAAATTTGACGCTTAACTGACTGAGCCACTCAGATGCCCCTAATGTCAGTATTAAAAATTTTTAATGTCATAATAATATTATGGTTGCGTAAGAGAATGTACTTGTTCTTCAGATTAAATGCTGTGGTAGAGTTTCATAATGTCTACAGTTTACTTTCAGATGTTTCAAAAAGAAAAGGTATGTGCGTATGGCCAGAGAGAATGAAATTAATTTGGTAAGTGTTAAAAATTATTGAATCTATGCGAAAGGTGTATTGGTGTTCATTGTGTTTTCTTTCAGCTTTTCCCTACTTTGAAAACTTTCAAAACAAAAATGTTGGGGACAAAATCTCCACACAGAGTAAACTTTAACATTAGGATGGTATTTACTTTATTTTGGTTTGATTTTTATCTCTAATTCTGTCTTTTGCAAGAGGTTTCTGAATATGTTATATGCTCAATAATTATTTATTAATTGGGTTTTTCATTTTAATAATGCCATACCATGATTTTAGACTGTTTTATGGTTTAAAGAACACATAAAGAGTATTATATACATTCTGTTCCCATTTTGTAAAATAGATGAGATCGGTGGCGTTTTTTTAATTTTAGAAATGAACAATGTGGGGTTTTGAGAAACACACACAAGGTCATAGCCAACTACCATTGTGCCCAGACTTTTCTCCTAAATGTTGCAGTCCTCTATCTAATCATTCATTACACACTTCCATCCAGATGTCCCACAGGTATCTTAACTGCAATTTTTATATTCTGTGGTTAATGATGCCTCAGTAGATAGACCAGTCAAGCACTGAGTTATTGTCCTACAGTTCCTTTATTTATTTATTTTTTTCTTCATCCTACAATACCTATCCTTCTATCTAATTAGCTCAAGGAGGCAAAGAAATGGGGAAAGAGAACTAATATTTTTCATGTACTTATTCAATACCTTGTATATGTTTGCTAATATTCTTTGAACAACCACTGTGTTTAGATGGTGTCTTCATTTTCAGAGTTTCAGTTTAATAGTAGAGACTGGGAAATAGGTTCAAAGAAGTTAAATGATTTGACCTAAGTTATAGAGCTTGTAAGGAGTGAATTTAGGTTTTCTGGTTTCTAAAGTTTGCATTCTTTCCAGTGATCCTAAGGAAATTTCTCTTAAATCTTTTTCTTGCGGTTTATGACACTCCCATTGCTTAAATCTCAGCTTGGATTATTGCAAGAGTCTAGTTAATCTGTCTTTCTGCTCTCTACTTCATTTCCTTTAGAACCTCCATGCTGTTGACAGAGTGAATTTTCTAAAAAGCAAATCTAGCCATATTTCTTTTCATTGGTTAGGATGAAAACAGTAAAGCATTTTGTATGATCTAGACCCTACCTTTTTCTCTTTCCTCATCTTTACGTGTCTCTTCACGTCTATCCTACTGTCCAATGCCACTGAAAAACTGAATTGCAGTTGCTATAGTCTGTCATGGTTGCATGCGCTCATATTTGTTATTACTCTAGCTCTTTCACCCTTTGCCACATTGTCTGTTATACTTGTTATTCAAGATTTGAAAGTATAAGTTCCTGCTGGAAGTCTTCTTAACACCTTTACTGGCTGAATTAGGTGTTTTTTCTTTGCCCTATACATATTTATGTTATAAATCTACATTTTAATTGTTTTCATGCCTTTTACTATAAAATTGTGAACTCCTTGAGGGTCATAGCTCACACATATTAGATGGTCAGTGAATGTTAATGAACTTTCATCTAATCCCAACACTATGAAAATACTTTTCCTTTGGAAAGCTGGCATAGAGTTTTTGCAACTTTATTTATTTATTTATTTATTTATTTATTTATTTATTTATTCATTCATTCATTCATTCATTCATTTATTTATTTATTTATTTAATCCCCAGTATTGGAATGGTAACTGGGGAACCTGATTCCTAGTTTTGGCTCTGCCCTTTATTTGGTATACTCTCAGTCAATTCAGTGTAACTTTCTAGGCTCAGTTATTTTATCCAGTTAATGACAAGTTGAATGAAGTGTTTTCTGACACCCACCCATCTTTCCTAATGACTTTGATTTTATGATTTCATCTGAGAAGTTTTTGAGCAAAGATGTGACACATTGACAGCAGTGTTACAAGAGTTCCACTTTGACAGAATGTGTAGGTTGGATTGGAAGGGTATAGACTGGATGGGTACAGAAAAACCAGTTAAAAGATTGATGTGGTTTGATGAGCATTTCATACAGGATCAGTATTTGGGAAAGGAGAAATAATTATGAGGGAAGCTTTACAATTTGAAATGGTGAGGGAAGAGTGGGTTGTCTTCTGCTCAGTCCTTCCCCTCAAATGGATTCCAAGATTCAAAGCTTGTATTGGCTTCTATAAGGAACTAGATTTTCTATTTTGAGAGAAATGAAACTATAGGAGTAAATAGCTTAAATTTCTCACTAATTCCTACCTTAACTTCAAAAGAGAATGAAAGATGGAACCACATAACCAGAGATATAGCTATTTCCAGATTTACATAGAAAATGTGTTATTTTTCCATTTGAGGAAACCACTCACAAAAAAACATAGAAAGAAGGTTATCATTCAGAAGAAGCATGAAGTCAGGAAAAAAGGTTGGAAAACCATGGTTTGAAAAAACAACCAGGAAAAAAAAAAAAAACCCTCAGATATCTAAACATGCTCATCAAGTTCATAGGCTGTGAAGTTTTGGTTTTGAGATTTTCCTCCCTGGAACATCCACTGTGGAGAAGGTCTCCTTATTAGTATTATTGCAGTTGCACACTTAAATTTAGCATTGTTAAATTTGTTGAGCTTTCGAACTTGTTCAGCAGGAAGTTTTAGAAAATATCTCTACTTTACTGTAAGGATGCTATGGGTGCTTATTACCCCAGATAGTCAAGAAATACAGAAAACTCTGGTATCAAAATTGATACTAGTCTGAGAAGTGCCATGGATGATCACTTTTGTTCCTGTCACTACAACTATTCTCTGCTAGTATAGGACAATAAAACAACTGTTGAGGCAGCTGTTGGTAATGCCACTACCACTCTAAAAGCTTTAAATAATGCTTCCACTGGATTTGCAACTATGTTGTGAGGAAATGTTGGTTTTCCCCATTTTGCCCTTCGTATTTTCCCAGCCACACTGCACATTCATCTTTCTAAAAGCAAGTGTTTTAGCTTCCTAGGGCTGTTGTAAAAATTTACCACAAACTTGGTGTTTTAAAACAAGAGAAGTTTATTCTCTTACAATTCACGAGGCCAGAAATCCAAAATTAAGGTGTTGGCAGGGCCACATTCCCTCTGAAGGATCTAGGGAAGAATCCTTTCTTTCTCGGCTATTGTAGCTTCTGATGGCTTCTTGTGGTCTTTGGTTTGTGTAAGCATAACTTCAATCTCTGCCTTCAGTTTCACATGGCTTTCTTTTCTGTGTATACTTTTTGTCTCTGATAAGGATACACTCATTGAATTTACGGCTCACCTTTTTCCAGTATTATATCAGTCCTTACCTTATATCTACGAGGACTCTATTTCCAAATAAGTCACATTTTAAAGTTATAGGTTGACATGAATTTTATTGGCATGCTATTCAACCCACTGCAGAAAAGTGCTGACAATTTGAGATAACTCTTACCGGTGGAGACCTTGTTTTCTTCTGATCATATTCATTCATTTGCTCAATAAACATTTAGTAAGCCCACGTAATACCAGGGATAAGTTTAAAGAAAGATGGATCAGATTATTTACTCTTAAGAGGAGACCCCAATGTAGTTGGAAGGCAGATACAAACCTTGGTGTCTACAATATAGTATGATAAGCAGGGTAATAGAGACTTACATTCAGTGCTGAATACGCCTATATACTCATCTTGTATTTGTTGTGGAGGGATCCAGGAGGGATAAGAAAAGAGTCAGGAAAGACTTAACAAAAGAGTTGACATTTGAGTTCTGAAGGAAGATTCTAAGACAAAGGGAGTATCAGGTGTAAAGGTACTATGGATTGAAAAAGAGTGGCTTAGGAAACTGCAGGTTCTAAAGTGCTACTGCATCATAGAATGTATTTGGAGGAATGAGAATGAATAACAAGCTTCTGTTATCTTACAACATTGACATCCTGAACCTGGATTTCAGTAATCTTATGAACACTGTGGCAAAGACAATACTATAATAAATTTCCAAGTCCCTTTCATATTATTCCTTCCTGGGCAAACAGAAAAGTTGATTTTTCTAGCCCTTCTGAAGTTAGATGGGGACATTCCTTCTTCCTTCCTTCCTTTTTTCCCTCCTTCCCTACCTCCTTCCCTCCTCCCTTCCTCCTATGCTGTGGACAATGATGGAAACTGTGTTCTTAAGGTAGAGTTATACTATTGGAGTGGCCACATGAAAGACAGCTCTCCTGGAGAGTTGCCCGTATGTTCAGCAGGTTTTGCATGAGTGAGAAATAAACTTTCTGATTTGTTAAACCACCAGAATTGGGGATTAGTTGTTACTGCAGCATAGCTTATCCTATCCAGACATATAGTTTTTTAAAACTCCTTTTAAATATCCCTCTAAATTAAAAATAAAAATTTACAGGGGCACCTGGGTGGCTCAGTTAGTTGAGTGTCCGACTTCGGCTCAGGTCATGATCTCACGATTCGTAGGTTTGAGCCCCGCATTGGGCTCTGTGCTGACAGCTCGGGGCCTGGAGCCTGCTTCAGATTCTGTGTCTCCCTTTCTCTCTGTGCCTCCCCTGCTCACACTCTGTCTCTCTCTCAAAAATAAGTAAAGATTAAAAAAATTAAAAAATAAATAAAAATTTACATTTTAAATTGAAAATATATTTCAGATGTAATTAATATTTCAAACTTAACCTCCCCATTTTTTACAATGATATTAGTCCTATGAATTCATTTTATAAAAATTATAATAATATAGAGCAGCCATCTCTCCATCTGGTTGTAAATAAATACTGTTAATAACTTGGCTTAAAAAGGCTCTCCCCCAAATTATTCTTTTATAAATTATTGTTGCTTTTTAAATGTCATTAAATATTTTTACAAAGCATGAGTTTGAATGGCCTCACCATATCGTATTATGGACTGTAGTACTTAACCAGCCTCCAGTTATTCATTTGGCTCTAATTTTTTATGATATAAACACCACAGAGAAATCCTTGTAGAAAAATCATGTAAAAAAATCCCTTTATTATTTCCGTAGACCACATACCTAAGGATAGAGTTGTTGGTTTAAAGCAATCTCTCTTCTTGACTTTAAAAAATTTTTTTTAATGTTTATTTATTTTTGAGAGAGAGAGGCAGACTGCAAACAGAGGGAGGGGCAGAGAGAGGAAGACACAGAATCAGAAGCAGGCTCCAGGCTCTGAGTTGTCAGCACAGAGCCTGACGCGGGGCTCGAACCCACAAACCGTGAGATCATGACTTGAGCCGAAGTTGGTTGCTTACCGACTGAGCCACTTAGGTGCCCCCCTTTTTTAATGTTTTTGACATCAAATTAACCTCCAGAAAGGCTGTTATCTGCTTGCAAATATGAGAAAGCATTTTCATTGATTCTTAGCAACACTAGATATTTTTCTGTACATGTATGTGAGTATTTGGCAGCCTGATAAGTAAGTGTGTTATTTTGTTTTAATTTTTATTTCTTTGGTTGATATTTTGTCCCCCCATATGTTGCGTTGGTCATTTGTATTATTTCCTGTGTATCCATTGTCCATTTTTTCAAGTACTAAAACTTTTTTTTAGTTCTATAATTCCGTCTGTTCAAAATATGTAGGGTTTTTGTTTTTTGATAAATGATCATATACATGCACCCATGGTGGGTTTTTTTTCCCCTATTTTGTCATTTGTCATTTAAATTTACATGTGCATTCTTGAATGTCACAATTTTTATTTTCATATGGCCAAATCCGTCAACTTCTTTTTTTTCCTTCGTTTGTATGCTTATGTAGGACTTGTTTACTACAAGATCAGATTAAACATACACATATATTTCTCCTAGCACTGTTTGTTTTTTTTTCATTTTTTTAACTTTTAACTCTTTAATTCACATAGGATCTGTTATTGTGTAAATAGCAATCTTTTTTCAGCTAATCATTTATTAATTTCAGTTAATGAGTATTATACATATATATATTTACAACTGTGTTTTCTTTGACTTGAAATTTCTTTTTTAGCTTATGTTGAATTTTTCTGTATACTAGGTTTCTTTTGGTCCATTTGATTTTTGAAGTCTGTTCTTGAACTAGCTTCAAGTGGTTTTCCTTAAGGTAACTTTATAATACATACTTATTGCATATGACAGACAAGTATTTTTTCATTACACTTCTTTTACAAAAATGTTTTGCCTTGTTTCAACTGTCTTTCTTCTAGGTGGATTTTAAAATTATTTTGTTTAGGTTACAAAAACAAAATGTTGATATTACTGTTATAATTTCTTTATTCTTATAAGGTAATGTAGGAGGAATTGGCATCATTCCAATAATCTTTCCATTCAGGGATGACTTCCCATTTCTTCATATTTTCTTTTAATTTTCTTTAGTAAAGATTTAGATGCTTTTTTTTTAAAAGTGAGATGAGAAGCCACTGGAGTTGATAAATAAGACTGAGCCTGAGAGGAAGCTACAGTACAGAATAGCTTATCTATGTGATAAACTAGTAACAAATTTTGTTCAGATTATAAAATGTAGGTTGGTAAAACTTGGAAATGTTTTATACAAGATGTACTGGTTGCTGAAGTGTTAAATCTGAATTGATCTAGTGGTCAGTCTGAATTGATCTAATGATTACCACAGAAAATTTATAAGAACAACCAGATGTCTCTGTGTCTTAAATGACACCTTCAGGATCATGAGGAGAGAGTTAAACAGTCTGTGTTTAGTCTAAATTTCTGTGCTGTGGATGCAGATACCTTCCGTCAGCCTACCTGACCTTAAAAGGGACATAGTAAGGTGCCAAGGTTTTGGTAGTGCATGCATGCCAAATTCTAATGACCAAACTATTGTTACTTATATAACCTCGCAATTCTTTTCAAGCTACTAATAATGCTTTTTTATTTAAAATGAAATATTTTTAAATTTTACTCACTTGAAAGAGCAGTTTGGGTCATGAGGTTTAAACAACTGAAATGCTGGGCTTTGGTTTGTCAATAATTGGCAGCTCAGTTATGGGATGCAGTGTAGCTGCCCAGATTTAGAAGAAACAAGTGGAATAGGAAAAAGAGAAGGGTGTGTGGGTAGTTTCTTGGTTTCCTGATGTTTCCACTCAGTAGTACAAAATACTCTGAAAGAGGAATGGACTTTTGGGAAGGGGTGTTACCTTTAACTGCCCTTAATCCTGAGCAGCAGTCTCAGTTTCCTACTGACCCTGGCACATATGCCTGTTTTCCTCTTATGGAATGTGTTGGGGAACACGTCAAGTGGGTGTCAGCACTGTTGAGGTTAGGCTGCAATGAGAGGTCGCTTATTTGAGGGTGAATCAGTTTATAGTTTACAGCAAACAATGTTAGTATTTCACAGTGGGTTACACTGTGAAAGCCAAATTGTGAGACTTTATTGAATAAGTAGTTAAAGGATAGTACCTTTTTGTGTACTCTGTCCCACTAAACAACAGACCTTTCTGACTGGTCTGGTTCCACTTTTCGCCTTCATGTTAGAGTACAGCTCCATGCAATAATGCACCTCGCTACTCCACCCCTCTTCCACATTATGACTGCCTGTATCACACTACCTCTTTCACAGAAGTGATTACACAATTTATATTACTGTGGGCAGAGTATGAGAGTTCCAGTTGCTCTACATCCTTGCCAGTACTTGGTATTGTCAACTTTTTATTTTATCCTTTCTCTTAAACAGGTAGAGGCATTTCATTGTGGTTTTAATTTGTACTTCCCTGATTGCTAATGGTTATTTGGGTATGCTCCCTTCTGAGTATCCATTTAAATGTCTTGTTTATTTTTCTGTTGGAATATGGGTTTTTTTCCCTGTTGGTTTGTAGGAGTTCTAGATGTTTTCTGACTGGGAGCTCTTTGTTATATGTGTTGTAAAGATCTTCTGTTCTGTTGCTTGCCTTGTGTTCTTTTAATGGGGTCCTTAATGAGGAGGAAAGACTAATTTTTTTATTATAAAATTTATTGTCAAATTGGTTTCCATACAACACCCAGTGCTCATCCCAACAGGTGCCCTCAATACCCATCACCCACCCACTCCTCCCTCCCAGCCCCCATAAACCATCAGTTTGTTCTCAGTTTTTAAGAGTCTCTTATGCTTTGGCTCCCTCCCTCTCTAACCATTTTTTTTCTTCCCCTCCCCCATGGTCTTTGTTAAGTTTCTCAGGATCCAAATAGGAGTGAAAACATATGGAATCTGTCCTTCTCTGTATGACTTATTTCACTTAGCATAACACTCTCCAGTTCCATCCATGTTACTACAAAAGGCCATCTTTCATTCTTTCTCATTGCCACGTAGTATTCCATTGTGTATATAAAACACAATGTCTTTATCCATTCGTCAGTTGATGGACATTTAGGCTCTTTCTATCATTTGGCTATTGTTGAGAGTGCTGCTATAAACATTGGGGTACAAGTGCCCCTATGCATCAGCACTCCTGTGTCACTTGGGTAAATTCCTAGCAGTGCTACTGCTGGGTCATAGGGTAGGTCTATTTTTAATTTTTTGAGGAACCTCCACACTGTTTTCCAGAGTGGCTGCACCAGTTTGCATTCCCACCAACAGTGCAAGAGGGTTCCCGTTTCTCCACATCCTCTCCAGCATCTATAGTCTCCTATTTTGTTCATTTTAGCCACTCTGATTGGCGTGAGGTGATATCTGAGTGTGGCTTTGATTTGTATTTCCCTGATGAGGAGCGATGTTGAGCATCTTTTCATGTGCCTGTTGGCCATCCAGACGTCTTCTTTAGAGAAGTGTCTGTTCATGTTTTCTGCCCATTTCTTCACTGGGTTATTTGTTTTTCGGGTGTGGAGTTTGGTGAGCTCGTTATGGATTTTGGATACTAGCCCTCTGTCCGATATGTCATTTGCAAATATCGTTTCCCATTCCGTTGGTTGCCTTTTAGTTTTGTTGATTGTTTCCTTTGCTGTGCAGAAGCTTTTTATCTTCATGAGGTCCCAATAGTTCATTTTTGCTTTCATTCCCTTGCCTTTAGGGATGTGTCAAGTAAGAAATTGCTGCGGCTGAGGTCAGAGAGGTTTTTCCCTGCTTTCTCCTCTAGGATTTTGATGGTTTCCTGTCTCACATTCAGGTCCTTTAACCATTTTGAGTTTATTTTTGTGAATGGTGTAAGAAAGTGGTCGAGTTTCATCCTTCTGCATGTTGCTGTGCAGTTCTCCCAGCACCATTTGTTAAAGAGACTTTTTTCCACTGTGTATTCTTTCCTGCTTTGTCAAAGATTAGTTGGCCATATGTTTGTGGGTCTAGTTCTGGGATTTCTATTCTATTCCACTGGTCTATGTGTCTGTGTTTGTGCCAATACCATGCTGTCTTGATGATGACAGCTTTGTAGTAGAGGCTAAAGTATGGGATTGTGATGCCTCCTGCTTTGGTCTTCTTCTTCAAAATTACTTTGGCTATTCGGGGCCTTTTGTGGTTCCATACAAATTTTAGGATTGATTGTTCTAGCTTCGAGAAGAATGCTGGTGCAATTTTGACTGGGATTGCATTGAATGTGTAGATAGCTTTGGGTAGTATTGACATTTTGACAATATTTATTCTTCCAATCCATGAGCATGGAATGTTTTTCCATTTCTTTATATCTTCTTCAATTTCCTTCATAAGCTTTCTATAGTTTTCAGCATACAGATCTTTTACATCTTTGGTCAGGTTTATTCCTAGGAATTTTATGATTCTTGGTACAATTGGGAATGGGATCAGTTTCTTTATATGCCTTTCTGTTGCTTCACTATTAGTGTATAAGAATGCAACTGATTTCTGTACATTGATTTTGTATCCTGCGACTTTGCTGAATTCATGTATCAGTTCTAGCAGACTTTTGGTGGAGTCTGTCGGGTGTTCCATGTATAATATCATGTCATCTGTAAAAAGTGAAAGCTTAACTTCATCTTTGCCAATATCAGTGCCTTTGATTTCCTTTTGTTGTCTGATTGCTGATGCTAGAACCTCCAACACTATGTTAAACAAGAGCGGTGAGAGTGGACATCCCTGTCGTGTTCCTGATCTCAGGGAAAAAGCTCTCAGCTTTTCCCCATTGATCCTCCCCATCATTAAGGATGATGTTAGCTGTGGGCTTTTCATAAATGGCTTTTATGATGTTTAAGTATGTTCCTTCTATCCCGACTTTCTCGAGGGTTTTTATTAAGAAAGGATGCTGAATTTTGTCAAATGCTTTTTCTGCATCGCTTGACAGGATCATATGGTTCTTACCTTTTCTTTTATTAATGTGATGTATCACGTTGATTGATTTGCGAATGTTGAACCAGCCCTGCAGCCCAGGAATGAATCCCAATTGATCATGGTGAATAATTCTTTTTATATGCTGTTGAATTCGATTTTCTAGTATCTTATTGAGAATTTTTGCATCCATATTCATCAGGGATATTGGCCTGTAGTTCTCTTTTTTTACTGGGTCTCTGTCTGGTTTAGGAATCAAAGCAATGCTGGCTTCATAGAATGAGTCTGGAAGTTTTCCTTCCCTTTCAATTTTTTGGAAAAGCTTGAGAAGGATAGGTATTATCTTTGTTTGGGGAGACCTTTACTCTCCTTCTGTTCTAAATGACAGACTTGCTGGATAAAGGATTCTCGGCTGCATATTTTTTCTGTTCATCACATTGAAGATTTCCTGCCATTCCTTTCTGGCCTGCCAAGTTTCAGTAGACAGATCCGTCACTAGTCTTATCGGTCTCCCTGTATATGTTAGAGCATGTTTATCCCTAGCTGCTTTAGAATTCTCTCTGTATCCTTGTATTTTGCCAGTTTTACTATGATATGTCATGCATAAGATCGATTCAAGTTACGTCTGAAGGGAGTTCTCTGTGCCTCTTGGATTTCAGTGCCTTTTTCCTTCCCCAGTTTAGGGAAGTTCTCAGCTATGATTTCTTCCAGTACACCTTCAGCAGCTTTCCCTCTCTCCTCCTCCTCTGGAATCCCAATTATGTACAATTATCCAATTATGTACATTATTTCGTTTAATTATGTCACTTAGTTCTCTAAGTCTCCCCTCATCCTCCTGGATTTTTTTATATCTCTTTTTCTCAGCTTCTTCTTTTTCCATAATTTTATCTTCTAATTCACCTATTCTCTCCTCTGCCTCTTCAGTCCGAGCTGTGGCCACCTCCATTTTATTTTGCAGCTCATTTATAGCATTTTTTAGCTCCTCCTGACTGTTTCTTAGTCCCTTGATCTCTGTAGTAATAGATTCTCTGCTGTCCTCTATACTTTTTTCAAGCCCAGCGATTAATTTTCTGACTATTAGTTTAAATTCATTTTCTGCTATATCGCTTAAATCGTTTTTGATCAGATCGTTAGCTGTCGCTACTTCCTGGAGTTTCTTTTGAGGAGAATTCCTCCATTTCGTCATTTTGGATAGTCCCTGGCGTGGCGGGGAACTGCAGGGCTCTTCCTCTGTGCTGTCTGGAGTAACTTGAGTTGGTGGGCGGGGCCGCAGTCAGACCTGATGTCTGCCCCCAGCCCGCCGCTGGGGCCACAGTCAGACTGGTGTGTACCTTATCTTCCCCTCTCCCAAGGGCAGGACTCACTGTGGAGTGGTGTGGCCTCTGTCTGGGCTGCTTGCACACTGCCAGGCTTGTGGTGCTGCTTCGATGGGATCTGGCGTATTAGGCGGGGTGGATCTGCAAGGTGCACAGGGGCCGGAGGGCCAGGCTAAGTTGGCTTTGCCTTCGGTGGTCCGCTTCGGGAGGGGCCCTGCGGCACTGGGATGGAGGCTGACCCGTTGGAGGCATGGATCCGCAGAAGCACAGCGTTTTGTGTTTGCTCGGTGCAAACAAGTTCCGTGAGGGGAAGTGACTCTCTTTGGGATTTTGGCTGGGGAATGGGTGAGGGAGATGGCGCTTCCCATCGCCTTTGTTTCCCACCAAGCTGAGCTCTGTCCTCTGGGGCTCAACAACTCTCCCTCCCGCTCTCCGAATAGAGCTGTTGACATAAAACATTCCAGATGTTAAGTCCCACTGGCTGTCAGAACATGCTCTGTCTGGCCCCTCCGCTTTTGCACGCCAGACTCGGGGACTCTGTCTTGCCGGGTTGGCTGGCTGCCCCTCCACTGCCCCGGCTTCCTCCCGCCAGTCTGTGTAGTGCGCACCACCTCTCCGCCCTTCCTACCCTCTTCTGTGGGCCTCTCGTCTACGCTTGGCTCCAGAGAGTCCCATCCTGCTAGTCTTCTGGTGGTTATTGGGGTAAATTAGGCAGATGTGGGTGGAATCTAAGCGATCAGCAGGACGTGGTGAGCCCAGCGTCCTTCTTAGCTGCCATCTTCTAGAATCAAGCAGGAAAGACTAATTTTAATGTAGCTTCATTTATTAACCTTTTCCTTTATTGAATTTGCTTTTATAGTTCCTGTGTTTAAAGAAATCTCTGCCTGCTCCAAGATCATGAAGATGTTGTTCTTTTAGATGTTTTCCTTAGAAGCTGTACTGTTTTTGCCTTTTACGTTTAGAGTTGTAATTTATTTGGAGTTGATTTTTGTTTTTACGTGTATGAGAAAAGGTCAAGTTTTTTTGTTTTTTGTTTTTCTCACAGATATCTATTTGACTTACTATCATTTACTGAAAAGACCATTCTTTCCCTACTTCTCTACAGTGCCATACTTATCATAAATCAAATATTCATATATGTGTGGATCCTTTTCTCAGTTATTAAAGTTCTATTGCTCTATTTGTCTTTCCTTGCTTTGGTACTACCCTGTTTTATTGACTGTCAGATTTTTTAAAAATCTTGATAATCTGGTGGGGTGAGGATTTTTTTTTTTTTAAGTTTATTATTTTGAGAGCAGCAGAGACAGCATGAGCAGGGGAGGGGCAGAGAGACACAGAGAGAGACACAAGGAGAGAGAGAGAATCCCAAGCAGGCTCTGTGTAACAGTTCAGAGCCCCACACGGGGCTTGAACCCACAAACCGTGAGATTATGACCTGAGCCCAAACCAAGATTCAAACGCTTAACTGATTGAGCCATCCAGGTGCCCCGAGATGGGGTGTAGATTTTTAAGCTTTGTTTTTTCCAAGATTGTCTTGATGATTCTTGATCTTTGCATATTCATATATATTTATAATCCAGTTATCACTTCCTATAATCTGCCAGAATTGTAATTGAGATTATACTGAGTTTGAGGATGAATTTGAAAGAGAATGAACATATTTATAGCATAACGTCTTCAAATCCTTGAACATAGAGTATCACTCCATTTTTTTTTTTTTTAACTTGTCTTTATTGTCTCTTAGTACTTTTTTCTAGTTGTCTTTGTTGTTGTCTTGTACTTTTTTCATTGGATATTCTCTAGGTACTTAAAATTTGTGAACTGTTATAAATGGTGTGCTTTTAAGTTTTCATTAATTTTTTAAAATATTTTGAATTTCTTTTTCTAGCTTATTTCCTGGTTCATATCTTGTGTACAGCATTCAAAGGAGTGGTACTAGTGGGCATCCTTGAATTATTCCAGACAGAGATTTCAATGTTGAAGCTAAAAGTGATGTTACTTGTAGGCTTTTTGTAGCAACCCTTTATCAAGTTAAGGAGATGTTTTCCTACTATTTTTTTTTTATTATCTTTTAGCAATTATAATTGATACTGAGGTTTAGTAAGTATTTTCCTTGCATACTTTGAAATGGCCACAGAAAATTTCTTCTTAGCACTGGTTGATATTTGAATGTTTTGCATTATTATTTTTCATTTAATTCTGGATGTACTTTTAGTAATTTTTTATTTAGGAATTTTGCCTTTGTGTTTGTGAGAGAAACTGGCATAGGATATTTTTTTTTTCCCGTAATGTTAATGTATTTTAGTACTGGCTTCATAAAGTGTTGCTAGGTTTAGCATATAAAAATCTCATGCAGGCTTATACTAAAAATGTTTGTTTGTTTGTTTGTTTGTTTATTTCAGCATCCTGTATTTTATCTGGCAATGTCACTAATAGGTCAAGTTCAGAAATGTTATATCCGTTTTTTTCTGGAAGAGTTTATGTAAGATTTGTGTTTTCTTCCTTAAATATTTGGTAGAATTCATCAATGAAGCTGTCTATACCTGGAATTTTTTAGATTTAGACCTAAATATTTAATTTTGGGGGTTCTCATGTAAATGATACTGTGTTTTTTTTTTCAAATTCAAATTGTTCATTGTTGGTATATACGAAAGTGAGTAACTTTAATGTCTTAACATTTTATCCTACAAGGATATATAATCTTTGTTTATTATATATTCTATTTTTCTTAATGTGATTATGATAGAGGTTAAACACGTACCCTTGATTTTTTAAAGCCTAATATAAACAAAGGGTTTTACTACTTTTCAGACAAAGCAAGGACATTCGAAGAACACTGAACCTCCATGTATTTTTTGTTTCAGGTATTTTGTTCTGTTTTAATTCTGCATACATTTTAAGTCCTATAAGACATCATTATTGTTTTATACTGTCAATATGCATTTAGATTTAATTCTATTTACTCTGTTGCTTTTTATTCCTTTCTGCATTTCCTTCCATCTCATGCCGTTTTTCTTCTCCTTGAAGAACATATTCTGGTTTTTGCTTTATTGTGAGTGTATTAACAAAAAAATCTCACCTTATTTTTTTTTCTAACTTCATTTTTGAAGAGTATTTTTTTTTTACTGGAAATAGAATTTTATTTATTAAAAATTTTTTTAATGTTTATTTTTGAGAGAGAGGGAGAGACAGAGTATGAGTGGGGGAGGGCAGAGAGAGAAGGAGACACAGAATCTGAAGTAGGCTCCAGGCTCTGAGCTGTCTGCACAGAGCCCGACGTAGGGCTTGAACTCACGAACCATGAGATCATGACCTGAACCAAAGTCGGATGCTTATATGACTGAGCCACCCAGGTGCCCCTGGAAATAGAATTTTAAATGAAGAAAGTTTATTATTTTCATTACTTTGAAATCATTTTATTTTCTTTTGACTTCCATTGTTTCTGGGAAGAAAGCAGCTATTGAATTTAATTTTGCTCCTAGGCTTCTAGACAGTAAACCTTTTCCTCTTTGGTTGCTCTCTCCTTCTCTCTCTCTTTCTCTCTCTCTCCCCATACATATTTTTTTCAGCAATTTAATATGTATCAAGGTGTGGCTTTCTTTTTATTTATCTTTCCTGGAGTTCTTAGGATTTCTTTACTATGCCTCTTGATGTCCAACAATTTTAGGAAATATTAGTACTGTCTCTTTTACAAAGCTTCTGTTTTATCTCTCTAAGTCTAGAATTTAATTACGTATGTGTAATATCTTTCACTGTGTACCTCATATGTATTTTAGTCATTATTTAATTCCATTCTTCTGTCTCTCCATGTTTCACTTGGATAATTTTCCTCTGATTTATCTTCTATTCATTTATTATTCCTTTATTTAAGTCTAATCTGATGTTAAATCCATCTACAAAGCTCCTGATTTCACTTATCCTCTTTTTTTTTTTTTTCTTTTTTCATAATTTCACAGGGTAGGAGGTAAGAGAGATGAGAGAGAGTGTAGATTAGGTCCTGTCAGAGAGCCCTGGTGAACACTCTATCAGATAATTTCATTTGGGACCTTGAAGGAATACTAAGGAATGAGGGTAAACTGAAAATATAGACCAGTCCTCAGAATAAATGAGGCTCAATTTTGAATCATCTCCATCCTTGACTACAATAAGATGATTCATCTTTTTGCCTAGATGTCTTCCAGGGACAAAACCCAGTTGAACTTTAAATAGATCTCTCAGTGTATTTTACCTGATCTACTCAATGAAAATTAAGGCTTACCTTAAGTAAAAATTTTACTGAAAGCCTAGAGAAACAGACAATAGAAACAGATCCATAGGAGATCAGATATTTCAGTTATCAGTCAAGAAGTTTTTAGAAATATGTTGTTATATGCCACAATGGAGAGTGTAATCAGAGGAATGGAAGCAATCAAATTCAAGTGGATTTATTTTGAATTTGTGTGGATATATTTGTTTAGAATTCAAAAGGATATATTTAGAAGTATATGTATAAAATTTCAAATGTGATTGTTTAAAAAGTAGTCATTGTTAATGTTTTTTATTGCCATAATTACAGCAGTATGTGAGGGTACGCTTAAAAAAATTTGTTTAATTCAGTGTAGGTAACATGCAGTGTTATGTTAATTTGGCGGAGTACACTTTGTATCATTTCAGTCCTTTGCAGTTTATTGGTATTTTCTGTGACAGACTGACTCTAAGATGGCTCATACAGATCTTCCTTGACTTAAGATGGAGTTATGTCCCCAAAAACTCACCATAAGATGAAAATGCATTTAGTACACCTAATCTGCCAAACAGCTTAGTTTAGCCTAGTCTACCTTGAACACTCTCAGAAACTTACATTAGCCTTCAGTTGGGCAAAATCATCTAACACAAGCCTATTTTATGCTAAAATGTTGAACATCTCATGTAATTTATTGAATACCGTGCTGTAGAAAAACAGAATGGGGGCACCTGGGTGGCTCAGTCCGTTAAACATCTGATTTAGCCCAGGTCATGATCTCACCGTTCTGGAGTTAAAGCCCCGCGTTGGGCTCTGTGCTGACAGCTCAGAGCCTGGAGCCTGCTTCAGATTCTGTGTCTCCCCCTCTCTCTCTGCCCCTCCCCTATTCACGCTCTGTCTCTCCCTCTTTCAAAAATAAATAAACATTACAAAAACCCAGAATGGTTGTACGTGTACAGAATGGTTGTAAGTGTAATCACAATATTGTGGTTGTATAGATGACTGAGAACTGTGGTTGTTGCTGCTGCCTAGCTTCACACTAGTGTTTTACTGCATATCACTAACTCAGAAAAAGATCAACATTCAAAATTTGACATATGATTTTTACTGAATGTGTATTGTTTCTGCATCATCATGAAATCAAAGCAACTTAAGTTGAATCATCTTAAGTTGGGGACTGTCCGTATAACAAAGTGATATCATTTCTGTGATTAAGTTACATAGGATTTAACTTCTGTCTTGCTAGAGATTCTCTCCTGTTGGCTTTGATGAAGCAAGTTACCATGTTGGTGAGGAATAGTGGCAAGGAACTCCCAATAGCCCAAAAGGAATGGAAACATGCCCCAAACCATATAAATGAGCTTGGAAATGGGGAAATCCTTACCCCGTTGAGCCTATACATGAGATCCTAACTCTGGCAGGCAGACACACCAGTTGCAGCCCTGTGAGAGACCCTGAAGCAGAGATTCCAGCTAAGCCATGCACACATACCTAGGGTGCTAACCTGAGATAATCAGTATTTATTGTTTTAAACTGCTTAGTTTATGGTAATTTGTTACACAGTAGATAACTAATACTTAATGACCCAATTTATGATCCAGTTTGTTTACTGTTTTCTATATTTTTAGAAATATGTTTGCAGTTGCTGGGAATAATATTTTTTATATATGTCCATTGGATCAAATATTTTAAGTTCAGATCTTCTAAATCTTAATTTTGTTTGCTTGTTCTATAAATTACTAAACATGGTATATTAAAATCTCCTGCAGTGATTGTGGATTTGTTGATTTTTATGGGTAATGCTGTTCATTCTAGGCTATATTATTAGATACATGCAAATACAGAATTATTATTTTTTAAAAGTTTATTTATTTATTTTAAGAGAGAGGGAGATAGAGCACACATGCAAGCAGGAGTGGCACAGAGAGAGAGGGGGAGAGAGAATCCAAAAAGGCTCTGTGCTGCCAGCACGGAGTCCAACATGAGGCTGAATCTCACAAATCATGAGACCATGACCTTAGCTGAAATCAAGAGTCAGATGCTCAACTGATTGAGCCATCCAGGCACCCCACACATACAGAATCATTATAACTTCTTAGCAGGCTGAAATTTTGTCTTATTAAGTTATTCTCTTTAGGAACACTTTTGGCTTTGCATTCTGTTTCGTTTAATATTAATACAGGTACACCAGTTTTCTTCTGGGTAGTGTTTTCTTGGTATATCTCTTTTTACTCTTTATTGTTCACCTTTCTGTGTCATTATATTGTTAATGTGTCCATGATAACATACAGCTGGTTGATGAGTCATCTTTAACCCATTTAATCTTTGCTTTTCAATTTTATCATTTTCTACATCCAGATTTATTTTTTAATTTTTCCCCCAATCTTTATTACTTACTTTTTAAAATTTTTTAATGTTTATTTTAGAGAGAGAGAGCACGTGCGCGCGTGAGTTGGGGAGAGGCAGAGAGAGAGGGGGAGACACAGAAACTGAAGCAGGCTCCAACCTCTGAGCTGTTGGCACAGAGCCTGATGTGGGGCTTGAACTCATGAACTGTGAGATCATGACCTGAGCTGAAGTTGGAGGCTTAACCGACTGAGCCACCCAGGCACCCCTTTATTACATACATACATATATACAGACATACAGACATACAGACATTTATTTAATTTATTGTCAGATTGGCTTACATACAACACCCAGTGCTCATCCCAACAAGTGCCCTCCTCAATGCCCATCACCCATTTTCCCCTCTCTCCCACTACCCGCCCCCACCCTCAGTTTGCTCTCTGTATTTAAGAATCTCTTGTGGTTTGCTTCCCTCCCTCTCTGTAATTATTTTTTCCCATTCCCTCCCCCCATGAACTTCTGTTAAGTTTCTCAAGATCCACATATGAATGAAAACATATGATACTTGTCCTTCTCTGATTTATTTCACTCAGCATAATACCTTCCACTTCCATCCATGTTGCTGCAAATGGTATTTCATTCTTTCTCATTGCCAGGTAGTATTCCATTGTATATATAAACTATATCTTCTTTATCCATTCATCAGTTGATGGACATTTAGGCTCTTTCCATAATTTGGCTATTGTTGAGAGTGCTGCTATAAACATTGGGGTACATGTGCCCCTATGCATCAGCACTCCTGTATCCCTTGGGTAAATTCCTAGTAGTTCTATTGCTGGGTCATAGGGTAGTTCTACTTTGAATTTTTTGAGGAGCCTCCACACTGTTTTCCAGAGCAGCTGGATCAGTTTGCAGTCTCACCAACAGTGCAAGAAGGTTCCTGTTTCTCTATATCCTCGCCAGCATTTGTTGTTTCCTGATTTGTTCATTTTAGCCACTCTGACCGGTGTGTGGTGGTATCTCAGTGTGGCTTTTATTTGTATTTCCCTGATGATGAGGGATATTCAACATCCAGATTTAATGTAATTACTCATATATTTGGGGTGAAATCTATGATACTATGTGTGTTGTACTCATTCCACCTGTTAACTGTTCTGTTTTCCCTCTTCTGTTACATTATTATTTTTTATTTCAAGTTTTTATTTAAATTTTGGTTAGTTAAAATGTGGTAAAAATTGTTTCAAGTGTAGAATTTAGTGATTCATCACTTACATATAATACCCAGTGCTCATCACAACAAGTGCCTTCCCTAGCACCCATTACCCATTTAGCCCATTCCCTGCCCATCTCCCTCCTTCAACCCTTCAGTTTGTTCTCTAGAGGTAAGAGTCTCTTATGGTTTGCTTCCCTCTCTCTCTCTTTCTTTCCCTTCCCCTATGTTCATCTGTTTTGCTTTTTAAATTTACTTATGAGTGAAAGCATACGTTGTCTTTGTCTGACTTACTTTACTTAGCATAATACACTGTAGCGCCATCCACATCGTTGCAAATGGCAAGGTTTCATTGTTTTTGATGGCTGAACAATATTCTCTTGTAGCCATTCATCAGTCGATGGACATTTGGGCTCTTTCCATAGTTTGGTTATTGTTGATAATGCTGGTATAAATATTGGGGTGCATGTGCCTCTTCAAATCAGTATTTTTGTATCTTTTGGGTAAATACCTAATAGTGCAATTGTTTAATTTTTACTTTTTTGAGGAACCTCAGTACTATTTTCCAGAGTGGTTGCACCAGTTTGCATTCTCACCGAGAGTATAAGAGGATTCCCCTTTCTCTTCGTCCTCACCAACATCTTTTGTTTCCTGTGTTGATAATTTTAGCTATTCTGACAGGTATGAAGTGGAATCTCATCGTGGTTTTTATTTGTAGTTCCTGATCATCAGTGATGTTGAGCAAACATTGATTATTTTGTTACTCTGTCATGTCCCCTTCCTCTTCCCATTTGTTAATTATATACTCTTTAAAAATCTTCTGGCAAATTTCCTTGGAAACCAGACAATGGATATTTGACTTCTCAAATTCTAATGTTAATACATTGTAAGGATCTTAGAACTGTTTATTTTCCATTTCCATTCCTCTCAACTTATATACTATTATTTCACTAGGTACTTTAGTTTTGTGGAAAATTTTTAAACCTCACAAATTACACAGTCGGTGTTCATTTAGATTTACCTGCAGTTACCCCCATTTTCTTTGCTCTTTTTTGCATCTTTGCCTTCAGTTTGGAATCATTTTCCTTCTGCTGTATTATATACTTTAGAGTTTGCATTAGTGCAGATCTGATGGGGGCAAACTCTTCCAGGTTTAGTTTGTCTCACACATCTATTTTTCCCTTTTCCTTTATTCTTGACAAATATTTTCCCTGGATATAGAATTATAGGTTGATTGTTATTTTCTTTCATTACGTCAGTTGAAGATATCATTCCATTATCTTTCCATTATCTTCTGGACTTTTTTGTTCCTGATGGGAAGTTACTTGCCATTCTCACTGTCATTTCTGTGATTATAATCTGCCCTTTTCTCTGGCTTGTTTTATAATTAAAATTTTTTTAAAATGTTTATAATTAAAAATTTTTGAATATAGTAATTTACATACAGTGATATGCACACTTCAAGAGTTCAGTTCAACTAACTGTGATGCATGGATATCATGTTTTATTGATGGCTTTTTTTAAATGGGGGACATTTCAATGACAAACTCTAGGTGTTTGAGTCATACTAATCTTCAAGGGGTCTTGGCCCAGTATGTCTAAGGATTTGCAGAAACTCAAATACTGGTCATAAATCTAGCTAATATCTTTAGACATTGACCATTTCACTTTTAACTTTGGTTGGAAGGAAGTTTTTCTCCTGTCACTGTTTTTCTCTCTTTAGTTTCTCAAATGCACTAATTTTTTCCTACCTTTACAACATTTGCACATGTAGTTTCCTCTACCTCAAATGTTCCTTCCCCAGTTTTTAAAATAACTGACTTCTGCTCATCTTGTTAGATCTTAACAAATATTTTACCTCTTCAGAGGGTTTTTCTTGATCACAGGTATTTCTGTCATAGCACTATGTTCTTTTCCTCTGTATTGCTTAGTTTGGT
This sequence comes from Panthera onca, assembly GCF_046562875.1. NCBI lineage: Eukaryota > Metazoa > Chordata > Mammalia > Carnivora > Felidae > Panthera > Panthera onca. The sequence goes on from NC_138346.1 coordinate 180,985,891, forward strand.
GTACTTTCATGCTCATCATTTGCCAATTTCCCAACTGTCTCCTGCTATGTTCTGAGTTATAGGGCTGATCCACTTAAGCTACATTACCCAAGCTCCCTTGCCATCTGGCTTTTAGCCATCATCTTATTACAGGCAGTGTGAAGACATTGCAGAGGGAGATACTAGGCCATTGCTACTCTTCTCTTCCTGCTTCTGTGGAGTGTCCTGTAGTGATCCCATTTCTTGTATGTCTCTAGTTCCTTCCAGAGTTCCATCTCTCTCTGGACAGCCTCTCCTCCATGACTCCCATTACTACTGGGTAGTCTTGGTTTATGGACTCTATTAATACACTTTCTTCCTTTGTATCCACACCCTTGTTGGGGTAGTAGGGATTTCCTGTTGTTGCTTATTGCTAGGTTGCCTCACATAGACTTTTTTTTTTTTTTTAATTGAAGTGAAATTCACATAATATATGTTGAACCATATAAAAGTGTACAATTCAGGGGTGCCTGGGTGGCTCAGTTGGTTAAGCGGCCAACTTCGGCTCAGGTCATGACCTCGCAGTCCATGAGTTCGAGCCCCGCGTCAGGCTCTGTGCTGATAGCTCAGAGCCTGGAGCCTGTTTCAGATTCTGTGTCTCCCTCTCTCTGACCCTCCCCTGTTCATGCTCTGTCTCTCCCTGTCTCAAAAATAAATAAAACGTTAAAAAAAAAAAGCGTACAATTCAGTGGCCTTTAATGTATTCCCAGTGTGGTACAACCACCAGCTTGCTCTAGTTTCAAAACTTTTTCATCATCCCATAAAAATACCCAGACTCATGAAGTAATTCTTCCTCACTCCCTTTTACCCCCTTTCCCTACTCACTGGTAACCTTTAATATATTTTCAGTCTCTCTGGATTTTCCTGTTGTGGATATATTTTATAAAAGGAATTATATAATATGTAACTTTTTGTGTCAGTCTTCTTTCACTTAGCATAATGAGTTTTCAACCCTCTTAATTCTTCCATTACTCTTAAAAGTAGTTTTCCTTATTGAGGTCCCTGTATTGATCTATCTGGTGTAGGTTCCTTTTCCTTGTTGGAAACTAATGAAATATTTACTTATATGTTTATTGCTTATTTATTACCTATAACATTTCATATATTCTAAGCTTCATGAGGATAGAAACCAGGTCTGATGTTTGTTTGTTTGGTATGAGAGAAATTTTAATAGAGTACTGAGGAATATTAGAGATCACAGAAGGATTATTAGACTTTATTCAAATTGAAGATTGATTAAACCTTTATAGTAAATTGATCTATCATGTATACATTGCTAATTGTTTTTACCTGCTTTTGACAACAACCCTGTGGTAACAAATGTAGACTGTCAATTAATATAAGAATCTGCTAATATAAGTGTTTTTAAAATTTATATATTGTTGACATTTCAGGGAGGAAGCTACTCTCAGAGAATATTTATTTTAATCCTCCTTCACTTTTTTTCTTTCTTTCTTGGCAGAAATTGGGTTTTTTTACTTTTTACTTTTTTTTTTTTTTTTTTTTTTTTTGAGAGAGAGGCTCAAGTGAACGAGGGGCAGAGAGAGAGAATCTCAGGAGATGGGGGGGGTGGGAAGAAGGGTGGCGAGAGAGAAGCGGGGCTCATGTTTTACCCGAAGCTTGAGCTCATCCAGGGTGGGGTTCGAGCTCACCTGAAGCCTGACTTGTGCTCATCTGAAGCGGGGGTTGAGCTCACCCAGTGTGGTGTGGTACTCAAGCTCACCCGATGTGGGACTTGAACTCAAGAACTGTGAGATCATGACCTGGGCTGAAGTCAGATGCTTAAGGACTGAGTCACCCAGGCACCCAGAAATCTTTTTTTTTTTTTTTTTAATTTTTTTTTTTTTCAATGTTTTTTATTTTATTTTTGGGACAGAGAGAGACAGAGCATGAACGGGGGAGGGGCAGAGAGAGAGGGAGACACAGAATCGGAAACAGGCTCCAGGCTCCGAGCCATCAGCCCAGAGCCCGACGCGGGGCTCGAACTCACGGACCGCGAGATCGTGACCTGGCTGAAGTCGGAGGCCTAACCGACTGCGCCACCCAGGCGCCCCTCTTTTTTTTTTTTAATGCATTTTGTTTTATTGTGGTAAAACACATGTGACATAAGATTTATCATCTTAACCCATTTTTCAGTGTATAGTTCAACAGTGTTAAATATATTCACATTGTTGTGAAACACATCTCCAGCAATTTTTCATCTTGCAAAAGTGGAACTTTGTACTGATTAAACAAGAATTACCTCACTCTCCACCACCTCTACCACCCTGACCCTGCCTGGTAACCACCATTCTTTCTGTTTCTATGAATTTGACTACTTTAGATACCTCATATAAGTGGAATCATATGGTATTTGTTTTTTTGTGTGTGTGATTTATTTATGTCACTTAGCATAATATTCTCCAGGTTATATTCATGTTGTAGCCTGTAACAGTATTTTTTTTTCCTTTCTGAGACTGAATAATATTCTGTTTATTCATTCATTTCATCTGTGGTCGTTTGGGTTGACTCCATCTCTTGGACATGAGTGTGCAAATATTTTTTTGGGACCCTGCTTTATTTATTTTTTTTTTTTATTTTTTTTTTAATTTTTTAATATATGAAATTTACTGTCAAATTGGTTTCCATACAACACCCAGTGCACATCCCAAAAGGTGCCCTCCTCAATACCCATCACCCACCCTGCCCTCCCTCCCACCCCCCATCAACCCTCAGTTTGTTCTCAGTTTTTAACAGTCTCTAATGCTTTGGCTCTCTCCCACTCTAACCTCTTTTTTTTTTTTTTTTTTTTTCCTTCCCCTCCCCCATGGGTTTCTGTTATGTTTCTCAGGATCCACATAAGAGTGAAACCATATGGTATCTGTCTTTCTCTGTATGGCTTATTTCACTTAGCATCACACTCTCCAGTTCCATCCATGTTGCTACAAAAGGCCATATTTCATTTTTTCTCATTGCCACGTAGTACTCCATTGTGTATATAAACCACAATTTCTTTATCCATTCATCAGTTGATGGACATTTAGGCTCTTTCCATAATTTGGCTATTGTTGAGAGTGCCGCTATAAACATTGGGGTACAGGTGCCCCTATGCATCAGTACTCCTGTATCCCTTGGATAAATTCCTAGCAGTGCTATTGCTGGGTCATAGGGTAGGTCTATTTTTAATTTTCTGAGGAACCTCCACACTGCTTTCCAGAGCGGCTGCACCAATTTGCATTCCCACCAACAGTGCAAGAGGGTTCCTGTTTCTCCACATCCTCTCCAGCATCTATAGTCTCCTGATTTCTTCATTTTGGCCACTCTGACTGGCGTGAGGTGGTATCTGGGTGTGGTTTTGATTTGTATTTCCCTGATAAGGAGGGACGTTGAACATCTTTTCATGTGCCTGTTGGCCATCCGGATGTCTTCTTTAGAGAAGTGTCTATTCATGTTTTCTGCCCATTTCTTCACTGGGTTATTTGTTTTTCGGGTGTGGAGTTTGATGAGCTCTTTATAGATTTTGGATACTAGCCCTTTGTCCGATGTGTCATTTGCAAATATCGTTTCCCATTCCGTTGGTTGCCTTTTAGTTTTGTTGGTTGTTTCCTTTGCTGTGCAGAAGCTTTTTATCTTCATAAGGTCCCAGTAATTCACTTTTGCTTTTAATTCCCTTGCCTTTGGGGATGTGCCGAGTAAGAGATTGCTACGGCTGAGGTCAGAGAGGTCTTTTCCTGCTTTCTCCTCTAAGGTTTTGATGGTTTCCTGTCTCACATTCAGGTCCTTTATCCATTTTGAGTTTATTTTTGTGAATGGTGTGAGAAAGTGGTCTAGTTTCAACCTTCTGCATGTTGCTGTCCAGTTCTCCCAGCACCATTTGTTGAAGAGACTGTCTTTTTTCCATTGGATGTTCTTTCCTGCTTTGTCAAAGATGAGTTGGCCATACGTTTGTGGGTCTAGTTCTGGGGTTTCTATTCTATTCCATTGGTCTATGTGTCTGTTTTTATGCCAATACCATGCTGTCTTGATGATGACAGCTTTGTAGTAGAGGCTAAAGTCTGGGATTGTGATGCCTCCTGCTTTGGTCTTCTTCTTCAAAATTACTTTGGCTATTCGGGGCCTTTTGTGGTTCCATATGAATTTTAGGATTGCTTGTTCTAGTTTCGAGAAGAATGCTGGTGCAATTTTGATAGGGATTGCATTGAATGTGTAGATAGCTTTGGGTAGTATTGACATTTTGACAATATTTATTCTTCCAATCCATGAGCAGGGAATGTCTTTCCATTTCTTTATCTCTTCTTCAATTACCTGCATAAGCTTTCTATAGTTTTCAGCATACAGATCTTTTACATCTTTGGTTAGATTTATTCCTAGGTATTTTATGCTTCTTGGTGCAATTGTGAATGGGATCAGTTTCTTCATTTGTCTTTCTGTTGCTTCATTGTTAGTGTATAAGAATGCAACTGATTTCTGCACATTGATTTTGTATCCTGCAACTTTGCTGAATTCATGTATCAGTTCTAGCAGACTTTTGGTGGAGTCTATCGGATTTTCCATGTATAATATCATGTCATCTGCAAAAAGCGAAAGCTTGACTTCATCTTTGCCAATTTTGATGCCTTTGATTTCCTTTTGTTGTCTGATTGCTGATGCTAGAACTTCCAGCACTATATTAAACAGCAGCGGTGACAGTGGGCATCCCTGTCGTGTTCCTGATCTCAGGGAAAAAGCTCTCAGTTTTTCCCCGTTGAGGATGATGTTAGCTGTGGGCTTTTCATAAATGGCCTTTATGATCTTTAAGTATGTTCCTTCTATCCCGACTTTCTCAAGGGTTTTTATTAAGAAAGGGTGCTGGATTTTGTCAAAGGCCTTTTCTGCATCGATTGACAGGATCATATGGTTCTTCTCTTTTTTTTTGTTAATGTGATGTATCACGTTGATCGATTTGCGAATGTTGAACCAGCCCTGCATCCCAGGAATGAATCCCACTTGATCATGGTGAATAATTCTTTTTATATGCTGTTGAATTCGATTTGCTAGTATCTTATTAAGAATTTTTGCATCCATATTCATCAGGGATATTGGCCTGTAGTTCTCTTTTTTTACTGGGTCTCTGTCTGGTTTAGGAATCAAAGTAATACTGGCTTCATAGAATGAGTCTGGAAGTTTTCCTTCCCTTTCTATTTCTTGGAATAGCTTGAGAAGGATAGGTATTATCTCTGCTTTAAATGTCTGGTAGAACTCCCCTGGGAAGCCATCTGGTCCTGGACTCTTATTTGTTGGGAGATTTTTGATAACCGATTCAATTTCTTCGCTGGTTATGGGTCTGTTCAAGCTTTCTATTTCCTCCTGATTGAGTTTTGGAAGAGTGTGGGTGTTTAGAAATTTGTCCATTTCTTCCAGGTTGTCCAATTTGCTGGCATATAATTTTTCATAGTATTCCCTGATAATTGTTTGTATCTCTGAGGGATTGGTTGTAATCATTCCATTTTCATTCATGATTTTATCTATTTGGGTCATCTCCCTTTTCTTTTTGAGAAGCCTGGCTAGAGGTTTGTCAATTTTGTTTATTTTTTCAAAAAACCAACTCTTGGTTTCGTTGATCTGCTCTACAGTTTTTTTTAGATTCTATATTGTTTATTTCTGCTCTGATCTTTATTATTTCTCTTCTTCTGCTGGGTTTAGGCTGCCTTTGCTGTTCTGCTTCGATTTCCTTTAGGTGTGCTGTTAGATTTTGTATTTGGGATTTTTCTTGTTTCTTGAGATAGGCCTGGATTGCAATGTATTTTCCTCTCAGGACTGCCTTCGCTGCATCCCAGAGCGTTTGGATTGTTGTATTTTCATTTTCGTTTGTTTCCATATATGTTTTAATTTCTTCTCTAATTGCCTGGTTGACCCACTCATTCGTTAGTAGGGTGTTCTTTAACCTCCATGCTTTTGGAGGTTTTCCAGACTTTTTCCTGTGGTTGATTTCAAGCTTCATAGCATTGTGGTCTGAAAGTATGCATGGTATAATTTCAATTCTTGTAAACTTATGAAGGGCTGTTTTGTGACCCAGTATATGATCTATCTTGGAGAATGTTCCATGTGCACTCGAGAAGAAAGTATATTCTGTTGCTTTGGGATGCAGAGTTCTAAATATATCTGTCAAGTCCATCTGATCCAATGTATCATTCAGGGCCCTTGTTTCTTTATTGACCGTGTGTCTAGATGATCTATCCATTTCTGTAAGTGGGGTGTTAAAGTCCCCTGAAATGACCACATTCTTATCAATAAGGTTGCTTATGTTTATGAGTAATTGTTTTATATATCTGGGGGCTCGGGTATTTGGCGCATAGACATTTATAATAGTTAGCTCTTCCTGGTGGATAGACCCTGTGATTATTATATAATGCCCTTCTTCATCTCTTGTTACAGCCTTTAATTTAAAGTCTAGTTTGTCTGATATAAGTATGGCTACTCCAGCTTTCTTTTGGCTTCCAGGAGCATGATAAATAGTTCTCCATCCCCTCACTCTCAATCTAAAGGTGTCCTCAGATCTAAAATGAGTCTCTTGTAGACAGCAAATAGATGGGTCTTGTTTTTTTATCCATTCTGATACCCTATGTCTTTTAGTTGGCGCATTTAATCCATTTACATTCAGTGTTATTATAGAAAGATATGGGTTTAGAGTCATTGTGATGTCTGTATGTTTTATGCTTGTAGTGATGTCTCTGGTACTTTGTCTCACAGGATCCCCCTTAGGATCTCTTGTAGGGCTGGTTTCGTGGTGACAAATTCCTTCAGTTTTTGTTTGTTTGGGAAGACCTTTATCTCTCCTTCTATTCTAAATGACAGACTTGCTGGATAAAGGATTCTCGGCTGCATATTTTTTCTGTTTAGCACACTGTAGATATCGTGCCAAGCCTTTCTGGCCTGCCAAGTTTCAAAGGAGAGATCAGTCACGAGTCTTATAGGTCTCCCTTTATATGTGAGGGCACGTTTATCCCTTGCTGCTTTCAGAATTTTCTCTTTATCCTTGTATTTTGCCATTTTCACTATGATATGTCGTGCAGAAGATCGATTCAAGTTACGTCTGAAGGGAGTTCTCTGTGCCTCTTGGATTTCAATGCCTTTTTCCTTCCCCAGTTCAGGGAAGTTCTCAGCTATAATTTGTTCAAGTACCCCTTCAGCACCCTTCCCTCTCTCTTCCTCCTCTGGGATACCAATTATGCGTATATTATTTTTTTTTAGTGTATCACTTAGTTCTCTAATTTTCCCCTCATACTCCTGGATTTTTTTATCTCTCTTTCTTTCAGCTTCCTCTTTCTCCATAACTTTATCTTCTAGTTCACCTATTCTCTCCTCTGCCTCTTCAAGCCGAGCCATCGTGGATTCCATTTTGTTTTGCAATTCGTTTAAAGCGTTTTTCAACTCGTGACTGTTCCTTAGTCCCTCGATCTTTGTGGCAAGAGATTCTCTGCTGTCCTGTATACTGTTTTCAAGCCCAGCGATTAATTTTATGACTATTATTCTAAATTCACTTTCTGTTATATTATTTAAATCCTTTTTGATCAGTTCATTAGCTGTTGTTATTTCCTGGAGATTCTTCTGAGGGGAATTCTTCCGTTTGGTCATTTTGGAGAGTCCCTGGCGTGGTGAGGACCTGCAGTGCACTTCCCCTGTGCTGTGGTGTATAACTGGAGTTAGTGGGCGGGGCCGCAGTCCGACCCGATGTCTGCCCCCAGCCCACTGCTGGGGCCACAGTCAGACTGGTGTGTGCCTTCTCTTCCCCTCTCCTAGGGGCGGGATTCACTGTGGGGTGGCGTGTCCCGTCTGGGCTACTTGCACACTGCCAGGCTTGTGTTGCTGGGGATCTGGCGTATTAGCTGGAGTGGGTAGGCAAGGTGCACGGGGGCTGGAGGGGCAGGCTTAGCTCGCTTCTCCTTAGGTGATCCACTTCAGGAGGAGCCCTGTGGCAGCGGGAGGGAGTCAGATCCGCTGCCGGAGGTTTGGCTCCGCAGAAGCACAGAGTTGGGTGTTTGCGTGGAGCGAGCAAGTTCCCTGGCAGGAACTGGTTCCCTTTGGGATTTTGGCTGGGGGATGGGCGGGGGAGATGGCGCTGGCGCCTTTGTTCCCCGCCAAGCTGAGCTCTGCCGTCCGGGGGCTCAGCAGCTCTTCCTCCCTTTGTCCTCCAGCCTTCCCGCTTTCCGAGCAGAGCTGTTAACTTCTGACCTCCCAGACGCTAAGTCGCGCTTGCTGTCGGAACACAGTCCGTCCGGCCCCTCCGCTTTTGCCAGCCAGACTCGGGGGCTCCGCTTGGCCGGCGAGCCGCCCCTCCGCCCCGGCTCCCTCCCGCCAGTCCGTGGAGCGCGCACCGCCTCGCCGCCCTTCCTACCCTCTTCCGTGGGCCTCTAGTCTGCGCTTGACTCCGGAGACTCCCTTCTGCTAATCCTCTGGCGGTTTTCTGGGTTCTTTAGGCAGGTGTAGGTGGAATCTAAGTGATCGGCAGGACGCGCTGTGAGCCCTGCGTCCTCCTACGCCGCCATCTTCCGGCACTCTCTCTGGGACCCTGCTTTAAACCCTTTTGGATATATACCCAGAATTGGAATTACTGGATCAAATTTTGAATTTTTGAGGACCCTCCTTATTGTTTCTCATAGCGGTTATATCATTTTATAATCCCATCAACAGTGCATAAGGGGCATAAGGGCTCCAAACTCCAAATCCTTGCAAACACTTTTTAAGGGTTAAATTTTTGAGGTAGCCATCCTAATGGCAGTTTTGATTTGCATTTCTCTGATGATTAGTGATGTTGAGTGTCTGTTCAAGTCCATTGCCCATTTTTATTTTTTTTAATTTTTTTTTTTTAACATTTATTTATTTTTGAGACAGAGAGAGACAGAGCATGAACAGGGGAGGGGCAGAGAGAGAGGGAGACACAGAATCGGAAGCAGGCTCCAGGCTCTGAGCCATCAGCCCAGAGCCCGACGCGGGGCTCAAACTCACGGACCGCAAGATTGTGACCTGAGCTGAAGTTGGACGCTCAACCGACTGAGCCACCCAGGCGCCCCTGTTGCCCATTTTTTTTTTTTTTTTTTCAACGTTTATTTATTTTTGGGACAGAGAGAGACAGAGCATGAACGGGGGAGGGACAGAGAGAGAGGGAGACACAGAATCGGAAACAGGCTCCAGGCTCTGAGCCATCAGCCCAGAGCCTGACGCGGGGCTCGAACTCACAGACGGTGAGATCGTGACCTTGTTGCCCATTTTTAAATTGATTTATCTGATCATTTTTACTGAGTTGTAGCATCAGAAGTATGATTTGAAAATGTTTTCTCCCATTTTATCGATTGTCTTTTTACTCTGTTGATTGTGGTACTTTGATACACAGAAATTTTAGTTTCATGTATCTTCCCCCCAACATTGTTGCCCATGTTTTTGGTATGATAGCTAAAAAGTCATTGCTAGATCCAATTTCCTGAAGCTTTTTCTCTGTGTTTTCCCCTAGAAGTTTTAAGTAAAAAAAAAAAAATTTTTTTTTAAATGTTTATTTATTTCTGAGAGAGAGAGAGAGAGACAGAGCATGAGTGAGGGAGGGGCAGAGAGAGAGGGAGACACAGAACCAGAAGCAGGCTCCAGGCTCTGAGCTGTCAGCACAGAGCCCAATGCGGGGCTGGAACTCACAAACCGTGAGATCATGACCTGAGCCAAAGTCAGTCTCTCAATCAACTGAGCCACCCAGACACCCCTAGAAGTTTTAATTTTTAAGGAATTTTAAAAAAATGTTAAAGGTTTTATATTTATTTTTTGAGAGAGAGAATGTGTGAGTGGGGAAGGACAGAGAGAGAGAGAGAGAGAGGAAGACAGAGGATCTGAAGCAAGCTCCGTGCTGACAGACTGACAGCAGCAAGCCCAGTGCGGGGCTTGAACTTATGAACCGTGAGATCATGACCTGAGCCGAATTTGGCTGAGCCACCCAGGCTCCCCTCCGTAGGAGGTTTATAGTTCTGGTGACCATGCCTCTTTTTGTTCATTCTTTCATTTCTAATACCCTGACCCATTCCCTGATACAATGAATTTTGAGTAAAGCAAATTGCCCTCCAAATGTGGGTGGAGTTGAAGGCCAATAAGTTGAAGGCCTAATAGAACAAAAGATTGACCTTTCCTGAGCAAGGGGGAATTCTGTAGTAGATGGCCTTCATATCTGAACTGCAACATTGGCTTTTCCCTAGGTTTTCAGCCTGCTTGCCCACCGTGTAGATTTTGGATTTAACCTGCCTCCATAATTAGATGAGCCAATTCCTTAAAATAAATCCCTTACTCCCTCTCCTTGTCCCTGACCCTCTCCCTCTCCAGTTACACATATACATATCCTGTTCTGTTCCTCTGAAGAATGTTGAATAATGCAAAATTATTTAACCCAGTGCCTTTATTTTTACAGATTTGGTAGCATAAAGGCTCAAAGAGAAGAAGAACTGGCCAAGGTCAAAGAACAAGTTACTGAGAAAGCCAGGGCATGAACCCAAGTCGCCTGACTTCCAATCTAACACTCTTATTACCTGAAATTGCTTTGCCCAAAACATCAAAACCAAATGGAGAAGCTCACCCTCTCCTACTTCAAAGAAGAAATAAGCATATTGGCTACTTTCCATATATTAGATCTTATCCTAAGTAGTTTGTATCCATTTTTCTTATTAATTCTCACAGCTGCCCTAGGAAATAAGTATTATTATCACTTTCCACTTCTAAAAAATTTTTTTAATGTTTACTTATTTTGAGAGAGAATGTGAGTGGGGGAGGGGCAGAGAGAGAGGGAGAGAGAGAATCCCAAGCAGGCTTCGCGCTGTCAGTGCAGAGCTGGATGTGGGGCTCTAACCCATGAAACATGAGATCATGACCTGAGCTGAAACCAACAGTTGGACGCTTAATTGGCTGAGCCACCCAGGTGCCCTATCACATTCCACTTTTATATGGACTTGCCTAAAATGACACATTTTATCAATGATAGACCTTGTCTGAACTTAGATGTCTAACTCTAGAACTGGAATTATTGATTACAATACTGCATTCTCTGTATATATTTCTTTTATTCCTGTCCCCTGATGATACTAAGCACTAAAGAAAAGATTTGTTTACCCAGCTTTTCTTTATTTTAATGTTTATTTATTTATTTATTTATTTTGGAGTGAGAGCACCAAGTGAGAGTGCTCAAAATATTTATTTATTTTGGAGTGAGAGAGAGCACTCGCGCGACCAAGCGAGTGAGCATGCACAAGCAGGGGAGGGGCAAAGAGAGAAAAGGAGACACAGAACCTGAAGCAGGCTCCAGGCTCTGAGCTATCAGCTGAGAGCCTGACTCAGCCTCGAACCCACGAACTCTGAGATCATGACCTGAACCCCAGTCAGACGCTTAACTGACTGATCTTCCCAGGTGCCCCGTGTTTACCCAACTTTTTTTTTTTTTTAACGTTTTTATTTATTTTTGAGACAGAGAGAGACAGAGCATGAATGGGGGAGGGTCAGAGAGAGGGAGACACAGAATCTGAAACAGGCTCCGGGCTCTGAGCTGTCAGCACAGGGGCCCGATGCGGGGCTCGAACTCACGGACCGCGAGATCGTGACCTGAGCCGAAGTCGGCGCTCAGCCGACTGAGCCACCCAGGCGCCCCTTCCAACTTTTGATTCTCATCAGCCGAGAGTCTTTTCCCTTCATTGGTTTGGCAGGATGATAAATGATTCATACTGCTTACTTTTAGGTCTTAATTATTTGTGATTCCTTATCTTCTGTTATTTGTGATTCTTTTCTGAGTGGAAAGGTCTGTGCTATTACCAGATTATTAGTACCCAAGACATTTCCAAAGTGGACACTGATTAATTTACCATGAAATTGTGTGCCCTGGACACATGTATATCCTCTGCTTCCAATTACTATTACTGTCTTTCCTTTATCTTCCACTCTGCTGCTTTTCATACCTTCCTGTGGTAGCTGTGGGAGGAGCGGGGGAGGGTGTTGGTAGTGGTATGGGGAAAGTGTTAAGAGTTTTAAACAGTGTGCAAATCAGATGGTAATCAGTCAGTAGAGCATTAACAATTCAGAATTGGAAAGAACCTGGATTATAGTAGTGCTAACCTTGTACAAATTGCTCGGATTTACTGAGCCTGAGGTAATTGTCCTGCAAATGTATTGTTTAGTAGATTGAAGGCATTTGTTTTCTTGCTCCTTAGTATATTTGGAGTATCAGATCCATAGCTTTCCTTCTGTCTTCTAGAAAGCACTTAGCTCTGAGTGCTATGGTGAATGCAAAGAAGTATGGTTCTTGCCTTCATGAGCTTAGACTCTATTTGAGGACAAAAAACACATAGGTGGGAAAAGAAGCATAAACATAGGACATAATATGTGTAAATTTAAATGTCTTCAAATAGTGTTAAGCAGTAAAAATTGAGAGAGTGTGAGAATGATTGAAAATGCTCAGGGGATGGAGGAGAGACTTTAATTGGGCCTTGTGACTACTGGCTGTAGTAGATGAGTCTAGCTGCTTTTAAAATAAATGTAAGAATTTATTGTACATGTCTGAATATAAGGTGATTCTTATTTTCACAATGACAAGATAATGAAAATATTTTGGTCAGCCTGAATATATAAACTTTTTTAAGCTTGTAGAAGAAATAGCCTTTAAGTTCAGCTTAATAAGTTATGCATACAGATTTAAAATTATATAATATAAAATACTGCCTTATTACCTTTTTTATATTTGTTTCATGAAGAACATTATTCAAACCCTTCACATGCATTTTAAACGTTAGTTTCTTCCTCATTACCAGGTTAGTTTCTCAGTTTTTCAGAGCACATAATCTTAATTTTTGTTTAAGTGGCTTGAGATAGAGTTATTTTTAAAAAATTGGATATGGTACTTTCCTGGGAATTTTAATCTCAAGTCACAAGAACTCATTTGCTATTCGTGAGCTTTACAATGAAACCTTTTCAAACCCAATCTTTAACAGGTGTATTTTATTTTATTTTATTTTAAGTTTATATATTTATTTATTTTGAGAGAGTGGGAGAGAACTTACACGTGAGAGAAGGAGGGGGGAGAGGTGCAGAGAGAGAGAGAGAGAGAGAGAGAGAGAGAGAGAGGGAGGGAGGGAGGGAGGGAGGGAGAGAGAAAGAGAATCCCAAGCAGGCTCTGTGCTATCTCGGAACTTGACACAGGGCTCCATCTCACAAACCATGAGATCATGACCTGAGCCAAGAGATCAAGAGTCAGATGCTTAACTGACTGAGCTACCCAGGCTCCTCTAACAGGCTTATTTATAATGGCATCTAAAGTTTTAATTGTGAAATTATTACTCCCCCCTCCCAACTAGGAAATCTGTGTTGAACTTCTTTCTCTTCTTTTTTCTTTTTTAAATTTTTTATTTGGGGTGTGTGTGTGTGTGTGTGTGTGGAGAGGGGCAAAGGGAGAGAGAGAGAATCTTAAGCAGACTTCATGCTCAGTGTGGAGCCCTATGCAAGGCTCGATCCCATGACCCTGGGATCATGACCTGAGCCAATATCAAGAGTCAGATGCTCAACTGACTGAGCCACCCAGTTCTTTGCCATCTCTTTAAACTGATTCCATCAGGGAACCTGTGTTTAGTATCCAAAACTAGTATTGCCTGAAGTTGTTTTAGACCCTATGTCTTTTTTAAATATTTTTTTCTTCAAAAATAAAATATTTGTAAGGACTCAACTATAGAGTAATTTCCTTTTTCCTTTGGGATGATTTTGAGAGAAGAACTTTGCCCTGTATGCAGTGTCATCATCTAAAATGAATCAAAGTGTTATAAGTGAACTAGTGAGTGATGTGAAGAAGAAAGCTGAAGTAGAATGGAGAGTTCAGAACAGTGCCATCCAATATAGATGCAACTACTCTTATGTAGGTATTTGAATTTAAATTAAATGATTAATTTAATAATTGTTAATAATTATAATTCAATTTGTTGGTTACTCTGGCTATATCTTAAATGATCAGTGGGGCTGGTGGCTAGGGTATTATACAGTGCAGATATAAAACATTTCCATCATTGCAGAAAGTTCTGTTGGGTAGTTGTAGTCTGGAAGGCTGGAAGATGTTCTGTAGCCTCAGGAATTTAATGTAGTTCATTTCTAGGAATGATCATATTTATGGTAGTAGTCAAACCTCTCCCCTCAGCCACAACCCCTCACCTGAGCCAACACATTTCCTTCACCCATACAGTCACAGATCAGAGATGCATTGATTTCTCAGTTTCTAAAATAGAGTTAGTGATCCAAGAATATGAGGATTTTAGTAAATATTAGTATTGTTGGTATAGTTCAGAGATTTATACTGTGTTCATTTGAAACACAAAGTGCACTCTTTCCTCTTTGTTGTTGTCAAGGAACAGACCTCTCAAATTGCTTTGTGGTGAAAAGATCAGGATTTCTGGGAATCAGAGGGGCCTGAATTTGAGTGGCATATTCTGTATGATCTTGGATAAACCATTTAATCTCTCAGAATGTTATTTTCCTCATCTATAACATGCTTGCTTTGTAGAGTGAGGATTAAATGAGACATGTAATAATGTGTAATTACTTTACATAGTGTCTTGCACATGACAGATGTTCCTTCTCCCTTTATTCCTCTAAGTCCAAAAAGACATCTAATGAAGATTAATTCACTTAACACTTCCATTCATAAATTTGTCAGAGGGCATTTATTCAGCATTTACTATATGCAAAGCTTTCTTCTCAGTGGTGGATATATAGCAGTGAACCAAAACAAGTAAGACTGTCATCGTGGCACTTACATTTTCATAGGAGGAGACAGACAATAAGTGATACAAGTAAGTTATATAATGTGTCAGAAAGTGATCATTTCTAAGCAAAAAAATAAAACAGGGAAGAAAGATATAAATAAAGTAGGTGGGGGGGGGGGTCTGCAGTTTTCTGAAAAAAGTGGGCAGGTGACAATTGAATAAAGACCTGGAGGAATGGAATTAGTGAATGAGCCATGTATCTGGGGGCAAGAACATCTCAGGAAGGGGGAGTAGTAACCACAAATACCCTTAAGTGGAAAATCAGGCCTCCATTTTCTAGGAACATCAAGAAGATAATGTGGCTCAGGAAAGGAGGAGGAGGTGAAGTTAGAGATTACAGGAGTGAGGGAGAAATAAGCCATATTAAGGATGTTTTTATCTCTGAGTAAAAGTCAGTGGAAGATTTTGAGTAGAGGGTTGACATGGTCTGACATACATTTTAATAGCTTCACTGTGGCCACTCTGATAATACACTGTAGATGAGCCAGGGGAAAGCAAGGAAATCAGTTAGGATGCTGTTGCAATAATAGAGGAGGGAGAATATGGAGGCTTAGATCAGAGTGGTAGCAGTGCAATGTGATCAAATTCTGAATGTGTTTTAACATTTCAGCTATCAGAATTTGCCAGTGAATGGGAACGAGGGAGTCAAGGGTACACCAAGGTTTTTGAGTGGACCAACTGTCACTTATTGAGATAGAGACACTTTTATATTCTGCTTTATGTATTCTTATTTTTCCTCCTGGCTTCCCAAGGTTTCGGGCTGTCTTGTCCATGTGTTATCCATAATACTTGGCACAGTTCTTTTTGTTTGGTTGTTTTAACCTAGTGCAGAGTAATTGCAACCTACTTTCCTAAATTAAATTTATTTTGGATGTTCATCAACCTCAAAATGGAGACAACTATATTTAGGGCTGCTAAATACCAAGGAAGAGTGTTTTCCTTATGTTGTTGCTTATAACATAAAGTACCTCTGGCTTGTTGGCTTTGCTCAACCATCCAAAGCCTTCCCTTTAATCCTGTAGGATGTCTGCCTTCATAAATTCTTTAAACTGCTAATCTTCTGACATTTCTCTTTTCCATGTTTTAGCTTAAAATCTGAATCTTAGAAAAGGCAGATTAGTTGACATTCTCCCCTTTCTCTTTTTACATTCATTGAATAAAGTGGAAGGAAGTTGGGGTGTCTGGGTGGCTCAGTCGGTTAAGTGTTTGACTTTTGCTCACGTCATGATCTCATGGTCTGTGGGTTCGAGCCCCTCATCAGGCTCTGTGCTGACAGCTCAGAGCCTGGAGCCTGCTTTGGATTCTTGTCTCCCTCTCTCTCTGCCCCTCCCCTGCTTGCACTGTCTCTCTCTTTCTCAAAAGTAAGTAAACATTAAAAACTTTTTTTTTTTTTTTAAACAGAAGGCAGTTATTTTCTTTTTTTTCTTTTTTTTTCAATATATGAAGTTAATTGTCAAATTGGTTTCCATACAACACCCAGTGCTCATCCCAAAGGTACCCTCCTCAATACCCATCACCCACCCCCCATCAACCCTCAGTTTGTTCTCAGTTTTTAAGAATCTCTTATGTTTTGGCTCCCTGCCTCTCTAACCTCTTTTTTTTTTTTTCTTCCCCTCCCTCATGGGTTTCTGTTAAGTTTCTCAGGATCCATGTAAGAGGGAAACCATATGGTATCTGTCTTTCTCTGTATGGCTTATTTCACTTAGCATCACACTCTCCAGTTCCATCCATGTTGCTACAAAGGGCCATATTTCATTCTTTCTCATTGCCACGTAGTACTCCATTGTGTATATAAACCACAATTTCTTTATCCATTCGTCAGTTGATGGATATTTAGGTTCTTTCCATCATTTGGCTATTGTTGAGAGTGCTGCTATAAACATTGGGGTACAAGTGCCCCTATGCATCAGTACTCCTGTATCCCTTGGGTAAATTCCTAGCAGTACTACTGCTGGGTCATAGGGTAGGTCTATTTTTAATTTTTTGAGGAACCTCCACACTGTTTTCCAGAGTGGCTGCACCAATTTGCATTCCCACCAACAATGCAAGAGGGTTCCTGTTTCTCCACATCCTCTCCAGCATCTATAGTCTCCTGATTTGTTCATTTTAGCCACTCTGACTGGTGTGAGGTGATATCTGCATGTGGTTTTGATTTGTATTTCCCTGATGAGGAGCGACGTTGAGCATCTTTTCATGTGCCTGTTGGCCATCCGGATGTAGAAGGCAGTTACTTTATACTAAGCAGAAGAGAGAGGGGTGACTAGGTCTTTATGTGATGCTGACCAAAGTCTAAGTACCATGAAGTTTCCTCAGGAGAGGCAAAGAACCTGGAGAAGGGAAGTGACTGTCACTGAAACCACCTTTTCTAATTTTTGCTTTTAGTAAATGAGATCTTGGTTGCCAGTTCCTTTTGATCCCAGCTATATGGTTTTCCCAATTTGCTATTTGGTTTTTCATCCTTAGATATTTATTTGACAAGGGTGAGTCTCTCAGGTACCATTATTAATCTTAGGATCTGTCTTCTATTTCTTTGACTTTAATTTGGTCTACACCATTGCTGATGCTGCATGTTGAGCTATTTTGATAGTGATACCTACTTGGAAGGATTCAGTGAACATTTTTTGCATTTGACTAAAAACAGATTGTGGAATGGTTACATTTCCTAAATTGTTCTGCTTTCTGGTTTCTTTCCCTAAAGGAAAAAAAAAATCAAATTAGACCTTATTAAAATGAAATATTTGGCTGTTAGGAGCTGTTTTAGGGTTGCCAATTGTAATTCTTTTTTAGTACAAAGGTAAACAGCAATAGATTGGTAAAAAAATTTAAAAAAACCAACACATTAAATAAATTTAAATTTAGACTTGTGGGGCTGTTAAACTATTCACTTTTCTTCAACTATGGTTTCATCATCTTATTTGTAAGTGATAGAGTATTTAGATGATGTAACCATTATTTAAGTAGTGAAGAAAGGAAAAATCTCCAGAAGTAAGTTGTCTGCAATAGGTAAATGTTGAAAATCTTCTTTTTTTTTAAATAGTGTCCATTCCTTGCTTTCAACATTTTGTGATGAATAACTATTTGTGATTTTAAACAGGAATAAATCTTGGTATGGCACACATGGATGGATCTAGAGGATATAATGCTAAGTGAAATAAGTCAGTCAAAGAAAGATAAACACCCATATGATTTCACTTATTATGGAATTTAAGAAACAAAAAGAAAGAAAAAGACAAACAAGCATACTCTTAAATATAGAGAAATAAACTGGTAGTACCAGAGGGAGGGGTAGGGGGATTAAGATTACACTTACTGTGATGAGCACTGAATAATGTATAGAATTGTTGAATCACCATATTGTACACTTGGAATGAATATAACACTGTGCATTAATTATACTGGAATTTGAAACAAAGGAAAAAAAATCTTGGTATGTCAAATGTTACAATAAAAGCAGCTCATCTTTACTGAGTATTTTACTATTTATCAAATACCATTCAAGCATTTAGTATGTGTTAATAAGTTTCATCAAATCCCAATGAACAAGTACTGTTATCACTCTCATTTTACTGATGAGAGAACTGAGACAATGTAAGTAACTTTCTTAAAATTACATAACTAGTAAATGATGGAGCTAGGAAAAACTGGCATTCTGGTGTAAGAGCCTTCACTCCTCACTTTGAGCATATTTAATAATATACTCATTCTACATATGAGCTTCTGAAGGATCTATGCTTTTAGACATTAAGTAAATTCGAAAATAATAAATGGTTTAGGGGGAATTAATAGATTGTATATGTAATGTCAGAATAAAGGATTTTATATAGGTCTCTAAAATTTATGCTGTAAACAATCTGTACTTGTTCCCAAACTTGGCCGTGCTAAGAATCTCTGGAGGAGTTTGTGAGGGGAAAAAACAAATTTCTGGGCCCCATTCCATACTACCTGAATTTGAATCACGGGGTTCAGGACTTCAGTATATCTGTATTTTTAGCCCAGCATGAGGCAGACATTTATGCACCAGTGGTACATAGCATATAGCAAAATAGACTAAAACAAAAAACATATAAGGATGAATAATTACAGTGGCTAACATTTATAGAGTACTTTCTTGTATTATCTCATTTAATCCTTATAACAACCTTGTGAATTAAGTTGGTATTATTACTCCATTTTGTAGATAAGGAAACTAAATCTTTTGGCCAATTTAACATGGCCAAAGTCAAACAGGTAATAAACACATGATAGAACAAGGATTTGAAAACAGATCTGTCAGACTACAGAACATAGAACATTCTACAATTGATTCCATCCTATAATAGTGGATTATAGACCAGAGAAATATTGAATACGAATTATTACTGTAGTTTTTTTTGTTTGTTTAAAAAAGAAAATATAAAAAGAAAGTATAAAAATTACTGTTTGTATGCCATCTCTTTTTTATCCATTTTCTATTAATGACAGTAGGTCATCATATTTGGTAAATTCCCTGGGGCCAATTGCACCATTAAAAATTTGGTTAATGCATATATGTAACTGTAACTGAGATTTATGTTGAGGCTCAGATGAGCATATATGTATCTCCTCCTACTTCTCTGATAACTTCTTTTTAATATATTCTCTGATTTTGTTTTTCGTACATACTCCTTAAATACTGACATTCCATAGATTCCATCATGAGCCATTTCTTTGTTCACATTATCCTTCATTTTGGATAAACTTAATACATTCGTAAGACTTTTGCAAAGACTTTTTAAAAAGTTGGTTTTATAACATAAAACATAAAGTGTACCATCTTATTCTTTTTTGAGTAAATTAATAGTGTTAAGTATATTCACATTGTTGTGAAACAGATCTCCAGAATGTTTTCATCTTGCTAAACTGAAACTCTGTACCTATTAATCTACAACTTTACCTTTTTCCCTCCTCCCATTCTACTTTCTGTTTCTATGAATTTCACTATTCTAAGTATTTCATATGAATAGAATCATACAGTAGTTGTCATTTTTTTGACATTTGACATTTTTTGGCTTATTTCACTTAACATAATGCACTCAAGGTTTATCCATGTTATTGTCTGTGACAGTATTTCCTTTTTTTAAAGCTGAATAGTATTCCATTGTATGAGTATACCACATTTTCTCTTATATATAATATATATATATTTATTTATATATAATTTTTAATTATGTATACATTATATATATAATAACATATATATATATATATATATATATATATATATATATATATATATATATATAAAATAACCTTGACCTTGAGGTTAAGACCTGAACTGAGATTAAGAGTCAGATGCTTAACTGACTGAGTTACCCAGGTGTCCCTGTTTTCTTTATTCATTACTATTGATGGGCATTTGGGTTGCTTCCACCTCTTGGCTGTTGTGAATAGTGCTGCTGTGAACATCAGTATACAAGTATCTCTTTGAGACCCTGCTTCCAAATAATTCAGATATATCCCCAGAAGTGAGATTGCTGGATCATTTGGTAGTTCTATTTTTTCCAAATACTTTTCAAGTAGATGACCCATGACTCCAAAGTCAGAATATTGAACTCACACATTTTACATTCTTGATCTCTTGGACATGTCTTTTTAAAAAAATTTTTTTTAATGTTTATTTTTGAGAGAGAGACAGACAGACAGGGTGTGAGCAGGGGAGGAGCAGAGAGAGAGGGAGTCACAGACCTGAAGCAGGCTCCAGGCTCTGGGCTGTCAGCACAGAGCCCAATACGGGGCTCAGCCTCACAAACTGTGAGATCATGACCTGAGCCGAAGTTGGGCACTCAACCAACTGAGCCACCCAGGCACCCCAAGACATTTCTATATGAATGTTCCAAGTGTACTTCAAAATCAACATGCCTATAACTGAAAGCCTCAAATCTCCCTATCCTCACCAGCCTGTCACTTTGCTCATGTTCTTGGGTTCATGAATACATATTCATTCATGTATTCAGTATATGTTAACTCACAACACCTAGGGACCAGGCATTGTTTTTGGTGTTGAGGACACATCAGTGAACAAAATAAGGTCATTTGGATCTCACAATAAGGATGAGGTTAGACAGATAACACAAAAAGACAAACAATTTGTTAGGTAGAGTGTTATGGCTAAGAGGTTCTCTTTTAGATAGAATGGTTAGGGAAAGTCTCTCTGAGGTGACCTTTGAGTAGAAACCTTACTGAAGTGAGGGAGTGAGATATGTGGATATCTAAAGAGCATTGTAGGCAGAAGGAAAAATAAATATAAGGGGTTTGATATGGGAGCATATTTCACTTGTTCAAGAAATTGTAAGGAAATCAGAGCAACTAGAGTAAGTGAACCTCAGGGATATTGTAAGAAGATGATGTCAGTGAAGGAGCTGGAGCCAGCTAATACAGTCTTCTTACAATGTCAGAATACAGTCATTGAGTTTTACTCTGCTGGTATGGTAAGGCATTAGAGTATGGAAAGGGTTTTATTTGACTTGACAATTATAAGCATCATGGTGGCTTCTGTGTGAACAAGCAGTAAGCAAGTGAGGCAAAGACAGTAGCAGGGAGACCAGTTTGGAAACTGCTGAAATCCAGAGGAAAGATGATGGTTTAGATAGGGTGGTAATCGAGGAGATTCTACATTTTGCAAGTAGAATTTCTCATAGGTCAGATGTGGAATGTGAGAGAAAGGAATTGAGGATGACTATATATTTTTGACTTGAGTGACGGAATCTTTAGAATTGCTTGCCAGTTGTGATGATTGGGAGGACTGGAGCAGGAATAGTCTACTCAGTTACCCAAGCCAGAAGCCTGGGCATCATTCTCAACAATTTTCTCTTTTCAATTCGTGTTTCACAGTGCTGACCAAATGATGTTCCTGAAGGGCAAATTTCAGTTGCAGCAGTTGCCTGCCCATTATCTTCAGGTTAAGTAAAACTTTTAATGCTTGTATTTGTACTGCTTCTCATAATCTACCTCTTGCTTACCTTTCCAACTGGCTCCTCACTGCTTCCTCACCCAAACCTTTGCTGAAGCCACACAAAACTAGTTTCCACTTCTTGAATGGACTTACAGAAAAAAAAGATTTTTTTCCCCTGAATGCTCTTACTCAGCTTTTCCCCCTAGAAGAGCTCTGCTGTAACATTTGGTTCAAACATCACCCCTTCTTCCCAGCTTTTTCCTGGCATTCAAATTACTTCCACTGTTTTGCCTTTGCCTTCATTTAGTATCTTATATATTCCTCTATTGAAGTTTATGATCAGTGGAAGGAAGAGTTATCAATAGAGTACTTGAAGAAGGGTTATCATAGTGATGAACATGTTTGGAAAGTAGGAATTTGAAAGAACATTTAGAAGAGGATAAATATAGTAGATTGTTGGAAACAGTCTGTTACAGATATTTACAGAAAATTAAATAATCATTTGTGGAAAAAACTTTCCTTTCTGCCCAGAAAGAAAGAGGGAGAAAATGGTGTAGAGCATCTTTTTTGAGGCCTCATTGGTTTCCCACCATTATCTCATATTCTTTCTCTAGAACTCTACAATTTAGTGTGGACATTTATATCTACTTTTGTTTCTTTGGCCTGTCACTTTTGTAGCTGGGAAAGTTTTCATCCCAAAATGGATCCTTTTCTTATAGCTCCTTTGATTAACAGAATACTAATAAGGTCTGTGAAATAATAGAAAAAAATATATTGGTCTCTGTCCCTCAGTTTCTGACACAGAGCTTCTAAAACCCTTATAATTTCTTAAGTGATAAGGATAATACTAGTGGCATCTTTTGTTCTACTATTTCATTTTTGACCCTAGTTTTTTTTTTTTTTTTTAACATTTATTTATTTTTGAGAAAGAGACAGAGCATGAGCAGGGGTAGGGGCAGAGAGAGAGAGGGAGACACAGAACCCGAAGCAGGCTCCAGGCTCTGAGCTGTCAGCATGGAGCCCGACGCGGGGCTCGAGCTCATGAACTGTGACATCATGACCTGAGCTGAAGTCGGACGCTTAACCAACTGAGCCACCCAGACGCCCCTTTGATCCTAGTTCTTGACCATAGAGCTCCTAAATCCCTTGGAATTTCCTGGGTGATACAAGTGTCTTTTGTTCTAATGAGGAGACTTTTGGGCTCCTGGATAGTTTCAGGATGGGGGCTGGTCACCAGAAAGACCAAACCATGATTAGAAGCTTCAAACTATCAGTCCTACTCCATCCTCCAGGAAGGGGAGAAGGACTGGAAATTGAATTAGTGATTGATCATGCTTACGTAATTGAAGCTTCCATAAAAATCGCAATAATGCAGGTTGGGAAGCTTCCAGGTTGGGGAGTAGTATATGTGGAGGGAGAGTGTGCCTAGAGAAAGCATGGAAGCTCCGCATGCCTTCCCACATACCTTTCTGTAGGCATCTCTTCCACCTGGCTTTTCCTGAATTGTATCTTTTTATAATAAGTCAGTAAATTAAGAAGTAAAATGTTTTCCTGAATTCTTTGAGCCGCTCTAGCAAATTAATTGAAGAGAGGGTTGTGGGAATCTCTGATGTATGGCAGGTGGGTCAGAAGCACAGGTAATAGTCTGGACTTTGTGATGAGCATCTGAAGAGGGGTGGTGGGGAGTAGTTTTATGGTCCTGAGCCCTTAACTGGTGGGATCTGATGCTGCTATCTCCAGGTAGATAGTGTCAGAATTGAGTTAAATTGTAGAACACTTAGCTGGTGTTGCAGAATTGCTTGGTGTATAGAAAACCCACACATCTGGTGTCAGGTGAAGTAGTATTGTTTGTAGTGGAGTATTGAGAGTAGAGGAGACACACAGTGTCCCTCCATCTCCCCCCAATACAAGATTAAAGGTGAAAATTCCACAATTCATAGCTGTAGAATGATGGGCTCTTACAATTCTTCTGATTGGCTCTACTCAGGGTGAAATCATGAGAGGAGGATGATTTTATCAATTTAGTGTGGACATTTATATCTTCTTTTGTTTTCTCAATACTCAGAATAGTTCCAGATGATTAATTAAATATTTGTGGGATGGGTTAATGTTGGAATGAGTGAATGAAATACCAAATGAATGAATAAGATTCATGAGTGCTATGTAAGTACAACACAGTGGAAGAATCATTGAGACTTTTAAGGCAAACCAAGAAACAGACTTCAACTATAGAGAACAAACTGATGGTTACCAGAGGAGAGGTGGGTGGGAGGATGGGTTAAATAGGTGATGGGGATTAAGGAGTGCCCTTGTGATGAGCACCGGTGTTGAATCACTTAATTGTACACCTAAAGCTAATATGACCTTGTATGTTAGCTAGAATTTAAGTAAAAACTTAAAAAAAAAAAATAAAGGAAGAAAAATCATTGAGAAAAAGGTAGTGTGAGTCAGTTAAATTTTCTTGAAGAAAATGATTCACATCTGGGTCTTCAACTCCATTAGGCAACAATAGGCATTCCTTCCTTCATGATCCCATATTGCCTTTCACATTGCTTTACAATTAGTTGTTTCTATAACTGCCTGTCCTGGGAGGAATGTGTCTCATCATTTTTATATTTTCTCCAGCACTGTGCTCAGTGAATAAAAGAATGAAGGAATTTGAACTGGTGGAAAAGAGGATATTCTGTAAAGGATCAGTATGATTGGAGGAGAGAAAGTCTGTATTTGTTTGAAGAATTCACTTGATGGCAAGATCAGAGTTGTGAATGCTAAAATACTAGTACTGTACTTTGTGGACCCAATGTTTATTTTTTAGTTATTTTGAAAATATTTTGAATCTGACATACCATAGAGTAGTAATTTCAAATTTAACAAAAGTATACTAATTTTAGAAAGTATTTTTCTATATATTAAGTATGTTCAGGAGATGGAAAAATGGATAATGGACACAACAAAGCCAGTGTTAACAACAATAATTATTATTCTAGTTCACAGGCTTTCCAAACATGTGGAATATGTAGAGTTGCCTATATTCTTAATTCTGTCAACTAATAATATATACGATTATATATATGTATATGTATAATGAAAATGTGTTTATTCTATCATCATAAACTTTTAAATGTTTTTCTCTATTTATAAATTCTTGTAACTTAAATGTATTAAATATTTATTTTTACTTATCTGCAATCAGTAATTTGGAGATTAACCAGCTGAGGAGGCTGCTGATAAGAATAGAGCTGATGAGGGGCGCCTGGGTGGCTCAGTCGGTTGAGCGTCCAACTTCGCTCGGGTCACGATCTCACAGTCCGTGAGTTCGAGCCCCGCATCAGGCTCTGTGCTGACAGTTCAGAGCCTGGAGCCTGCTTCCGATTCTGTGTCTCCCTCTCTCTCTGGCCCTCCCCCCATTCATGCTCTGTCTCTCTCTGTCTCAAAAATAAATAAAAATGTTAAAAAAAAAAAATTTAAAAGAATAGAGCTGATGATAATGCTATGATGATGTAATCATTGAAGCCTGGAAAAATGGTGGTTTGTTAGTAACTAATGTGTATATACTGAGAATAATGAGTATTATATTGATAATCCTATTTTTGTACTTTAAACACTGTTTCAAGAGTTATACTTTATTTCCCATGTATTTTTTAGACTTTTATAATCTAATTTTTAATAAAACTTAAAAAATATGTTTAATAATCTCTTCTTAGGCCTCATAATATTAGACTATTTTCACATTTTTCAGTTTTGTCTAATCCTTCCCTACAGTACCTTCTTTGCTCCCTCTGTGACATATTCATGGTTTTTGCCCTTATATCTAACCCTTCTATATTAATTTTTGTCATTAGATTTCTCTTATCTTTTTCTTACATGTATGAATTCCCCAATACTCTATCTCTCTTCTTTTCACCAAAGAAGAAAGCTATAGGGAGGGAGAATTAAAATATTTTTAGGGCTTCTTTTATTTGCCTTTAAACATATATAGCTTTAATTAATCTACCTCTGAATTTTTAAATTACTTTTGTCTCCATTTGGATATTACCTGAACTGCTTATAGTAAAATTAATTATTGAATATATTTTTGTCCCTGCTAGAATGCAAGCTATGTTATATTTATTAGTATATCTCCATTGCCTAGCACAGAGCTTGGTATGTAGTTGGCAATTAATAACATACTTGTTAACTAAACAAATGATATCCTACTGTCACTTCAAAGTTAACATGTTCAAAATTGAACTCTTCTGAAATTTTCCTTTGCTTCTATATCCACTCATTATTCAGTGTCCAGATCAAATGCCATCTCTTTTCTGAAACTTTTCTTAATCCTCATAAAAATCTCTTTCCCTATTCTATATTCCTTTAGCAAATTATACTTTTATTGTACGTTCATTCTGGATTGCATTTACATATTTATGTACAGAATTTATTATGTACATAAGGTTGAGGTCAGAAACTTAACTTCCTATCCAAAATGAAATACATTATTTAAAACAATCTAAGATCTTAGAAAAAGAAAGTGGAGGTATGTTACTGTTCCTGAACAGTGTTGTGTCCTACCCCTTCTTGCTAGTTTTCACTTATCCTTCAGTCTTGGTTGAGACATTATTTCATCTAGGAAGCTTTTTGAGCTTTGGTCACTTGGCTGTGTGACTTGTTTTGTTTTGTTTTTCATTTTTGTACTCCCTATCATCCTTAATTTAACAAATAAGTATTGAGTGCTGTTTAGTTCCTGCACTGTGCTAGGCAATGGGGATAAAGTAGTGAACAAAATTGTTATTGTCTTGTCTGTCACAGAGCTTACACCCTGTTGAGAAAGACAGACATAAAACAACCACCAAATAAGTAATTATTAATTACTATGAAGGAAAAGCACAGGGTTCTATGTGAGCATAAACCTATATAGATGGGGGTTGACCAAAGAAGTATTATTTGAAAAAGTGTATCTAACAGAAAATTTGGTTATCATTAAGATTTAGCCAGACAAGAAATGAGGAAAGGGCATTTCAAACAGACATAATATCTTCAAAAGACATAAGAACAAGAGGAACTTGATGCTGTTGAGGAACAAAAAGGCCCAGTTTGGCTGAGGGTATAGTTCATTATAGAGATGAGGAAACAGGCTGAAAGAGGTTCAGTGATTATAGAACATATTAATATCATAAAATTAATAAGTGGGAAAGTCTAGATTCAAATTTTGGACTTTATAAATCCTTAATATTCTTTCCATTACACCTTGGCATTCCTGAGTGAAAATTTGAACACAGTCTTTCCAAACTCTGGTATTTTGTTTCTTTTCCAACAGCACAGAAAATTCTCTTACTGTTTTCCTAATTTTTAGCAAAGAAGATATTTGTATGTGGAACCATTGCTGTCAAGAGAAAAGAGATAATTGACCTGGCTGTAGACAGAGATGCTTCCATTGCATTTGTGGCTTTGAAAACCCATGTTAGCATGTTTGGCTCAAAGGATTTATGAGCCTCCAGAGTTGTCAGGGTTCTATGGAATCCACTCTCTGTATTAATATGTGAATTTTTCTTTCTCTCTCTCTTCTTTCTTTCCTTCTTTCTTTCTTTCTTTCTTTCTTTCTTTCTTTCTTTCTTTCTTTCTTTCTTTCTTGCCAGTGGGGCATTACAACTCTCAAAATTTATAGGAAGTACCTTACACTCTACTCTGTTTCCATTCTACAGAATAACATTGTAAACTTGACCCACTTCTGGCAAATATTTAGATTAATGTTTCACCAAATACACAAACTCCTTTTGGGAGATGATTTTCAGGCAGCTGATAAAGCATTGAAGTGTTAGGTTTTTTGTTTGTTTGTTTTTTCATTTTGATGTGGACTTGGATGGGCATGGAGAGGGAAGAAGTTGTTATGATGCAGAGGCAGAGTTGAAAATGCAAAGTTTTTCCTCCAGTGAATCTTCTCTATTACCTGTAGTGACAATCCAGGATGTAGCAGCCTGTTTGCTTAGTAGTCTGCAAAAACGTCCATATCATGTCACCTCTGTGCTATGTTCTGAGTAATTGGTGACTTGTTAGCATAGAGACCAACTTCAGGAATGTTTTATGGAAACTTCCCAGTGATGCTCCTGCCTCCTTTTGTAACCTGGTACAATTGTGGTATTGTGTTTATCAAAGAATTTATGCCTCTACGTTTTTTCCTTCTAGATGGTCTTTTTATGAAGATTTATAATTATAACATGAAAGAGTGAATTTAATTTCTGAGCTAATTCTAAAATTCTTATTGGAATTTTTCATTTGTGATTTTATATCTTAATCTGAAGAAGGAAATAATGTTAAAAATACTACTTTATGGTACTGATTTTACTTGTTCTGACATTCTTAAACATTGGTTTTTGTGGGTGTTTTGCTTGAATGAAGACTGGAACTAAGCTTTTTATGACTCAAGATTTGGGTATATTATATGCCAAATGCATTTTTTTCTTAAAATACGGTTTTATTATAGCAAGTAGAGAAACATTTTAGAGAATATTTTGTATTACTAGGGAAACATTTAGTATTTGTTTACAGTTTATTTTCCAAAATTACACTTATTTTCCTGTATAGTCTTCTCCACCCCACCCCATCTCTGAGCATTTTTCTGTTTTTGTTTTTGTTTTTTGTTTTTCTGTTTTTTTGTTTTTGTTCTTTTGTTTTTTGTTTTTTGTTTTTTTTGTTTTTTTTTTTTTTTTTTTTTGTTAAATGGGCTTCTCTGTTTTTTGTTTGCAGGCAGCTATCAATGGTGTAATACCCCAGGAAAATGGCATTCTACAAAGGTATGTTATAAGGTGCTTAATGATAGGTTGAGAATTTAGCAAAGCAAAAAGAGACAATTGTTAATCTTTTTGTTTCGCTTTTTGATAGAGCATTTGATACAGCATTCTTTGGTGTAGAAGCTCATTAATATTGTTACTGTTCTTACAGACATTTTTATTATATCAATTTCCTAAAGTCTCTAGCTTTTAACTGTATTATGTTATTTCAGAATGGGTGGTACTATTTTTAAAGCTGGTTTTATTTTATTTTTAGGAAAGCTTTTCGGGTGCCTGGGTGGCTCATTCGGTTGAGTGTCTGACTATTGATTTCAGCTCAGGTCATGATCCCAAGGTTGTGGGATTGAGCCACGTGTCAAGTTCTGCACTGAGTGTGGAGCCTGCTTGAGATCCTCTCACTCTTTCCCTCTGCACCTCTCCCCTGCTTGCCTGCACACTGTTTGTCTTTTTCTGTCTCTAAACTAAAAAAGAAAGGAAGAAAGAAGGCTTTTCAAGGTCATATTCTAATTCATAAAGTGGAAAGAACTGAATCTCAGCAGCTCTAAAACATGGTTATCATCTACCAATTCAGCCTTGTCTCCAACCAGTTTACTACATTCTTTTTCCCACTCACTTTTGTTTTCTAAATTAAGTATATGATAACTTGCAACAATTTCAGTAAGTTCTTAATTGATGAAACTTCCTAGAGCATTGAACTATTTCATCTGAAGAATCCATTGTTAACATATGGAATGGTCTTCATGGTTTTGTGTCATTGCCAGAAGGTAAAATTGGAAGATGATGCCAAGAGAACTCTAAGTTACAAAATAATAATTCCTTAAATTAGAAGTAACTTTTCTTAAGTTTTCTTTCCTTAAAATTGGAGACTCTGGTTTGGATTAAAAGAGGACACTTATAAAGTCATAGGAGGTAAAACCATTCTCCCTTCCAAGTGTAGTTTAATTACTTGATTCCCCCCCATCCCCCATTCAAACTTTGGCTTGAATTTTGGTGGCTGGGATTTCTAAGTCACTGAAGCATGATCTGCTAAGTGCAGATGAGGCAAACAGAAACAGCAGACTAGAATGAGGTTGTTTTGAAGAGAAAGAAAAGTGCTGTTGCAAAACTGTCAAAAAATTCACCATGAATTGCAAAATGTGCTGTACTTTATAGGAAATTGTCTATATTTAGAAAGGAAGCAAATTTTGTTTGGTACCAATACTACCCTTAGTGATTAACAGACCTGTTCCCTAAAAGAAACAAAAACAAAAACAAAAAAACAAAAAAACTGTGAGAAAGACTTTCCATCCAGAGTAAATGTGGCTGATTTCCAGAGTCTGTACCAAAATTTTTTTGTTTACTCTTTTCTTCTTTTTTTTTTCTTTTTTCCTTTTTTCTTTTTTGGTTCAAAAGCATTTAGTTTTATTGAAACCCTTGTCTAGAAAGCAAACCAGGTGATTACAGGAACTTCCTTCATGATCTTTTTTTTTCCCCCCGCCTTGGTTTAAAAAGGTTTAGACTGCTATATATGGCTCCAGTTTTATTCTTGAGTAAATGTTATTCCACTTTTTGTGCCAAAATTTTCTTGCTAATCCCTTGTGGATTCAGCTGCTGGGTTCTGAGTACATATTGGATATATCTTAACATTAACAGTATTATGCTATGGGTGAACTGTAGAAATTCCTTCATCCCTGGAAACATTCCACCTCTCCTGTCAAAGATGATAGTTTTTGCTTAATATAAGTAGAGATACAGCACTAAATTGACTTCTAATGAGGTTACTATAATATTTGATGTTTAACTTTCATCAGAGTGGGTTTTGTTTGTTTTGTTTGCTTGTTAAAGCAATGACTTATGTGCACAGAAGAAAATCAGTTGTATCTAGTAATAGTCTTCAACTCTTTCCCTTCCTAACCTTTTTCTTCAGCTTTGAAATCAGTGTGGACTTGACATAACTGAAAATTCCTTTTGTAGATCTACTGACCAAAGGAAAAGAAAATGTTAATTTCTCATTTACTTAACACCGAAAGTGGAAGACACAGTAGTAGGAATGGTATATGCAGGTAGTTAAAAGGATTTTTGTTTATTTGACTTTTGTAGTAAAATTGAATATAGTCTGTGAATACAGCTGACTCTTAACTTGTCAGTTCATACCTCAACAGAGGAAAGAGCTACCAAAAATATTTTTTTAATATGAATTACTTTTGGAAGGAGAACAGCCCAATCCCTGTGCTTTATAGCTTTTCTTGAAATCAGATATTTGTATGAATTCAAAAGTGGGAATATGGTTTTTAATGTACCCATAAAGTTCAAAGCAAAGAAATTAACATTTTCCTAATGCTTAAGGCACTGTGTCAGGTAATTGACATATATTTCATCATTTAATACTTATTATAACCCTCAAGAGGTAAGTGTTCATATTTCATAGATGAGGAAACTGAAGGGTAGAGAGTTGACATAAATTTACTCAAGTAAATTTACTCAGTAAACTAGACAATGTCACACCTTTGTTTTAAGATTTTTTCCTTTGGGTAAAAAAGTTGGAATTTATACACGTGTGTAAGGTCTTTATCCCACAGCTTTGTTTTTACAGTTACTATTTTAGTTGTAAGCAAGCAAAGGCAATTACGACTATTTTAGTCGTAAGCAAAGCAAAGATGTTACTATCCCTCATTTTATAGGTAGGATAAGGCATGAAATGACTTGGCCCAGATGATGTAGCATGATGTTGATAGAGTCAGGAATATAAGCAAGTCTTCTGCCTCATCCTCCAAGGCTTATTTCACTAGACAGTATACTACTAATACCATATGTTTATAAACTGTGTAACTTATGCTGTCATAAATGTAAACAATTTAATCATAAAACATCAAATGTGTGCATGTTTATTTACTACATCTTGGTATAATATTTATTTAGCATATTGTCCAGAACCTTTTTAAACATTATTTTTGCAGGCAGTTATTGTTAGAAGGAAGAGCTAATGAATTACTCATGTTAGTAGACAGCACATGCTATGTCTTCTAAAAATTAAAAAAAAGTTTTTTTTAATGTTTATTTATTTTTGAGAGAGAGGGAGACAGAGCGTGACCAGGGGAGGGGCAGAGAGAGAGGGAGAAACAGAATCTGAAGCAGTCCTCAGGCTCTGAGCTGTCAACACAGAGGTGGACATGGGCTCAAACTCACAGACTGCAAGATCATAACCTGAGCTGAAGTCGGATGCTTAACCAACTGAGCCACCCAGGCGCCCCTGTTTCCTAAAAATTTTATGAACCAGTAGTGTAATTTTCCTCATTGACTAAGGATGGTGTTTATCAACTCATATTTATTTTTTGACCCAGGCAGATATATTGTATGTTTCTTTGTCTATTATTTAACTCATTGAGGGAACCTAGAGAAGACCAGAAAATAGTCCATTGTAGAGCAGCAATCCAGTTTGGTAATCAGGACCTTTCATCTCACTTAGTATCCCTTCATTTGCTAGTTGATTCAATAGTCTGAGGAGTACAGAACTGCCAAGTGGCATTCTCAGGTTCTAATTCTGCGAAAGTATTGTGGAAACATTACATTTTTTGGGAACTGTGATCTCTGAACCACCAGAGCCTAAAGTAGCAGGAAACAAAAATTCTGTTAAGTTGTTAGGCATAATAAAAGGAACCACTACCACTGCTTAATTCTCATACCCATGTTTTCTGGTAGTATGAGAAACATCATAGTTTTGGTCACTGATATAAAGCATACACCACATCCTTTAATGTGGAGCCTCAAGCTTTGAGTATGTTGTCTCCCAACCTGTGCCATAACTGTCTTCAGCAGGACATTCCACTGTTTTGACAAGCTAGGTGCTTCAGGGTAACAGGATATATGAATGATACCAGCACTATACCTCTTTTGCTGTGAAATGAGTTCCTTGTTTAGAACAAGGGGAAGCCATATATCAATAAGCATTTCCTCAATACATGAATGTTGCTACTGGCAGAATCATTACATCAGGGAAGTCAATTTCATATCCAGAAAAGTGTCTTTTTAAGTGAGAACAGATTGTTTCCTCCTCCATGATAGAAATGATGCATTACCAGATCCCTAAGGAATGATGCCATATTAGGGGCTCAGTATTAGTCTCTGTTGGTAGCAGTTTAGACACTCAGTAGTTTCCGTAGCCAGATTCAGACTTGGTAAGGGGAAGTTGATGTTGTGCTCTACCTAACCTCCCTCCTTTTGGCATGACTACATTATACATTAATGTATTGAACAGTCCTAGGGTAGTAAGGGAAAAAAGCTGACTCACAACAATAGAACATTGTTATCTTATGCCACACTGAGAGCCTTTTTTCCCCAGCGGATAGCCTATAGGCAACATTCCCCTAAAACATATATTCACATTCTGTCCATTCTAAAAGATCCATTTTCATAAATTTCCCCCAGACTTCCTTGTCACCTAATTTTCTTTTATTCTTTCCAAGTCCTGATCAGCTGGCCAACCTATAAGCTATTGCTTGTGATTCAGTATAGATTTGTACCTCAGGCAATCTCTCTTTCTAAATGAAAAGGTCAACCTGTGGTACAATATCAAGTTCTCCCCACAGGGAGGCTTTTCTTTCACTGCTATCTTTTTGGGATATCTTTGTTTGGAGGCTGTTACGCTTCAGCAGTTTGTTTTTGGTTGGTGTGAGCATGTATACACAACCATCTTTTCTTTTCCCAGTCTAAATCTTTCCTTCCTCTGTTAACTTAGTTATCTCTTATTATTGATGGGAAGTGCAAGATACAGCAACTGCCTTTTACCCTGACTTGTTTATGACCACTGAACCCCAGAAACTTCACCAAGGTGGTGAGATCCTGCATTTTTGAGGCATGTATCTTCTAATTTGATAAGATAAAGCATCTCAGTGCTTGCTACTATTGTTCTTCAGGATCAGTTCACATTGTTATCAAAGTAATGTTGTTTTGTGGAATGCTTGGTGATCAAGATCTCCCTAGACTAGATTATTATGCTAGAGAGAGTTTACATAATCTTTTAGAAAAGGCAGTGAAGGTATATTGTTTACCCTTCTGGGTAAAAATAAAATGCTTGTCTTGGTAATTGCAAATTAATATAGAGAAAAAGATCTGTTTCCTCCTGTTATCCCTTCCTATGTAGTAACCCTAACTCCATGGATCAGGAAGCCAATATGGGATGTCTGCCAGTTACTGAAGGTGTCTCTTTGAATTATACATTCAGAATCTGGAGAAGAAATTGCATGATAGGTTGACAGATTGTTTGAATATAGTATGAGTGGACTTGGGCCAAAACTTGATTTACCATCATAATCTTCCACTTTTATATCCCTAGGAATTAGTATCAGTTTAGAGTTAGCATCTAGTAATCCCCTAAAGATTTAGATATTTTCCTTTTATTGGTACACAGGCACTCTAGTTAAAGGCTGCAGGTCTCTTAGGTGAAGTCTTAGAGGAAAATTTACAATATATATGTGTGGTCCTGTTGCATTGTCTTTGTGGGGATCAGGGGCTTTATGAAACAACTTGTGTTTGGAAACTGAGAGTGACTATGACTCTCCTTTGTGGTTATGGACCTCAGGTTTTAGGCTACCAGGTCTAGGGTTTCTCATGGTTTTAGATCAAGTAATATTTTAGTTGGCTGACTTTTAATTTTGTTCCTTAGATATAATCATGTTCAGTTAAATACTTCTAAAGATCTCTGGAGGTTGAAATCTTCTGATTGCTGCGTTTTGTCTCTGTTGTCTGTTAACATAATTGTTCCCACCTTCTTCTTACTAAATTCTGCCATTTGACCTCAACACTCTGGCATCTCATCATGCCCATTAGGGAGGCTTATTGAGTGGTTTCATCTCCCCATGTCATTCCCAATCCACAGAAGACAGCTTCTACAGTTTTTTTTAAGAAGGCAGACGCTTTTACAAATAAATGTATTTCTGAATGCTTTAGTGCAATGTCCTCTGGGACCTCATGGGTGATGTACTAGGAAGATATATGTATGTTCAGATTGTACATGGTAATCCACTTAAGCTTTATTTTTCTAAGCATCTGAATTTCTTCTACATTTTGCCAGGAAAGTTTGGGCATTTCATCCTTATTAAATGTAGACTCCTTTGGGACTTAAGTTTCAGTCAACAAGCAAACTATTAGAGGTACTTAGAGCTGCTTAAGCAAACATGTTATATTTGGCCCTACCCAAACTCTTTTGGTCAAATTCGCTTCCAATTGATTTCCTTGCCTGTTCCCTAGGTTTTTACTGATACAATTTATCAAAATTTTATAATTATTTTTGGATTTAAGCCCTCGCTCAGTTAAAACATTGTACTTACTTTCTTGGAGCCTACCTCAATTTGATTTTAGAGGCAAGAAGGAATGGTGGGGGTAGGTTTTGAGAATAGGCATCCCTTTTCAAGGCAATGGTCTCAAGTAAGATCATTACTAGTTTTCAACAAGAGGAGGCTAACTTTAGTCATGTTTCTGCTTACAGAAGAGGTTCAGAAGGACACCATGGATTCAAGATTGTAACCTTCATCTGAACCCATTTGGGTATCCCCATTCCATATTTTAGGATCCCACTCCTTTGAAAACTGTGCTGTAATTTTCACAGAAGAGATTTAGGAAGTATATGTATTCAACTTTCACTATAATTATGCAAGCTGCAAAATTAAATTTTGTGTGTGATTCTCAGCAGGATCATACCTGTGGTTATAGGAAATAAGAAAGTGCTACTTCAGAAGTTCTATAGCTTTCTTCTCATGGCTTGAACTGAAAGTTAATAACCCTAAGTGTGTCATTTTCTTCTGTTAAGCTTTCCATTAGATTCAGAAGCAGCCAGCTCCTAGTCTTTATTGTCATTACTATCATAATGGCCAAGTGCAATAGCCATTTGGTCCCCTTAGGCACTTGTTTTAATAGGCATGTGATCATAATGAACTGTAAGTGATAATGTAATTAATCATTATGCCAGTGCATGACTTGGATCACTAGCATCTCATTTTCCATTGGCAAGGAGCTCAGCAGTGTATTGAAGGTCAAGGACATAATCAAGCCAATTCCTGAATTTTGTTTCCTGTGATGCCTCCATTATCAAAAAAGAAATGGGTATTTCAACAAAGGGAATTTAATGTAGGATTGGTTACACAGGTGTGGAACAGTAAAAAAGTAAACTGAAAAAACTTTGATATAATAACTGCTTCAGGAAGTCAGCACTCTTAGGTCTAGGTCAAAGGGATTAACAGAACTTTGAAGCCCCGAGGAGCCCCTTGGACCCGAGGAGCCCCTTGGACCCGAGTGAGGATTAGGCCACTGTGGAATGCATACTGTTTAGCTGCTACTGGTATCTGAGGAGATGTCAAGAAACTGGTTATATGAATGCTGAAAAAAGCAGGAGACTGAAAGCTACAGGATGGTACTGATAGAAATATATGCAAACAGGAAGAAGGAAGTCTTTCCTCCTCTCCTCACAAATAATCCCTAGCTAGTATCCCCTATATGCAGAATCTATTAGGGAAACATATGCCGAAATAAATAGAATTTTGGAGAATGCTAGCACCAGCATCACGGTATAGACTATAGAAGAATGAATTTGGGGGTGCCTGGGTAGCTCAATCAGCTTCCCAACTCTTGGTTTCAGCTCAGATAGTGATCTCATGGTTTGTGGGTTTGAGCTCCATGTTGGGGTTTGAGCCCCATGTTGGAGCCTGCTTTGAATTCTTTGTCTCCCTCTGTCTCTGTCCCTCTCCTGCTCGCACTCTCTTTCTCTGTCAAAAATAAACATTAAAAAAAATATTTAAAAGAAGAATGAATTTGGAGTTAAGCAAACAGTAAGTCAGTGACCAGCCTATTAACTTCAGCTATTTTTCCGAGGTTCTGAGAAGTTGTGACAAAATTTAGAGATACTAAGTAACCTTACACAACATTCTGTTCATAGATATTTAGGAGCTCAATTTGAATTCCAACAGTTATAGTCTTTCCTGCTTTGGTCATTTTCTTTTCCATGTCTTCCTTCTAAGATTACTTTCCTTGAGCTTAACAGCTGGGAGTTTTGGGTTTTGTATTTGCATCAGTGATTACTAGAGTATCTTAACTCTGAGATCTAAGCTAGTCATTTTCACACTTTTTTGGCCAGGACCTACAATGAGGAATGCTTGGAATCCAAAACACACATATGCAAATATGTATCAGGATCAAAAAGTTTAGGAACCAATACTTGGTCCAAACTATTAAGTGCCACATGCTGATAATGTGTTTCCTATCCTGTTCTTTAAAAGACTGATCACACAACTCACTAAATCAATTTTGTAATATAAATTTGGTTAACACTAATCAAAGCAATAGTGTGAAGTAAATGTAATTTTTTTTTTCCTGACTTGAATGAATACTGCTTATTTGTGTGTTTTTAGTCATTCTTGGTCCTGTTCAGGTTGCCAGTCCATTGTTTTTCCTCAAATTTAGGGTGAGAAAAAGGATGTTTTAGAATAGAGCTTGTGAGCTTGTAGTTTTAGTGGTGGAACATATATACAATAATGTATCAATGGAAGCATTCCTTATATTCCCTTCTTTCCTTTTCCTCCCAGCAATGGGGGAAAAAGTGGCTATATATGATAAATTAAGTGAGAGGAAAACCAAATTATTTAATAATTATTTCTTTACTTATTTGTTAAATATTTAAGTACCTTCTCTGTGAATTCTTGAGCTCTAGGCAGAAAATATGGCCATTAAAAACACAAATGGGAACTTTGCCCTTGTGGAACTTATATTCTACGGGGGTCTTAAATGTCAAATGATTAATACCAATTATAATTGTTGGTGGTGAGGAATTAGAACCAGTCTAAGGTAGTGAAACATGCTCTGAGTTGAAAAATGTTCAATCTGAGATATGTATGAATATAATTAACTAGAAGAAAGATGGAATATAGGGATGAGATGGGAAGAATATTCTTAGAAGGAATAGTCTGTGTTCCCCCATGAAATGGGAAGGATCAAGGTAAGATGGAAGAAATGAAAGGCTGTTGTGGCTATTAGCATAGAGAGATGGAGATAGCATAGCAAGCTAAGGATGGGAAGGTAGATAGGATATGGATCATACAGGGACTTATATGCCTCTTTAGCTCTGTATAAAGACCAGAGGGGAGTATCGAAGAAAAATGATATTAAGACATTTCTGTCTTTAATTTCATTTTAGTGGTGATCTGGAATGACATGCAGGGGAGCAAGGGGTACATAGACATTAGGCTTTTGCATCAAACCATACATGAGGTTCTTGTGACTTGCCCTAGGGTGTCAGCTTCAGAGGGGAAAGGTGGATGACTTATGACTTAAGATGGTGTCAAGGATAATGCCAGGAGTTTCTGGTTGGGTGGCTAATGTGAGGAATAATGGAAGGAGGATCAGGCTTGGGGAGACATTAAAGAGTTAAACTTTGGATATATGGAGTTTGAGGTTTGAGATCTTACTAGACACCAGGCATTGTGCTAAGCTTTTCATATGTTTACCTGATTTAATCCCTGCAAATATAATTAATTTTCCCATTTTACAAATGAGATAACTATTAAGTAGCCAGAGCAAAGATTTTAAGACTTGAACGTGTTTAAATGTTATTGAGAAGAATCCAGAAGAGAAGGAGATGTTGAAGATACTAGAAAGGAAAAGCATAATCCATAATGCAAAGCTATTAGAAGATGGTTTTAGATTTTGTATAGATAGAATGATGTCTCCTCTGTTTTATAGAAAAAAAAGAGTACATATGATGGGTAGTTTGTGGATTTGATATCAGAAAGGTAAAGGAATTTCCTCTTGATGGCATGCATCCGTTTTCTCTGCACAGTAGGAAAAAAACCATCTTTTAAGATTGAGGAGTGCAGGGCACCTGGGTGCCTCAGTTCGTTAAATGTCTGTCTCTTGGTTTTGGCTTAGGTCCTGATCTCACGGTTTTGTGAGTTTGAGCCCTGCGTCAGTCTCTGCTCTGGCAGCACAGAGCCTGCCTGGGTTTCTCTTTCTCCTTCTCTGTCACTGCCTTTCCAACTCGTGCTGTCTCTCTCTCAAAATAAATAAATAAACTTAAAAAAAAGTTTAAAAAGACTGAGGAGTGTGATAGGGAGAATGGAAGTTTAAGGATGGTAAAGTTATGAAATAGTTTTGTGGAAAGTAGAGTTAATGAATTAAATAATGTGCTTCAGTGAGTAAATGAAAGTGAATGAAGACAGTGTTCTTAATTCATAGAAACTAAAATAATGTTTTACTAACATTAACAATGAGGCAAAAACCTGATTAAATGCTAAATGATATGTATGATACTGTTAATAGACATAGAAAGGCAAGGATGGGAGGGAGAATAATGTGGCCTTCAGTCGCTAGGAAAGATTTTATGGAGGAAGTACAACATAAGATAGGAAGATCAACACTAGCCAGGAATGGAAATGGATCCTTAGTGGTAATTTGTAATGATTTGGTTGATGATAATCCTTTTTATGTCAATATTTCAGTGACTATGGAGGTGAGACCATACCAGGACCTGCATTTGATCCAACAAGTCACCCAGCTTCAGCTCCCGCTCCCTCTTCTTCTTCAGCATTTCGACCTGTAATGCCATCTAGGCAAATTGTAGAAAGGCAACCTCGGATGCTGGACTTCAGGGTTGAGTACAGAGACAGAAATGTTGATGTGGTACTTGAAGACAGCTGTACTGTTGGTAAGGTTTTTCCTAACATAAAGCCTTCATAAATAATTTCTTAGGTAAATATTTCATTTTATATCCTTTTCTTTTGAGTTGACTGCCAATAAGAAGGGGGAGAGAGCAAATTGAAACTGATATTTTCCATACAGATAATTATGCTGCATTTTTAAAACACTGTGTTGATATTGAGGCAAGTTTGAGAATAATTTTTTTGTTCCACTTATATGAAATAGTGTAAGATGTTCTTTTAGGGCAGATGCAAATCAAACTTTAAGTATATTGTGTATTGGACTTTATAGCTGAAATCCATTCATTTTTCATGTTATGGTTAATGAGAAATCAGAAATAAGACATAATACCCTTCTCCCTGCCAGCTTTTCAAAGGAAACTTAAAGTGTATGTGTGCCATTGTTGGACAGATTTTGCCAAATTTCTACAGAGAAACTGTGTTGAATTCACGTTTGATTCAGATTATTTGACCCATTACTGTAGTTTTGCCTAAAATCTAAATTCCAAATCTTTCTGAAATTTTGCCTTTGTTCTTTTTTAGGGAGATCTTTCCTAATTGTATTTAATTTTATTAATTGAAGTACACTACAGAGAAAAAGCTAAACTGTTAAAAGATTGATCATTCTCAAACACTAATCAGATTGTTATTCCCTTACTTAAAGCCATTTAGAGACTTCCCATTGGTTTAGGATAAAATTAAAGTCTTTTTACCATGGCCTGTTAAGTCTCTGCTTGCTCAGGCCCCTGTTCCATTTCTAGTTTTCATCTGTTACCACTTTTGTCCTTGCTCACCATGCCTAAGTTCTTATGGACTTGTTTCAGTTCCTTGAATAGGTTATTAGATCCTTTGTACACATACCTTCTTCTGCCCAGATTTCTTTCCTAGTCCATCTATTTCTTCCCATACTCATTCCCATGCCCCCAGTATTCTCCTATAGATTCCTTCCCCTGCTCCCAAATTGTGGTAAAGGAAAGTGCATAATATATCTATCCTCTTAAATTTTTAAATGTACAATATAGTTTTGTTAACTATATGTACATTGTTGTACAGCATATCTTGAGAAAGCAGAACTTTTTCATCTTGTATAATTGAAACTTTGTATCCATTGACTAGCAACTCCCCATTTCCCCCTTCTACCAGCCCCTGGTAACCATCATTCAACTTTCTGCTTAGATTACTTTGAATACTTTAAATCTATTCTAGAAGTGGAATCATACAGTATTTGTCTTTCTGTGTCTGGCTCATTTCACTTAGTATGATATCCTCAAGTTTCGTCTATATTGTAGCAAATTACAGGATTTTCTTCTTTTTTTAATGATGAAGAATATTCCATTGTATGTATATTCGACATTTTCTGTATCCATTTGCCCATCTGTGAACATTTAGGTTGTTTTCGCCTCTTGGATATTGTGAATAATGCTACAAGAGATTGCAAATATCTCTCAAGATTTTGCTTTTAATTCTTTTGGGTAAATACCCAAAAGTGGGATTGCTGGATCATGTGTGGTTCTATTTTTAATTTTCTGAGGAATGTTCATACTTTTATCATAATGGCTCCACCATTGTTACTTTTTTCATAATGGCCACACCATTTTACACTCCCATAATGAACAAGGGTTCCAATTTCTCCATGTCCTTGTCAACACTTGCTATTTTCTGCTTTGTTTTTGTTTTATAATGGCCATCTTAACAGGTATGAAGTGATATCTCATTGTGGTTTGGGTTTGGATTTCCATGGTGATTAGTGATGTTGAACATCTTCTCATATACCTGTTGCTAATTTGTATGTTTTCTTTGGAGAAATACCTATTCAAGGCCTTTGCCCATCTTTAAATCAGGTTATTACTTTTTTGCTGTTGGATTGTAGGATTTCTTTATATATTTTGAATATTAACCCCTTATCAGATATATGCTTTAGAAATATTTTCTCCAATTTTGTAGGTTGCCTTTATACCCATTGTTTCCTTTGCTGCACAGTTTTTTGTTTAATCTAGTCCCACTTGTCTATTTTTACTTTTGTTGTCTATGCTTCTGTGTTATATCCATGAAATCATTGCCAAGACCAATGTTAATGAAGCTTTTGCTTTATATTTTCTTCTATGAGTCTTATAGTTTCAGATCTTATGTTTAAGTCTATGTTTTTTTTTTTTTTTTTTTTTTTTTCAGAATTTTATTTAAATTCTAGTTAGTTAACATCTAGTGTAATATTGGTTTCAGGAGTAGAATTTAGTGGTTCATCATTTACATATAATAGCGAATGCTCAACACAACGTGTGCCCTCCTTAATACTCATCACCCATTAGCCCATGCCTGCCTACCTCCCCATTTTGAGTTAGTTTTTGTGCATGGAATAAGATAAAGGTCCAATTTCACTCTTTCACACATGGATATCCAGTTTTCCCTACACTGTTTGTTAAAGAGACCATCCTTTCCCGATTGTGTAGACTTGGCACTCTTGTCAAATCATTTGACATATATGTATAGATTAATTTCTGGGGTTGCTACCTGTTCCATTGGTCAATATGTTTTTCTCTAGGCCAGTACCACACTGTCTTGATTACTTTGTAAAATGTTTTGAAGTCAGGAAATATAAGGCCCCCAGCTTTATTCTTCTTTCTCAAGATTGTTTTGGCTACATAGGGTCCTTTGTGGTTCCATATGAATTTTAACATTGTTTTCTGCAAAAATGTCTAAAAATGCCATTGGGATTTCGTTAGGGATCACATTGAATCTGTAGGTTGCTATGAGTAGTACGGTTATTTTAACAATATTAATAAGTCTTTCAATCCATGAACATGTGATGTCTTTTCATTTGTTTCATCTTTACTTTCTTTTAGCATTGTTTTGTAGTTTTCATTGTGCAAGTCTTTTGTCTCTTTGGCTAAATTTATTCCTGTGTATGTTATTCTTTTTCATGCTACTGTAAATGAGATAGTTTTATTAGTTTCCTTATTAGATTATTTGTTGTTAGTGTATGAAATATAACTAGTTTTTGTATGTAAATTTTGTATTCCTGCAACATTGCCAAATTTGTTTATTAGGTCTAGCAGGTTTTTTTTTTTTTTTTAATAGGATCTTTAGGGTGTTCTACATATAATATCATCTGGAAACATAGATAATTCTATTTCTTGCTTTCTGATTTGGATCCCTTTTATTTCTTTTTATTGTCTAATCATTCTGGCTAGGACTTCAGATCCTGTGTGGTATAGAAGTGGCAACAGTAGGCATTCTTGAATTGTTCCTGATCTTTAGAGGAAAAGTTTTTGGTTTTCACCATTCAGTATGATATTAGCTGTGGATGTTTCATATATGGCCTTTATTATGTTGCAATAATTTTCTTCTGTTTCTAGTTTGAGTATTTTTATCATGAAATGTTGGAGAATTTTGTCAAATGCTTTTTCTGCATATTTTAAGATGATTGTGTAATATTTTTCTCTTCATTTCATTAATATGGTATATATCACATTGATTTCCATATGTCGAACCATCCTTGTATCACATGCATAAATTTCATTTGGTTATGGTGTATGATCTTTCTAATGTGCTGTTGAATTTGGTTTTCTAATATTTTGTAGAGGATTTTTGCATCTATATTCATCAGGGATATTGGGTAATAGTTTTTGTTCTTGTTTTTGTAGTGTCTTTGTCTGGCTTTGGCATCAGGGTAGTGTTGGCTTCATAAAATGAATTCAGAAGCGTTCTCTCTGCCTTAATTTTTGGGATCAGTTTGAAAAGAGTGAGGTTAATTTTTCTTCAGATGTTTGGTAGAATTCTCCAATGAAACCATCTGGTGCTGAATTTTTCTTTGTTGGTTTTTGATTACTGATTTTGATTAATTTTTTTTCTTTTAATGTTTATTTTTGAGAGAGAGAGAGAGCAAGCAGGAGAGGGGCAAAGAGAGGGAGGGAGGGAGGAAGGGAGAGAGGGGGAGAGAGAGAGAGAGAGGGAGAGAGAGAGAGAGAAAGAGAGAGAGAGAAAGAGAAATTAGGGGAGGGGCAGAGAGAGACGGAGACACAGAATCTGAAGCAGGGTCCAGGCTCTGAGCTGTCAGCACAGAGTCCAACGTGGAGCTTGAACCCCCAAGCTGTGGATCATGACCTGAGCTGAAGTAGGACGCTTAACTGACTGAACCACCCAGGTGCCCTGATTTTGATTTTTTTTTTTTTTTTGATTACTCTTTACTAGTTACTGATTTTTTAAATTACTGATTACTCTTTACTAGTTATAGATTTGTTTGCATTTTCTATTTCTTTGTGATTCAGTCTTTGTAGTTTATATGTTTCTATGAATTTACCCATTTTACTAGGCTATCCCATTTGTTGGCATATAATTATTTATAGTAGTCTCTGTATTTATCTCTGCAGCATCAGTTGTAATGTCTACTTTTTCCTTTCTGGTTTTACTTGAGTCTTTCTTTTTTTTCTTAGTTTAGGGTAAAAGTTTGTCCATTTTTTTCTTGATCTTTTCAAGCCTCAACTCCTAGTTTTGCTGATTTTTTAAAATTGTTTTTCTATTCTCTTTTCATTTTTGCTCTAATCTTTATTATTTCCTCCCTTCTTCTAACTTTGGGCTTAGCTTGTTTCTGTTTTTATAGTTACTTGAGGTGTAAAATTAAGTTGTGTATTAGATCTTTGTTCTTTTTTAATGTAGGCATTTCCTGCATCCCTAAAGTTTTGGTATGTCGTGTTTTTGTTTTCATTTGTCTCAAGATATTTTCTAATTTTTCTTACGATTTTTTTCTTTGCTCTTTTGGTTGTTCAGGCCTAAGTTATTTCTATACATCTGTGAATTTTCCAGGATAGATACGCTGTTAGGTCACAAACAAGTCTTAACAGATATAAGAAGATTGAAATCATACCAAGAATGTTTTCCTATCACAGTATAATGAAACTAAAAATCAATAGCAGTTTTCCTTCTGCTTATTTCTTCTTACATTTATTAAGATTCATTTATAACCTGACATGTCACCTACCCTGAAGAATGCTCCACGTGTGTTTGGAATTTTGCTGCTGTTCAGTGTAATGTTTTGTATACGTCTGTTAGG
The DNA here is from genome assembly GCF_046562875.1 of Panthera onca. Classification (NCBI taxonomy): domain Eukaryota; kingdom Metazoa; phylum Chordata; class Mammalia; order Carnivora; family Felidae; genus Panthera; species Panthera onca. Next base: position 181,030,065 of record NC_138346.1, read on the forward strand.
TCCATTTGGTCTAGCGTTGAAGCCCTGTGTTTCCTTATTGACCTTGTGTGTAGAAATTTTATCCATTATTGAAATCCCCTACTATTATTGTGGTTGTGTATTTCTCCCCTCAGCTCTGTCATTGTTTGTTTCGTATATATCGGGTGCTTTGATGTTGAGAGCATATGTGTATAATTGTTACATCTTACTGTATGTGAATTGACTCTTTTATCATTATATAATGTCTTATCTCTCTTGTGACAGTTTTGACTTAAAGTCTATTTAGTCTGATGTAAGTGTGGTCACAATGCTCCTTTTTGGTTACCATTTGCATAGAATTTTTTTCCATCCTTTCACGCTCATTCTCTGTGTCCATGAATCTCAAGTGAGTCTCTTATAGATACCATGTAGTTGAATTTTGTTTTTTTAATCCAACTAGCCTATGTCTTTTGGTTGTTTACATTTAAACTAATTACTGATAGGGGAGGACTTAACTGTTGCCATTTTGTTGATTATATCCTTTCTGTCTTGTAGCTTTTGTTCTGTCTTTCCCTCTCTTGCTGTCTTCCTTTTTGTTTGTTGATTTTTTTTTTTAACGTTTATTTATTTTTGAGACAGAGAGAGACAGAGCATGAACGGGGGAGGACCAGAGAGAGAGGGAGACACAGAATCTGAAACAGGCTCCAGGCTCTGAGCTGTCAGCACAGAGCCCGACGCGGGGCTCGAACTCACAGACCGCGAGATCATGACCTGAGCCGAAGTCGGATGCTTAACCGACTGAGCCACCCAGGCGCCCCAATTTTTTTTTTTTTGTAGTATCATGCTTTGATCCTGTCCCCATTTTCTTTTGTGTATCTTCTGTAGCTGTTTTCTTTGCATCTTCTGTAGTTGTTTTCTTTGTAGTTATCATGGAGCTTACATAAGACATCTTCTATTTTTGATAATCTATTTTAACCTGGTAATTTAAGTCATACATAAACCTACTCTTTATTCCCTCCCTTTGTTATCAATGTCACAAATTATATCTTTGCATGTTAAGTACCATTAACATTTTATAGTTATATTTTGTATACTTTTTTCTTTTAACTTCTATACCAGAATAAGTTATTAATCACCATTATTACAATATTCTGTACTTGTGTAGAGTGTTTTGTAGTGTCTATATATTTACCATTAACAGTGAGCTTTATACTCCTGTGTTGCTATCTGGTATACTTTTGTTACAACTGGAGTACTCTCTTTAGCATTTCTTATAAGGCAGGTCTACTGTTGAACTTTCTCAGCTGTTAGCTGGGAAAAGTCATTATTTCTCTTTAATATATGAAGAACAGTTTTACTGGAAATACAGTATTCTTTTTTGGCAGTTTTTTTCTTTCAACACTTTTAATATATTATTCTCTTCCCTTCTGTCTGTCCTGCAAAGTTTTAGTTGAGAAATCTGTTGATACTGGGGGCAGCTCCCTTTATGTGATGAGCTTTTTTCACTTGCTGCCTTCAGATTTCTTTTTGTCCTTTAATTTGACAATTTGATTTTAATGTTTTTTGGTATGGACTTTTTAGGATTTATTATTTTTTGGATCCTTTGTGCTTCATGAATCTGCAAGTCTGTTTCCTTCCCCAGATTTGGGAATTGTTCAGCCATTATTTCTTCAAATAAGCCTTCTGACCCTTTGTCTTATTTTCTACAACTCCCATAAATGCCTGTGTTGCTCCTTTAATGGTTTCCCATAAGTTGTCTAGGCTTTTTTCATTCTTTCTCTTTTAATTTTTCTTGTTTCTCTTCTGACTGAATAATTTCAAATGACTTGTCTTCAAGTTCACATATTTTTTTTTTTTTCTGGTTGATCATGTCTATTGTGCCCTTTTAATGACTTTTTCAATTCAGTTATTATATTCTTCAGCTCCAAAATATGTTTTTTAAAAAGCTTATTTATTTATTTTGAGAGAGTTTGTGCACATATGCATGCACGAGCAGGGAGTGGGACAGAGAGAGAGGAAGAAAGAGAATCTGACATGGGACTTGATCTCACGACTGTGAGATCATAACCTGAACTGAAACTAAGAGTCGGATGTTCAATTACAGAGCTACCCAGGTGTCTGTTTGGTTCTTTTTTTTTTTTTTTTTTTTTTTGGAGTAAGTTTCTAGGTTTTTGATATTTAAAATGAATTTGTAGTTTTAAAATGCCAAAGGCCCATTTATTGATATTTGCAAAATAGTTTTATTTATTTTTACATAGAAATTTGTCAGAATTGACCCTCCTTATTGTTCCTATAGATTTTCAGTAATATTGGTAAGGTATCCATGGTGTATTAGTAGGAAACTCCTTATGTAGGGTTTTTTACTAGGCTTTTACTTTCTTAGTTTAGTGATGAATGTATTTATTATAGGGGAAAGAACTCAGTACCATATCACACTTTTACTTAAAATTATCTGTGTTTTATCTGTTAAAAAAACTATAAAGAAGTCCTTTATTAAATAAATTTTAACTGCTATTATGTAGCATGTGGCTGAGTAGTTAACACTCTCATTTGAAAATGACCTGATTTTTTTTGGTTGATGGAATATTTGGTATATGTTGGAAGTAAAAGGATATTTTGATCACTTGAACCACCCTTTTCATTGGTTCTCTCAGTGGGAGTGATATCCCTACTTATTTCAAAGATGGTGATCAGAAATGCTGGCTTGTCTGGATCTTGTCTGGATATGTTAATGTTACACTTTAATTCTATCTTAATTTGGAGAATAATCTATGAAACTGTGTTAAAGTTTTGTTACAAAAACATATGATAGAATTTCCAGAGATCACATTTGTTAAAACTGTTGGCTTTATAATTCACTTTTAAAAACGGACTTGTGACCAAGTATGGTAGAGTGGAAACAGTCAAATAATCATTCTGTTTAAACAGAAATAAAATTAAGATAGTTACAAATATATTGTAAATAAAATATGACTCAAAATAAATTATATATCACATGTTGTTATTGTGCAATACACACCTCCTGCTTCTCCTAACTATTCCAGTTTTTAAAATTTGTTTTGGATTATGGTTATTCTTTTATTATGAATTGCATGCCAGTCAAAGAATCATGTCGCACATCTTCTCTATGTTCATTAAGTTTGTTGATGTGCATCACTGTGGAAGTTGTATGCAGGGATGTTTGGAACTTGATGGAAGATTTTTTTATTCTTTCATTGCATTTGACTGATTAAGTTGTATTAGTTTTACAGTGATATCACTTGAATCCTTCCTTTATTTTTATCATCTCTGTTATCTTTATTCCTCTAGTCTGTATTTTACATAGTTGCCCTATAATGATTTTTCTAGAATATAAATCTTCTTATACATCTTTCAGTGGTTTCTTATTTCCTATATTCTGTTTCATTTGCCCTTCCTTGTTTTAGTTTTTCTAGGAAACTCATACTCATCTTTTAATATTCCATGTAAATATCTCTTCTTTATGAAGCCTTTCCTAATTTGCGTGGACATAGTAGTTGATTCATCTTGTATGATCCCATAAAATATATGTACTTGCAAAATGGATTTTAAAATATCTTATTCTTTTCAAGTTTCCCTTGTGACTATTAACTTCTCAAACTATTCAGAGACTAGGTCTTATTCTTCTCTAAATTCTCCAAGCACAATGGTTAGCACAGGGTAGTCTGTTGAGAAAATAAATGGCTCAATATATGAGCATATGTATGTATTTGTATGTATATTAAAATACCACAGGAAAACTTAAAAATATGGACCAACTTACTGTTATTAAGGAATTGTATAAATCCTAATTTTCTGTGTATGCATAAATGTTAAAATGCAAAGAAATGGTAAATAAGATGCAGTTTTCCAGGTTATTACCAGGAAGACTCAACAATGTATAAAAGCAAGCCTAAAGGCAGCTGACAACTTTATATCAGAGTGACACCTAGTGGTAATTGTATCAGTTTGTTAATATTTTTTAGTGTGTTATTTATTTATTTGTTTCTACAGTTTTGTTTTGTTACAAAATCTTTCTGGGTTTTCTTATTTTGAATAAATTTAAAGAATTATTTTAAAGCATTGGTTCTTCTATAAAATACTATCTAGTGTGAAATGGTGTGATCTTGAGGGTGGGAATTATTGTCTCGTTTTATGTATAGAAGATTAGTACAGGATTTAACCTAACATACAGGTATTTGTTCAATAAAGTTTGTTGAATCAGTGCTCCCAGAAAATTTACTTTTGCTGGGCCTATTCAGCAGAGCCTTAGTTTCATTTCTGGAATGGAAAATAGAAAAATAGGTCTGTAATTAGTTTAACCATTTGCCTCATTTTCTTTTCTGTTTTTAATCTACTTTCCTGAAACTACTTTTATTATGTTGGATAACGTTTGAGTTGAAATGAGTAAGATTGAGTATGTAAAGAGTTAAAACATTTAGCAAGTGCATTTTGAGCTTGAAAAAGTAGTTTAGGATATTTCAAACCAGTTTTTTTCTTGAATCTGTGAATTTAGTTTCCAGTCTTGACTCTGTAACTCAGATTAACCATGTAATTTTTGGCATATGCCTTTACCCTGTATGCTCAGACACTCTTTATGAATAATAAACACTGTATAAGTGGTTATTTTTTATTGTTATTAATGCATGTGGAAAGAAAGTAGCAATCATATTTGTCTTACACAAATGTTGTGAGCATGAAATGATGAGGACTAATCATAGTTTGTACTTTGGGGGAGAGAGGTGTCTGCAAATTTCGTACATTAATCTCACTGTTCTTTGGTCTGTCTTCAAACTGATATTTATTGCCTCTATGCCAACAGTTGTACACTCCCCAAATTATAAAATTATTTTAATATATAAATAAGCAGCATCTCAGACTGGGCCATCGTGTACATAGGTTATTTTCATTTATGCATTAGAAATGTTTCTTTTACCTAGTTTCACATTTCTAAAACTTCTATTCAGTAAAAAAAATATTTTAATAGAGAAGTATATAAAAAAGAAACGAATATTTTTCCTCTCTCTCATTCTTATGTCCCTGCTGTTAGCAGTTTGGTATAGAGTTTAAAGTTGCCATTTTATAAAGCGTCTTTAAGCTTTATTTAAAATTATTTTTCCCTCAACTACTTTTATCACTCACGTCATATTTTGTTCAAAGCAAAGCAATGAAGATAAGAAGCATAGACTTATGTTTTCTAGCATCTTATTTTGTGCCATTTATCTTTCAGTCTCTTCTCCCTCTGATAATTCTGTATCATCTTCCTTTGAAAGACTCTAAGATGACTTTTTTTTCCTGTTTAAAGGAATAAAACACACAGTAATGGCTGTAATAGTAAATAGCACTTTACTTTCTCAAGGTCTCATATTTAACAATTAGTGCTGAATATTAGGACATAAATTCCAAAAGATTTTTGTTTAATCAGAATGGATCATTTTATTATAAATTTTTGTTGATTACTTTGGGCTTACTTAATGTTATGCTGTTTTCAGACTGTGCATAAAATAAGGGAGTCATTATCCCAGAGGACTCCATGTTATATATCTATAAAGAGGGTGAAGTAGACATGGAAATAAAGGGCATCTATCCATTCATTCACTCATTCATTTATTCACACACACACACATGTACATATGCTCACATTACCTATTGTACAACAGCCACTATGCTTAGTGTACTTGGTTCCTATACAACAGTTGAACAATACTGTGAAGCAGTCATTGTTATCCCTGTTTCAAAGATGAATAAACTGAAGATCAGAGAATTCCTAAGTCATGAATTCAATCTTAGACTGAATCTAGAACTCATGATCTTCCCAATAAAGTAATTTCTATTATGAATGTAGATTGTGCTATGAGGATATTGAAAAGGAAGATTCAGTTTTAGCTGGTGTCTTGGAGGTATGGGAAGAGAATAGATAGGGTTGTGAGGGTGGTCAGGAAAGATTTCAGAGAAGGACTGAATTAAGAAATATGAATCAAAATTTGTTATGTGGACACATTAGGCGGGGGAAGTAAGTTTATTCCAGGCAAGGAAAGTACAGAAGCAGGAATGATAATGTGTCTGGAGGAATAATGAGGAATATGCGGTCTTTAGCATAGAGTTGGGGTTGTGGTCTTCAGTTAGTTGAACAGTTCACTTCAGGAGAACCTCGCTCCCTTTCCGCCAGTGACAAATTTATGCTGCCCTTCCCTCCCCTGATCCTACCTTAGTCCCTGCCTCTGTCCTTTTATACTCCTTGACTTACTTATTTTCACATTACCTTGAGACAGCCAGAACCTGTATCCCCATTTTATAGATGTGAGAATTGAGAAAAGAGAAAAAGCAACTTACTGGTTTATGGAGATTAATGAGTGTGGAGGGATCTGTAAAAATTGTCTAGTCTGTATGGCCACAAATTAAGCAGTCTTTTCCACATTTTTGTCTTAGGGTCACCTACTGTGTGTTTAAATACTTTTAGCAATGGAAATGCTTGTTAATTTTAAGGCATTAATTCATTTGTTCAGTAACTCTGTCTAAAGTTTTATAAATATAAACATTTTATATACCAACCACATGCAAAAAAAGAGGTATCAGTTGCATGTGTTTCTTTTTCCTTATTTTGAGTTGCCACCTATAAGCTGCATTCCTTTTTTCTTTTTTCTATTTACTTATCTTTTCAAAATTTAATTATTTTTAATATTTATTTATTCTTGAGAGAGAGACAGAGAGAGAGATCATGAGCAGGGGAGGGGCAGAGAGAAAGGGAGACTCCCAAGCTGGCTCTGCTGTATTAGCAAAGATGCTGATGCGGTACTTGAATTTACCAACTGTGAGATCATGACCTGAGCCAAAATCAAGCATCACACCCTTAACCAACTGAGCCACCCAGGTGCACCCCCACTACAAGATTTTATTTAAATTTAAGTTAGTTAACATATAATGTAGTGTTGCTTTCAGAAGCATTCCTTTGACCTCACTTTCCTTTTACAGACGGAGCTTACAAGGTAAATGTATTTTCTCCCTTAATAATTCTTCAGCTATTAAAAACAGTACTGTTTTTACTCCATTTTTTCAGGCTAAACATCTTTAGTTCATTTAACCATTGCACAAAGTTGTATGGAAATTAAAATACATACTGTATGGGGATAATGTATAAAGTATGGGGACTATAGTTAACAATGCTGTATTTATATTTGAAATTTGCCAAGAGAGTAGCTCTTAAAAAGTTGTCATCACAAGAAAAAGACTAACTATGTGAGGTAAGTGATGTTAATTAAACTTATTGTGCTAATCATTTTGCAGTATACATAATAACAAATCACTATGTTACATACCTTCAACTAATATATCAATTATATCATAATAAAACTGAAAAATGCATACTATAGATGATAGTTGTTGTTAGTCATATTTTCTGAGGCCTCACTTTCAGATACTTTTCCATTTTAGAAGCATGGTTAGTTTTAGGAGGTCATTTTGCTTGTACAATGTGACACTCAAATTAGTGTCCACTTTGGGTTGAGAGATCACAGTTGATCTTTCCTCTTCCTTGATTGAGCCATGTCATTCCTATTAGTGTAATCTGTATTAATTTCTGGAACCACTTTTTAATGATGTTTCATCAGAGTCTCACAGTGAGGTGTTGATTGGTATTACTTCCTACCCTCTGCTTATTCTATTTTTGTAAACCATTTATTTCACAGTTTCTCAACAGGTCTGTCTTTCTGTTAAACTGTGAGTTCTTTAAAGACAGGCATGATTTCTTCTTGTTTTTATATTGTACTTGCTGTTTGGCAATAGTAAGCATTAATTAAATACTTGTTGAATGTGGAATAAGGGGATGAGCACTGGTCTAATACTAAAACTTTTAGGTTAAAAATATCTTGCCCTGTCCCTCTTCTTTTCTTTTAGTTGCAGTATTTTCTTGCAAAAAACTTCCTTTTCTACAGTCCCAGTTCCTATACAGCTTGACTTTCTGATTAGTTCAGACCATTTCTAAGACCAACTTGTTTGCCATCTTAGTAGTCTGAAGTTTAGAGAAGAGAAAGCAATAGGAAGATTTATGGCATTGCTAGTTATTACCTCTCTGTCAACCAACTAATCTCTTGTAAAAACTTAGTGCATTTTGGTATTTTAGGATTTTTGTACTTTTGAGCTCATCCTCTTCCCTCTACTGCTCTCCCAACCCTCCCTCCCCTTTAGTCATCTATGCCATTAGAGGATATTAGACTATCCTATTAACAGGTTTGGTTTGGAAAGTCCTTTATACACTTGGTAAATAGGTTCTAGTTTGGTGAGGTCCAAAGAGACAGCCATAGTTTATTTAACTCTTTGTCCACAAATACAAAGATTTAGGTTAATCCAAGGATATGTGATAACCCTAGAAAAACAGAGCAAATTGCGTAGCTTTCATTTCTTGGCTTGGTCATTACAATAATTCAAACCCTATATAGACTAGCATCAACAAGAAATTCTCCAGGATTCTTAGGCATGTAGAAAACTTGAAAGTTTTGTCTGTTTGTTTTTCCTAATTGGAAAATTCCTAATCTTTTGCCCCTTAAGTGTTCTGTTGTGGAAATACCAACCCTCAATCAGATAGCCTCCTAATAATTATTTTCTCTTCCTCTAGTCTTTTTCAATTTTTGCTGATTCTTCATAGTTCTTCTTGTTCTATTTGCATTTGTTTCCACATTTGTTTATTCCCTCAGTAAATATTTTCTACTCTAATTCAGGCACTGTATTCAAGCCTAGATATAGAATGGAGAAGAAAACAGGCATGGTATTTGTCTTCATAGAACTTACAGTCTAGGGGTGCCTGGCTGACCCTCAGATTGGGTCATGATCTCACAGTTGTGGGATTGAGCACCACGTCAGGTTCTGTGCTAACAACACAGAATTCTCTCTCTGTCTTCCTCTGCTCCTCTCCTACTTGTACTTGCTATCTCTCTCTCTCTCTTTCTCTCTCTCAACAACAACAAAAGCACTTATAGTCTAGTAATCTATATAGATGTAACTAATTTATAAGGAATAATTTGCAACTTAATGATGAGTGATCTCTCAAAAAATGTATAAATACAATCATGCCACTCCTGTGATGGAAAAAAATTTCGGGGTGCCTGGGTGGCTAAGTTGGTTAAGCATCCAGCTTTGGCTTAGGTCATGATCTTTGTGAGTTCAAGCCCCACATTGGGCTGTGTGCAGACAGCTCAGAGCCTGGAGCCTGCTTTAGATTCTGTGTCTCCTTCTCTCTCTGCCCCTCCCTCCCTCGTGCTCTCTCTCTTTCTCTCTCTCTCAAAAATAAATAAGTATAAAAAAAAGAAAAAATTTCATAAAAATCCATATGATCATATCAACAGATACAGAAAAAACATTTAACAAAATTCAATGTCCATTTGAAAAAAAAAAAAAACTCCAAAATTAGAAATAAAAGTAGATTGGGGCGCCTGGGTGGCGCAGTCGGTTGGGCGTCCAACTTCAGCCAGGTCACGATCTCGCGGTCCGTGAGTTCGAGCCCCGCGTCAGGCTCTGGGCTGATGGCTCAGAGCCTGGAGCCTGTTTCCGATTCTGTGTCTCCCTCTCTCTCTGCCCCTCCCCCGTTCATGCTCTGTCTCTCTCTGTCCCAAAAAATAAATAAATGTTGAAAAAAAAAAAAAATTAAAAAAAAAAAAAAAAAAGAAATAAAAGTAGATTCCTCAACCTGATAAAGGACATTTATTTAAATCCTACACCTAACATACTTAATGATGACAGATTGAATCTTTTCACCCTAAAGTTGAAAATATGGCAGGGATGTTCACTCGTACCACTTCTGTTCAACATTGTCATTCAAAGCCTCGTTGTCATTCAAAAATGACATGATAATCAAGTAGCCCCCAAGAATCTACGAAAAAAGCTACTAGAAATAATAAGTGATTTTAGCATAGTCACATGACACAGATACATGATACATATGTGTTGATACACATATACAAAAATCAATTATATTTCTTTACACTGCAGTGAAGAATTTGGAAAGTAAAATTTTTAAAAGTACTTTTTACAATACCATTTTTAAAAAGGGATAAATTTAGCAAAATATACTCAAGGCCTTACACTGAAAAGCATAAAATATTGCTGAGAAAAAGAACTAAATAAATGGAGAGATATATCATGTTCACGAATTATAAATATCATATTCATGAATTATAAGACTCAAATTGTTAAAATGTCATTTTCCTCACATTGATCTCTAAAATCTGTGTAATTACAATAAAAATTCCAGTTTTTTTTATAAAAAAGATATTGATGAGTTAATTCTAATATTTATATTAAAATGCAAATGGTGTAAATGGTTAAAAGAATTTTGAAAAAGAAGAAACTTGGATGGCTCCATGCCACATCATTTTAAGACTGATTTTAAGATAGTAAATGTGACAATGTAGTATCAGCAAAGAAAGACAAATAGGTCATCGGGATAGAATAGAGAGTCCAGAAATAGACCTCACGTTTACCTGCTCAGTATTTTACAACTTGCCAAGTTAATTCAACTCTGTAAATCTTCTCAACAAATGCAGTTGGCACTGTTGGATATCCAAAATGCCAAAACAACAAAAACAACAACAACAACAACAACAACAACAACAACAACAACAACAGGAGGAGGAGGAAGCAACAGTAAAACAGCAGCAACTTAGCCCTTACACCACCTACTAAAATTAGCCCCAAATAATTCACAAAGCTAAGTGTAAGAGCTGAAACTATAGAATTTGAAAAAGAAAATTTTGAGTTTGGGTTAGGCAGAGTTTGTCCATTTCTTCCCCAAATAGGAAACAAAAAGTGACTTTAAAACTATAAAAGAAAAATTGAAATATGAGTGGATAAACAACTGTGGTACAACCATGTAATGAAATACTTCTTAGCCACCAAGAACCATAAAATACCTAGGAATAAACCCAACCAAAGATGTAAAAGATCTGTATGCTGAAAACTATAGAAAACTTATGAAGGAAATTGAATAAGACACAAAGAAATGGAAAAACATTACATGCTCATGGGTTGAAAGAATAAATATTGTTAAAATGTCAATACTACCCAAAGCAATCTACACATTCAGTGCAGTCCCAATCAAAATTGCACTGGCATTCTTCTCAAAGCTAGAACAAACAATCCTAAAATTTGTATGGAACTACAAAAGACCCTGAATAGCCAAAGTAATATTGAAAAAGAAAACAAAAGTGGGAGGCCTCACAATCCCAGACTTTAGCCTCTACTACAAAGCTGTAATCATCAAGACAGTATGGTACTGGCACAACAACAGACACATAGACCAATGGAATAGAATAGAGAACACAGAATTGGACCCACAAATGTATGGCCAACTAATCTTTGACAAAGCAGGAAAGAATATCCAATGGAAAAAAGACCGTCTCTTTGCAAATGGTGCTGGGAGAACTGGACAGCAACATGCAGAAGGATGAAACTAGACCACTTTCCTATACCATACACAAAAATAAACTCAAAATGGATGAAAGCTTAATGTGAGACAGGAAACCATCAAAACCCTAGAGGAGAAAGCAGGCAACAGCCTCTTTGACTTCAGCTGCAGCAATTTCTTGCTCGACACATCCCCAAAGACAAGGGAATTAAAAGCAAAAATGAACTATTGGGACCTCATCAAGATAAAAAGCTTCTCCACTGCAAAGGAAACAGTCAACAAAACTGAAAGGCAACTGACAGGATGGGAAAAGATATTTGCAAATGACATATCTGATAAAGGGTTAGTATCCAAAATCTGTAATGAACTTACCAAACTCAACACCTAAGAAACAAATAATCCAGTGAAGAAATGGGCAGAAGACATGAATAGACATTTTTCCAAAGAAGACATCCAGATGGCCAACAGACATGAAAAGATGTTCAACATCATCATCAGAGAAATACAAATCAAAATCACACAGATACCACCTCACACCGGTCAGAGGGGCTAAAAAGAAATCAGGAAACAACAGATGCTGGCAAGGATGTGGAGAAACAGGAACCCCTTTGCACTGTTGGTGGGAATGCAAACTGGTACAGCCACTTTGGAAAACTGTGGAGGTTCATCAAAGAACTAAAAATGGAACTATCCTAGGACCCAGCAATAACACTACTAGGAATTTATCCAAAGGATACAGGAGTGCTGATTCATAGGGGCACTTGCACCCCAATGTTTATAGCAGCACTTTCAACAGTAGCCAAATGATGGAAAGAGCCTAAATGTCCATCAACTGATGAATGGATAAAGAAGATACGATTTATATATACAATGGAATACTACTTGGCAATGAGAAAAAAATGAAATCCTGCCATTGGCAGCAATGTGGATGGAACTGGAAGGTATTAAGCTAAGTGAAGTAAGTCAGAGAAAGACAGGTATCATGTTTTCACTCATATGTTGAAGTTGAGAAACTTAACAAGACCATGGGGGAAGGAAGGAGAAAAAAATAGTTACAAAAGAAAGGGAGGGAGGCAAACCATGAAAGACTCTAAAATACAGAGAACAAACTGAGGGTTGATTGGGGGAGGGCGGGAGAGAGGGGGAAAATGGGTAATGGCATTAAGGAGGACACTTATTGGGATGAGCACTGGGTGTTGTATGTAAGTAATGAATCACAGGAATCTACCCCCAAAACCAAGAGCACACTGTACACACTGTATGTTAGCCAATTTGACAATAAATTATATTAAAAATAAAAAAAAAAGGAAAAATTCCTAGCAATAACAAGTGACAAACTACCAATGCAGGGAACAGTGAATGAATTTCAAAATATGCTAAGTGAAAGGAACCAGGCCAAAAGGAATCTATATAATTTCATTTATATAATGTCCTGGAAAGGCAAAACTAGTGAATGAAATCAGATCAGGGGTTGCCAGGAGTTAGGGATAGTGTAGGTAATGACCACAAATGGGGGAAATATGGGTGAACTTTCATGGTCATGGAAAAGTTCTTTATTTTGATTGAAGTGGTTGTTTCACAAGAGTATACATTTGCCAAATCTCATTTCCTCAAACTGCACCCTTTTAGGATAAGTTCAAGCTCGTTGGTTTAGCATATATGTACACCCTTTTCTCTCTGATCTTATCCTACCTCTCTAGCCCTACAGCTTTCTTTCCCTTAGAAGCACCCATTTCTCATTTCATTGGTTGCCTACTGTGTATGCTCTTCTAGTCTCTTAAGGATAGGTGTGGAATTAAAATGTTTTAAGCTCTTAATGTAAGCAGCTTCAGAGATTAATAAAATACAGTCTCAAGAGGACAAATTAAGCAGTTGGGTAGTATGACAGAAAGGTACCTTTAGGCAAAAGTCTTTGTTAAGTTAAACTAGAATGAAGTATCCATGTTGTTTGCCACAAAACATGGAGAGCCCATAGCAACATGGATACTGGTTACCAACATGCTTGAAAACTAAGCCATTTCTTCTATTCCTCCATCCCTCTCATTCTCAGACTCTACAAGTTGCTGAACTTCAAAGGAGTCTTTCTAATTTTGTGTGCATAAAAGTCACCTACAGAGTGAGTTGGGGGGCTAATTAAATTTAAGTCCTGGGCTGAATCCCATAGACTTAGATTCTAATTCTGTAATGGAGTAGAGACCGCAAATCTGCATTTTAAAAAAACAAACAACATAGGTGATTCTGATGAAATTGATTCAAGAACTACATCTTGAAAAACAGAGTCTATTTCACAGATTACTGTCTTATGCATCACCTTTTCCATTTTCAGCATAGGCAGTGCATATTTTCATTTTACTATTTCTTGTTATTTTAATATCCTGTGCCAATAGGTTTTCATCTTTTCTGTTTGCCATTCAATTCTTTGCTAGATTTTCTTGCTTAAAATCTGTAACAAGTTCCCCTTGGTACTCAATATACATGGTTACCATCTTGGTACTTAGAAGAAAGCCTTTCAATAGATATTAATTGCTTTGTTTACCCTTTCTTTCTTTTTTAAATTTACTGATTATTTATTTTTAGGAGAGAGAGAGTAGGGAAGAGGCCAAGAGGGGGAGAGGGAGAGAGAAATGGAGAGGGAGGGAGGGAGAGAGAGAGAGAGAGAGAGAAAGAGAAAGAGAAAGAGAAAGAGAAAGAGAAAGAGAGAGACAGTGTATCTGAAGTAAGTTCTGTGTTGTCAGCAGAGAGCCTAATACAGGGCTCAAACTCACGAACTGTCAGATCATGCCCTGAACTGAAGGTTCAGTTACTGAACTTAACCAACTCAGCCCTCCAGGTGCCTCCACACTTTCTTTCTTGAGCCCTGGCATAGAAATTGCCTCCCTCTGTTTATAAATATCTCATGTCCAGTCCATTCCTGTTCCAGTATTCACTGTAGAAAATATATGAAATAGACAAAATATGAAAAAAGTAAAATGGTCAGCTGTTCTACTTTTAACTGCAGTTAACATTTTGCTGCATTTATTTCCATTTTCATTCTACATCTGTTGTATAAATTTATATTTTGCAGACTTGAGATAGACTCTATTTAATGCTTTATAATTTGCTTTTTTACTTAAAAAAATATTTTCTGTGACAGCACAAGCAGGGGAGGGGCAGAGAGATGGGGGCAGAGGATCCAAAGCGGGCTGTGTGCTGACAGGGTGACAGTAGCGAGCTGGATGTGGGGCTCGAGATCATGACCTGAGCTGAAGTTGGACCTCAACCAACCATGCCACTCAGGCACCCTATAATCTGTTTTTTTCACTTGTATTATATCATGATCATTTTCTGTATTTTAAAATATTTGGGGCACCTAGGTGACTCAGTCAGTTAAGCATCTGACTCTTGATTTTGACTCAGGTTATGATCTCATGGTCCTGGGATTGAGCCCCCATGTCAGGCTCTATGCTGGGCATGGAGCCTGCTTAAGATTCTCTCCCTCTCTTCCTCTCTCCCTCTCCCCTGATTGTGCACATTCACTCTCTCAAAAAGAAAATACTCTTGAAATACATAGTTTTTAAAATCCATACTATGATTTAGTGGATCATTTCCCTTTTGCTGGTTATTTTGAGCTCCCCTCCCTTCTTGATCTTTCACTATAATATTCTGCAGTGAAGTTTGTTGAACCTCAATGATTATTTTTCTTAATATAGATGCCTAGTGGTGTAATTCTGCATGAGAGGGCACACCCATTTTTTTAGTTTTTGGCATATTCTACCAAATTACTCTTCAGTGAAGTCTTATTAGTTTAAATTGCCATCAATAGTATACTAATTTATACTCTTGCCAACAGTTTGTGATATTTAAAAAAACAAAAACCAGAAAAACCTCAAAGACCTAAACATAAGAGCTCAAACTTGAAAAATCTTATAACAAAATATAAGGGAAAAGCTTCATGTCATTGGGTTTGGCAATGATTTCTTGTATATGGTACCAAAAGCATAGGAACAAAAGAAAAAAAGTAAGTGAACTGGACTTCATCAAAATTAAAAACTTTTGTGCATCAAAGATTCTATTCACAGAATAAAAAGGCAACCTACAGACTGGTAGAAAATACCTGCAAATCATATATCTGATAAGGGATTAGTATCCAGAATATATAAAAAACTCCTGCAACTTCCCCACAAAAAAAAATCCAAAGAATCCAATTAAAATTGTTCCCGCCACAAAAAAGAAATAATTGTGACGTGATAGAGTTGTTACAACGGTAATCAAATTGCAATATATAAGTGTGTCAAATCAACATATATACATACACCTTAAAATTATACAATGTTATATATCAATTATATCTCAGTAAAAAATAAGTTGTTTAAAAATCGGGCAGAGGACTTGAGTAGATATTTCTCCCAAGAAAATACATAGATGGCCAAGCACATGAAAATATGAACATCATGAATTATAAGGAAAATGCAAATCAAAACCAAAATGAGATACCACTTTGCACCCATCAAGATTACTATCATCTAAACAACAGGAAGTGTTAAGATTTGGTGAGGATCTGGAGAAATTGGAACACTTGTTCATTGCTGGTAGGGGTATAAAATTGTGCAGCTACTGGGGAAAAAATGTGGCGCTCCTTGAAAAATTAAACCTAGAATTATCATGTAATCCACCAATCCCACTTCTTGAGTATATACCCAAAAGTATTGAAAGTAAGTACATTTACAGAAAAATAGAACAAAAAGTAGAAACATTCCAAGAAGCTATCAGCTGAAAATGGATAAGCAAAATGTGGTGTATACATATATACATATATATATATGTATATATACACACAATAGAATATTATTCAGCCTGAAAAAGGAATGAAATTCTGCAGTATGCTACAACATGGATGACAGTTGAAGACATTATGCTAAATGAAATAAGCCAGACACAAAAGGACAAATATGTATTATTCCCCTTATAGAAGGTACTGATGATAGTCAAATTGTAGCATGTAGATTAGTGGTTACCAGGAGCTGGGGGAGGTGGGAATAAGGAGGTATTGTTTAATGGGTACAGAGTTACAGTGTGGGGTGATGAGTAAGTTCTGGAGATGGATAGGAATGATGGTTACACAATGTGAAAGTACTTAATGCCATTGAACTGCACACCTTAAAATGGTTAGAGTGGTGCATTTTATGGTATGAATATATTTCCACAATAAAAAAAAGAAAGTGCTTTGCCAGTTTGGCAATAAATGATATCTTTTGTTTTCAATTCACTTTTCTTTCACTCTAACTAATGAGTTAATACTTCACTAGGTTTAGTGGTTCTCTTATATGTGAGATTATGTTTCTATTGACTTAAAAACTTTAATTTATAAGAACTTTTTATATAAATGAGATTATCCTTTTATTCATTATCTGTTTTGAAGATAGTTTCCCAATTTACATTTTTATTGTGCTTTTGGGGATAAGGAAGATTTTTATTTTGACAATATGTATTGGACTTTTTTTTCATAGTTTTTCCCTTTATGTTTGTAATTGGGAAGCCCTTTACATCCTGACTTAATATTCAGTTTTTGTATTCTTCAGAGTGCTAAACTTAATGCTTTACACAGAGTAGATGTGACATTGATATGAGATTTTAGATCTTAAAACAATGGCAAGCACAGAGTGTTTTTATTTGGGCAAAGGACCTACAATACAAGAAGCAAAGAGGTAAATAGAAAATAGCCACTAATGAAAATTATTTGATAATCTTTATTGACCAGTATGCTTCATAAATGACCCGAACCTTTGCTCCCTAAAAAGTTATTTTGTTTATTTTTTTAAATGTTACTCATTTTTGAGAGAGAGAGAGAGCATGAGCAGGGGAGGGGCAGAGAGAGATGGGGATAGAGGATCTGAAGTGGGCTCTGCGCTGACAGCAGCGAGCTTGATGCAGGGCTCGAACTCATGAACCATGAGATTGTGACCTGAGCTCAAGTTGGATGTTCCACCAACTGAGCCACCCAGGCGCTCCCCCCTAAAAAGTTATTTTCAATACTTTCTTACCTATTAATTATAATCTTTAGGTTTCTTTCAACTTTCAGGGGAACATTGATGTTTGGGGAAAAAAATGACTTAAGACTTTTAATTTCACAGACACAAATATTAGCTTTTAGAGTAGTCTGATAGAGTGTATGTATGCATTGTTGGGTGTAATCTCAAGTTCTTGTAGGACCCAGTGACACACTGTAAATAACCATGTAAAAATGAGTAGTATTTTCTGGAATCCTTTTGTCTCAGAACCTCTAAATATCCATATATTTATGATTCTTTTGGTAACTATAGGTGTTATGTTAGTGATCTTTTTGTTTAAATTTATATGTTTGAGCAGCAGGTTATGCAAGAGCTGCACCTTTGAACCTGTGAGGTCAGAATCTGTGGTGTAGAGGGAGAAACAATGCAGCATTGCCTTGTAGTCTTTGCTGTTAAAGTCTTACTTGTTCTTGGATAAAGTCATACTTCAGAGTGGTTTTACACAGCCTCTGAGATGGGTTCTTTCCAACCTTAAAAGTCTAATATACTTCTTCTGATACAGAATCTTGGGGCACCTGGGTGGCTCAGTCGGTTAAGCGGCCGACTTCGGCTCAGGTCACGATCTCGCACTCTGTGAGTTCGAGCCCCGCGTCAGGCTCTGTGCTGACAGCTCAGAGCCTGGAGCCTGTTTCAGATTCTGTGTCTCCCTCTCTCTCTGACCCTCCCCCGTTCATGCTCTGTCTCTCCCTGTCTTAAAAATAAATAAACGTTAAAAAAAATTTAAAAAAATAAAAATAAAAAAGAATCTTAATCTGGTTTTTCTCAAAAGAATAGCTGTCATAGTTAAAACAAGTATTTGTAGGGACTGGTAGGTTATAATATTCGAAATAAGGAAATGATTGGGAGCACTAAAGTATTTCTGACTTGCAAAAATGTTAATGGGACAAAGGGGGGGAAAATTCAGTTTTGAGGATTGTACTTGGGGGAAAAATCCATGCGATACTTATTATACATTTTGTTTCTTCTAGATTATAGGTTTGATTTCCTTATTGTTTCTACTGAGATAGGCTATCATTTTTCTTTTGGGGGCAGTTTTAACTTTTTGGCCCCAACTTGTGCTGGCATTTTTTAAATTAAAAAATGGCAGCAGCTGGCATTACAGGCATCATTAATATGAAATGTATTCATAGGTTTTTTAAAATTAATATGGAATTTGAGACCCAGAGAGGGCTTATAATTTGCCTTAATGATAGTTACCCAGTGACAGAACTGGGGTAATGCTTTTCATCCTAGTGATTATAACATTGCAACAATGTGCCTAATTCCATGTGGAAGTTATTAATACAGTCCCAGTATCCAACTTTCACTACACATTTTCCTCTGTGAAAGGAAATAATTGGAATGTATTAATAGTCATTTATTTTATATTGATAGAATCCTTTTTCTTCTCCTCGTGTTTAGTTGCCTTTACAAATATAAAGGTTTAATACTACATATTCCTTCCAAATGAACTTGAAAGAAGGTAATAAATTCTATACACAGTGTATTTGTTAAAACTTGGGAATCTGAAGGAAGATAAAAACTGTATAAAATGTCTGTTTGTTAGGCATTTAAATGGCAGATAAAGTGTTTATAAATCTGTTTTCAGTATATTGTAGTGTATCAGTCTAAAGGAGCTTTCTGTTTAGAGTAATTGCTGATGAAGGTTTGAAGTAGTCTTTTTTTCTTTCCTTTTTCTTTTTAGCTTTCTTGTCATTAAAAATTGGAAAGTTCTAAAGAAATGTTGCTGTCAGGGCGCCTGGGTGGCTCGGTCGGTTAAGCATCCGACTTCAGCTCAGGTCATGATCTCATGGTCTGTGAGTTCAAGCCCCGCGTCGGGCTCTGTGCTGACGGCTCAGAGCCTGGAGCCTGTTTCAGATTCTGTGTCTCCCTCTCTCTCTGCCCCTCCCCTGTTCATGCTCTGTCTCTCTCTGTCTCAAAAATAAATAAACGTTAAAAAAGAAATTTTAAAAAAATAAAGAAATGTTGCTGTTAAAACAAAACAAAAAAAAGCAAAGGCAGTTATACTCAGAGCAATGTTTGTAATATCCTTATTAATGCATAGAATAAATTGTTAGATGAACTAATTTATGGTTCATGTTAATATAAAACCACATAAATATAAAACATCATAATTTACAATGTAAAGGTAGGCATTATCATGTAAAATAGAATCAGTGTGTCTAACAATAGCTGACTATACTTTCATGAGCTACATCTCTGATGGTTAGTTTTTCTTTTTTTGTTGATTTACTTTTTTTTAAGTTTATTTATTTAGTGAGAGAGAGCACAAGCAGGGGAGGAGCAGAGAGAGAGGGAGAATCCCTAGGAGGCTCCACACTGTCAGTGTGGAGCCCTGTATGGGGTTTGATCTTATGAACCATGAGATCATGATATGACCTGAGCTCAGATCAAGAGTTGGACACTTAACCAACTGAGCCACCCAGGTGCCCCTGATTGGTTAGTTTTTCTGAAACTGTTTCAAACTTCGGAAAACATTGGGATTTTTGTTGGCAATAACTTCAAGAAATAAAAATTATAAGAATTTCTATTTTTGCCCCTAGAGGAATAATTGGTGTGGGCCTGCTGAAAGCACCTATAAAACTGGACAAAATATATGAAATAACTGTCTTTAGGTATTGGACAACAGGCAATGTAATAGGTCTATGATCGCTGAGAAAAGGGAAACAAATAAGGTGAGCTCTGTAGTTCCCTCTGATTTCTGCCTTGGAGAAGTTTCCTAGACCATTATTTACAGAAAGGGAACCCAAGCAGAACATGACAGTCTTGTTGACATGAAAAGACCTGGGAGATCCATGGTGCTGAGATGACTGGAATGTTTTGGGCAGAATACTAGAGAAAAGAGAGCTATGTAGAGAAAACTCCAGAAATTGGATTGTGCTGCCCTCAAATCTTTGGCTTAATAGTAATCTGAATATCACAGGCTGAGTTGAACAATTCCTGGGGTTAGGAGACTATTAAATTCCTTCCTGCCAGAGGAAAGAGACTCTGTTGAACATACAGTTAGTAGAGTCTCCAGAGGAATATTTTCTATATTAGTATAGACATTTTAACAATGTTTGTTCTTCCAATCCATGAGAATGGAATGTTTTTCCATTTCTTTGTGTCCTCTTCAATTTCTTTCATAAGTGTTCTATACTTTTCAGAGTACAGATCTTTTATCTCTTCAGTTACATTTATTTCTAGGTATCTTACTGTTTTTGGTGCAATTGCAAATGGGGTAATTTCTTTCTCTGCTACTTCGTTATGGGTGTATAGAAATAAAACAGATTTCTGCACAATAATTTTATATCCTATGACTTTGAACTCCTGTATTAGTTCTGGCAATTTTTTGTGGAGCCTTTCAGGTTTTCTACACATGGTATCATGCCATTTGTATATAAAGTTTGACTTCTTCCTTGCTAATTTATATACCCTTTATTTATTTTGTTGTCTGATTGCTGAGCCTAGGACTTTCAGATTGTGTTGAACACCAGGGGTGAGAGTGGACATCCTTGTCTTGTTCCTGACTGTAGGGGAAATGTTCTCAGTTTTTCCCCATTGGGGATGATAATTAGCTATGGGTCTTTCATATATTGCCTTTGTGATGTTGAAGTATATTCCATCTATCCCTACTTTGTTGAGGGTTTTTATCAAAAATGGATGCTGTGTTTTGTCAAATGCTTTTTCTGCATCTGTGGACAGGATCATACGGTTCTTATCCTTTCTTTTATTAATGTGTATCACATTGAATGATTTGTGAATATTGAACCAGCTCTACATCCCAGGAATAAATCCCATTTGATCATGATGGATAGTTCTTTTAATGTACTGTTGAATTCAGTTTGCTAGTATTTTGTTGAATTCAATTTGCTAGTATTTTATTGAGAATATTTGCATCCATGTTCATTAGGGATGTTGGTTTGTAATTCTCCTTTTTAGTGGGGTCTTTGCCTGATATTGGAATCAGGGTAATGCTGGCTTTGTAGAATGAGTTTTGAAGTTTTCCTTCTGTTTCTATTTTTTGGAACAGTTTGGGAAGAATAGGTATTAACTCTTTAAATGTCTGGTAGAATTACCCTGGTAGAAACCGTCTGGCCCAGGACTCTTGTTTGCTGGGTGATTTTTGATTACTGATTCAATTTCTTTGCTGGTTATGGACCTGTTTAAATTTTCTATTTCTTCCTGTTTCAGTTTTGGTAGTGTGTGAGTTTCTAGGAATTTGTCCATTTCTTCCAAATTGCCCAGTTTGTTGGCATATAATTTTTCATAGTATTGTCTTACAATTGTATTTCTCTGGTATTGGCTGTGATCTCTTTATGATAAGGCTGACTAGGGGTTTGTTAATTCTTTGAAAGAACCAGCTATTAGTTTTGTTTCTAAATTGTTTATATCTGCTCTATAATTTCCCTTTTTCTGCTGGCTTTAGGGTTTATTTGCTGTTACTTTATTAGCTCCTTTAGTATAAGGTTAGATTGAGTATTTGGGACCTTTCTTGCTTCTTGAAATAGGCCTGAATTGCAATATACTTCCTTCTCAGCACTGCCTTTGCTGCACCCCAAAGGTCTGGACTATTGTGTTTTCATTTTCATTTGCTTCCATTTATTTTTTAATTTCTTCTTTAATTTCCTGCTTAATCCATTCATTCTGTAGTAGGCTATTCTTTAACCTCCATGTATTTGAGGGCTTTCTAAATTTTTTCTTGTGGTTGACTTGAAGTTTTATAGCATTGTGATCTGAAAACATGCATGGTATGATAATTGATCTTTTAGTACTAGCTGAGGACTGATTTGTGACCCAGTAGATGATCTATTCTGGAGAATGTTCTATGTGCTCTTGAAAAGAATGTATTCTGCTGCTTTAGAATTGAATGTTCTGAATATATGTTAAATCTATCCAGTCCAGTGTGTCATTCAACACCATTGTTTCCTTGTTGAGGGTTTTCTGCTTAGATGATCTGTCCATTGTTGTAAGTGGGGTGTTAAAGTCCCCTACTATTATGATATTATTATCAATGAGTTTCTTTATGTTTGTTATTAATTCATTTATACATTTGGGTTCTGCCAAGTTGGAGCCATAAATATTCATAATTGTTAGAATCGTCTTGATTCTAACACCTTAATTGTGATATAATGTCTGTATTCATCTTTTGTTACAGTCTTTGTTTTGAAATCTAGTTTGTCTAAGTATGGCTGCTCTGGTTTTCTTTTGATGTCCATTCAATCTGCAGCTGTCTTTAGGTCTAAAATGAGTCTCTCCTAGGCAGCTTATAGATGGATCTTGTTATTTTTTTTTTTTTTTATTTTTTTAACGTTTATTTATTTTTGAGACAGAGAGAGACAGAGCATGAACGGGGGAGGGGCAGAGAGAGAGGGAGACACAGAATCAGAAGCAGGCTCCAGGCTGCGAGCCATCAGCCCAGAGCCCGATGCGGGGCTCGAACCCACGGACCGCGAGATTGTGACCTGAGCTGAAGTCGGACGCTTAACCAACTGAGCCACCCAGGCGCCCCTCTTGTTATTTTTTTTAAAATCCATTCTGATACCCTACATCTTTTGATTGGAGCACTTAGTTCATTTATATTCAGAGTGATTATTGAAAGTTATGAATTTAGTGCCATTGTGTTACCTATAGAGTTGGTGTTTCTGGTGATGCTCTCTGGTCCTTTCTAGTTTTTCTGCTTTTGGTCATGATTTTTGTTTTCTTGTTTTTTTGTTTTTTGTTTTTTGTTTTTTTTCCACTCAAAGTGTCCCCCTTAAAATTTCTTGCAGGGCTGGGTTAGTAGTCACAGACTGCTGTAGTTTTTGTTTTTCTGTGAAACTCTTTGTCCTTCTATTCTGAATGACAGTGTTGCTGGATAGACTATTCTTGGCTGCATACTTTTCCAATTTAACATGGTGAATATATCCTGCCACTCATTTCTGGCCTGCCAATTTTCTATGGACAGATCTGCTGCAAACCTGATTTGTCTTCCCTTATAGTAAGGAGTTTTTTTCCTTGGTGCTTTCAAGATTCTTTCCTTGTTGGTGTATTTTGTGAATTTGACAATGATATGTCTTGGCAATGGGCAGCTTTTGTTGAATTTAATGAGAGTTCTCTCTGCTTTTTGGATTTTGATCTCTGTGTCTTTCCCCAGATTAGGGAAGTTTTCAGCTATAATTTGTTCACATAAGCTTTCTGCCCCCTTTTCTGTTTCTTCATCTTCTGGGGATTCCTATCATACAAATGTTATAACATTTTAGTAAGTTGCTGAGGTCCCTGAGTTTACCTTTGTGATCTATTTTATTTCCCTCTTCTTTTCAGCTTCATTATTTTCTATAATTTTATCTTTTATGTCCCTAATTTGCTCCTCTGCCTCATCCATATTGGATGAGGTTTTTCCTCATCCATTGGAGGTTTTTGTGACCTCCATTTGGGTTTGCATCTCACTTACAGCTTTTTTTTATTTCGGCCTGACTAGATTTTAGTTCTTTTATCTTTGCAGAAAAGAATTCTCTGGTGTCTTCTATGCTTTTTTTTAAGCCCAGTTAGTATCCTTATAATCATTGTTTTAAATTCTAGTTCAGACTCTTAGTTATATATGTATTGATTAAATCCCTAGCCATCATTTCTTCCTAGTTTCTTTCTTTCTTTCTTTCTTTCTTTCTTTCTTTCTTTCTTTCTTTCTTTCTTTCTTTCTTGAGGTGAATTCATCCATCGTGTCATTTTGGAGGAAGGAAAAAATGTAATAAAATGAAATAAAAGTTTAAAAAATTAGAAAAAATCAAATAAAGGAAGCTAGATCCTAGGTGTGTTTTGGTCTGCTTGTTAAGGGTAGCTTGATAGCTAAAACAGACAAGAGAAAAGAAAAAAAATTTAAGTAAATAAATAAGTAAATAAGTTCTCTTTCTGTATCCAAGAAAAAAACAACAAGCAAAATAGAAGAAAAAAAAAAAAAAACCCAAAGAACGAATGAACATACAAAAAAAAAAAAACCCCTAAATGAATCAGGTTTTCCCTAGAGCTGAAACTTGCAGCACTTTATGATCAGTAGACTAAGTGCCTGGAAGGGATTTGTGCTGGTCTTCTGGGGGAGGTCTTTTGCTCTGATTCTCAGGTTTACTTGCCCTAGTGGAGTGCTAGGAGCAGGGCTTAGTGTAACTGCTTCATTCTCCACTTGGTGGCTCTGGTTAGCTCACTGGGGTTGATCAGTGTTATGCTAATGGTGAAAGTGGCTTCACCCTGTTCTCTTAGTCTCCCCGATAGGGAAGTTTCTGGACTCATAGACTAGTGATCATTCACCCCTCCTGTGTCTCTAGTTCCGTCAGCTCCCTGCCTTCCCCCATCCATGTTCGAGCTGTCTGCCTGCCAGGCAGCACCTCTCTCCAGAGTTTTATCTCCAGAGGCAACTGTGTTTCACAACCCAACACTTCAGAGACCCCTATAGCTCAGCCTGTGGTGATCCTCTGGGGAAGGGTCTCGCTTTGCTGTGGCTGGTACTGGCTTGTCCCAGAAAATGTTTGCATGACCATGTAGCAGCAGTGGCTCAGAGTTTAAGGTAAATCCCAACACACAGCCAGCGCCTTTGTTTCTATTATAGGTGAGTGGGTAGCTCTATGGCACCTACCGGGTCTTGCCTGTGGAGATCTGTATTGCCTCTACAATATGTGCTCCAAGCAGGGTAACCACTTCTCCCTGCCAGACCCAGGGGATCCTTAGTCTGTGCTGCCCACTCCCGGGCCTCCTCCCTGCTTTCTTGCCAGAGTGCTACTAGGCGCTAGCCTCGGAAACCAGACTCTTTGTTCTGCTGTTTATAAAAAACTGGCAGTATTGAAACCCTCTGCTTCTCCCCACCTCCATCAGTTGTTTTGGGGAACAGTTTTCTTGTGCAGTCCCCTGCACATGTTTGCACTCTTTTTCTCTAGGTACTTTGAGGGGGAGTGTTTTTGTTGTGCGAATGGAGGCTCTGCTCAGTCTCCCCCTCTTTCTCTTCTTTGAAAAAATGGATCCCTCCTCTCTTTCATTCTGTGGCTCTTCTCTCCCCCAGTTCACCTCTGCAGACAGGTGTACCTGCCGCATTCTCTCCCTTAAATTATGCAGATTGTTCTGTTAATCCTCAGATCAATTTCCTAGTTGTTCAAAATGGTTTGATGTTGATCTAGCTGTGTTCCAGGTACAAGACAAGCCTAGGATCCCCTTACTACTCTGCCATCTTAACTCTTCCCTATATTCTTATAGTTTTATTTGATATTCTTATTTGATACTACAACCAAAACTGGTAAATGATCATTTCTTAAAGGCTAGTTGCAATGTAAAATCTGAAACCACATCAGCGAAATTGTGGTATTCTGTTATATGAAAATTCATTGGAATATCTTTACTTTCACTGCATGATTTTCTAATACCATGAAATAGTCATTTGGAAAATATTGGTTCACTTAGTTATATAAATAAATGAAATATTGACAAATTGCATTATATGATATCAGTAAATCACTTTTTTTTTTTTAAAGTTTATTTATTTTGGGAGAGAAAGTGAATATGCACAAGAGGGGCACAGAGGGAGAGAGAGGGAGAGAATCTCAAGCAGGCTCCATCCACACTGTCAGCATGGAGCCTGGTGCGGGGTTAGAATTCACAAACTGAGATTATGACCTGAGATGAGTAAGAGTTGGTTGCTTAACCAACTGAGCAACCCAGGTGCCCCAATAATTTGTTAATACCATCACTAATCTCACAGAAAAGTATTTTAAGTATGGGGAAGTTATCAAGCTCATAATAACATATACAAAGTTTTTAAAAATTTGGGATTTAGTTTGAAGCCTCAAATTTTATCATTGACCAAAAAATGTCAGATTTTTCCCTTGGGTTGACAGGCTTACTTTGTTCCTTTTTAAGAAAATGTCAAGTCTGAATAACATAATGTAATATCATTTATTCAAGTAAAAATAGTGTTCTGTGAGAAACACAGTTCATCTCACATTATAAACAAGTCCTTTTCCTCAGAACAATGATTATACTTTAATATGTAACAGAAGTGCTTTATGGGTACTTCCGGTTTCATCACACATAATATTAAATGCACTGAGATTTAATAAAGGTAACCATTTTTGTTACTTCATGGCTTTTTTTTTTTTAATGCAAGTATTTGGTGGTTAAGGATATAAGGACTAGGGGCACCTGGGTGGCTCAGTCAGTTAAGCGGCCGACTTCGGCTCAGGTCATGATCTCACAGTCCGTGAGTTCGAGCCCCGTGTCGGGCTCTGTGCTGACAGCTCAGAGCCTGGAGCCTGTTTCGGATTCTGTGTCTCCCTCTCTCTGACCCTCCCCCGTTCATGCTCTGTCTCTCTCTGTCTCAAAAATAAATAAACATTAAAAAAAATTAAATTTAAAAAAGGATATAAGGACTAGTAGTTCAGGTTAACACCACTACTTCGATTTGTGATAAAGTAGCAGGAATATTACTTAGCATTACTTTTGTACAATCAGTCTCAAGCAGTCCTAGACATCTGTGAACTATACTTTTGAGAATCGCTGCTTTAGATCCACCCTAAAAAGTGTTGTGAAGGAGTCTAAAGAGGATCAGTCTGATATGCATGAAAATTAAGGGCCTGTCAGAATAAACTTCCACGCTCTTTAAAGGCAAACCAGTAAATGTAGATACTCATTAATGTAATTTTCATAATGAACGGCATTTAGTCAAAAATAGTAGACATGAGAAGTATCCACGTTTGACTCATAACTTGGAGAAAAATTTGAAAATAAAAATCCTTAAATGGCAAAAATAATAGAATTAACAGATGAAGATTTTAAAACAGCTGTTTTAACTATTCTTAAGAGTTTAAAGGAAATCGAGAATGCAATGAGGAAAGAAATGAAAAATACTGAAAATTGACTAAATGGAGATTCTAAAGTATAAGATCTACTAAGAAAGAATTTACTCAAAAGAATTAAGAGGTAGATGCTGTTGAAGAAAAGATCAATTAATTTGAAGACATAACAATAAAAGCAATGCAAAATGAAGTACACACAGCAAAACTACAGGAGTGAGGTGGTAGATGCAGCCTGAGTGGGGACAAATTGAGTGGTCTAATGTATGTGTGATTAGAGTTCCTGAACTAGAGGGACTAGTAGAAAGGGAAAAATGTTAAAAGAATAGTAACACAAAACTACCCAAATTTCATGAAAAATGTAAACTCACAGACAAGTGTAAGAAACTTAGTAACTCCAAGTAGGAGTAACTCACAGGAAGCCATATCAAGACAGATCATAATAAAATTGCTGAAAATCAGTAGTACAAGAAGTTCATCCAGCAACAGTCAGACTGGTCTGTCAAAATTAAGTGCAACTCGTGGAAACCTAGAAGCATTGACAATAGGGGTGCACAAGATTCAAGGGCTAGTCTTGATGCTCTGCAATGGTTACGAGAGCAACAAGAAAACAAAGCACATGCTGCCCAGCAGCTTCTGGAAATTCCTAATCCACAACGTCAAGGAGCTTGAAGTGCTGCTGATGTGCAACAAATCTTACTGTGCAGAGATTGCTCATAATGTCTCCTCCAAGAACTGCAAAGCCATTTTGGGAAGAGTAGCCCAGCTGTCTGTCAGAGTCACCAATCCCAATGCCAGGCTGCACAGTGAAGAAAATGAATAAGCGGCTTTTGTGCATATCATATTTGTGTTAATAAAAGCATAAAACTGCAAAAAATATTAATCAGAGGTGAGGAAAAAAAGACACATTGTATATAGGAAAGAGATTTAAAAATAATGACTACAGACTTATTATCAGAAGCAATGCAAGCCAGGAGACAATCAGTGATATTTTTAAGTGTTGAAGGAATAAAATGTTAACTTAGAATACTACATCCAACAAAAATATCTTTCTAAAATGAAGACAAAATAAATATATTTTTCACAAACAAAAGCTGCAAGAAATGCTAATGGAAGTTCCTTAGGCTGAAAGAAAATTATAACAGAAAATTAGATTAATACAAATAAATGAAGAACACCAGAAATTGTAAATATGTGGGTACATATGAAAATTTTTTAATTTTTAATATTTTTAAATGATTAAAAATATATTGTGGGGTTTATGAATTATGTAGAAGTAAAGGTGTGTGGAAATATAAGTATACTGTTGTAAGACAAGTCCTATATTATTTGAAGGCAGACTGTATTAAATTAAAAATGCATATTATAAACCCTAGATCATTCACTAAAACAATGAAATACAGATAATAGTTATCAAGCCAAGGGTTAAAATAGAATGGAATATCTAAAAATACTGAATAAATTCAAATGAAGATAGAAATAGATGATAAAAAATAGGATGAATAGAAAACAAGACTGTATAGTAATTACAATTAATATAAATTAGCTTACATTCTTATTAGAAGGTAGAGATTGTGAGACTGGATAAAAAAGGAAAACCAATGATATATGTACAAGTAAACCACTTAATATATTTTTTAAAGTTTTTATTCATTTATTTTGAAAAGGAGAGATAGAGAATCCCAAGCATGCTCCAGGCTCAGCTTGGAGCCTGATGCAGGGCTCTGTCTCATGACTGCAAAATCAGTACTTGAGCTGAAATCAAAAGTCAGATGCTTAACTGATTGAGCCACCCACGCACCCCAAAACCCACTTTAAATATAAAGCATAATATTGAAATATATATATGAAAACAGTATAAATATGAATATGAATATAAATATAAACATGAAATATAAATATATGAAAACAGTATATATATGAAAACAATATATATATGTAAAAACAGTAATCAGTATTATGTTATTAATAACATTGTTACTAAATTAATATTAAATGAAGTAGACTTCTGGGCAAGAATATGAGGGCCAAATGGAGACATTTCATGATGAAAATGGGAACTCATCACAAAGACCAAAGTATCATAAATGTGGACATGTCTAATAACAGAGTTTGAAAGCATATGAAACAAAACCTGATAGAACTGAAATGAGAAATGGACAAATCCACATTCATAGTTGGAGATGATAGCAGTCCTTTCTCATACTAATGTTCAGAACAACAGATGGCAAATATGAACAACATATCAACCAGTTTGACCTATTTGAAGTGTGTAAATTCCTCATAATTATAGCAGAATACATATTCTTTCATGTGCAGTTGGTACATTCATTAAGGCAGAAAATATACTTAGCCATAAAACAAATCACTGAAAGTTTAAAGACCATGTGAACTGTGTTCTCCGAAAACAGTGGAATGAAAATAGAAATCAAAAGTCTAGAAAATCCTGATATATTTGGAAGTTAAACAACATATTTTTAAATCATGGGTCAAAGAAAGAATCACAAAGGAAATTAGAAAATATTTTGAACTAAATTAATATGGAAAATGGCATGTCAACAATTGTTAGATGCTGACAAAGTGGTATTGAGAGCGAAATTTATGGTTCAATTGCTTAATTACAAAAGAGTTCTAAAAACAATGACCAATTTCAACTAAGAAATAGTGTTCCACTAGTTCCATTTGCACCAAGAAGTGTTCTCTCCCCTCCTTCTACTTACAGGAATAGAATTTACATTCACTCCTAAAACAGCTAAATAAACCACCCAAAAGACTTAGAAGGAGTACTATCAGGAATAGTGTCTGCTCACAAGCTATATTGGAAAATCTCCTAATTTACGAGGCTTGGATAGAGTATTCAAGGCTTCAAGGTTTTTGCATCAGTAATGGGGAATAATTAGCTTTAGATTATATACTGTTCACATGAAACCTACTGACATCTTAATATCAAGACCCAAGAGCTGTTTCTAAGTAACTTATCTGCATCCTAGACAAAGCCTAAGAATATTTATAGGAACAAAAAATATTCAGCATCCATTAAGGTAAAATCCACAAAATTCAAAATTGTCAGCAGGCCTGTGATTGCAGCATCAAGCCTGTGGCAGCGTTCAATAAACTGGGGCTAATGCAAGATGGCATAATATATGGGAATGATGATATGAAAGAGACCATAAGAAGGCTTCCTGAGAACTTTTACAACAACAGGATGTTTCACATTAAGAGAGCATTGAACCTGACCATGAAGCAGCAGATTGTGCCTAAAGAGCATTGGACAAAATGTGAAGAGTATAAATTCTACCTTGAACCGTATCTGAAATGAGTTATTTGGGAAAGAAAAGAGAGAGAAGAATGGGCAAGGAAATAATCATGGAGTTGATATCTGTGGTTGTAACTGTCTTCCAAATATAATTTTTTAATGTTTGTTTATTTTTGAGAGAGATACAGAGCATTAGTTGGGGGCGGGGACGGGGAGGAGTGGGGGCAGAGAGAGATGAAGACACAGAATCCAATGCAGGCTCCAGGCTCTGAGTTGTCAGCACAGACACTGACACAGGGCTCGAACCCGTGAACCATGAGATCATGACCTGAACCGAAGTCACACGCTCACCCGACTAAGCCACCCAGGTGCCTCTGTCTTACAAATATTTTTTAAGAAGTTGGATAAACATGAAGCATACAATTAGAACCATTTGAGCTACAAATGTATTACTTTAAATGTCTATTGTAATTATAAAAATAAAAAGATATGAAAGATTTCAAATCATAAGTCATTGGAAATGTTAAAAATGATCCAAATTGAGTATCTGGAGATGAAGACCATGATGTCTGAGATGAAAAATTTACCAGATGGGATTAACAGATTAGACATTGAAGAAGAAAAGATTAATAAATTTGAGGGCATCATATTACAAACCAATTTGGAAAGGAGTTTGGCAGTTTCCTACAAACTTAAAAATATACTGACCATTCTTCATTTAGGTATTTACCCAAGAGAAAAAAAAGCATATGTCCTTCAAGACATGTACATTATTGTTCATGGCAATTTATTTCTAAAAGCACCAAACTGTAGAAAACCTCATATGCTTGTAAGCCAGTGGATGGGTAAACATTGTGGTATACCTATACTTAGTAATAAAAGAAATGCACTATTGTTACACACAACAATGTGAGAGAAGCTCAGACTACTTTGACTGAAAGAAGCCAGATTTCAAAAGTATATATTCTGCAATTTCATTTATGTAAAATTCTAGATAATTCTCAATAAACCATTGTTACAGAAATCAAAATCCTCAATTCTCTGGGGATGAAGTTAGGATAGTGTAGACGAATTACCAAGTGGCATAAGAAAACTTTGCAGGGGTCATGGATAAATTTACAATCTTGATTATGATGGTAGTTTTACTTTTTGAATATATTTGTCAAAACTTGTGAGATTGTAGATTTTAAATATATGCAGTTTATTTTATGTCAATCATAATAAAGCTGTTAAAGTTTTTTTTTAAAGAGCAAATAAAATCCAAAGTAAGTATAGAAGGAAACAAATTATATATGTGTATACACACACACAGAAATTAACAAAGCAGAAAATAGAAGAAGAATGAACAAAAAATAAAACTTCAAGCTGTTTTTTTTTGAGCGATGAATAAAATTGATAATTTACTTGGTACTGCGAATAAGAACAAAAGACCCACAAAGTTATTCATATTGGAAATGAAAGGAACCTGTAGACATTAAATAGGTTGTAAGGCAACATGAAGAACAAATTTATACCAGTAAATTAATGTTTGGCAGACTTTAAGAAACTATAAAAATTATATTAAAGGTACAAATTATAGCTGACAGAAGAATATTATAAAATCTGAATAGATGTACATCAGTTATTTAAATTGAATTGACAATCAAAGTCTTCCCACAAAGAAAATCTGGTATTAGATGGCTTCACTGGTAAAGTCTATCTAATATTTAAGGAAGAAATACTAGCAATCATTCATAAATCAAGGATGAAATATTTTCTAATTCATTTTGTGAAATCAGCATTATTCTAATACCAAAACCAGACAAAGGCATTATTGTAAAAGAAAGCTACAGACCAATATTTCTCACAATTATAGACGGAGAAATCCTTTACAAAGTATTTGCAAGTTGAATTCAGTAAAATGTAATAAAATATACACATACGTATATAATATACCTCATGGTCAAGTAAGTTTAGCCAGGAAAGCAAATCTTATTTAACAGCTTATAATTTATTCTTGTAATCTACCATATTAGAATAATAAATGAGAAAATTTATCTGATCATTACAGTAGGTGGAGGAGAAAGCATTTAATACCCATTCATGTTGTTAAAAAAACAAAACAACTAAACTCACAACTAGTAAGAATAGAAAGAAACTTTGTCAACCTCATAAAGCACATTGATGAAGAACATATAACTAATGTAATACTTCATAATTAAAGGCTAAATTCTTGACTCCTAAGATCAAGAACAATGCAAGGTCCACTCATAAAACATCTATTCAGCGCTTTGTAGAAGACATGCAAATAGCCAGTAAGCACACAAAAAGGTGTCCAGTGTTGTTAGTTATTATTAATCTTCAGGGAATATAAATTAAAGCCACAGTTCAAAACCACGCCCACTGGAAAGGCTAAAATACAAAAAGAAAGTTCTTATTCATAGTAATATGTGGCAACGGGAACTTTGGTGGAGTGCATGATGGTATAATCACTTTGGAAAAGTTTGGCAGTTTTTTTATAAAGTTGATCATACAATCTAACATTCCATTCTTAGGTATTTATTCAAGAAAAATCAACACATATTTACAAAAGAGTTTTCACAATAAGTTCATAGTAGCTTTTTTTTGCAGTAAGGAAAAAAAACAGAAACAACCCAGATGGTCATCAGCTGGTGAATGTATAAACATTGTGCTCTGTCCATATGTATTTTCTTTGCTGCTGTGTAACAAAGGCTGCAATTAGTATGTTACCTCAAGGCTCAATTAGGGAAGTGTATACACTTTTGCGATTACTAATGTGGTTGCTGACAGGATTTATTTCCATGTGGGCTGTTGAACTGAGAGACTCAGCTCTTCACTCACTCTTGGTTGGAGGCTTCTCTCCCTTCCTTATTATGTTTGTCTCTCCATATACCAATTCAAAACAAGACAGTTGGTTTCATCAGAGTGAACAAGTAAAGGGCAAGAGAGAGTGTGCTAAGAAGATGGAAACTGTAGTCTTGTAACCTATCTCAGAAGTCCACATCCCATCACCATTATTATATTGTCTTCATTAGAAGTAACTTGGTACAGCCCATGATCACAGGGAGGGAATTACAAAGGACATGCATACCATGAGGTGGAGAGCATTGAAAGCCATTTCAGAAGCTGCCTATCTTACAATATAATAGAATACTACTAAACAATGAAAAAGAACTTTATTGGTACACACAGAAATATAGGTGAAGATCAAAAAACATTATGCAGAGCAAAAGAACCCAGACATAAAAGATAACAGACAAAACTCATCTTTAGAGTAAGAAGGAAGAAGATCCATGGTTGGGTAGGGTTAGGTTTTTGTTTCAAAGAGGTATGAGTACCTTTTTGTGACATAGGAAATGTTCTTTATCTTAATTGTGGCAGTGGTTGCACTGGTGTATATATTTATCAAAACTCATGAGTGAGTTTTATTATATGTAAATCATAATCTAAGTTGGGATTTTGAAAAGTATGCTATTGAATTCAACGGCTTTTTTTAAAAAAAAACTTTTTCTAGTTTTATTGAGATATAATTGATAAGCAACACTGTATAAGTTTAAGGTGTACATCATAATGACTTACATATATTGCAAAATGATTACCATTATGAGCTTAGTTAACATCCATCATCTCATGTAAATACAAAAAAAAAAAGCTTTTTCTCTCTGTGATAGGAATTCTTAGGATTTACTCTCTTAACAACTTTAGAATGTAGCATACAGTAATGTTAACTATAGTCATCATGTTATATATTACATCCCTAGTACTTATTTGTATAATAACTGGAAGTTCTACCATTGACCACCTTTGTCCCATTCCCCAACTCCCTACTTCTGGTTACTATAATCTGGTCTTTTTCCTTTGAGTTTCTTTTCTTTTCTTTTTCTTTTTTTTTTTGGATTCCCCATGTAGTTGAGTTATACAGTATTATTAGTCTTTCTATGTCTGACTTCTTTGACTTAGCATAATGCCTTCAAGGTCCCATGTTGTCAAAAATGGCAGAATTTCCTTCCTTTTTTTAATGATTGAATAATATTGAAATGTATATATGCATAACAACCTCTTTATCCATTGATCTGTCAGTGGACACTTAGGTTGCTTCCATATTTTGGAAGATACTGGATATTCCATATGGAAGATATTCCATATTTTGGAAGCATTGTAGATAATGCTGCTATGAACATAAGGGTGCAGATATCTCTTTGACATAGTGTTTTTATTTCCTTTGGATATATTGTTGGATCATATGATAGTTCTATTTTTAATTTTTTGAGGACCCTCCATGCTGTTTTCTATAGTGGTTGTACTAATTTATAGTCCCACCAACGGTGTCCTTTTCTCCACATTTTTGCTGGCATTTGATAACAGCCATTCTAATAGACATGAGGTGATATCTCACTGTGGTTTTGACTTGTGTTTCCCTTAATAATTTGTGATGTTGAGCACTTTTTTGTGTACCTATAGACCATTTGTATATCTTTTTTAGAAAAATATCTATTCAGGACCTTGGCCCATTTTTAATTGTGTGTGTTGCTGTTGTATTGTGAGCTCTTTATATATTTTGGGTAGTAACTCCTATCAGTTTGCAAATTCAGTGGACTGTTCTTGATGACATCTATGTTATCTTCACATTTTTCAGGTAACCTACCAGGGTGCTATAGTGTCAGTGCTATGTTGTGTTAAGATCTTTGGTATCAGGTAGACCCAGATATGAATACTGCCTCTGAAACTTGCTGCATTCTAGTGCTTCATTGACCTGAATTATTTCAGATATCCCTGAAACAATAACTACTGTCTATTGACAACCTATACTGGCCAGGCACTATGCTAAACATTTATGTGTGTATTACCTTAGTTAATACAATCAAAATAACTAACATTTTTATAGTCCCTTGTGTATATTGGGTACATACTGTTACAAAACATTTCCCATGCCTTTACGTGATTTGACCCCAATGAAGGGTTGATAGTATAATTATCCCCATGTCACAGAAGAAATTGAGACCAACAGAGAATAAATTTTTAAAATATGAGGAACTCAGTTTGTTGTCAAGATTCTGGTTTTGTTTTCTGTTCCTTTCTACCAGGAATTATTTATGTGTTACCTAAGCTTGCTGCAAAGAGTAACTGGGTCTTCAACTTAAAATCTCTTTTTGTTTTTCCTTTAAGAAACTTCTTTTAGGTTATGAATGCTAAGAGTGTCTCCAAGAGTCTAAGTGGAAGGTGTCAGGTGAAGATCGGTTTCTAAGAGGAAAGCACTGGGCAGACTTATAAGAGCATAAGCCCAGTTCCAGACAAGTACTGTTCTAGAAATACCAACCTTAACCACAAGCGAAAATACAATGTTTATATGTATTTGATATAAAAAGTATGGCTCATTTTTCTACTATTTCCATAAACGGAACAATATTTTATCAGCAGTGACGTTTTTGAAGGTCAAGGTTGATAAAGTTTGTGCTTGTAAAATATATTGTGATGTTTAATCACTAATCAAAAGTGCCCAGATAGGAATTTTCTTTGGGGAAGTAAAACCATGTCACGAAGGCCATGAAGTTTTTGATTGTAGCATTGCTTACTTTGGCAACTGTGTTTCTATAGTACTTGGGTAGCATAAGCTTCCTCTCCCCACCCCCCACCGGCCACCATTTTTTTCCTTTATCAGCATGGAATTATTTTTCCTCTTTTAATATATGACATAATCAGTTCTTTCAGTATTCATTCACTTATTACAAATGGGATTGAACCTAAAAGTATAGACTAGCACCAACATAATAAAAGTTAAATACTTGTAATCTTTGTACATTCTGATTCAACAATCTATAGTTCCAGAAATTAGCTGATTGATTTACATGTAGACTTGATTCCTGAAAAATGATTTGTGGGGCACTGGGAAAACTTTGATTCCTCACTGTTTTTCATTAGCATCATGTTCATTTTTGCTTTTTATCTTTAAGTCTTTTGTCTTCACTGAATAGAGTAACCTTTGGTTTGGCTCTCTTTCATAAACCAACTCTCCTTCAGGCTGAGTTTAAGTTTTCTCTCTCTCATTAAAGCCTTCTCTGACTATTTATCCAACATATTTTTTTTTTCTTTTTTGAAATTCTGTTGCCTTTCTCTTTAAAACAATGTAAGTTTTCTTCTAGATTATGTACATTAGCTTTATTTTTTCAGTTGCTTTTGTGGATGTTATCTCTTTTTATCTTTGGGCCCTGGAAATAGTTAAGAATAGCAATATTATTCCCCATTTTATGATGCAAAACCTAAGAATGGATATTTTATTTTTTTCAAGATAAGACTTTAATCCAAATCTTCATTCCAAAATCTGCTTTCCTTCTATAATACCTCAAGTTTTATACTTTACCTGCTATTCCTACCACATGCTGAGCATTTAGTGGTATTGTCAGTTGATTGGTTTAAAACAGATTATTTACCCCCAATCACTGATAACTATTTCTTTTAAAAAGATATGCAGTTAATTAACTAGTTAATTAATTGTAGAGTCTTTTATCAGAATTAATCTTGAAGCCTAAGTTCTCAAAGGGACATTTTATTTGATCAAGATTTGAAGTTTGGACTATGGAAATTTTTCTTATTTATTCATCAGAGAAATGTCACTGACTGTGCACCATATGCTTACTATTAAAGCTAGCCCTGGATATAGACAAGTGATGATCGCATTATTTTGTTAGTAATATTCAGTCTTTTCTTATTTATACAGGAGAGATTAAACAGATTCTAGAAAATGAACTTCAGATACCTGTGTCTAAAATGCTGTTAAAAGGCTGGAAGACCGGAGATGTGGAAGACAGTGTGAGTTTCTTAATTGCCTAAAATAAAAGAATATGAAGTTATACAATTGATAAAATGGTGTATTAAAAAATGGTTTTTATTAGTTTTTATTACATATGACAGAAGTAGATTTTGGTAAAATAGTAACTTAGTTTAAAGAATCAGCAAACAGTGTTTTTCAAGTGAAAACATTTTCATGATAAACTAGCAGTAGTTTTGAATGAGTTAGGTATGTAATTGAAAACGGTATATGGCATATTTTTCATATTTCTAACTGTTATATAGGAGTTAGTTTGGCATTCTTTTTGAGAGCCTTTACTTTTTTCTCAAACCTCATAGGGTGTCATTAAGTACCCTGGAACAATAATGTACTAAACAATTACTTATTGACCTGAAGGAAGTCACATACAATGTATATATATATATGCCAAATATTGATAATAGAACAGAGATAATAATAGCAAATTTTTTAAATTTGGAAAATTTAAATGGTGAGAATCGTTGTTTACTTGGATAGTGGGAAGTCCATGGAATGAATTGTATTTTAAGAATTTTCATAAAGTG
Organism: Panthera onca; assembly: GCF_046562875.1. Classification (NCBI taxonomy): domain Eukaryota; kingdom Metazoa; phylum Chordata; class Mammalia; order Carnivora; family Felidae; genus Panthera; species Panthera onca. Next base: position 181,067,856 of record NC_138346.1, read on the forward strand.
TTGCCGTTATAAGGCAGTAGTTGCTATTCTTAAGGACCCAGCAGCAGCCTCAGGTATTAAATATTTCATACACTTTTTCTTTGACAGAGAAAGTGGGGACAGATGGAAAGGAAATGAATTAACTCTAAAGTTTTAGATGTTTGAGGTAGAAATAATTATCAAATCTTTTCATACTAGTTATTAACTTGATATTTCAGTATCTAGGCATAAACATAGAATCTTCAATTTTTGGTTCAGTTCTTTGTCAGTGACTTCTGGTAGACATTGTGCTTGTAAATATCTATATGTGAGTTCATTTGGTATATGGAGATGTTCTGAGTATTTAAATAAGATATTTACATGAATTTCACATTAGCAAGGTATTTATAGGTTTAGGTTTAAGTTAGTGATGTACTGTTTTAGGGGTCAGCAGCCTTTTTCTATACAGAAACAGGTTGTAAATCTTTTAGGCTTTGTGGGCAATATAGTCTCCCTTGCAGCTACTCAATTCTGTGTCATAGTGTGAAAGGAGCCACAGGCCATATGTGAAAATGTGAAGCGCTACTGTGTTCCAATAAATCTTTATGGATGCAGAAATTTTAATTTTATATAATTTCACATACTGCGAAATACTTTTTTAAAATTTTCAACCATTTAAAAATGTAAAAATTATTCTTAACTTACAGGCCATATATAAAGAGGCAATGACCTAGATTTGTCCCATAGGCATAGTTTGCTGACCCCTGGTGGGTGCTATATGGCTGTTGTAATTGAAACATAGGTTAAAAAAATAAAAAGAAGTGCTGCCTGAGTAAATCAACAACCTTGGCAGAAATAAAACACGAAAATGCATTAGTTTATATAGCTGTATCATTTATCTGTTCATTTACTGAGAAGCCTATGGATATGAATCAGTTGTACATGGCATTTTCAGTAGTTTGTAAAGAGAAAGACGATTATTTTGAAAATGTTCTTAAAGCTATCTGTTCTAATATTTGAACATAGTCTTTTGTTACCAACAATATTTTCAGTTTCTGTATACTCTTTTCCCAAGATGATTTCTGATATTCCTATGCCATTAATTTTCTGATTGCTCCTGAATGTATATTTCCAGGTTATACTGTTGTGAATTCATTTATCCAAATTGGTAATTCACTTTTGTACTTGCATACCTTATTAACATCTTTAAGTTAACATGTTTAAAATGGGGCTCTTGGTTTTTCTTCCCATGACATTTCTCTATCAGTTTCCCTCCAATAAATGGCAGCACTGTATAGCCACTAATGAATACAAAAACATGGGCATCCAGTCTTTTCCCATTTCAAATAACACCTAATCCTTTGGTAAGTGCTATAACATCTGTCTCCAAAATATACCTCAACTGTGGTCACATTTCAGTATTTTTATTCCACTGCCTAATCCAAGCCATTAGCATCTCATGCCTGGATCAACGCAATAGCTTCATCATTGTTTTCCCAGCATTTTTCTTGAGTTCTTCCTTACATTCTCCACATAGCAGCCAGAGTGATCTTTTAAAAACATAAATTGAATTATATAACTCTGCTGTTAAAACATAGTTTTTTATTGCACTTTAAATAAAACTCGCCGTGGTTCAAAAGGCATTGTATTATTTACCCACTGTTCACCTCTACAACCTTTAGCCTTCCTTTTACCCTCACTTTACATGATGCAGCCATAGAAACCTCCTTTTAATTCTTCTAATAGGCCCAAGCCCTTTATGTCCTTACCTGTCCCTTTAACTGCTTGGAATGCTTTATCCCCAATTCTTCATATGGGTACCTCTATTTCATCCTTCAAGTCTCAGTTTAAACATTACTTTCTCTAACAGGCCTCTGTATAAAACTAGGTTCCCATCCCAGCATTCTCCATCATAGTACCTTGAGCAAATGTTTGTGGAATGAATGAAGGAATGAATGAATAAAAGTATCCATTTATTTAATTATGCCATGTGTGGTTTGAGAGGGAAGATTCAGTGGAAAATCTATGGATGATAGCATAGCAAAAGGTAGTAGTTACCATCCAAATGATAAGAGTATTTACAGTAATCCACCAAGTAAAAAAATGAAAGATGAAAAGGTAAAAATAACTTTCCTGTGTATGCAGGTGTTTTGCTTGCATGTTATAGCTCTGTAAAGGTCACACATCAATTGCAAAAGGGCTTACACATATTTTAAAGATTCAGAACATAAAGGTTTCTGTACAGATTGTAAACTTATGAGTAATTGCCTAACATAATATTTTTGCAGACCATGCATTACAAACCATTAATGGGTTGTAAAGTGACATGAGTGGGTTATAGCCCACATTAAAAAACCAAATAGAATAGAAGATGTCAGAGTATTTTGCAAACAGTAAGGGTAAGTATTTTTATTTATTTAACAGATAGCTAATATGAGTCAACAGTAAATCCCAGTGTCCTTGTATACTTATAGTAAGATGGACCTTCTTGGAGTGGGATCAAGAATGAATTCTATACTTGGGTAAGATCAGCCTCCCTATGTGTCTCTACTTTCATCTGTAGGGTTAAGAGAGATTCCTAGACATTGCACCCCACCTTGCTTTCCAACACTTTCAGCCTGGACATTATTATTTGATTGTACCACAACTAATTTCATTACATCTCTTCCTGCTGTTTATGCTGGTCACTACGAGGAGTTTAAGATTCTCATATCATCCCTCACTAAAATTTCCATAGCTCACATCTGTCTCTAGCCTTTTCCTCTACAATGCCTGGGACCCTGTGTTATTCCCTGTGGAACTAATTTTATTATTAGCAAAATTCCTTCTGTTGTCAACCTCTTCCCTGCACATTCCCTCCACCATCTTCCTCTGACTGAAATTTGCCTTCCTGAGGACATTGTTTCTTTGTAGCCTTCTCCGTGTTCATTGCTTTTCCTTAGCAGCCATCATAACAGTGGACTAACTGGTAAAATATGTGTCCTTATTGCTCCTCACTTCCACTTCTGGACCTTTATCAGTCCTTCTCTAAAAATCTTCAGCTTTGAATTTGATGTCAAAAGATCATCACCTACTTATTGAGGTGTTTCCCCTCATTTCCTGATTGGTCTAGAATTGCTCTCTGTCTTCTTTTTTTTTTAATGTCATGCAGTATGTATGTATTTTTTTAAATTTACATCCAAGTTAGTTAGCATGTAGTGCAATAATGATTATAAGAGTAGAATCCTGTGATTTATCCCCTACATATAACACCTAGTGCTCATCCCAACAAGTATCTTCCTTAATGCCCCTTGCCCACTTAGCCCTTCCCCCCACCCACAACCCCTCCAGCAACCCTCAGTTCTTTCTCTATATTTGAGTCTCTTATGTTTTGTCCCCCTCCTTGTTTTTATATTATTTTTCTTCCCTTCCCTTATGTTCATCTGTTTTGTATCTTAAATTCCACACGAGTGAAATTATATGATATTTGTCTTTCTCTGACTAATTTTGCTTAGCATAATGCACTTTGCTTCCATCCACGTTGATGCACATGGCAGGATTTCATTCTTTTTTGATTGTCAAGTAATACTCCATTTTGTGTATACACACACACACACACACACACACACACACAGACACACACACACAACACACAGTGGGCTCTTTCCCACTTGTTCTCTTAGCCAACAATGGCCATTATTGATAGCACTGCTATAAACATTGGGGTGGATGTGACCCTTCGAAACAGCACACCTGTATCCTTTGAATAAATACCTAGTAGTGCAATTGTTGGGATGTAGGGTAGTTCTATTATTAATTTTTTGAGGAACTTCATACCGTTTTCCACAGTGGCTACACCAGTTCGCATTCCCACTAGCAGTGCAAAAGAGATCTTTCTCTACATCCTTGCCAACATCTGTCATTGCCTGCATTGTTAATTTTAGTCATTCTGACAGGTGTGAGGTGGTATCTTATTGTGGTTTTGATTTGTATTTCCCTCCCTTTTTTTTAATTACATTTCCTTGATGATGAGTGGTGTTCGGCATTTTTTCATGTGTCTGATAGCCATCTGGATGTCTTCTTTGGAAAAGTGCCTATTCATGTCTTTTGCCCATTTCTTCACTAGATTATTTGTTTTTTGAGTATTGAGTTTGATAAATTCTTTATAGATTTTGGATACCAACCCTTTATCTGTCATTTGCAAATATCTTCTCCCATTCCTTTGGTTGCCTTTTAGTTTTGCTGATTGTTTCCTTCATCATGCAGAAGCTTTTTATTTTTATGAGTTCCCAATAGTTTATTTTTGCTTTTATTTCCCTTGCTTCTGGAGATGTGTTAAGAAGTTGCTGCAGCCAAGGTCAAAGAGGTTTTTGCCTGCTTTCTCCTTGAGGATTTTGATGGCTTCCTGTCTTATGTTTAGGTCTTTCATCCATTTTGAGTTTGTTTTTGTGTGTGGTGTAAGAAAGTGGTCCAGGTTCATTCTTCACGTTGCTGTCCAGTCTTCCCAGCATCATTTGCTGAAGAGACTGTCTTTATTCCATTGGATATTTGTTCCTGCTTGTCAAAGATTAGTTGGTCATAAATTTGTGGGTCCATTTCTGGGTTCTCTATTCTGTTTGACTGGTCTAAGTGTCTGTTTTTGAGCCAGTACTATACTGTCTTGATGACTACAGCTTTGTAATACATCCGGAATTGTGATGCCTCCAGCTTTGGTTTTCTTTTTCAGGATTGTTTTGGCTCCTCGGGGTCTTTTCTGGTTCCATACACATTTTAGGATTGTTTGTTCCAGCTCTGAAGAATGCTGGTGTTTTTTTTGATAGGGATTGCATTGAATATGTATATTGCTTTAGGTAGTATCGACATTTTAACAATATTTGTTCTTCCAATCCATAAGCATGGAATATTTTTCCATTTTTTTGTGTCTTCTTCAATTTCTCTCATAAGCGTTCTACAGTTTTCAGTGTATAGATTTTTCACTTCTTTGGTTAGGTTTATTCCCAAATGTTTTATGGTTTTGGGTGCAATTGTAAATGGGATTTTTCCCTTAATTTCTCTTTCTGTTGTTTCATTATTAGTGGATAGAAATGCAACCGATTTCATTGATTTTATATCTTGCAACTTTGCTGATTTCATGGGTCAGTTCTGGCAAGTTTTTGGTGGAATCTTTTGGGTTTTCCACATAGAATATCATATGGTCTGTGAAGAGTGAAAGTTTGACACTCTCCTTGCCAATCTGGATGCCTTTTATTTCCTTTTGTTGTCTGATGCTGAGGCTAAGACTTCCAATAGTGTGTTGAATAACAGTGGTGAGAGTGTACTTCCCTGTCATGTTCCTGACCTTAGAGAAAAAGCTCTCAGTTTTTTCCCCATTGAGGATGAGATTAGCGTTGGGTCGTTCAAATATGGCTTTTATGATCTTGAGGTATGATCCTTGTATCCCTACTTTCTTGAGGGTTTTTATCAAGAAAGGATTCTGTATTTTGTCAAATGCTTTCTCTGCATCTAATGAAAGGATCATGTGGTTCTTATTCTTTCTTTTGTTAAGGTGATGTGTCACATTGATTGATTTGCAGATATTGAACCAGCCCTGCCTCCCAGGTATAAATGCCACTTGATCACAATGAATAATCCTTTTAATGTATTGTTGACTCCAGTTGGCTAGTATCTTGTTGAGGATTTTTGCATCTATGTTCATCAAGGAAATTAGTCCATAGTTTTCCTTTTTAATGGGGTCTTTGGTTTCTGAATCAAGGTGATGCTGGCCTTGTAGCATGAGTTTGGAAGTTTTCCTTCCATTTCTGTTTTTGGAACAGCTTCAAAAGAATAAGTGTTAACTCTTCTTTAAATGTTTGGTGGAATTCACCTGCAAAGCCATCTGGCCCTGGACTCTTGTTTTGGGGGAGGTTTTTTATTACTATTTAAATTTCTTTACTGGTTATGGATCTGTCCAAACTTTCTATTTCTTCCTGTTTCAGTTTAGATAATTTATATGTTTCTAGGAATTTGTCCATTACTTACAGATTGCCCAATTTATTGGTATATAATTGATCATAATATTCTCTTATTATTGTTTGTATTTCTGCTGTGTTGGTTATGATTTCTCCTCTTTCATTCTTGATTTGATTTACTTGGGTCCTTTTTCTTTTTGATCAAACTGGCTAGGGATTTATAATTTTGTTAATTCTTTCAAAGAACCAACTCCTTGTTTCATTGATCTTTTCTACTTTATTTATTTATTTATTTTTTATTTTTTTAAAATTTATTTATTTTTTTCAGATAGCATTGATTTCTGCTCTAATCTTTATTATTTCCCATCTTCTGCTGGTTTTGAGTTCTTTTTGCTGTTCTTTTTTTCAGCTCTTTAAGGTTTAAGGTTAGGTTGTATATCTGAGATCTTTTTTCCTTCTTTAGGAAGGCCTGGATTACTATATACTTCCCTGTTGTGACCACCTTTGCTACATGCCAGTGGTTTTGATCAATCTTGTTATCATTTTCATTTGCTTCAATGTACTTTTTAAACTCCCCTTTAACTTCTTGGTTAACCTGTTCATTATTTAATAGAATGTTCTTTAATCTCCAAGTATTCATGGTCTTTCCAAATTTTTTCTTGTAGTTGATTTCAAGTTTCATAGTGTTGTGGTCTGAAAATATGCATGGTATGATCTTGATTTTTTTGTACTTGTTGAGGGCTGATTTGTGTCCCAGTATATGATCTATTCTGGAGAATGTTCCATGTGTACTTGAGAAGAATGCATATTCCACTGCTTTAGAATGAAATATTCTGAATATCTGTTAAGTCCGTCTGGTCCAAGATGTCATTCAAAGCCATTGTTTCCTTGTTGATTTTCTGCCTAGATGATCTGTCCATTGTTGTAAGTGGGGTGTTGAATTCCCCTACTATAATAGCATTATTATCAATGAGTTTCTTCATGTTTGTGATTAATTGGTTTATATATTTGGGTGTTTCACGTTGGGGCATAACTGTTTACAATTGTTAGGTCTTGATGGACAGACCCCTTAATTATGATATAATGCCCTTCTTCATCTCTTGTTACATTCTTTAAAAAAAATTTTTTTAACGTTTATTTATTTTTGAGAGAGAGGGAGAGAAAGAAAGAAAGGAAGGAAGAAAGGACGAACGAACACGAGCAGGAGAGGGCCAGAGAAAGATGGAGACGCAGAATCTGAAGCACCTCCAGGCTCTGAGCTGTCAGTACAGAGCCCAACTGGGGCTTGAACCCACAAGCTGTGAGATCATGACCTGAGCCAAAGTTGGACACTTAACTGACTGAGCTACCCAGGTGCCCCTACATTCTTTATTTTAAAATCTACATTGTCTGATATAAGTGTGGCTACTCTGGCTTTCTTTTGGCGACCATTAGCATGATAGATGGTTCTCCATACCCTTACTTTCAATATGAAGATGTCCTTAGAGATAAAATGGGTCTTGTAAACAGCATATAGAAGGATCTTTTTTTTCTTATCCATGCGATACCCTGTGTCTTTTGGTTGGAGCCTTTAGCCCATTGACATTAGAGTGAGTACTGAAAGATATGAATTTATTGCCATTTTGTTGCCTGTAGAATTGAAGTTTCTGATGGTGTTCTCTGGTCCTTTGTTGTCTTTGTTGCCTTTGGTCTATTTTTGGTTTTGTTTTTTGTTTTGTTTTGTTTTTTCATCTTTTCTCCCCTCAAAGAGTCCCCCTTAAAATTTCTTGCAGGACTGGTTTAGTGGTCATGAATTCCTTTAGTTTTTGTTTGGGAAACTCTTTATCTCTCCTTTTATTTTGAATGGCAGCCTTGCTGGGTAACGAATTCTTGGCTGCATGTTTTGTTTTTTTTTTTTTTACATAAAAGATCATTTATTTATTTATATAACAATCTCCATTTTGTCTTCCAAAAATCGGATTATTTATACCTAAGGCACCATACTAAGTTTAAGTCACTCACTCTTTGATAAAGTAATTGAACACTAGCTAAGCTGCATAGGCTTTCTAAGGTATAGATTCACACTAAATATTCTTATAAGTGTGAATCTATAAAATAAAGAGGATAACATTTATCAACAGGCCATATTTTTATACATATAATTGTGCAAGTTACAGTGTTTTCGGTTAGGGAGAGGGAGGATAGGATAAAAAAAGTGCAATGTTTTTATGGTTCATCACATTTAATATATCCTGCCACTCCTTTCTGGCCTGCCAAGTTTCTGTGTATAGGTCTGCTGTGAACCTGATCTCTCTTCCCTTATAGGTTAAGGATTTTTTTCCCCTTGCTACTTTCATAGTTCTTTCGTTGTCTGTGTATTTTGTGCATTTGACTATGATATGCCTTGTTGATGGTCGTTTTTTGTTGACTCTAATGGGAGTTCTCTGTACTTGTTGGATTTTGAGGTCTGTGTCTTTCCACAGTTTAGGAAAGTTTTCTGCTATGATTTGCTCACATAAACCTCCCACCCCTTCTGTCTTTCTCTTCATCTTCTGGGACTCCTTTGTTTCAGATGCCTTTCTTTTTTAATGAGTCACTGAGTTCTCTATGTCTTGTATCGTGCTTTTTTGCCTTACTTTCCCTCTTTTTTTCCTGCATCATTATTCTCCATAATTTTGTCTTCTATATCACTGATTCGCTGCCCTGATTCATCCACCCTTACTGCTGTGGCATCCATTCGAGATTGCATGTCACATATAGCATTTTTAATTTTGTCCTGACAAGATTTTACTTCTTTTATCTCTGCAGAAAGGGATTCTATGCTTTTTTCAACTCCAGCTAATATTCTTATTATTATGATTCTAAATTTTAGTTCAGACATCTTGCTTATATCTGTGTTGATTAAGTCCCTGGCTATCCTTTCTTCCTGTACTTTCTTTTGAGGTGAATTCCTTCATTTTGTCATTTTGGAGGAAGGAAAAGTATTAGTGAAATAAAAAAATAAAAGCTTCAAAATTAAAACCAACAGAAAAAATCAAATAAAGGGAGCTAGATGCTAGGTGTGCTCTGGTCTGGTTTTTGAAAGAAGCTTATAGAATAGAGAAAAAAGGGGAAGAAAAGAAAAAAAAGGTAAAACATTTAAAAAAAATTATACAATAAAATAGAATAGAATGAAATGAAGAAAGTAAAATAGAATAAAAAAATTTACAAGAGAATATAGTAAAAAAATTTTGTAAAAATGGGAAATAAAAATAAATTCTTTCTGTATCCAAGAATAAGAGAAAAAGAAAAGGGGGGGAAAACACCAAATAGATGGACCAGGAAACAGAAGAAAATCTGAATGAAATTACATCCGGTTTCCCCTAGAAGTCTAAATGTGAAGCACTTTATAGTCCTTACACTAAGCAGAGAGAGAGACTTGTGTTGGTCTCCTAGGGCCTGAGCTTGGTTGGCGCAGTTGGTTGGAGCCTGGTGCAAGGGCTCTCTTCTCCACTAATTGGCACTGTTTAGCTTACTGGGGTGGATTGGTTGGCAGGCATGCATGTCTATGCGAATGCATGGGAGAGGTGAAAATGGGGTCACCCAGCTTCCCAGTCTCTGGCTCTGGAACTCTGTGCTCTCACAGACCAGCAGTCAAGCACCCCACCTTTGTCTTTGGCTTCCATTCACTCCCTACTTCTACACTGTCTGTGTCCATGCTGTCAGCCTGTCAGGCGGAAGCTCCCTCCTGAATTATATCTCATATGGGGCTGTGTTTCCAAATCCCTCACTTTTGAGAAACCTGTGGCTTGGACCCCCTCTGACCCTATGGGGGAGGGTCTCGCTGGGCAATGGCCAGGTGCCCGCTTGCCCCTTGGGAACATGCATGTGGCTATGCTGTTGCAGAAGTTCAGAGATTGTAGACAGGTGCCTGCCTGCCGCAGAAAAAGTTTGGGTAATTGCATAGCAGCAGAGGTTCAGGGCTTATGGCAGAACACAACATACAGCCAGTGCCAGGTTTCATCACACCATGGTGTCTTTGTTCCAATATGAGTGAACATGGCTGTTCTCCAGGGTCTGTTGGGACCTTTGCTTGTGGGGAGACTGTACAGCCTCTACCAAATGCTCTCGTAGGAGGAGAACCACTTCTCCTCCTATGGCCCTCAGACCTCTCAGACCTCGTGTTCCAGGGGATTCACCTTTCTCTATCCTAATTCTTGGTAATTTAAATATCTTTGTAAATGGTTCTTCCAGTACCTCGGACTCTTAGTTTCTTGAATTTCTTTCCTACAGAGGTCTTTTTTTCTCCAACCTGTATCAGCTATATCTCCCATTCTCCTATCATTTAATTATAATTCTCAAATCTTAATTTGAGGCTTTGATTTTCTGCTTACCATATCTCATCTTTCTAGCTCATTTCCTTTGGTGTCCTAACTCCAGCAGTTCTTCAACACTACTTAGGCTTCTAATCCATTGTTTCTACCATCTGCTCAAGATGATTACCTCTTTCATGTTTTTTCTTCCTTCCTTACAGTGGGTTAAATCCCACGGTTAATCATTATAATCACTTTCTTGTGTATAATCCCAACTCTTTCTTTAAAGATCCTGCATGACAAAAATCCTTACTTTTGATAAATCCAACTCCATCTGTTCTGTGCCTTACAGCTAAAAGTGGCTGCAGACAAATAAAATCATGGTGTTGGTGTACCTTTAAATTCATGACCATGGTCTTTAGAGAGCCCCTTACTGTTGCTAGGCAGTCACAGTATATTTACCTGGTTTATCTACACTCCTAAATGGTTATTTTGTACTTGTCCTCTCCTCAGGCCTTTAAAGCACCTTTCCCTTATTCTCACTCTCAACTGATGCCTTTCTTTCCTGTTTTGTTTCATTGACAAAATAAAGGCAATATAAGCAAAATTCTACAAATTCCCAGCTTGGTCTCTGTTTACTTACCTGCATTTTACAAAAGTATTCTCCTTTTGTTACTCTAGATGGCTTGTCCAGTCTCCTATTGAAGACCAGGCCTCCATGTTTGCTTTGGATTGCATTCTTTATCCCCTCTGGCCTATTCAAGGATTTGACCTAATTCTTCCCTGTGTTTCCTGCATCATTGGTATTTTTCTCTAATAGACCATTACCTCTAGTAGAGCATAACGACAAACATAATGTTATGTCTTCTATTTTTCTTCCCCTTCTAATAATCACTGCATTCCTCTAGTCCCCTTGATAACAAAACTTTCCCCAGAGAGTTGTTTATATTTCTTGTCTCTAATTTATTTATCCCCATTTCTCCTTAGCCCAATCTAAGCAAAGAATTGCTAGTGCTTCTGTCAAAGTCACCAGTGAAGTGACCACGTGACTAAATTCAGTGGTAATCTTGTCCAGTGTAATGACTTTTAAGTGCATCTATATGCACAGTTTTATATCTTTAGTTTATATTTCCACTCCAGACCTGTTCCCGGCTTTCCAGATTGATATATCCACTTGCTTATCTTCTCCATTTAAATGCTTGATACACATTTCAAACTTACCTGCCCAAAATGGAAGTCCTCATCTTCAGTCTTGCCTTTGAATTGATACCAACTTCATCTTTCCAGTTACTCAGTCTAAAATCTTTAGGATCATTACTGACTCCTTTCTGTTAGAAACTGTATCCAATATGTCGGGAAATCTCTTTGATACTATTTTCAAAATATATCCAGAATCCAGCTATTTTACATCGCTTCTATCACACTGGCATAAACCATTATCATCCTTATCTTAGTATATTCCATTAGTCTCTTCTGTGCTTCTGTCCTTCTCTGCCAACCCCTTCCCAAGTGTTTTCAACACAGCTAACAAATTTATGTATGTATGTATTATTTAAATGATTCATTTTAACGTGAATCATTTAAGTATCCTGTCACTTCAGTAGTTTCCCATTTCATTCAGAGTAAAAGTCAAAGCCCTTACATTAGCCTAAATACCTCAACATATTTCCTGTCCTTACCATCACTGTTCTTTCTGTGACCCATCTCAGTCAGTGCTCATTTGACTTCAGTTACATTAGACTCCTTGTTGTTCATTAAGTATTTTGTGCTGGTTGTTTTCTTTGCCTGAAATATTCTTTTTCTGTATATTCTCATGGTTTACTTCCTCACCTCTTTAAGTCTTTGCTCAAAAGCCATATTCCCCACGTGAGAACCACCCTCACCACCCAGTGTAAAATTACATAACTCACACCCCCATATTCTTCACCCTCCCTTTCCTGATTTATGTTTATTCCAAAGAATTATCAAGTTTTAATATTCAACTATATAGGTTGCTAACTTTATTTGTTCCTACTAAACTGTAAAACTCTATACCATCAGGGGATTTAGACTGTTCTGTTCACCACTATACCCTCAGTGTTTACAATTGTCCTGTCACAGAGTAGGTAGCTCAGTAAGTATCTGTTTAATAAATATGTATGCCCTGGGTTACGATGTAAAGATGTAAAATGTGTTTCTTAATATGTTTTTCTGTCAAAAAAAAAAGTTTGAAGTATGTTAGTAAGTTTTTACCATCAAGTTAGGAGTGCAAAAGGTATGTAGGGTTTTTATGGCAAAAAATTGTACTAAAGTTTTGTGTGGCTTTCAAGATATAGTTCAGATGTATCACAAGAGTAGTTTATTCACCCTAGATGGAATATTTTAACAAAAAAATTCTCTGGAGTAAGAGTTAAGGTACCCAGGTAACACTTACTACATCTCTTACCCAAGTCAGTTTACTTCTTGGGCTGCAGTTCCTTATCTTTAAAGTCTTTGGGTTGAGGTGCTTGCTTATAATCTTTTCTAGGTCTTGTGATCTCTGAAAACCTACAGTATGCTAATTTTTGTTATAATGATCCTTGAAGAAGTGTGTATTAGTTTCAAGGATATACTTCTTTAATGAAGAAATTAATGACTCTTAGCTGTGTTCTTATCTAGTTGTATTTCATCATGAGCTAAAGAATTTGCGTTTTATCTTTAATGTTCATACTTATATGCTCACTTGTATATGGGAGAAACAAATTATTTGGATTCAGTCGTTCTGCTTTATCATATTTAGGAAATTATCAAAAGATGAAAAGGTAAGCTATAATATTGAAAAATTTTCAAGAACTTTAGGGAAAAAATGAATAATGTACAATCAACAGTCATTTTTTTTGTTTTGTTTTTAATTTTTCTTTTCCAGACGGTCTTAAAATCGCTACATTTGCCAAAAAACAACAGTCTTTATGTCCTTACACCAGACTTGCCACCACCTTCATCATCTAGTCATGCTGGGTAAGGTGTTTACTTTTCCTGGGAGTCTGAAATGGAAAGCTTGATTGTTACATTGCTTTAAGCTGTATGTAAATATCAAAATGAAATCAAATCAAAATCTTGTTGAAGCATAAACTTACCACCAACTATTAACTATATAAAATTTCAAACTATTTTGGTCTGGATGGTTTGTTTGATTTTAGTGGTGGAATTTTTTTCCAAAGAAAATCTTTAGCAAAACTCCATTATGGAAAAAATAGTCAAAAATGGTACTGCTCTGGGGTGTCTGGGTGGCTCACTTGGTTAAACGTCTGACTCAATTTGGCTGAGGTCACGATCTCAGAGTCCTGAGATTGAGCCCCATGTCAGGCTCTGTGTTGAGCACTGAACCTCATTAACATTTTCATTCTCTGCCCCTCCCCAGCTTGTTCCATCTCCCTCTCTAAAATTAAAAAAAAAAAAAAAAAAAAGTGCTGCTCTGTTTGAAGGGGAGGGACTAGTATTAGAAGGAAGAGATTGAGTAAATGGAACTCTAGCTTTCCCCATGGCTAAAGAAGGCATACTTTTGAGGGAAGTTCATCAGGTCCTGCAGAATAGGGTTTGAAAAGCACTGATACATTTTTGTTAAGCTTTTCTATTTGAAATAAAGAATCTTATCCTTTTTTCATTATTCTTGAAACTCAAGACATTTATAGAATGATTAAAATATTTTAATATTAAATTATATATTACATTGTTAATGCTAGATAAAGCAAACTGATCCAAAGTAAATGATTATGCCAGTAATAGAGTCATAATGTTTGTGAGTACAGTATCACTCCAGAACTACATTTGTTTTTAGATTTTCACAATTTTTATACATGTTTCTTTCTTTCTTAATACAATTTGGTGATTTTGTGTGGTAGAGACCTGTGTGCTTAAACTATGAATATTGTCAACCTTTTCCCCTCCCACCTATGAAATATCTTTATTATTATGTATTAAAAGGAAAAAATTACTCTTTTTCTCTCATACACTATTCACAGAATACTTCTGGCTATGAAATGTGTGGTGTTCTTTCCCTCCCACACCAGGCAGTTTTTCAATGCCAGTTCTACAATTTTAATTTAATTCTGATATTATCTACCTGAAGACAGCATAAAATCCCATAGGTTCGGGGCTTAGTCCTCTAAAATTGTCCCCACATTAGACACAAGTTCAATATTTGGAAATATTCCTTCCTTTTCTATTTTTTGGAATAGTTTGAGAAGAATAGGTAATAGTTCTTCTTTAAATATTTGGTAGGCTTCACCTATGAAGCCATCGGGTCCTGGGCTTTTGTTTTTGGGAGTGTTTTGATTACTGATTCAATTTCTTTGCTGGTAAGTGGTCTGTTCAAACATTCTATTCATGTTTCAGTTTGGGTAGGTTATGTTTCTAGAAACTTACCTATTTCTTCTGGGTTGTCCAATTTGTTGGCACATAGTCTTTCATAAAATTCTCTTATAATTGTGCTCCTGTGGTGTTTGTTGTTACTTCTCCTCTTTCCTTTGTGATTTTATTTGGGTCCCTTTTTTTTTTTTTTCTTGATAAATCTGGCTAGAGGATTATTAATTTTACTGATTTTTTTTTTTTTTCCAAAGAACCAGATCCTGGTTTCATTGATATGTTCTGTTGTTTTTTTAAGTTTCTTTATCATTTATTTATTCTCTAATCTTTATTATTCCCTTCCTTTGACTTGTTTTAGGTTTTGTTTGTTCTTTTTGTAGCTTTAGGTATAAGGTTAGGTTGTTTATTTGACATTTTCTTGCTTTTGAGGTAAGCCTGTTTTGCTGTAAACTTCCCTCTTAGAACCATTTTTGCTGCATCCCAAATGTTTTGAACCATTGTATTTTCATTTTCATTTGTTTCCATGTACCTTTTAATTTCTTCTTTTATTTCTTTGTTGATTCATTCATTGTTTCATAGCATGTTATGTAATCTCTATGTATTTCTGCGCTTCCCAGACTTTTTTTTCATGTGATTGGTTTCTAGTTTCATAGCTTTCCGGTTAGAAAACATGCATGGTATGACTTTGATCATTTTAAATTTGACAAGACCTGTTTTGTGGATCTCTTCTGGAGAATGTTCCATGGGAACTTGAGAAGAATATGTATTCTGCTATTTTAGGATAAGATGTTCTGAATATATCTGGTAAATCTCTCTGGTCTATTGTGTCATTCAAAGCCATTGTTTCTTTGTTGATATTCTGTTTAGATTATCTATCCATTGATGTAAGTGGGGTGTTAAAGTCTCTTCCTAGTATTGTATTTTCCTTGATTAGTTCCTTTATGTTTGTTAGTAACTATTTTAGGTCTATCTAGTAACTATTTGGGTCTATCCATTATAGGTGTATAAAATTTATAATTGTTATATTTTGTTGGATTGTCCTTTTTATTATTATATATATAGTCTCTTCCTTTGTCTTTTGTTATAGTCTTTGTTTTAAACTTTATTTTGTCTGATAAAAGTATTACTAATATGGCTTTCTTTTGACAATTTGCATGATAAATATTTCTCCATCACCTCACTTTCAATGTGCTGGTGTCTTTAGGTTGGATTATTTTGTCCATCTATGTATTGTCATTTTATTACTTGTTTTGTGTTTGTTTCTGAAGATTTTCTCTGATCCTTTCCTGTCTTTCTATCTTTCATGGTTTGCTGGTTTTCTTTAGTGATATATTTGTATTTCTTTCTCTTTATTCTTTGCATATGTATTAGTTTTTGATTTGTGGTTACCATTAGGTTTGTATATGACACCTTCTGCATATAGCAGTCTATATTAAGTTGATGGCCTTTCAAGTTTGAACCAATTCTTTATTCCTCTTCTCCCAGGTTTGAGAAATATGATGTCATATGTTACATCTTTTTATATTGTGACTTCCTTGGCTGGTTGTTACAGATATATTTATTTTTGCTATTTTTGTGTTTCCTACCTTTTTTTTTTTTTTTTTTTTTTTTTTATTTTTTTATTTTTTTTATTTTTTAATATATGAAATTTACTGTCAAATTGGTTTCCATACAACACCCAGTGCTCATCCCAAAAGGTGCCCTCCTCAATACCCATCACCCACCCTGCCCTCCCTCCCACCCTGCCCTCCCTCCCACCCCCCATCAACCCTCAGTTTGTTCTCAGTTTTTAACAGTCTCTTATGCTTTGGCTCTCTCCCACTCTAACCTCTTTTTTTTTTTTTTTTTCCTTCCCCTCCCCCATGGGTTTCTGTTACGTTTCTCAGGATCCACATAAGAGTGAAACCATATGGTATCTGTCTTTCTCTGTATGGCTTATTTCACTTAGCATCACACTCTCCAGTTCCATCCATGTTGCTACAAAAGGCCATATTTCATTTTTTCTCATTGCCACGTAGTATTCCATTGTGTATATAAACCACAATTTCTTTATCCATTCATCAGTTGATGGACATTTAGGCTCTTTCCATAATTTGGCTATTGTTGAGAGTGCTGCTATAAACATTGGGGTACAGGTGCCCCTATGCATCAGTACTCCTGTATCCCTTGGATAAATTCCTAGCAGTGCTATTGCTGGGTCATAGGGTAGGTCTATTTTTAATTTTCTGAGGAACCTCCACACTGCTTTCCAGAGCGGCTGCACCAATTTGCATTCCCACCAACAGTGCAAGAGGGTTCCCGTTTCTCCACATCCTCTCCAGCATCTATAGTCTCCTGATTTCTTCATTTTGGCCACTCTGACTGGCGTGAGGTGGTATCTGAGTGTGGTTTTGATTTGTATTTCCCTGATAAGGAGCGACGTTGAACATCTTTTCATGTGCCTGTTGGCCATCCGGATGTCTTCTTTAGAGAAGTGTCTATTCATGTTTTCTGCCCATTTCTTCACTGGGTTATTTGTTTTTCGGGTGTGGAGTTTGATGAGCTCTTTATAGATTTTGGATACTAGCCCTTTGTCCGATGTGTCATTTGCAAATATCTTTTCCCATTCCGTTGGTTGCCTTTTAGTTTTGTTGGTTGTTTCCTTTGCTGTGCAGAAGCTTTTTATCTTCATAAGGTCCCAGTAATTCACTTTTGCTTTTAATTCCCTTGCCTTTGGGGATGTGCCGAGTAAGAGATTGCTACGGCTGAGGTCAGAGAGGTCTTTTCCTGCTTTCTCCTCTAAGGTTTTGATGGTTTCCTGTCTCACATTCAGGTCCTTTATCCATTTTGAGTTTATTTTTGTGAATGGTGTGAGAAAGTGGTCTAGTTTCAACCTTCTGCATGTTGCTGTCCAGTTCTCCCAGCACCATTTGTTAAAGAGACTGTCTTTTTTCCATTGGATGTTCTTTCCTGCTTTGTCAAAGATGAGTTGGCCATACGTTTGTGGGTCTAGTTCTGGGGTTTCTGTTCTATTCCATTGGTCTATGTGTCTGTTTTTATGCCAATACCATGCTGTCTTGATGATGACAGCTTTGTAGTAGAGGCTAAAGTCTGGGATTGTGATGCCTCCTGCTTTGGTCTTCTTCTTCAAAATTACTTTGGCTATTCGGGGCCTTTTGTGGTTCCATATGAATTTTAGGATTGCTTGTTCTAGTTTCGAGAAGAATGCTGGTGCAATTTTGATTGGGATTGCATTGAATGTGTAGATAGCTTTGGGTAGTATTGACATTTTGACAATATTTATTCTTCCAATCCATGAGCAGGGAATGTCTTTCCATTTCTTTATATCTTCTTCAATTACCTGCATAAGCTTTCTATAGTTTTCAGCATACAGATCTTTTACATCTTTGGTTAGATTTATTCCTAGGTATTTTATGCTTCTTGGTGCAATTGTGAATGGGATCAGTTTCTTCATTTGTCTTTCTGTTGCTTCATTGTTAGTGTATAAGAATGCAACTGATTTCTGCACATTGATTTTGTATCCTGCAACTTTGCTGAATTCATGTATCAGTTCTAGCAGACTTTTGGTGGAGTCTATCGGATTTTCCATGTATAATATCATGTCATCTGCAAAAAGCGAAAGCTTGACTTCATCTTTGCCAATTTTGATGCCTTTGATTTCCTTTTGTTGTCTGATTGCTGAGGCTAGAACTTCCAGCACTATGTTAAACAGCAGCGGTGACAGTGGGCATCCCTGTCGTGTTCCTGATCTCAGGGAAAAAGCTCTCAGTTTTTCCCCGTTGAGGATGATGTTAGCTGTGGGCTTTTCATAAATGGCCTTTATGATCTTTAAGTATGTTCCTTCTATCCCGACTTTCTCAAGGGTTTTTATTAAGAAAGGGTGCTGGATTTTGTCAAAGGCCTTTTCTGCATCGATTGACAGGATCATATGGTTCTTCTCTTTTTTTTTGTTAATGTGATGTATCACGTTGATCGATTTGCGAATGTTGAACCAGCCCTGCATCCCAGGAATGAATCCCACTTGATCATGGTGAATAATTCTTTTTATATGCTGTTGAATTCGATTAGCTAGTATCTTATTAAGAATTTTTGCATCCATATTCATCAGGGATATTGGCCTGTAGTTCTCTTTTTTTACTGGGTCTCTGTCTGGTTTAGGAATCAAAGTAATACTGGCTTCATAGAATGAGTCTGGAAGTTTTCCTTCCCTTTCTATTTCTTGGAATAGCTTGAGAAGGATAGGTATTATCTCTGCTTTAAATGTCTGGTAGAACTCCCCTGGGAAGCCATCTGGTCCTGGACTCTTATTTGTTGGGAGATTTTTGATAACCGATTCAATTTCTTCGCTGGTTATGGGTCTGTTCAAGCTTTCTATTTCCTCCTGATTGAGTTTTGGAAGAGTGTGGGTGTTTAGAAATTTGTCCATTTCTTCCAGGTTGTCCAATTTGCTGGCATATAATTTTTCATAGTATTCCCTGATAATTGTTTGTATCTCTGAGGGATTGGTTGTAATCATTCCATTTTCATTCATGATTTTATCTATTTGGGTCATCTCCCTTTTCTTTTTGAGAAGCCTGGCTAGAGGTTTGTCAATTTTGTTTATTTTTTCAAAAAACCAACTCTTGGTTTCGTTGATCTGCTCTACAGTTTTTTTAGATTCTATATTGTTTATTTCTGCTCTGATCTTTATTATTTCTCTTCTTCTGCTGGGTTTAGGCTGCCTTTGCTGTTCTGCTTCTATTTCCTTTAGGTGTGCTGTTAGATTTTGTATTTGGGATTTTTCTTGTTTCTTGAGATAGGCCTGGATTGCAATGTATTTTCCTCTCAGGACTGCCTTTGCTGCATCCCAGAGCGTTTGGATTGTTGTATTTTCATTTTCGTTTGTTTCCATATATGTTTTAATTTCTTCTCTAATTGCCTGGTTGACCCACTCATTCGTTAGTAGGGTGTTCTTTAACCTCCATGCTTTTGGAGGTTTTCCAGACTTTTTCCTGTGGTTGATTTCAAGCTTCATAGCATTGTGGTCCGAAAGTATGCATGGTATAATTTCAATTCTTGTAAACTTATGAAGGGCTGTTTTGTGACCCAGTATATGATCTATCTTGGAGAATGTTCCATGTGCACTCGAGAAGAAAGTATATTCTGTTGCTTTGGGATGCAGAGTTCTAAATATATCTGTCAAGTCCATCTGATCCAATGTATCATTCAGGGCCCTTGTTTCTTTATTGACTGTGTGTCTAGATGATCTATCCATTTCTGTAAGTGGGGTGTTAAAGTCCCCTGCAATGACCACATTCTTATCAATGAGGTTGCTTATGTTTATGAGTAATTGTTTTATATATCTGGGGGCTCGGGTATTTGGCGCATAGACATTTATAATAGTTAGCTCTTCCTGGTGGATAGACCCTGTGATTATTATATAATGCCCTTCTTCATCTCTTGTTACAGCCTTTAATTTAAAGTCTAGTTTGTCTGATATAAGTATGGCTACTCCAGCTTTCTTTTGGCTTCCAGTAGCATGATAAATAGTTCTCCATCCCCTCACTCTCAATCTAAAGGTGTCCTCAGATCTGAAATGTGTCTCTTGTAGACAGCAAATAGATGGGTCTTGTTTTTTTATCCATTCTGATACCCTATGTCTTTTAGTTGGCGCATTTAATCCATTTACATTCAGTGTTATTATAGAAAGATATGGGTTTAGAGTCATTGTGATGTCTGTATGTTTTATGCTTGTAGTGATGTCTCTGGTACTTTGTCTCACAGGATCCCCCTTAGGATCTCTTGTAGGGCTGGTTTCGTGGTGACAAATTCCTTCAGTTTTTGTTTGTTTGGGAAGACCTTTATCTCTCCTTCTATTCTAAATGACAGACTTGCTGGATAAAGGATTCTCGGCTGCATATTTTTTCTGTTTAGCACACTGTAGATATCGTGCCAAGCCTTTCTGGCCTGCCAAGTTTCAAAGGAGAGATCAGTCACGAGTCTTATAGGTCTCCCTTTATATGTGAGGGCACGTTTATCCCTTGCTGCTTTCAGAATTTTCTCTTTATCCTTGTATTTTGCCATTTTCACTATGATATGTCGTGCAGAAGATCGATTCAAGTTACGTCTGAAGGGAGTTCTCTGTGCCTCTTGGATTTCAATGCCTTTTTCCTTCCCCAGTTCAGGGAAGTTCTCAGCTATAATTTGTTCAAGTACCCCTTCAGCACCCTTCCCTCTCTCTTCCTCCTCTGGGATACCAATTATGCGTATATTATTTTTTTTTAGTGTATCACTTAGTTCTCTAATTTTCCCCTCATACTCCTGGATTTTTTTATCTCTCTTTCTTTCAGCTTCCTCTTTCTCCATAACTTTATCTTCTAGTTCACCTATTCTCTCCTCTGCCTCTTCAAGCCGAGCCATCGTGGATTCCATTTTGTTTTGCAATTCGTTTAAAGCGTTTTTCAACTCCTCGTGACTGTTCCTTAGTCCCTCGATCTTTGTGGCAAGAGATTCTCTGCTGTCCTGTATACTGTTTTCAAGCCCAGCGATTAATTTTATGACTATTATTCTAAATTCACTTTCTGTTATATTATTTAAATCCTTTTTGATCAGTTCATTAGCTGTTGTTATTTCCTGGAGATTCTTCTGAGGGGAATTCTTCCGTTTGGTCATTTTGGAGAGTCCCTGGCGTGGTGAGGACCTGCAGTGCACTTCCCCTGTGCTGTGGTGTATAACTGGAGTTAGTGGGCGGGGCCGCAGTCCGACCCGATGTCTGCCCCCAGCCCACTGCTGGGGCCACAGTCAGACTGGTGTGTGCCTTCTCTTCCCCTCTCCTAGGGGCGGGATTCACTGTGGGGTGGCGTGTCCCGTCTGGGCTACTTGCACACTGCCAGGCTTGTGTTGCTGGGGATCTGGCGTATTAGCTGGGGTGGGTAGGCAAGGTGCACAGGGGCTGGAGGGGCAGGCTTAGCTCGCTTCTCCTTAGGTGATCCACTTCAGGAGGAGCCCTGTGGCAGCGGGAGGGAGTCAGATCCGCTGCCGGCGGTTTGGCTCCGCAGAAGCACAGAGTTGGGTGTTTGCGCGGAGCGAGCAAGTTCCCTGGCAGGAACTGGTTCCCTTTGGGATTTTGGCTGGAGGATGGGCGGGGGAGATGGCGCTGGCGTGCGCCTTTGTTCCCCGCCAAGCTGAGCTCTGCCGTCCGGGGGCTCAGCAGCTCTCCCTCCCTTTGTCCTCCAGCCTTCCCGCTTTCCGAGCAGAGCTGTTCACTTATGACCTCCCAGACGCTAAGTCGCGCTTGCTGTCGGAACACAGTCCGTCCGGCCCCTCCGCTTTTGCCAGCCAGACTCGGGGGCTCTGCTTGGCCGGCGAGCCGCCCCTCCGCCCCGGCTCCCTCCCGCCAGTCCGTGGAGCGCGCACCGCCTCGCCGCCCTTCCTACCCTCTTCCGTGGGCCTCTCGTCTGCGCTTGACTCCGGAGACTCCCTTCTGCTAATCCTCTGGCGGTTTTCTGGGTTCTTTAGGCAGGTGTAGGTGGAATCTAAGTGATCGGCAGGACGCGCTGTGAGCCCCGCGTCCTCCTACGCCGCCATCTTCCCTTTCCTACCTTTATAATGTCACTTTTGCCTCTCCACTCAAAGAGTCTCTCAGTATTTCTTGCAGGGCTGGTTTAGTGGTCATGAACTTCTTTAGTTTTTGTTTGTTTGGGAAACTCTTTATCTGTCCTTTTATTTTGAATGATAGCCTTCCTGGATAGAGTCTCCTTGGCTGCACATTTTTCCCATTTAGCATTAGAACTTATCATGCCATTCCTTTCTGGTTTAGAAAGTTTCAGCTGAAGTATCCCCTGCCAGCCCTTTTGGTTTTCCCATATAAATGACTGTCTTCTTTTTCTTGCTGCTTTTAAATTTTTTTCTTTATCGTTGTATTTGGCGTTTTAATTATAATATGTGTTGTTGTGAATCTGCTTTTGTTGATTTTGATGGGGTTCTTTGTGCCTATCCTGGCTCCGAATATCTGTTTCCTTCCTCAGATTTGGGAAGTTTTCAGCTATTATTTCTTCAAATAAATTCTCTTACCCCCTTTCCTTCTTTTTCTTCTGGGACTCCTATAATGCTAATGTTACTATGTTTGATGGAGTCACTGAATTCCGTCAGTCTTCTCATTTTGAATAATTCTTTTTTCTCTCTTTTGTTCAGCTTGATTATTTTCCATTACTCTGTCTTCTAGGTCATTAATTCATTCCTTTGCTTCTTCCAGCCTGCTGTTCATTCCATCAAGTATGTTTATTTCATTTATCAAGCTCTTTATCTTTGCTGTTATTCCTTACCTCTGTGTTAAGGGTCTCATTCATGCCTTCTACTCTTTTCTCAAGTGCAGTGAGTAATTCTCATGATCATTACTTTAAATTCTCTATCAGGCATGTTACTTATATCTGTTTCACCTAGAATTCTGGTTATGGCCTTGTCCTGTTCTTTGATTTTTGATACGTTTTTCTATCTTTTCATTCTGTCTTAATTTCTATCCCTATTTCTGTGTGGTAGGTCAGCTATGTATGCTGTTCTTGAGTATAATAGCATTCTGAAGAAGAGATCCTGTAGTGCCCTGTTGTGTATTATTCCCTCTCCCCCAGGGTATGGTGATTCCAGGAGTGTCTACAGTGTGTTTTATGTGCACTCTGTTGTTTCGTTCTGGGTGCTTTATCCCCAGGTCAGTCATCTGTAGAGGTTCTCTTTGCCTGTTGTGGGCAGTGTTTGGCCCTTTGCCTGAATGTGACACCTTTTAACTAGGTGTGCTCTGGTGTATCTGTGAAATGAGACCTGTTGCTACCACTGTGGAACTTGAAGCTCCACAAAACTCCCGTGTTTGGAGATAAGGTGTGAGCACAGGTTTGGGCTGATCTTTTGGAGCCAGAGGCTGTCACACTGAACTCTTATACAAGCATGACTGGGAAGGGTGGTTCTTTTGGAGCATGGGGGTGGGGCTTGGTGTAAGCAAGTTAGGTCATGAGTGTCCATGCTGCACTGGTCCCTGTAGGTGGTCCGTGACCCTGCTCATGCTGAGGGGAAGTGAGTGAAATGGTGTTGGTCTGTTCCTTTGTTCCTATAGTGGTGTCTTTGTGAATGCTGCCTCTCTGGGATGTGCTCTGAAATGAGCAAATAGCCTGCCTACTGTGTGCCCCAGGTGGTCTTCAGATCACTGTTTCCATTCTATGTGTCCCTGGATTATTTGACTGCCTTCTCTCCAAGAGCATTGCAATGCCCTTTGGGCTCTATTCCCCCAAGCTGGATGACCTTTAAAACTTCAGGCTTGGGTTGCCTGGGTGGCTCAGTCAGTTAAGCATCCAACTCAATCTTAGCTCATGTCTTGATCTCACGGTTGTGAGTTCAAGCCCCATGTTGGGCTTCATGCTGGGCATGAAGCCTACTTAAACAAACAAACAAACAAACAAAACTTCCAGGCCTTAAGATCTACTAATTGTAGGAAATTTGGCCCTTTTTGCTTTCCTAGCCAATTGCTATGGGAATTCGTTTTCCCTATGTGCTCCCCTCTGTGCTGGTCTGTCTCTCACCTTTATTCGAGACCAGGGATCCCTTCTCACCACGGCAGCCACAAATCCAGTTTTCTCCCAAACCATGTCTCCACATGTCTTACCTTCTTTGATTGGCCTCTTCTCTGCCTTTCATTGTGGAGTCTGTTCTGCCAGTCTTTAGGTGGATTTCTAGGGTATTTAGGATGATTTGATAATTATCTAGCTGTATTCCTGGGACAAGGCAAACTTCAGGTTCCTATACTCTGCTGCCATCTTCCAACTTGGCTTTATGGATTTTTACCAAGTTATACTGATGCTGTTTCCTTTGTTGGAACAGTAAGACAGAAGAATTCAAAGCCAAACAGAAGATACCGAAGCACAAACTATCTGGGGGGGAGGAAGGACATGTAGAGGCTCCTTGTAATGAAAAATCATATCAATGCATATTTTATTCAAGTCTAACTAAAATCCAAGTTGTTTTTCTCTTAGTGTGTTAATCTAATGTATCTTTCAGTAAAACTAGAGATTATTTTCCCTTTTTTTGGTGATATATATCTGAATTTTGATTTCATGGGAGACCATTAAAAAAATTCATTTAGAACCTTAAAAGCTAATGGTTATAATTATTTTTAACTTGTGGTTTTAATTTTTTATTCTACCAAATAAAAATAAGTTTTCAGGGGCACCTGGGTGGCCCAGTTGGTTGAGTGTCCAGCTTCAGCTCTGTTGAAGATCTCATGGTTCATGAGTTTGAGTCTCACATGGAGCTCACTGCTGTCAGCATGGAGCCTGCTTCCAATCTTTTGTTTCCCTCTCTCTCTGCCCCTCTCCTGCTCATGCTTTCTCTCTGTCTCAAAAATAAATAAAACATTAAAAATATGTTTTCAACATTGTAACTATATAGTAGACTCTAAAAACAAATTTCCTATTGAGTTATATAACATATCATATTATCTAATCTGGTAGATAAAGTTTGTAATTTGTTACCTAATTTATAATCTAAACAGGATAAAATAAGGGGTAATTCTGATTCTTAATGTTATTTGAGAATTGGCAAGTGAATAGAAGAACTCTGGAATTGGTTGTTGTAAATAGGAGAATTTATATATATAATGTCCCCATTCCTTTCTTCATCTCAAATTTGGGAATTTTGAAAAAAAAATAGTTTATTTTATTTAGGTGGTTCATTTGATGTTTAATTGGTTTTATTATTATTTTTTTCTTTGAGATGAGTCAATGTATATTAGAAGATGGAGAAGAGTTGGATAATAACCTGCTTGTTAATTGCAGTGGAGGACTATGATGAGGTCCTGCTGCCAGATTTTACCATTGCAGTTCCAGTGAAATGGCAAACTTTAGGTTCATTCTTTATAAAGTATCAGTCTTCTATAATCGGACCAGGCAATATGGTATTATAGTGTCACTCCTAGACAAAGTTTATTATAACCAAGTCAGGAAAGTATTATGATCGTAATCTATTTCTCCAGACAAAGGACACTAAGGTATAATGAGAAAAATCCTAGATTACTCTCCCAGTTTAGCTGCGGCCCCAGATTTTTCATTTATAAAATGGGAAGCATTGTTTTTAGTTGTCAGTGTGGTTGTAAAAATTCATTAAGCAGCAGTGGTACATTATATGTAAATGCATAAATTACAAAGCACAATAAATAAAATGATTTATTTATGCTGATAAATACCATTAGTAATTAGTAATTACCATTAGTAATTTATTAAATATTAAAATAACCCTGCTAGTATGCAGCGTGATTTTGATTCATCTATTTTATAAATGAGGAAATTGAGGTATTTAGAAGACTTTTGGATTGTTCAAGGTGAATAGTAAATACTTCTCACTCTGAAGTCTCTGTGACTCTGCATCTAATATGGCTTTTGGATTCTTGACACAAATGTATAAGACTTTAAAGATGTCTTCTCTTGGGGCGCCTGGATGGCTCAGTCAGTTAAACATCCAACTCTGAAGTTTGACTCAGGTCATGATCTCATGGTCGTGAGATTGAGCCCTGCGTCGGACTCTGTGCTGAGTGTGGGGCCTGCTTGGGATTCTCTCTCTCCCCCTCTTTTTCTCCCTGTCCCTCACTTGTGCTTGCACTCTCTCTCAAAATAAATAAATAAACATTAAAAAGGTAAATATGCCTTTTCTTTTGGAGGCAGTTGTTTAGATTGAGATTTTTTTTCCCTTGTAATTGTTATATACTCTTTGAAGGGCATTACATTAGTTCACTCATCGTAGTTCTTCTCAGGAATATTCATGAAATTTCAGTGTGTGATTCCCTTTTTTTTTTTTTTTCAAATGTATCCTTAATCATTTATTAAAATGTAGATATAAAATAACATGCTCTTAAATTATTTACTTATAAACCATTTTATTTTCAAGGTTTGATGAGAACTGTAGATAAAAATTGTTTTAATGTTTGTTTATTTTTGAGAGAGAGAGAGACAGAGACAGATGATGAGTGGGGAAGAGACAGAGAGAAAGACACAGAACTTGAAGTGGGCTCCAGGCTCTGCCTGGTCAGCACAGAGCCCAACGTGGGGCTTGAACGGCAAGATTGTGACCTGAACCGAAATCGGATGCTCAACCAACTGAGCCATCCAGGCACCCCAAGAACTGTACATATAGAGAACAGTACATTTTAAACCATGTCCTATAAGAATTTTTTTCTTGATTTTACTACCACTAGGGGGTGCCTGGTAATTGAGTCTTTTACGTATTTACAATTTCTGAAAAAAGAAAACATTAAGAGCAGAAAATTATATATAGATTTATAATTACATTTAGAATTATATTTGAATGTAAATTATATTTTTCAGAAGATAGAATATCAAGCTTTCTGAAAATTTAAGAGCAAACTCTTTAATCATAACCTTTATAACAGTTGAAAATCATTTAAAAACACTTTTTAATAAGTCAGATTTCACTAATTAATAGGTGAAATAGTACCTCAATGGCAAAACTTCAGACTATACTATCAGTGATAGTAAAATTAGCAAGGGGGAAAAAAACCGGTTAATTATACAGGTTTCATATTATTATAGGAAAAATTTTAGTCTATCCAAGATTTATTGGTTACATAGTGAATAAAAATAAGTTCTGTTTTCCTTTTAATTTTTTTTAATATATGAAATTTATTTTCAAATCGGTTTCCATACAACACCCAGTGCTCATCCCAAAAGATGCCCTCTTCAATGCCAATCACCTACCCTCCCCTCCCTCCCACCCCCCATCAACCCTCAGTTTGTTCTCAGTTTTTAAGAGTCTCATGCTTTGGCTGTCTCCCACTCTAACCTCTTTTTTAAAAATAAGTTCTGTTTTCAATGAGCTTATATACTCTTCATTAAAAGTATTAGGCTTGTTTTTTAATTCATCTCTTTACAGAAACTTTGCTTAGATATAACTCACTCTTAGTGTTCTGTCTGCCACTCAGGTTGATTCATTCAGTAAGCTCCTCTTTCCATCTACTCTAAAGGTTGGTGTTCCTGGGAGTTCTTTTCTCAGCAGTTCCTCCTACTGTAACGTCTCCCTGATACCTACTCTCAGTCCTTCACTTTCCAAATATGTATAGATGACACACAAATACCTATTTATAAACCCACATGTCCTAGTTGCCAATGGAGCTTTTCACTGGTGTGTGTCCATATGCAATTCAAAGTCATGTTTAGAACTGAGAAATGTGTACTACTATATATTTTTTTTATCTTAAAGTACAATGGTTCAAAATACTGCAGTGTAGTTCTATTAGGATGATAATTATTTAACAGGTCATTGAGTTTGGCATATAAGTAATTGATGACTTTTTTGAGATTATTTCTGATAGAAAAAATGAGAACCAGATTATAGTAGATTTTAAGAGATAAGAGAGAAGTGAGGAATTGGAGTTACTGTTATTTCAGAAAAGTCAACTATGCAGAGAAGAAGTTGAAGGATGAGTAGCATCAAGAGACTAGAGAATTAGAAGAGGAGAAAGACACAGCAGATAAGAAAAATTTGAAAATATAAAACCAAAACTAGGGCTGTTGCCAAAGAGGGCATGGGAGTGGCTTAGCTCCCATGAGCTAAGCTCCCATGATCGAGAGAGAGAAAACACAGATAGCAGGTATGTGTGACTGAGCAAGGATGTTTTGGTCTCTCTTCCTCTTCTTATAAAGACACCAACTCTATCGGATTAGGGCCCCACTCTTAAGACCTCATTTAATCTTGATTACCGCTTAAAGACTGTCTCCAAATAGTCATATTGGGGGTTAGGGATTCAACATAAGAATTCTGGTTGGGGAGAGGGGAAATGCATTTTAGTCCACAGCAGGGATGCAGAGTGGAGTACAGGGTTTAAGTATGGAAATGAAGTTAGCTAGCAGGTTTAGTGACAGTAGGAAAGATAGGAGAATAATAGATTGAAGCAAATGGAGAATGTTTCTGGGTTCTGGATTTTTAGAGCTATTGTAGTAAAAGTTAGTGACAAAGTACAAATTATAGATAATGACTGAGATAGAAGATAAGTAATAGTTACAAGAATAAAAATGTTAAGTATGAAGTTAAAGTGCTTGGTAGGTGACAGTGACACAACATTTACCATTTATAAAGACAGGTTTTTTTGCCAAGTCTTTTATATATATATATATATATATATATATATATATATATATATATGGGATATTAAATCTTCACAATAAATCAGAAATATTATTAACCAAATTTTGTAGATGGGGAAACTGAGTTAGGGGTAGTGGTGAGGTGGTGAGAAAGAGTGATTATTGGGAGTTCATTTAGGTTCTTGTTTGAAGAAGGCTAGATAGCCTAATTAACTTTAGTCTGTATTAGAAAAAACATACACATAGGTATAAATGTTATAACTAAATGGGATAATGTTAAAGAATAACCTGCATACTTCTAGAATAAGAAAGAGAATGGTAAAACTTAGTGCATCAGCAAACAATAATATGAAAAAAGGAGCACAGGAAACAAGGAAAGTAGAAGAAAAACAAAATATGGTAGCAAAAAAAAAAGAAATCAGGTATATTGAAATCTCAGTAAAATATTAAACTCTGCTATTAAAAGCTCTCATATAGGAGTTTTAAAAATAGTCCACTATATGTTCTTTACCAGAGAAACATTTTTTGAAGAAATGGCATAGAAAAGGGAAAATAAAGGGACAGAAAATGATATTCTAGCCAATATTAATTGAAAGAATGTATAGCATTCTTTTCACAACACAAGTTGTGAACTTGTGTGTACAAATCAGCAAAATTGACAAAATCACCAGAAGAAATAGATTAACCACAATCATATACAAACATCTTTCAAAAACTAATGAATTAAACAATTGTATTCTTGCCAGCTGTAGAAGATTTGAATAGCTGAATTAAACACAAGTGCAATACTAATGAAAATTGGCCATGTACTAGAACACAAAGCTAGTATCAAAAAATTGCTATCATACTGACTTCATTCTCTGGCCATCATGCAACAAAATTACAAGTGAAGTTATAATAAAAGATATTTCTGAGATCCTCCATACTTTTGGATACTACAGATAATTTATTTCAAAATTATAGGTTAAAATGAAATCATAGTAGCAATCACTGGATATTTAGAAATGAACATAACTGAGAGTGCTAGATACTAAAACTTAGAATATAACCAAAGTGGTACTTAGAGGGAAATACGTAATCTTAAGTCCACTAATTAAAAGACAAGAAAGATAGAAAACACTTGCATTGTATGTTCAACTTAAAAAAATAGAGAAATAACAACAGAGTTAACCAAAAGTAAATAGAAGGAAAGAAAGATTAAAAAGCAGAAGTTATTGATAGAGGTAATCAACATCAAATTAACTCTGTTTGGAAAGTCAAGACAGGAAAAAGTAAGAGGCAAGCACAAATAAAAATATCAGAAATGAAAAAGGGAACTTAACTACAGATTCATAAAAGTTTTCATAATAAGGTAACTATTAAATAATACTAAAGCAAGTAAGAAATTAGTAAATTTTAAAACAAAATTATACGTAAATAACAGAAGATCTTAAAAGTGTCCCATAAATGTAATGAGCTAGGCAGCCTTCACTTCTTGGCATGAGGTTAACCTTTATTTTTGTCTACTGTTCCTTAAGGTTTTCCCATCAAAATATGTAGTAATGGAAGGAGCTCTGGCTTTATAGAACACATAGACTGTTCAGTCCTGTATTTGCCTGACACTGGCCTTTTGGCCTAAGGCAACATTTTTCCTCTATAAGTCTTAGTTTCCTTAGTATTATTTCATGTACGGCTATCTTCTCCAATCAGATCCTGAGCTTTGAAAAGCAAGGGGCACCTGGGTGGCTCAGTCAGTTGAGCATCCAACTTCAGCTTAGGTCATGATCTCTCAGTCCATGAGTTTGAGCTCTGTGTCAGGCTCTGTGCTGACAGCTCAGAGCCTGAAGCCTGCTTCCGATTCTGTCTCCCCCTCTCTCTGTCCCTCCCCTGCTTGTGCACTCTCTCTCTGTCTCTCAAAAAATGAATAAATGTTAAAAAAATTTTTTTTAAAAAAAGAAAAGCAAGAACATTCTTAATGAGCATCTTCCTCAACTTATGAAAGTGTCATGTATGTAAAAGGCCCTTAATAACAAACATTTGTTGTAATGAATGTGAGAAGTTTCGTGACTAATTGAAGAATGTCACTTTTGGTTCTTGCATCCGTACTCTCTCCATTGGCTGTTTTGCTAGTTGTCAAATTCATCATAAGGTGTTTTTCAGATAAGTTGAGAGTCCTATCTATCATGTTATTTATGCAGGATGTCAATTTTTCACTCATTTACCAGATATAGATTGAGTGCCATCTTACAATATGTTAAGTTATTGTTCTAGGTGCTAGAGATATAATGAGAACAAGCTGACAAGGTGCTTGCTTTCATGCAGTTTACAGTATAGTATGTGTAGAGGTGGGGGGACAGGCAAGAAACTATAAACAATAGATGATAGTAAGTGCTTTCTAGAAAACCAAAATAGAGTGACATGATAAGAATTGGGTGGCTACTATAGGTTGTATGCTCAGGAAAGGCCTCTCCAAAGATATACTGTTTAAGTTGAGACATGAATGGTGGAGGAGCCATTAAAGTGAAGAGCAGAAGAAAAAGTATTTTAGGTGTGGGAAATAGTGCTGAAGCTTTCAGGTCATATGTAAATATTAGTTGGAGGTTGAACATTTTGGATTGGGTATTACTAATGATAACTTGCTAGAAAAGGACTGAGAGGATGTCTCGGTAGAGTCTTGGGCAGTCTTTTCACCTTGCTTTGGCCTTGTTTTAATAGGTGATGAAAATGTTCAGTTCCATTTTAGTTATATAGGTTTTTTTCATTTTATGGAAAGGTGACAGAAAATAAGGTATCCCTGTGTAGTTTTCCCTTTTATAAGTAGTAACTGAGTCTTTGAACTTTGACCTTTTTATACTCAGAGGATGGTTCCAGTTAATATTTTAATGACTTCCATGAGTTTGTTTTTGAGCTCTGTCACGCAGTCAAGCATATGGTCCTCTTGTGTGGCCTCTGAATTGTGAAGTTGCTGTTAACTATGACTTTGAGTTCATTGCTATTGTATAAGCAGGGTTAAATTCGGGGTGCTAATTGGGACTCTTGTGATAGTTGAGTAAACCACTAGTGTTAAAATATATGACTTTTTTTTTTTGGTCCTTGGAAAACCATTGGTGTGGGAAAGCAGGTGACAGTAGTCTTGAATTAAGCAAGAGTAGGGTGTTATATTTTCCAATGGGTGCTGTGGAAGGAATCGAGGAGTAATGAGTCAAAGGTATCTTAGTTGTAACCCCAGCTCTGCCACAGAATCATTGTGTGACAAAACTATTTTAATGGCTAAACAAGCACCCAATGGAGTATGTGGTTTAGACTTGAATTCTAAGTGGAGTCTTTTACCTCTTATTCCAGATCTAAATCTTAAGACCCACATACTCAGGTAGCCTAATAGAGTTATGACTGGGTCTTTAGAGCCTGATGGGCTGGTGCAATAGGCCTGCTTCACCAACCTAGTCACAGTAGGAAAGACAGCTTAGGGAGTTCATGGCAAGCTTTGTCCAGGTGTATCTACCACAGAGGGTAAGAAGTGGGAGAGAATTCATTGCACTAGGACATAGAAGTGAAAGAGGAAGCTGCTGGTTTAGTCCTTGCCTTCTGTGACTCCTAACCTAGTACAGTGTGACCTTGTGAATAATTGCAATAGTCTCTTCTTTTCTTCCTCTGGGAGAAACAGGTCTAGAGTGGGGAAAAATACTCTAAGTGTTCTCATTAAAACTTCCTTTGTGGGGAGAAGCAGCATGGGCAGAAATAGTATACTCCCTATGAGCAGAGGCAGAAATGAAGAAAAGCAGATGAAACACCATTCTTCTCAGGATCCTTGAGGTCTCTAACTCTCCACATTTCATATGTGTTTCACTATACCCATTAAGCATGGTATATATAAAAAGGGAAAGACTGAAGTATTCCTCCTCTGTCCTTAGCTTCTTATAACTATCCAGCAGTTGTGGTAGTAAGTATCCACCTGTGCTCCTAGCCTTGGTTCTAGCTGAGGTGTATTGATACTCATATAAACGTAGTATGCCTTTTTCTTTTTCTTTCTCATTCTTGTCTCTTCCACCCTGTACTGAAACTCTACTTGACTCTCATCTTTCCCCCTAACCCCAACGAAGAAAGATAACTGAGAAGCACCATGTAATTTTGTGGGATTCAGTTATTTGAAGGACCTCACAATCTCTGCACAAATGTTAATTCTTGTAATATTTTTCACTCTTTTGTGTGTTTCCTGCTAAGGTATTCTTCCTTATGCAAGAAGAGTCACACCCACAGGGTTCTGACTTAGAATGA
Organism: Panthera onca; assembly: GCF_046562875.1. Classification (NCBI taxonomy): domain Eukaryota; kingdom Metazoa; phylum Chordata; class Mammalia; order Carnivora; family Felidae; genus Panthera; species Panthera onca. The sequence continues at coordinate 181,100,703 of NC_138346.1, forward strand.
GAAGAAAGCTCTCATTCTAAGGGTATCGTCTTTGGAAGGACTTAAAGCAACCATCTAATCTAGTCCTATTTTATGACTGGAAGAACTAAGGTACAGAAAGGAGAAGTTAGTCTGTTAGGCCTTAGCTTTTTCATCCAGAGTGATCAGGTTGATAATTTCTGCCTCCTGGGACTTTGGGGAGGGGCATTGTGATTAAATAAGATAGCTCATGTGAGCACTGTGCAGGTCACAGAGCTAGTTAATGGATGAGTGAGGACTTGGCTGTCAGGGAACTCTTAACTAACTCTAAACCACTCATTATAGTGCCTCTGAGCATGCTCAAAAGGTCAGAGTGAATATGGTCCTGAATATAACGTCTCACTTCAGCCTGGTTCATGTGTAAAGTAGATGCTCATAATATCCTTTAAATGAAGATGGACAAAGTGATGCAGCTCCTTTAGGAAGAGGTGAACAACTTCCAAGGGGGGGCTTTTTTTGTCTAAGTATTTTTATTTTCAAACCCGAAAAAAAAACCCCACACAGTAGGCTTTAATGTCTAAATAATTTTCTGACATGTTATTTGAAATGGTTGTTCTATGAGTGTGTCTTCTTCATGGTGACTTTTTATTGATCAATATTTGTGAGATGTTAGCAGCGTAGAAGAGAGATCTTAACTGGCCTACACATGACAATTTTGTGAAAACTTTGTATATGGAAGTAAATACTCTGAATGGATCAAGTAACTTTTTTTCCAAAATGCTTTACAAAATAACTTTTTGTTGTTTTTACAAAGGATAGTCACCTTTGGGAATACTTTACCAGTGTCATAATCATTATGATATTTGATAACACTTTGATATATCATTTTTAAAGTAGGTCATTATTTCTCAAGAATTAGTGGATATAAGCGGTGCTTCAGGTACATTATTGTGACTGCTGTTCAACTTAAATTTAATTCTAGTGAGTATTAGAATTTGTAAAAGTGACATTAGAAAGTATTGGGTTAGTAAATGTTTCAAAATTTAATAAGGGGGTTACTAAAAAGTAGCTTATTTTAATAAAAGGACATTTCCCTGAAGTTATGCATTCTGGATGAAAGAAGAAACTTTTCTCCAATTAAAGCATTGATGGAGTTCACAACACATCTAATTGGATTGATGTACCAAACCCATTTATTCAGTTTACTGCCTATTGATAGGTCAGTGACCACAGATATTAGCTTGTTAACATCACACTTTGAAAAAGAATTGCAGGTATTCTCTATAGTTGATTTAATGAACAGTCAGAAACTTGGTCATAATTCATGAAACAAAAATCAATATATCTGTAAATGTAATTTTTTTTTTTGTTTTCTTCACATTTTATCTACATGGATGGAATTATTTTTTGACAGTTTTGCTATAAACTACTTGATGGATCACAATATATCACTATCACCACTAATTACCACATTTTGATTCATCTTACGTACTTTGGTTAATACATTTTGCTGAATCCAATATATCACTATATTGATAAACAGTAATTATAAAGACACCTGAACTTGAAATTATCATGAAAAATGTTATTAAGAATTATGTGAAACCAAATGTTTGTTTATCTAGACATATTTAATTGCCAGCAAAGAAAGCAATTAAAAGTAGCTGCAGGGTAAGAGGCCAACCTTCGTTAAACGTGGTTTTAAGATTGTTACAGAACTTGTGGTGATGATAACATGGTGTCTTGGAGGATGTTAACAACTGTAGCAGAGTGTTAATTAAGAATGATGTAATCTGCAGCTCAGAATTATTAGTATCATATGTTAGTTTAGCTGGACAGGAGCAAAACCTAGTTTCAGTTATGATAAGGGCTCAAGTTGTATTTATAGTGGAAAGATTAACATTTTATTTTTATGCTCTTCCTGAGACAATTTAAAAATCCTGAATAAAATACAGTCAAATGTAAACATCAAGTCCCTAGCTCATTTACATATGTGCCAGATTTTCAAACTGATTGCTATTTGAACCTAATCTGTCATTGCTGGCTGCATTAGCTACAACAAACATTACATTTACATATTGATTTCTTATTTTGTTTTAGTGTAAATAATCCATAATTATAGTAAATTTGGTCTTTTGTTGACAAGAGCTCATATGACTCTGTAAGTTTAGGATGGAAATTTAAATTGCCATGTGTGATGCTTTTTAATTTAAAATCTTGATGTATCTGAAAGGATAAAAAGATCGCTGTAGATCATAAAATATTCCCAGAAACAAAAAAGAGAACATTTTGTAGGGCCTTTTGGGAAGATATAAATTATGAAGTATTAATGAAAAATTCAGTAGCACATTTGAAGTATATTATCTACATTTTTTTCTAATAAAGTAATTTGAAAAAAATTACTGTTTTTGCTTCAGATTCAGGTCATATTTAAAAAGTAAAATCTACTGGAAATGAGCCCTCTAAGTCTGTAGTTTATACTGATAGTTTTGTTTAAAATATCCACTACAAGAAAATAAACAACATATACACACAGCAGGAATGAAACAGGAAATATTTTAATCTTTATATTGGTGTTAATACTTTACTTATTGTAACTACATATACAGCATTATTTTGAGAAGTATGATTTCACTGTCAACAAGCTATATGTGTCAGTGAACATGATGTGTCAACAAATCCATGGTTTCCATTTACATTGATTAAAAGGTCTGTTGTATTTGTGAAGATAAAAATAAGGGGCCCATCCAATTGCAAAATGGTAGCTATCAGATTGTTCAAGAGTTTATTTATATGGTTTACATTTTTCTATAGAGATCAAATTTACATACAATAACATACAATTGTTTTTGCAAATTTATTTATTTACAATTAAATTTTTTTGAGTGTAGTTGACACACAATGTTACATTAGTTTCAAGTGTACAACATAGTGATTCCACAAGTTTATACGTTATGCTGTATTCACCACAAGTGTAGCTATGATCTGTCACCGTACAATGCTATTACAATATCATGGACTATATTCCTTATATTGTGCTTTTTATTTCTGTGACTTATTCATTCCATAACTGGAAGCCTTTATCTCCTACTCCCTTTCACCCATTTTGCCCATACCTCAGCCAAAAATGTACAATTCTTAAGTTTCTCCCAGTTATAGGAGTTTTGACTAAAGCATATTGTTTTCTACCATGGATTTCAGTGAGTGAGGTTTTAATTTGGAGGTGTATATATTTATATATTTATACATTTAGAAGCTTGTGTTCAACTGATAGCAGCTGTTTATATGGTGCGGTGAATACAAAAGTTCTAAAAACCCTTATTACATTAGTTAATGTAATAAGTATTAGTATTAGTATTAGTCAGGATGCTATAATAAAATACCATAGAGTGGGTGGCTTACACAACAGACATTTATTTCTCACAGTTCTGAAGGCTGGGAAGTTCAAGATCAAGGAAGGTACTGGTAGATTTGGTTCCTGGTGAAAGCCCTCTTCTTGGCTTGCAAATGGTTGCCTTCTTGCTGTGTCCTCACGTGGCAGAGAGAGAAAAAGCTCTGGTCTCTCTTCCTCTTCTGTTAAGGACACTAATCCCATAATGGGCGCCGCCTTCATGATTTAGCTAAATTTAACCTTCTAAAGGCCCTACCTCCAAATACCAGCACATTGGGGATTAGTCGTTCAGCTTGTGAATTCCAAAGAGACGCAAACATTCAGCCCATAAGAGCCCTGAAACCTAAATCTGAATTTGTTGTGTTTCCTAGTTTGGTTGTTTAATCTTGATGGATGTATACTTTATAACAATGTTTCTCTTAGAACTGTTAACTATTTTAATAGGAAGGCTAGGGTATAGGCTGCCCAAATCTGCCCACTGAAGACTTTAAGAGGGAATTCTTGATTTAAGAAATTGCTGGAAAGGAAATTCTTAAATTACTGTCATATTCTGGATGCAAGATACCCTGCCTGCTACTGCGCTACCCTATAAAATAGGCCTGCTGCTATTTGGCAGGAAGAAAGCCATACCTCTTCTTCTATTTAAATGTTTATTTATTTTGTGAGAGAGAGTGTATGCACAAGCCGGGGAGGGCAGAGAGAGAGAGAGGGAGACAGAGAATCCCAGGCACTGACAGTGCAGATCTCCCATGCAGTTCTCAAACCCACAAGAACCATGAGATCATGACCCGAGCAGAAATCAAGAGTTGACGCTTGACCTACTGAGCTACCCAGGCACCCCAGCCATTCCTCTTCTTATTAATTAGGAATTAACAACAGGTATATAGCTACATGATGATCAAATGATTGTTTCACTACCATAATGCAGTGTTAAGCTAACCTTGAAAAATCACTGCATTATACATATTAAATAGCCATGTGCTTTCTGCAGAAAGAGGATCTCTAAAGTGCTCTTTCAGTGTGAAATGAACTCAGTCAAGACAGTAGACTGTTAACATTTATTTCTTTTTTAAAAAAATTTCTTTTAATGTTTATTTTTGAGAGAGAGAGAGAGAGAGAGAGAGACAGTGAGTGAGGGAGGGGTAGAGAGAGAGGGAGACACAGAATCTGAAGCAGGCTCCAGGCTCTGTGCTGTGAGCACAGAGCCCGACGTGGGGCTCAAACTCATGAGCCATGAGATCATGACCCGAGCCGAAGTCAGACGCATAACCAACTGAGCCACCTAGGCACCCGTTACATTTATTTCTTAATGCTGTTGCTTTTATCAGTACTTGATCCATAGAGGCTAATAATTGATGGTTTTTTATGCCCACATGTATAAAAATGTATGTAGTTTCAAATTTACTTACTGGGGCTTTTGTGTTAAGATTTGCTATACATTATTTTCTCCTTATTAAAAAACTGGAGAGGGTGCCCGGGTGGCTCAGTCAGTTAAGCGTCTGACTCTTGATTTCAGCTCAGGTCATGATCTCATGGTTTGTGGTTTGAGCCCCTGGCTTGGGGTCTGCACTGAAAGCATGGAGCCTGCTTGGGATTATTCTCTCTCCTCTCTGCCCTTTCCCCCGCTCGCACGTGCACCCTCTCTCTCTCAAAAAATAAACAAACTTAAAACTGGAGGGCAATATAAAATGTATTAAATTAAGCCAGTGAATTAAAGGGAAATTGGTACTTACTAGAAGGCAGATATTTTATAGATGGCCTCTTGATTTCTGATAAATGTTCATAGTTAAATTGGAATAGGATCTCCCCAGGCAGAGGTGGACATTCTACTAATGAAATGGCACTATAAGTGTAAAACTTGTGGACAAAAAAGAAAGCAGAGCGGGATGTTCTACTGAAACTATTGCTGGAATTGTGTTGATGGCTTCAATATTGATGCTTAGCTATAACATTGAGAATTTTAAGGGAGTAGTTTGTTTCCTTCCTTCCTTCCTTCCTTCCTTCCTTCCTTCCATTCCCTCTCTTGTATCATTCCCCCCTCAATTTTATTTTATTTTATTTTATTTTATTTTATTTTATTTTATTTTATTTTATTTTATTTTATTTTATTTTATTTTTTTAATGTTTATTTATTTTTGAGAGAGAGAGAGAGAGAGAGGGAGTGGCAAGTAGGGAAGGGACAGAGAGAGAGAGACATGTACAGAATCCGAAGGAGGCTCCAGGCCCTGAGCTGTCAGCACAGAACCTGACACGGGGCTCCATGAACTATGAGATCATGACCTGAGCTGAAGTTGGCTGCTTAACCAACTGAGCCACCCCGGTGCCACCCCCTGTTGCCCCAATTTTAAAATGAAGAAACTAGCTAGGAGAATTATGAGATGGTATATATGAAAATATCTAGCACTTGGTCTATTAATTGCCTAAAAATGTGAATGTTCATTGTATTATATTGTAGTGTATTTTTTACAAATAGTCACTAGCTTAAAGCTTGGGAATAATGTATGTGATTCTTATTACAATTTAAACATTAATTTCACTCTCTGAGGGTAGAGCAGTGGCAAGTTTTAACAGCTCTTATCTTTTGTAGAAAAAAAATCTTTTTGTTGGTAAATGCAAATATTCTAACTGAAAGGAAAATCATGATGAAGAATCAAAAATTAAATACCTTACAGTGAGAATAGAATATATATTCTATCGAAACCATTTCTTGCTTTGGGTTAAAATTGAAGGTTGTACATTTGCTTATACCTTTCCTTCTCCCTCTAATTGAAGTGAAAACATGCCATTAAAAAAATCATTTCATGTTATTTCTCACCCACCCACTTTGGTTGGCAGTAGTCCTTAGAGTTATTATAAAGGTTAAAAGTTACATAGCATGAATGACTGCATTTTGAAGGTAAAAGACTGCCTGAAGGTAGATTAACTGAGGCTAGCTATCCTAATCAACCATTAGAAGGCACTGTTAAAAAATTGCTCCTAGATGCAATAGCTATGAGGACTCATATCATTCTGCTAAGTAGCAGCTAGAATCTGTGTCTAGATAATATTGTAGCAATAAAGTCTTTGCCAATTATACCAGTCACCACAGTAAATTCTTTACAGCTTTCACCCCCATTTCAATTCACCCCCCCCCCCCCAAAAAAAACCTCAGAAAACCAAGAAACAAAATTTACTCAGTTCACATGCCAGATTCTGTGGAAAGCCTCTGTGGTTAAATTTAGGTATTCTTCCTCCTTATTTCCATAGCACCTTAGGAGAAGTGGTATTAGCATTCTTAGCAAACAGTACCATATGTGAATTGTAAGTTTACTTATCTTCCCATCTCTCAATAAACTCAGTGAAGGTAGACCTGTGATCTTACTGGGTTCCCTTTCTCAGTACCTGGAAAACAAATCCTAAGGGTTAGACCTGGGTGGCTGCTTCTTATTTTGTGTGTGTCTTTAAGCAAGTAACTTAACATCAGTTTTGCCATCTGTGAAATGGAAAATGATAATCATAACGTCATAAAGTTGACACGAATTTCTTAATGCCTGATGCCTAGTAGCACTCATTAAAGGCTAGCTATCATTGTTAATGGCTAAGTGAATGAGTGAGGCTGGAGTCTGAGGTCACAAATAATATCTTTAGCTTACTCCTCCAGACAAACCATTCTCACAAGGAATATGAATGTGGTATATCAACACCAAATAAGACCTGTGTAAAAAAAGAACACTGTGAGGGAGTCTAGATAACATTAGGCCTAGTATAAAATTACATTCAATGCATCAAAAAAAGTTTTATCCTCTATGAACTCCTGCAGAGGAATGGAACTAAAACATGCTACTAAAAAACACCATAGATCCTTTTATTAATGTTTCACTGTCATTGTAAGATTTCAGAGTATGAATACCCCTCAAAAGTGTTCCGTTTTCAGGATGCCTGGGTGGCTCAGTTGGTTAAGGGGCCAACTGTTAGTTTTGCCTCAGGTCATGATCTCACAGTTCCTGAGATGAAGCCCCGCATTGGGTTCTGTGCTGACAGCTTGGAGCCTGCTTGGGCTTCTCTCTCTCCCTCTTTCTCTGTCCCTCCCCTGCTACTTCCCTCCCATGAATCTGCTTACTCTCTCAAAATAAAAATAAAACAGCTAAAAAAAAAAAAAGTGGTCTGATTCCACTAAGTTATATAACAGGGCACCTTAAAGCTTATATGCCATAAAAATTTCCACTTGGCTTTCTAAAATTTAATATTCACAGTTCTATGAAGGATTATTCTCCTTTTCCTGAAGAGGAAACAGAATTTACAGAGTAATTAAGTGTCTAAAATAGGGCCTTGTATGTGGTGGACATTCAGCAAATACATTGAAAGAATGTATGATTGACATTTCAAAGTCAAACAACTAGCAAGTAGTGGAGCCAAGGATTCAAATCTAGCTCTGTGACTCTCGAGCAGTTTAAACCTATAAATATTTTTTCTTGCCTAGTTACCTTGCCCCGGGACTATCCAGGAATTGTAGAACTACACTAAAGTGATGTTCTTCTAAAGTAGTCTGAGTCAGTGCTGGTCCTAACAAACCTTTTGCAAAATTACTGCACAGGTCTGCCAGTCAAGATCAAGAGACATATCTAAAGAATTGCATAAAGGCAAGCACTAAAAGTATTAGACATGTGTAGATCCATATGTAAAGATAAAGGAGGATCTATACAATAATCAAGACTTCTGGAATTCTGAGCTCCTTAGCCTGGCATTTGAAACCTCCATAATGGTCGTGTTTAATTTTTTGAAGTTTTCTTTTTCACAAACCCTTCATCACATCCCCTTATACTTCTTCCTTATTGCTTTCTGCACTTTTCCCTATATTCTCCAATCTCCATCTCTGCTCAAACTAGCCTATAGTCACCCTCCATATCTACGTGTCCAATTACTATCCATTCTTCTTCGTATTACTTCAAAGTACCGTTTCCTTTCTTCACAATCCTCGCATCTGTTTTAAATTCTATGAGTAGTCTATCTTGACTATAACCAATAATAAGGGGACAAGTGGGTGGCTCAGTCAGTTGAGCTTCCACCTCTTGATTTCCACTCAGGATATGGTCTCACAGTGGTGAGATTGAACTCCATATCAGGCTCCATGCTTAGTGTGGAGCCCACTTAAGATATTCTCTCTCTCTCTCTCTCTCTCTCTCTCTCTCTCTCTTTCTTTTTTTCCCCTACCCTCTCTCCCTCCCTCCCTCCCTCCTTCCTCACTCACACTCTCTCTGAATGAATAAATGAAAATAATAGGAATCAAATAATTATAGAAGGAATGAATGAATTGTGAACTCCTAGCAGGCAGGAGTCTTAATCATCTTTGTATCCCCAAAGCAGCCTAGCCATTTGGGAGATAGGATACTGATGTGTAAAGGACATAGAATTAAATATAATTTAGAAACTGGGTTTCATCTTTTTGTATCTGCATGACCTTGGGCAATTACTTGACCTTTTTGAACCACAATTTTGTGAATAAAATGGCACTTCATAGATAGTGAATGGCAATCTGTGAATGACTATCTGAGTGAATGTCTCAAAAAAAAAAATGACAGTTAGTAGTTCTTTATATGCAGTTCAGAATATGCAGCACTAACTACTCCTTAAATGTTTATAGGATTCAGTTGAATCACTTTTTATTATGCTAGTTGCCAAGGGAAATACTGATGAGTAATAAGATATCTATCTTTAAAAGACTTGTAGTTTTGAATTGAGGACTTCCACACATGAAACAAATCAAACTGTACAAAATATGCTATAATTATTAAATACAGTATATGATAAAGGAATTGGGAGAAAAGGTCAATAATAAATAAAAATGGTACGTCATAAGGTGGTCTGAAAGCTGCAGTATTGGTAGGGTGGTTGTGAAGGAGGATGAGAATAACATGAACAGAGATTGAATTGAGTATGGTGTGATGTTTCTGACATGAGAAGTTAGCTAATCTCTAGAGCAAAAGCCAAATTTTGAAGAATAGTTGTGAAGTCAGTCTACCTATGAAAGGCCTTGAACTCCAAATAGGCTTTTCATTACTTGCCACTTTTGACCCCAAATTCATTTAGCATGCAGATAATTGAACAATTAACCCAGCCTCTGTTTGAGCCACATTGCATGCCTTTCACACACCCTTCGCTGTGGTCATAATGAGCTTTTTCCTGAATGTTGTCCTTTTTCTGACCTTATTGTACTTAACATCTCAGCATCAGTTGGTGTAATTGCTCATGCCCTTCCTAACTGAAACACTTTTTTTGACTCCCTTATGCTAGACTTTCTTGGTCTTTCTCTTATCTCACTGACCACTTATCAATCTCCTTTACTCTGACTCCTCCTCCTATGCTTGATTTCAAATGATTGGGATGCCTGGTGCTCCATTCTGGCCTCTCTCCTTTTCTAAGCAAACTATTTCTCTAGATTATTTCTTTTGCCCACAAAATCTAAATACTGTCTGTACGCTGTCAACTGTCCTGCTCTGAGCTGTCTTCCTTGACCTTCACCTCTGTATAGCTGTACATGATATCTCTTTTTGGATGTCTAATAGGCATCTTAACATGTCCAAAACTTCATTCTCAATTTCCCCAACCAATATGTTCCCACCCCAGTTTTCCTTGTTAAATCCAATTCTGTCCTTCCATTTGCTTAGGCCAGAAATTTGGGGTTATGTTTTTCTCTCATTCCATCAGTAATTTGTCTGGCTTCTACCTCTGAAAGGTATCTGAACCTGACAACTCTTTACCATCTTTGCCTCTACTGCCCTAGTCCAAGTCACCACCACTTCTTACCAGGGCTAGCCTCCTAACTCTTCTAGCTCTCCCTGCCTTACTGTTTCCTCACTGTAGCCTGAACAGCCAGAATAATATTGTATACATGTAAATGTAAGTCAGCTCTTAACTATTTCCCTGTTTAAAACCTCCAGTGGTTTTCCCGTGCAATTACTATAAATATCAAGTTCTTTACTATGGTCTGCAAGGACCTACATGATCAGACTACTGCTATCTCTTTCTTATCATAACAGCTTCAACTTAAATGGCACTTCCTCAGAGATGCCTTCCCCAACTGTTCTGTTGAAAATAATTCCCTTCACGCTGTTCCTTTGTTACCTTTTTAATTGTAATCCTATTTTATTACTTCATGGCACTTAGTATTCTCTAAAATTGCTTACTCATTTATTTATTGTTTGTATCCTTTACTGGAATGTAAGTCTCATGAAAGCAGGGATCATGTTTTGTTTTTTTGTTTTTTTGTTTTTTTTTTTTTGTTCACTGCTGAACCCCTAGCATCTAGAACAATGTCATAAACATAGGTAGGTACTCAATAAATATTTGTTAACTGAGTGAATGAACTTACTACGTTCTGCCACTTGTTATTTCCTTGTCTAAAAAATGCCACCCTTCTGTCTTTCCCAGATGAAGCAAAAATTTCTTGTCTTCCAAATGATAAACACAAAGGTCCTACTTATCCAGCATATTTCAACTTATATTTTTCTTCTCCTCTAAAGCTTTCCTTAACCATTTCCCTCTTTCAGAGACAGAATTGAGCACTTCCTTCCATGTTTTCATTATACTTTTTTCAATTTCTCAGTTGTACCTATTGCATTATACTCTGGCTGTTTATATATTTGTCTACCTTCTTAGATTGTGAAGTCTTTTATGGACAGGACCTATGTATTATTTGGGTTGATATTCTTAGCACATGGAATAATGTAAGACATTGAGTTAATGTTGATAAATAAATTAATCAAAATCTTAATACCTATAGTAGTTTTCAAGAAAGTAACATTGCTTTGTGAGATACAAAAATGAATAAGACTCTTGCCTTCTGGAAATTCACCATTTATTCATTATTTACTACATATTTATAGTGTGACAGGCATTATGCTTAAGTGCTAAGGATACAGTGACAAAGGTTCCTGCCTAAAGAAACTCTATTTTAGTTAGGTATTATTTCCTTTGATTTTGATCAGTAATATTTTATGCTGTATATTGGTGTTTCCTAGGTATTTTTAGTCTATAATTAACCTGGGAACTCTATGGGAGACAGTGGGACAGAGATTAACTGCCTAACCCTAATCTTCTGTTGAATGTATGTTTATCATATAGTTACAGATTAGCAAAGAAAGAATAATAAAGGCCAGAACTGTGTAGCACACCCAAATTGTCTTCCCACCTCCACCAGTCTGGCACAGTTATACCTGAGGCTGCCAGTATAGATTATTCATACATAATGGTGACAGATTTTTATTTTCTGGAGTGTTAACAGTGCTTCTTAAAATTGTCATAAACAAATAGAACTATGACTTATATTTCTTGTCTTAGGTGGTTAATTTCATTTACTCTTCATAGTTCTGATACATTTCTAACATTTTGGTTAATGTTGCTTTGAATTCTCCCAGTGTCTAAATTCTGTATATTTCTGAGTCCTAAGTGAAATCACATATATTTTGAAGGAATCTGGGGATAACAATTAAAATTCTGTAGTTTTCAGTCAGTATCTTCTGAATTTTGACTGAAACCATATTTCTATTCTTACACAACATTCATGAGTATAAACAGTATTTTATATTTCTGTTCTTCTAAAACAGCTGTTTCACTTGGATTTGAACCAGAGCATTTGAGTATACATTTTAGTATTATATTTGGAATTTGATATAATTGAAAAATTTGGTTCTCTTGGAGGAAATACATATGTAGACAATAGCCTATGACTTCTAGAAAATTCTTATGTATGCAAAGTGTTTAGAATTGAAGTTTAAAAACACCTTGGTAGAGAAGGAGTTAACAGGTTAGCTCCCCTTGGTTGTTCTCAGCATGCTCTCTTGCCTTTAGGAGCTGAAGAGATGATAACATTGGGCCCGGACATGCCTGTGTGGAGGTTATGGTACTCCTGGGGTTTTTGCAGCTAGCTGTAAAGCAAGCTAGAACATGTTCATCTCAGAGTTCCTTGTTTTTCTTTCAACCCTTTCAGTGCCCTGCAGGAGTCATTAAATCAAAACTTCATGCTGATCATCACCCACCGAGAAGTCCAGCGGGAGTACAACCTGAACTTCTCAGGAAGCAGTACTATTCAAGAGGTGAGTTATGTCTCACAGCTAAGGAATAAAGGTAGCTCATTATAGCTAATGTTGACCCTGTTAAAGAGGGCTTATCTGTTCTAGTTGGAAACTCTCTTTATGTTTCATTATTGGGTTCTTAATTTTAATTAACTGGAGCATCAATGATTACTGTAGATATATTAAATGACTTGACCTAGAAAGATAGATGTTATAAATGAGAGCTCTTGATAACTCTTAAAATAGTCAACTTAAAACCTTGCTTAGAAATAACTCATTGTTATTACATAATGCATTTTATGGTTTTATAGTAATGATTTAAAATATTAATTTGGAAATTGTGGACAACATGCATTTTCGAACATGCTTGTACTTTATTTGAACGGTTGCTTTCAAATACATTATTTACAACATGGCTTTTTCCAAAAGGAATTTGAGAAAGCTTTGCTTAAGTAGCTCAATCCCAACGTTGGACAGTATTCGTGAAATGCTGTTGGAGACTGTCAGTCATTTAGCTCAGAATATCTGAGAAGAGTCTATTTATAGTGTTAATATTTTCTTCAATGTGGCCAACCAGGGCCACTGTTTCAAAAAAGAACCGCCCCCAAGAGAGAAAAGGTACCTTCTTGCCTGTGGCCCCACCCACTTAAAAGCCAGTAATTTATCTCCATGGGGGGAAAATATTCAAGGGTTTGACAGGACTTGTGTTTAGAAACATTGAAATGACAGTTATAACACATTACCTCTTGTTAGTTGTTAAGACAACAATCATTTGTCTACTAATATTTTTATAAAGAGAATTATGTTTAATCTTGGATTATTTCATAATTTTTTTCTTGGACTACATTGGTTAAAATAATTACTAATGTCATAATGAAAGAATGAGTTGTTTTCACCTAGTCATTTTTCAGACATTTATGAATTGTTTTAGCAGTGGTTAGACTATTAATGGTTTCCTTTTTTGATGTTTTGTCAATGAATTTCAACTTCTGAATTTGCCGTAAATAAATCACTGTTTGAAGTTTATTTTCTTTGTTTATCACTTGAATAGTTGGTTGACTAGTAAATTTTTCTCTGCCCATACTTTGAATCATAAGCTTGAATTTGATTTTTTCCCCAGGGTTTAAAAATATTAATTGCCATTTCATTCTTAACCTCTACAATGGGTGTTCTAGTTTCTAAATTGAAAGTTTTAATTCCTTGGAGAATCATTGTTGCTTTTACATTAAAAATAATGTTTAACTATGGCTATATTGCAGAATTTATTCTGGTAACTTTATGGTGGTAAAATTTAAGTTATATATTGGATGTAATTAAATAAGGAAATTTAGTTTCTAACAAGTAACTCCATTTTAATCAAGAAAAGCAAAAATAATATGAAGTAAATTTCATTCTGATTTACTTTTTTAAATTGAAGACTAGTATAATGCATGATGGATAAATATACACTTCTTTATTTCCTTTCTGACTGAAATTTTTATAGCCAAAATTTTAACTTTTTTTTTTTAAACATTTCCAGTTTCTATAGTTTGAGTGTGTTTCAATTTTCTCCCACAAGAGGGCAGAAAGGACTATTAAACTGATAGTCTAAAAATGCCATTCAGTGTTTTCAAATTAGCTTCTCTTATATTAACAAAAAGGAGCATAATGGCCAAGTTATTGTTTGATTTACAGATAATTGGCATATTGCAAGGAGGAGACTTAATTTCACCCTTTTAAATTAAACAGGGAGATTTAAAAAGACATAAAATATTCATTAATGTTCGGTGATTATAAAGTAGTGGCATATATTTATTTTGCCTTTATTACTGTTTCGATGGGAAAATACTGCAAATATTTCCGAAATCGAGTTGGCCATACTGACAAGTTGAAATGTTTAAGCAGCGTTAATGCAATCTGCTCACACCTGATATCCTATGCAGAATGATTCAAAATGACTACATCAATTATTAAAAGAAATATTTAAAATTCTGTAAATGTGCCATTGTGCGCCACAGTTGGCTGAAACTGTTCTCCATTGCCTGCAATTTAGATTATCAAATATATTTTAAGCCTCAAGGACTTGAAAACAGTAAACCTTTTCATACCATTTTCTAAATGAAAAATGTCCTAGAAATATTTTTGCAAAGACAGATATTCTTAACGTATTTCTTTGTAACAGTTTGGTTTCCTCTTTTTCTTTTTTCTTTTTTTAAGTTTATTTAAAATAAGATTTTGAAATGCTAGGTGCCAGGACAAAATAAATGAAGTTTCTAATATCAGTTGCCTTTTATGAGTAGACAGGTACATGTAGGCTCTTTTATTCTGTACAACTTAGAAAATGAATATGGATAACACTCTCTAGGCCTGGGATTACACTCTGTAGGTCTAGTCCTAAGACTTTTCTTCTTCAACTTGTGGAATACTTGGGGGGCAGGGAGGTAGTTGGGAAAGAATAGACGCTTTTATGCTACAGCCATGCAACCCAGAGTGACACTTAAGTATGTGGCTTTTTTTGTTGTATGATTAAAAGTCAGTTTGCAACACAATAAAAATATAATGTCAGTATGATTTTGTCATACTAGAAATATTAGAATTTTTGTAGTACTAGAAATGTTAGAATTTTTGCTATGAATGTAGAAGCTTAGTGATGCCTTACATCCTAAATTATAAATTAATTTCTGTCATCAGTTTCTTTTCAGTGTTGTTTAATATTTCCTAGAATGAATTTTGACCAATATGTGAGGGAAAGGAAGAAAAACCACCTGATTTTTTTTCCAGTGTAGGAGTATTTTATTTTTGCTATAGGTGGGGGAAAAAAAGCCCATTTTTTTGATATTTTTAAATTTTGAAAACCTTGCATATACAAGAGAAAGCTTTTGTAATATTTTTGTCCCAGAGAGAAATTTCTATTAAATGAAATAGGGTTGAAAAGGTCCTATGAATTCAACTTTTAATTAGACAAAATACATTTTTTAAAATACTGAATTAGAAAATAGAACTTAGATGTAGTTTGAATTTCAAATAAACTCTTCAGTGACCATATGTTCATGCAACTTAGTGGTGATAAACCGATAGTTGTGCAAGTGTTTGTTCATTCTGGCTCTGTGTTCTCTTGCTTCACAATGCATGACTTATGTCCTTCGGGTGCTCTAGATTTTAATTTAGGCTAGTTAGATATTGGGTTTTTTTTTTTAATCTCTTTACAAATCATTCCATTTACATTATCCTTCTACTTGAGGAAAAGACATTGATAGCATAAAACGGTCAGACTGGAAAGTTGGAAGTAGTTGTAAGCCTAAAAATCCTTTCTCTTTTTTCCATTTAACAAATTATCAGATAATATGACAGTAACTTTGTGACAGTCTTTCTTTCCACCTTTTTGGGTCCTGAAGTAGCTACTTGTCACACTTTAAAACAGTGAATTTCTTTGAAGATTCAAACGAGCTTACCTAATTTTAATGCATTTTCTTCACTGAGAATTCAGATTTTTAAACAGTTCATTATATTGATTGTAGTAATACTACTTTCTAATACTGTTAAAATCTGTGATTACAAATGCACTTGGGATTGGTTAAATTAAAGGAAAAAGATCAATTTGCCTACTGCAAATCCTAAACCCAGGTGTGGAAAAGGATATGAAGTCCCTGAAATCAAGCCAACTTTTCTTGGAAACTAATTCTTTGTTGTCCATATTACTATTGCAAAAGCTTCTATTAGGCAAAATATCCACTTTTCTTTGCAGATGTCATACAAACTTAAGGAATACACACATGACCCAGAATAACAGTGATAAGAAACCTAAGTATTTTTGGTATGGAATCATGGAGTATTATCTGTTATAGCAAGAAGCATGATGAATAGCTTTTAGAATTATTTAAATCCTCTTCCAAGTTTCACTTTACCCTAGAATTCTCACTGTTCTTATTAATGTTGATTTAGTTCTTAAGGGAAATGAAATGGAAAAATTGACAACCTATAAAGATATATCTTGCTTAGAAGAGTAAAACATTTCACTACTAATACTAGTGATTGTCAAATGAAGCCAGTGGTTTGAATTAGCAATGAGAAGTGAACTAAATACATAAATCATACCAGTCCTTAAAAATAATCTTGACTAAATAATTGTGAAATCATGAGGCTAGTCTGATTCTGCAAATTTGAAACGTGTTGGGTTTTATGTCTATTTTCCTACTTGCTACTTTCTCAACTTGCTTGACTAACGTATATTTCAAACTAGTCTCCTCTGATGCTGGAGATCATTAACAACAATTAAACATGTAGTTTTTTACAGATTGTACTAATAAGCAATTTTCTGGTATTGGGTTGACTATAACTGTTTAACTAACATGCCCTTTCTCTAAATGTTTTAAGTATAGGTGTTTTTGTTTGTTTGTTTTTTTGTTTGTTTGTTTTCTAGTGTGGAGAGGGCGGGGGTGCTGGCACAGAACTGAAGAATAGAGTAGCTGAGAATGTGCATATGCAAGAGAGTAAATTAAATTGTGTGCTTGTTTAATTAAAAGTTTAAGTGATTTATAAATTTACTTCAAAATAAATGGCATATATAAACTCAATTAGAATGAACCCATTTTAATTAGCATATATCATAGTTTGATTTTTTAAAATTTGAAATCACAAGTGACATCTTAGCAAGAATGAAAGACATAATTTCTTAAGCAACTGGGCAATGAATTCAAGCCTTTATTCAGCTTTCAGAAAAGGAGATTATGAGTTTCTTTTAAATATGCATGTATATTATTAGTTTCAAGTTACATGTTATAATCTGTTGAAGTCATACCACTTAAAGCGAACAAATTGCTAATAATCATTTTATAAATATTGAGGTTACCTGTGATTCTTAATGAATCATCCCCATAGGAAATAAGTTTAAGTAAAATTTACAATGTGGCCATTTGAAACTGACAAGTCTTTTTCTCTCTTCTCTCTCCAAAAACATTTTAGAATAATCTCTATGGGAAATTAAGTATTTAAGTATTCCTTCACCTACTTTCAAGAGGATAGGAACAATGAAATTTTGTTAAGATTTAAGGACAATGCTTTAGTCCTTTGTTACTTAAAATATGTGTATCCTAACATCTTCTTAGCTGACCATGTTTCATAATCTCTGATTTGTGTGTAGGTAGTTTCGAAATGTCTGGGTTGGGAGAAATTATGTTCAGTTATCAGAAACTAATAAACATAAGACATTTTTATATGCAAGAAAAGGCAGAGAGTAAATAATTGCACTGGTGACCAATACTGTAATAATCCTGTTTTACAATATGCACTTGACAGGTTGTAATAGTGCTAATTGAAGAGACTAATTCACACTTGCTTCATTCTATTCAAAGGCAAAATCAGCAGCTTGTTTTGCTTTTGACCAGATGGTCCTCATGAACACCTACTGTGCACTTTAAGTGCTTTACTAGAATTACAAAGGCTGGGGGCTGCGTTCGACTCCAAATGATTTGAGAAGAGAGAGAGAGACGGAGAGAGAGGGGGAAAAAAAACCCTCTGTGCTCAATGGATTTGGTGCAAGTAAATTAATTCTAGTGGACCCATTACACACTGAGCCCCCTTTTCAAAGCTCTGAGCCTCCTCGCTTGCTCTGTAGCAATGAGAAAGAGAAAGAGAAAGGCAGATTACTGCAAACAGAAATAAAAAAAAAGGGCTATGAAAGGGAGAAAAGAGGCCTTGAAGCCTTTCATATCATTTGAGTTTTTCAAGTGCGTTATTTTTGGGGAGGGTGGATATATGAAAAGCCAATTGGAGTTTTTTTTGTTTTAAAGTGCGCTATTTAAGCACCATGAATATAGGCGCAAGAGCAACAGTTGACTGAGTTTACTGTGGTGAAGCTTTGTGTCCAAGGATGAATCAAATTCATTATATTCAACTCTTTGTGTTTTAACATGAATGTAGGGTTAGTTTCACAAGACTGTGTCTGTTTAGGATAATTATAATTTAATATTTTCCTTTCATAAAGTTATCACTGTAGATGTCTAAAATTTTAATCAAAGCAGATTTTGTACATTGACTTTGAAGCACCCTGACAGTTTAAAATTCAAAGGAAAGCTTTTTTAGTTTTCAAAAGAAAAGAAAGGCTCATTCTAATGGCATTGAAGCAGAGATTATTATAACTAATTAGAAGTCACACATCTGTTAGCTTTTGGTTTGTGACTTACTTATGTATTTTTTGAGTAAAATATATACTTCAAAAATATATTGCGGTTATTGAGTGAACCCAAAGGGATAAATTGCACTTAATAGAGAACGTTTATTTGAGCCAACCGTTTTTGCAAATTTTTACGTGGTCCTGTAAAAATATGTAGTATATTAAAGTCCATTAAATGTGAATTGGAATTGTAGAATTAATTATCATAAATTGGAATGCAGTTCCAAACATATTTTCACGTGGTTCTTCTTAGCATAATACTAATAATTAGCCAAAGTTATTATGACATAACAAGAAGATATAGCAAGCCCAGTTTGTGCAAATTTATAGTTATTCTTATCCTTAAAGCTATTTGTGTACAATACTTGTAATTTGGAATACTGACACTGTAAAATAATGAATTCTTCTAAGTTATGTGTGTGAAGATACAGGAGATCACATCTAGGACATGTCAATTATTTTGTATGTTTTTATACTTTGAAGTTTAATTCTCTTGTGATATATTGTCACATGTTATACTTTTATTTGATGGCATACTGACATTATAATTCAAGTTCATTTTAATTATAGTTATTAGCAAAGAATACAACAAAATCATGCCAGTAATATGTAAGTTAATGATAATTGTAAATAATTCATAGAGAAGATTATTTCTTAAGTTTGGCCTGTCTCTTTAAATGAATGTTTAGCATTTATACTTTAAAAGGCATAAGACACCAATAACGCTTTATATATTAATATGTCTTAATTAGTCTTAGGAAATAAAATGTAGAAATGTAAAAACAACCACAAAAACATTTTAATTTTTATTTTTCAAAGACTTTTAATAGAGGGTAACATGCTTTCTTTGATATTTAAAATAAAATTTGATTTATTTCCTATTAATGTCATTACTTTGGGACTTTGTTCATTGAAATATAAGTTTTGAGATGGGGAAGAATATAAGGGGAGTCCTCAAACCTTCAACCAACAAAACATAATGAAATTTATAAGCAATGAGGTGTAAATAAATTGAAATCCTTAGGGAGATAAGGATTTCTAGAAAAAATATGAATGACTAGGAAATGCTTACTGAAAAAAAAATTTTTTTTTTTTTTTTTTTTTTTTTTTTTTTTTTTTTTTTTCCAGTTTAAATCGAAGGTAAGACTACTAGATTCTCTTTCTTGTAGGTACCATACAAAGCTATCTTTAAATCTAGGACTTCAGTTAGCAGACGTGGATTGACCATGCAATCACTTACTTTAGGTGGGGCTGATTCTTTGGTTTCATAGGCATAGTAGTTTGAGCCTTTCTCCTCATGAAGAAGAGTTTATTTCAACATTAAAATATTAACCCCTAGATTCCTGATGCCAGAGACAAGCTTCTGTCCTCTAAGGGAAGGGAAAAAGAGAAAGAAACCTTTTTCTAAGGTCTGGAAGAGGCTGAAATTTTTAACAGACCTTGGTAGGTACTGGGTTACTTAAGCTGAGAAATATTTTAACATTTAAGTAT
The DNA here is from genome assembly GCF_046562875.1 of Panthera onca. Taxonomy (NCBI): domain Eukaryota; kingdom Metazoa; phylum Chordata; class Mammalia; order Carnivora; family Felidae; genus Panthera; species Panthera onca. The sequence continues at coordinate 181,120,744 of NC_138346.1, forward strand.
CCTCCAGCCATTAAATAAGAATAATAACTTCCTCATTCTTCTCCCTACCCAACACCAGCAAAAAAAAAAAAAAAGATAGAGAGAGAGACAGAAGTAAATCAGAGGTTGGGTAAGTGAATGTAAAGTGCTCATAAACATAACCTAGATCAAGTCAAGGTATATTAAGGCCTACATGTTGAAAATTATTTACATGTTTATCCTTATATACCAAAGATTATTTGGCCATAAACCCCTTACAACATCTGTTTATGATCATTTTTCTTTTGTCTAATGTGTCTTGTATATGACTTAATGCTACCTAGTCAAGGAGTTCTTCTTCAGACATATTTAGTATGGAAAATAAAACTTAAACAAAAATCCTATAGCTCAGTTTAGAGCTATATTAACCTTATTATAACCCTCAATATGTTCCTTTTTTTAAACATATTTTTAAAAGAAAAAAGACTTTAAAAGCTTGTAGCAAACATTTTTTATAAATGACAAAATGTATTCCTTGCTTTGTGGTCATTGCGTGACCAGACAGTAGAGTACTGGATTGTTTTAAGGTTTTTACAGCTGCAAGGCAAAAGCATCTGCTCATTGCAAAGCCGGCATTGTTTAATTTTGACACTGACTTCTCCATGCGTCTTTACCAAGCACTGGATTAGATGCCACTAAGATGAAATTTGTTTTAAGTTGCTCCCAAAGTGCAGCTGTCCCCATATATGGCCTAGTAGCTTAACCAAAACAGACAGACATAGGATCAATCAGAATCTTTGTACAGGGTCACCTTACTAGGCTAGAGAGGCTCAGAGAAAGAATGTTAATGATATTTATTGTGAAGAACTGCAAAATTAGTTTCCAAGCTGATTTAGTGTATGTAGAAGTATACCCTTCCCCATTTTAGGGCAATAGGACCATTATTAAATATTTAGATCTTAAGGTGGGCTATAATGGTCCAATATTAAGGTGCCTATATAACACCAGGCATTATTCTTCCACAATGGATTGAAAGAAAAATGATCAGTTTATTGGTCACTAAGGTAGTAATTGACTGAAAATAAAACTCAATCTAAAATGGCTCTGCTAAAATCTTGAGAAGTGGACATTTTTATAGAATGATAATTTTTCTTTAATGTTTCAAGTGAATGAAAAATGAAAGAGCACCTCACTTCCCGGGTTTCCTGGGATTGTGTGAATTTCTACCCAGCTGGTCCAAATTGATTGATACAGGGCCAAATATTTGTCTGCCTACATTTCAAAGTCTATAATTTGCTAATGAATTGTGGTAATAATCTTTCATCATACATGAAAGATTTAGCCAAACAATTTGCTAAGTATGTATTTTGATCATAAAATTTTTGGACTTACACCAAGCTTTACATCTATTTTACAGCTTATGCATGGGGGGTGGAGGGAGAGCAGGGGGAGAAATAATACTGAACATGAATACTTGATGGAAAGGGATGAAGGAAATAAGGGAAGAAGGTACTTTGGAAAACAGTAATGCTGGGAAAGTCCTATGCGTAACAGTGGAAAACAAACTGGATTTGCACTTAAGAGTACAAAATAGGATTTTTAAAATGCCACCAGTTTCAGCCTGTGGTCTCCAGAGGTATGGTATCCATGCAGATGAAGTCAAGGAAGGAATCTTTTCCTTTTTGGCTATAGCTATTCCACACATTGATTATGGATAATTTCTTAAAATCTTTATGTTAGAAAAGCCAAATCCCCACAAATTGAGTGTAATTGAAGGCATAAGAATAAAAGCCAGAGGTTTGTTGGGGTTGATTTAGAGACTTAAAAACACAAAACAAAACAAAAAAAACAGTGAAGAAATAAATGTGATTTGGCCAATTCCAGAAGGTGAGAGAGGAACCTCCCAGGTTAAGCTTTAGAAATGACAATGGGCATCCAAGAAAATATTTTTTCCCTCTAAAACAAAGACTGTACAAAAGACAGTGATGCTCATATTTGTGTGGGGGCACATATTTAAGATTAAATAACCCCCATTTGGAAAAGTATAAGTCTTATTGATGTATTTTTGGAGAGCATCATAAAATACACTCCAGAGAGAGTCCAGGATCAGCCAATGGAGTGAGAGAACAAGAAAAGGTTCTAAATAAGACTCTATCATGTATATGTAATTTCTCTTTCATTGTTAGAGATCAAGGTGTCATGACTTATTTGATTGATACAGACTGAATTGTTTTCAAGTTGTCCATGAAGACAAAATTTAATAATATTGATAAAGTTTTCCTTGCTTTGCAAGTAGGTAGTTAAAATTTAAAAAGCAGATAGCTAGAAAGAGAGAAACCATATTGTAAGTGACTGAACCTTCCATTTTACAGATTTTAAAGATAAGCAGCTCTAGAGCTTTTACATACCTGCTGGACCTCTCTCGAATATGTCATCTTTCTGGAGCATTAATTTCTACCCATTTATGTAATCCTCTTTTCTCTGATAGAGCTAAACCTGTTCTAAATGTTAGTACAGTGAAGATCTATCCAAAGTGGAAATTCCTAATGTATATAGGAAAGTTAAAGATTTATATATCAAGCTACAGCTTTATTTCAGAGTAATTGAAATCAGTTGACTTTCTCAGCCTCTTTCCTTCTGTTTTCCCATTTTTTCCTATTTCATTGATTTAATACTTGTCATAATTCTTTTGTAAGTATATTGTTACCATGTTATGGTAGTGAAGTTAATGTTGAAGAGATCCTATAATCATTACAAAGGAAAAAAAACAAATCATATTTAAATAAACTCAGTTACAAGTGGTTACAAGTGAGATAGTGACATTCCTGATTCTCTTGTTAATAATTTTATAAAAATTACATTTCAAAAACATTTAAGTTATAGATTATATATGTTAAGTTCAAAATATGCTGTTGCCATTTGTTTCTAGTGCTTTTGGTATTCTGTTATCAAAAGCAATATACATTTATTTACACGCCTGCCTTTGCCTGATGAAAATGTGAAGTATTTCCTGCTAAGAGGTATATTTGTAATGTCTAATAATAATAATTATTATTATAATAGAATATCAGTTTGGGGTGCCTGGGTAGCTCAGTCGATTAAGCATCCGATTCTTGATTTTCGGCTCAGGTCATGGTCTCACAGTTTCTGGGTTTGAGCCCATATCAGACTCTGTGCTGATAGTGTGGAGCCTGCTTGAGATTCTTTACCTCTCTCTTTGCCCCTTCCCTGTGCCCTGTGCACACGTTCTCTCTCCCAAATTAATAAATTAAAAAACAAAAGAATATTAGTTCATTTCTGTTGAATTGGGAAATACTTCCCCTACCCTTCTCATTGTAAAGAAGGGAATTTTAATAAGGTATTTTTAAAGCAAGGCTGCTGTTTTTTTATGGATAAAATTTTTGTTGCTGATAACAGGTATGTACATGGATCACTTTGCTTGGAATTGGAAATTTCAGAAATATAATAAAATGTCTTACAAGTTGTAATTTCTATTGGTAATTGGAATTTCAAATATTGTAGCTAGTTTTTGTATATAATGACTGGAGCAACATGTAAAGCATGACTCTAAAAGTGATTGATACATTAACATGCATACATTTCATCAATTTAAATGAATGTTGATGCCTTCAAATTAAACATCTGTGTTATTGATATACATATCCTCTGTTGCTCAAAAGTTTTTTTAGATTTCCAAGAACTAGTTTAAGAGACTATGATTTTTTTTTTTTTTTTTTTTTTTTTTTTTTTTTTTACTTTTCTTTTTGAATGGCCTCACTTATGGCCAGTCTTTCTTCTATGATGGGGAGAAATTGATTTGTTGCAACTGCCAAAAGTAATTGGAAACAAAATGTTGTGAGGCAGGTGGTATTCAATCTGGGTGGTCAAATTTTTGGTTATTCTCTCTTTCCTGAGCTTCTTGTCTCCTTGTGAATATATATTCTGTTTTAGCATTTATCACACTCGTTTGCAGTTATCTATTATTTTTTCCCCGTTAGACTAAGACCAGGAAAACTATCAAATTCATCTCTTTATTTGTGGACCTTCCACTGAATTTGTTACAGAGTCTGTATGCTTAATGAATGACTGAATTTAAAGAGAGCAATCTGTAACTCAGTGAGCTTGTTTGCACCTGAAGGCATTTGCAAAAGTGAAGTCATTCAAGTAATGTTTCTGGTATTTTCAAGCATTTCTTTTTTTTTCTTTAATTTTTTTTAAACGTTTATTTATTTTTGAGACAGAGAGAGACAGAGCATGAACAGGGGAGGGGCAGAGAGAGAGGGAGACACAGAATCTGAAACAGGCTCCAGGCTCAGCTGTCAGCATAGAGCCCGACGTGGGGCTCGAATTCACGGACTGTGAGATCATGACCTGAGCCGAAGTCAGACTCAACCTACCGAGCCACCCAGGCACCCCTCAAGCATTTCAAGAATTAATCTTGATATAAATAGGTGCTTCGTTAAGAGGGTTATTATGAGAGGATCTCTGATTTGGCTATATAAATTCTCACTTACTTGTTAAAAATGAGACCGAGAATAGATAGTTTGCACAAAAAGTGCAAAATAAAATTCTAACAATAACATAGATTTATATCATCCTTAATTTGTAATACCTGCCAGGTCACTTCTTGGTGCTTTCTTTGTAAATGAGGTTATAGCTGGTTTTTAAAAACTTTTCTGAGTCTAGGGAATGCAGTGAAACAGATTTTAATAAAACTAACAGTATTTCTCAATTGACAATTAAGTAGTTTGTGATAAGTGGAAAGATCATTACACTAGGGTATGGGGAAATCTGAGTTCTAATCTTCCTGCTACTAACCAGCTGCGTGCTCATCTAGCCCTGAGTAGCTTGGTATTTATTTTTCCTTTGTTTGACTTTTTCATAATATAGAGCAGCAGAAACTCAAAGTTTTTGCTAGTGAAAATATAAAATGTCTTGGAACTTTAGGCATAAAGTCCCTTTGTCCCATTGAACCTGGTGTATACTTGTATTGCAGCTCTTCTATCCTTTTGTTTTGTGTTTTTCCTTCTCATGGTAGGCTTCTTGAAGGTAGGATCTCAGTCATTTAATCTTCATATTTATAGTACTAAATGTAGTATCTAGCACCTTATAAATGATTATTGAATGAGCACACATTTACATGAGTCACCATTCAGTGGTTGAAAAGAAATTGGGAAACCTGGATTCTAATATCTGATGTTTTGCATTATAGATGTATGAATTTAAGCAAGCCATTTAACTACTGCTGTGAATCTGAGTCATTTATGAAAATTAGGAAATGGTTTCAAAGGAGTTTCCTGCTTCTAAAATTTGGTCATGATGTGTGAATTTAGCGACTTCATATATGCTTCAACTGAACCTTGTGTGTGAGGTGGGGATGGAGGAGAGAGAAAACTGGTCAATAGGTAGTCACTGTGTGTATAAACATGCATATTTGTCACTGTGGAATGTAAATATCCCTTTAATCCTTAAGGTGTTATTTAAGAGATTCAAGGTTGAAATAGAGGCCTCTGTTGCCATGGTGTTTGAAGTTCTATAATTGAGAATTCTTTCTGAATAATAAAGAATTGTATTTTTATCTTAAAGTACAGTTTAACCTTTTTTTTTTTAATGTTTATTTTGAGAGACAGAGAGAGAGAGTGGGGGAGGAGCAGAGAGAGAAGAAGACAGAGAATCCTAAGTAGTCTCTGTGCTGTCAGTGCAGAACGCGATGCGGGGCTTGATCTCAAGAACCATGAGATCATGACCTGACCCCAAATCAAGAGGTGGACGCTTAACCAACTGAGCCACCCAGGTGCCCCTATCCTTGAATACATATGATGTGATGAGACTTTAAAGGTGAATTGCATAAACATAACAAGTTTTTCTAATATATAAGAAGAATTTTTAATAATTGAGATGCATAAAAGTAAATGGTATTTTAATTTAACATCTTTAGTTTCACTTGTGGTAAGTGAATTAAAATTCTGTGAGAATATCCAGACTATAAGGATACCAACATAAGGATACACCTATAGATCAGTAGAATAGAATTAGAAGTCAAGAAATAAATCCCTTAACACTCAAGGTCAATTAATTTTCAGCAAGTTTGCCATGACAAACATGGAAAGAATCGTGTTTTCAACATGTACTGGGACAACTGGATATCTACATGCAAACAAATTAAATTGGACTACTCTTTCACATCATATGTAAAAATCATTTGAATCGAAGACCTAAATATAAAAGCTAAAACTATAAAACTTTTAGAAGAAAATATAGGATTAAGTCTTTGTGACCTTGGGTTAGATGATGGTTTCTCTAGATATGACATCAAAAAGACAAGGAACAAAAGGAAAAATAGATAATTGGACTTAATCAAAATTAAAAACTCTTTGGTCTCTCAAAGAGCACGATCAGTGAAGTTAAAAGAATACTCACACAGTGGAGGAACATATTTACAAATCATGTATTGATAAGAAACCTGTATAAAGAACTCTTATAATTCAACAATAAAAAGACAACCTAATTTAAAAATGGATAAAAGATTTGAATGGATATTTCTCAAGAGAAGATACGCAGTCAGTATGTACATGAAAAGTTGTTCAACATCTTTAGTCATTAGGGAATTGTAAACCAAAACCAGAATGAGATACCATTTCATACCACTAGGAATGGCTAGGATAAAAAAGATGACAATAACAAGTGTTGATAAGATGTTGAGAAATCAGATATTGCTGATGCGGTAGCTTTGGAAGACAGTTTGGCAGTTCCTCAAAAAGTTAAATGAAGAGTTACCATATGACCCAGTAATTCCACTCCTAGACATATACCAAAAGTATTGAAAACATGTCCACACAAAAACGTGTGCATGAATATTGACTGCAGCATTATTCTTAATAGCCAAAACATAGAAACAGTCCAAATGTCCATCAACATATTTGATGTATGAATAAATAAAATATGGTATGTCCATAAGTGGAATATTATTCAGTCATATGAAAGGAATGCAGTACTGATATGCTGCAACACAGGTGAATCTTAAAAAAAAAAAAAATTATGCTAAGTGAAAGAAGCCTGACACGAAAGGCCACACATTATATGATTCCATTTATATGAAATGCCTAGAATGGGCAATTTATATAGGCAAAAGGTAGATTAGTAGGGCAGTGAAACTACTCTGCACCATAATGGTGGATACATGTCTTTATAAATTTATCCAAACATACAGAATGTACAACACCAAGAGTGAACCCTAATGTAAAGTATGGACTTTGGGTGATAATGGTGTGTCAGTCAATGTAGATCCATCATTGGTAATAAATATACTACTTTGGTGGGGGACGTTGCTGATGGGGAAGGCATGCATTTGTTGGGGCAGAGGATATGTGAGAAATCTCTGAACCTTCTGCTGAATTTTACTATGAACCTAAAACTACTCTAAAAAAAAAAGTCTCTTTAAAAAATTAAGAAGTAGGTTAGTGTTTGCCAGGAACACATGGCTGAGACAGAAAGGGGAATGAGTAGTAACTGCTGATGAGTACAGGGTTATATTTGTTGTTTTGCTTTGTTTTTTTGTTTTGTTTTTTACATTTCATTAATAATAACCCACCAGTTACACAACACAAATGCATTTAAAATATTAAATATCTTTAAATAATTGTTTATTTACATATTTTATAAATAAAGTTGTATCTAATGAGAAATATAATGTAATTTAAACACAGTGATCTTCACATGTGGATTCAGAGTTTAATAATTAGGAAAGTCAATTTAAATCTTCATGTTTATGTGTGTACAAATTTGTTTTTGTGCACATCTCTCCCTACTTAAACTCATTTTCAGAATTCTTTTTTTAAATTTTTTTAAAGTTTATTTGTTTATTTTGAGAGACAGAGAGAGAGGGAGGAAGGGAGGGGCAGGCGGGAGGGGAAGAGAGAGAATCCTAACTATACAACTAATACAACTAATTCAATCATAATTTTGCAAGGTAACACCACTTACGAACTGTGAGATCATGACCTGAGCTGAAACCAAGAGTCCAGCACAACTGACTGACCCACCCAGGCGCCCCTCATTTTCAGAATTCTAAGATAATATAACTAAGAGCATACTTGGCTTTGCAATAAATATCTGAATTTGCCATAGGTATGATTTTTCTGTGTTTTTCATTGTAAAATTTACATAACATAAAATTGACCCTTGTGACCATTTTTGAGTGTACAGTTTAGTGGAATCAGATATATTCACAGTGTTGTATAACCATCACCACTATTCATTCCCAGAATTTTTTTCATTTTCCCAAATTGTGACTCCATACCCATTAGACAGTAACTCCCCAATTCCTCTCTCCCCTCTAGCCCTGGCAACTACCATTTTACTTTCTGTCTCTATGAATTTGACTAGTCATATAAGTGGATTAGTATTTGTCCTTTTGTAACTGGCCTATTTCACTTAGCATAATGTTTTCAAGGTTCACTCATGTCATAACATTTTTCAGAATTTACTTTTTAAGGCTGAATAATATTTCATTGTATGTATATGCCATATTTTGTTTATCCATTCATGATGGGACATTTGGGTTGGTTACACCTTTTGGCTATTTTGAATATTGAACAGAAGTGTACAATCACCTTATCAAGCCCATGCTTTCAATTCTTTTCAAATTATACCCACAAGTAAAGCTGGATCATATGGTAATCCTGTGTTTAAGTTTTTGAGGAACCATCATACTGGTTTCCACAGTGGCTGCAACATTTCACTTTCCCACCAGCAGTGTATAAGGATTTCAATTTCTCCACATCCTCACTAACATTTGTTTTTTTCTGTCATTTTGATAATATCCATTTGGATGTGAAATGGTATTTCATTGTGGTTTTAGTTTGCATTTTCCTAATTGCTAGTATTGTTTGTTGAGGAAGCATCATTTCATGTGCTTATTGGTCATTGTATATCTTTATAGAAATATCCACTCAAGTCCTGTGCCCATGTAGGAGGATATTCTTTATGGAGTGATGAAAACATTCTGGAATTTGTTAGTGATGATGGTTGCACAAGTTTGTAAATGTGCTAAAAACCACTGAATCATACACTTAAAAGGAATAAAAAATAAACAAAACCAAAAGTGGATATGGAGAACTGAGAGCTTATAAGAGAACTACAACTACAAGTTGAATAATTGTACCAAAAAGGAAAATTAAAGAATCAGGGATGGTGCTACAAGGATAAATTATATAAAAACACCCAGTTTCAATTTACCAATGTTTACCAAGAATTTAAAGAACTCTTTTTGAGATAGTAACTAAATCTCTCTCTATTTAAGTTAAGCCAAGAGAAAATGGACCTTGTAATGTTGGAGGTATTTTTTTGGGGGTTGATGTTATTAAGCTTTGGAGAGTTTTATGAAGTCAAATTTTATAAGCATTTCTGTTAAATATTTATTTTTTTTGTATGTGTCTACTTGTACTCTTTTTTTTTCCTATAATTCATTTATTTTTTATAATTTACATCTAAGTTAGTTAGCACATGGTGCAACAATGATTTCAAGAGTAGATTCCTTAAGCCCCTTACCCATTTAGCCTACCCCCCTCCACAATCCCTCCAGCAACCCTCTGCCTGCTCTCTATATTTAAGAGTGTCTTATGTTTTGTCCCTCTCCCTGTTTTTATATTATTTTTGCTTCCCTTCCCTTATGTTCATCTGTTTTTTATCTTGAAGTCCTTGTATGAGTGAAGTCATACGATATTTGTCTTTCTCTGCCTAATTTCGCTTAGCATAATACCCTCTAGTTCCATCCACATAGTTGCAAATGGCAAGATTTAATTCTTTTTGATTGCTGAGTCTTCTTTATCCATCCATCCATCGATGGACATTTGGGCTCTTTCCATACTTTGGCTACTGTTGATAGTGCTGCTATAAACATTGGGCTACATGTGTCCCTTCAAAACAGCACAGCTGTATCCCTTGGATAAATACCTAGTAGTGCAATTGCTGGTTCCTAGGGTAGTTCTATCTTTAATTTCTTGAGGAAACTCCATACTGTCTTCCAGAGTGACTGCACCAGTTTGCATTCCCACCAGCAGTGCAAAAGAAATCCTCTTTCTCCACATCCTTGCCAACATCTGTTGTTGCTTGAGTTGTTAATGTTAGCCATTCTGACAGGTGTAAGGTGGTATGTCAGTGTGGTTTTGATTTGTATTTCCATGATGATGGGTGATGTTGAGCATATTTTCATGTGATGGTTGGCCATCTGGCTGTCTTCTTTGGAGAAGTGCCTATTCATGCCTTTTGCCCATTTCTTCACTGGATTATTTGTTTTTTGGGTGTTGAGTGTGATAAGTTCTTTATAGATTTTGGATACTAACACTTTATCTGATATGTTGTTTACAAATATCTTCTCCCATTCTGTCAGTTGCCTTTTAGTTTTGCTGATTCTTTCACAGCTTCACTCTGCAGAAGCTTTTTATTTTGATGAGGTCCCAATAGTTAATTTTTGCTTTGGTTTCCCTTGCTTCCGAAGATGTGTTGAGTAAGAAGTTGCTGCGGGCAAGATCCAAGAGGTTTTTACCTGCTTTCTCCTCGAGGATTTTGATGGCTTCCTGTCTTACATTTAGGTCTTTCATCCATTTTGAGCTTATTTTTGTGTATGGTATAAGAAAGTGGTCCAGGTTCATTTTTCTGCATGTTGCTGTACGTTTGCTGAAGAGACTGTCTTTATTCCATTGGTTATTCTTTCCTGCATTGTCAAAGATTAGTTGGCCATATGTTTGTGGGTCCATTTCTGGGTTCACAATTCTGTTCCATTAATCTGAGTGTCTGTTTTTGTGCCAATATTTAGTTATTTTTAAGTGTTTGTTTATTATTTTTGAGAAAGAGTGCAAACACGAGAGGGGCAAAGAGAGAGGGAGATAGAGGATCCCAAGTGGGCTCTGTGCTGACAGCAGAGACTCCAGTGCGGGGCTTGAACTCATCAACCCTGAGATTATGACCTGAGCCAAAGTCAGACACTTAACTGACTTGAACCACGCGGGCACCCCTCTGTTAAATATTTAAAAGGGGACAGATCCTTACTTTGCTTTTGACTAATTGATTATAAGTGTATTGCACAAGTAGCATAACATCCCAAATGGATTAATACCAACTTTTCTGCACAGTGATAACATGGACACAAGTACTGTTAAAGGGTACTGATTATATCATACAGAGTTTCTTTGACTAGTGCTTTTTTGCAGAGTGCTTCCATTAGTTTGTTCTGTTAATGTGAATGTAGTAGAAGAATATTTGAACATGGAATAAATATTTTGTATGGAGAATAAAGATATTAATTAGTGTGTTAGGAAAACATGTTCTCTGTGAGGAAATTATCATGTACTTATAATTTAGTGGAGATCCACTAAAAGAAGGAGTGATTTTTTATTTCACAGTAATTTGAATGAATTTCTATGGAGATTCTTCCAGTCAGTAATATTCTAGTTGTTGATAACTACATTGAGGGGAAATGAGGAGGAAGCTTCACATTATGTTAGTGTTTTATACTTTACAACTTCCTCTCCCTTACCTTAATGCATTTGATTCTTATAGCATCTGCTGGTGTCAGACTTGCTGCATATTGCTGTGCAAGTCGAAAATGGCACCTTCTGAAATTCTGAAATACAGTGGTCTTGATGAGGTTGTGAATGTAAAACTCAATGAATGTAGTCACCTTTACTGCTATACAAATAGAGATATTGGGGCCCCTGGCTGGCTTAGTTGATGGAACATGTCACTCTTGACCTTGGGGTTATGGGTTCGAGCCCCCATTGTGTGTAAAGATTACTTAAAAAAATAAAATCTTTTAAAAATAGGTAGATGGATAGATAGATAGATAGATAGATAGATAGATAGATAGATGTACTGATGAAGATTATAGGTAAGTGGTATAAGAGTCCCCAATGAAGACATTGTTTTTTCCCATTGTATGATTTGTAGTGCCTTCATTTATATCATTTACTAAACCTTTAATCCATTAACATGGTCTATACTGAGAAGCCTCGCCTACCTCATCCTCCTTCTATCTCACTATATAGACTCTTTGCTCATCTGTAAAATTAGCAGTGGTAATATTACTTGCCACAGGTATTATTTAATTATGAGAATAAAAGTGAGATGGTATAGGTGAATATAACTTTATTAACTCTAAAATACTTTTTATAGGAGTTACTCTTTTTTCCATGTATCTCAGATCTTACTAAATGATATTACTTGTCTCTAAACATGCCTCACTGTTTTTAAAAGAGTTTCTTTAACTCTTCTCCTTCTGCTTGACCCCTTCTCCTCACACTGTTCAAAGATCCCTCCCCACTAAATATTTCAGGAAGACCATCCTCAGGTGATACATCCTTTAGGAAGTCTTCTGTAATCTTCTGTCCAGTTATAAATGTAAGCTCTCCTTACTTCTTGATTTTGCCCTTATATGCCACAATATAATATTGTGCTTCATGCACAATTTATATTCTTGTCATTGATCATTGTTCAGGTCTTTGAGGAGAGGGGAGCTATGTCCTACTGATCTTTATGTTCTCTACAGAACTGAATAGAATGCTTTAAGATTAGTTGGGGGGGGTAGAGAATATAGAAGAAGAAAAAGCATATGTTGAAATGGAATTCCATTCCACTGTTCTAATCACACTTAACATATGTATCTGTTTTAGCACTTAACTGGTGTTACCTTGCAAAAATATGATTGAAGTCATTAGTTGTATAATTCTGTAGCTAACTCCCGTCAGTGCAAAAAAGCTGATTGCTAGATACCCTGGAATTTTGTGAACCTGATAAACTGTTGATAGTTTGAAATTGGCCAGACTTGAGAGTATTTACACCATGTAAATTGTCTAACTCTACAAATTGTGGCTTTTTGTTTGGTTTGTTTGGGAGAACCATTTTACCAGCCATTGCTAGTTGTGTGTCTCTAGCCCAGAATAGATTGTGAATTCCTTCAGTTTGATTTCTGCTTCAGTGCCTAGCCTATGATAGGAATACTCTTTGTAGAATTAATGCATAAATAAGTGACTGACTTTATCAGCTGCCTTATTCCTCTACTGTCTAATTTCCTGCTGGCAGAGACTGAATTTCAGAGTCAAGTGTATTTTTTGAGACCAAGATGAAAAATGGCCCATTGTCATGGGCTGCAGTTTTCTTTCTCCTTCAGAGTTTGACCTAAAAAAAAAGTCTATTGGAAATCAAGACTATTAAACACAGATGTTTCAATAGCACAGTAAGGATGGCATTTCTGTCCATTATCACCTTGTTAAACTACTCCTGCTATGACTTTGCTGCCTACTAAGTTTTTGGCATCCTTGCTTAACTGACTGACTCACCTTTCAATTTCCAAGTTGGAAGCCAATAGTGTGAACCACCTCAAATTAGCCGAAAGATTTCCTTTCACATTATAAGAGGTAACTGATTAATTCTCTCTAGTCATAGATGATACAAATACCGACAAATTAAAATATAATGTCTTAGACTTAAAATATTACTAAAATTGCTATATTTAAACAACTTACATTATTTTTTCTATTATTTTTCTATTAAAATTTCAGTTTTATAAAAAATGACCTTTATATAAAATGGTATTTAAAGATGTTAAGAGTCATTTGGATTTTTTTATTTTTTCTAAAACATTTTCCATAACCATGATACATGTAAGTTTCAAAAAAAAAAAAAAAATGCTGTGCTTTCTGACCATTCCATATGCCATCTATTGCCATCTAAGCTCAAAACCATTTTTAATTTCTTTAAAATTTTGAAGTAAACACTATATTCAGATCTCAACCTTAAGTATTAAAAGAATAGAAATAGCATCTTTCTGAAGTTGTCAGTTTATGTTCTATCAATAATATTTATGTTACTTACAATACTTTAAATCCCTTTCAAAAAGGCTGAAATGAGGGCACCTGGCTGTCTCAGTCAGTAGAGTATGCGACTCTTGATCTTGGAGTCGTGAGTTCAGGCCTCACATTGGACACAGAGTTTACTTTAAAAAATAAAAAAAGAAGGGTGAGATGTACCAGTATGTATTGAATAAGTAGCATGTTCTTTTTTGTAACCAAGGAGGTAAATAAATCACCAACATAAATTTTTCATTTTTGAAGTTCTGTTCTCACTTTACACAATAGGTTAATTTTGTTGGTAAAATCAAGACAGACAGAAAATGACATTACACAACATGCATATTTGTTGGTTCTATTGAAAGTGCGAAAAATTTCAGACAGTTTTAATTAGGTGCAAGTGCACTCTGTCTCTAGAGGTACATCTTTCAGGATCAGCTACTCAGTTGCATGTTGGAATTCCATCCTGTATGGAATTAGTGCACTGCAGATACTGAAGATGTTTGATTCAAGAATAATGATAATGGAGTGGTGACATTTTAATACAACCTTGCTTATTCTGTGGAAAAGTTAAGAGATAGAAGCAATTCAGAAAAATGGGAGATTCCTGTTTGGGTTAAAGATTTGTAGAATGCTAGTATTTGTTTTCCATTGTGTGTGTGTGTGTGTGTGTGTGTGTGTGTGTGTGTGTGTGTGTTCGAGAATACTAATGGATCATTTACAGGGACTAATAGGGTTTTGAAATTTACAGTAAATCACAACATAAAATAAATAACTACTTTTATTTTTCAGACGTTAAGGTCATCACAAATTATGGTAGAAATGAAGCATGCAACTAAGTTTTCTTCTTTCCGGTATTTTATAAAAATGATTAGAATTCTGAATATAGTGTCTGTGATCTATATTATATTATAATAAACTGTTTATATTTGTAGAAGCAACTGTTCAGGTTACAATACAGAATAGCTTTCAGTGGACTCTGCAGATAATTGGTTCATATAAATTCTGTGCTTAAGTGTTCTAACTATAAGAATGGTCAAATCACAAGTACTTTTTAAGTTGATCTGAGCATCTTGGAGAGTGATAGAAATTCTCTCAAAATGCTGATTCTTGTTATGGAGAATACTGCATTGAGTAGTTGTCTTGATCAGATGATCCCATAGGTTACTTTTGCCTCTAAAGTTTTAGAATCTGTGATTTTCAAAGTGTTTCCTTAATAATATGATAGAGCATTATAACTTCTGTATGAAGATATCCTTTTATAAAATGAATTTTATCTAAAGAATAAGAAGAAACAAACTT
Source organism: Panthera onca (assembly GCF_046562875.1). Classification (NCBI taxonomy): domain Eukaryota; kingdom Metazoa; phylum Chordata; class Mammalia; order Carnivora; family Felidae; genus Panthera; species Panthera onca. The sequence goes on from NC_138346.1 coordinate 181,135,848, forward strand.
TAAAAAATTATAACTAATATTTAGTGATAAAACTAATTGTCAGTGACACTCGAACGCTAGTTTTACAAAACATTAATTAGATGTTGCTGTTATCAGTCTGCTACACACTATCAGAGCTTAACATTTATTCAGCTTGGAAAACATTATTTTAATCTTTTAATTAAGATCACCTAATTCTGAATCATAATTAAAATATGAAACAAAAATGACTTATTTTGGTGAACACCTACTATATCTACTAGATATAGCATAGTGAAAGTGGTTTTGCTAAAAAGCGGGATTTTATATCAAGGCAAAATACTACTTATTGTGAAGCAAAGGTATAAATTTTAGGCTCCGGGATTTATTCATGGTTAGGTCATTATCCAGAAATGGAATATATTGTCAATCTGTATGGTGTTGTTATTAGATGTGTTAATGGCCAAGATGTGTGATTCAGACTCTACAAAAATACATGTATAGAAACTTTTATTTTTTAGTGTTTGCATTTAGAATATCTGTGACATACAAATACATGTGGAAATACATAGCACTTACCAATATTTTATTTTTGTTTACCTACTATGTGCTTAACATTTTAACTACACAGTGTTATGATTTTATTAATCAGTAAAAATGTGTTTTTAATAATACTAAATTGAAATGCAACTGATAGAAATAAGAAAGAATTTACTGAGAAAGTATTCACTAAGAATTGAGAATTACTGCCTCCTTTACATATGTGTATAAGGGTCTTGCCTACCTCTTACTTAGCCTTCTATCTGGAACATCTTTTGCATGATTGGCTCCTCATTCTTCAGGTCTCAGTTTATTTATTTATTTTTTTAATGTTTATTTATTTTTGAGAGAGAGAGACAGACAGACAGACAGACAGACAGACAGAGCATGAACAGGGGAGGGGCAGAGAGAGAGGGAGACACAGAATTGGAAGCAGGCTCCAGGCTCCGAGCCATCAGCCCAGAGCCCGACGCGGGGCTCGAACTCACGGACAGCGAGATCGTGACCTGAGCTGAAGTCGGACGCTTAACCGACTGAGCCACCCAGGCGCCCCATTCAGGTCTCAGTTTAAATATCATCCTAGAAAGACCTTCTCTGCCACCATCTTCCTATATAACTAGGTCTCCACTACTTTGTGAGTTTCCATCATTAAACTCCGTTTATTTGCTTCATGGACTGATCACAAGTTGTAATTATGTGTTTGGTTACTTGTCTTTCCCATTGGACTATATGTTTTATGGAAGTAAACCATGTCTGTCTTATTCCCTGGCATAACCCAAGCACCTAGTTCAACAACTACAAAAAATTTTTGCTGCCTCTAAGAAACTTATCTACTCAAACTCACTCTCTTCATCTTTTGAAGAGGCACTTTATGCTAGATCCACCACTTACTAAATCTGACCTTGGCAAGTTATTTAGCTTCTCTATGCCTTAATTCCTTCGTCTCTGTGAAGATGACATCCCTTAGGGTTTTGTTATGAAGATTAACTTTATTACTGCATTTAAAGCTCTTAACACAATGTTTAATACTTAATAAGCATTGAATATAGGTTTTTAATATTTTTTAATATTTATTATGGTCTAGATTGCATGAAAATAGTTTATCATTGTGTCCATTGCTCTCTTTTTTGTTGTAAGCTTCGGGAGGAGAGTAGTAGGTGTATGTTTTACTTATTTGTCCATATTAATGTATATCATACAGTGTTCTGTAGCAAATTCAGGTCTATTTTAACACTCATTAGATATTTAATTCTATATCCTAAGTATCTACAGAATAATAAAAATTGCTCTCTTCATGTCTGAGTGTTGCTATGAACTAAAAACAAATAACCTCATTTTATTCCCCCTGGTTACCAGAAGCTCCAACCACTCAGAGCTGCTCTGAATTCTTAGACACACACCCCTTAGCTTTTTGTACTTTTCCTTGTTCATTTTCTCTTCTCCTCTGACTGCTTTTACCTTCCATGTCCATATCCAGAAAGTTTTTAAGTTCTGTGCTCAAAGATGCCACCTTTGTAAAGATTTCTTTAATCTTTCATGGAGATAAAATGACTTTTTTTGCTGAGTTCTTTGTTTATGACTTTTCAGATACCTTGTAATGTAATATCTTACATTTGAGTCATTTGTATGAAGATCTGCCTATGTAAAAGAAATGTGGACTTCTACACATAACAAATATTTGTGATGCTGTTACCATTTGCAAAGCACCATGCTAATAGCCTACTGCACAAGGATAATTTGTTTGTGGACTTCTAAGGAGATAAACCCATACCTATTAAAGATGATTTAGTAAGTGCTGTAACAGAAGGTATTGGGATTAACTTTACTTATGGGGGCTGAAGAAGGCCTTCTCAGGAGGTAATATTTGAGGTGGCTGTGTAAAAATGGGTAAGAAATTTCCAAGTGGACAAGAGGAAAAGCATGGAAGCATGAAAGTAACTGAGTTTTAAGAAACATCATTTTTCTGATACATCTAGAAAAAAAGTTTCTTGTATTTTCAAGTCCTGTCAAGGTCTATCCAGTATAGTACTTGACATATAGTAAGTTTTTAATGCTTGAATAATGAATAAGCACAAGTGTTGTGTCTAGCACAAGCCAGCATAAACTATTCTCTGTGTCCATCTTTTGCTTCCACTTTCTTTTGAACTATCTTTATTTTCAGTCAGTATCTTCCCAAGTGCTGATACCAGGGCTACTATATAAAGCCCTGAGTTTATTCTGCCAGTTTTGTGACTTTAATGAAATTTGCCTCTCTCACAGTTAACAGCAGAATTCCTGATACTCAGCTTGGGTCACATTATTTAAACAAATAACTTGTTAGCTGAGAGGTTAATAGTTAGTTCTTAATTTGGAAAAGTAAGTGAGACCAAGTCATTCTAAGTGCAATTGGATGCTTTTAGAAGTTTTAAAGAGAAAAATTACATGATCTAGTTATGTTTTTTAAAATACTGTTTTGCTGCTTTGTGTAGAATGGATTGCAGAAGGCAAAAGTGAAAACACTTAGAATTTTGAGGTAGTTCTTGTACTAGTCCAGCTGAGAGACAGTGGCAGTCTTGTTTTGGTTATGGATTAAAAGGAATGAATGGTGAGAATAAGGGGAAAATGAAAGATGATTCCTAAATTTTTGAGTTGAGTAACTGAATGGTAGTGCCATTTATTAAAATTGGACTAGATATGAGGATAATTTAGTTTTGGCATCTAAACATCTGCATAGAGAAGCAAGTATAACATCTGCATAGAGAAGCAAGTATATCAGTTGGGCAAATTGTTAGGTGTCATTTGTCTCTGTATAGTGGAAATAATGCCATCTATTTAGTAGGGATACTGAGGGATATGTTCAGGTATAAAGCATGCGGCACTTAATAGTTAAATGAAGGAGTGAATGAAGTTGAAATTCAAAATGAATGAATTCAGGTGAATGATTTCAAAATTCAAAATGAATGAAGTTGAAATTCAAAACTACACTTTTTTTTAAGAAACTGGCTTTCTTTCCCTCAGTAATTTTGTTGTCTTATTTAGCAGTTATAAAACAATGTACTGTGTGTTGATTATCATGTTTGGTAGATGAAGAATCTGGCATAGGAAAATATATTTTTTAGAAAGCAACTAATTTAACTTTATCAGATTATCCAGTTCTTGCCTTCTTCCTTGTGTTTTTACTCATAAAAATAGTGTTTTGTGAAATGTGTAAGACAGAGGAAAAAAGGATTCCCTGAAGTATCCTAGTCAAACACTAACGAACTTGCCCTCAGATATATGCTTGACATTGCCTGCCTAACCCATGAGTTAGATAAAAAAATGACACTGTGGTTTCAATAGTGTATAGTTGCCTAGATGCTCACTTGCCTATGAGGCTAATGCTATTTGTATTTATGAGAGATAGGGGAAATTCCTGATGCAGTTTTTAGATTTTGTACTGTGGGGTATCTTAAGGGTGAGATCGGTAGGGTTGGTTAAAGCTGCCTGGAGCAGGGAAAGGGCCTGACATCAAGCGTTAATTTTGAATGGGTAGTGACTATCTCAAATAGTCTTAAATCATCCCCAAAACCAAATTATTTTACTTTTGTAGTTTACATACATGGCCTAGATGTGCTTCATAGTTCAAAATTTTCTAAACTTTGTAATATGAAATAAAATGAAATTATTGTGCACATTCAGGTTGGCATTGAAAAGCATAACAATTTTTCCATCATAGTGTTAGTCATTGTCTTTTTAATTACTCAGAAAGTACATAAATAATATTTTCATTGTAAATGACTCAGAAGCCTAAAAAAAATTTGATAACTTCCTCTTCATGAGTTGTATGGATTTCTCTAAGATAGCAGCTTAGAAATGGAATGGCTGGGTTGAAGGTTACATTCATTTTATTTTGATAGATATTGCCAAATTGTCCCTACTCAAAAAAAGCTTTGCTTTCTTCTTTACCTACCAGCTATGTGAGCATGCATGTTACATCAACAATGGATTATGTCAATATTTTTAGTTGTTACCCATTTGAAAGGTGTGAATGGTATTTCTTAATTTGCATTTTCTTAATTACTAGTGAAATTAAGCATTTTTCTGTATGTATTAGTTTATCTTGGTGATATTAGTTTCTTTTTTTCTTTTTTTTAATTAAAAAATTTTTTTTCAACGTTTATTTATTTTTAAGACAGAAAGAGAGCATGAATGGGGGGAGGGTCAGAGAGAGAGGGAGACACAGAATCCGAAGCAGGCTCCAGGCTCTGAGCTGTCAGCACAGAGCCTGACGCGGGGCTCGAACTCACGGACTGTGAGATCACGACCTGAGCCAAAGTTGGACGCTCAACTGACTGAGCCACCCAGGCGCCCCTACAGTTTCCAAACCAAGTTACTTTGGTATTTATTGAATTACAGAGTGATTAATGTGCATATAGTAATGGTTGAACTTTAACAACGCTGAAACACTTGATTCACATTGTTAGTTTTACTATAGAAAAAGTATATATTGTAGTGTATAATTTATTGTCTTATCATGTATGTTACAATTGGAATAAAATGGAGGCATTTACTATTATTATATGAACTTGGTTAAGTTACATATCTTCTCTGTGCCTCAGATGCCTCATCTCCAGATGAATGGATAAAGATAATATGATTTATACACACAATGGAATATTGTTCAGCCTTAAAAAACGGAAATCTTGCCATTTGCAACTACATGGATAAAGCTAGAAGACATTATGCTAAGTCTTTATGCACTCCTAATGCTTTATTGATATCTTTATCATAATAGTTATCATATTGTACCATGAATGTTTGTTTCTGAATGTAACCCTCACAGGGCTGTGACTTCCCTTAAGGCAAGAATATTGTGTCTTTATCTACCCTGTATCTCTCTTGCAGAGGTTGCAAACTGGCAACTGCAATGACTGTTTTGTTTGGCTACGAGTTTTGGTTCAAGAGTGTTTTATATTTGAACTGGTTGCCAACACTTAAAAGTTTGGACACATCACATGTAAAACAACAACAACAACAACAACAACAACAACAAAATAAAACAGAATTCCTGGCTTCTGGCCTCTCTCAACGAATGAGAAAATTCTGGCAACATCGAATCCCAGATTTTCCATAGCAGCAATCAGCTGTTATAGAGTAGTAGGTGCCTCAGTAGATGAGGCATGCTCTCCAGTTTACTGTAGTCCCCAGCACCCCAATTTTGCTTCCTCAAAACTAAAACTAAATGCCATTTTCCCATCACATTTCACCCATTTATGTTACGTCTCTAGCTGCTCTGTACACTTGCATTTGAGAAGGCTACTCTAATGCCTGTCAGAGACAGAACTTCAGAAGTGCCCAACAAATGTTCGTTGAATAGATGAATTAAAGAGCCATAAACATATACAAGTATAGAAAGTTTACCAGATTTACTTTTAAATGTACAAGGTAATAGGGGTCTAGCTGTGCTTTAGCAACAGCTATTCCTGTCCTCTTTTTCAATTTAGAGCATGAAGAAGGTGTGGTAATATTGGGGTGTCAGAGAATGTTGCTCTCAAATAACTGGCTTTCCTTGGATGTGATTGCCAGGCTGCCACAATTTTCAAGAGTAGATACCCTCAAATTTATTCAGTACCAGCATAATGCAGTGAAACATGACAAAAGATAAAATATGATCAAATGCACTTGCCATTTATTTTGGAATACATGACAATATCTATTCACTTGAGCTAAAACATACAAACAACACCCAGCTGTGTTTGAAGACAGGGTATCTTTGATCAGACTCTCTGAAATATCCCTTTGAGTTAGCTATTAGTATAATAAACTTTATTAATTTGTAGCTGACAGTAATTTGGGATTTATGATTATTTAGTTGAACTAATGCATGACCCAATCTGTGAAGGAAGAGTTAGGCAAGTAAGTGATCAGTATGGGTAACATTTTTTGGCAATATAGAGGGGGCAGTAATAATCTACTGAAAACACACAGACTTTTCTTTTTTGAAGTTTTTTTAAATGTTTATTTATTTTTGAGAGAGAGAGAGAAACAAAGTGTAAGTGGGGGAGGGACAGAGAGAAGAGGGAGACACAGAATCTGAAGCAGGCTCCAGGCTCTGACCTGTCAGCACAAAGCCCGAAGTGGGGCTTGAACCCACAAACCGCAAGACCATGACCTGAGCAAAAGTCAGATGCATAACCGACTGAGCCACTCAGGCTCTCGAAGAACAGACTTTTGTAGTTTGAGTTTTGGAGGAAGTATCATAGTGAGGTGAAAAAGAAAAAGTGCTTCAGAGTCCCATAGATTCCTTTTTGAATCCTGTTTCTGCTTACTTGGAGAGTTTAAGTCCTCAGATGCTTTTTCTGTTAAAATAAATAAATAAAAGCTAGGTGAAACTTGATAGCAAGAATTAGAGAGTATATACATGTATATAAAGCACCTGTCAGTACCTTTGCATTTCATGTTTCTCTGTCTGGAACACTCTTTCTGGGATAAGTACTTTCTCATTCAGGATTCAACTCACCTAAAGTAGAGAATGACTGGTAGGAATCTAATATCACCCTTCGTAGAATTTACCTAATCTGAAATTATCTTGTTATGTATTTACTTATTTTCTGTCTCCTTCCTTACCGCCCACCCCCACCTGCCATACACATACTTTAGAATGAATTTAAATTCCATGAAGGCAGAGACTTTGTCTCTTAGTAACTACTACAAAATAGTAGCATCCTCATTGTAGCCACTCAGATATTTTTTGACTGGCTGGACGACCATATGAATGCTCATGAGTTATTAGCACTCAATGAATGTACTTGTTAAACTTAGAACAGGTTTATCTGTTGCTTATGAAATCCAGTGAGAAATTCTCCTAGTACTTTATTAGTAATGAATTATGTACTTTCCTTAAAAGTATTTTTATAATGTCACCCTAATTTTTAGCATTAATAAAAAATGATCTACTTTTTAAAGGAGGAGAAATGTTTTATATTTAATTCTTAACTCTTTTCTCTGGTCCCATCTGCATTTTTTTCTATTCATTCAGTCATTTTATTTACCTTAAAAAAAAAACCTGTAACAAGTATATTTGTACTGTAAATAAGCTATTCTCACATATTTTCTTACCAACTAGATGTAGTTCCTTAAGGGAGTATAGACGTCTGAATCTTGTTCACCCAGCACTTTCTTTGCTGTATTGTAATCACTGACGTAAGAACTTACTGAATCAATAAGGAACTGGGTTTAAGGCTGGTAGTAGTTATAGCATCCATTATATCTGTCTCTTTCCAGCTCTGTTTTTTAAAAAAAAAAAAATTCTTCAGTTTATTTATTTTGAGAGAGAAAAAGCATGTGTGCACAGAGGGAGGGGGCAGAAAGAGAATCCCAAGCAGGCTCCGCACTGTCAAGAGCAGGGCTCTGTCTCACAAACCTCAAGATCATGACCTGAGCTGAAATCAAGAATCGGATGCCTAACCAACTGAGCCACCCAGATGCCCCTTCCCAGCTCTGCTTCTATGAATGCTTTAGGAATCTTGGCCCAAAAAGAAGGAATTAATTTTGAATCATCACTCTCTTAAATCAGATGCTGCTGCCAGGTGTACAGTTAACATGATTTGTTGTAGTAGCATCTGAATCATTGTAATTGTTCCCAGGTAACCATTTTGTGAATGAATGAATGAATGAACTGATGAATAATTAGACCTACATAATGTGGCAGCTATGTAAATCAAATGTAACATTTTTAAATAAAGAATATTTGACTCTCTTGGATATTTAATGATTATATTATAGCCCATTATTGCTCTTTTTTTTCAAGTAAGGTTTCATTTATGTGTATGCTATCACAGTTCCTTCAATTTCAGAATACTAAAGCATATAATTCTTATTTATACTTATTAGGCTACTTTAAAATATCATCGTTAAGAACAACAAAAGTATACATGTGAAAAATTAATTTAGCACAATATTTCTACCTTTGTGTATTGACTATAAAGAAATAAGAATGAGATGAAGTATGTAAGTATATAGTTTTATCAGTGGTATGTTTTTATGTTGCTCTGTATTCTTCACTTTCTTAAGTAATCTTAATAGACTGTTCAGTAGGATAGGTACTATTCGCATGTGGCAATTTAAGTTTAAATTATGTTCCTTACTCAACTACACTAGCTAGCTAGGTTTTAATGCTTAGCAGTCGCATTGGGACTAGTGGCCACCTTATTGGACAACACAGATATAGAACATATCTGACATCACTGTATCACTGTTAGCACTGATAGACCGTCATACACGTGACTCCTTACTCTTTATTTTGCCACATTGTACATTAGATTTTTTTGTTTCTAATTTGAAAATGAAGTTTAATATTTTTTAGAAACATTACGTTGTTAATTTCTTGAAATCTCTTTTCTCCAAAATGATTGTTTTATCAACTATATATTTAAATCAGCATGTTCTTTTTTCATTTGTTTTTCCATTTATTAAGATAGTCAACACCTGACATTTTCACCATTACTTAAAACTCTGAGTTCTGTGATAAATACAGTTGAAGTAATGCCTGTAGGTAATATTAACTTGTAAAACAACATAGCATATGACAGTGTCTCCATGCGCCTCTTTTACCGTATACAATGAAAAAAATACTTATTAAATGGTGATTTTTCCCCCTTTATCTTATTAAGTAAATTATATGGTCCTTTTATATGGAAGCCTCCATAGTTAGAGATGTAAAACAGCAATTTCTTGGTTCTATAGCATGACATAGTTCAGAGCTGAGATTAGAGAAACCCCGTAGAGTTGTTAATACTTGAGGGCATCCCCAACTAGAAAAGTATGTGAATTTAGGCATGGGAGGAAGGAAGGATCTGCTTTAAATTTAGTGTAGGGTCACTGAATCTTAATGATAGATTAAACAAGGGAGGTAGAATAATGAATAGGGGTATGCAGTGTGTAGCACTAATACCAGAAGTCCATGGTTTGTGGCGGTTTTTTAATGTCCTTTCCCATATGGTTTTGAATAGAGTAGGTTATGGCAGGGATGAGCTAAGGAATAGCTTTGTTAATGAATAAATAGGAGTAATTTTTTTTTAACAGGAGACTTCAGACAGTTTATTTAGAAGGACTGCTTATTTAATGAATCGTGATTTAAAAAAGAAATTCTCTGATCTTAGTTATACATTAAGTGGAATGCTAGGGTATTCCTGTTATTTTCTTTCTAAAATAGCTATATTTACATTTCAGAGCCAGCCCTAAGACCGAAATCCTTGGGATCGGATTGTAACTGCCTTAATTAAAAGCCAGTTGTATGGAGCTTCTGAGCATTGGCAGTATCAGTCCTTAGTTTGGATTTGGTGTGCAGTATTAGACTTTAGTTCATAGTGTCAATTCACTTTGATAAGCTTTAATTAAATTGTCCCTTGCAACCAGCATCCAACTCTATCTCATTCACCTAAAATTAACTAGGTATGTGATTTTGGTGCCTATTGTCTTATTACAACCTTGCTCTTAGCCATGGCAGCTACTTTCCTTAATATATCCTCCCTGCCTTCCCACCCACATATCTCTTGGAGAGAGTAATACTGAAAGCTGATCTTGGAAACTAGCAAGTTAAAATCAGAAAACCTAACCAGGTATACTTCAATATCTCTCAGCGTTGTTCTTTGGAAGAGATTACTTAATATGTCCGAAAGGAGAGGTTAAATAGGTTGTCTCTGGTGCCTTGGTTAAGCAGAGTGAAGGGAAGTGTAACTCTCCTGACTCCAGGGCCCCAAATGCAAACACTGGCCTAGTTGTTCCCAAACTTTCTCCTTGATGTGGATGACTTGAATGGTTTATTTTCACTTGATGAGCCACACCCCCAGGCCACTTTAGTATTCAGACCCCAACACTAAGTCCCTTTGTTGTCTTTGTTTTTTGCATTTTTTTGTTAACAAGAAAAGATAAAATTATAAGAGACCTGATTATAGACTGAGCTTCCATTGCTGATGGTTCCCACCACTTTTTTCAGCATCTCAGAGAAAGGCAAAGGCCTGGATGGGCAACAGAAAGCAGCAAAGCAAACATAAACATCATGTCTGAGCATCAGTGTAGTGCTACCAGAATGGGAAAGGGTACACAGTTTTCATCAAAATATAAAGACGATCTTTGCCCCAAACAGTAGGATTGGCAGCACTTTTAAAAACTTGAAGTTGCTAGAGAAGCAATGGTCTTTTCTTATTTAAAAAAAAAAAAAAAATTAACAGGAAAGAAGAAATGGATTAAGAATTTTAAAAATCTGCATTATCATCCAGACCTAGATGTTAACTAACTGAATGACATTTGGGCAAGTAGTTTAATTTCTGTATTTGTGTGTATAAAAAATTTAAAAGGAAATGCAATTCTATAAGAAAACAAATTGGTAGGGTAGATCAATGCCATTGCCCCACAATTTTACATTAGAACATGTAGAGGTTGCAAATAAAACAAATACTTGACCAGAGTTTCACTTGTCCAGATCAAAAGCATAGAAGAGGGATTGGTTAAGAGTGCCCAACTGCTGAGAGAAGGAAAACTAGAATAATGAGGTAGGGCATAATTGATTTACTGTATTTTGGCAAAGTAGAATATCAGCAGGCCCAAAGTGTAAATGTCTTCATATTCTTTTATTCCAGACAAAACTCTTACATTAGCATGGGTTGGAAACTCAAGGCTTTGGGCAAAAGCTTATATGAGAAAGAGTTTTTGCTACCCCTCACTTTATGAAGTTTACTGTTTTAACTGTTCTTCTCTTGCCTTGATTTATTTTCCTTGAAAATTTTTTATCTTGCTATTTCTTTCCCAGTTGTGTGTGACACCAGGAACTGCCCTCTTACTGTGAAGGCCGCATTCAATTGTTGAAACAATAACAAGTTTCTATTTGATCTGGCAGTTGTCATTCCTCTATAGCACTTAAAAGTACAAAAATCTGTAGCCTGTAACTTGCTCTTTATTGCCTATTACAGCACAACAGGTCTGAAAAGGCTCTCTTGGTCTCATGACAGAGGTTTTATTCATAGTTGGTCACTCTTACTTGTTACCACTTAATGCCCATCATTTAGAGTAAGTGTAAAAGGTCTCATAGAAAATTCTTACACACTACAATTATAAAAGTGTCAGGTAGAAAAGAATTTTAAAGATAATTTATTATAACCCTTTATTTTACAGAAGAGGAAATTTAGGCTAAGAGAAGATACACTATAGTGGTGAAAGAATCTAGACTTCAGAATCTCAGAAAACTAAATTAAACCCTAATCTCACCATTTATTAACTGGAATAACTTATTTGTTGTCTCTGAGCTTCAGTTTGCTCACTTGTAAAATGAAGATAGTAGTATATGTAAAGGTTATTGTGAAAATGATATGTTAAAACCAAGTTCCTGGTTTGTAGAAGATACTGAACAAATGTTCATTTGTGTCTCTTTCCTTCCCCTTTCCTTTGTTCAGGGTTACTTATAATTAGTAGCATAGCTGAAATGAAAACCAGGTTGTTGGGGCGCCTGGGTGGCTCGGTCGGTTAAGCGTCCGACTTCGGCTCAGGTCATGATCTCAGGGTCCGGGAGTTCGAGCCCCGCGTCAGGCTCTGTGCTGACAGCTCAGAGCCTGGAGCCTGTTTCAGATTCTGTGTCTCCCTCTCTCTCTGCCCCTCCCCTGTTCATGCTCTGTCTCTCTCTGTCTCAAAAATAAATAAACGTTAAAAAAAAAAAAATTAAAAAAAAAATAAAAAATAAAAAAAAAATAAATAAAACCAGGTTGTTCTGTCTCCAAGGGCATGTCTTTACTCTGAATAAAAACAAACAAAACAAAATTCTTGTTACAGAAGTAATAGAAACTTCAAAAAGATAAAAATGAAATAAAATTAACTCATAATCCCATGATACTGAGAGAACAAATTTTACCTTTATTATGTATCTTTTTTTCTGTGCATTTATTATGTATCTTATTTTCTGTACATATAGTATGCATATATATATATATAATAAGCAGAAATGTACATAATTTTATAGCCTTGTTTTTCTAATATGTAACAACTTTTAATGTTAGTAAATATTCTTCTACATCAGGGTCAGCAAACTTCTTCTGTAAAGGGCTAAATAGTAAATATTTTAGGCTTTGCAGACCATATAGCCTCTGTTACATCTACTCAGCTCTGCCATCATGGTAATTCAGAAGCAGCCGCAGACAATATATAAAAATGGAAGTGGTGGTATTCCAGTACAACTTTATTTACAAATATAGCAGACCAAATTTGGCCTCTGGGCTGTACTTGACTGACCCTGGTTCTACATCACCATTTTAGTGGATGCATGATATTTTACTTATTTATTTAATTATCCTATTTTTGGATATTAAGAATGGTGCCAGTTTTGCATGTGTCTGATGATATACTAGGTGCATTGAATATCTCTATAGCTATAGGGATAAATTGGTTTATAAATTTGGTTTTATACATAATTATATCCTTAAGATTAACATGTACACTGCATCTGACATTATATCAAATTGTCTGCTAAAATTCAGACTTAAAAATCAAAACATTTTGGATATACAAGTATTTCTTGGTTTACATAATCAATCTTTGAAGTAGTACATAAAATTGAACTTTATAAAATGGTTTTAAGTTAAAGTAAAACTTCTAAAAATGTTCTTATAATTGCTCTAGTTATTTCTAGGATTGACTTTTGACTTAATTGGTGTTTTCCATTGTGGAAGGAGTTATAAATTGATTGACTCATTTACTTGATTTGTTTTTTTTTTTTTAATTTATTTATTAATTTTGAGAGAGAAAGAGACTGTGCAGTCAGGGGAGGGGCAGAGAGAGAGAATCCCAAGCAGACTCTACACTGTCACCTGTGGAGCCTAACACAGGGCTCGAACTCACAAACCGTGAGATCATGACCTGAGCCAAAACCAGGCGTTGGTTGCTTAACTGACTGAGCCACCCAGGTGCCTTAATTTACCTGATTTTAAAAGGGGGAGATCAAGAGTCGATTCTCTACTGACTGAGCTTGCCAGAGGCACCAACAAAGTTAGCTTTAAAAGTTATGATAGTTTGGGGTGCCTGGCCAACTCAGTAGAGCATATTACTCTTGATCTCGGGGTCATGAGTTCAAGCCCCATGTTGGGTGTAGAGTTTACTTAAAAATAAAATTAAAACAAATGTTTGATGTGTGCTGGCTAATACAAAAATAAACTTTTTATAAATTCTTTCAAAAAAATAATAAAGGGAAATTTTAAGAGCATTTATTGAATGACTGATACATTCATTGCAGGCATTAAAAAAGTATTTGTTTCTATTGGGCCATTAAATAGTTGGAAAAACTGCACTCTCTTACTGTTTCCATAAAGTATAGAGAGGAGATATTGCCCTGTAAGACAAGGTCTTGACTGACTCATAGGAGGTTAACCTTCTGTTATTTTTCCTTTGGGTCTTGTTTCAGCTAGCCTATGAGGGAGACAAAAAACAAACAAACTTTTCATTTGCTTCTAACATAGTTTCCTTTATTTTTTTTTAATGCTTATGTATTAAAATTTTTTTTAATGTTTATTTACTTTTGAGAGAGAGAGAGAGACAGAGTACAAGTAGGGGAGGGGCAGAGAGAAAGGGAAACAGAATCTGAAGCAGGCTCCAGGCTCTGAGCTGTCAGCACAGAGCCTGACATGGGGCTCAAACTCAGGAACTGTGACATCATGACCTGAGCCAAAGTCAGTTGCCTAACTGACTGAACCACCCAGGCATCCCAAATGTTTATGTATTTTTAAGAGAGAGAGCACAAGCAGGGGAGCAGCAGGGAGAGGGGGATAGAGGATCCAAAGTGGATTCCAGGCTGACAGCAGTGAGTCCAATGTGGAGATCGATCTCAACTGTGAGATCATGACCTGAACCAAAGTCAGATGTTCAACCGACTGAGCCATCCAGGTGCCCCCAAATATAGTTTTCTGATGTTTAAGAACATTTCTTAATTCAGCTGATGTATACAGGTGTCTTCCAAGTTTATTTAGTGTGACCAGTAGATAATTTATTGTGGATTTGCAGTTTTACTACAATGTCCAAATACATATTATAGCCAGAAAGCAATCACTTAGTTTAAGGTAGAAAACTGAAGAAAAGCACAGATTCTCAATGGTGAAGACATTATCAATTATTTCAGTGCTATAAAGTCTGTGGTAAAGAGGTAGTAGGGTGTCATTAGTTTCTTAGACTAACAATGATCGCTTTATCATTCAAATAAAATTATAGCCTGTCTAGAATTTTTGCAACAAATCATTGTTAACCATAATTGTTCTCAAAAAGGATTGGCTACATTAGGCACAAATTCAGAGAGACTTTAGAATGAGTATACTAGAGAGGTATGGTTATCTGGGAAAGCCTATAACTCATACATCTTAAAACAGTGCTTCTTAAACTTGGCTTAGTAAGAATTACCTTGAGGGCTCATTAAAACACAGAGTTTTAATTTATACAGAGTTGTATTTATTGTATTTATTGTTTATGATTTCAACTTCTGCAACTTCACAATTTCTCTAAACCTTTTGTTTTTCCAGAAAGCTCTTAAAAGTTAGCATCTTTCCTATTTGAGAAACATTCTCAGCCTTGCTCATCTAAGTACCTTAGGAATTCTCTTTTAAAATTCAGGTTTAACCTTTAGCTTAAGATACGAACTTATTTCAAACTATTTTTTTTAATGTATTTATTTAGAGAGAGAGAGAGCACCTGCGTGCCAGCAAGCAGGGGAGGGGCAGAGAGAGAGGGAAAAAGAGAATCTCAAGCAGGCTTTTTGCCTGCTTTTTGCAGGGGCTCAAACTCACAAACTGTGAGATCATGACCTGAGCTGAGATGGAGAGCCAGACGCTTAACTCACTGAGCCACCCAGGTGCCCCACAAATTTATTTTAATAAACTTATTATCATTAGTCCAGTCACTTTATTTTTTTTTATTTTTTTTTAAATTAAGTTTATTTATTTTGAGAGAGAGTGAGTAGGGAGGGACAGAGAGAGAGGGAGAGAGAATCCCAAGCAGGCTAGTTCAGTCACTTTAAATATGGCCTAACGAAATACAAATCGAAACCACACTCAGATATCGCCTCACGCCAGTCAGAGTGGCTAAAATGAACAAATCAGGAGACTATAGATGCTGGAGAGGATGTGGAGAAACGGGAACCCTCTTGCACTGTTGGTGGGAATGCAAACTGGTGCAGCTGCTCTGGAAAACAGTGTGGAGGTTCCTCAAAAAAATTAAAAATAGACCTACCCTATGACCCAGCAGTAGCACTGCTAGGAATTTACCCAAGGGATACAGGAGTGCTGATGCATAGGCGCACTTGTACCCCAATGTTTATAGCAGCACTGTCAACAATAGCCAAATGATGGAAAAAGCCTAAATGTCCATCAACTGATGAATGGATAAAGAAATTGTGGTTCATATACACAATGGAATACTACGTGGCAATGAGAAAGAATGAAATATGGCCTTTTGTAGCAATGTGGGTGGAACTGGAGAGTGTGATGCTAAGTGAAATAAGCCATACAGAGAAAGACAGATACCATATGTGTTCACTCTTATGTGGATCTTGAGAAACTTAACAGAAACCCATGGGGGAGGGGAAGGGAAAAAAAAAAAAAAGAGGTTAGAGTGGGAGAGAGCCAAAGCATAAGAGACTCTTAAAAACAGAACAAACTGAGGGTTGATGGGGGGTGGGAGGGAGGGGAGGGTGGGTGATGGGTATTGAGGAGGGCATCTTTGGGGATGAGCACTGGGTGTCGTATGGAAACCAATTTGACAATAAATTTCATATATTGAAAAAAAAATATGACCTAACTTTGCAATTATTACATCATTTTCACCCACACCAAAATTTTAGGAAAGGGAATTATGAATATAACCATTTTTCTAATGTAAGTGTTAAATCTTATCCTTGGTAATTTTGCAGGATGGCTAAAATCCATTTCCGAGTAAATGCATTCAGATGCATTTCCATATTTGATTGGTTTGATTATCATCATTCCCAGTAATCTTTTAAAATGCCAGTTGTCAAACTTCCTTACTGACAGGTAAGAAGTGGAATAAGTTTTTAAGTATGGTATACAAAGCAAAACTTAGTTACAGTTGTTAGAACGAAGAATTCAGTTAGAGCCAAAAGATGTTTTAAAGAGCGGAATACAGTTAGTTCAAAGCCTAATTGAAAGCAACTTCAATTTTATAGTTTTCTTCAAACAACATCTTCATTGTTTTCTGGAAAGATGGTATTTGAGAAAAAGAAATGTCTCCAGTTACTGTTTTTATGAGGAGAGAATTGCTGAGTCTTTTAAATGGTTAATGAGAAGAAGTAATAGTTAAACACTTGGAGCATTGATTTCTGATTTGAATTCTCCAACACAGGCCAGCCCTGAGGGAAGGGGGAAAAAAGCTTGCTAATTAACATTTGATTACTGATGCCACCTTCTCATTCCCCTTGCACCATCCGGTTTCAAGTGTTTTTGTTCAGGAAGGGTTTTTAGGAGGGTTTTAACTTGCATCTTAGTAAAACAAATCCATCTGCAACTGGGATGAGTATATAATATGTTAAGAAAAGAAGAAGAAAAAGAAAAGTCCTTAGATATGAAGTATGTGTACAAAACCCAGTCTGGATCAGGAATGATTTGGTTTTTTAAGTATAAGCCTTTCAGAGCACCAAAGATTGCTAGGAAACTGGAAGTAAGCCTAGTCTGTATGCTTTATTTTGATTTAAACACCCACACACAAATTCTTATTTTTTCAGTGCAGTTATTATTTAGCAAACTCTTAACCAGAGCATCATTTGATAGTGTGAAATACTTGGAGTTCAAAGTTTGATATATTTAAAATTTGGATAAATTCACATTCTAATATGACCAAAGGCTTTCTAATATTGGTAAGAGAATGATTGTAGTTTCAGGGTGCCTTTTGGTAAGAGTTGTAATCTGCCATAGTATTCTTAATTCAAAAAATGTGAGAAGTAGAATGCTCATAAATTGGTAGCTGTTCTAATCCCATGGCAATTATTTTGTTTCTATTTTTATTAAAATGTTTGATATGTTAAGAATCTTGGGCCAGATTTCAAAATTTTAAAGATGTTGACATAAGTTAATAGCACTTTACAACTGTTTTAGTTAGTAGCAGTCTGGCAAATCCATAGCCTGAATGATAACATTTGGTTCATGGAGTAGTTATATGGGAAACCAACATGACAGGCTTAATTTTTAAATGAATCTCACGAGAGGAAAATGTTATGTGGCCTTTTAAAAAAATGTAGACTTTTTAGTGTGATAAAAGCAAAAGCTCAGACTTTTCTCATCTAAGGAAAAAATTCACCTAATATGCTTATTATATATAATATTTGTGTTTTTTACCTGAAATTATCTACAGTTTTCCTTTTTGATCTATTGACTTTTTACTCTTTTTCTTCCGTATTCTAGCATTGAATGATTTTAAACTTTCCCTCATTACTTGCTTGTCTTACATATGTTTAGCTCTTCCTGTTCCTAGGATTAACTCCAATACTGTCACAAAATCAGAGGATTTTAGAACTTTGAAAATTAGAAGTGATCTTGTTTTATTCTCTTCTGATATTGAATAAACTAAGTCTCAGAAAGATTTCACCAACTTGCCCACAATAACAGCTGAGCAACATTAGGACTAGAAATCTAGTTCTCTCTTCTCATTATGCCATAATATCTCAAACCTTGTGACTTTTCTATCAGAATCTTCTTTCACTTGGATAATACCGGAATGACATTTAAAATTCTCTGAAATGTTTTTCAGTAGTTTGATCAACATTTAACACACAAAGAATGATTTTATTAAGGCTGACAAGTTATCTACTAAGTTTTTTATATTTCAATTTGAATACCTACAAACAGCTCATTTGAGGCTAATCTTAGAGACTCACAATTTAGCCTTTAAGCAGAATAATTTCCTAAGAATTCTTTTCTAAGAAATTCTGATAAAATTTAACTAAAAAATAAAATTGTTTGAAAATTTTTGGAACTCAAAAGAAAACTTTGTGGGAGATGATTATCATGTTTAATTTTATATTAAACGTGTTCATAATAAAGTGATCTTTCCCCAGTGCTGTGTTTATCACTGAAATTTCCACATTGAGGAAATAGTGAAGTTTGAAGTCAAGATCACTGCTTAGCTTTTTACATTAATTATAGTATAATAAACAGATATTAATAATGAAAAGCAAGTAAACAAATCGGTAGTATATTCTGTACTATTTCAAATTTATCTGATCTTTTTTCTTAGTCACAACTATTTTATCTGAAGCAATGGGAAGAAATGAAACTATCCTTTTAGGAAATCTAGAAATCTCCAAACTCTGGAAAGTCTATTGTCAATCTAGAATACTTGATCCATATACAGTATAGTTTGCAACATAGCTTTAATATTCGTCTGGTAATCAAAGCAATTATTAAATTTCTTCAGAACTAATTGAAACATTTGCATAGTTTAGCAGCCTGAAATCTCATAGATTTAGAGCTTAATGTATAACCAGAATTGAAAAGATTATGAAGGTTCAGCAAAATATTGAGCCAATGCTGATCAAAGAAAATGTGTAAGACAAAAAGGCCCTTAGGAAATGTTACCCTGTGAAGTGCCACTTGTCCTTAACTGGAATTTAACACAAATCTCTAAAGATGAAACTCCATCAGAAGTAGCACAATAATGGCAGCTGGGGATGCCAGCTACAGCAGCCTAACCTGTGTGTGCTCTTACTGCCTCTCTTGAGTGCTGTCCAATCTCTCAAATTAGTCACTCTCAATTTCTCTGTTCCTCCCTGTCCCTTTTCCACCTTCCCTGTAGTCCTGCCTTTGTCCCCACAATCTCTTGCTCTCCTTCCTCTGTTTTTCTGTCCTCCTTCCCTCTCTGAGAGAACTCTGTGTTCTTCATTTGATTTGTGATGACCTTAAATTCATCTGCATCATTTTATACACAGCTATATTTTGTTATTCAGGTTTCCTAGAATACTAATCTCTTAAAAGAATAATTTTTAACTTTTGTGTACGTTTGGGATTTTTTCCTTCTCTGCAAGATTATGGTGTAAAATTTTAATTCCATAAAACTATCAATGAAGATGCTAGAATTTCAGTATCTACATTAGTAAAAGCATCACTCATTTTGTACTTTTGCTATCATATCACTTATCTTTCTTTCATATAATGGTAAAATTTGTCTATAGTTACAGCTTTGATAAAATACAGAATTATTTTTGGAAAACTAGTTTGTTTTCTCTTAAATTGTTGCTTAGTGGTTGTGGTTTAGTACATGATTCTTTTCACTAAATCTCAGAAACTGTCAATTTAGCTTTTTTATTGGAACAGTCAAACATTAGCCTAATATGTTTTATGTTGTACCATCTCAGCCAAGGTCTGTCTGCATTAACCAGTTTATTCTATGACAAGTTGCTTAACAGATGTCATTCTGGGAAGAACAATGAAGCCAAATACTTGTGCAATGTCTAACATTACTCTAACTTTGATCACTTTTGTTCAGCACATCAGTCTGGCGTTGTGCTTTATACCAACATAACACTATAGCCAGAACATGCTTTTCAGGCTTAGAATAGCAAAGGAATGTTATTCATTTCAGTGCAGTTACAGATGAGTTAATAGAAGAAGAAAAATACTGTTTATTTCATAATACCATATTGTTGTGATTTGGAATTAAGGTGGAATTTAAAGAATCCCACTCCAGAGTTATTTGTTTATATACTCAATCCGTAGTATTTGTGTATACTCTCCAAAGCTAGGGTAGACTTGCCACCTTTCCAACAGATGTAAATACTTGTCTTGCCTTTCCCCCCCAAAAATAGCTGATGAAACTTAGTGTATCTAGACAACATAATTCAAAAATAACTTTAAGAAAGGAATTTTGTGTTAAGGCATAAAGTTTCAGACTACCTCTTCTGTCCTTTCCCTCTCTTTTATTAATATAATAGATAATATAATAATAAATAGGTATTTATGGAACACCTTTCTCCTTAAGCATGACAAAATAATCTTAGCTAGTGGAAGTGGTCAGAAGTTTATCCAGTTGCATTTGGTTGTATTGTTGGGTTGATAATAACTAACGAAAATTTCCAAACTTAATGTGACTGACCATAAACAAAATACTGCATGGTAGAAAGGCCATTGCTAAGAACCTCTGAAAAAAGCTGTTTGTTTGAATTGAGTGGGGACCAAACCATGCCCCCAAGCTCCTCAGTTCTCACTTACATAGTCTTTTTTCACAGGTGTACATTAGAGATAAAAATAGATTGAGTTCCATGTTTTTTTTGTTTTGTTTTTTTCTTTTCCTTGGTGAATATATATCTCTATTTCACTGGAAGGATAACTTAGATGTGTTTGTGTATAATAAACAGTAATGTGATACAAGATGCTGTAATTAGACAACATGATACTTTAGGTTTCTGCATTTTTAAAACATGAACGAATGCTGCTTGTTTTCTATATTGAAGTGGTATTATTGAACAGATTATGTTCAATACTAGCTTCATTTGTTACAGTCGGGTAATCCCATAACTAACTTTGAAGAGTTAATGAAGATGGATGATCTCTCCATTCTTAGGATTTGTCATTTTTTTAAATTTGTACTTTGAGAATAAAACAGAATTTCTGTAACCGGTTTAGAAGAAAAGCTGAAGACCAGTATGACAACTCTTAATTACTGGGTAACATAGAGTTTAACCTTCCAACACTTTATTCTGATAAGTTACTTACCTCCTGTCCTTTTAAAATGAAAAGGCATAATGTTGCATGTTGAGAAAAATAGTTTTTCATCTTTAACAGTATTTAAAAAGAATCATTGAGAGGCAATTTTCAGGAAGACCCTAAATAGTATGTTAATGGATGGCTCTCAGTTAATAAATATGCTGTTGAAGTAGTTTTTAATTTGGGGTGAGATCAAAGAAATAATCTGTCTTTTCATATCTTTTAAAAAAAATTTAATGTTTGTTTTTGAGACAGAGACCAAAAGCACAAGCGGGGGAGGGGCAGAGAGAGAGAGAGACATAGAATTTGAAGCGGGCTCTAGGCTCTGAGCTGTCAGCACAGAGCCCAACATAGGACTTGAACCCACAAACTGTGAGAGCATGACGAAGTCGTAACACTGAGCCGAAGTCAGACATTTAATCTACTAAGCCACCTAGGCACCCCCACTCCCCGCCCCACTGTGGTTTTATATCTGTGAAACTTCTATCAAACAGTCAAAACCTTCAGGTTTTTCTTCCTGGCCTCTCCAAAAAACAAAACAAACAAAAACTACTCTCTTCTTTCTCCCACATAGAAACTTAAAGTATATCTTTTTTTTATTACACATCATGAGTCATTTAAAAATTTAATATATTATTAACATTTATAATTATGGTCCATGAGAGGTGAAAACTGTGTACCTGAAGCTTCTTGACTGAATAGAAACTTGAAGCCATTCAGGAATATAAAAACATCTGCAGAGGGAGATGTTTCTTGAACTACTATTTCATCTAGCTTTCATTGAGGATCTACTTTTAAATTTGGTTTAGATTATTTTTACAAAATTTTTCTGACTCTTGTTTTCCTAGTTTCAAATTCTGTTTCAATCCAGAAGAAAAAGGAAATACAATGTATATCATGTAAGTGGCAACAATCATAAGTCATATGGAAACCTTATTTTAATTGTGATGTCTCTTTCTTTGTATAGGTAAAGAGAAATGTGTATGACCTTACGAGTATCCCCGTTCGCCATCAGTTATGGGAGGGCTGGCCAGCTTCTGCCACAGATGACTCAGTAAGTGACCATTGAGTTGTCATTTTTTTATTCTCTTCTCTCTTTTGCCATTTTCAGTCTAATTGGCTGTGATTATCACAAAGCAGAATCAAATGCTTTGAATATTCCACTGAAAGAACTTTAGAAATCAAATAATGTGAAAATGAGTTCTAATAATTTGAGGTCACTTGCAGAACACATATCATAAACCAAGTAACATCAGCATTCTTTTGGTAATGTTACAGTATCAGTATCAGGAATTTGATGCTGCTTGATTTAATTTTTTCCTTGATAAAAAGAATGTATTTAGACATTCCTAATGAAATATCCCAAACACAAAATAGTTTTTCCTAAATTACAGATGTCTCAAAATCAACCTAATCATATTTAGTTTTAAAACTACATTTCCCATAGTAGATTGATACTTTTTAAAAAAGTTAATTTGTATAGTAATATTGATGGCACTCTATTCTTAAACATACCCATAATTTTCACCAGCATAACAAGCTGGAGGAAAAGATTTAGTTTATTATTTTTACCTATTATTATATCTATTTACAATGATTATCCTATTGTTAATTTTGAAACCTTTCTTATCTATACTGTTTGCAGTGATCATTCTTTTCCAAGAGAGTAAATTTTATTGTCTAAGGAGGCCAATTGTAATTACATTTTCGCCACTTTTTCCCATGTTCTTGGCTGTTCTAACCAGACACCCTTTAAAAAAAAAAAAAGTGAAAAATGAGAATGTTTCAAGAATTTTGACGTTAACTCTAACGTGTATAATAAATCAGACTGCAAAGAAATTGAGACCTTGTAAACATCTTACAATAATAAATACCCAAATAATAATATTGTATTATCTAGTAAATATTACATTTCCATCTGGATAATAATTACTCCTTCTCTCTCAGCACCAACATCATACATTTTGTGGAAGATAGAAATATTTTTAAATAATTTATGTAGATGCCACTTGAGTCTAAATTATTCCATAGTTTAAACACTGTGCCTTTGGAAAATGCTTTATAGATTATGAAACTTTAAAAATAATCAGAAAATAGGGGCGCCTGGGTGGCTCAGTTGGTTAGGCATCCGAGTTCAGCTCAGGTCATGATCTCACAGTTTGTGGGTTTGAGCCTCACATCGGGCTCTGTGCTGACAGCTCAGAGCCTGGAGCCTGCTTCAGATTCTGTGTCTCCCTCTCTCTCTGCCCCTCTCCCTCTCACAGTGTGTGTCTCTCTCAAAAATAAGTATTAAAAAAATATTTTAAGTAATCAGAAAATAGAGAAAAAAAATTTTAAGTGAATCCTTCCAGAAAAAAATTGTTTACATATAGGCACATTTCTTTCCTTTTTTTTTTAAAGAATTTTTTTATGTTTATTTAGTTTTGAGAGAATGAGCGAGACAAAGTGTGAGTAGGGGAGAGGCAGAGAGAGGGAGACACAGAATCTGAAGCAGGCTCCAGACTCTCAGCTGTCAGCACAGAGCCCGACGCAGGACTTGAACTCACAAAATGTGAGATCATGACCTGAGCCAAAGTCTGCTGCTTAACTGACTAAGCCACCCAGGCGCCCCTAGGCACATTTATTTCTAAGCAACTGATTTTAATGTTGATATAGTAAATCATTAGAATTATTGGCTGGTTTTCCATGGCTAAGGGGTAGGGATGTGGTTGCTGGTTTTAGTTTGGATTGTTTTTTTCCCTGTTGGTGAAATTATTGGTGAAATTCTGATTGAAGAGCAAGAACACAAAGTAATAAAGTCCAGAAATGTGGGACTTCATAGGATTTGAAAAGCCAACTGCCCTGAGGTGCCATTTTTGTGGAAACCAGACTGAAATAGACTTTTCAGATGCAAGTTCTAAGAGTGATAGGCAAATTTAGTGGAAAATTTAGTGAAAAATTGTTAGTATTATAGTAGTGAATTGCTCTATAGCATCATGCCTTATACATCTTAGGTGTTAAATAATTGAAGAAAATTGACACAGTCTTTTATGAGGCCCATGTTTTAATGATTGTTATAACATTTAATTTTTTACCAAAGAGTTCTAATACAATTTCATTCCTATAGGAGAATATAGAAAGCAGCTTAAACTCATCGTTCAAGACTATAATACTACCTCATGCTGTATCTAAGTCACAGCTAACACAAGAGGGAATCTCCATTAAGAGACTTGATTTTTTTTTTTTTTGCCTCATTATTCATATTTGCACCTTGTCCCAGAACCTGTGAAGTGATGCCTGCCCACACCTCCCCAGAGCAAATGTTGCCACATTGGCAGGATGTTGCCTTGAGCTGTATGATTTGATACAACAAAGATGTTCAGGGCCAGGCTGCTTTTAACTGGTGCCATAGCAGATCCACTAGCTCCAGTACTTAAATTTTGGCAAAAATAGCTTATAACTGTAGTCTTCTAAGGAGATTCTAGGCAAATAAATGTTGTGAAACCTTTCTTTCATTAGGATTATGAAAACTCATAAAGCTGGTGCTTGTAATCTATATTGTTGCAGGTGATGGTGTTTTTATACGTATTTAAATCACTCAAGTGGAGGCATCTGCTACAAAACAAGATCGTCCTCACAGCTTAGGGCATGAATTGGGTACAGCTGAGAAATGTCAGCTGTGTAAACAGCCTGAAATGTGTTACCAACAAAAATATAATTAATTTCTTTCCAACACAGTGTGCCATAACTTAATACTTAGAATGGTTTAACTTTCAGAGAAAGCACCTGAACATTTTCTTCCCAGTGCCAGAGTAGAGGATTGATTATAAAGGTCATTAAAAGTGAGGTTAGTTTGCGCTTTTCCTGCTCAATTGCAGATATTTGTGTGGCTTTGAATATATAGTAGCTTTAGATAAACAGTGGCTTCCATGAATTTATGGAAACATCTTAGATCAAGAAGTGAATGGGTTTGAGATGATGCAAATGTTCTAAAATTAGATCATGGCCAGGTTGCACAACTCTATAAATTTACTAAAAATCATTTAATTGAACATTTAAAAATGAGTAAATTTTATAGCATGTAAATTATACCTCACAAGCTATTTTTTATAAAAGTTAATGGAGAACTAGATTAAAATACTTTTTTCATTTACATTTTTATGTTGTATGAGAAATTTTTTGCAATAACACAGAAGATGTTTTCTTTAGCGTACTTCTCATTAACCTTTGACTTAGCAAACAGGACAAAGAAATAGACTCCTTATAATTAGATTCTTGTATAATCTTAAGTCTCTTACCAATCTGATAGACTACACTTTTTTGACATTTTCAGTGCTACTCAATGAAGTCAACAATCATTTAAAACATTGTTGTTCCATCTCCCTTCAGAGTTAAAATATTTTCTTTGCTTGTAGTTGTACTCTAATGGGGTATGGGATACTGTATGAATTGTCAATAACTCTTTCAGTTCCTTTTGCACTCTTTCACCAGGGAA
This sequence comes from Panthera onca, assembly GCF_046562875.1. NCBI lineage: Eukaryota > Metazoa > Chordata > Mammalia > Carnivora > Felidae > Panthera > Panthera onca. Next base: position 181,161,513 of record NC_138346.1, read on the forward strand.
ATAGGTATCTAAAGCTGCACCAGTAGGGGAATGTTTTCATGCTGTGACAGTTCAGCTGTGAGAACAAGGAGTTGCAAGTAGGCGAAATCTCATTTTACACTTTAACAAGGACGCTCTTGGATTCCAGAGAGTAGAAATAATTTTAACACTCTGAATTATGTCTAGACACCTTATTTATTATAATGCAGATAATTTGAATATACATAGTTTTAAAAATTCCAAGTTTTAATAATGCTTGTACAAAGAAAGAAAAATCCTTCAGGATTATTTTATTAAAAACAATATTTTATAGTTTAATGTATTTTAATAGGAAACTTACAAGAACAGCACAGAAGACAGACAACATTAAAAACATGTACTTGCATGTAGGACAACTCAGAAAAGTATAGTGAATGGTTAGAATCTACTGTATGATAAAAATGCTACAAACACCATTTAGTTGCCGTCAGTAAGAAATTTACTTGTTTTTAAAATTTTTTTTGAATGTTTATTCATTTTTGAGAGAGACAGAGACAGAATGCGAGTGGGTTAGGGGCAGAGAGAGAGGGAGACACAGAATCCGAAGCAGACTCCAGGCTCTGAGCCATCAGCACAGAGCCCAATGTGGGGCTCGAACTCATGAGCTGTGAGATCATGACCTGAGCCGAAGTCAGATGCTCAGCTGACTGAGCCACCCAGGTGCCCCAAGAAATTTACTTGTTTTTTAAAAATCCAAATGCTGGCATTGTCCCGAAAAATTTAACAGGTTTATTTACTATTGTTATAAAGTTGAACTGCAAAAGTTGTCCACTGAAACATTTTGACTCACATTAATGCCTTATGTCCCCATATTTATATTAAAAATTGACACACAAATGAAAGTGGAAAAACTGTCAGTACCTAATTTCTGTCCCCTATTTTTTCACTTATAATCATATACTTATATGCATTTTGACCCTCTGGGGAAAAAAAAGTTCAGAACTACAAATAACTTGTAGAGGAGAATTTCTTTTTAAAGAATGAAATGTTTTCCATCATAGTGGATTCTTTTTTTTAAATTTTTTTTAATGTTTATTTATTTTTGAGACAGAGAGAGACAGAGCATGAGCAGGGAAGGGGCAGAGAGAGAGGGAGACACAGAATGTGAAGCAGGCTCCAGGCTCTGAGCTGTCAGCACAGAGCCCGATGCGGGGCTCAAACTCACAAACTGTGAGATCATGACCTGAGCCGAAGTCGAACGCTTAACCGACTGAGCCACCCAGGCGCCTCCATAGTGGATTCTTAAGTATGTCCTCCATGTATGAGGCATGCTAGCTGGATGTCTTTTGGCATGAATGTTACACGTTTGGCATGGATAGCACACACTGGTTCTTCAAAAAGGCCTACCAGATAAGCCTCGCTTGCCTCCTGCAAAGCACCAATAGCTGCACTCTGGAAGCACAAATATATTTTTATATCCTGAGCAATTTCTTGCACCAGCCACTGGAAAGAAGTTTGAGAATCAAAAGGTCAGTGGACTTCTGATGACATCTAATTTCAGAGTGCCACAGTACCAGGCCTATAACAATGAGGTTTCTTCACCCTTCCAGTAGGGGGTGCACTCTTGTCAGCAGCTTTTGTATCAGGTTGCTTCCTCTGTGCTTTAGAAGTGTTGGATTTGCTGGCAGTCTGCTTTTTAGGAGCCATGGTGTAGAGAACTCTTACTTACCCCCCTTCTCCTTTGGCTGGAGCTGGGCAAGTTAGAGGCAGTGCAGCAGCGCTGCAAGCACAATTTAATTCTTCTGTTTTTAGTACTTTTTTATTGTGTGCCTTTTTTTTTTTCTTTTGAGATTACTAATGGTCTGCCAGGGTTCCATCATTGGCTAGAGGAATGTGAACCCAGAATTTGAGAAAATAGGAATTTTTGATTCAGGTCTTTAGGCATGTGTTAGGAATTAGAAAGCTGCTTATATATTTTCACATTGAAAATGAGATCATTTACAAGTAGAATCATTACACAGTGACTTTTCTATAAAATAAAAATAAAACAAAAACCACACACATCCCTCCTGCCTTTTTGTATTTTTAAATAAAAAGAATTTGTGAACATAGGAATGTTATCTACTTTGATCCTTCTAATGGGGACCATTTTCTTCTGTAACTTCTCTCTGATGCATGTGTTTGTCAGGTGTCAAATTATGGACATTCCCTTGCCACTGGTTCCCTGCCCACCACTCTATAGGAGCTGCTGTCTGAAGAGACTGTCACAATTACCACATACTTAGAAAACAGTAGTTCTCTATTAAGTAAACTCATAAGCCTCTACTGTAGTCATTCCATCCATTGTTGCAAGGTTAATATTTCTGAGGTGCAGAATGAATTACATTCATCCTTGCTTACTTATCTTCAATGGCAACCCAGCACTTGCTGATTTATGTACAGATCTTTATGCTGGCACTCAAAACCCTTCATTCTTTGGTCTGAAATGTCTCTTGTAGGTTTATTTTCCCATAGGCCCAGAATAAATCATCAATAAATGTTTCTTGAATAAATGGTTGAATATGATAACATATATATCTCAGCTTAGGTAACTACTCATTTTGCCATTCCTTAAATATACCTGGTGCTCCCTTCTGCTCTGTGTCAGTTAATCATACTATTCCTTCTGCCTGGAATACCTACAGTAATTATTTCCTTCCTCAAGACCCTTCTTTAAGAAACTTTACCTTTATCCCTCTTCCCATGCCACCTTTACCAGCTCTCTTAGAAATTAGTTTATATTTCTGTTCCATTTAAACTTTTAAAATTATTTATTTTGTTCTTTCCTTCCTTAGTTCCTCTCACCTGGCTCCATTACTTACCATCTCAATAACCACAAACAATGAACCTTTCTGGGTGTCAGTCTCTATAACTATAGAACAGAGATAATCACTCCTAGAGATATTATGAAGACTGAAAGAGTCAGTATTTATAAATACAGTTACCCCTGAGTTTATTTCAAAGACTAAAGTAGTGCTAGATAGTGTCTAATGTAGTTAACCTTTGGCTATTACTGTTTTTAATCCATCTATCTGTTCATTCACTAGACATCTGTAGAACAACTCTTATAGGCCAGTAACCATGCTTGCCCTTAAAGTTGCAAGGATAAGGTTTGTTCTTCAGGTCCAATTCCTTAGGGATTGCAAAGTATAGTGTGAGACAGATACATAAACAATGATAATTGCAGTCTACGTAAATGCAGAGAGATCACAGAAGAGGGAGCAACCAATTTTGCTGACAGATGGGAGTGGTAAGAAAATGACTTCCCAAGAAAGCGACATTTGATTACATTTTAATTCATATTTTTGTGTTCCTCTCTTTTGTAAATTCTAAAAATTAGGAGTAAGCACTGTCTTCCTCATCTTTGTATGCTCCGTAAGGATCAAACATAGTGTTTTATACATTCACTCATTTGAATTGTTCAAAGTTTTGCTAAATTGACATCTATGATAATAAACAACTAAACAATGAATTTGTATGATTTTAGTAACTTGATAAACTGAGATTCAAGTTTCTAATAAAAATTAAATTATCTTTCTAATACAAATTTCTTTCCGATAAAAATTAAATTATCAAAACTCAGTATTTCTTTAGTGGCAAGTAGAACAACATAGTTGTGGGGGAGCAGGGCAACACCACGCTGATTTGTACGTGTGTATGTGTGTTTGTGAGAGAGCAGGGCAATCCAAGTTCATTGAATCCCAATATTGCTATTATTTGGATAAGTTAGTTATGGTATGAATTTCAGTTTCCTCATCTGCAAAGTGAGGATGACACCTTTGAAAGTCTATTGTGAAGATTAAATGGATTAACATAATAGGTTGAAACATGAAATTACCACTTTTTATGGACACAGTGGTTGAATATTAACAACTTCATATGGTTTTACCAAGTAGATAATACACATAATATAATGCAGGGTTTGGCAATTGTAACTGTCAGCCCAAATCCCACTCAACATTTATTTTTGTAAATAATGTTTTATTGGAACACAGTCACACCCATTTGTATATGTATTGTAAACAGCTTCTTTTACAGTATAACTAACAACAGGGATGTGTGGTTGCAACAAACGACATGCCCACAAAGCCTAAAATATCTGCTGTTTGAACCTTTACAAAAAAAAGTTTGCCAACCCCTGGTGTAACTAACATCTGGCATTTAGTAGGCCATTCAACAAACATTAGCTCCTTTTCCCTTGAGTGAGCACCTTCTGTATATCACATACACATGCAGAATCAGAAGCATTCTTTGAGTAACTTCAGGGTCATCCTATGCTATTTAAATTACTTTGTTGGCCCATCCTAGGTCAGACAAATTTAGGCAATCTTTGGATGTCTTCACTGGCTCTTTGTTTGGCAAGGTTATAGATAATGTTGCTTCTGATGGTAGTGAGACTCCATTGCTTCAGAGCATCCGTTGCCCTTGTCAACATATAGAGTCTTTTACAAATAACACAGGCAAAGACTAAACAGAAAGAACAGCTTTGAAAGCAGAGGGAAGTTTTATTTTTAAAGGAATGAAAAGTTGTGAAATGGACTATACCCTGAACAGAGAGAGAAATTTGGGAGGGTGGATGAAGCATTCAAGGGACGTATTTACTCAGTAAATATGAGGGCAAACACATGGAAGCAAGGCAGCCCCCAACACGATATTTACAAGCATTTTGACCTAATGCTGTGAATCTTGATTTTACAAGGGGTTTATTAAAATCCTAAGCCTGTAGACTACTGTTTCTGTCCATGAATAGTTAACTGCTATGGAAATTTTCTTCCCTCTATAAACTAGTGGAAGACTGGATAAAATATGTGAAATAACTATTTTCAGATATTAGACAACAGATAATGTAGGACTCTGAAGGAGACATACGAGCCCTATGGTAGTCTTACATTCTGCCTGGAGGAATTTCTGGATTCCAGAGTACAGAGATGAAAACAAAGCAGGAACTGGTTATTTTATTGAGTTTGAAAAGAAAGTGTTTAGGGAAGTCAAGGCAGCTAGACTTTGGAAGGCAAAGTACTAGCAGAGGAAAAACCTCTAGAAATCTACATAGTGTTCCCTTGGTGTTTAGTTGAATACCAATCTGTGCATGCAGATGGTGAAATTCCAGGAGGCTGGGTAAAGAACAACTGCCAGGAGAAAGAACAATTAACTAGGATCTGTAAGGCAAACAATTCTCAGAGCTCACATAGAACTGGGAATAGTTTGAGTTCCCACTGGCCATTGTGGAGACACCTCAGTGACTAAATGGGGCATTCAAAGGATATCCACCAGAAGAGTCACATCTTAATGGAGAGAATAAGCAAGGCTTAGGGTGAACCTACTCTAGGACTGCCTTTTTACACGCTTAAAAACAATCTTCAAAAGGAACAAGCTGATTAACAAATAACTGCCTCTAGAAAACAGAGTCCAGCATCCAGACAAAAATTACTATACATACGAACAGCAGAGAAACCTAACTCACAATCAGGAGAGAAATTAGTCAAAAGAAATACACATAGAAATTACTTAGATTGGGGTGCCTGGTTGGCTCAGTCGGTTAAGCATCTGACTCCAGCTAAGGTCATGACCTCGCAGTTCTTGAGTTTGGGCCCTGCAGAGGGTTCTGCTGACAGCTCAGAGCCCAGAACCTGTTTCAGATTCTTTGTGTTCCTCTCTCTCTGTGCCTACCCTGCTCACGCTCTGTCTCTCTTTCAAAAAAAAAAAATTTTTTTTTTTAAAGTGACTTAGATAATTAAATTAGCACATAGGGATTTGAGCTTTATAAATATTATGAACATGTTCAAGTATTTAAAAACATGTAGTTAATGAGGGGAGACTAGAATATATAAAATGGAATAATGTATCATTCTAGAGATAAACAATATTATATCTGAAATGACTATTTTACTGGATGGCTTAATAGCAGATTAGAAAGTGCCAAAGAAAAGACCAGTGAACTTTAATATGTAGCAATAGAAACTATCTAAATTGAAGCACAGAGAGAAAAAAAGACAAGAATAAATGAACAAAGTGTCAATGACCCCTAGGACAAAATCAAGCAGTCTAACATACATGTAATTGGATCCTAAAGGGAGAGAAAAGGTAGGGGAAGGAGGTCAAGACAAAAAATATTTGAAGAGATAATCTCTGAAATTTTTACATATTTGATAAAAACCATAACACTTACAGATCCAAGAAACTCAATAAACTCCATGAAAGGTAAACACAAAGATTTCTACACTGAGGAGTATCATTATCAAAGGTGAAAACAAGTGATAAAGAGAAGAAATTTCAAAGCAGAAAGAGTTAAAAAACAACAACATTGATTACATAGGGGAACAAATGTAGATTCTTTAGATTTCTCATCAGAAACAATGCAGCTAAAAAGCAGTAGAATGCCATTTTTAAAGTACTAAAAGTTAAAAAAAAATGACAACCTAGAATTCTATATCAGATGAAAATGTTCTTTCAAAACTGAATGAAAAATACTTCTCTAAACAAAAATTGAATTTGGTGTCAGCAAACCTGCAGTGCAAGAAATGATAAAGAAATTTCTTTAAGCCAAAGGAAAATAACACTACATGAAGTAGTATAATATTAATTGAAGATAGTCTGTTATATTAAAGATGCATATTGTAAACCTTAGAGCAACCACTAAAAAAAAAAAAAGACAAAAAACATAGCTAATAAGCTGTTAAGAAGGATAAAATGGAATTATTTTAAAAATTATCCAGAATAAGGCAGGAAAAAAGAAAAATTGGGATATGTACAAGACAAATAGCAAGATGAAAGATTTAAATCCAACTGCATTATAATTACAGTAAATGTAAATGGTCTATTAAAGGGCAAAGATTGTCAAAATGAATTTTAAAAAACAAGACTCAGCTATATGCTGCCTATCAGAAACTTACTTTAAGTATAATGCCTATAAGAAAGCTATAATGACTATGTTAACATCAAAGTACAAAACAAAGAATATTAAAAGGAGACATTTCATATGATTGAAAGGACAGTTCATCAAGAAGACATAACAGTCTTAAATATATATGCTCCTAAAAGCAGTTTCAAAATACATAAAATAAAACCTGACAAGACCAAAAGAATAGACAAGTTTACAATCATAACTACTGATTTCATTCCTGTATCAGCAGTTGCCAGAAAATAACAGATAAGGATATAGAAGACTTGAGCAACACTCTTAACTAACTTGACCTAATTGAAATTTATAGACACATTACTCAGCAATAGCAGAGTACACTTTCTTTTCGAGTGTAACAATGGTTCATTCACCAAAATAGACCACAGCCTGGACCATAAATAAAGTTTTGGTACATTTTAGAGGACTGCAAAAAAGTCAATATCTGACCAAAACAAAATTAAATTACAAATTTTTGTAATTTATGTAATTTGTAATTTACATGTTATCTTTATTCTTATACACTTTGTTTAGTAGTTTGCATGTCCAATATAATCAAAGGAAAAACTACTAAAAGTGACAAGTGAAATTAACACAGGCACAAGCTGCAAGATTAATACAGCAAAAAAATAAAAGTTACTATATAGCACCAAAGAAAATTTTGAAAATGGAGTTTTTTTCCCATATAGGAAATTTATTGTCAAATTGGTTTCCATACAACACCCAGTGCTCATCCCAAAAGGTGCCCTCTTCAATACCCATCACCCAACCTCCCCTCCCTTCCACCCCCCCATCAGCCCTCAGTTTGTTCTCAGTTTTTAAGAGTCTCGTATGCTTTGGCTCTCTCCCTCTCTAACCTCTCTCTCTCTTTTTTTTTCCTTCCCCTCCCCCATGGGTTCCTGTTAAGTTTCTCAGGATCCACATAAGAGTGAAAACATGGTATCTGTCTTTCTCTGTATGGCTTATTTCACTTAGCATCACACTCTCCAGTTCCATCCACGTTGCTACGAAGGGCCATATTTCATTCTTTCTCGTTGCCACATAGTACTCCATTGTGTATATAAACCACAATTTTTTTATCCATTCATCAGTTGATGAACATTTAGGCTCTTTCCACAATTTGTCTGTTGTTGAGAGTGCTGCTATAAACATTGGGGTACAAGTGCCCCTATGCATCAGTACTCCTGTATCCCTTGGGTAAATTCCTAGCAGTGCTACTGCTGGGTCATAGGGTAGGTCTATTTTTAATTTTTTGAGGAACCTCCACACTGTTTTCCAGAGTGGCTGCACCAGTTTGCAGTCCCAACAGTGCAAGAGGGTTCCCGTTTCTCCACATCCTCTCCAGCATCTATAGTCTCCTGATTTGTTCATTTTGGCCACTCTGACTAGAGTGAGGTGATATCTGAGTGTGGTTTTGATTTGTATTTCCCTGATGAGGAGTGATGTTGAGCATGTTTTCATGTGCCTGTTGGCCATCCGGATGTCTTCTTTAGAGAAGTGTCTATTCATGTTTTCTGCCCATTTCTTCACTGGATTATTTGTTTTTCGGGTGTGGAGTTTGGTGAGCTCTTTATAGATTTTGGATACTAGCCCTTTGTCCGATATGTCATTTGCAAATATCTTTTCCCATTCCGTTGGTTGCCTTTTAGTTTGGTTGGTTGTTTCCTTTTCTGTGCAGAAGCTTTTTATCTTCATGAGGTCCCAATAGTTCATTTTTGCTTTTAATTCCCTTGCCTTTGGGGATGTGTCAAGTAAGAAATTGCTGTGACTGAGGTCAGAGAGGTCTTTTCCTGCTTTCTCCTCTAGGGTTTTGATGGTTTCCTGTCTCACGATCAGGTCCTTTATCCATTTTGAGTTTATTTTTGTGAATGGTGTAAGAAAGTGGTCTGGTTTCATTCTTCTGCATGTTGCTGTCCAATTCTCCCAGCACCATTTGTTAAAGGGACTGTCTTTTTTCCATTGGATATTCTTTCCTGCTTTGTCAAAGATTAGTTGGCCATACTTTTGTGGGTCTAGTTCTGGGGTTTCTATTCTATTCCATTGGTCTATGTGTCTGTGTTTGTGCCAATATCATGCTGTCTTGATGATTACAGCTTTGTAGTAGAGGCTAAAGTCTGGGATTGTGATGCCTCCTGCTTTGGTCTTCTTCAAAATTACTTTGGCATCAAGAAATGTTCTTAATGGCATCTAGAAGGGTGAATCCTTTCTGGAACGTTTCAATCCGTTTGGTCTAGATCCATCAGATGAATCACTATCTATGACAGCAATAGCCTTACAAAATGGATTTCTTAAATGATCAGACTTGAAAGTCAAAATGACTTCTTGATCCATGGGCTGCAGAATGGATGCTGTGTTAGCAGGCATGAAAACAACATTCATCTCTTTGTACGTTTCCATCAGAGCTCTTGGGTGGCCAGGAATATTGTCAATAAGCAGTAGTATTTTGAAAGGAATCTTTTTTTCTGAGCAGGTCTCAAAAGTGGACTTAAAATATTTGGTAAACCATGCTGTAAACAGATTTGCTGTCATCTAAGCTTTGTTTGATTTAAAGAGCACAGGAAGAGTTGGGGCACATGGGGAGTCATGACCTGATTTCGGCTCAGGTCATGATCCCAGAGTTGTGAGATTGAGCCCCATGTTGAGCTTGAGATTCTCTCTTCTTCTGCCCTTCTCCCCCACTTGCTGTCTAAATGAATGAATGAATGAATGAATGAATGAATGAATGAATGAATAACACAGGCAGAATAGATTTAGTGTAATTCCTAAGGGCCCTAGGATTTTCAGAATGGTAAAGAAGCATGGGCTTCAATTTAAAGCCACCAGCTGCATTAGTCCCTTACAAGAGTCAGCCTGTCCTTTGAAGCTTTAAAGCCGGGCATTAACTTCTCTCTAGCAATGAAAGTCTTAAATGGCATCCTTTTCCATATAAGGCTGTTCTGTCCACATTGAGATTCTGTTGTTTAGTGTAGCCACCTTCATTAATTATCTTAGCTGGAGCTTCCAGATAACCTGCTGCAGCTTCTACATCAGCACCTGCTGCTTCACCTTGTAGTTTCATCTTATAGAGATGGCTTCTTTCCTTAAATCCTGTGAACACACCCCTGCTAGCTTCATACTTTTCTTCTGCAGCTTCCTCCCCTCTCTCAGCCATCACAGAATTGAAGAGCGTTAGGGCCTTGCTCTGGATTAGGTTTTGGCTTAAGTGAATGTTGTGGCTAGTTTGATCTTCCATCCAGACCACTCAGACTTTATCCATATCAGCAGTAAAGCTATTTCGCTTTCTTATTCATATATTCACTGGAGTAGCACTTTTAGTTTCCTTCAAGAACTGTCCCTTTGCCTTCATGACTTGGCTAACTAGTGCAAGTGGCCTAGCTCTCAGTCTTTCTACATGTCTTCCTCAGTAAGCTTGATCATTTGTAGCTTTTAATATAAAGTGAGAGACCTGCAACTCTTTTTTTTTTTTTTTAATGTTTATTGATTTTTGAGAGACTGAGAGAGACAGAGCATGAGCAGAGGAGGGGCAGAGAGAGAGGGAGACACAGAAACCGAAGTAGGGCTCCAGGCTCTGAGCTGTCAGCACAGAGCCCAATGTGGGGCTCGAACCCACAAACCATGAGATCATGACCTGAGCCGAAGTCAGATGCTCAACCGACTGAGCCACCCAGGCACCCGACACCTGCGACTCTTCATTTCACTTAAACACTCAGGGGCCATTGTAGGATTATTAACTGGTGTAACTTCAATAATGTTGTGTCTCAGAGAATAGGGAGGCCTGAGGAGAGAGAGAGTGATGGGGAAAAGCTGGTTTTAGAGCAATCAGAACATACATAACATTTATTGATTAAGTTTGCTGCCTTATATGGGTGTGGTTCATGGTCTCCTAAAACAATTACAATAGTAACTTCAAAGACACTGATCGCATATAACTGTAACAAATATAATAATAATGGAAAAGTTGGAAATACTATAAGAATTACCCAAATGCAGCACAAAGACAAAAAGTGAAAAAATACTGTTGGAAAAATTGGCACTGATAGACTTGTTCCATAAAGAATTACCATAAACCTTCAATTCATAAAACAAAACAAAACAAAACAAAACAAAATAAAAAAACCACACAGTATCTGTTAAGTGCAACAAAGTGAAGCACGATAAAATGAGGTGTACCTATAAAGTCCTTAAAAGTGGAGAGGTATAGGGGCATCTGGGTGGCTCAGTTGGTTAAGCATCTGGCTTCACCTCAGGTCATGATCTCGCAGCTCATGATTCAAGCCCTGAGTCAGGCTCTGTGTTGATAGCTCAGAGCCTGGAGGCTGCTTCTGTCTCTCTCTGCCCCTCCCCAACTCACACTGTGTACATATCTATCTCTCTTTCAAATATAAACATTAAAAAAAACTTTTTTAATGGAGAGGTATATCATGGTCATGGATTGGAACTTCAATATTTTCAAGGTTTTATTTCTCCCCACACTAATCTGTGGATTTACTGCATTCCCAATCGAAATCTCAATAGCTTATTTGGGGTAGAAATTGATAAGTTACTTCTAAAATCTATATAGAAATATAAAGGATGTAGAATTCCCAAAGCAGTTTTGAAAAAGAACAAAGTTGGTGGACTATACTGCCTGATTTCAAAAAAGAATACAGTATTCAAGCCAATGTGATATGTGTAAAGACAGGCATATAGATCAATGGATAAAATACAGCATTCAGAAATAGATTGTGTGTGTGTGTATACACATATAAACATACATTAATTATATATATATGTCAATTGGTTTTGTACAAAGATATCAAAATAGTTCAATGGAGAAAGGATGGTCCTTTTTTTTTTTTTTTTAACAAATAGTGTTGTCAGTAAGGACAACTTGAACCTTTATGTCATACACAAGAATTATCTTGAAATGGATCATAGACCTAAATGCAAAAGCTACAGCTGTAAAACTGGTAGAAGAAAATATAGGAGAAAATCTTCTAAGACTTGAGAGTAGAAAAAAATTTCTTAGGACACTAAAAGCCCTCACCATAAAAGAAAAAAAAAAGTACATTTGGCTTCATCACAGATTGTAACTTTTGCTCTTCAGTAGACACCATTCAGGGAAAAAAGGAAGGGCAACCACAGACTTGGATGAAATATGTGGAAAACATATATTTGGCAGAGACCTTATATCCAGATTATATAAAGAAGTCTTGGGTTGCCTGGGTGGTTCAGTCGGTTAAGTGTCTGACTTCAGCTGAGGTCATGATCTCGTGGTTTGTGGGTTCGAGTCCTGCATCAGGCTCTGTGCTGACAGCTCAGAGCCTGGAGCCTGCTTCAGATTCTGCGTCTCCCTCTCTCTCTGCCCCTCCCCGCTCATGCTGTCTTTCTCTCTCAAAAATGCATAAACATTAAAAAAAAAAAAGTCTTAACTAAATAATACTAGGAAATTGGGGGGGGGGGTGATAGAAATTTTTGATATTTTGATTGTGGCGGTGGTGGTTACAAATATATATGTATCAAAACTCCTTAAACTGTACACTTTAAAATGGGTGCATTTTGGGGTGCCTGGGTGGCTCAGTCGGTTGAGTGTCTGATTCTTTGTTTTGGGGTCATGATCTCGTGGTTTGTGGGTTCGAGCCCCAAGTGGGGCTCCATGCTGTCAGTGCAGAATTCTCTCTCTGCCCCTCCCCCACTCACACTTACACTCTCTCTCAAAATAAACTTTAAAAAATACTTTAAAAAACGGGTGCATTTTATTATAGGTGACTGGGCCTCATTAAGTTTTATTTTTAATAGTAGATTATGATGAGGGGTGCCTGGGTGGCTCAGTTGGTTAAGCGTCTGACTTTGGCTTAGGTCATGATCTCACAGTTTGTGAGTTTGAGCCCATGTCGGGCTCTGTGCTGACAGCTCAGAGCCTGGAGCCTGCTTTGGATTCTGTGTCTCCCTCTCTCTCTGCGCCTCCCCCGCACATGCTCTGCCTCTCTTTGTCTCAAAAATAAATAAAACATTAAAAAACTTAAAGAAATAGATGATGATGAATATGTTGATTTAAAACCATAATTGATAGATGAGAAGGCAAAATGCAGAATCAGTATTCAACTCCAAATCTGCTCCCTCCCTGATGCCATGTACCTTCTTTTGTACCATGCTATTTCTTCCATGTTCCATGTTTCTCCAGATAATTTCAATTTTTAAATATCCAGTCAGATTTTTTCCAGAATTGTACTCATACTGGTTTGAAGCTTAACACTTATTCCATAAAAAGCAGAAACAGAGAAAATTTGTCTTCATTTTCCTTTATTTGGGTAGCATTTATGTGTTTTTGAAAGTAAGTGAATTTTAGATTTTCATTGTAGCACTTTGGTTTGCATATATGTGTGTTCTTGAATAGTAGCCATATGCTGGTAGTTGAGGACATTAAGAGACATTCATATAGTGATTTTTAGTTTACAAACATTTCATATATATGATCTCATTTGAGCCAAGTAGCAGATTATAAGTAAATAATTTTTGATAAAAATAGTACACAGTGGAATACAGTTGATATTATTGTAAATTTTCCTCAGTGCTATTTCAAACCACTTCTTTCTTCTAACTGGCTCTTATAAAGAGTAGTTGTAATAACTTATTTGTTTACATATACTTTTCTCTCTATAAGACTATGAACTCTTTGAGGACAAGAGGCAGATCTTATTCATCTCTGTGTCTTAAGTACCTAGTAGAGTCCCTAGCACAAAATAAACAGTAAATGTTTCTTGTATTTATATTAAATGTAACTCTGAAAAGTCAAGTGATTGGCTCTAAATCGCAATAAATAACTGATAGCCAAGTACTCCAGTACATATTACTGCTTTCTTCAGAGGCTCCGCTGCTCTTTTTCAAGAAACCAAGCTCTTTTCCTCTGTAACTGAGAAAGGTCTTATTAGAACTCTTGTACCTGACCCTATTCTATAACTGAGAAATGAAGGTTGTTTAGAATACGTATGTGCACTACTTAATCTCCGGCATTTGTGTTTGCAAGTTAACATGCTGTCTATTGTATTTGAACAGCTGTAACATATGTGATAAGATTTCTTAATAAGTCATTTTCTTGAGCAATGGAAATATGAATCTGAAGAATAGTGTTCCCAGTTTGTTAAGTTGTGCCTTTAGACTCTTGGGTTTTAGATGTAATCAATTGCCTATAATTCTCTGAGAAAAGTGGTGAGGATAGCGTTGTAACCTGTTTTGGAGCTAACAGAGATTCCATGTCATTTTTTGATGTGTAAAGAAAAGGGATGTTTGCAACTGTGTTCAATTGGCTACATTCTTATAAATTTTCCAACGGAAAGAGAAGGCTTAAAATGAAAATTTCTGCATGGTAAGTAGCTTTTTGAGCTCAAGGTGACTTAATCAATAGTCCTATCAATTGCTATTCCACATCATGACATTGTTTACTATTCTACATGTATAGTATGTAAGGGTTTTTTTGGTAATCATCTACAAGAGATTGTTGGTAGTGATTGTTCCCACAGCCAATGAAAGTCTTTTTGTTCTTTTGTTGTATGTTTGTTGACAGCTGTGATCAACACGGAATGAACTGCTTTACAGTTTATTACTTTCAAAGTACAAATTTGAATGCTGTGGATTCAGATGTATAAAAGAGATAAAATTACAGACAGCTTTGAGTGGCAGTTACATATCAAACCTCACGGGGGTTTGACAGGCAACGAATATCGTTATTAGATGCTTTTTCCATAATTGCTGACATTTATCCAGTGTTTCACAGTATTTGCTAATGTATTAATGCAGTCAATCTCTGAGAGGCTGCACATGCCTTTTTAGCCCTGGCTTTTATGGGATTCTGAAATTCATAGACCCACAGATACTTATTCCCTGCTGGTTGCCGTAGTGACAGAGCTCAGAGATAAGCCAAGACAGAGCCCTTTTGTGATTGCTTTTCAGGTGACATTCAGCGCCAGCTTGAGTAGAGTGTCCTTTTATAGTTCCTGTAATTCAGAAAATGATAACAGCTTTCTGCTGCTTAGAAGAGAAGTCTGTGGACTGCTCCCGGTGGGATTTCAGTTTGCTGTGCCACTTCATACCAACACCAGCCTGATAAAGTTCTTATTATTGTGGAGATTTCAAAGTGCAAGAGGACTGAATTAATTATGACAGGTTAAAAAATACAGGACTGATACTACAAATAAAACTTAAAAAAACCAATACATGTTCTCCAAGTTTATGTAACAAATTAATTTGGATATTTTAAGCTATTTTGATTATATAGTTAGACATTTGCTTAATAAGTAAATGCACCTGACTTGTAAATTGCTGGTGAACCATGCTAGCTGTTCCATCTCAAAATTCAGAAGTTATCTTTTATTTGTGTATCATTTTCTCATTTGAAACCATTACTTCAACATCTTGCTGTTTAAAGGCAAATAGCTGTATTTGAACACTTTCTTAGGGTTATTTTAATTTCTTTTCAGTATTCTCAGCAGTGGAATAATTAAAAATGAATGTTTTATAAATACCAGCTTATATAAAGTGCTTCAAATTCATAAGAAAACACTGATAGTAGAGCATTGTGGTATGGGAGAAGGATGGGCATTTCAAGAAATAACTGGAGAAAATAGAATCTTATCTGGAGAAAGCATAGGCATCCTAAGAAGCCATCTTTTTCCCCTAGACTCCAGAAGCTAGGAGAGTTAGTAGTCTTAATTCTGGAAGAACTCCTGTAACAGTGGGTAAGTATGAAGAACCGTGAGAGCTGGAAACCACCATCTGTGTAGTTGATACTACTGAAAAGAGGCAAAAACAAACAAACAAAAAACACCAAGAAGAAGGAAGAACAGTAACCCAAATTAAACCATGCAAATCTGAAGGAAAGTATGAAGTACTTAAATATCTTACCCCTAAAATTTAAATGTAATTTCACAGTTAAACAGGAAGCAAGCAGAATGAGCTGAATAGAGAGGTAACTGGAGAATCTGAAGAGATGAAAAAGAACAGATGTATTCCCTGATTTGTAAAATGCTAGTGAATCATTCTAGGTGAACAAGCATATGGATAACACATGAATGAGGACTCAGAAGAGAAATTTGACCTGAATCATCTCATTGGTTATCTTGGATTAGTTGTGCAATTGAAAAGCTGCAGATCTGATTTGTGTTACTTGTTTCTAACCTTTCAGTCTCATTTAGAGCAGATGTAAACTCATCTGTCATAAAATTCAAATATTTGTAATTCAGACAAAAAAGGGTAACCTTCAGACTAGTGACAAATAAGTATGACATTTTCAAATGATATTTAATAGACCTTTATTAACAGTGTGTTACCCCATGGTGTTCATTGCATTTCTTACTTCTACAGTTATCTTAATCATCTGCTTCAGTAAATTAAGTAAAAGAAGAGAGATTTGTAAGAGTTGTATTATTTATGATACGCTTTTCTTTTTTTTAAGTTTACTTATTTTGAGAGAGAGAGAGAGAAAGCACACGTGCAAGCAGGGGAAGGACAGAGAAAGGGAGAGAGAAAGAATCGCAAGCAGGCTCCACTCTGTCAGCATGGAGCCCCATGTAGGGCTTGAATCCACAAACTATGAGACCATGACCTAGGTTGAAACCAAGAGACGGACACTCAACCAACTGAGCCACCCCAGTGCTATCATGAACTTTTCTGTTCTGTGGTTATCCATTTAGGAATCTCTCTCAAAATTTAGTTATCCACTGTTTTAGAACTGATAAATATCAGCTGATAATTGTTACTAAAAGAAAAACCAAAACAAACCAGAAAAATGAAACCTTTAGGATAGGGGGAAAGGGTATAACAGTCTCTTGAAAAATGTAAAGATTCCATGTTTAAAAATGATTATTCAGGGAATTGTTTCTTTTTACTAACAAGATCACTTGTTCCCTGAATTCAGAAACAAAAATTTCATTATGATGTTTATATATTTTCTGATGATTATAAACTCAAAAATAATTTAATGAAAATTAGCCTTTTGCAGTGTGACATCAGTTTTTCAGTGAGAACTAAATTAACTTTCAAAAATTGATGTTTAGTTATTTTGATACAAGATATGTTACAATTGAGGCACCTGGCTGGCTCGGTTGGTAGAGCATGTGACTCATGATCTCGGAGTTTTGAGTTCGAGCCCCACGTTCTCGTGGGGGGTTACTTAATGTAAAAAAAAAAAAAAAGTTATAGCTAAAAATAGAATACATTTATGACATGACCCCAGGAAGTAAAAGAAAGAAAGAAAGAAAAGTCTAGATGAAAATAACCATTTCTCTTCACCTCTCTAATTATTATTCTTGTTGTTATTAATAAAAATAGTAACAACTGGAACAATATTCATCTATCCTACTTTCTTCTAAGCATTTTGCTGGGGCTTTATATGTTTTATCCCTAAAATGCCCATTAATCAATCCTTAAAGGTAGATGTTATTATTCCTTTATTTACACAGCTCCTTCCATGAAGGAACTGAGGCTCAGAGTGGTTTAGGAACTTGTGCAACAACACACAGAAGAACTGGTAGAAAGGGGATCCTGGTCCAGGTTTGACTCTACAACCTCTTTCCACTGTACCATAAGGGATTCCCTAAATCTCAAGTTCTTATTTTTCCTTCCCTACATAGTAGTTCTCCAACCTCACCTGTTATAAGCATTCAGATATTTTCCTTAAAGAATCTGTTTTGTCCCCATAAGATTAGTCCCTTTGCCTTCAGCTCATCTTAGACCTCTTTCTGGGAATAATGATAACATTAGATAGTACTTTAAAAGTACTATACACAAGATATTAGTGTTAGTAATATATATAAAAATATAGTTCAATCTTTCTAACAATCCAATGGGGTAATTATTGTTTACCCCATTTTACACATGAGCAAACTGAGACATACTCATTTGATCTCATAAGTAGTCAGTGGCAGTGGTATTTGAGCCCAAGTAGAATAGAATAGAGTTCATGGCCTTATCACATTGTATACCTCTCATAATAGCACAGGTGGATGAAATACAGGACATCTGTAAAAGCCTATCTGTCATTTATGTTCTTCACCATGATACAATGTTCACTGTGTAGCAGCTTATGGATGAGCATGCTACATTCATTGTGGCAATAATTATACTTCTATGGAATGTGAGGTGGAATGGAAACTAGGTCTTTCTATAATTTACTGTGAAACGTGACCACCATGTGTATCATATCTGCCAATTCTTTTTCATTTAGATTCGTTGATTTATAGATAATTGGCAACTTTACTCACAAGCTTTTAACATTCAAGGAGAAGGTATCCTCATTCTAGCCTTTTGCATCTTTTAATGCTACTAGCTGAGGATTTACCAATTCATCCATAAAACTCCAGAAGTGATATTAAATGTTCACATTCTCATTTTTAACATGAAAGATACTATGGGTAGTTATTTAAAAACTTGTCCAAGTCTACAGAGACAGGATTAAAACCTGGAAGCTCCTTTACAACTGAACATTAGAATATTGCCACTAGCCTAATCCCACACTTTCAAATCTGGTAACTGTATAGAAAAAGAGCACTGGGTTTGGAAGTCAGAAAACCTTGTTTCTAGTCCAAGCTGAGTATAAGATCATCTCTTTACCTGTGCTCTGTTCCCCATTCCCATCTGTCTTCTCACAACTATACATTATCAATGATCTCTTCTTTAGTATTTTAATGAATCACATTGTGCTGGATATTCTATCCACGTTTAAACACAAAAAGCCTCTCATCAAACACACATATACACACCATAAAACAAATCTATGTAAACATACAAAAACAAATTCTCTCAGACTTTACTACTTTCCTAGTCTTTGTGGCCAAAATTCAAAGAGTTATCTGTAATTATCATCTATATTTTTTTCTCTTCCACTGATTTCTCACCTCACTCTACTCTGGCTTTCAACCCATTTCTCCCCTGGAATAGCTTTCCTCAAGGTACCATTGACTGCCATATTGTCAAACCAAGTAGGCCTCCAAATTCTCATTGTAGCTATACTTGACTTCTTAAGAGTATTGGAGAAAAAAACCTTTGAATTGAAATACATTCATTCAGAAAGGTGTATAATGATAAATGTACAGCTTGATGAATTTTCATAAAGTACCTTCACATAAGCAGGAAGAGAACATTTGCAGTATTCCAGAAGGCCCTCTCAGGTCCCCTTCATCCAAAAATAAGACCCTAAATCAGTTTTGTCTGGTTTTCAACATATATAAATGGAATCATATAGTATATACTGTTTGTCTCCTTTATTCATTCCTTGCTTTCCCCTTTCTTTTTTTTCCAACCATATGTTTATGAGATTGATCCGTATTCTTTTTGTTTTTTTTTAAATTTACCTCCAAATTAGTTAGCATATAGTGCAACAATGATTTCAGGAGTAGATTCCTTAATGCCCCTTATCCATTTAGCCCATCCCCCCTCCCACAACCCCTCTAGTAACCCTCAGTTTGTTCTCCATATTTATGAGTCTCTTCTTTTTGCTCCCCCTCCCTGTTTTTATATTATTTTTATTTCCCTTCCCTTATGTTCATCGGTTTTGTCTCTTAAAGTCCTCATATGAGTGAAGTCATATGATATTTGTCTTTCTCTGACTGATTTCACTTAGCATAATACCCTCCAGTTCTATCCATGTAGTTGCAAATGGCAAGATCTCATTCTTTTTGATGGTCGAGTAATACTCCATTGTATATATGTATACCACATTTTCTTTATTCATCCATCGATGGACATTTGAGCTCTTTCATACTTTGTTGTTGATAGTGCTGCTATAAACATGGGGGTGCATGTGTCCCTTCGAAACAGCACACCTGTATCCCGTGGATAAATGCCTAGTAGTGCAATTGCTGGGTTGTACGGTAGTTCTATTTTGAGTTTTTTGAGGAACCTCCATACTATTTTCCAGAGTGGCTGCACCAGCTTGCATTGCCACCAAAAGTGCAAAAGAGATCCTCTTTCTCTGCATCCTTGCCAACATCTGTTGTTGCCTGAGTTGTTAATGTTAGCCATTCTAACAGGTGTAAGGTGGTATCTCATTGTGGTTTTGATTTGTATTTCCCTGATGATGAGTGATGTTGAGCATTTTTTTCATGTGACAATTGGCCATCTGGATGTCTTCTTTGGAGAAGTGTCTATTGATGTCTTTTGCCCATTTCTTCACTGGATTATTTGTTTTTTGGGTGTTGAGTTTAGTAAGTTCTTTATAGATTTTGGATACTAACCCTTTATCTGATACGTCATTTGCAAATATCTTCTCCCATTCTGTCGGTTGCCTGATCTGTATTCTTATATGTAGCTATACTTGATTCATTTTCATTGGTTTATAATATCCCATTATGTGGATGTTCCACATTATTCACCTGTTTTAATATTGATGGAACAAGCATTTGGGTAATTTCCACTGCTGAGCTATTTTCAGTGCTACTTCTCAGCAGCATTAGAGTCTACTGAAAACTCCTCCTTCCTGTAATACTCTTCCTCTGCCTCCCAGGATACCATACTCTCCTGGCTTTTCCCTGTCTCTGCTCCTTCATTTAATGTCGCCTTTGGATGTTCATCCTCTCTACCCAGTTACTAAATATTTGAGGTCATTAGGGCATAGTTCTGTGTACTCATTCTGTCTCATAAGTTCTCCCTAGGCATTCTTATCATACCTGTAGATTAAATTGTCATTCATGTGATGATGGTCAACAAATTTATATTTCTAGCCCAGTCCTCCCATGTCAGTTCCAGAAAAGCCTTCTTAACATCTCCATTTAGAGGTCCCATATACCTTAAATTCATTGTATCCAAAATTGAATTTTTATTTTTTCCTGACCATACTTGGTCCCCCTCTAAAGTTCCCTGATTCCATAAATGGCATCACTGTCTATCCAGTTTCACAAATCAGATAGAAGTTATTCTTGATACCTCTGTCTCCCTTGCTGACTTTATCCATATATTCAATTCCTGTCAATTTTAGCACCTATATATCTCTTACTCATTCACTTCTATCCATTTCCACTGCCACCACCCTGTTACAAGATACCAACTTCTTGAATCTGGACTATTGCAAAAGGCTACAGACTGGGCCCTCATATCCACTCTCACTTCCCTTCAGTCTGCACTTCATACTACATCAGGATAATTTCTTTTTAAAAAGTATATATGTCTGCTCAAATAATCTCTCTGTTTAATCTTCCCAAATAAAGACCATAATCATTACATAACCCACCAGGCCCTGCATATTCTGATATCTGCTTACTACTTTAGTGTTGTGTTACATTATAATACCTCTTGTTTTTTAGCTACATTGGTCTTCTTTGAGTTCTTCTAATGTATCATCTTTGAGCCTTTGGGTGAAGTCTGCTTAGGAAAGGAGGATAATGAAAGCATCCTCTTGTTTTGCCAACCCAGGAGGCATTCACTAAAGTTGGTTCCTAGCGGCTGGCTTGAGAACCAGTAGGCTGCCATTTAGGACACATAAAGACGGCCAAGGGGCAAGTGACAGTGATCAATAATTTAATAATTATTAAATTTTGCTGTGATACTGGAATTATGTAAACAAATGGCAAGAATTATTGTGGTTTTAGTTTTCATTCTTTTGTTCTGTTGATCTGTCCCCCCTGTCATTCTAACATTCCTGCCATAGTTTATTTAAGGCTCTTATCATTTTTTTCCTGGTTTCTCTATTTCAGTTCTCCTTTTCTTGCATCCCCTAGTCTGTCTTTCCTTCTGTAGTATAATTTTTTTTGTTAAATGCATTTGCATCATATTATTCCCTTGCTTCAAATCTCTCTGTGGTTTCCCATTGCCTATAGGATAATGTCTAATGGGAGCTTATATGGGGCATATATAACCCTTCATGATCTGACTTATTCATTCCCCCTTCTACCTGTATTTCTGACTATTTTGTACCTTCCCTGTCCTCCAATAACATTAAGTTACTTGTTTCTTAAATGTGTTGCCTTCTTTCTTGCCATTTTGCCATTGTTTATATCATTTCCTTTCTTCTTCTAAGGTGCTTGCATTCCTTGTGACCTAGTCCGTAATCAAATTATCCTTTTAAGATTCAACGGCACTTCTTTGTGACATTTTCCCTTGAAGTCTTCAGACAAAGTTAGGCATTTCCTCCTCTTATTCTCCTATGAAGGGACTTAACCATTTTGGTAATAAAATTAGTTACTTACACTTAGGTGTAAATGCATTTAACTACTTGTTTGTGGATCCCTCAAAAGCAGCAATACTCTTCTCTTTATCTATCTATAGATACATACTTGATATTTAGTGACAAGGTAACTAAAGAAGAGTGACTAGGAGAAATGAGGAATGGTCAGACTTTAAAGTAAAAAGATGTGTGGGGTCAAATTCATGCTGTGTAGTGGATTCCTTCTATTATTGTTGTTAAGACTAAGGCCAGCTCTAGGATCTTGGTGCTATGTACAGGGATGAGTTACAAGGCATTTGACTTTGACTAATTAGGGTTCTTTTTGTATCATCAACATCAGCTTAATAGTCAGATTTTTTATTACATATCTGCTTACTGTATGGCACTTGAGTTTTACTTTGAGATCCTATAAGGGAATCAAGGTGAGTACATATGAAAAGTTAAAGTTGAAATAACGCTGAGTCAGATGGTGCATAGAATGAGCCTAGTAAATGTCAGAGGAATAAACCATTCATCTGTTTTTTGGTTTTAAACTCATTTCACATAGACTAACTCATTTTTCTTTCATAATCTTTTAATCAGGCAAGAGTTACTGTTTTTCTCTTACAAATAAAGAAACTGAGATTCAGAGAGGTAAATGACTTTGTCAAGAACACTTGAAAGTGATAAAGTTGTAGAGTTTGGACTAGAATCCCATTCTGCTGACTTGTCTACCAGAATGCCTCCCATGGAACCACATGGCCTTTCTGTTTGGCCATTTATCTTCCTATCTGTGAGAAGTTTTTCAACCTGGGCCAAAATTTCTGAAAATTTCCCAAATACAGTCAAAATGGAACATTTTCCCTCAAATACTACAATAAAAATAAAAGAATATAATTTAGCAGAGTCTTCAACTGCTCTTTACTTCGTAGGGGTTGGTTCAGACTTCGTATATCTATTGAGCTAGTTGAGGCTTTAGGCTCTGAGGGAATTAACACAATATAGACTCAGTGTAGTTGGGAGGTGGTAAGAGCAGTACGGTCATGATGTGGGAGAAGATGATATTAATGAGCCTAAGGTATAGAGTAGGGTACAATATGGAGTTACTGAGTCTAAGATGATGAGGTCCTAGAAGAGGATTTGGGGGGAAAGGATAGAGTCTACAAGAAAATTGAGGCTGTCTCCCATTTGGGCCCAAATGTGACTACCACTCCTTCCAGATATACGTAGCTACACTATCAAAGGTTGCCCAGAGGAGCCATATTCTCTTCTTACAGTATCCCCAAGGGCATCCCACCCTGGTAGAGAATTAATCACTGTCACTTACTCCTTAGCTGTCTTTATGTGTCCTAAATGGCAGCCTACTGGTTCTCAAGCCCCTAAGAACCAACCTTAGTCAATGCTTCCCAGGTTAGCAAAACAAGAGGATGCTTTCATTATCCTCCTTTCCTAAGTGGACTTTACCCAGGACTGGCTATAGCCAAAGCCTATAGCCTTTCTCCCAAGGCATAAGTAAGTAAAAGTTTTAGTGTTAGGAAATTGTAAAAAGTTAAGTTTGAATGATGTTATTTTTATTCTGTCGAATAAGTTTCAATGTCATTTTAGCTGGGGAACGTTTCATATGACATCATTTAGGAAGCTCTTGGATTAGGTGGTGATGAAGTGTGGGAGTGTCTTGAATGACAAAGTATGAAAAGAAGAATATGATATATTGAAGGGCACGGGCCCAGCTCATAGTCTCTGCTCTGAACTTGCCACCAGTTTAACCTTGGGCAAGTCACATAAGTCCTCTGGACTTTGGTTTACTTAGCAGACAAATGAATTATATTAGAAAATATACATATGACCATGTAATTAGATTTTGAAGTAGCTTTCGACAGATTTACTAATTTTACGAAGTCTGTGTTTCCTCATCTGCTATGTGGGAATATTAGCAGCTTTAGGATAGAATGAGTTAGTGAATATGGGTTGCCTGGCTAAATAAAAGTTAGTTTTTTCATATGGGTGAACAGATATATGTTCTAGAATCAGAACAACTTGAATTAGAATGAAATCTCAACCCCACCAAGAGCAAATAGTCGGTCAGGACTTCTGTTTCCTGAAACAGGGTAATAGTACCTACCTCATAGAACCCTATGTTAGTGGCGCCTGTGTGGGTTAGTCCGTTGAGCATCTGACTCTTGATTTTTCAGCTCAGGTCATGATCCCAGGGTCGTGGCGTCGAGCCCCATGTCTGGCTCCATGCTGAGTGTGGAACCCGCTTAAGATTCTCTCTCTCTTTCTATCCCTCTGCTCCTCTCCCCCACTTGGCTTCTCTCTCTGTCTCTAAATAAAGAATTTTTTAAAAAGAACCCTATGTTAATGGAAAGTTGGGGGAGGAATTTAAAGTGATGCACAGTAGATGCCTTACAAATATTGGAATCCTCTCCCTTTCTCTCCATCATCTTTCCCACCCCCAACTCTCAAATTATTTGATTCTATACAATTCTGATGCGTAAGTCTTTAGCAAATGAAATGGATCAACTGAAAATAGGTAAATTTCAAATAATATACAACTTATGAATGTCAACCTTACTAGTGTCCTTCAAAAAATAAAGCTTTCCTTATTTCTTGCTTCCACTTTGCTGAGAGATCTCTAGAAATTTTGTTTTGCTTTGAAGGAATATTTTTGACATTACTATATGTTGATTAAAATAATGTATAAAATGATCTATTCCTAGCTTCTGGAAAAAAAATTCACTAAAAAGTTTTGCTATACTGACATTAATGGTTCTTTCTTTCTTTCTTTTGTTTTTTCTTTAATGGAATACTTTTCAGTAAATTTATTCAGCTCAAAGTTACAGGTTGATTAATTTTTGGAAAATAAGACTTAATATTAGCACACAAAAATGATTACTTCTTACAGAGTTAACACTTTAGCATAGCTTTCATTTTATGCTGGTTTTTGGCATTAACATAAATAAGTGCTGCAGGTATGAATTTGCCCACAAAAACATGCTTGACTTAGGAATAAGGCATTATTTTATCATGTGTCAAAATGTTTTCGAAAGATTATTGGATTTGAGGATTTTCCGTTTAATACAAAAGATTATTCTTTGGTGTATACAAGAACCCAGTGAACCAGTAACTAAATATATGCACATGTATCTAGAGAGATCTAGAGAACTTACCAGTTCTTGTGTTTATCAGAGTGTGAGTCCTTTTTAAAAACTATGATAGTAAAATAATGCTGATTTATTTTTATTCCTATGTGAGATGTAATTTACAGTGTAATAGAGTATCTTTATATGTGGTATACATTACTAGATAGGTTTTATACCAATCTGAAAACATTCTTACTAGCTACATTATGCATCCTCATAAATTTGAGTCATCATATTTTACAAATTGGGAGTGCAAATGACATTTGAATACTCTAATTCCCATGAAATCCACAGAGATGAAATGTATTAGAATGCAAAAATAATTACACAGAAACATTAAATATGAAAGAAACTAGTATATTTTATCAAAAAATAAAAATGTTTAAGTTCAAATTATGTTGATGTTGAATTTGAGTGGTTTATATTTTGCTTATTTTGACTGGTGGTTTTAGGTTATCAGTTACTACTGAATCAAATTTAACCTGCTATCTTAGGTCAGAATCCTTTTGGGCCTTATACTTTTCACTCAGACCCAGAGGTCAATCGGCACTCTGATGATAGTGTTTAGTATTTCTTATCTCACTTTGGAGTGGTTCCCAGGCATTTTTTTCCCCTAGGCAGATTTTGTATTTCTCTAAAAATTACAACGATCTTTCATATTTTACCTTGGCAAGGAAAGTAGGCAAAGTACTCATTTAAATTAAAGTAATAGACATTTATTACATAACTGACCTATCAAAGAAACCTTCTAAGCCCTATGGAGGCTAAAACTGAGAATATAAGATTCAGGCTGAATCCTTAAGGGCCTTAGGATCAAATACCTAAACAGAGACATAGGTAAAGTTGAAAGAATCACAAACCAAGAATTCTCCAAGTTCACAATAAGGGCATGGGAGTTGAGCAGAAGAAGAATCACATGGCTGGAAAAGGCCAAGCATGGATTAACCAGCAAGGTAAAATTCTCTCCCTCTCTCTCTTTTTTTTTTTTTTTTTTTTCTGGTTTCTAGGTAGCATTTATGGTGCTGTGCCTAACTTCATATAGTTAATTTAGACACTATTTTTCCCAGGAGGAAAAGCCACGACAAGATGCACAGCAGCACTATGTCCAAAGCTGTTAGCATAACTGCCTGAGTTTTGCCAAGGAATTAGATGCTGCTGGAAAAATATCCACAGCTCCTATGTTTGCTATCCAAAGAGTTCCACAGTGTTGTGGGGTAAATGGCATCCCACTATTGACTAGACATGTGCCAAATGGCTTCTTGGTACTCTTTATGCATACAAAGCAGGCCTGAGATCTATCCCTGCATATCTGAAGATTCTGTCATTATAATGAGCTGAAGTCACCACTGATTAATACTGTAGCTCTCGAAAATAATGAGGTTTTTCCACCAGCAGAACCTCTTTATCAAATTTAAAATGAGGAGCCAGCTTGAAGTAAAAACTCCTTCTAACCAAAGATTTTATCTTGATTCTCTGTGAATATGTTGTGATTATAAAGCAAAGGATTATCATCAATATTTCGTGTTGACTTTATATGCCTTTGTTAATAAATAACTTTCTAAATGTTAGAGAAGATGAATAAAAGTATCTTGAGGGTTTTTGTTTTTTCATAAGTTACCCCTTCTGTATTTTGGCTTGAGAAAAATTTTGCATTTCTAATGCACTATCCATGTGTATGATGGTTTTAAATTTTTGTGGAACTATTAAGATACTGAAATTGTGTTGCCATGCCAAAATTCCAAAGGATTCTTCAATGGATGTGATTTCCAATAAACAAGCAGTTAACTTTCTCCTGCTGAATTCCTGCTCAGAGTCATTATTTTGTCCTTTGCTTTTCATGAGTGTTTAATACTTCTAGATTCTGTTTCAAAGCTAGTTTCCACAGGCTCTGGCTTATATCTTTCAGCCAGGTTGTTGGTGTATATGTGTGTTTGTGTTTGTGAAACAACATTGAACTTTTAACTTTGACCAGGTAATGGACACTGGGCAAGTTGAGCATGTTGTAGCAAATATAGATCCATTCATTTTTGTTTTGTTAGTGTATATCAGCATTGATTATGGTGTGGACATATTTATTTCCTGGACTTTGTAGATCTTTATCTAAATAACAGCAGCAAATAATGAAGTATTCAGAGTTTAGCCATCATCATTCAGTGTTTCCTTGAATACAAACTGAAGTAAAAATGGAGGAAAAGCTCATTTTATTTATTTTTTAAATCCCCTATTAAGAGAGAGTAATTAACTCAAGATCCACAATTAGCCTCACAGCAGTCCATATAAACCACCGCCAACCATCCCAGGTCTTTCAGAGGTGGCATAATTCTGAGATTATTTTGCACTTGAAACAGAGAGGCTTATAATAACTAGCCTAAAACACACTTAAGAATGAGGTTTTTCCTTTTTCTTTTTTCGTTTTTTGTTAATGTCTGCCCTCTCTAGTTATAATTTTCTGCTTTATAAATGGGGGAAAAAACCAAGTATTAGGAGAGAAGAATACCTCCTTCCTACCTGGTTATAAAGCTTTGTCTTTGGTAAATCTGGAAGTAGCTGCTTTGCTTTAGCTGGAAATTTCATTATCGAATTTGTTATATGACAAAACAATTAACAAAATGAATCACATATTCAAGCTTGGGAGAGGACTATGAAGAAAATTTAGAGAGGCCTACTGTTAAAGTATAATTGCTGGCTCTTCCTTGTTTACCTTTTTTGGTTTTGTTTTGTTTTAAAGGGAAATGTTCAGTTGCAGAGCATTCCTGAATAATTCAGATATAGCACAAAGCTCGACCCTGGGAACCTTTTCTTCAGCTTTCTGAATGTTCTTTATGCAACCTGCTTTTACAGGTTTAGATTACATTCTGTGACACTGTTTTTGTGGTTGAATTAGAAACTTTTTTTTTTTTTTTTAGTTAAACCTGTGATAAGTAATTGTCACAGTTAGTGCCCTGGTACAATGCTAATTTGAAGTGACATGTCCATACTGGCCCTCCGTAACATGAAGAAGCCTAACAGGTGTGAGGGGTGTGGCTTCCCATGGGCTCTGTTGAACTTCTAACCAGAGAAAAATAGCAGAAGAAGTGAAATGAACCTTGAATAAAGCTGTCAGCAGTAATTATCTCAGCAACACTTTGTGGGGAGATAAAATAAGCACTTGTGCTTTTATAACCTGAACACACTGCACCCAAGATAGATTTTTTTTTTTTTACCCATTTAACATAAACTGTTAAATACCTTTCAAGAGATCTTTTCATAAGCCTAATTACTCAATAACAACAATTATCACAAAATATAAATTGTTGGAAGACATGCATTTGTTTTTATTTTAACATGTGGTTTCTTTTTGGTATTTAAGTAGTTTTGGTAACAAAAGTTTTTTTCATGCTTTTTGTTTCAGTAAAGCCATTATAGTGTGAAATCTCAAATATTGTATAGAGAATTACATTATCTTCTGGGAAAAGATACTTTGACAGTTAGAAAAATGTTTGAAAGTTTGGTTTTCAGTTACTTTAAAAATGTTCAGAGTATTGGACTGGCCCGTATGAAGCAAGACAACATGTGAAGGACCTGAGTGAACTGCAGGTCACCATAGCCACAGTGCTATATGCATGTCCTTGGAGAGGTGCAAAAGTCCTGTATTTCTTGAGTGAGAGATTTGGTAAGCATTTTCCAGTCTTTTCTCCAAGCACCAACCGTTTTCTTTAACAGTAGTATTTTTTTTTTTAAGTATACTTTAACTTACTTACAAAATAATTCAAATGACCTAATGATTATGTTTGCCTAACCTGGGAAGTATAGAGGATTTCAAGTGTAATTTCTCTCTACAAATGTCCAGGCTATAGAAACTAGCCATGCAAAAAACAGATGAAATATTACAATATATACTGCTCTCTTTATTTCTTTCATTGCCTTTCTACACCTTGAAATATATTAAATATAGTTATGATTTCAGGTAATCTAATGACATCTAGAGACTTTGGAAATTTTTTCATAATTTAACTTTAGCATGTTCCCACACCCAATAAATTAGAAGTTTAACAAGCTAGCCAGGTTAGTTCACATTTACAGTGGAGGTGATGTCATTTAAAAAAAAAGCTAAGAATGAACATCTTAGTCCTGTCTCTGCTGTTATTTATTAGGTTTGTGAACTTGAGTGAAAAATAAGAACCTTTTTTTTTCTGAATAGGACTTGGTAAACTATGCCAGGTACATTCACTAAGGCAGTAACAAAGATTAGATATAGCATGATAAAATACAGCTAACATGGTGCATATTTTATTCACAAACCAGTGGTTATTAACTTCATCAAAACGGAAACTGTTCACCATTGGCTGTATCCCTAGCACTCAGCTGATTTCCTCATGGATGCTCACTATTAGTTAAGTGAATGAATAATGTCATATTGTGCACTCTACTTAAGACAAATTTAGTATTATCTGTTTGCTACTCCCCAGAGGTATATAGCAAAATCCCTACCATATGTATATATGGACACACACACACACACACACACACACACACACACACCCCACTCTTTAATCCTCACAACAACCTTATAAGTTAGAAACTTTACAGAGGAGGGAATTGAGGAACTGAGAAGATGGGGGAGTTGTCTAAAGTCATACAGCTATTAGCCAGCAGACATAGGATTTCAAACACTGGCAGTGTGACTTTGGAGTCCAAGTTCATACTCTGCTTTTATACTTCTCCAAGGAAGCATAATAACAATGACTACCAAAGAAATTATCTTACAGTGATACAGGTTTCCTCAGAAACTTCCCTGTCACAGGTGTAAATGATTTAGGAGACTTGGGAATACATTTTTGGGGGGGGGGGGGGCGGAATTCCTTTTTTATTCATTGAGACACTTGCTCTCCCTTTTGCCTCCTAGAACAGCAGGCTCACCAATGCATTGCATCCATTGAAGTGGCATTGATAACTTTCTTAGGGCTACCTCTTCCCCAATACAGAAATGTCATACAGGGCTAAGGCCTGGACAAACTTCCATAAATGTAGGATAACAGAGTTTTGATTCCTAGATATTTGGCCCTTCCTTCAGTCAGGTCCAATTCCTGGGCCAAGCTTTCACCTCTTTAACCCAGACCCTGACCTACCCATGTGAGACCTCTGTTGCTAAAATCCCCACTGCCTCCTCCTACTCAGCTCTCACCTGGGATTGTACTCCTCCCCTCAGGAACTAGCTGACTAAAAATGTTTATTTCTGGAAGAGTTGTCAAAGTTTTACTAGGTATGATTGATTACAAAAGATACCAGGTGTTTTATGGGGCACCTGGCTGGCTCATTCAGTGGAGTGTATGCCTTTTAATCTTGACGTCTTGGGTTCAAGTCCCATGTTGGGCGTAGAGCTTACTTAAAAAAAAATTTTTTTTTAGAGATACCAGGTGTTTTAGAGAACAGAAAATTTTGAAATTAGGAGGTTATAGTAGGGGCTTTCAGGAGGAGATTGAACTGAGAGTTGACAAAGTGCTTTCACTTACTTTTTCTCTTATGATCCAAGCATACCTATGAGACAGGTAGAAGAGAATGGGGATGGAAACCCAGGCAAAAGTCATGGCATGAGCAAAATCTAGGAGTAGGCAAGTGCAAGGCATATTTTTGGTTCAGTGAGCAACTATGTATACAGTATAAAAAAAGAATGGAGATAATAGCGTGAAAAATGGGCCAGAAATGGCCTTGAAAATTTTGTTCAGAGTGAGCTAAAGGAACTTAGAAATCACCTAGTCCATGTTTTTTCGTTTTACAGGTGATAAAACCGAGAGAAGAGAGTTGATCAAAGTCACAATAAAGTCGCAGAGTTGGGATTTTAATCCACATCCTTTTATCTATATACAGTGTTCTTTCAATGTATTAGCCCTCCAATATTTTTATACACGTGGAATCCTATCATAGGCAGCATTGATGGGAGAAAGTCATAAAAGAGCACCATGCAGCCTTAAGACATAAAAGAACAATAGTACTTGATTTGCTTTAATGGTGGTGATAGAAGAGAAGTAGCTTACAGGCTGGTTAAATGTATTTAAGCTGAGTCCTTAGTAGGCTTAGTCTCCCAAAGTCACTGCAGCAGATAGCAACACTTCTTTCCTCTCCCCTTCCGCCATCCTCCCGCAGGCTGTTTTCCTCTCCTTCAGTCTTGGTTCAGTTCATCTTACAGGAATTAAATGGGAAACCTGAAGTGAGTTTCCACTTTTGGACATCACTTGTAAAATATCCTCATAAAAATTTCCATCATAAGCAGGTAGTGAATGTCAGAGATGGGCTCTTAGATGTACTCAGAGCTAAAATATATCTAAACAAACATACTCTTCACTGGGCGATACTTAGAAGAATGACATACTAGCTGTTGAGAATAGATAAGAAACCCCTAAATAAGCTTGGTTTGTTTACCTAGGAAGAAAGTATTTTATTTTATTAAATATTAGTCAACATCTTCTGAATACCTTTGGTATGGAAAAGTTTAATACATTGGGTTGTTCTGTGTATGTTCAGAACACATATCAATTAAGTTAAATGTAGGTGACATAAGGTGTTATTAAACTATCTGATACCAATACTGTCATCTAGTCTTAAATTTTTAAAGACAGAAATAATTGGGCATTGCATCTGAAAACACCTATTAGATAATCCTTTTTTCTGACAAAGAGCCAAATATCAAATGTGTGTGTTTTTTGTTTTTGTTTTAGTTGCAAAATTAAGTCTACTAGGCTTGGCACTTTTTCACTTATCATCTTTTTAATGTTGTCAACAAAGATATTATTCCCATTACTCAGATTAGAAAAGTGGGTTTTTATGAGATCAAGCAACTTTCCTGGGAAATGGTATAAAATATCAAAGCCAGGATCCAAGGCCAGGTTATCTGTATCTGAGTACCTGACATAATGGGAACTTCATAAATGTTTATCGAATAATTAAGTTATAGACTCTGGGTAACTATATGGTTCATATAACTTACTCAATAACTAGTTCTAAATTTTGAAATAATTATGGGGAAGAAGGGCAAGTTCAAGAGAATTCTGCACGTTTCAGATTATTCGCCCCCCCACCACCATCCCGTGGGTTAGAAGCAATGTTTTTTAATAGGTTCTTTTCTCTCTTCTGCCCTCCACCAGAGGGTGCTCATAAGCAATTAAATGACCAAGCGTAGAAATAGGAACTAAGAAACTAGTGCCATTTTCATTCACAGCATGGATTATTGCCCCTGTGCAAAATAGGTGACTTTCTTAAAACAGAAGTCTTGATTCAACTGAAATAGCTTCTTTTGCTTAAAGTTGCCTTGCAAATAGTAACTTGTCTGTCTGTGTGAGCTAGTATCTTTATAGACGTAAACCTGACCATTCTTAACTAAATAGGTATGAGAGAAATTATGTACTAGGCTACATTAGGCTGGTCTAATAATAGGCTACATTCTTATACAATCTAATGCTCTTCATAAGTACTCTAGTATTCTGAAGTACTTCAGAAGCTCTTCTAATGTACTCACTAGAATCAAATAATAAAATGCAAGAATGTTGTTATTTAGTTTATAAAAGTACATCTTTTTGGAAATTTTGCTAATTCTATTACAATGGTCAAATCTTTATCTCCTTATGGTGCAGTCTGGTTTTAGGAGATAGGATGCAATAGAAGACTTAAAAACTAAAGCTTTTGTGTCGAGCAACCTCTCTTTGATAGAACTCTGGATAATGTGGAGCCAGTTCAGGGAAGTGTGAAGGTGGACAATTATAATGTGAAAAAGTAGCATCAGTTGATTCTGTTTTCAAGAATCCCAACATGTTTTTTAAATATTTTCAAAAATTTTAATAAATTTATTCTTTATTAAAAAGACAGTTTAAATTAAGTGTGTCATGTGGAATTTACAACTTGTCAAATCTACAGTTCACATCTTGGGAATATTTACATGTAATTTATGACACTAACTATGGGTTAAATAGAACCAAAATAAAAAAATATTGTAATGCAATTTTAATTGAAATTTGTCCTCTGCAGATGTTCACTGAGGACCCAAGAAGATGGCCAGCTTATACAGCTTATAGTTTAGAGTGTGGTTATCGAAGAATGCCACAAATTAGTAGCTTCACTAAGGCATTTCTGCATACTAATGCATTAGGAAATGCATAAATGCATTAGGAAATGCTATTTATTTTGACAGTCATTTCCTCAAAGATCAGTCTCAAGTCATTATTGATTTGAAATCCCTTCTTTCTCTTCTTTGTTTTTTTTTAAATTTTTAATTGAAATATAGTTGACATTTAATATTATATTAGTTTCAAGTGTAAAACATAGTGATTTGACAATTATATACATTACAAAATGCCCACCATGATAAGTATAGTTACTGTCTGTCACCATACAAAGTTATTACAGTATTGACTATATTCCCTATGCTGTACTTTTCATCCCTATGATTTACTTATTTCATAACTGTAGGTTTGTACTGTTTAATCCCCTTCACCTATTTTAGCCATCTCCCTATTCCCTTCCCCGCTGACAACCACTAGTTTGTTCTCTGTGAGTCAGTTATTCTTTGTTGTTGGTTTTTTTGTTTTTTAGATTTCCACATATAAGTGAAATCATATGGTATTTGATGGTATTTATCTTTCTCTGATTTATTTCACTTAGTATAATACCCTCTAGGTCCATTCATGTTGTCACTAATGGCAAGGTTTCATTCTATTTTATGACTAATATTCCATTGTATGTATATTTACTGCACCTCCTTTATCCATTCATCTATCTATGGACACTTGGGTTGTTTCTATATCTTGGCTATTGTAAATATTGCTGCAGTAAACATTGGGTACATATATCTTTTCAAATTAGTGTTTTCATTTTTTTCAAGTAAATACCCAGAAGTGGAATCACTGAATCATATGGTATTTCTGTTTTTAGGGTTGCTTTTGTTTTTGAGGAAACTGCATTGTTTTCCACAGTAACTATACCAATTTACATTCCCACCAACAGTGCCCTTTTCTCCACTTCCTTGTCAATACTTGTTTTTTGTTTTTTTTTTTGTTTTTTTTTTTTTTGTCTTTTTGATACTAACCTTTCTGACTGGTGTGAGATGACATCTCATTATGGTTTTGATTTGCATTTCTCTGATGATTAATCATGTTAAACATCTTTTCAGTGTCTGGTAGATTAAAATAAACAGAAAAACAAGTCAGGAACAGTTTATTTATATATATTTCCTAAGTTTTTGTCTTTTTTTAGAAATTTGGGATAATTAAACCAAAACATAGTATTTGGCAACTGGCTATAACATCTTTGAAGAACAGGTTAAGAGTCAAGAGAACATGCTTGTGCTATCATTAAGCAGCTGTTTGACTTGGTAAAACATTACCTCTCTACATCTCAGTTTCTCCCCTTAAATAGTACTGTTTGACTAGATCCTCTTGTAAGAAGGAACTACTTTTCATTTGGAGTCTACTGGGGATGATGGGGCTACTGATAGAACATGCTTAAGAGTGGCTGCTGATAAACTCTCAGGAGAGTCACATTACTAGCTTTGAATGGAGCAAGGGATGCTTGATGGGGATAGTATGGCAGCAGCACTGAACTCAGCTGAGACTTAAAGATCTGTGGTCTCCTTGTTGGGATATCAGCAGTTGATGAATTCAAAGACCCTTCCAACTTGAATATCTTCTGAGTCTAAAATGAAGCCATATCTATAACAGCCATCCTTGTTTCTTCCAACTCTACTTGCTTGCAAGATAACATTCGTGTTTTTGTACATAACAGAAAGCCTCAGAATTTGTTACTGTTGGTGTTTATTTCATGAAACCTTACCAACCTTGCCAAATCAATTGAGGACTATATAATAGAGCAAGGCCAGGAAGAGAACACAGTTTTTGAGCTCTTTACACAGGAGTTTTGTAGGTAATTGATCTTGACCTGCACATCTCTTATAAGATTCCATTGGTTCCAGATTGTTATTAGTCACTTCCTTTTTAACAGTGTGCTTTTTTTTTTTTATGAGGTGACTAAACTGCTATTTAACCCTGCTACAAGAATGTGGCAATGGGCTAGTCCAGACAAGTGGATGTGCACTTGGTAACTAACATTCTTAATAAGCTTGCTTCAACCTGCCACAAATTAAAGCTCTGTGACTTTTCTAGCACATAAGTGATTTAAAAAAAAAAAAAAAGCTCAGATTGTGAATAAATAAGCTTTTTTGATTTGCACTCTGGTTGGCAGTAAATGAAACTTCAGCCTCATGATTCAGTTTGGCTTATAACTGTCTTAATCTGTCTAGCTGAACAGTGAGCATCTGAAAGTTTTAAAGGGGTGATCCAGCAGTCATCTTCAGGGATTCTTATTCATAAAAAGCTTTGGATTGGTCAGATAGGTGATGTAGTTGAAAACTCCATGGCTTTTGGAATAAAATCTGGTTTGCCACTTAGTAGTTCAGTGATCTTAGACAAGTTATTCTACCCCTCTGAGGCCATTTTGTGATCTGTGCAATCATGTTTATTTTTAATTTGCAGGATTCTTATATATGGTAGACATATGTTAAGCATTTAAAATATTGTACCTGACAAATTGATGATATCCAGGAGCAGCTGTTTGCTTAAGTCAAAGAAAGTAATTATTGTTTATCAGTCCATCAAACAACATATGGTAGGACCTTAATTGTTTTATTTTATTTTATTTTATTTTATTTTATTTTATTTTATTTTATTTTATTTGAGGGAGGGAGCAAGCATGCGCATGCGCATGCTTTTGCAGGAGGGACAGATGGAGAGGGAGAGAGAAACTTAAGCAGGCCCCATACCCAGCAAGGAGCCCAGAGAGGATCCCAGCTCGGGGTTGGATCTCACAACTGTGAGATCATGACCTGAGCTGAAATCAAGAATCAGTTGCTTAACTGACTGAGCCACCCGAGCATACCCCCCTACCCACCATTTTTATTTTTGTTTTTGTCTTTGTTTTTTGAGAGAGAGAGAGAGAGAGAGAGAGAGAGAGAAAGGAAGCAGGGGAGAGGGGCAGAGGGAGAGAGAGAGAGGATTGAATTATTTCTAAATGCTTCTGAGATAAAACTTCCTGAGTTTGAGTTTTGGCTCACTACTTAGTAGCTCTGTGACCTTGGGCAAGCTCCTTAGTCTATGTAAGGTTCAGTATCCTTCTCTTTAAAATGGGGATTACAATAATACTTACCAAGCAGAGTTATTGTGACAGTTAAGTGGAGTAATGCATATAAAGCACACACATAATACCAATATATGTTAAGCTCTCAATAATAGCAATTATTACTAAAATATTTTTAAAACTACTGAGTAATTTCATGGGTATTTGTATATATATTTCAAACCTTATCAAATTATATATTTTAAAACCTGTATGGTTTATTGTAGGTCACTTATACCTCAATAAAGCAATACTCAATGATGTGTGTGTATATCTTCTTTGTACTACAATGATTGTATTCTATGCTGCTGCCTTGTCAGGATGGTGACAAGCTTTGAATGTTTTTTTTTTCTTTTCTTATATTGGGGTACCTGGGTGGCTCAGTCAGTTAAGCATCCAACTCTTGATTTCGGCTCAGGTCATGATCTCATGGGTTCATGAGATCAAGCCCCAAGTTGGGCTCTATGCTGACAGCGTGGAACCTGCTTGGGATTCTTCTCTCTCCCTTTCTCTGCCCCTCACCTGCTTGTATGCACATGCTCACTCGCTCGCTCTCTCAAAATAAATAAACATTTAATAATAAAACCTAAGTATTGTAAAACTATAGCTTTACTATTTGTATCTTTTAAAAATTAGTTTGTAAAATACAATGCTCTTGTGTTTAAAATTTTTTTCTTTTATTAATATTTTTTAAATACAA
This sequence comes from Panthera onca, assembly GCF_046562875.1. Classification (NCBI taxonomy): domain Eukaryota; kingdom Metazoa; phylum Chordata; class Mammalia; order Carnivora; family Felidae; genus Panthera; species Panthera onca. Next base: position 181,198,499 of record NC_138346.1, read on the forward strand.
GAGCATTGTATTTTACAAACTAATTTTTAAAAGATACAAATAGTAAAGCTATAGTTTTATAATACTTAGGTTTTATTATTAAGTGTGTCACATTCAGGACAAGGATCCTTCAGGTGATTGAACTGAATGTTCTTAGTGATGTATTAAGATGACATTTCATAAGAGCTGGAAAGGGTCTGAGAGGTCTTTCATGTGGGTTGCTCTCATATTTTACAAAAGAGAATATTAAGGCTCCAGATGACTAGCCCTAAGTCCCATAACTTGGTCTCCAATTCAGAACTCTTAAAATGTCTTAGTCTCAGTGATTTAACAGTGAGGAAAAAAGACAAGCTGCAATGTGGGGGAGAGGGCTAAAAGTTAGCTACAGAATAAAAAATACTTTGAAGAACTAATTCATATTTTTAAAGAAAGTGTTATTTAAGAAGGGCCCTATAAACATTCTGACAACTAAGCTTAAAATAATAGTACTGTGTCAATGGCTTGTTAGAGGTGGCCTGTGATCAATTATGATGGTTTATAGGAGTTGTCATTTACACATTGCTGTAATATTTCATTTTAATTTGTTTATGAGGAAACACTATATGCTTTCTTAATTATGTAAGGGGAAACATTGAGAAGATTCTAAAACTTCACAAAAGAAAGCACTTTGAGAGTTTCTCAGTTGTTTCAAATAATTGCCATTATTTATGAAAATTAGTTTTATCTGTATACTTTGCATAATTTACAACCTTTTAGTCTCAGGATCCTTCTGTACTCTTTAAAAATCATCAAAGACCCCAAAGAGCTTTTGTCTACAAGGATTATATCTAATAACATTTGCCATATTCAAAATTAATATTGAGAAAAATTAAGTTTTTTTATTTTTTGCTTATTTATAAGTTTATTTTGAGAGAGAGAGGTGGGGAGGGGCAGAGAGAAGGGGAGAGAGAATCCCAAGGAGGCTCCCTCTGTGCTGTCAGCACAGAGCCCGAGGTGGGGCCTGAACTCAAGAATCACAAGATCATGACCTGAGCTGAAACCAAGAGTCAGACACTTAACCAACTGAGCCACCCAAGTGTCCCAAGAAAAAATTAAATGTTTACTTAAGATAATAATAAGTCCATGGCCAACAGGCACATGAAAAGATGTTCAACGTCGCTCCTTATCAGGGAAATACAAATCAAAACCACACTCAGATACCACCTCACGCCAGTCAGAGTGGCCAAAATGAAGAAATCAGGAGACTATAGATGCTGGAGAGGATGTGGAGAAACAGGAACCCTCTTGCACTGTTGGTGGGAATGCAAATTGGTGCAGCCGCTCTGGAAAGCAGTGTGGAGGTTCCTCAGAAAATTAAAAATAGACCTACCCTATGACCCAGCAATAGCACTGCTAGGAATTTATCCAAGGGATACAGGAGTGCTGATGCATAGGGGCACCTGTACCCCAATGTTTGTGGCAGCACTCTCAACAATAGCCAAATTATGGAAAGAGCCTAAATGTCCATCAACTGATGAATGGATAAAGAAATTGTGGTTTATATACACAATGGAATACTACGTGGCAATGAGAAAAAATGAAATATGGCCTTTTGTAGCAACATGGATGGAACTGGAGAGTGTGATGCTAAGTGAAATAAGCCATACAGAGAAAGACAGATACCATATGGTTTCCCTCTTACATGGATCCTGAGAAACATAACAGAAACCCATGGGGGAGGGGAAGGAAAAAAAAAAAAAAAAAAGAGGTTAGAGTGGGAGAGAGCCAAAGCATAAGAGACTGTTAAAAACTGAGAACAAACTGAGGGTTGATGGGGGGTGGGAGGGAGGGCAGGGTGGGAGGGAGGGCAGGGTGGGTGATGGGTATTGAGGAGGGCACCTTTTGGGATGAGCACTGGGTGTTGTATGGAAACCAATTTGACAGTAAATTTCATATATTAAAAAATAAAAAAAAAAGATAATAAGTCCATTACACGTTGATATCAATAACACCTTTTAATTAAAAGTAATTGTATTTTACAAAAAATAAAATTAGTGAGTGATGTGTTACGCTTTTGCAAATCTCCTTAATGTCTGGCTTAATAGAAGACAAGTAGTTTCTCATATCTTCTGCATTCACCTGTTGTGAATATATCATTTTGGTGGAAGTATAGGAAGAAAATCCAAGCCTACATCCTGGCTTCTCCTGGAGAAAGAAGGAGTATTTTAATAGTCTTTTCAGATAATTGTGAATATTCTTATCTGATACTAGATCGGAACTCAATAAGTGATAGCTAAATGTTAGTTTTAAAAGATTATTTTTAATGTTTATTTTTGACAGAGAAGGAGAGAGCATGAGCAGGAGAGGGGGCAGAGAGAAAGGGAGACAGATGATCAGAAGCAGGCTCTGCACTGACAGCAGAGAGCTTGATATGGGGTTCAAACTCACAAACTGAGAGATCATGACCTGAGCTGAAGTCAGACACTTAACCAACTGAGACACCCAGGTGCCCCTCTAAATGTTAGTTTTGATATGGAATCTACAGCCGTTTAAATATACATTTTGTAACTTTGTTACAGTAAGATCCATTGATCTGTCTTGCACTTTAAATAGATCCTTTTCCAGTGCATAATTTTATAATATCATGCATTCATTGTTCATCCAGAGAGTATCGGTCCTCTGAGTTATGCAGATTTTCTAATGTTGACATATTCCATTATTTGATGTAAAAAAAAATGATCACCTGTTAATATCACTACCAATCTCATTGGAAAAGTCTTTAAGGGAGCACATGGCTGGCCCGGTCGGTGGATCATGCGACTCTTAATCTCAAGGTTGTGAGTTTGAGCCCCACTGTGGGTGTCGAGATTACTTAAAAATAAAATCTTATTTTAAAAAAAGAAAGAAAGAAAAGAAAGTTTTTAAGCTTTAGGAAGCTGTTGAACTCATGGTGGCTAATACGTTTTTCAAAATTTTAATTTTTATTTGAAAACTCAAATTTTTTCATGGGTAACTGATAACACTCAGACCTGTTCCTTGAAGTAACAGGCTTGCTTCATTCGTTTTTGAAGAAAATTCTGTCAGACACCTAAATCCAAATAGCCATTATTTGTGTGCCAGTCATTTAAGTAAAAACAGTGTTCCATTGAAAAAATTGTTGGTTCAGCACACAAGGCAAACAATTACACAAGTGCTTTTTCCTCAGCAAAACCATCATACTTTGCCATATGCAGCAGGAGTGCTTTTTGCAGACTTCCCATTTGTTCACACAGAGAGTTTTAAAAGAGGTGTACATGGGGCGCCTGGGTGGCTCAGTCGGTTAAGCGTCCGACTTCGGCTCAGGTCATGATCTCGCGGTCTGTGAGTTCGAGCCCCGCGTCGGGCTCTGTGCTGACAGCTCAGAGCCTGGAGCCTGTTTCAGATTCTGTGTCTCCCTCTCTCTCTGCCCCTCCCCTGTTCATGCTCTGTCTCTCTCTGTCTCAAAAATAAATAAACGTTAAAAAAAATTTTTTTTAAATAAATAAATAAAAGAGGTGTATGTACTCAAGAGTCATGTTTAATTAAAAGTAGTATTTTTTACTGATTCAGCAGGGACATTCTTTACTGGACATTTTTATAGTGAGTACATGGCACTGGAGACTTTCACACAGTTTGGTGTCACTCCCTTGATTTGTGCTAAGGTACCAGCAGTTTTGCCCACCATTGTTTTTTCATTGTCAGTGTAAAAACACATTGAAAAAGTCAAATACCATCTAAGTGTTATTATGAAAATTATTTTGATGTTGTGGACCCCCTAAAAGGATCTCAAGAACCCTGTCTATAAACTACATTTTGAGAATCATTGGCATAGTTAATATGTTCCTAAGAAAATACTAAATCTTAAGAGTATTCACTAACTGATGGAATACCTAGTATGTGGCAAATCTATTTTCCTTTAAGCCATCTTACAGAAAGCCTGTTAGGAAAGGTAATATTATCCATTGTTGTAGAAGAAACTGAGGTTTAAGATATGAAATATTGATTGGAGTAAATAATAGAATAATAACTACCAGAAGTGAATTTGAACTCAAGACACTCAGACTTTAGAAGTCTTGCTTTCAAGAAAATCAGAAAATAAGCCAAAAACTGGTAGAAGGTATCTACAAAAGTTACGTCTAATAAAGGGTTTTTATCTAAAATACAAGAAACTCTTAAAACTCAACAAGAAAATGAACAACCCAATTAAAAAATGAGCCAAAGACCTTAATAGACATCTTACCAAAGAAGATATACAGATGGCAAATAAGCATATGAAAAGATGCTCCACATCATATGTCATCAGAGAAATGCAAATTAAAAAACACCTATTAAATGACCAAAATCCAGACCACTGACAACAGCAAATGCTGGTGAGGATGTGAAGCAATAGGAACTCTCATTCACTGTTGGTAGGGATGCAAAATGTTACAGCCACTTTGGAATATGGTTTAGCAGTTTCTTAGAAAACTAAACATACTCTTACCATATGATCTAGCAACTGAGTTTCTTGGCATTTACCTAGAGGGGTTGAAAACAGCTTCACACAAAAACCTACTCACAGATGTTAATAGCAGCTTTATTCATAATTGCCATAATCTGGAAGCAGCCAAGACATCTTTTAGTAGGTGAATGGCTAAACAAACTGGTTCACCCAGACAATAGAATATCATTCAATACTAAAAGGAAATGAGATTTTAAACCATGAAAAGACATGGATGAACTTTAAAATGCATATTACTAATTGAAAGAGACCAATTTGGAATGACATTCTGGAAAAGGCAAAACTATGGTGACAGGAAAAAGATTGGTGGTTTCCAGGTGTGGTGAGGGGAAATAGAGATGAATAGTCAGAGCACAGAGGATTTTTAAGGCAGTGAAAATACTGTGTATGATATTATAATGATGCATAAATACCATTATACCTTTTTCCAAACATATGAAGTGTACAACACAAAGAGTGAACCCTAATGCAAACTCTGGACTTAGAGTAATTACAATGTGTCAGTATAGGTTTATCGTTGGTAAAAAAAAAAACCCATTCTGGTAAATGATGTTGATGATGGGAGAGACTATGCCTATTGGGGGCATATGGCAGGGGGTATTGGAGAAACCTCTGTACTTTCTTCTCAATTTTGTTGTAAACCTACAATTACTCTTTAAAGAAAATAAAGTCTTTATATGTAAATATACATATAACTCTCATGCCATTCAACAAATAACCCATTTTATGTATATAATAGTTTGATTTAATTAAATCCATGACCCATTTAATGTATATAATAGCCAGTGAGATTTTTAGGCATGAAATTCTTTTACCCCAACCTATCCCTAAGCATTCAGAAGATTATACCCTCAGATGTGTTGTATTTATTTAAAGGTATAGAATTAAATAATAAAGGGATTTTGACTTGATTTCTTTTTGAATTTGTGAGCCTATTTTGAATCTCTGAATCTGTGATGATGGAAAGTCAGAGAATTACAGTCTAACATGGCCAGAAAAAAAAAACAAACCTGAATAAAGCCTTGAAATAGATTTTGCAAATGAGTCACAGTCCTTCATTATATTAGGGTAAAGCAGTCTTGTGATTGAGAGATTACCATTTTTTTATAGGTTAATTAACTAATATAATGTATGCAAATCTAAATTTTTTAAGGCAACCCTCTTCAACTATAAAATCAAGCAAACCTGCAGCCCTAATCCTTTTTTCCAATTTTTTGCAAAATAAATGCCCCAACGATAATAGTATCGATCCTTTATAATTATATAACCATTTGGTTTCACATACATTATCTCATTGGATCTTCATATCAACTCTGTGAGGGAGAACAGATTGTATTACCCTATTTTTATATTTAAGGACAGGTTTATTAATCTATTCTCTTTCTAAGAAAACTGAAATACAGAAATTCTAAATGATTTTCCCATAGTCATTGGGCAGTTGAATGATTTAGCCAGTCGAGAATCTCAGCCTTCTGACTACACATCTTTTATATAAATTTAGGTTATGAGTCCCAGCAAACATTTACTTTAGCCCTAAATTCTTGAAATCACTCTCTGAGTAACCATTGTCCCTTCCAAGGGGTTGCTAGCCCTACAGAAACTGCCTGGAGGAGATATAGCCCCATCTTTACTCACTTTTATTCCTTTTTTTTTGTGCCTATTCTTATATGCATCTTTTGTCTCTCCACCTGGTATATATGTTCCCTCAGGACAGACTTACACTGGGCACATAGTAACTCAGAAATTCCTGACCCTGTAATTTCCTCAGTGGATTGTGATTGGTGTCTGAAATAGAGTGATGCAGAGGCCCACTTGGTCAGCTGTAGGCTAAGGAGAAAGTGCTGGCCACTCCTCTTCAGGAATTACTAGTAGCTATGGGAAAGGTTAATGTTAATAACTATAGACACCAGCCCATTGAGGAGCCAGCCCATTTGTAGTACTATGTACTTTTAACGAGTACTTTCCTCCAACTTCTAAAATATGTCCTCTTATAACTTACACATGATTAGGCTGCTATGCAAAGGTAGTCACAGTAGTATCTAATCACCATTTCTCTCTCCAGGTCCTAAAAATAATGATCATTGGACTGATAATAGGTCTTCTGCCTAGTCCGTATACTTTCAAAATCAGCTTTTACTTACCTTAATTTAACCCTTTCAAAAGTCCATTGACGTAGTTAAGTCAGGGATTACTTACCTCAATAAATGGAAAACTCTGGCTTAGAATAGAGACTTTCACAAGTTCCGGAGGCTGGGAAGTACTTGACTCAAGATTTTTCTGGCTCCTGGTCCAAATTTCTTTCCATTATGCTACACTGCTTCTAATTGTCAGTGACATTTACCATCATTATTGTTTCATTACCAGAGGATTTCAGGATGGGGGAGGAGAACTTTTTTTAAATGAAAACTATTGTGAAAGTTAACATGACTTAAATTTAGCCTGTGCTTCTTATCCAAATTAGCTTTGCTTTTCTTGGTACTGAAATAAAATAAATTGAGCTAATTATGATAAATGATGAATAGAATGACAGGAAGGATGCAGTTTGCTTTCTGTAATTATTATTAATCAGGTTTTCTAGCATTTGTAAGGTACAGGGCCAGAATATATAAATGCCAAAACAAACTAACAAAAATCTCTAACCATGGGGCACCTGGCTGCCTCAGTTGGGAGAGCATGGGATTCTTGATTGGAAAGTCGTGAGTTTGAGCCCCACGTTGGCCATAGAGTTACTTTAAAAATAAGTAAAATGAAATGGTTAAAATGGCAAAGGTTAGGTGTACTTTACTCCAATAAAAAAAAATAATAATTTAAAAAAATCTCTAACCAGACTAAAGGAAAAATAAGAATCAAATACAAATGATTTTTATCAGTATAATATATATGACAGCACATACCTCACATGATTGAAAATACCTGTATAGTTATGTGACATTTGTAGTTTTCATTCCAGTACTTGTCTTCAGATAATTAGCTTATTTGTAACACGTTTGAATTGTACTCATGACCAACCCACTATTGTGTCTTTGGTTGGTTTTTATGAATTTGCAGATATTTAGGTTTCCTCAGATATCAGTTTAATTCACACCCAAAAAGTTACCAATGGATGTTTTCAGTGTGCTAATGGAGACCCTATCTTATTTCTAATAATAATAAAAGAAACTTTTTATCATCATTATATTAAATACACCAATGTGTCATTTCATGAACATTAGAGAAAACACCCTCTTTTGGCTACTTAATATTGTTTTAATTCTATGTAGACAAAAATGACATGTACTCATATGTGCTCACATTTTCCCAAATTTAATTTAAACCTCAAATTAATTATTTAATATCTGACCACTAAAAACTTCAATAGAAGTAAATATATGTGGCTTTAATTATGTTGGCTAAACTAGGCAGATTCTTTGGGTAACATCTTGGATCATAATGGTAATAAAAATTAACTGAATGTTTGTGTGCCAGGTACTGTGCTAGGTGCTTTACATATATTATAGATTCATACGCTATAATAATTTGATATTGTGGATTAATATGATTAAATAATAAATGACATTGTTAATATCTGTGGAAATTTTTCTTTTTAGTGCCTTCAACAAACACTATTCCAAGCACCTTCCAAAAAAGATTTATAGAGCACTGCCCTGGGAATTAGTAAACTGAAGTATTATTCTATTTGGAAAAGTAACAGACATACTAGTAGTGGGTGGTGATGTGGAGGTTATATATGATTAGCTTTATTTTAGACTTATTACAGTTTCCTGGAGCACCAGTCTATTGTCTTATGAAAAATAGCCTTGACTAAAAATAAACTATTGGTACTGCATCAAAATAAAAAGCTTCTGCACAGCAAAGGAAATAATCCACAAAATTAAGAGGCAACATACTGACTGGGAGAAGATATTTGCAAATGACATATCTGATAAAGCATTACTATACAAAATATATAAAGAACTTAATACAACTCACACCCCCAAAACAAATAATCCAATAAAAAAATGGGCAGAAGACATGAACAGACATTTCTCCAAAGAAGACATACAGATGGCCAACAGACACATGAAAAGATGCTCAAAAGATCACTCATCATCAGACAAATACAAATGGAAACCACAATGAGATACCACCTCACACCTGTCAGAATGGCTAAAATCAAAAACACAAGAAACAACAAGTGTTGGCAAGGATGTAGAGAAAAGGGAACTCCCTTGCATTGTTCGTGGACATGCAAACTGGTACAGCCACTGTGGAAAACAGTATAGAGATTCCTCAAAAAGTTAAAAATAGAACTACCCTATGATCCGGCAATCACACTACTGGGTATTTACCCAAAGAATACAAAAGTACTAATACAAATGGATACATGCACCCCCAATGTTTACAGGAGTATTATTTACAATAGCCAAGTTATGGAAGCAGCCTGTGTCCATCTGTCAATGGATAAAGAAGAGGTGAGATATATTTTATATATATATAATGTATATATTATATATACACGTGTACATATATATAGTATATATATATATATATATATTATGCATACACTGTGTATATATATTATATACATTGTATATAGATTATATACACATTGTATATAGATCATATATACACATTGTATATAGATTATATATATATACACACTCACATATATATGTGTGTATATAGACATATATATAAATATTATTCAGCCCTATAAAAGAATGAAACCTATTAACATTTGCAGCAATGTGAATGGATCTACAGAGTATAATGCTAAGCAAAATAGTCAGAAAGACAAATACCATATGATTCACTCATATGTGGAATTTAAACAAAACAAATGAGCAAAGGGAAAAAAGAGAGCAACAAACCAAGAAACATACTCCTAACTATAGAGAACAAACTGATGGTTACCAAAGGGAAGGTATATGGGCAAATGGGTGAAATACATGATGAGGATTAAAGAGTGCACTTACTGTGATGAGCACTGGGTGATGTGTGGAATTGTTGAATCAATATATTTACACCTGAAACTAATGTAACACTGTATATGTTAACTCTGCTGGAATTAAAATAAAAACTTAAGGCTGCCAATACCATTGGCAACTGAGTCGGTGCTGCATCTTTTGTACTGATTGCTCCCTGGGCATTGAGAACAGCCAGGCATCATGTCACCTTGTGGGTGGTGTGGAGGAGAAAACCAAGGTATATGTTGGTAGTCTGGGAACCAGTGTCAGCAGAGGAGAGTTAGAAAGGGCTTTTGGTTATTACAGTATCTTAAGAACTGTGTGGATTATGAGAAATCCTCCAAGATTTACCTTTGTGGAATTTGAAGATCCTAGATATGCAGAAGATGCAATGCGAGGCCTGGGCAGGGAGGTGATTTGTGGTTCCCAAGTGAGAGTTGAATTATCAACAAATATGCCTCGGAGCTCTGATTTTGATAGACCAACCACCTGCCCAACATTCCTTTGATCCCAATGATAAATGCTATGAATGTGGCAAAAAGGGACATTATGTTTATGAATGTCATCTTGACAGCTGGTGGAGGAGAAGCAGGTCACAGTCTAGATCACATTTAAGATCCAGAGGTAGATGATACTCTTGTTCACATAGCAGGAGCAGGGAAAGGAGGTCAAGATCACCATCTCCTCAGCGATCAAGATCTGTGTTTCTCTGTAGATCGAGATCAGCTTCACACAGAGGTCTACGTCTGGTTCCATAAAAACATCAAGATCCCCATCAAGGTCAAAATCAAGAATCAGTTCTGTTTCACTATCAAGAATCAGCCATGGGGCGCCTGCGTGGCTCAGTCGGTTAAGCGGCCGACTTCGGCTCAGGTCATGATCTCGCGGTCCGTGAGTTCGAGCCCCGCGTCGGGCTCTGTGCTGACCGCTCAGAGCCTGGAGCCTGTTTCAGATTCTGTGTCTCCCTCTCTCTGACCCTCCCCCGTTCATGCTCTGTTCTCTCTGTCTCAAAAACAAAAAAATAAACGTTAAAAAAAAAAAAAAAAAGAATCAGCCAAAGTCCAGATCTCCATTTCCAAAAGAAGCCACTCCCCATCAAGAAGTACACAAAGAAGTGCAAGTCCTGAAAGAGTGGACTGAAGTTCTCAAGTTCACCTTTTAGGGAAGGGTCATTTTGTTTACATTATTATAAGGGATTTGTGATGTCTACAAAGTGTAACCTAGGAAGGGTATTTCAGTTATCTGAATAAATGGATTTGGGTTATTACTCTATAAATTCACAGCAGTAGGATAATATAAATTTTTGTTGAATGTATTAACATCCTGTGGTCTGAAAATGTGGGTTTTAATCTGGTACATTTTAATAAAATGTTTCTAACTAGAAAAAATAAAAAGAAAATATAATAAAAGAAAAAAAATAAATAGAGTAAAGGAAAAAAAAGAAACCAACCCTGCCAACCAACATCTTCTTCTCAGACTTTCAACCTCCAGGACTGTGAGAAAATAGATTTATGTTGTTTAAGCCAACAAAAAAGAGGCCTTGACTATTGTAACATCCCATATATGGAAAAATTTCAAATTTTCAAAGCCTTCCTGGTAATATAATGCATGGACTACTAGAGTGAGCTTTCTAGTCTAACTTCAAAAATAATAGAAAATATCAAAAGTAAAGTCCTTTTGTGAAACATGGCCTCATTTTGTTTACAAATGATGGATTCTTCTTTTTACAGATGTGTCTTGCTGAATCAGGGCTATCTTATCCCTGCCATCGACTTACAGTGGGGAGGAGATCTTCACCTGCGCAGACCCGGGAGCAGTCCGAAGAGGTAAGCCTGTTTGCCAGCTTTTCGGTGAATAGGAGGCCTGTCTTTCACCGACCTGCCCACTTCCTATTCTTTTTTATCTGCCACACAAATGAATAGATAAAGTTAATGTAGCGTGAATAAAGTCTCAGTAAATTCTTGAAGACAGAAACTTTTCATGCGAGTTTATTGCTAATGTGCTCCTTCTTGGTGTATAAGTTTCATGTTTCAACAGACAGAATTCAGGTGAATTGGTTGAAATGAATTTTACTTAGAATTGACAGGTTGACTAAAGGGTTTTCTTTGCTGCTAACTATATAGTAGAATACAGTTATTAGGACTGATCCTGAAGGTCCTTTAACTCCTGGAGTTGGAGCACTTTCTATGAGCCAGATGTTGTGCTCAATACTAGGTAACAAAGATGAATAACACTGTTTCTATACCAAGGTGCTCAGAGTCAAACATGGTAAATTAGCAAATTAATAATAATGGCATAATGTAATAAAAGCAGTGATAGCATATAGGGAGTTATAAAAAGAGAAGAGGGGCAGATAAGATTCAGCGTGTTTGTGTACGGGATGTGTGTCTTTATGGGTCTGAACAGTGTTAAAAGGCAATATCTTTTCCATGGTTACAAATAGCACTCTGTGTCCAGCTATGACTTTGGATACAAGGGAATGGGGAAAGATAGATTGTACATTACAGTTTAGCTTTTTAAAAAGTTTTTATTGAGCTTTTTTTATTGAGCTCCCACTGTGTGCTAAGAAAAATCATCACCATGACTTAAAAAAGTGTATGTGATAGAGGTCATAGCTAATAATACAAAAAAAATGTTACTTATTTCATTCAGTGTTTCAGGCTAACATATGATCCAAGTATTCAACAGATGGACTAGTCCAGTCAAACCTTTTTCCATTTACATTCTATACAAAATATAGTTGCAAATTTTTATTTAAACTGACTATATATTTTGAATACTTATTGTGGAAGCTGCCACAGGACCTTTCCAGCCATCTTCTGAATATGTATTTATGTCACTTAAATATGTGAAAGAGAAATTATATTGTAGTCCCTGCTCATCCTGTGAAAATGATAATTTGCTGCTCCGGTTTTTAACGTTTTTTAGAAATCCACAAGAAAGAAAAGGTTTTCCTCTGCTACAAATACTACTGCACTGTTTTCTTGGGCCTCTAAAAATGTTAATTTCCTTTAAAGAGGCCACACTATTTTATTCAGCATTTTATCTCCCTAATCCTCATGAAAGAAAACATAATATTGAGTTTCACTGTTTGGCAGAAATTGCCAGAAATAATTTATTGAAATATTTCTTTCTTGAGGCGCCTGGGTGATTCAGTCAGTTAAGCGTCCAACTCTTGATTTCAGCTCAGTTTGTGCATTCAAGCCCCACATCAGGCTCTGTGCTGACAGTGTGTGGCCTGCTTGGGATTCTCTGTCTGCCCCTCTCCCTCTTGTGCTTTCTGTCTCTCTTTCAAAAATAAATAAATAAACATTTTTAAAAAAGAAATATTTCTTTCTAGTGCTTGAGTATGTTTTTAGTGCTAAAGCAGGTTATGCTCCAACTCTTTAATGGGTAAATCCACTACATTAAAATGTGGCCAATTAGCTCCACCCCATTATTCTGTGCTCTGAAAGGTGACAGATAACCTGTTTCACTTCATTTTATTTCCTTCTCTCACTCTCACAAATATGTGTTATTTGGCCAGACCCTTCAGCAAAAAAGAAGTCAGTGCCATATAGTAAAAGGAGTGTTGATGAGGCTGGCACACTCTAGGTTAGAGAAGAAGTAGAGTAGAGTTAGGAGGCTTTGCTAAACTAAAGAGTCACAGTCTTGGGAGTATCTAAAAATGTGATTATTTGGGATGAAACTATTACTTTTCCTTCTCTGGCTAATTGTAAATATCACCCTTTCAGGTGGCTGGTGAGAAATGGACGGACAAATGTGACTTGGGCTTTTATGCTGTCCTAGAATTATACAACTGAAAGGGATTTTTTAATTTGATTTCCAGTCTTCTCTCCATTCATCCCTCATTCATTTAAACATTTATTTAATGTCTTCTAGGTGCTAAACATTAGGACCATAGTCTGTATGCTGAAAGAGCTCACTCAGAATATACCTTCAAAATATACCTGTGTTTTATCTCCAGTAACAAAATTCTGTTTCATGAGGCAAACCAGTTCCATTGTTGAGCAACTCTGTCTGTTGATATCTTCCTTATATTAAACTGGAACCTGTGTCCCTGCAGCCTCCATCCAGTGGTTCTGCTTTTTTTATGGTTTTAACCCTTTTCCTAAATGATTTCATGTTTCAGGACAATTACCATTTTTCTATTGACTGTCTTAAGCCTGGAGTTAGGAAGCAGATACTTGAGATCAGTAGTTAAATTTAAGTTTTGAATATTATGGATTATAGTTATTTGTCCTCTAGCTGGGGGAATTTTGTTTCTCATATCCTCCTTCTGGTCCTATACCTATATTTTTTTATGATTATTCACCATTTTAATTTCCTTCCCAGCCTTCCCTGCCCCTGACCACCTTTTAATGATCTTTCCATACCTCTGGGTACCTAGCTAAATATCTCCCTCTCCTTTTCCCAGGTGCTTAGGTGAGACAGGGTAGAGACCCATGGACCCAGTCTTCTGGAGAATTACCCAATTCTCAGTTGATAGAGAGGGAGGGGTACCCCAAGAATAAAAAAATAAACTTCAAATGTAGTTGACTAGTTAATTAGTTAATAACTTCAGTTAGGGAAACATCTATTGAATGCTCACTATGAGCTAGTCAGATGAATATAACCTGGTAATTTCATGTTATATAATCAACGAGAAAATTGAGGCAAGCACAAGATACTAGGGGAGCACAAATATGGGGGTGGGAGGCACAATGTTCAAGAATATTTGCAAGCAAAAGCTGTGTCTGCTTTATTCACCTCTGTAGCCCTAACACCTAGTGTAGTACCTGGCCTGTACCAGCCACAAAATAAATATTGGTGAGTGAATATTTTTTTTAAAAGAAGGAGAGAGGGAGGGGTAGGAGGAAGAGGAAAAGGAACAAGTTGGGAGGGGAGGAGGAGGAGGAAGAAAGACTAGAAGAATTTATATCCAAATCAAATTATAAAGAATAAAGAACAGTCACCCAAATGAAGAAACATAGAAATAGAATTTCATTCAAAGGAAACAACATGGTCTGATGCAGTATATGCACAGAGATGAGTGCAGTTTGGTGTCTGTGCAAAATAAAGTGGAAGACAAAGATAAGAGATGAGGTGAAGGTGAATAGGACTTATAGGTCAAGTTGGGAACTTGAAATCTAGGCAGCCATAGAAGACTTTTAAGTATTTTTTAACATACACATTTTAGAGAAGAGCACTTTGGCTGCTGTGCAGAAGCTAGATGTAAGGGAAGCAGGACTGGAGGCAGAGAAATAAGTATGAATCTATTTTACCAGCACAGTTAAAGGATAATGAGATCCCAAACTAGAATATCATTGGTAAAAATAGAGAAGGATATGGATTCAGGAAGTGTTGTGGAGGGAAAATCAGTAGGACCGGTGACTGATAGGATCTGTGGGAGAAGAGAAAAGGAAGAGATAAGAATGATACCTAGGTTTTTTGGTTTAAGTGATGGAAAAGATTCATTCAGTATTCATCCAATAAATTCTGGTTACATGCCTCTTTATGCCTGGTACTGGTCTAAGTGCCAGGAATATAGCATTGAACAAAGCAAAGTCTTTCCATTAAGGAGCTTATACCTAACAAAATGAAATTGAACACAGATAATTGCCAAAAATCTGTATTTCAGTTTTTAAAACTTGGTGAGACAAGTATTTAGCTTGTCTGCCTGTGGTGCAATGCCACATACTGCTAGGGTCAATGCCATGTATTGCTGGAGGAGTCAATAGTATGTGGCATTGCACCACAGGCAGACAAGCTAAATAGTAGTCTGGTTCCTTCTGAACATTTCCATCTGAGTGCCCACTGCAGATTCACTCTGTACGAAATTGAACTTACCATATCTCCCCAGAAACCTATCTCCTCACCCATATTAATAATAATCATTGTCAACCCCAGCCAAAAACTGTTCATTCCAGTCACTAAGAGACCTGCTATTCTTTGAAACTGCACCAAATGAACTGATACCTCATGATTTTTATGACCCTTTCCTTTTGACTATTCAGATAGGGATATTTTTATGTCAGCATCAAATTTATTACCATAATTTATTAGTTGAGAAATTTCTTGCTATCAGAGTTTATGTTCTACCCATTATCTTGATTTTACCCTTACTACCCTTTCCCACAACAAGGGAGGAGCAAGGGGTCTCTATTTCATTTTTATCCTCTCCCTCTATTGGTTCCTTCTTTTTATCCTAAAAACATGTTCAGGTCTTCCCTAAAAAAAAATATTCCTTCGGGCTTTAATCTACACTGGATGACTATTTCTTCACCTTCTATTCACTTAACTGACTACAGTTTGGGCTTTTTTCTACCAGGTGATTTAAATTGAATTTATGAGTCAGATACTCATTTTTATAAGATGCTATGTCATCTCTTTTCATTTTCACAGCAGCCTTTCTGGGTCAGTATTAGTCACATTCTATAGTGGGGGTGCAAAGACACTTGCCCAGTGTCATACAGAAAATAGTAGAGCCAGGTCTTTCAGTTATAAATTCAGGTTTCTTTCATGTGGTTTTTTGTCATAATACCTAACTAATAACTACCTAATAACTCTCTCTTCCTTGATTTTCATCCTACTGAACCTGTTTATAGTTCTTGTCTGCATTGAAATTTTCTCAGACCTTGCTTCTAAGATTTCTCTCTCACTTTCTATATTTTTTAATATAAAATTTATTGTCAAACTGGTTTCCATACAACACCCAGTGCTCATCCCAACAGGTGCCCTCCTCAATACCCATCACCCACACTCCTCTCCCTCCCACCCCCCATCAACCTTCAGTTTGGTCTCAGTTTTTAGGTCTCTTATGTTTTGGCTCCCTCCCTCTCTAACCTTTTTTTTTTTTTCTTCCCCTCCCCCATGGCCATGGCCTTTTGTAGCAACGTGGATGGAACTGGAGAGTGTGATGCTAAGTGAAATAAGCCATACAGAGAAAGACAGATATCCTATGGTTTCACTCTTATGTGGATCCTGAGAAACGTAACAGAAGACCATGGGGGAGGGGAAGGAAAAAAAAAAAAGAGAAAAGAGGTTAGAGTGGGAGAGAGCCAAAGCATAAGAGACTGTTAAAAACTGAGAACAAACTGAGGGTTGATGGGGGGTGGGAGGGAGGGCAGGGTGGGTGATGGGTATTGAGGAGGGCACCTTTTGGGATGAGCACTGGGTGTTGTATGGAAACCAATTTGACAGTAAATTTCATATATTAAAAAATAAATTAAAAAAAAATAAAAATAAATAAGAAAAAAAAAAAGGCCATATTTCATTCTTTCTCATTGCCATGTAGTATTCCATTGTGTATATAAACCACAATTTCTTTATCCATTCATCAGTTGTTGGACATTTAGGCTCTTTCCATAATTTGGCTATTATCTAACTTTCTAATTTTTGACAGCTAATCTCTTCATCTCTTGTACTGTTTTTCCTTCTTCACCAATTGAAATATGTATATATATGTTTACATATTTATATATCATAATTTTATATATATCTATAAATATACATATATATTTAATTTTTTAATGTTTTATTTATTTTTGAGAGAGAGGGAGACAGAGTGCAAGTAGGGGAGGGGCAGAGAAAGAGGGAGACTCAGAATCTGAAGCAGGTTCCAAGCTCGAGCTGTCAGCACAGTTCCCACCGCTACTGCTCAAGTATAGGCTCTCAAGTCCTCTCACTTGGAACTTTGAAATAAGTTTTTCTTCTCACATCTCCAAATCAAAGCTGCCATATGCCAACATACTGCCCTAAACACACGTGTACACACACACAGAGAGCCATCAGAGGTGTTCCCTTGAGCAGTCCTCTGCCTAAAAACCTTTTGTAGTTCTTCTGTTGCCATCAAAGTCCAAATACCAATGCCAGTTTAAGGACTGCTGCAACGTAGTTCCATTGAAAATTTTTGGCCTTAATGCTAGTTCATATTCTTCTCCCATATGTGGGGTTGATGATTCAGTTTGCTTTCCTGAATTCTTTATTGATTTTCTAAATATCCAATTCCTTGCTTGAATTTTTTCTCTGCCTAGAGTACAACTTCCTCCCTACCAGTCTTCCATTACATACTGTGTACAACATTGATACCTCTTTTAAAAGTATGGGTTAATCCTGAGAAACTTAACAGAAACCCATGGGGGAGGGGAAGGGGAAAAAAAAAAAAGAGGTTAGAGTGGAAGAGAGCCAAAGCATAAGAGACTCTTAAAAACTGAGAACAAACTGAGGGTTGATGGGGGGTGGGAGGGAGGGGAGGGTGGGTGATGGGTATTGAGGAGGGCACCTTTTGGGATGAGCACTGGGTGTTGTATGGAAACCAATTTGACAATAAACTTCATAGGTTGAAAAAAAAATAAAAGTATGGGTTAAAATTACCACTTGTGTGAAGCCTTGCACAGTCTTCTTCACTGGTGCTAGAGTAACTCTTTTATTAGCCACAGCCTTTGCTTGTACTTTTATTATATCTCTTATCACACTGAAAAGGACACATCTGCAACTAAATTATACCTTTGTACAAGTAGTTGCTGAAAGGAACATCTGCTTCAGTTATAAGCTTGCCTTAGTGCCAAGTATATATAAGTCTAAATTTTGTCTCAAAGTTTGGTTCTTTCTCCTCTAGGAAGTTTGCTCTGATTTTTCTCATTACCAGTGTATTAAATGCTCTCCTCTGAACTTTACCTGTCATAACGCTTATCATTAGATATTATAATTATCTGTATATATTATATAGTGTTCCATAAGAGAATATAGACTACCTTGCATACAGGTTCAGGCAGTGTGGCATTTACTAGGGCTTTGTAAATGTTTTTAAATAATAATGGGAATAAATGAATGCCAATAAACAGGCAAAATAGAATCACAAATTTTTTTTAGCTGCTTTTCAAATTCTGAATAAATAACTTCTCTGGATTCAAAGAATTTTAAGTCTGCCATGACTAAACCAAGAGATTATGTATTCTCATCAGCAAACATTAATGAAAAAAAGATTGTTTATCTCATTTTTAGAAAAAGCTTTTCCTAACCTGTTAGATGACTGATAAGAAAATGTGAAGAGATTGGGAGTTCCTTATACATAATTAAGTAGCTCATTCTTGCACATACTTCAATAATTCATATTTGAAATATACTTTTTTCAACAAAATTGGCTTTTTAGATAACTCCCTTTGAAGATGTTGTCGTTGTAGGATTCTGCTTTCTGGGTCTTAAGAGATTTGGGAATTCTACACTTTATGAAGACAAAATGAATAATGGGTTAGTTACATAGGCACAAAATTAAAATCACTATCTTAGTATGATGTAAAGTCCTGTTGTTAGGGAAAGGGGCTATTATTTGAAAACTGGATTAGGAGAAGAAGTTTAGATGTAGGAGAGTGAGTAAGGTAAAAGGAGTAAGGAAAAAAATGGTATGTAGAACAATCCTTTTCTCTTTACTCTCTGTGTCCTGCAACACTTCTTCTTAACCTGATGCTTCTTAAAAGGAAAGATGAATGTTAGGCAAGACTAAGTGACAGCTAAGGTGAGAGCTTAGCTGATAGAGAATGTGTGGTTTGTCATACTAGACGTTTGTTTCTTTCCACTAGTCTATCCTGATGGAACTGTAGTGTACCTTTTAGATCCTGAGCCTTTACTTGTTTAAGACTGAGCCTCAAAGTTCAGGGAACTTCGTGCTCCAGATATTTGCCAGACTGAAACATAGCGGGGGAATTCAGACACAGTAATGGTCCTAGTAAATGTGTTATTTTGTAAAGGATGCTCTCTCACCACTTTGAAATGAGAAGGGGTTTTTGAATTTTGAGGCTATTGAATTGCTGAAATCCGGAGGAGATCTTGGCCCTACAAAGCAAAACACTCAAGTAGGATTAGAATCCTAAGTAGAACCAAGGTGTCTGTGAGAAATAGTAATTTGGTCAAAATAGCAGATAGACTGCTTAGGATAAGGACCATTCATTTTTACTCATGCAGTAAGTATTTGTTCATTATCTTCTCTATTCAGGCCATTGAGAAGTCTGTCGTTCAGATAAGAGGGAAAAATGTTACAATTCTGGGCATCAATGCTTGGTTATGCCCAAGAAGGAAATGCTAAGCTGAGTCAAATGTAAATATCTTGGCTTTCTTATTTGGAGCTGTTAGACTTGCTGGATCAGTTATTTTAAAAAATTGTTTCATAGTGTTCTGAGATCCTTTGGAGGTACCCCAGCTATCAAAGGGATATGAGAAAGAAAAGGCCAACGCCAGGAGCCTTAGGCTCCCCATTGCCTTCTCCCCTGCATCAGCCAGAGTGGCCTTACTTTTGTATATGGTATGCATTGTAATTTTACATAATATTTTGCCATGGGGCCAGGGGAAAGAGGTAAAACATTGATAAGAAAGATCTTTAAAATCTCTTCTAGCTTTAAAATCTATGATTTTATAACTGTCTAAACTCTAACATCCCTCTAGCCAAGTTTTATGAGTCTTTGATTCTTAGTTTCCCTTGATGTTTTCCTGGCAAATATTTATCTCTAAGTTAGGCTCTTCTGCATAGACCAGAATCAACTAGTTTCCCCATTTTCATAGTTTAAGTGCATAGTACCGTATTTTAAAAAGATAGAAATTTCATTTATTAAATAGTCTTTATAGATTCTATTTACTGAACCTAGTATAGACAGGCATTTAGCCAGATACCTTGCTGGGACCCTCTTCTCATTCAAAGCATAAATATTTGTCAGTATTCACAGTTTGGGTGTTTTCGATCCCAGTATTTTTGAAATTCTGTTCTTACCTAGAGATTAGCAGCCTAGTGCATTTTTTTGAACCTGATGTTTTTAATTGTAATACTTTAAATCTCAACGGATGTTGCTGAAAACAAAATAAACAGCGTATTTATTGGTGCCCAACATGTAGTAAATGAACATTTACTGAATCATACATCTCATATTTAATAGCCTATACTTTACAAAAAGCTTTCATATATAGTGTTATTTCATGTTATCTCTAATAACACTGAGGAAAGTGTACCATTTTTCACTAATGAGAAATTTGAGAACCACTGCAGTAAGGAAGTGGCAATTTGAAATAGAGATTACTGTGAGCTTTTTAAAAGACTCATATAGCTTGCTTTGTGTCTGACCTCTCTGTACCCATCTCCTCATTTATTGAGCAAATATTTATTGAGCACTTACTTGTGTACTATGTGCTGGGGATAAAACAGACAAAAATCCCTGTCTTCATTCAGTTTGTAAGCATCCTTCATTTTCCCTCAGGTTCCAACCTTTAGTATAGGGGTATCACAGCAAGTTTAGAAATATGTAAGCCTTAAAATGAAAAATATTAAGATTTCCTCTAGCAAATGGCTTCTTATTTAATAAAACTATTATAATACTAATGTTCTATTGTAGTTATATAACTTATGTTTTGGAATTTTATTTCCTAAAGTCAATTTAAAGCTAATCAGGACTTTTCTCAAATAGCAAAGCACCGATGTTCATATGGTTAGTGATAGTGATGGAGATGACTTTGAAGATGCTTCCGAATTTGGGGTGGATGATGGAGAAGTATTCGGCATGGCATCATCTGCCCTGAGAAAATCTCCAATGAGTGAGTATTAATAGCTCTTTGGGTCCAACGTTATAATTCTACTCTCTACTGCAGAAACTTAGGAAGAACAATGAACTTAAAAATCTCTTACTGACTTTCCAGGTTTACAGGGAGAAAATTTAGCAAGTAGGCACATTATTCATTAGAACCAGAGCCTCTTGAATTTTTATTTTATTAACCTCAACATTTCCCAATGCTTCAGTAAAATTCATTAAAAATGTGAAGGAATGTATAGATTTGTTTCATGTGTATAATTAGTTATGAGTCTGTCTCTTCACTTTAAATCTAGAGCCTGATAAACAAATAGCTATACTTCTGTGACTTGACTTGTTTCCACACATCTTATTGGAGGTATCAGTTTTAAGAGTAGTATTGCTTTTCCATTCACCGGTATCACCTTTCGAAGGAAAGAAAAGTAAACTAAATGGGACATCTCCTTTTCTTTCACTCCACAAAATATATACTATAGAATCACAAGTGATACTATATGCAAAATTACCATTAAAATAAATCCTTAAATGGCTCATTTACTCAGTGAAATTAGGTAACTCCCTTGAGCAGAAATAGATGTGATATTTACTTAAAATTGACCATCTTCCTTATAAATAAGATTTTTAAGAAACTCGAGATCCTTTTTATATCATTTAATTACAAGATACCATTTTAAGACAACATTAAAATCCTAATGATGGCTGGCACATATTTGAAATACTTAAGATCGTGTCAGTTGGTTTTCCAAAATTTATGAGCTTGGAATTTTTTTAAGGTTTGATGAAATCTTCTAATGTATGTCCAGTTAAAATGTCTCCTCAGATATATCACAAAAGCTAAAATTTAATTTTATTTCCTCTTTATTGATTAAATATATTTCTTATATGTGGGATTAGATGTTACGTGGTTTGTTTTTTGTGTCTATTTGTTTTGTTTTTTGGTTTTTGTTTTTTCTTTTGTTTGTTTTTTAGTGCCAGAAAACGCAGAAAATGAAGGAGATGCCTTATTACAATTTACAGCAGAGTTTTCTTCAAGGTAGGGTTAGGACATTAAATATATAAAATTGATGTTTTTTTAATGCTACTGTGATTTTTCTGGAGCAATTTTAATCACAGATTGTCTTTAATTTTTCTGTGAAGTATTCAAAGTATGTGTTTCACTAGTAAGCCACTTATGCCACTTCAGAGATGCATTCATGTTATCTCTATATAGAAGCAAAATAAGTGGATTACAAAATGTGGATCAAATTAATATATTGACTATATTCCCAAAAGGACTATGTTATAGAATACTAATTTTTAGTATATCATAGGATAAACAAAAATATCCTTTAAAATAGTATTAAATTTAAAAATAATTTTAAAATTTTAAATATAAGTGAATTTTTCTTTTAATTTTTGTTTTGGAACTGTTTAACATTTCTTCTTTTAAGAGTCTACTATAAAATGTTTTATATGCATTTGAGATTCTTATAAGGTGTTTAAGTAAAGAAGATTTGAATATTTAACCCTAACTTTTGTTTAAATGATGTTTCTCTCTAGTTCTGTTTTCCAATGTAATATAATTTGGAAAATTTGCAAGATACAATTTTTTTCCCTCTCTGTTGGACTTCTGGAATAAGTTAACTAAAATGGAAAGTTAAGGCTTCTGTAAGGGAAATCTTATGAAAGTGGATAACCAAGAATCACTACTTATAAATACCATGGTTTTGTAGCATTTATTAAATCCATTTGCTAGATGTAGTTAAAATTCCAGTATTCTGATATAATCAGTATAGGCCAAAAAATTTCTAAGAACTAGTGAAGCCTTTAAAGAAATGTTTTAATGTTTGATCTGTACTTAAGAGATACTAGTCCCAACATTTACTTAGAAGATGCTGATTAGACTTGTGAAACTTTGAGGTAAATTTGAAATGTATTTTAATTAATAGACATAATTTTTCCTATAGATATGGTGACTGCCATCCTGTATTTTTTATTGGCTCATTAGAAGCTGCTTTTCAAGAGGCCTTCTATGTGAAAGCCCGAGATGTAAGTGCAATCTTAAACGTTTTCTGATTAAAAAGTGCATCTCCTATAGGTTTACCACCAGGCCTCAGGCAATGCTTAATGTTTTCTGTGTTTTTCAGATTGAAGACTTGATTTTGTTTGTGGTTCATCTACCATCCTAGTCATCACCAAGATGCCCATTTCAGAGGGGCAATAGTATAATAGGGTATTGCTGCCTCATGTAGATGGCTTTGTCAAGCTCTGAAACAGGAGGTTTTTTCGGGGGGGGGGGGGGGGAGGGGCAGGGGGCGGTGGACATGCTTAGAAGGGACCAGGCTACCTGTGTATGTTCTTTTCAGTTACATGATTGACAGGTTCTTGCTAAAAGAGGTTTCTTTCAGTCATTCCCTAAATGACCATCTAATAAAACATATCTAATAACTGCAATATTTTTTTCTCAAAAGTCACTTTAGACACAAAAATATAGAAATGGGCTTTGTGATGTTGAAATCAGGTAGACTGACACTTATGACGAATTCAGAAAGTACAGTGCAACAAGAATATTCTATACACTCTATATGTTGATACAGCAGTGAAGACCTCAGTAATCTGGCTCCTACCTATCTGCACGGCTTCAACTCTTCCTGTTCCCTGCCTTACAATTAATAAATTTAGTAATAATGTTCCATTTGTGTTTCCCCATAATCTTGCTCTTTGTTCATGCTTCTCTGCTGTAAGGAATGCCTTCATTCTGCCTTTACCTGGTTGACTCCTACTCTTCCTCTAAGACTTAGTTGTTCCTGACTCTTCCACTGTTGTCACTATTCCACCTCCTCCTTTAGTACTTTGTAAGGAAACCCTCTGCTCTTTTTATTGTTACATTTAACACATTGCTTACAAGTATTCTCTGTATATGTCTTCTCAAAAGACTTGATTTTCTTTTTGGCAGTGACTGTGTACCTACATCCCTATACATAGTAAATACTTTATATATTTACTGAATGAAGGAAAAAAAGAGAATGGAAGGAAGAACTAGTGTAGAGTGGAGGAAAAGTTACTAGAATTAAAGAGGGCAAGAAGTGTTGAGACTAAAGTGTAAGAATTCCTCCGAAATTCCTGAAATTCCTGTTCTGACCTAAGGAAAATTTCATCTTAAACAAATTTTTTATTTTTTTTTTTTTATTTTTTTTTTTTTATTTTTTTAATTTTTTTTTTTTCAACGTTTTTTATTTATTTTTGGGACAGAGAGAGACAGAGCATGAACGGGGGAGGGGCAGAGAGAGAGGGAGACACAGAATCTGAAACAGGCTCCAGGCTCCGAGCCATCAGCCCAGAGCCTGACGCGGGGCTCGAACTCACAGACCGCGAGATCGTGACCTGGCTGAAGTCGGACGCTTAACCGACTGCGCCACCCAGGCGCCCCTTAAACAAATTTTTTAAATGGACAATAATTAGTGATCAAACTTAGAGCAATCAATGATAGTTGAATGAAGTGGATTAAGAAACAGAAACTGTTCTTTACCTAAACTAAGAATAGTGGACTAGCCCATTATAAAGGCTTTTTTAAACATCTATTTTTTAACCATTACATTTATATTAAATGGATGTTATTTTGAAGAAATAAATATTTACAATAAAATATATTTGTAATAATAATTACAGTAGTATTAATATATTTGTAATATTTACGTGTTTATTGTTTCCATAAATACAGATTTATGGAAAATACTGAAAAGCAAAAAGGAAATATTCTAACATAGATTAACAGTTTTACGATTCATATTCTTTCCATTTTTTAATATATTTTAATGAGTCATTTTGCGTGTATTTAATATTATTGTGTCATGTTATAATCCTGTTAAAATAGCTTATTTTCACCTTTTAACAACATGATCATTTGCTTAATTATTTTATAGTATTTTAACTCGTTATTAAAATAATTCTTAATACAGAAAAAGTAAAAAGAATAGTACAATAAACATCCAAATCTCTTATACTTAGATTTAATAATTAACAAATGTTGCCATATTTGCTTCTTCCATATATAGACATCCCAAAGTTTCAATGCAGATATAAGCCTTAGTAAACTTCATTCTTTTTTTAATGTTTATCTTTGAGAGAGGCAGAGAGACAAAGAGAGACAGAGTGCGAGCAGGGGAGGGGCAGAGAGAGAGGGAGACACAGAATCTGAAGCAGGCTCCAGGCTCTAAGCTGTCAGCACAGAGCCTGACTCAGGGCTCAGACCCACGAACAGTGAGATCATGACCTGAGCCAAAGTTGGATGCTCAACCAACTGAGCCACCCAGGCACCCCAGCCTTAATAACTTCAAAAGTTTAACTGCCAAACATTTATAAAAGAGCAGCATTTGAAATGTAATCATTCACATTTTTATACTTGTTTAGTTTTGTGATTTTGATAAATTTTTATGATAAATTTTTGTTTCAGTTCTTCTCTGAAAATGGCAAGCATTGATTAGAACAGAAAATAAATGTAAAATTTATTATTCAAAATATACAAAAACAAACAAATATAAAGAATTTGAAGTTTCATATGATTTTTTTTTAAGTTTGTGGCAGTTACATTTTTGAAATAATTAAAACTTAAACTGCGTGATACCCTTGTATATTCATTATTTTGGTTAAACCATTTTAAAGTACATTACAGATATCATATCTTATGCCTAAAAAATCTATATATATTTTCCAAAAAATAATTATATTCTCCTATATAATCACAATACCATTATCACATATAACAATTAACAGTAATTTCCTAATATCATCTAATATCCAGTGAACATTCGGACTTCACTAGCTGTTCCCAAAATGTCTTTTTAACTTTTTTTTTTTTAATCACAATCTACTCAAGGATCACAAAATATATTTTGTTGTTGGATTTCTTAAATTCCTTTTAAACAAGCACCCTCTCCTTCCCAGTCCTGTTTCCTCCCCCTCCCTCCCCTCAATAACATTTGCTTTGTGAAGAAATCATGCTAGATGACTTACAGACTGTTCCAAATTCTGGATTTGTATAATTGCTTCCTTGTGATATTATTTAACTTGTTCCTCTATCCCTGTATTTCCTGAGAAATGGATATCAGGTCTAAAAGCTTTGTCAGATTCAGATCAAACTTTTCTTGCAAGAATGCTTTGTAAGTAATGCTGAATACTTTATTAAAACAGGAACCTAATAGGTTATAGAGTCTCTCATTGTATGGCCATGTTATTGTATTTAAACAATCACTTATTATTGGACCTAAATATGGTTGAAAGTAGTTGAAGTAACTGGAAAATGTTAGGGCCTTTTGTAACTTAAACTATAGCTCCCCAAATAGCCATAAATATACAGTACAAAATAGACAAAAGAACTTGTTCTAAATGTCTTATATAATAAACTGGCATTTGGATTTATTCAAACTGATTATCCAGGGGAACACAACTCTTGCTTATTAACTTCTGGATATGTCTAATGAAACTATTGATTGTTTGCTTTTGACTAGTGTCGGTGTTTTAACAAATGAAAATCATTGGGATGATTTTCATTTGTTAAAGCAAATTTCACATTTGTGAAATTAAATGTTTTGCCTCATATTAGATTCATACCAAAATCCACTGACCTCTTTGGATTCCTAAACTGTCTTTATCTTTTCCCCCTCATCCAACATTTTCTGTCCTCATTTCTCTTTTACAAGTTAAAGAACAACTGTTTACACATTGTTACTACATTACTATAAACTTACATAAAATTTATCCACATAATGGATAATTTATTCAGAATTAAATCTAAGCAGATACATTTATTATAGTCATCAGCCAAGTTATATATATCTACTTTTAATTAAAGAGAACAGGGTCCACATAGAAATAATACTGTTACTATAGATTTATATGGTGCTGTATGATTTATAGAACATCTTTCCTATACGTATCTCATTTGAACCCCACAACAAACCAGTGAGATAGGAGCATATAATGTCAACATTCCCATTGTAAAGATGAGCAGGCTTAGAAACACAATACAGTTTAACCAAAGCCCATCAGTAGTAAGTACTGGAGGCCAAATAAGAGCTCAGGTTCCAACACAGGTAAGTGTGATTTACACCATACCACTGTATTTCAAAGTTCATCTCTCCTTTTCAGATTTCACATTTGAGACTTAAAACACATCTTTTTCAATATTATTTTATAAAACTTGTGAATGAAACATTTTTAAGAAAACAGTTGGCCGATGTTCACATATTTTAAAAGCAAGTGTGACAGATACTGTGGCATTCTTACTAAATTTCTTTCATCTTAAATATCACATGTTTAATTTAAACTGTGGGAGGCACATTAATTTTACCAGGGCAACAGATGAGCCTCAAGCACCAGCATTCTTTACTTGAAGTGAGAAATTGAGTTCCAAGAGTAAATAAAAACAAGATTGAAGGTTTAAATCCTCTGCTAGGCTTTTTGAACTTATATACTCATTAAATGTTTATTGGAGTGGTGGGATTACAAAGGATTTGGGGAGCTTCATCAACTGGTATATAGTTAATCACTAAGTAAAACACTACATTTGATAAAGTGTTTCTCACGATGCCACATTCAATCCATCTTAATGAAAACTGCTCAAACTGATTTCATTTGAGAGTACTTGATGAAGAGAGTGCCCATGGTTCTTTCTGCCTTTTTCATGAGAAATTTAAAACACCGTCCAAAGCAGAGCTCCAACTTTAGTAAAATAGGTATTGTAAGTTCTTGTGTTTAAGTATGTTGTGACAGAGACAGACTTCTGGCAACAGGTTCATCACTTTTATGACCTCCTCCTATGCCCTTAACTGTTAGAGATGTTCATGCACTTGAGGGCCATAAATATTTATCACATGCCTACTAAGGACCTGGACTATAGAGCTTTCCTGCCCTTGAGATGCTCGCAGTTTAATGGGGAGGATAATATAAACATCCATATAGTATAATATGCTATAGAAGCAAAGAGGAGAAGTATTTCATCTACCTTAGAAAGTTTAGGGAGATTTCTTGAGGTACATCTGACCTGAATCTTATAAGATAAGCAATACTTAGCCAAATAACAAAATTCTAAACAGAATAAAAGGTCAAAAGCAAAGACAAGAAGATTAAAATTAGAGAATTACAACCAAAAAATTAAGACCAGGAGAAAAAAATGCAAGACAGTTGGATTACAGGGCTGGGAAGATCAGCAGGGGCCATGGCATGGAAGGGGCTGTGATTCCTTGTTATTACCTGGCATTTAAAAGATATTTATTGAATAAAGCTTATATTATCTTTAGATAAGTGAGAGCCAATGGTTAATCACCTTAATTAAGGTTGCAGAAGAGTTACCACTGGCCACACCACAATTTCCTAGGAGTTTTTTTCTTTTTTTTAATATTTATCTTTTTTTAAATTTTTACAAAGCCTTCACAAAAGCTGTCGTATCAAGAATTGTAATAGCAGCACCAGTTGTGTGTCAGCTGCTTAAGATTTTTTTTTTCTATTTAATGAAGATTTTTTTTAATACGAAATTTATTGTCAAATTGGTTTCCCTACAACACCCAGTGCTCATCCCAACAAGTGCCCTCCTCAATACCCATCACCCACCCTCCCCTCCCTCCCACCCCCCATCAACCCTCAGTTTGTTTTCAGTTTTTAAGGGTCTCTTATGTTTTGCCTCCCTCCCTCTCTAACCTTTTTTTTTTCTTCCCCTCCCTAATGGTCTTCTATTAAGTTTCTCAGGATCCACGTAAGAGTGAAAACATATGGTATCTGTCTTTCTCTGTATGACTTAGTTCACTTAGCATAACACTCTCCAGTTCCATCCACGTTGCTACAAAAGGCCACTTTCAACAATACCCAAATTATGGAAAGAGCCTAAATGTCCATCAACTGATAAATGGAGAAACTGTGGTTTATATACACAATGTTTATCTTTTTTTGAGAGAGAGAGACAGAAAGACAGAGTGCAAGCAGAGAAGGGGCAGAAAGAGAGGGAGACACAGAATCCAAAGCAGGCTCCAGGCTCTGAGCTGTCAGCACAGAGCACAACAAAGGGCTCGAACTCTTGAACCAGGAGATCATACCCTGATCCAAAATCAAGAGTCAGATGCTTAACTGACTGAGCCACCCAGGCGCCCCTCCCTAGGAGTTTCCTAAAGATGGTTCTTTTTCTCCTTATTGCCTCCCTACCTCTTATTCCTGCTACCTCTGAATTCTGTACAAAAAAAAAAAAAAGTGCCCTAGAGAGTGATTAAACATTTGTAATAACTAAAAACCAACAGCACTAAAAATCTCAGTGCCACGGTTTATCTCCCACATGAAGCGTTGTTCATTTCCTAGCATCCCCTTGGGAGACTGGGCTTTGATATCAGTAATCCTGTTACACCTCCTTAGATCTTGACTTCAGACCCAGTGCTGTTTCCAAATATTACACATAATTTAAGGAAACCAATGCTCAATTCTTAATTTCCCACTTAGTAATTCTGTGGCCCTAAACAAGTAATCAGCTTGTTTCTTATCTGGGGAAGAAAACCAAAAGGGAGATGATGATACAGTTTTTTTGAGGATTAAATAGGATGCTATCCTTAAATGCACCCAGCACTATGGCTAAAGTGGTGTGAAGCAATTTGGGACAAATTTGAAATGTTTGTAAAATAACAAAACTGATTTATTCATACAATTTATGAACTAATTCTAAGAATAATTCCAGAAAGGAATTTTGAGAACCCCTATATAAGTGTTTACAGCACTAAAATAACTGCTTTGCTTTAACAATGTTTGTTATCAAGATTTATTACTTTACTTTAAAAAAATCAGCCTATTTTAAAGTAATGCTGTTTCCACTTCATGTTTAAAAATGTAAATACCATCACTGATCAATATTTTTCTTGAAAAATAACTTCTTCACAAATCTGAAGCTACAGCCATAGTTGGTGAGTTTCTATCCCTCCATTATCCAGAAAAAATAGGCAAACAAACTTATTTGTGGTTTAGAAAATATGCTCAGTCTCTTCATTTTGTCTTTGTTTTCTTTTCAATTTAAATTCCTTAAAGTCAGGCATTGTCTTTAGAGTAATTTTCTATGACAGCTATGACAGCATCCTGCACATGTGTGAGATAAGAACTATGATGCTAATATAACTTTGCTATGTATGTTTTCATTGTTGTAAAGAAAAAAAAGAAAGAAAATAATACAGGTACGTTTAAAGTAGAAAACAAGTAACCACATAATTCCAAACCTGAAAATAATTACTATTAAATGTTATTTTACTATTAAATGTGTGGTTGTTGGGTTTTTTTTGTTTTTTTTTTTTTGAAAGAGAGACAGAACAAAAGCTGGGGAGAGGGACAGAGGGAGAGGGAGAGATCTTAAGCAGTCTCCACGCTTAGTGAGTAGCCTGAGTCAGGGCTTGATCCCACAACCCTGGGATCATTACCTGAGCTGAAACCAAGAGTCAGATGTTCAACCAATTCAGCCACCCTGGCGCCCCTTAAATGTGATTTTTTTTTAAATCTCCAAATATGTATATCAGAAAACATGTTGATATGTTTTACATAAATGAAACCATACTAAATACGCTGTTCTGTAATTAGATGTTTCCACTAAATATCTTCCATAATATAAGAAATACAGATTAAAACTACACTAATACATCATTTTCACATATCATAATAGCAAAATTTTTTCTGCATATATACCTAAGCATAGAGAAATAAGATAAATACAAGGATATTTATTACAGCATTGTTTATAATAGCAAATAATTCGAAATATCTTAAATTTCATTCATACAGTGGAATACTATGTGACCATTAAAAACAGTGAAGTCACTTTATATATATTGATGTGGAATGATGTTCAAGATACTTTGTAAAGGGGAAAAAGTGAGATGCATAACTGTGTAGTATATCTCCTTTTGTGCTATAAAGATTATGTGTGTACATAGATAGACTATTAAAACACACACACATACACACCAACCCCCTACTATGACTTTAACCATCCTGGGTCTCAAATATATGTAATATGGCACACCTGGCATTTCAGATAGATGTACATTTCAGTACTACAAATCCCAGTAGGCTATCCTCTCTGGGTTAAATAGACTGGACTACAAGCTAATAATGAAGGCTCTCCCTGACCTTTGCATGAAGGCTAGACTAACAACCTCCATGTCTTCTTTTGCCTTCATGCCTACTTGGCCTTCTGAAAACAGGGTCCTCTCCTCTCTTCTCACTAACCAGGTGTACAAGATGGAGCTTTCTAAAGGACCAGTTAGGTCATTCACATTAGGCCAGTGTTAGTTACAGTCCCTTTAAGTATAATTCAGGGCCCACTGGAGTCTATGAGAGTCTTTCTGATGGGCCACAAACTAATCCATAAATGGATATCTTGTCTTTAGATCAGTGTGGAGCCTGCTTGGGATTTTCTGTCACCCTCTCTGCCCCTCCCCCCACTCACACGTTCACTCTCTGGCTCTCTCTCTCTCTCACACAAAATAAATCAAATTTAAAAAAAAGAATTACCATATGCTTAGCCTTAGCTTATTTTTATAATTTACATTGTTCTACTGTGAAATCTGCCAGATAGTACTTGACAGTAGTAAAAAGTTACTGAACATGTTTACTCACAAATCATTAGAATTCCTGTGATTTTTCAGCAAGAATGCATTGTTATCAATATACTTCAAAAAGTACTGTTAATTTATCTTTAATTCTTTATGCTGTGGTTCCCCCACCCCCTGGAATGTGGAAATGATGTGATGGATAAGCTATGGGTTCTTCTTCTCAGTGGTCTAAAAGTGGGAAAAGAAGTATTTGTGTACCATTGCCTTTCAAACTGTGTACTTCACATTCATTCACATTCGTATTATTCTGCCTGCTTAACAGACCACAGGTTAACTAGGGGTAGTGTTATTCCTCTCAGAAGAGAAGATGATAAAATCCTGCCTGCACTTTTATGAGGCTGCTTTTCCAGTCGTTGGTACTGCTTCTAGGTGTTCACCTGGAAAACCAGTGAGATGAGATCTTTGCTCTGGCCTGCAACTGCCTACTTTTCTTGCCTCCATACTCCCTCTCACAACCTCCCGAAAGAACTCACCTGCCTCTCTACATTTTGTGATAATAGCCAATCACTTGAGCTTCTAATTTCCTTATTTGTAAAAACTTTAGTCACATGGTGGCCTTCCTCAAAAATACTTTATGACTTGAATATTACACTCTGAACAATGAAAACTGATAAAGCTTTGTCCCGGTTAATGTTGGTCAGCTTTTTTATGAAGAGAGTTTGATTTTACTTTAGGCTTTTTTCTTGGTTTAACTGTGACTTTCATATGAGAATTCTCCCTGCATGAGGCTCAAATACATTTATGTTCTCAGGATTTCAGAGTGCTATCCCAACATCTGCTTCAGGAAGTGAGAGTAAAAAGACACCATCTTGGCATCACCTCACCTTCAATATCTGGCTGTTTCCTTTTGGAACCTCTCCAATTGGTTGCTGATTGTTGGTCCCCGAACTCAGCTTTGGGAACCAAAAATACAAAGTGTCATGACTTTTTCCACAAATCAATCTACACTGATTCTTCACTCTTTAAAAGTTATTAGCTTGGAGTTCTTTGAACATATCAGGCTACTAACATTACTGGGCCTTTTACCAAACTTTTCTCTTTGCTTTTTCTTCTTTTTATTCTTATTTTCCTTATTACCACCCAAATTTCAAATTTAGCTCAGTTATTCCCTTTATAACGAAGTAGCCAATCAAAGTTTATGCTTAAACCCTAAGACTGCCTCTGTTATAGGACTCATAGTACCACTCCCATCTAGACAGAGTGTTGAACTTCTCACCTCCAGAGCTATATGGCACCCAAAGCACAAAAAAGTGAAGTAGCTTTCCCAAGGTCACATAACCGGGAGGTGACAAAGCAGGAATTTGAACCAAATGGCATGGCTTCATGCTGTCTGGCCTCTGTTCTCACCTGTACTTATCTTGAGTTTCAGTTGGATGCTGGGCTGGATCTACAAACATTCATATACAGGGATAGGATTATAGAAGTAGGCAGTGACTGGAACAATCCTAATTGGAGCCTAGATTTAAAACAGTAAATAAAACAGCTACAAAGGACATTTTGAGGTTGTCGGGGAAATTTGAATATGGACACTATATACTTGATGAAATTGTAACAATATTAAATGTCTAGAGTGTGATAAAAATATGGTCATGTAAGGGAGTGACCTTGTTTCTCAGGAGACAGACACTGAAGTATTTAGGGTGGATGTGTCAAGATGTGTGTAGCTAAACAGTATAGTTTACTAAACAGCAACTTTGAATGTTTCAGGGAAGGAAGCATACAATGAATGATAGAGCAAATATGGCAAAATGTTAATAATTGATAAATCTAAGTGAAGGATTAGTGTTTATTGTTGTGTCAGGTCTTTGTATCAATAAACCATTCCCAGACTTAAAACCAAAAAAGTAACAGTGATGGTGATTCTTAATGGTGATGAAAATCATGATAGAAAAGAAGAAAACAAAGTCAGGTCCCAATATACATAAAGGAAATTATTTTATTTTTAATGTGTTTTAATTCTTACACTGAAAAATCTATGAACTACCATTTATAAAAATGATAGCAACTTTAAAATTACTAAATACACAGACTGGACTTTCTGGTACTCAAAAAGAAACTAGAAAACTTCCCTTTGAGTCCATCAGCAAATATTTTCTGAGTGTCTGCTCTATGCCTGGCTTATTTTGAGACATAGCCAGCTCATTTCTTCCAGGTCTAATGTTCTATGGTTCTGTAATGCTAAGTGTCTAAATACAATAGTTCCTGTAACTCAAGGCCACATCACATTGGTTGCTGTCAGCCTGGCATTTTCCTAAGCATCAACTTAGTACCTTAGCTCTTGGATTTTACCTTATTTTATTTTTTTAAACGTTTATTCATTTTTGAGAGACAGAGAGCAAGTGGGGGAGGAGCAGAGAGAGAGACACACACACACAGAATCTGAAACAGCCCCAGGCTCTGAGCTGTCAGCACAGAGCCTGATGTGGGGCTCGAACCCACAGACTGCGAGATCATGATCTGAGCTGAAGTCGGCCGCTTAACTGACTGAGCCACCCAGGCACCCCAGCTCTTGGATTTTAATGTAAAGATTAGTGAGGCCCTGAAGGCAGGGACACAATTTAGCATATAAACACTATTGCTAGTAGGAGAAATAGAGGAGCTTCATAATCTTTAATACATTTTCTTGGCTATCATTTCTTTTGAAATTGCTTTCAAATCCTTTATTTTACTTGGATAATTCTGGAATCTTCATCTTAACACCTACATTTCATTCAGCACTTACTTTGGGCCAGATGTTGTGAATAGGTACTATACCCACTTTATCCACAGTCCTTGGAATAAACACCCATCTTGCTCCATGGTCACACAGATGGTAAGTGCAAAATTGGATTTAGCACAGAGCTTTTTTACCTTTACACTATGTTACCAAAACCTAGATCACAAAGAGGGAGTCTGAGGAGAGTGTAGCTGGTCTGCTTGCCTTTGTCGCCCAGACTTAACACCCTCTGTGCCAAATTAGAAATACAAATAAAATGTAGTTTCTTTAATGTCCCATTCTTATCACTTATCTTATGGTACTGCAATTAAATTTTTGCTCCCCTATACACTGACAACCACCCCCCCCCAACTCTTTGAAGACAAGGGAACTTTGTTTTATTCATCTTTATATTCTCAATGCCTAACACATAGGCACTCCGTAAATGTTATTGAACTGAATTATTAATGGACCAAAGGGAAAAATGGTTATAGTTATGGAAAACAAAACATTTTCTCATGCTTTTTCAATGTACTAGACGCCCTTTCTTCACAAAAGCAGTTTTCTGATATGCTGAACCCAGTTCTCACTGTTTGGACCTGTGTTTAATTGAGCTCAATAAAATAATCAGAAATCTGTGTCTCGGGCTTATTTAGCTGTGCCTATAGTTTAATCAAAGATTTATGTAGTCCATATTCAGTAGCATTTGCATATTATTAAGAGTTTTCTATTTTACTAAGTATTTCTGTCAAAATAGCAGAAGAAAAAATTTTTGTTGAAAGCATATTATGTTAGAAAGATCATTTTAAGATTATTCAGTTTCCCTTTTCAAAGCTACTCTGGGCGTTCCACCCCCCCACCCCCAGCCTGAAGATTCTCTTCTGATTACTCTTTTTATCATCTCCTTTCTCACAGTTTAGAGCTTAAAGTGAGAATTTTTTTTTAAGTGTGTTTTCCTGGCATCTCATGTTTAACAGTGTCAGGGGTTTGTGTCCCTGGAACGAAAACTGTTTCTCCAGAGCCTTTTTTCTCTCAGCTTCCAGTGAAAAGAGGGGCGAGGCGAGCCAGTCGCTTACCACAAAGCAATGCCACCACAAAGGAAAGATTAAGGGTTTAGAGAGAGGTCAATGTGGGTTTTTCTCTAACTAAACACTTTCCTAAAGTTTCCTTGTGGAAAAATAATGAAGTCATCTCAGAGTTTTTAAAGAATTTTTATTTCTTTTTCACCGTCTGCATTCGCTTGTCTTCTCAGCATGGATGTTTAATCTTCCTAGGCTTTGTGAATTGGCCCAAATGAATAAGTAGTGAGCTGTCTCTCTAGGAGCTAGAGGCTTATTCTAAGGGCCTAATCACTGAGTAAACACATCTTTGCCCTCCCTCTCACAACTGCGATATAATAGTCGAGATTCTAGCACAGTAACCTGGATATTGCAGGGACCAATGCTTTGAAATGCAGAGTGGTTGATCCTCCAAAACAGACAGTGCCTGATCTTCGCCTGCCTCTTTCTTCTTTTTTAAATTAAATATTGCCAAAGAGATGCTGTTTTATTGCTTGATATTGTGCATTAGTGCCCTGGATTTCCAAGTTTAGTTTCAGTCAACACTGTCGGCTGCACTTATAGGGAACTCTGCATGTTGGGTTTCTTAGTAGCCTCTTCGGCACATGTGTGTTTGGTTTGGAAGAGCATTTAAATTAAATCAGTGAGATAGCAATGTAAATCGCTAATCTCTTTCTCAAAGTCTAAATGTTCCATTGCAGCATTCTTGAGAGAAATGGGCGTTTTAAAGATTTAGCCATTGCCATTGTTTGGTTAGAAATATGCTGATTTAAAAGTGGACAGCTCTCTTGTTCCCAGTGTCTCATTAAATGTAGTTGCTGAGATACGATCAAGCAGAATTAGAGGTTGACATCCCTCTGTCTATTCAGCTAGAGAGCTCCTAAGAAGAGGAGTTCTGAATTTGTTAGTGCTGCCAGGTTCATGTTCCTTTTCCTAAAGCAGATTTCTAGATTCTTTTGCTGAAAGTGGTTTGGCATTGCTGCTGCCATTTGGTATCTTTTTTTGCCAGGGGTTTGATAATCAGCATTCAAGTTTCTTTCATCAAACATGCTGAGACCCATGCTAGCTGTAGGGATGCAAAGACTGAAAGAGACCCAGTCCTCACCCTTGAGAGACTTTGTCTAGAGGGGAAACTGGTAAACAATGATAATACTAATGGGAAGAGATAGAGGCCCAGAAAAGGAAGCTGTTAGCTCTGCCTGAGGGAATCAGGGAAGGTTTCATAGAGGCATTTGCTTTGAGCCTTAAAGGATGAGTAGGAATTTACCAGATAAGTATCTCTCCCAACTGTGAATCTGATTACAAACTTCCTAGAAACCAGCTACTGTTACCTGCAGACACCAACATGGATGAAGAAACCCAGAGTCTGTCTTGTTGACCATTTTATCACCACTGCTTCCTACTAGTCCTGACACAGTATTTCAACAAATGCTTGTTGAGTGAATGATTAAATGAGTTGACCCATGGAAACAGCTACTATTGGAGTAACTGAGCTACTTATACTCAGGAATTCTGTCCTTATTCCCATTACACATTGTCTCTGAGGCCCAGGAAGCACTGATGTATGAGCAGGGGCCAATCTGGCATCTTCATATTCTATGAGCACTCCAAGCCTTGACTACAGTGTGGTTGATTTTCCTGCTACTGCTGTAGTGCCAAAGAAAGAATACTAGGCTTAGAGTACCATCAATTTGGCTTCCAGTCCCAGATGTACTACTTACTTACTAGTTGTGGTAGAATTTAGGACAAGTCTTCTTTCTAAACCTCAGTTTTCTTATCTGCTAATAAACTTAAGAATACTATTTTACAGGTATATTCCGGGGATTAAAGTAGGTAAAGGGTGTGTAACTAATAGTGCCTCCTATTCATAGTAGATGCTTTTGGAACCTTAATCTATCTATGTACCTCTGGTTACCCTCATCTAGTACAAAATTTACCTTTGGAGGAAATATTTTAATAATTACATTATTATTATTATTATTATTATTATTATCATCATCATCATTTGGATTATTGAATAGGATAACTCCAAGCTTCAAATATCAATATCCTTTCATCAATATGAGCCTTACATTTCTCTGTAAATGTCCTATCCCACACAGCAAGTTTTTCTTTTTTATCATCACATCCTTATTTAATATGAAGGGAGAAGACCCTAAGCTTCCTTAAAATTTTCCTTTGCCAGAATTTCACAGATTGGTTTGCATATTGTGTTTACCATAATTTTTTTTTCCATATCATGGCAAGTGACTGTTTTTAAACTCAGCTCTTCTACAATGTAGCACCAAGAATTAGTCAATAACAATTTAGGCTCTTTAATCATCATCGCAGGGGGATGTTGTTAAAGCTGACATGTTGCAAATTATGTTGCTCAATTTCAGTTTTTAGTTTCAGTTATTTTATTAACTATCCATCTATGACAGAGGACGCTTTTAAGAGAACAAATGTCATTTCTATAGCAAGTTTTATCAAGCAAAGGGGAAAGAATAATTCACCATATGAGAAACCACAGCGGACATTTTCTGAAATATAGACTAGAGAGAATTCATGTGAACTACTTTCTACCATCTTTCCAGGGGCAATTAGATGTTACATGCTCTTACATAAAGACTTTAATATGAGAACACATTAAGGGCTTTGAAATTACTTGTGGAAGTAAAACATAACTTCATTTCAGACCTTTTCCCTTCAAGTAGAAGAGACTTCTCAGAGTTAAGATTAAAAACAAAAAAATACATAAGAGACTTTGGGAATCAATCTTAATCCATATTTTTTCTCTGTACATAGTTGGATAGTTCAAAATTAATTTTCCTTTTATAAGCATGTTTTAATATGAAGAATTGTAAATCCGTTTTATTTAAAGAAAATGCAATTCTATTGCATATTCTGCTACAGATAGGCTTGCACATGTTAACAGGGGTCTGTGACAGTCTATAAAACAATATAATCATCCTAGCCTCTTTAGAGTATAAGGAAGCAAAATTTATTCATATTAGTGAATGCTTTAGGAACTCTTAAGTGTCAGGTGCTCTTTTAGGTAGTAGCATTTAATTTTTGTCTTTGCTGTTTATATTGACAGATTATGCCTTTCCAAAATTCAAGAAATCTTATGTTAGTGAATATTTTAATTCATCTGTCTTTTCTCCTCTTTTCAGAGAAAGCTTCTTGCTATCTACCTCCACCATGATGAAAGTGTATTAACCAACGTGTTCTGCTCACAAATGCTTTGTGCTGAATCTATTGTCTCTTATCTGAGTCAAAACTTTATAACCTGGGCTTGGGATCTGACAAAGGACGCCAACAGAGCAAGGTAATACTGTTGTTACAAGTGGGGCTTCTATTTTTTAAAAAAGTTACTGTATTTGGTTTCTTATCATCATAAACATTTTCATCCTCAGCATTAAATCCTCTACCATTACATTTAATTAGATAAAAGGTATTTGTTGTAGCTAATGTATGCAGTTATTTACAATTGTGAAAATATACCTCAATTTATAAAAGGTTTTTAAATCCAAGAGCAACCTGAAAACTAAAACCAAAATACCAAATTGTTTTTCATCGTTTTGCAGTAAAACTGGTACAGTACATTTCCACCTACTGGATATTCTTAGGTTCTCATATGTTGTTGAATATTGAGAGAAAATCTATTTTTAATAATGTTGAGAAAAAGCAGAGCAAGTCTAACATAAAATCTTAGTAGTAAGTTTATTTTTTAATAATTCCAGTGAAGAAGGCAAGACATTCTGGGCTAGTCCATGGAGTTGGTAATAGCTTAACTCTAGCATATACTAATTGATGTAATCGCCTTATTGCACACATTCTTTTGCACACATCCATATTCTCAGTAGGAAAAAAATCCCTTTCCTAGCTGTCAGGATAAATTTACTTAATTTGTTAATCATAATATCTATAAATGATGAATAAGTCTTCATATTTTGCCTGTTTGAGTTTCCCATCTGAAATATATTTCATCATGTTTAATCACACATGTGGCCATAACAGTCAGTGATGCTACTTTGGGTGTGTTTAACACAATCATAATCACAGGGTATTGGTTTATGAACAGGGAGATTAAGTTCATTTCAAGGCAAGCCTACTGTAGTTACCTAATTTAAATGATTATAGAACAATTAGAAATCATCTGATTTGTTTTTTTATTATTTTATAGCTCACTGAATTTTTGCTCATCATTTAGACTTTGTTTTATGTAATCTAAACCTGAAAAGAAGAATGATTCTTCCCTGAAATGTGAAGCAAAAGAATGTTGAAGCAATTTCTTCATCTAATACTTCATTTCTTTAAGCAAATGGTTAGGAAATTTCACAGGATGACTTCGGTCTGCATTGGAAATGTTCCCTGTTATACATAAATAAAGAACCTTTAGCACCTGTATTTGTTTAAATTAAATCAGGTTATTATTCACACTCAGTTAAAGGTGATGAAAAGCAGTGCCAAAAACAGATAAAAATGCAGCATCGAAGGTCTTTCATGAGGCAAAATACATAGACTGGAGACTTGGCTAAATCTTTTGCCATTCACTGGCAGTAAGGAATCTCCTCCTTTCCTTTTATCCACAACTTGATGGAGAAGGAAACACTATTTCTAAACCATCTGTAATGGCTAAGTTCAGCAGGCTACCTGCTGTTATTTTGTTCTATCCTCCATTTAATTCCTTAGTTCCTTTTATTTTACAATGACAAAAAATTGCAGTGTAGTTTCTTTTGAAAAACAGTGTTTGAGGGTTTTTTTTTTATGACTGGCAATCAACAGCCATGTAATTGCTTTGTTATGTTTTACCAAAGAAGTCTGTTAAGTAGCACAACTTTGATACACTAGTAATAAGAGTTTGCAGGTTACAGAGACACCTGTGGTGACCAAAGCGACAGAAGCTGCTTATTAGAAAGAGCCAGTACAGCTGTGTCCTATTAACTCCTTATGACACTTTTTTTAAAACACAAAATAAAGGCCTTGTTTAAGGCTTTAGAGTTATTTCTCAATGAATTGCAGGACCAACTGTGAGGTATGATAAGATATTTCAATCTACATTTTTAAAAATATGGCATCTCATTATTATTATTACATTCATGAAAATGAAAAGAAGTGATATTAAAGACTGAAAATAGAAACATCTAAGAATTTGCTTTAGTAAATATTTATACAAACAAGAAACAGGGCCAATGGGACAAAAGAGAATTAACCATTTCTGGGATTTAAGTTACTCGGCATCCTTACTCAAAATTAAATTCTATCCATATTACAAATTAAAAAGTATTTTAAGTTAAGGTATTATATTTCTCTCTATAAAGCAACAGAATCATGTAGATGCTTTTCATGTACATCTCCACATTATTGTTGTCAAGGCAAATGGAAAATACATATTTTACATACCCAGGACGAAATTTCATTGGAATGACATATTCCTAAAATGGAGTAAAAGTAGATTTCCCTTGATATATTGAACTGCAAAAATATTTTAATTAATTAGACTTATTTATTATCACAGGAAAAGATTAGCTTAGCAACAGTTTTCTTACCAGCCATCATCTAAATAAAATTGTCTAGTTGCATTTCCATCTCTATGATCTTACTTGTATTTTTAGTACCACATTTTGTCCAGAGGTGTTTGTCGTAAACATTTATTGAATTATCCATTTGACACTATTAACACTGAATAACAAAACCTCAAAGTTTCACACTCAGTTCAGTAGAAGACCACTGAACTAATATTTATTGATCAGTGAGCTGTATTTCAAAAGTTGCTGTGCCATCATTTGCATATTACCAGAAAGCTAAAATATGACAGATTAATATGTGAAAATGTAGAAGAGATTTCTACGCATCACAAACAAGATTGCTGTGATTTTCGTATGACAAATGTAAAAAGTGTGGAAATAAATTCCTGGTGGATGGCTTGTTTCATCCCATATCTGGCTTTCCTAGTTCAAACTGATCACACAAATTTTTTTAAATCCTGAGCCTATATGCTATTTAGTCTGGGTGACTCCTTAGTAGTTTTCTGGGACTGCCCCCTGACGTGATAGCTGGGGACATTGGTGCCTAAGATGGGGTTGGACTTGCCAAGCAAATTTACTTTTGCTTAAGAAATAATGGGGCGCCTGGGTGGCTCAGTCCGTTAAGCATCTGACCTTGGCTCAGGTCATGATCTCGCAGTTTGTGAGTTCGAGCCCCATGTGGGGCTCTGTGCTGACAGCTCAAAGCCTGGAGCCTGCTTCAGATTCTGTTGCCCTCTTTCTCCCCTCCCCCCCCCATAAACAAACATTAAAAAGAAAAAGAAAAGAAATACTCTGCTAAGGGGCACCTGGCTGGCCTAGTCAGTAGAGCATGCGACTCTTGATCTCGGGGTTGTGAGATCAAGCCCCATGTTGGGTGTGGAGATTACTTAAAAAAAATTAAATCTTTAAAAAAAAAATAACGGAAGAAATACTCTGCTAAACCTACAGAAACATTAGTCAGTTTACTGTGAATCTCTCATGTGTAGAAGATAAGAGAAGAATACTGTACTAAGTGAATGATTTGGTAAAGTTACCAGAATATGAATGTCACTTGAGGTTATAAGTTAAATTTCTTAATTTCACTAACAAATTAGAGTAAAAAAGAAACAGATATCTATAGAATGTCACTATTATACACCCCTGTGATGTTGATGATTTGGATTTCCCACCTCCAAAATGATTCTAATAACTTTCTTTCTAAGTTGAATACTTAATTTGACCAACCTAAACCTGTATAAAATAGATTAGAATAATTTCTGGATTGATCTTGGAACGTTCCAAATATGAATTGAGACATCAGACTTTAGCAGTAATGGTAATATAACTATCTTCTCCCTCACTAGATTGTGATCTCCCAGAAAGTCTTATTCATTTTATTTGTCTAATTAAACAAGGCACATTATTTATTTATTTATTTATTTATTTATTTATTTATTTATTTATTGAGAGAGAGAGAGAGAGAGGGAGAGAGAGGGAGATAGAGAGCAAGCATGGGAAGGGGCAGAGAGAGGAAGACAGAGAATACCAAGCAGGCTGCACACTGTCAGTGCAAAGCCCAATGCGAGGCTCGAACTCCTGAAACAGTGAGGTCATGACCTGAGCTGAAACCAAGAGTCAGTCATTTAACCAAGCAACCCAGGTGCCCTGTAAACAAGGTACTTTAAATTTACAAAACTGTAGGAGAAAGAAATTCAGTAAGCA
The DNA here is from genome assembly GCF_046562875.1 of Panthera onca. Classification (NCBI taxonomy): domain Eukaryota; kingdom Metazoa; phylum Chordata; class Mammalia; order Carnivora; family Felidae; genus Panthera; species Panthera onca. The sequence continues at coordinate 181,241,048 of NC_138346.1, forward strand.
TTTGGCCAATGAATGTATGCATCCATTTCCACCTAAGAATGTGCTTATAATTTCAGTATTATATATCTAAATGGAGGTTTCTTTCCTGGAAAACTCTGTACAGTCTTGGCTGTCATGTCTAGTTGCAATTCAGGGCCATTCTTTCTTAAAGCAGTAGGCAATAAGCCCTTGTTAGTCTTAAGAAGTCCTGGAGAGTATAATTTCCCAAGTATCCATCTGAACAATAATCCTGAAAGAAAGAGTAGGATATACCTGTAACTGAAAGAGCTGAAGAAACAGGTAACAGTAAATAAGGAGATCCTGCAGATCATTTCTGAAAGTAGCTAAAAAATATCTTAAGAAAGGTATATTTTCTTCATGTTTATTCATTGAGTAAACATTTACTGCATATTTAATAGGAACCAGGAATGGTACTTTGCACTGAGGATGAGAAGGTGAAAAAGATACAGTGTATAATGCTCAAAATTCCTACTCTTTAGTAGGAAGACAAACAGAGAGCTAATATGTAGTATGAAGTATGCCCACGGTGCTTTGGGAGTATAGATGAACTTCATAGAGAGGTACTCTACCTGAGTGGGCCAAAGAAGAACTTCAAAGAAATGACACATGGAAAAATGAAATTAGGATTTTACTCTTTTTATATTAGCAGCATTCCTAGTTTATTAGGTTGGAGATATCTGCTATTTTTATAAAGGAATATTAGTATTTTAAACCTCATAATTAAGTATCAGAAACGAAGAATCAGTGGTTTATATAATTGTGGAGGAGAGAAAAAATAGAAGGACCTGCCCAGCTAGTGTAATCATATATGGTCTGAACGAGATTAAGGTTTAAGGTCAACTAGCAGGGATGGACAGAGCCCAAGAAGTTGTTTTATTAATGATTCACCCCAATATTGGCATATGCTTACAGGCAGACAGTGGGGCAGAGATCAGATACTCTTTTGGATGTGGAAACATGTAGAAAATCATCATGGATTTAACTACTACAATAAAATATATTTAAGGACAATATATTGTTAGTGAACAAATTCTTGTGCTGTAAAAGAATAATTTCTTAAAATTCAGGACAGTTATCACCTTTAGGAAGCCTTGCCATTGTCCATCCTCTCTTGCCTCTCAGTCTAAAATACACATTCTTTATGTTCCCATAATATCCATATACTAACCTGTAATGATGGAATTCATTAACATTGTATGGTTATTGTCTGTCTCCCTATTATGTTGTCACCCCCCACCAAGAGAGCTATATCTATAGTCTCAATGTGTTACACAGTGCCTTTGAAAAAGTCAGTGTTATATTGATAAATAATCTCTAATAGTCTTATTGAATAATAAATGGCAGTGGAAAGAGTATTGGAAATGCTGTTATACTACTCTAATTGTGTGATCTTCTGCCATAGCCATTAGTAGGTCTAATAAAGCAAAAACCTTCATTTTCCTTGCTGAATTAATTACAAATGTCCAGACCAGGTACCTTGTCTTCTGCTGGCCCTGTAGCACTTTAGAATATTGTTGTCTGTCTTCTGTGCACCAGGCACCCACACACCCTCTGGAAAAAGACTTGAATTCCAGCCCAGATGAGTTCATCCTGTGGTTCCAGAGTTTCTTCCCCAGACTCACCAAGTCTGATAGCCCTGAAACAACTGGCCCCCTCAGATCGGGCTATTCGGGGATGGTACTCTGAGCCTTCTGCAATGGTGATGGCATTGATTAAAGTAAACATGTTCATAGGACCAGAGTGCTAAACTGGCTACACGATGAGGTATGCCAAGGAGTCAAGCAAATTCCATTTGGGCATCATTTGAATTAAATATAGATAGTAGTATATAAAGCACTAGCACAATAAGCATTAATTTGCTTCCCTCTATTAGAGTTATTTGGACATCTATTAGTTGCATGGGAACATTGGCACAGGAATGCCCTTGATGTTAAGCTATGAGTTTTTGGCTGTAGTTGCTTCAACAAGGAAAGTTACATAACCTATGTGGCACAGTAAACCACCAGTATTAACCAGTAGTAAATGGATTAATGGGTATCTCTTGTTCTGACCAGGAGGGCCCACAAGGCAAATGTCTCAGTCTATCTAGTATAAGTACTGGTTTAGATTATTTAATTCTAGAAAACTTGAATTTGACTAGGATAATGCCAACTGGGTAATCAGCCAGCTATGAGGTGTTTATATGTAAGTTCCTGAGGTGGAAATATTTAGCACATCAGTGTACATGCTATGAAGTGTTAAATCAGCCATTGTGCACTATTTCTAAGCGGTGTTCATAGTAGCTGCAAATAGTTACCTAGGAATTGCTGACAGTGCCTGAATTACACAGGTTGCATGAAATATATATACATAATGTTGCATTAAATTTTGCCTACACAGTTAGTACCAGTATTCACAGAATTCTGTTGCCTGTTAATATTAGCTTTTGAACTTAATGTCCTTGAGTGCAGTATTTCAGATCACTGGAAACTTCTGCTGCTATGCTGACAGGTACTTTTTAGCCTTAATATTCAAGTGATAGTTTTCCACATTACTTAATCTTTGGCAAGAGTTAATTGACTTAAAGCTCTTATTATCAGTAGGCTGTCTTCACCTGCACTTTCCATTTGAGCAATTAGCAATATTCACAGTGGCATACCCTTAATTCCAAATTACTCCATGCTTCATGCCTGGCTGAAGCCTAGATGACCATGTTACTCTAACCCTCCGCCTCCATTTGATCCAGCAAATATTGCCCAGGTGTGAGGTCTGCATGGGAGACACAAGGAGTGTTAATTCCCAGCTGCTACCCTAGGAGGAGATATGGATTCTGCAGAAGTAGCTGATAAAACAGATGGACATGTTGTGGTCAGGGAACCAAGACTTCCAGAGAGCCTTCATGCCAGATTTCCATATAATTTTCCCCAAACTTCTTTATTTCCTTTGTGCTACGTTTTCCTTCCAGTACTTTTAAAGGAAATGTATTGCCATCCTAAACATCCCAGGTCAAGGGCTTAATTAATGCTTTAAAATAAAGGTTCCAAAACACCAGGAGAGTTTGTCATTTTCTCCCTGGTTTGTTTTGTGAAGAGGGAGGAGAGAAGGTGAGGAGGAACCCCTCCTGTTCCATGATTACATCCTACCCACTCATTTTCTCCTTTTCTCCTCTGCTTTTGATTTTTAGTGGCGGTCTTAACAGAATGTCAAGATCAATTTGCAGCATGGTTTAACTCAAGGTTTGCGTTCTGCCAGCAGCAATTGTCCCTGCAAACAATGCCGTGTGTTCTTGTAACTTCAGAAGCTTTTAGAAGGATCATGGCAAGGGCAGCATCTAATGACTTTATTAGTGTAGGGTTTCAAAATGGGCTCAGTAATTGTTCATATCTCTTTGTCAGCAAGTCATAATTACTGCTCAGCATTGTCCAAGGGTGCAGTTGTGAATAGTTTACTAATAGTACTGAAAGGAAGGAAAAGAGGGACAGGATAAAAGATGATGGCCTCTTATGATTGAGAACAAGCCAGTCTGTATATAGATGATGGCTAAACTGTTTATAATTCTTTACTCTTTTTAAAATAGAAGATTATCCTTTAAAAAATGTTCTTTTAGGTAATTTTAAATTACTGGTTTACAAGCCTTTTTACTGTGATTTGGATACTTCCTACACTACTACCTAGTACTGCAATCATAACTGCCTGCTGGTGCATGCATTATATCTGAATCAAGCTATATATTTTTCCCTTGATATTAATCTAATTAATGCTATTTAGAAAACAGGCATTTAACTCAGATACAGTTTTCTATGTGTTTTCACAGTCTATATGAAGACTGTTTTAGAAAAGAACAATCAAAGGTGAGAACTGTTGACAATACAGTCCAAGAGAACATTATATGTTTTTAGCAAATCTTATTTTTCTCATGCACTAGACCTTTCTTGTTACTCTGTTGGTGTTCTCCTTGGTCTTTCTGCTAAACCCTTTGTATTTTGAATATTCTAAGTACTTGATTTGTAAGAGTTACAGAATAAAAAGAATCATTATATCTTTTCAAGATACACAGAGTTTCAGCTAAATGCCAAGCTTTTGCCCTTCTGTGCTCTGTAGCCAGATTCTTTCCTGTTTTGTGACTTTCTAAATTTGTGTGCAGTTGTATGCAAATATTCCCTCCCAATAGCTAGTTACCTAGAATTTTAGAATATACAAATTCAGATAAATATGACTGCCAGAGGTACTTGCTCCAGTGTTTATATAAAATACAAAACATGAGTTATCTAATGAAACAAATTCTAAAAATTAGACATCTCCAAAATGAAATATCTTTTTTAAAGTAATATACCCCATCATGTCTTTTGCTTTTCTCCTTGCCTGAAATTGGAAAGATCTCAAGAGATTTATTTACTTTATGAACTGCTTTGTTAGTGTTAATAATTTTTATATTCATGGTTGTTTCTGAAGAACTTTTACTGATCATGTATCAACTATGCCACTTAAATCAGTAGCACAGTTCTCCTCTTCCATAAATACTGATAGTAAAACACTCAGAAAACTTATAAAGGGAATGTGTTCGTTCAGTCACCACCTATTGGAAACTGGTTCCTCTGACATTTTTCTAGTATTTGCCTCTCAATCTAGATAGATACTCAAAGAGGTTTTAGTGCCCAATTACCTTAGTGATCTCATCTGCTAAATATACCACCAAAAACTGTCAGTCTGGAATTGTAGAGTCAGGTGGAATCCTGTTTCCTAATGTATTTGGGTAATTCATTAGGAAGTAGATTTTGTGTCCTTTCCTCAAGCATGTTTGTGTCTTTGAACTTGACTGCATTACAGTAATAGAGAAAAGTGACAAAATATTTTTATATTATTAATGAATTAAAAGTTAACTGTAGGGATTTTTATAGTTTATCTGCTGTTGGCTGACTCAGTCTGTAGGCACAGCAACAATTGAAGATATGTATGTATCTTTCTGTATGTATGTATCTTTCTTTTCCTCAATGCATGATCAGCACCAAGAAAGTCCTCTTTAATATACCTTTCTACACATCTCAACTAAGGAAAGAATGAAGCAAGTTAACATGAACAGTAAAGAAGCTTTGATTGCTATATCTCAATCTGAAAAATTATGTTGCGAACCCAGTATCAAATAAGGTATTGGAGGCTCTGAGTAGCTCCCAAATAAGTTACTCAGTACCACAGCAACAAAAATTTATTTGGTCATTATGAAAGCTATGTAAGTATTAACTTTTTATTAGTTCTTAAAGCAAAATCTATGCACATTTAAATATGTCAGTTGCTGTTCTTAAAAGACTATGATAAACTATTTTCCCACTGTTTATGTAGATATCATTCATAAAATGTAGAGCAGTTAGGAAGTTGGACTCAGTTGGTCTGGGAATATGAAGAACAAGGAAATATTAGGCAAATGGTATAACATTTCCAGATCTTTTTTTTTTTTTTTCATCTATGAAAATTGGGGAAGAGGGTGCTGACAGCTGACCTACTCGACCTGAGACCTTTGACCTTTATCTCTAAAATTCTCTTTCTGATGACTTGGACACAACTATTTTCAATAGAAAAATGAGAAGTAAGCAAGATTTCATTTTCAAAATAAATGTTAGTAAAGTTTTTAAGTAGATTACTGCCCTTACCAGTTTGTGATAACTTAGAGTGACCTTAGTGGAGTGTAGCTAAGGATGCCACAATCATTTTCTGCCTCTTTCACCAATAAAGACAGCTTCTTTACCCTTAGAATTGTTCTCCAAGCTCATGCCATTTATGAGAGGGGCTTCTACTGAGAGTTTCAATAGCTAAGAATAAGACTATCGTTACTGCTTTAAAAAAAAACCAAAACACATAATAACTGCAACCATTAAAGCACCTACTATGTGCCATACTAATTGTAGATACAGATATAGATATAAATAGATGTATGAGTTTATTTAATCCTCACTGTGTATATATTAGGTCATTTGACTACAATTCTGCAAGGTAAATAGCCAAGGTCCAATGTCACATATGTGGAAATTATTTTTGGCTCAGAGAGGTTCTATAATTTACCCAAGGTCATGCAAATGGTTGTACCAGATATAAATTCCAAATCAACCTGTGCTTTTCTGCTTCATAATGTTTCTTGTCCCATGACCTTGTCAGGCTGGATTATTCAACAACAAAAATGTACTAAATAACTATGCAAAGCCTTATGAAGGTTGTAAGGGGAATATAAGACCTAGACCTTTTGCTCAAGGAACAAATAAACATGGGATTCACCAAATCTTAGAGTTGGAGATTAGAGGTGTTCTCAACATCTAATTTACAGCCATGCAGGTATGTTTCCCCATAATGTGCTTAACTGTTATTACTACAGTTGCTACCTGGATACTGCTAGGGACAGAGAAATTAAAGCTTCAGAAGGTAGTACATTTTTGAGCTACTCTAAAAGCTAGAAAAGGTGTTTGCTACAGTACTTCTTCATAGAGAGGGCTTCTGCAACTTTCTCCCTTTTGGTTCTAGTTTTGAATTAATAAGCCTAACTTGGGGATTAATAAGCCTGACTTTAGTTCTGCCTTACAGTCAGTTTAACCAGAGCTATCTTGTTTGCCCTAATTTTCTTGCCTTTTTTTTTTTTACAAAGTATATTTATTTCCATTGCTTCTTATATGCTAGGGTGTCTAGATCCAGCCCATTCTAAAGGTGCCCCAAATCAAGCATAGTGCTCTAGAGCAGGTTTATCTCACGCTGTGCTCAGTTCTATTCTGGAATTATATTGTTGGCTCCTGTTGAACTGAGGTAGTCAACTAAATCCCCCTACCAGTTTTTCAAATATGGGGCTACCCTGATGGGCTGGGCCTGGGTTGTTATTATTTGTTTAAATAATTTTGGGGGTCTGGGTTGTCATTAAACTAGATCTTTGCCATTCTCTACTAATGCAGTTGACTGACAAGATCTTTTGAAGTTCAGATTCTGTTAACTCTCCCAAGAGTTATCATTCATAAATGATATTGTAACTCCTATCATTTCTATTGCTGTCATTCTTGATAATCCTTTCCATTCCTAGCTATACCTAACTCCAGAATTTTTTTTTCTTCTCCTTATTTACCACACTTAGACGGAGCCATCAAGAAAAGCTTTATCACCTCATATATTTTTATTTCAAGCACTGGCTCTGACCAACACTTCCTATCCCTGTCTTAACTTGCTCAAGTGCTAAAGTTTTTTATCTCATTTTGCCCTGCAATCTATTGAGCCCACCACTTTACTTCATCTGCCCTTTTGTGTCTCTAATCTTCATTTCCCTTTTTGTCCTATTTAGATATCAAGGCCCATCATTATGACTTCCTTGTAATATCTTAAATTCCCTTACCAGTGTCTCCATCCATTGCACTCAATTTGCTGAACCCAGCTATTCTCCTTCTTTATATCTGTGCCCTTGCACTTAAACACTGCTAGAGATAGTCACACTAATTTTTTTTCTAAACAAACATAAACTTCAAGCAAGTACACAATAATGCTGACCAAGCCTACTATGATTCTCTAGTTAGCTTTTGTTCCCTTGGTAAGATGTCTGTTTCATACTACTCCTCATTCATTAAACATCTCCTGTCCCTCTCTGCTCCCTTTCCCAGCTGCCCTCACAAGTGGACTGAGAAAACAGAAGTCATCAGATAGAAATGACTTTTAATTTTCTTTCTTCAGGTCTCACTATAAATGTCTCCTCTTGAAAAAGACCTGTTGAACCTTTTTAGAGAAAGCTTCTTCACCATCATTCTTTTTCATAGTACTCTCTTAAAACTTTTCATAATAAGCCATTGCTTTTGTTTACTAAAATTTTGTTTTCTAATTCTTCCACTAGAATGTAAGATTCCTAAGGGCAAGAATTACATCAATCTTCTTCACTTGTGTTTCTTACTTGAATACTAATAATTACTTGTTGGATGATATAAAAATGCAGAACAGCATAATGGTTGAGTATAAATTAATTTAGATTTAATCACACTAGGATTGGAATTCTATCTGTGCCAGTAGGTCACTATAGGGACCTTGAGCAAGTTGCTTAACCCCTCTAAGTTGCAGTTTCTGTATTGAAAAATGGAGATTAAAAACCACATCCCTTAGAGTTGTTATTGGACTTAACTGGGATAATTGATTTTTGAAAAAGTCTGGCACAGAGTAAATGCTCAGTGCATTGTATCTGTAAGGTATATTTGGTTTATGTCAGACATTTATAAAAATGTTGACAGAACAAAACCAAGTGGTAAGCTATTTGAGACCACTTTCAGTTTGGTAACACTCTACAGGTTCGATTTCTCAGTGACAAGGAATTTATCCAACTTAGCCTGCATTTCTGAATCTTATCCTGAAGGATATTTCAAGATACCTCATCACTTCTTACTGAACTCCAGATACTCAAAGCTCATGGAATGCTCATGAGTTCTCAGCCTAGTAATTCAGCCTAGTTAGGCTTATTGTATTCTTAATAACCCATGTTGTCTCCTAGTCATCACTATTGTATTCTAAGTGTTCAGAAGCCATTTGTCTAAGTGACTTTTCTAGCTTTTGTAGAGGACTGAGATCCAGTTTACTGATCTGTACTTTTTGAAACTCATAGTATTAACTTGTTTTTAGAGATTCAGATGATAGTCATTTTTATCATCATTTATTCTAGCTTTTTACTGTCCCATTTATTCTACTATCGAGGCATTTCTTTATCCAGTAAAGTATCCATTAAACATTTATAAATACTTGGGTTGACTCAAGTTTTGTACATAAACACTGAATTTAGCTCTGTAATTCTGGCAGCTTAGGAGAAACAGAAAATGTTTCTCATTTATTCATCTATCCATCTAATATATATTTTTTGAGTTTCTAGTATGTGTCAGGTACTATGCCCTAGAGTTTACAGTTTATCATTTATAGATCTCATTGACTGATAAAAAAAATTTTAACAGCTCATCTCAAGATTTTCTGGCACTGAATTCAAGAGAGAATTTTTTTTGCATGATTATCTATTCAAGAGTCATTAAGAAATAAAGTAGACAGTTATTTTCTACTGTTTTGCATATGACAGATTTTAAATTAAAATAGATGTTTCTTATATCAACCTTCTGTAAAAGAAGAGGCCTTTGTATTAAATATTTTGTAGTAATGGTAATTTTTTTAGGGATCTTAGGTGATATGGTCCTTAAGTATTCCTTTTTGATGATCTAATTCATAACTGGTATAGAGCATAAAGGAAAAGCCTATAGAGTCAACCTGTCCATTCAGTGCTCTTTATCAAACAGCAACTGTCTCAAGTGAGCATTTGTCAAGTGCTTTACATGAAAGCTTTAATGAGCGACTAAGATGCTAATATACTGAACTGTTGCTTTTATCTTTTGAAGATTTTCCTCCTATGTATGAGATTTCTGCTGATGCTCTCCCACATTTTCTTATCCATTAGAATGGAGGTAGGTGGGGAGATGGATTAAATAGGTAATGGGGATTAAGGAGTGACTTGGTGGGGTGCCTGAGTGGCTCAGTTGGTTGAGCATCCAACTCTTGATGTCAGCTCAGCTATGATCCTAGGGTCGTGGGATTGAGCCCACATCAGGCTTCGCACTGAACGTGGAGCCTATTTGGGATTCATTCTCTCTCTCTCTCTCTCTCTCTCTCTCTTTTTCTCTCTCCCCCCATCTACCCTTCTCCCCCATTAGTACTCTCTCTTAAAATAAAATAAAATAAAATAAAATAAAATAAAATAAAATAAAATAAAATAAAATAGTAAAGTAAAATAAAGTAAAATGAAAATAAAAAGGAGTGCATTTGTGATGAGCAACAGGTGTTGTATGGAAGTGCTGAATCACTACATTGTACACCTGAAACTCATATTACACTGTATGTTAAATAACTGGAATTTAAATAAAAACTTTTTAAAAAGTCAAATATGTAAATAAATTACATATAAATGTCAGCATTCCAACAGAAGCCAACCAACTCTGAAATAAATGATGCTGAAAATTTTTAATATAATAATAAAATCACATCTCCAAATTTTGCAGATAGGAAAAAATCAGGGAACATGACAGTATGAAAGAATATATATCTTTACTTCAAATCTGTACCTTAGAATAGTACATGATCTTATGCTACAATGATAATGAGGTACACTGTAGAAGTTATACAGCAGTATAATACAGTGCCAAGCATGGTGCTAATCGTAACACCTTGTTATGTGACCGATGTGAGTCTGATATTGCTGTTATAATTTATTTTAGGAAACATTTTGCCTTATCCTTAATGGGGGGCGGGGTGGATAAAGGAAAAACTAATTTTGACTCTGAAGCACATAAAAGGGAGAAAATAAAGTAATATTAATTAATCTGCTGACCAGTTCGAAAGGTATCATTATCTTCATTTTATATGTGAGAAAGCTAACTAACGCTCAGAACAATTAAGTTATCTAAAGAAACAACTAGTAAGTGACAAAATCAGGTTTATTTGACTCCTAAGCGTGTTCTTCCCTACAGTATTATGCTGCTTGCAATAATTCCTACTTTCTTTAATATGTTAATATTTGAGTATTTTACACCTCTTCTAAATCACATTTTCAGTCAGTGGGTGGTGACAGGATGAAATTATGTAAAAACTGCAGTATGCTAAAAATGATGAGGGAAGCTTAGAATCATGAACTTGTGGACCAATACCTGCTTATTTTGAGGGTCCAAATGACTTATGATGGTAGAAGCACATTGAAAGAGGCCTTGGAGACCATTATAATTCAACTGTCTTTTTTTTTTAGTTTATTTATTTTTGAGAGAGAGGGAGAAACAGAGCATGAGCAGGGGAGGGGCAGAGAGAGAGAGGAAGACAGAATCCAAAGCAGGCTCCAGGCTCCGCGCTGTCAGCACAGAGCCTGATGCGGGACTTAAACTCACTAACTGTGAGATCATGACCTGAGCCCAAGTCAGATGCTTAACCGACTGAACCACCCAGGCGCCCCCCAACTGTCTTAATTAAACTGATTTCAGAAGTAGTTGGAAGAGGAAAAGAAAAGTTGTATGGTCAACATTATCGTAGTGGAGATAAAGGTTACTGAAGCATAAATTGGCTTATTCATGCAACAAATATAATTAGTCAGTAGGTGCTAGGAATGCAGAGGTGAATAAGAGATGATTTCTCTCCTATTGGCTGTCCAAGAGTACCATTATGGAACACAAAGTTCTCCCTGACTTCTGGGCCCCCTTTCCCTTCTCTCATTCTCTCCAGTACTTAATCTGAACCACTAAAATTCAGGCCCCAGTTAGATGCCAGATTATGTTTCCTGTTTAGGGGCCTTGATTTATCAAAGCCAAAATATCCTTATTAAGGACACAAACCATGTCTTACCTTGTCATATGTTTAGTAGGTCCTTCTAAATATTGACTGATTGATAAAAGGCAGAACACAGAAGAAATATTTTTTTTGATTTAACATACATTTGCTCTCTTATATGGCCCCTGAAAATGAATCTTCTCTTTACATTTCTAGAGAAGGAATTTTTCCATTTTATAAGAAATTGGATTAGATATTCTCTGTTATTCCTCCCAACTAAGATTTGTATGAGGTACTTAAAATAACTGTTTATTTCTTACTAGTGGTGAGAATAAGACAGCCAATTATCTATTTATGATTATTGCCCATCCCAAAAAAATGTGTGAATAATGACTCTATAGTCATTAAACTGTCAGTGCCTCAATGCCTTTTCACTTGAGTGATTTATGGGTAACAATAAGGAGATAAATTAAGTTACTTGGTTTTGGGGTACCTGGGTGGCTCAGTCAGTTAAGAATCAGACTCTTGATTTCAGCTCAGGTCATGATCTCACACTTCATGAGTTTGGGCCCTGCATCAGGCTCTGCACTGATAGCTCAGTGCTTGGGATTCTCTCTCGCCCCTTTCTCTATGCTCCCCCCCACCCCCCACTTGTAGTCACTCTCTCTCTCTCTCTCTAGCTCTCAAATAAATAAATAAACTTTTAAAAAAAGTTATTTCGTTTTTTTAAACTCTGACTCCTGGGGCACCTGGGTGGCTCAGTCGGTTAAGCAGCCAACTTTGGCTCAGGTCATGATTTTACAGTTCGTGGGTTTAAGCCCTGAGTCAGGTTCTATGCTGACAGCTTGGAACTTGGAGCCTGCAACCTGCTTCCGATTCTGTGTCTCCCTCTCTCTCTGTCCCTGCCCAGCTCACACACACTCTCTCTCTCTCTCTCAAAAATAGAATAAATTCTGACTCCTTATCTATTGAGACATTTAACAGTTTACTGTTACTAAGAAGTCTAATAAGCTTCAAAAAGACCAGGGATGTTTTTTAGATTAAATCTTCCCAAAATCTCACCTGTGTTTTTTTTTTTTTAATTTGCCTTTAGTTTGGCTGTGTTCTAACATGCGTATAGTATTGCATTTTCATGGAGAAACATTATACCATACTTTTACAAAACAATTGGTATAGGGACTCCTGGATGGCTCAGTTGGTTAAGTGTCAACTCCTGATTTCAGCTCAGGTCATGATCTCAATTTATGAAATCAAGCCCCATGTAGAGCTTCACACTGACAGCACAGAGCCTGCTTGGGATTCTCTCTCTCTCTCTCTGCCCTTCCCCCATGCTCTTTCTTGCTCTCTCTCTCAAAATAATTTTTAAAAAGTGACTGATACATATTACTAATATGGATCAGTAGTCATTAAATGATTCTATCCTTTTACCCTATGTTTTCACTTCACAGACTTTCACTTCACTTCATAGGAAATACTTCATGTTAAATTATCCCAGTATTATTCATAATAATAAAAACTAGAAAGAAAAATCTAGCTATAGGTGAACATTTGTGAATGTGACAATATATACATCTAATCAATGGAATATTATTCAAACACTTAAGTACCATGCCAGTTCATTACTATGGCGTAGAAGGCTTAAAAATGGTATTCACTCATATAGTGATTACCACAAAAAGGAAAAGGTATATTTGAACGAAACACTGATAAGAAGTAGACAAATGTTATTAGCATTGTGTTAAAAGTTTATGGAATTTATATTACATGTAATTTTTCTTTATTTTTGTAATGGACCTACTGTCTTTCAAATTTGATATTTATTTCATGATTAGCTAATATATTGACATTAAGCAAAACTCAAAAGGCATAAAAAGGTATGAAATGAAAAGTCTCATACTTACCCCTGTTAGTTACCCTCCCCAGAAGCACTGTTGTAAGTTTCTCATTTATCCATCCAGAGACTATTTTATATATAAACAAGCCAAAGCTAATATGTACTTACTTTTCACCTGTTTTATACCATGGTGGAACTGGTAAACACCATTCAACACCTTGCTTTTTCCACTAACATTATATGTTTTTTTTTCAGTATATGAAGTTCATTGTCAAATTGGTTTCCATACAACACCCAGTGCTCATCCCAAAAGGTGCCCTCCTCAATACCCATCACCCACCCTCCCCTCCTTCCCACCCCCCATCAACCCTCAGTTTGTTCTCAGTTTTTAAGAGTCTCTTATGCTTTGGCTCTCTTCCACTCTAACCTCTTTTTTTTTTTTCCTTCCCCTCCCCCATGGGTTTCTGTTACGTTTCTCAGGATCCACATAAGAGTGAAACCATATGGTATCTGTCTTTCTCTGTAGGACTTATTTCACTCAGCATAACACTCTCCAGTTCCATCCACGTTGCTACAAAGGGCCATATTTCATTCTTTCTCATTGCCACGAAGTACTCCATTCTGTATATAAACCACAATTTCTTTCCATTCATCAGTTGATGGACATTTAGGCTCTTTCCATCATTTGGCTATTGTTGACAGTGCTGCTATAAACATGGGGTACAAGTGCCCCTATGCATCAGTACTCCTGTATCCCTTGGGTAAATTCCTAGCCGTGCTATTGCTGGGTCATAGGATAGGTCTATTTTTAATTTTTTGAGGAACCTCCACACTGTTTTCCAGAGTGGCTGCACCAGTTTGCATTCCCACCAACAGTGCAAGAGGGTCCCCGTTTCTCCACATCCTCTCCAGCATCTATAGTCTCCTGATTTGTTCATTTTAGCCACTCTGACTGGTGTGAGGTGGTATCTGGGTGTGGTTTTGATTTGTATTTCCCTGATGAGGAGTGATGTTGAGCATCTTTTCATGTGCCTGTTGGCCATACAGATGTCTTCTTTAGAGAAGTGTCTATTCATGTTTTCTGCCCATTTCTTCACTGGGTTATTTGTTTTTCGGGTGTGGAGTTTGGTGAGCTCTTTATAGATTTTGGATACTAGCCCTTTGTCCGATATGTCATTTGCAGATATCTTTTCCCATTCCGTTGGTTGCCTTTTAGTTTGGTTGGTTGTTTCCTTTGCTGTGCAGAAGCTTTTTATCTTCATGAGGTCCCAATAGTTCATTTTTGCTTTTCATTCCCTTGCCTTTGGGGATGTGTCAAGTAAGAAATTGCTGCAGCTGAGGTCAGAGAGGTCTTTTCCTGCTTTCTCCTCTAGGGTTTTGATGGTTTCCTGTCTCACATTCAGGTCCTTTATCCATTTTGAGTTTATTTTTGTGAATGGTGTGAGAAAGTGGTCTAGTTTCATTCTTCTGCATGCTGCTGTCCAGTTCTCCCAGCACCATTTGTTAAAGAGACTGTCTTTTTTCCATCGGATATTCTTTCCTGCTTTGTCAAAGATTAGTTGGCCATCCTTTTGTGGGTCTAATTCTGGGGTTTCTATTCTATTCCATTGGTCTATGTGTCTGTTTTTATGCTGATACCATGCTGTCTTGATGATTACAGCTTTGTAGTAGAGGCTAAAGTCTGGGATTGTGATGCCTCCTGCTTTGGTCTTCCTCAAAATTACTTTGGCTATTTGGGGCCTTTTGTGGTTCCATATGAATTTTAGGATTGCTTGTTCTAGTTTCGAGAAGAATGCTGGTGTAGTTTTGATTGGGATTGCATTGAATGTGTAGATAGCTTTGGGTAGTATTGACATTTTGATAATATTTATTCTTCCAATCCATGAGCATGGAATGTTTTTCCATTTCTTTATATCTTCTTCAATTTCCTTCATAAGCTTTCTATAGTTTTCAGCATACAGATCTTGTACATCTTTGGTTAGATTTATTCCTAGGTATTTTATGCTTCTTGGTGCAATTGTGAATGGGATCAGTTTCTTAATTTATCTTTCTGTTGCTTCATTATTAGTGTATAAGAATGCAATTAATTTCTGTACATTGATTTTGTATCCTGCAACTTTGCAAAATTCATGTATCAGTTCTAGCAGACTTCTGGTAGAATCTATCGGATTTTCCATGTATAATATCATGTCATCTGCAAAAAGTGAAAGCTTAACTTCATCTTTGCCAATTTTGATGCCTTTGATTTCCTTTTGTTGTCTGATTGCTGATGCTAGAACTTCCAACACTATGTTAAACAACAGCGGTGAGAGTGGACATCCCTGTCGTGTTCCTGATCTCAGGGAAAAAGCTCTCAGTTTTCCCCATTGATCCTCCCCATCATTGAGGATGATGTTAGCTGTGGGCTTTTCATAAATGGCTTTTATGATCTTTAAGTATGTTCCTTCTATCCCGACTTTCTCAAGCGTTTTTATTAAGAAAGGTTGCTGAATTTTGTCAAAGGCCTTTTCTGCATCACTTGACAGGATCATATGGTTCTTATCTTTTCTTTTCTTAATGTGATGTGTCACATTGATTGATATGCGAATGTTGAACCAGCCCTGCAGCCCAGGAATGAATCCCACTTGATCATGGTGAATAATTCTTTTTATATGCTGTTGAATTCGATTTGCTAGTATTATTACTGAGAATTTTTGCATCCATATTCATCAGGGATATTGGCCTGTAGTTCTCTTTTTTTACTGGGTCTCTGTCTGGTTTAGGAATCAAAGTAATACTGGCTTCATAGAATGAGTCTGGAAGTTTTCCTTCCCTTTCTATTTTTTGGAATAGCTTGAGAAGGATAGGTATTATCTCTGCTTTAAATGTCTGGTAGAACTCCCCTAGGAAGCCATCTGGTCCTGGACTCTTATTTGTTGGGAGATTTTTGATGACTGATTCAATTTCTTCGCTGGTTATGGGTCTGTTCAAGCTTTCTATTTCCTCCTGTTTGAGTTTTGGAAGTGTGTGGGTGTTTAGGAATTTGTCCATTTCTTCCAGGTTGTCCAGTTTGTTGGCATATAATTTTTCATAGTATTCCCTGATAATTGCTTGTATCTCTGAGGGATTGGTTGTAATAATTCCATTTTCATTCATGATTTTATCTATTTGGGTCATCTCCCTTTTCTTTTTGAGAAACCTGCCTAGAGGTTTATCAATTTTGTTCATTTTTTCAAAAAACCAACTCTTGGTTTCATTGATCTGCTCTACAGTTTTTTTAGATTCTATATTGTTTATTTTATTTCTCTTCTTCTGCTGGATTTAGGCTATCTTTGCTGTTCTGCTTCTATTTCCTTTAGGTGTGCCGTTAGATTTTGTATTTGGGACTTTTCTTGTTTCTTGACATAGGCCTGGATTGCAATGTATTTTCCTCTGAGGACTGCCTTCGCTGCATCCCAAAGTGTTTGGATTGTTGTATTTTCATTTTCATTTGTTTCCATCTATTTTTTAATTTCTTCTCTAATTGCCTGGTTGACCCATTCATTCTTTAGTAGGGTGTTCTTTAACCTCCATGCTTTTGCAGGTTTTCCAGACTTTTTCCTGTGGTTGATTTCAAGCTTCATAGTATTGTTGTCTGAAAGTATGCATGGTATGATTTCAATTCTTGTGTACTTATGAAGCGCTGTTTTGTGACCCAATATGTGATCTATCTTGGAGAATGTTCCATGTGCACTCGAGAAGAAAGTATATTCTGTTGCTTTGGAATGCAGAGTTCTAAATATATCTGTCAAGTCCATCTGATCCAATGTATCATTCAGGGCCCTTGTTTCTTTATTGACCGTGTGTCTAGATGATCTATCCATTTCTGTAAGTGGAGTGTTAAAGTCCCCTGCAATGACCACATTCTTATCAATAAGGTTGCTTATGTTTGTGAGTAATTGTTTTATATATTTGGGAGCTCCCGTATTCGGCACATAAACATTTATAATTGTTAGCTCTTCCTGATGGATAGACCCTGTGATTATTATATAATGCCCTTCTTCATCTCTTGTTACAGCCTTTAATTTAAAGTCTAGTTTGTCTGATATAAGTATGGCTACTCCAGCTTTCTTTTGGCTTCCAGTAGCATGATAAATAGTTCTCCATCCCCTCACTCTCAATCTGAAGGTGTCCTCAGGTCTAAAATGAGTCTCTTGTAGACAGCAAATGATGGGTCTTGTTTTTTTATCCATTCTGATACCCTATGTCTTTTGGTTGGAGCATTTAGTCCATTTACATTCAGTGTTATTATAGAAAGATATGGGTTTAGAGTCATTGTGATGTCCGTAGGTTTCATGCTTGTAGCGATGTCTCTGGTACTTTATCTCACAGGATCCCCCTTAGGATCTCTTGTAGGGCTGGTTCAGTGGTGACGAATTCCTTCAGTTTTTGTTTGTTTGGGAAGACCTTTATCTCTCCTTCTATTCTAAATGACAGACTTGCTGGATAAAGGATTCTCGGCTGCATTTTTTTTTTCTGTTCATCACACTGAAGATCTCCTGCCATTCCTTTCTGGCCTGCCAAGTTTCAATAGAGAGATCTGTCACGAGTCTTATTGGTCTCCCTTTATATGTTAGAGTACGTTTATCCCTAGCTGCTTTCAGAATTTTCTCTTTATCCTTGTATTTTATCCTTGTATTTTGCCAGTTTCACTATGATATGTCGTGCAGAAGATCGATTCAAGTTACGTCTGAACGGAGTTCTCTGTGCCTCTTGGATTTCAATGCCTTTTTCATTCCCCAGTTCAGGGAAGTTCTCAGCTATAATTTCTTCAAGTACCCCTTCAGCACCTTTCCCTCTCTCTTCCTCCTCTGGAATACCAATTATGCATAGATTATTTCTCTTTAGTGCATCACTTAGTTCTCTAATTTTCCCCTCATACTCCTGGATTTTCTTATCTTTTTCTCAGCTTCTTCTTTTTCCGTAATTTTATCTTCTAGTTCACCTATTCTCTCTTCTGCCTCTTCAATCCGAGCCGTAGTTGTCTCCATTTTATTTTGCAGCTCATTGATAGCATTTTTTAGCTCCTCCTGGCTGTTCCTTAGTCCCTTGATCTCTGTAGCAAGAGATTCTCTGCTGTCCTCTATACTGTTTTCAAGCCCAGCGATTAATTTTATGACTATTATTCTAAATTTACTTTCTGTTATATTGTTTAAATCATTTTTGATCAGTTCGTTAGCTGTTGTTATTTCCTGGACATATTTCTGAAGGGAATTCTTCCATTTCGTCATTTTGGATAGTCCCTGGAGTGGTGCAGGACTGCAGGGCACTTCCCCTGTGCTGTCTTGAATAACTTGCGTTGGTGGACGGGGCCACAGTCAGACCTGATGTCTGCCCCCAGCCCACCGCTGGGGCCACAGTCAGACTGGTGTGTGCCTTCTCTTCCCCTCTCCTAGGGGCGGGATTCACTGTGGGGTGGCGTGGCCCGTCTGGGCTACTTGCACACTGCCAGGCTTGTGGTGCTGGGGATCTGGTGTATTAGCTGGGGTGGATCGGCAAGGTGCACAGGGGCAGGAGGGGCAGGCTCAGCTCGCTTTTCCTTCGGAGATCCACTTCGGGAGGGGCCCTGCGGCACCAGGAGGGAGTCAGACCCGCCAGAGGGATGGATCCGCAGAAGCACAGCGTTGGATGTTTGCGTGGTGCAAGCAAGTTCCCTGGCAGGAACCAGTTCCCTTTGGGATTTTGGCTGGGGGATGGGCGAGGGAGATGGCTCTGGCGAGGGCCTTTGTTCCCCACCAAGCTGAGCTCTGTCGTCCAGGGCTCAACAACTCTCCCTCCCGTTGTCCTCCAGCCCTCCCGTTCTCCAAGCAGAGCTGTTAGCTTATAACCTTCCAGATGTCAAGTCCCACTTGCTGTCGGAACACACTCCGTCCGGCCCCTCCGCTTTTGCAAGCCAGACTCAGGGGCTCTGCTTGGCCGGCGGGCCGCCCCTCCGCCCCGGCTCCCTCCCACCAGTCCGTGGAGTGCGCACTGCCTCTCTACCCTTCCTACCCTCTTCCGTGGGCCTCTCGTCTGCACTTGGCTCCGGAGACTCCGTTCTGCTAGTGTTCTGGCGGTTTTCTGGGTTATTTAGGCAGGTGTAGGTGGAATCTAAGTGATCAGCAGGACGCACGGTGAGCCCAGCGTCCTCCTATGCCGCCATCTTCCCAGGATCCTCTCTAACATTATATGTTAAAGATATTCCATATCAGTTCATAAAGAACTCTTTCTGCTTTATGGATAAATATCCCTTTAAATTTCCAAAGATACTATAATTTATTTAATGAGATCCTACTGATGGGCATCCAGTATTACAGTTCTGTAGTAAGAGTACACATAGGTGATTTCCTACATAAAAACATATCTAAACTAAATTCCCAAATGTAGGAGTGCTAGGTTAAGAGTATGTGTGTATTTTTTAACAGATGAACATAGGGGAAAAGAGAGAGGCAAACCATAAAACAGACTTTTAACTATAGAGAACACTGAGGGTTGCTGCAGGGGAGGTGGGCGGGGGAGATGGGTTAAATAGGTGATGGGGATTAAGCAGAGCACATGCGATGAGCACTGGGTGTTGTATGTAAGTGATGACTCACTAAATCCTACACCTGAAAATAATATTACACTGTATGTTAACTAACTGGAATTTAAATTAAAACTTGGAAGAAAAAAAAAGAGTATGTGTGTATTTTTAATTTTCATAGATACTGGCAAATTGCCCACAAGGGAGTTGGCACAAATTTCACTCCGTCTAACAGTGTACAATACTTGCTTTATTAAGCTGACAGATGAAAAATAGTTTCTTAGTGTAGCTTTATTTTTTTAAGTTTATTTATTTAAGTAATCTCCACAACCAACATGGGGCTCAAACTCATGATCCCTAGATCAAGAGTCACATGCTCCACCCACTGAGCCAGCCAGGCACCCCTCTTAGTGTAGCTTTAATTAGAAGTTAACTCATTTTGAGTTATTTTGAGTGTCTTTTCACATGTTTATGAGCCACTGCTATTTCCATTTCTGGGAGCTGTCTTTATATATTGTTTGTTGATCTTTTCCTTATTGTTTTGTAAGAGTTCTGTATATTAGGGAACTTTGCCCTTTTTCTGTGGTTTGAAATTCAGAATTTTTTCCCCTGTTCATCATTTATCTTTTGGCCTTGTTAAGCTATTTTTTACCATATAGAAATAGTCAAAACTATCAGTTTTGTTTTTTATGCTTCACTCTGCTCCAGCTATACTAACCTTATTTTTACCTTTAAAATATGCTATCGAGGTGTTGGTATTTGCTGTTCTTTCTGCCTGAAATTCTCTTCCCAGAGATACGTGTTTCACTTCCTCCTTCACCTCTTTTGAGTCTTTGACCAAATACCAACTTTTCAGTGAGACTATTTTGTATTGCAGGCTCCCTTTCCCTGCTTTGTTTTTCCTCTATCACCTGTAGCTCACAGGCTTTAGGAGTATTTTTAGTTGTCTCATAGAGACATTGCAGCTCACACGAACAAGTGAGAATTAACATCTTCAACATGGTCTTCACCCCAGGAGACTAGACACATGGTCCACTGAAGCTGCCATTGTCCAAAACATTTTGGGGACAACTTCCTTAAGAACTTCATTCAGAGACAGCTTAAAGCTTTACAAGGAAAGCAGTCCTGTGCCCTGAAAATGTGTTTCTCAGTGTAGTCCATTAACCCCTAATATAAAAATCACCTGATGTGGGTTGGCAGCTTATTAACATGGGCAGTTTCCTGGGCCTTTCCCCAGATCTACTGAATCAGAATCTCTGGGGAATGGGGCTGAGGAACCTGCCTTTTAAAATGGGGCTCAGTCAGTTGAGCATCCGGCTCAATTTCGGCCCAGGTCATGATCCTAAGGTTGTGGGATCAAGCCCCATGTCAGGACTTAAGATTCTCTCGCTCCCTCTCACTCTCTCTCCAAAATAAACAAACTCCCTAGGTGATTCCTAAGCCATTAAAGCTTAAAGATCACGGCCTGTATAATCAGTGTCCCCCAGCTTAGTCACATACCTTTTCCTCACTCAGTTTGAATCATACTTAAGACTATTTCCAAAAATCAAAACTACCCTCAAAGGACAAAGGGTGTACCAGAGGTGCTGAAGATCATTCCCAATACAAACTCCAGAACTGAGCTAAACAATGGGATAGGCATGCAGACGTGGAAATGGTGTTGCAGTAGGAAACAAAACTCTTTGGTCTGATTTTGGTATGCTTGGCAGTGCTAGTAACTTGATAAGTCTCACTTCACACATTAAAGGACCTTGGCTTTAATTTTCTTATTAAAGGGAAAAGCAGAAGAAAGAATGGCTAGATAGGCAGATGATCTCAAGGGTTCTTTCTTTTATGTTCTGGTTTTTCTACTGATATGCATAAATGTGGTTAAACAAACCCACATGTATGCACATGTGTGAGTAATGAGGATTATTACTCTAGCAAAAACAGCTTGTTTGGTCTGTTTTAAAGGGAAGAGACTTTGGAGTGTCTGGGTGACTCAGTTTGTTAAGTGTCCAACTCATGATTTCAGCTCAGGTCATGATCTCATGGTTTGTGAGTTTGAGCCCCACATTGGGCTCTCTGCTATCAGCATGGAGCCTGCTTCAGGTCCTCTGTTCCCCTCTTTCTCTGCCTCTCTCTCTCTCTCTCAAAAATAAATAAGCATTAAAATTTTTTTAATAAATAAAGAGAAGAACCTTAAACCAAAGTAACTTAAGAAGTAGTATAAAATTAGCAGCTATAGCTAAGGAAATGTATACATAGATTCTGCCTTAAACTATTTGGTAATATTGGAGAAGTCCCATAGCACTGTTGAACATGAATATCTTCTGCTTAGTAACCTCTCATTTTGAAGAAATGGTTCACACTTTATCAGAAAGACAATTAATGTTAGTTTAATGGCTCAAGGGTAAGCAGCCAGAAATTTTAATACTGATTCTTGGTTTTAAATCAGTTAACACTGCTAAACATAAATACATTTAAAAAAATTTTTTTTTAATCTTTATTTTGAGAGAGAGACAATGTGAGCACGGGAGGAGCTGAGGGATGGGAGACACAGAATCGGAAGCAGGCTTCAGGCCCTGAGCTGTCAGCACAGAGCCTGACACAGGGCTCGAACTCACGAAGGTGAGATCACGACCTGAGCCAAAATCGGATGCTTAACTGACTGAGCCACCCACGTGCCCCAGTAAATACATTTTTTAATAGTGATTATAGTTCTGTTTCCTTTTTGTTTTACTTCATTTTTTTTTTTTATTAGAGATGAGTAAGTTTGGGAAAACAGACTCTGATTGCATTTAGCTACATAATTGTGTTGTGCCTATCATATCCACTTTTAAATGTGTAAGGTTTTGTAGTATTACACAGCTGTAGCATCATGTCTTTTCTTATTTTCCAAATATTAATACTTCCCCTTTCATTCTCTAAATGAAAATAAAACCAGTGACTATTTTGGATTTTAGTCAACAATTCTTACTATGCAAAAAATCTTTCTGGGGCGCCTGGGTGGCTCAGTCGGTTGAACGTCTGACTTCAGCTCAGGTCATGATCTCGCGGTCCGTGAGTTCAAGCCCCGCGTTGGTCTCTGTGCTGACAGCTCGGAGCCTGGAGCCTGTTTCCGATTCTGTGTCTCCCTCTCTCTCTGACCCTCCTCCATTCATGCTCTGTCTCTCTCTGTCTCAAAAATAAATAAACGTTAAAAAATATATATATATTTTTTTAAATCTTTCAGTGTTAGCCCCTAGGTATAAGCTATCATTTGATTTTTTTTGTTGTTGTTTTTTGATT
This sequence comes from Panthera onca, assembly GCF_046562875.1. NCBI lineage: Eukaryota > Metazoa > Chordata > Mammalia > Carnivora > Felidae > Panthera > Panthera onca. Next base: position 181,263,934 of record NC_138346.1, read on the forward strand.
CTTTTTTAAATTTTTAAATGTTTACTTATTTTGAGCGACAGAAAGAGACAGACAGAGACAGAGCATAAGCGGGGGAAGGAAAGAGAAAGAGAGGATGACACCGAATCTGAAGCAGGCTCCAGGCTCCAAGCTGTCAGCACAGAGCCCAACACAGGGCTCAAACTCACAAACCATGAGATCATGACCTGAACTAAAGTCAGATGCTTAGCCAACTGAGCCACCTAGGCACCCCAAAAGCTTTTATTTTAATCCTGAAAGTATAGTTATGATAAAAATGTTAAATATCATTATGCAATTAGTAATAAAATAGCTACCAATTTGAAGGGATACCATATTTTGAACATAATTCTGATGCTTTTTGTATCTTACAATAATATAAATGTTTTAAATGTAAGTATTACTCCCATTTTACATCTGAGGTTCCTTGGGAACCTCAATATTACATATTGAAATGTAATAATCAGGAAGCCTCACAGAGTCATTAGCAGTTTTTAGCCTCCATTTTTTATCAGATGTGCATCCTTTTGTATTATCTGGTATACAGTAGATAGTAAATGTTTGTGGAATCTCACCATTCCTAAATTGCTGTGTTTCTTCTATTATGTATCTTATACTGGAGTACAACTTAGTAAAAGTCAGTGACTCATTTAATTATGAATTTGATTGAGAGAAACTAAACTATATCCTGTTTTGAATTAAAATGAGATTACTTTTTCCCATATCTGATTTATTAGTAATCCTGGTTTCCATTAGCAACATAGAAAAGTACTATGCTTCAGAGACTGAAAATTTTACTAATGATTAATATATGCTAGCCATTAGATGTTCTGCTTTTTTTCTTCCCAAACTTTAGATTAAAAGATAAGATTGTATCTAATTTTAGATTTCTAAGAGCAAGAACTGGTGAATATGAGCTACTAATTATATTTTGTTTCATCAGCAAGGCCAAAGTTTGAGACTTCTCACTCACTTCCCCCACCACTACCATCACCCAGCCCCCACCAATGAATTGCTTTATTATACTTGATTTGTGATTAACTGTTTTCTCTTCATTCATTTTCTCAACCTTTCCTTCTTCTTCCCCTTCCTCCTTACCTCCCTTCCTCCCACCTTCATTCTTTGTCTTTTAAATTTGTCACTTTAGCTTTTTGTTTTGGGGGGTTGATTCCTCTTAATTAGATATATGAGGAGTAAATTGTTTCATTTATTTAAAGCTTTTATAATTAAAAAACAAAGCCATTTCTCCTTGCCAGGGAACAGTTGCCATTGCTTCCCCTTCTGGGTTTGAGATTGTAGGAATCCAATTGTTGTGGAAACCATTTATCCCTTTGTGACACCTGACTCTCTTGAACACCGTATGCAGTTAGGCTGACAAGTTTGGTGCTGCCATTAGATGCACTGGCACACTTTTAGCTCTTTAAAAGGGAAGAAAATGCCACACAATTCTGAAAACCACATTTTTTTTCTTGAAACAATTTGTTTTTCCCTTGTCTGTTTTTGTGCTAATGTTCTGAAATGGATTTTTGCTGTTGGTAGTATGCTATGAATGGTAACTTTGTGCTGTGAATAGATGTTGAGAGGAAGAAATGGAGTCTCCTAGCCATGAGAAGGATGTGATATCTGTGTGGCGAAGTTCTTGTAAATTGTAATAGAAGGAACTGACAAGCAGGAATTTTGTAATTTGGGACTTGGCTGTCCATTGGCCCTATATGCTCTCATTGATTGTAATTTGAAAATCTCAAAGTAAACATGATTCAGATCTTAGGAAGATTAATTAGATTAATTAAAAATTTAACAAAGTCTCTCTTTGATTAGAACAAATTGTTAGTTAAGGCCACTAGAAAGCATCAACTGGCTGCGGGATTCCTGTGTATTTCTCCACAACTTCCAAAACATTAGAATGATTTGCCAATACCTGCTAGAAAACTGATCACTTTGTTGTTTTTTATAGTTAATTGAACAGCTAATGTGCCTTTGAAGGCTGTATTTCTCTTGAATACACTTCGTGAAGTTTTGAAATGTGTGTTGTGTATTAATTTAAACTCAAGAAGTTACCTCTATTTTCATAATTATTTTCCCTTCTAGCTCGTTTTCATAAAATGACAATTTGGGAAGTACACAATTTCCAGGCAAATTGTCTTGAAATTGAATACTTTAAACCACTAAGCTAACCAGCGTGTCTGCCTGCTTTCTCTCTTTTCTCCTTCCTTCCTTCCTGGCTTCTTTCTTCCCTTCCTTTTTTGGGGGTATCCTGTTTAGGTAGTATTTAATACACTTGTGAGGCTAGTGCTATGATGGGCATCTACTGTGATATCCACTTAATCCATTGGTGTGAAAGCAACAAGGACTTATTTTCTCCCTTTTGTAAGGAATGACATTCCAGCTGTTTTTTGACATTTTTAAATTCAGAGGTTGCCAACAATCAAATCAGGGTCAAGATTGACCTCAAATATTTTAGTAACAGCAGAAAGAAAAATGGCATCCTAACATTCTAGTGTCTTGATCTACACATCTCCATTGATGAATTAAAACTATATGAGTGTGAAATTTTGTACTGGAGGCTTAGGCTGCTTGAGCACCTTTTATTGTATAATAGTTCTGGAATGTGAAGATCTGAATTTTCATGGGAGCACTGATATTTCATGGCCAACAATTGATTTCTTAGGGCCTTGTCATTTCAAATTGCCATGAGATCTGGTTATTGCTGCTCTAAATATATATATGAAACTGCCTCCCAGTGAACTTATTGCTGTGGTGCTAACTTGCCTTGACACTCTTGCTGACAGCTCTCGTGGCCCTTAACATGGTCTACTTCCTGTAGTCACAGCACAGGTTTTGTGGAGGATTCAGCCTAAATTTCTGGAATGAATTTCTATAGACAAGAGATATATGGGCTTTAAAAATTAAGAGGTTTGATTCTGTTTTGAATTTGGATATCAAATGAATCTGAGCACATGACATTTTAATGCCGTTTGTCTTTTCAAATAGATTTACCTTCTAATGCATGTGACAACAGGATTTTGCTCATCAGCTAGAACATACATTTCAGAGGAGTTGTTACCTAAAATATTATCATAAGGCATAAGAAAACACACGATTTAAGTTGCCTTTCATGAACATAATTAAGAATTAATAAGCCAGTACCAGTGGCTAGTCCCCAGAATTTCCACTGTTTTGCCTTTTGTGACCTGTGTTATTAAAAGTCCATTATTTTTACAGACTTTATTAAATTGGATCTTATTAAAGCATTCTATATTTGCATTTGGTCTTTCATAATTCATTATTATTATGACATTTACTTTTTACCATCAGATCTGAAAACATATCATAAGCTACCCTTTTCTCTTGAAAGAAATGCTAATTTCCAACAGTCCTCTAATAGAAGAGAAAAGCTTTATCAGTTTTTTCATTTATTCCAGATCGTGTTAAGAATACTAATGCTAGACTTCAGTATGCTAATATCTCTGAGCTTTTTTGGTCAAAAGCTTAGAATTATTATTTTTATCTCATGGTAAGTATGAAACTAGAAGGCCCACTACTACTGGAAAAAACACAATTCTAAAGTACAATTCTTGATTCTAAAGACTTGTGAAAATGTTGCTAAATCCTGTTTAGTCTAGGATGCTGCCAGTCAATTTAACTTTGTACCACACGGTATTTGTCCTATTTAAGAAATTCTTTCCTCTTAAAATTCATTTTGTTTGTTTTTCTCATTGTTTGGGGCAGTATAGCTTGCAATGTTTAAGACTAAGAATCCTATTCTCTCAGCCTCCAGCCAGCATTTAGGGCTTGCTGCCTGCTTTCCTGTATGATAATTATTTCTGTATCATTTAAGATATTGTTGAAAACTCTGTATAGCAGGACTGTATGTACTGATAACAGACAGGCTATTTGTAACATAATTAGTAAAACAGTGAGTTTTTTGTTGGGGAACTAGTAAGTTTATTAAACTCCGAAATGAAATTGACTTTGACTTTTGTCTCATTTTAGATTTCTGACAATGTGCAATAGACATTTTGGCAGTGTTGTGGCACAAACCATTCGGACTCAAAAAACAGATCAGTTTCCACTTTTTCTGATTATTATGGGAAAGCGTTCATCTAATGAAGTGTTAAATGTGATACAAGGTAAAGTACCTGTCACAAAGGGAGTAGAGTGTCTTCTTGTGTATGAGATAACCTTATAATATTTACCATCAAAGTTGAAAGTAATTCTCTATATTGGTGAACATCTTTGTATTTTAAAACGTAGAATATCCTAAAAAAGAACATCTTCAAAAAGTACAGGTTCTATGAAAAATGAAATACGCTGCATTAAATTCCAACAGAAATTTCTTTTTTTTAATTTAAAAACATTTTTTTAATGTTTATTTATTTTTGAGAGAGACAGAGTGCCAGCAGGGGAGGGGGAGAGAGAGAAGGAGACACAGAATCTGAAGCAGGCTCCAGGCTCCGAGCTGTCAGCACAGAGCCCGACGTGGGGCTCAAACTCATGAACTGTGAGATCATGACCTGAGCTGAAGTCAGACACTGAACCAACTGAGCCACCCAGGTGCCCCACCAACAGAAATTTCTTAATAAAATTGTACAACCCTTGGGACATAGCATAATCATGTTAATTGTTCAGAACTGCTAAATTCTCCAACAATTAAGTCATAATCACTTGTCAAACATGACATTTTTTATACATATATTGATTTCTTGCTGTAATGTTGATTAATTGAAAGAAATGCTGATCTTTAGTTATCTAGAAAAGCCAGTGACTGGGTATTATAAATCAATTGTTCACACAGTGGTTGCTGGTACCCCTTATTTGTGTGAATCTGTGTTAGGATACAGTGCTAAGGCATGAAGCTATAGGATGCCTGTAAGTTTAATCACATAGCATACTCTTTACAAACAAAAACAGTGACTGATTTTTTATAAAACTGTTACTGATATACCCCAAGGATTATTATAAAATTATTATTTAGAACATAGCTTAAATTGAAAACAGTATATCTTTCCTATGCCATAGTGAAAAGATGTTTCGCATGCCCCAAGCTAAAGCTTGTGTCTGAGATACTTTCTTTCTTTTTTTTTAAGTTTATTTTGAGAGGGAGAGAGCACTAGTGGAGGAGAGACAGAGAGAGTGGGAGAGAGAGAATCTCAGGCAGGCTCTCTGGGCTGTCAGTGCAGAGTCCAATGTAGGGCTCGAACTCACTAACCATGAGGTTATGACCTGAGCTGAAACCAAGAGTCGGTCACTTAACTGACTGAGCCACCCAGGTGGCCCTGAGATACTTTATTTCTACCTGTATTTCAGTTAAAAGTTCTATAGTGGATAATGTGATGTCGGGGCATGGTGTGAATTCTAGTGCCTTTAAAACTCAAAATAAAACCTCTGGTATTTTATGTTTGCTCTGTAACTAAAGCATTGAGTTTCATAAACAATGCTAAAGAAGATCTTCTAGGGGAATGAATTACATAGGGTAAATGGATAATGAAAATAATATTTCATTCCTGTTTTCCCTGTCAAAGGCAGTATTATAATAGTCAGTGGTTCTTAAAATGTATTCCGTGGATCCTGGAGGTCCTCTGGACCCTTTCATTGGATCCGTGACATCAAATTGTTTTCATGATAGTGATAAGACTTTTCTTTTTTGCCTCTTTTTTTTTTTTATTACTGTGCTAACATTTGCATTGGTGGCACAAAATCAAATTTGTGTAAAACTACTGGCACCTTCACACAAATCAAGGTCATGACCAAAACTATACCAGTAGCATATTCTTTACCTCTATTATGTGCAATTTTAAAATTATTTTATTAAATTTCACCCTTTTTATAGTTTGTGTGACACATGAGAGGTATGGATAACACATTTCTGCTGCATTTCAGAGTACAAAGGTAGTCTCAAAGAAAAACACTTGTATGGTTGCTTGAGCTGAACTAGTCATTTTTTTCTTACAGAACATCATTTTTACTTGAAAATACTGAGAGACAAACTATGCTTAAATAGCCTAGGTATTACTGATAGTACTTGTTGCCACTGATAAAACTTGAGCTTTTAAGCAAAACATTGTCATCCACCATAAAATTGACAGCTTAAATAATTTTCTGATGACATCAGTTGTAAGATTAACAAATGTGATTTTTTGATATATAATTAGGTATGTCAATATTGAGGAGAAATGCATAAGTCAGTGAACCAATATTTTCAACATAACCAATGCATGATGTTATAAAATCATGCATAGGTTAAAGATCCATTCAAAGAGCAAGATAGGTCAGTGGATCTTAATATTACAAAATACAAACAGTTCATCAATGGTTTCAAGTTCTTCACATACTTGAAGAAACTTCTACTTGTCAGTTTAGGTGTATCAAAGAATATTTACAATTATCTATTAAAATACTCCTCTCTTTTTCACCTACATATCTATGTGAGACCAGATTTGCTTCATAAATATTAACTAAGACATAAAACAACATATTGTAACTGGTTTAATATACAAGTAAATATGAGAATCCAGTTATGGTCTATTAAGCCGGACATTAACAACATTTGCAAAATGTTAAAACAATACCATTCTTCTTGCTAAACTTTTTCATTTGGAACATAGAGCCATTTTTCATAAAAATGTGGTATTTACACTAACATGTAATGGGTTTATTATTGTTACTTTTAAACGAATTGATAAATATGCTTTAAGTATTTCAACTTTAATTTCTAACACAATAAATGTTGATAACAATAACCCACATAAAAATTATTTGGGGATCTCAAAAGTTGTTAAGGGTGTAAATGAGTTCTGAAAACAAAAGTTTTAAAACTACCGCAATAGGCTATAAAGAAAAAACTTGTCCAGAACTGCATTAATTGGTCCCTTTTCTCTGTCTTGTCCAGTTTGGCAGTGAATCCTTACAGTTAGGTTTGAAGCACAGTTGATAAGCAGGCTTAAGCCTGAAAATGAATGGCCAGTACCCTCCATAAAGAAGTCCTATTCCTAGGCACTTGGGTGGCTTAGTCAGTTAAGCGTCTGATTCTTGATTTCAACTCAGGTCACACACAGTTTGTGGGATTGAGCCTGCATCACGCTTTGCACTGACATCACAGAACCTGCTTGGGGTATTCTCTCTCCCTCTCTCATTCAAAATAAATAAACAACATAAGAATTCATATCCCATGCATTGAGTCTTAGTCACTACAGTTTGCAAATAAGAAAGGGAAACTCAAAGATTTGCCCAGTATCAAAATCTGCATTGAAGTTTCTCCAAAACTCTTTCCATTTGTCATACCAATTAATAACTACCAGTGATTGTGTATTCTGTGATAAGGAAATTGATCCTTAGAGAGCTATAGTCAGTCACTCATTCACTTAGTTATTCGCTTACTAAGTGAATAGTTAATTAAGCTCTTGTCATGTGCTAGGCAGTTTCTAGGCACTAGAACATATAGTTTTTAAGTTGTGGAGTTAGGTTAGAACTGTGGCTATAAAACCAACTCTGCTTTCTCACTACCATGGTATCACACCAAGATAATATTTGTTCTCTAGCTCATTTGTTCAGAGACTGGTGCTGATGTGACTGATTTATTTAGATTGTTTCTTTTACTAAGGACCACAGATGCTCCCTAACCTGCTGCCAGTGGTCATAAGGAAAATAGAGAAAAGGACCGTTGAAAGGTCATGTTAGTCCAGCCCTACTCTAGAATAACACCAGCAAGGATGCTTGCTATTTGTTGTCCCGTTTCATCAATGGGACAAGAAGACCTCCTCTCAGGCCGTGGAGAAAGATGGGCACTTTTGCATGTAGTTTTGAAAGAAAAGAAGAATTGCCAAATCTTTATGTATCCTTATGGATTTCTCTCTTGTAGATGTATCCAAAGCAAGTAACAGGACAATGCATTCAAGAAATGGTGTATATGTGCTTTATGTGCTATACTTTTGTCATGGCATTGGGCAGAGAATAAAATAGCATTAAGGAAAATCAAGCATTTATTTGTTTTTTTTTTTATTTTTTTACTATTTATTTTTGAGAGAGAGAGTGCGCAAGCAGAGTTGGGGCAGAGAGGGAGACAGAGAATCTGAAGCAGGCTGTGTGCTATCAGCACAAAGCCTGACATGGGGCTCAAACCCATGAACCGTGAGATCCTGACCTTAGCCAAAGTCTGATGCTCAACTGACTGAGCAACCCAAGCACCCCAAAAGGAAATCAAATATTTAAATACTCTCTTATAAAACTAATATAACATTGTATATTAACTAACTGGAATTAAAATTAAAACTTTAAAAGATTAAAATAAAATAAAATAAATAAGTACTCTCATAAAGTTTATAGTATAGTCATTTAAAAGCAGCTGAAAGGGAAAAATATCAGTTGGGCAAAAAAAGAACTCTTTTTTTTTTTTTTTTTTTTTTTTTTTTTTTTTTTCAGAAAATGAATTGCTGTTTGCGTCACCAGAGTTTTTAGTGATAAGAGATAATTCTAAATAAATAGTGTACTGAGATGGCAAAGAGAACAGGCTTTTTGAGTCAGGCTCATTTGATTTCAAACCCTGGCCCCACCACTTAATCAGCTTGATCTTGATTGCACAGGTTACTTGAGCTCTCAAAGTCAAAATCATAATGATACTTTCAAAGCATTGTTGTACAGGTTAAATGAGATTATATATATAATCTAAATCTAAATTCTATAGATATAAATAAATATATACTATATAATATATAAATAATATATCTGTAATATATTTGTATATAATAATAAATATATAATATGTACTATACTATATATAATATATAAATATATATTATAATAATATATAAAATGTAAATATATTATTTATATATAAATATATAATATAAAATATATTATAATAAATATGTAACATATACTCTATTGTAAATAAATATATAATCTAAATACTATATATATACTTATATTTTTGCCCAACTGATATATATATATATATATATAGATAGATAGATATTATTTAGCCTAATTATTGGCATATAAACAAATGGTAGTTGTTGATAGTATCTTTAAGTACATGCATTTTTCTACCTTGAAAGAACTTCTGATCCTCATGACTTAACCATTCTTCTTCATAGTGCTGAAAAATCTTTCTCATTGAGAGATGGTTCCCTCAAATCTACTGTATTTGAAATTTCAACTGCCTGTATACTGCTTTACTCTTTCACATTGAACATATGAAACTTTTCAATGAAAATGTGAAAGTGTTTTAACTAGATATTAGCATAGTAGTCTGCAATTTTTATTAGACTTTAGTTACTCCTTACTGATTAATTCTAGAATGGCTTTCCATTTTATTATAACTTTAATAATGTGAAATTTGGCAATCTCCGTGTGTTGCTAGGTAACACAACAGTGGATGAGCTAATGATGAGACTCATGGCTGCAATGGAGATCTTCACAGCCCAACAACAGGAAGATATAAAGGATGAGGTAAGATGAAAGGTTAAGTAGACTTTTAATAGGATTTTGATGGGATAATTTGTCAAATGGAGATGCTTGCCTATGTCATGATTGATAAATAAGGATAATGAAGATGCATTTCCAGATGAACCAAGGACTTTTATACCATTGAGTTTACCTTTCAGTCCTTTCTTTTCATGACCCTAAGACCCAACAATTTGTTTAAATTTATGGACATTTATACTTTGCTAGATTTGGAGTGGTGACAGGAGGTCAATTTGCAAGAAATGAATTCCGAAGCATATTTACAAAAGAAACGAGAGTCCAGGAAATCCTGTGTACTATGTGGTTTTTTCACTCACTTTCAAGATCCTCTTACTCTTTTTAAATATTGAGATTGATTAGGAGTGAACAGATTTTACATTTGAACATATTTTTGAAACACTGGGAGGCTTAGTAAAAGATCTCCAGAATTCTGAATTTCTCAGTCTCTTTAGTATATTCAGTTGGTATAGATGGCATGAGCATGGAACCTCAAATAAAATAATAATAACAGCAATATTGATAATGACAGTAGTAGTCAACATTTACTGAATATTTATAATGTGCTAAGCACTGAGCTAAGAAGTGATCTCAAAACAACCCCATGAGGTTGTATATGAGTCACAGAAACTCTGCCACAGAGTTCTGGCAGAAAACACATGGCACTTTCAAACATGGTTATTTGAGAACAATTTAATAAAAGAACTGTTTTAAAGGTAAGGTCAGGGTTTATGGAAATCAGCAATAGTTAGTACAAACTCTAGGGCAAAGAGGAGCCGTTAACTACCCCTAGGCCTAAATGCGTTAGAGAAGGTGGTATATGGAGAGGACTGTATCTAGTAGAGGGATATAGCCATTGGTGTCCTGGTAGAGAGGAAACCCGGAAATAGCTTTACTTTCCTTCCAAGCTCTGATCTCCTACTAGTACCTCCTACTGACCTAACCCAACCAGAAGCTGAAAATCAAGAGAACCACCCTGGGCAAAAAGCTAGGTGAAGTGTGGATACTGAGGACCAAATGAGAGATAATCTAATACAGATTGGTACTATTATCTTCACTTTTCAGATGAGAATGCTGAAGATCGAAAGGGTTAAGTTCATTTGCCCAAGATCACATGGCTAGTAGGACCTATAATAATCTCAAGTAATCATTACTGCTATATCAGTCAAAAAATTTCTGGGTTTGGAAAGCAGCCTAAAAATTATGAAACACATGCTAGCATTTGTTCGTTTGAGATGCTTATTTCACAGGTACTTATTAAATTATCCCTCCTAATATTTTTAATTGAAAAAATTTTTTTCATAGACAAATAGAGAAAGTTTGATTTCTGAGTAATGATGAAAAGTTTCCAGCTATAGGGAGTACTTTCAATACAATACCCATTAGCTATTACAAATGGAAAACATGTAGACATATTTTTTACTTTATTTGCTTGTCTCTTCTATTAGACTGAGTTTAAGAACAAGAGTTGGGTCATATTCACATTTATAACTGTATCCCCTAACAGTATACCTAGGATGAAGTAAGCACTCAACAAATGTTTGCTAAATGATTGACTAAATGAATACTTGGCAGAATTCACATGAAATAATGTTAGTTGATGGGGCACCTGGGTGGCTCAGTTGATTAAGTATTCAACTTCAGCTCAGGTCATGATCTCACAGTTCATGAATTCAAGCCCCACATCGGCTCTGTGCTGACAACTTGGAGCCTGGAGCCTGCTTCTGACTCTCTCTCCCTCTCTCTGTGTCCCTCCCCTGCTCGCTCTCTCTCTCTCTCTCTCTCTCTCAAAACTAAACATTAAAAATAAAAGAAAGAATGTTAGTTGAAAAAAAGAATTCTTCATTATAGTGGTATAAAATCTGATTAACAAGTTAGCACTAATTAACAAATACGAAACTTTGGAGTGCTGTAACTAGTTTAGAGTTTTAATACACATTAGGTTTCTTTCATTGCTGGAAAAATGATGTTTGTAATTTCCTTAATAGCCAATGTTTCATTTACTCTAAAGAAAAGGTAATCAGGTATATGGTGGAAAGATGTTTATCTGTTACTCTATAAATTGACAATGACATTTTGAAATAATGAAGTACTGTACTTACTTAGGAATTTGTAATAATAGGTGTGTTGCCGTTCATGATTACATTTATCCTGGAATAGAGGCATTGATTGACAATAACTCACTAAACACATTCTTCAGCCATTTAAATCTTGAGTCTCATTAGTACTAGATTTACAGATTATGCTGTATAATAATATGAATGCACTATATTTGCATGCATATTCCCAGTTCATTCTTTCGTCTTAATTTGTGTTCCTCATAATTCATTGGTAAAGAAATTGACTTTAATTCCTTTAATACTGAGCACAAATTTTAATATCAGGGTTACAGGAAAAATCCAAGGCTCCATATAATTGAAATTTTTATTGAAATTTAACTGTAAGAGGTAAGGATTTCTCTTTGTTTTTAGTGTCTTCATGGAAGTTATTATTCAGTTCATAAGTAGAGTTCCTAAGACAAGCTTTTCTAGGTTCAACGACTTGTTTTGGACTATGCATAGATCATAAATGATTTGGTATCTGCTGTGTACGTGACAAGAAACACTGTCCCTTATAATGGCGAATTTGCTTTTACTCTTCAAAAAATTTCAAGTAAGGCTTTATCTTAAGCTTGCAATTATAATCAAATTCATAGACAGGGTTGGGGCACAGCTTCCTAGGCCTGAATTTATGTAAACTTAACTTTGGTTCAGTTGTATCCATTACCTCCCTGATTCCATTGTATTCGTGCAACCAGAGATGCCTATACTATACAAAGCTTTTATTAAATAAAACCAAGCCCAAACATATTCATTCTCTGAATTATTCTTTAATGGCCCAGAATGCACTAACCTTTGTATCACTAATTGTTCTATTTTCTTTTCTTTTTCTTCCAAGATTTTATTTAAATTTAAGTTAGTTATTAATATATAGTGTAGTATTGGTTTCAAGAGTAGAATTTAGTGATTCATCACTTACATACAACACCCAGTACTCACCACAACAAGTGACCTCCTAATGCCCATTACCCATTTAGCCCATCCCCCCACTGACCTCCCTTCCAGCAACCCTCAGTCTGTTCTCTATATTTAAGAGTCTTTTATGGTTTGCCTCCCTCTCTGTTTATATTTTATTTTTTCTTCCCTTCTCCTATATTCATATGTTTTCTTTCTTAAATTCCATATATGAGTGAAATCATATGATATTGTCTTTCTCTGACTGACTTATTTTATCTAAGTATCTTATTTTATCAGAGCATCTCTGACTTAGGTACCAGAAGATACTCTAGCTCCACCCACGTTGTCACAAATGGCAAGATTTTGTTCTTTTTGATGGCTGAGGAATATTCCATTGTATATAATCAAGAAGCATACATTATATAAGCCTCTTGTTTTGGTAGAACGGCCTATAGTTTTATTCACAGACACTTTCAGTAATGATTTAGTTTGGTTTTTTAAGTGTTTACTGAGCATCTATCAAGTATATAGCTCCGGGCTCAGTCCTGGGGACAGAGAGGTACTTTGCTGCAATGTAGGCTTATTGACAATGAAGGGATGAGGAGGAGAGTAAATATCACTACATGATAGTAGCCACATCTAAAATCTGTTTTTACTTACAGCCTGGTTCCAAACAATAGATACTTTCTAACATGTAAATAGATTCAATTATTTTCATATGCCCTATTTTCTTTAGCCAGTAGTAATCCAGAAACCTCTGATTATAAAGAGTTTATGATACTTAGTTCCTGGTCTGTTTATTATTTCATTCATTTCTTTGTTCATCCATTCAACAATGTATTTGGAATCCTCAGTGTCATAGGTGCAGGGATTACTTCTTTCCAGATTTTTCTATCTCTTCCTGATTCAGTGTTGGTAGGTTGTATGTTGAAAGGAATATTTTTTTTAGTTTATTTATTTTGAGAGAGAGAGAGAGAAAGAGAGGAGGGGGAGGGACAGAAAGAAAGGGAGAGAGAATCCCAAGCAGGCTCTGTGCTATCAGCACAGAGCCCAGTGCAGGGCTCGATCCTGCAAACTGTGAGATCATGACCTGAGCTGAAACCAAGAGTTGGACGACACTTACCTGATGGAACCACCCAGGCACCCTGCAAGGAATTTATCCATTTCTTCTAAATGATCTAATTTATTTGTATACTGGAATGTAATTGTTCGTAGTAGTCTCTTATGATCCTTTTTGTAATATTGTGCTATCAATTGTAACATCTCCTCTTTCATTTCTGATTTTATTTATTTGAGCCCTCTGTTTTTCTTGGTGAGTCTGTCTAAAGGCTTGTCAATTTTGTTTATCTTTTCAAAAACTCAGCTCTTAGTTTCACTGAACTCTTATTTATTATTGAAATTTAATTGACATAAAATGGTATATTTTATTTATTATTGAAATTTAATTGATATAAAATGGTTTCAGGTATACAACATATTAATTCAATAATTCTATACATTATTCAGTGCTCACCATGATAAATATAGTTACACTGATCTTTTCTATTGTCTTTTAGTCTCCATTTCTTTCTCCTCTGATCCTTACCATTTTTTCCCCTCTGCTAACTTTGGACTTTGTCCTTCTTTTTCTAGTTCCTTGAGAGTAAAGTTAGATTGTTTATTTGAGATTTTTCTTGTTTCTTGATATAGGCATTTATCACCATGAGCTTATCTCTTATAACTGCATTTGCAGTGTCCCATAAGTTTTGATAGGTTGTATTTCCATCTTCATTTGTCTCAAGGTATTTTTTTATTTTTTCTTTGATTTCTTCATTGACCCACTGGTTGTTCAGCATGTTGTTTAAGCTCCACATATTTGTGAATATTCCAGTTTTCTTCTTGTAATTGATTTCTAGTTTCATACCATTTCAGTTGGAAAACATGCTTGATATGATTTCAGTTTTTATTAAGATTTTTTGTGTGCCCTAACATATGATTTATCCTGGACAGCATTCCATGTGTGCTTGAGACGAATGTGTATTCTGATCCCTTTGGGATAAAATGTTCTGTATATGTTTCTTAAGTCCATCTTATCTAACCTATCATTTTATTCCAGTATTTCCTTATTGACTTTCTGTCTGGATGATATATCCATTGATGAAATTGGGGTATTAAAGTCCCCTACTATTATTGTATTGCTGCCTCTTTCTCCCTTTTAGGTCTGTTAATATTTGTTTTCTATATTTAGGTACTTCTATGTTGGGTGCATAAATATTTTAAAAAGGATTCTTTATCCAATGTTTTTTCTCCATAGTTAATCCCAGATCACAGAAGATAATAATTTCTTTCATCTTGATTTGTATATTCATTTCATAAATATTTATTGATCTTTTCCTATGTACTAGATACTATGTAAAGCACCAGTACCACAGCTGTGAGCAAGATAGGGCCACTGGGCTTACAACTCAGGAAGTAATCAGGAAGATAGAGCCCTGGGAGCACCTAGCCAGAGTGAGCTAGACATGCTGTGTAGGCAACTTGACATGGAGGACAGAGAAGGGCTCTTGCATTCTCCATTGTAAGCTATGAGGCAGGTATAACAGGTGAGAATGAAGATAATAATAATAGCTACTCTTCAGGTTCCTGCCACATGCCAACCATAGGTATTTCTCAGTGTAATTCCTAGACTACCAGAATACTTAGCTATCCACCAAGGATTCCAGGCAGTTTGGTATGAATAAGCAATGTAATCAATTTTGTTAACATGTATTTCACATTTTGAAATGTAAAATAAATCACATTTCATTCATCATATCTGTTTTATAGGCTGCTCATATACAACAAGGATTGCATTGGTTGTTTTATTGAGACAAATTCATTTAACTGGGGCAGTTTACTTTGGCTTCTGAACTATTATGTCATTCACATGTTATTGTTAAACTTATATTCATTTTTCCTTGCTTAAATCAGTTATATTATCTTCTTAATTCCCCAAAATTGACCGTGGCTGAACGACCCTACAATGCAGTAATTGTACTATGAGATATTTACCCAAAGGATACAAAAATTCAAAAGGATATGTGCCCCCCGATGTTTATAACAGCAGTACCTACAACCGCCAAACTATGGAAACAGCCCACATGTCCATCGATTGATGAATGGGTAAAGATGTGATGTGTATATACGCACACACACACACACACACACACACACACACACGTACAACAAAATATTCCTCAGCCATCAAAAAAAATGAAATCTTGTCATTTGCAAAATGTGGATGGAGCTAGAGAGTATTATGCTAAGCAAAATAACTCAGAGAAAAACAAATACCATAGGATTTCACTCATGTGGAATTTAAGAAATGAAACAAAGGAGCAAAGGGGTAAAAAAAGAGAGGCAGACCAAGAAACAGACTCTAAACTATAGAGAACAAACTGATGGTTGCCCGAGGGGAGGTGGGCAGGGATATGGGTTAAATAGGTGATGGGTGATGGATATTAAGGAGTACATGTGTTGTGATGAGCACCAGGTATTATATGAAAGTGTTGAATCACCATATTGTACACCTGAAACTAATATTACACTATAAGTTAACTAAGTGGAATTTAAATGAAAACTCTTTTTAAAAATCTGTGCATGGTTTATAGCAACATTATTCGTAATAGCCAAAAGGTAGAAACAACACGAGTGTCCATAAAGGGACAAGGGTAAAAAATAACAACAACAAAAAAGTGGCATATGCATACAATGGAATACTATTCAGCCTTAAAAATGAATTCTGGTAGAGGCTACAATATCAGATAAATCTTGAAAACATTATGCCAATTCTCAAAAAGAAAAGGGAGATGACCCAAATAGATAAAATCATGAATGAAAATGGAATTATTACAACCAATCCCTCAGAAATACAAGCAGTTATCAGGGAATACTATGAAAAATTATATGCCACCAAACTGGACAACCTGGAAGAAATGGACAAATTCCTAAGCACCCACACACTTCCAAACTCAAACAGGAAGAAATAGAAAACTCGAACAGACCCATAACCAGCAAAGAAATTGAATCAGTTATCAAAAATCTCCCAAAAAATAAGAGTCCAGGACCAGATGGCTTCCCTGGGGAATTCTACCAGAAATTTAGAGCAGAGATAATACCTAACCTTCTCAAGCTTTTCCAAAAAATTGAAAGGGAAGGAAAACTTTCAAAGTAATGAAGCCAGCATTACTTTGATTCCTAAACCAGACACCCAGCAAAAAAAGAGAACTACAGGCCAATTTCCCTGAGAAATATGGATGCAAAAATTCTCAATATACTAGTATCTCAAGATACTAGCCAATCGAATTCAACAGCATATAAAAAGAATTATTCACCATGATCAAGTGGGATTCATTCCTGGGCTGCAGGGCTGGTTCAACATTCACAAATCAATCAATGCGATACATCACATTAAGAAAAGAAAAGAAAAGAAAAGAAAAGAAAAGAAAAGAAAAGAACCGTATGATCCTGTCAATCGATGCAGAAAAAGCATTTGACAAAATTCAGCATCCTTTCTTAATAAAAACCCTCGAGAAAGTCGGGATAGAAGGAACATACTTAAACATCATAAAAGCCATTTATGAAAAGCTCACAGCTAACATCATCCTCAATGGGGAAAAACTGAGAGCTTTCCCCCTGAGACCAGGAACACGACAGGGATGTCCACTCTCACCACTGTTGTTTAACATAGTGTTGGAGGCTCTAGCATCAACAATCAGACAACAAAAGGAAATCAGAGGCATCAAAATTGGCAAAGATGAAGTCAAGCTTTCACTTTTTGCAGATGACATGATATTACACATGGAAAACCCAATAAACTCCACCAAAAGTCTGCTAGAACTGATACATGAATTCAGCAAAGTCGCAGGATACAAAATCAATGTACAGAAATTGGTTGCATTCTTATACACTAATAATGAAGCAACAGAAAGACAAATAAAGAAACTGATCCCATTCACCACTGCACCAAGAATCAAAATACCTAGGAATAAACCTAACCAAAGATGTAAAAGATCTGTATGCTGAAAACTATAGAAAGCTTATGAAGGAAATTGAAGAAGGTATAAAGAAATGGAAAAATATTCCGTGCTCATGGATTGGAAGAATAAATATTGTTGAAATGTCAATACTGCCCAAAGCTATCTACACATTCAATGCAATCCCAATCAAAATCGCACCAGCATTCTTCTCGAAGCTAGAACAAGCAATCCTAAAACTTGTACGGAACCACAAAAGACTCCAAATAGCCAAAGTAATTTTGAAGAAGACCAAAGCAGGAGGCATCACAATCCCAGACTTCAAGCTATACTACAAAGCTGTAATCATCAAGACAGCATGGTATTGGCACAAGACAAACACATAGACCAATGGAATAGAATAGAGACTCCAGAATTAGACCCACAAAAGGATAGCCAACTCATCTTTGACAAAACAGGAAAGAACATCCAATGGAAAAGACAGTCTCTTTAACAAATGGTGCTGGGAGAACTGGACAGCAACATGCAGAAGAATGAAACTAGACCACTTTCTTACACCATTCAAAAAAAACCCACCTCAAAATGGATAAAGGACCTGAATGTGAGACAGGAAACCATCAAAACCCTAGAGGAGAAAGGAAAAAACCTCTCTGACGTCAGCCGCAGCAATTTCTTACTTGACACATCCCCAAAAGCAAGGGAATTAAAAGCAAAAATGAACTATTGGGACTGCATGAAGATAAAAAGCTTCTGCACTGCAAAGGAAACAATCAACAAAACTAAAAGGCAACCAAGGGAATGGGAAAAGATATTTGCAAATGACATATCGGACAAAGGGCTAGTATTCAAAACCTATAAAGAACTCACCAAACTACACACCCAAAAAACAAAGAATCCAGTGAAGAAATGGGCAGAAAACTTGAATAGACACTTCTCTAAAGAAGACATCCAGATGGCCAACAAGCACATGAAAAGATGCTCACATCACTCCTCATCAGGGAAATACAGATCAAACCCACACTCAGATACCACCTCACACCAGTCAGAGTGGCTAAAATGAACAAATCAGGAGACTATAGATGCTGGTGAGGATGTGGAGAAACAGGAACCCTCTTGCACTGTTGGTGGGAATGCAAACTGGTGCAGCTGCTCTGGAAAACAGTGTGGAGGTTCCTCAAAAAATTAAAAATAGACCTATCCTATGACCCAGCAATAGCACTGCTAGGAATTTACCCAAGGGATACAGGAGTGCTGATGCATAGGGGCACTTGTACCCCATGTTTATAGCAGCATTCTCAACAGTAGCCAAATGATGGAAAGAGCCTAAATGTCCATCAACTGATGAATGGATAAAGAAATTGTGGTTTTGGGGCGCCTGGGTGGCGCAGTCGGTTAAGCGTCCGACTTCAGCCAGGTCACGATCTCGCGGTCTGTGAGTTCGAGCCCCGCGTCAGGCTCTGGGCTGATGGCTCGGAGCCTGGAGCCTGTTTCCGATTCTGTGTCTCCCTCTCTCTCTGCCCCTCCCCCGTTCATGCTCTGTCTCTCTCTCTGTCCCAAAAATAAATAAAAAACGTTGAAAAAAAAAATTTTTAAAAAAAAATAAATAAAAATAAAAAAAAAAGAAATTGTGGTTTATATACATAATGGAATACTACGTGGCAATGAGAAAGAATGAAATATGGCCTTTTGTAGCAACGTGGATGGAACTGGAGAGTGTGATGCTAAGTGAAATAAGCCATACAGAGAAAGACAGATACCATATGTTTTCACTCTTATGTGGATCTTGAGAAACTTAACAGAATACCATGGGGGAGGGGAAGGAAAAAAAAAAGAGGTCGGAGAGGGAGGGAGCCAAACCATAAGAGACTCTTAAAAACTGAGAACAATCTGAGGGTTGATGGGGGGTGGGAGGGAGAGGTGGGTGGTGATGGGTATTGAGGAGGGCACCTGTTGGGATGAGCACTGGGTATTGTATGGAAACCAATTTGACAATAAATTTCATATTAAAAAAAAAGAAAAACATTATGCCAAGTGAAATAAGTCACAAAAAAAAAAAAAAAAACACAATTGGGCAAGCAAAATAAAAGGCATCCAATCCACATTGGAAAGGAAGAAGTAAAATTATCTCTATTCAAAAATAATATGATCTTATATTTTGAAAACCCTAAAGATTCTACACAAATAGACTGTTAGAGTATATTTGGCAAAGTTACAGGATACCAAATTTAAAAATCAGTTGTATTTATATACACTAGCCGTGAAGAATTTGGAAAGGAAATTTAGAAAACAAATTTCATTTACAACTGCATCAAGAATAATAAAATACTTAGAAATAAATTAACCAAGGAGACCCAAGCCTTGTATACTGAAAACTACAAAATACTGCTGAAAGAAATTAGGAAGACCCGAATAAATGGAAATACCTCCCCTGTTCACAGGATTGGAAGACTTAATAATGTTTAGATGACAACATTATCTAAAGCTATCCATAATGCAATGCAGTCTTAGTCAAAATCCCAGAGACATTTTTTTGCAGAAATAGAAAAACCCATCTTAAAATTCATGTGGAACCCCGAATAGCCAAAACAATCTTGAAAAAGAAGAACAAAGTTGGAGGAATCACATTTCACAATTTCAAAACTTATCAAAAACCTATAGTTTCAAAACAGTGTGGTACTAGCATAAAAGATAGACATAAAGACCGATGGAATAGAAAAGAGAGCCCAGAAATGTACTCATAGGTATGGTCGGTTGGTTTTCAACAAAGGCCCCAAGACTATTCATGAGGAAGGAACTGTCTCTTCAATAAATGGTTTGGGAAAACTAGATACCCAGATAGGAAAGAGTGAAGTTGAACCCAAATCTAGCACCATATACAAACATTAACTCAAAATGGATCGAAGACCTAAAACTATAAAACTCTTAGAACATAATACAGATAAAAATCTTCATGATTTTGTCTTAAATATGACACCAAAAGCACAGATAACATAAGGAAAAAACAGGTAAGTTGGGCTTCATAAAAATTAAAAACTTACTGCTGTATAGAAATGCAACAAACGTTTCTGTACACTGATTTTGTATTCTGTGACTTTACTGAACATGTGTGTCAGTCCTAGCAGCTTTTTGGTGGAGTCCTTCAGGTTTTCTGTGTAGAGTATCATGTCGTCAGCAAATAGTGTAAGTTTCACTTATTCCTTGCCAATTTGGATACTTTTTGTTGTCTGATTGCTGTGGCTGGGACTTCCAGCACTATGCTAAACAGAAGTGGTGAGAGTGGACATCCCTGTCTTGTTCCTGATCATAGAGGTAAAGCTCTCAATTGAGGATGATATTAGCTATGGGTTTTTCCTATATGCCCTTTATTATGTTGAGGTATGTTCCCTCTAACCGTACTTTGTTGAAGGTTTTTATCATGAATGGATGTTGTACTTTGTCAAATGTGGGGGGTTTTTTTTGCATCTTTTGAGAGGATCATATGATTCTTATCCTTTCTTTTGTTAGTGTGGTATATCTTGTTGATTAATTTGTGAATAGTGAACCACCACTCTTGAAGCCCAGGAATAAATCCCACTTGATCATGGTGGGATTATTTTAATGTACTGTGGATTCAGTTTGCTAGTATTTTATTGAGAATTTTTGCATCCATGTTCATTGAGACTATTGGCCTGTAGTTGTCTTTTGTAGTGGAGTCTTTGTCTCCAAAGACTTTTGGTATCACAGTAATGCTGACCTCATAAAATGAATTTGGAAGTTTTCCTTCCATTTCCATATTTTGGAATAGTTTGAGAAGTGTAGGTATTAACTCTTCTTTAAATGTTTGGTAGAATTCCCCTGTGAAGCCATCTGGCCCTGGACTTTTGTTTGTTGGGAGATTTTTTATTACAGATTTAACTTCTTTGCTGGTTATCAGTCTATCAAACTTTCTATTTCTTCCGATTTCAGTTTTGGTAGTTTATGTTTCTAGGAATTTATCCATTTTTTTCTAGGTTATCCAATTTCTTGCCATATAATTTTTCATAATATTGTCTTTTAATTGTGTCTGTGGTGTTGGTTGTTATTTCTCTTCTGTTATTTTCAGTAATAGCCAAATTATGGAAAGATCCCAAATGTCCATTGACTGATGAATGGCTAAAGATGTGGTATATAGATACAATGGAATATTACTCAGTCATAAAAATGAATGAAATCTTAATAGTTGCGGTAACATGGGTGGAGCTAGAGAGTATTATGCTAAGGTAAGTAAGTCAGAGAAAGACAAATACCATATAATTTAACCATACGTTTTACAAAACAAGTGAACATAGGGGAAAAAAAAAAAGAGAGAGAGAGAAAGGGAGGGAGAGAGGCAGACCATGAAACAGACTCTTAAGAGACTCTTATAGAGAACAAACTGATGGGTTACTGGAGGGGAGATGGGTTAAATAGATGATGGGTCTTAAGGTGGGCACTTGGGATGAGCACCAAGTGTTGTAAGTGATGAATCACTAAATTCTACACCTGAAACTAATATTGCACTGTTTGTTAACTGGCTGGAATTTAAATAAACACTTTTAGGAAAAAATTAAAAACTTTTATGCTTCAAAGGACACTATTGAGAGTGAAAAGATAACCCACAGAATGGAAGAAAATACTTGCAAATCATATATAAAAAGGGTTTAATATCCAGAATATATAATGAACACCCACAACTGAACAACAGAAGCCAAGCAGCACAATTCAAAATTGGGCAAAGATTGAATAGACATTTCTCTGAAGAAGATTCTCAAATGGCTAACAAGCACAAGAAAAGGTGCTCAACATCATCAGTCATTAAGGAAATACAAATCAAAACCACAAGGAGATGCCACTTCATATCCAGTAGAATGGCTAAAATCAAAAAGAATAGAAATTAACACAAGAATTTGGAGAAAGTAAAAGCCTTGTACATTGCTGATTGGAATGTAAAGTGGTGCATGTGCTGTGGAAAACAGTTTGGAAGTTCCTCAAAAAGTTAAATATAGAATTACTGCATTACTTGATAATCCACTTTCAGGTATGAATACCCAAAAGAATTAAAAACGAGAACTCAGATACTTGTTCATAAATTTTGATTGCAGCATTATTTACAATAACCAAAAAGTGGAAACAGTCCAAATGTCCATCGGCATATGAATGGATTAAAAACTGTGTTATATCCATACCAAGAATGTTATTCAACTATAATACATGTTGAGGTACTGATACACGCTGCAACATGGATGAGTCTTGAAGACCCTGAAATGAAAGATGCCAGATGCAAAAGGCCAAATATTGTATCATTCTACTTGTATATCTTGAACAGACAAATTTATAAGAACAGCAAGTAGAGTAGAGCTTACTCCAGACTGGAGGTATGAGGCAGGTTGGGGAGTTACTGCTTAATGGGTATAGAGTTTCTGTTTGATGTGATGAAAATGTTATGGAAATAGTGTAATGGTTTGCACAACACTGTGAATGTAGTTAATGCCACTAAATCGTCCACTTAAAATAGTAAATTTTATATTATGTGTATTTTAGCATAATAAAAAAATAACCCACTAACAAAATCCACGTTCAGTGGTTTTGAGTGCTGAGAAGTGAGAGATTGCTGTGGACTGGCAACATGAGAAGTTCTTGATTGTTGAGGTCAGTACTTGCTGGAAACTACTGGGAACTGACATAGAATGGAAAAGATTCCAGCCCTGCTTTCATGGGCTTTAATCCTGAGCAGTTTATTAGTCTGTATTAAATTCCAAACTTTCATACCTTAGGGAAGCAAGGGTGTCAGTTGAAGTACCTTAAAAAAGAAAGTAAATGTGTTGAATATCTGCTAGTGCTGAGCACTGTTAGACTCTTCCTGAAAATAATCACTTCTAGTTTTCATCATAACCTTGTGAAATAGTTATTACCCCCATTTTATTGAAGAGAAAGCAGACACATATAATACTTATAAAAGTTTGCCCAAAGTCACACAACTGTGTCAAAACCAGAATACATACTTCTGTCCTTTTTGTATATCATGATCCCCTGTAAAGCTGAGTTACATTTACATTAAAGATTTGAAGGATGAACTGAAAGCAATGTTCTTATCAAGATTAGGTAGAATCAGAGTGGGCTGACCTGAAAGGTAGGTCAGACATTCCTAGATTCCCAAATACCATATTCACTTGAGTAGAATAAGAAAATTTGTCATACTGTCTACTCTTATGCATGGAATAATGCTCACTGTTAAAAAGTTATATCCACGCCCTGTTTATTTACATTTGTTGCTCTTAAAGTGCCTGCTGATGGATCCGTCCAGCCATGCTTGACACTTCAGAGTGAAGTTAATATTTGTTATATATGAAACTAATGTAAAGGGATTTATGACTCAATATTGGCATTACAATTCAACACACCTGTTGAGCCAGCCCTTCACATTTTTTCCTTCCTTTGCCTGAGGTGTAGAGGCTTCTTCATGGATTACAGTAACACTTTTTGACAAGCTTAGACTGGGTGGAGCTGCCTTGTAATGACAGAACACAATTGATGATATCTCAGTAATGCATTCTTTTTTGATTTGGGCTGTCAACATGTATTACTGTAGAAGCAATCATTGTTAAACAACTTGCCCAACCTGTCCACTTTTTGGTTTTAGTAAAAGTACAGTCTAACAAAATATGTTTATTATCTTAATTATGCTATATTACCTAGCTTGGGGGGGGGGTAATATGTTTAGTTATTATATTTTATTTTGTGTACCATTGTTTTAAAAGTAGCTCCAAATAAAAATTAAAACCTACTTCTTCTAAAGTGTTCTCAAGTGGCTGTTGAGACCTTCCCAATGTAATAAACCTGACAGGCATCCAAAGAAAATGTTAACTGAAACTCTCTTAAGGCAAATCCTTTAAAAAGAGGCAGAAGAAACTTTTCGTGTCTTAAATATGACACTACCTAAATCCTTATCTTTAGAAACAAATATTCTTTGTGAATATTTCTCTCCCACTAGGCAGTATATCTAATTAGCTATCATGCCAGCAAACAGGTAGTTGCACTATAGTATGAAAACATAGCAATGGCAATAAATACAAGGAACAGAGATGACCCAAAGAAGACTTCTTAGAGGAGGAAACATTTAAGTCTTAAAGGATGATATATAGATGTTTACCAGGTAAACCACCATTAATTCATTTCTTTGACCCCTAAACCAACACATTTTTATTAAGGACTTGCTATATGCCCACATTGTGCTAAGCACTAATGTACAAGATGATACAGTCCTTAGATGTTAAGTGACATGCAAACAAAGGATTCCAGTATAATGATATAATTCCCATGATAGAGACATATGTAGGGTGTTAAATCTGCCTATCAGAGTTAGAAAGAAAGACCTCACCAGGGAGAATTCTATTAAGCTTAAAAAAAAAAAAAAAAAGGCAACATTGTAGTAGGTAGACTTGTGAAGAAGTGTCTTCTAGAAAAAACAAAGATACTTTTCTAATAGATAGCTAGATTGGTGAAGACTGAAAGACCCATTTTATAATTAAGTGGGGACTACCTGATTAATTAGCAGAAAGATTCTAATTTCAGATTAGATATTTCAGTTCAACAATAAGTATATATACACCCCATTTCCTATTAATACTTATCTTTGCAGACCATTTTTACCATAAAGCATACCAAAGTTAGTCAAAGCAAAAAAAAAAAAAAAAAAAAAAAAAAAAAAAGATTCCCTACACTCCACACTTCTAAAGTTTTGTTACTGTTAGAGGTGTATGTATGTGTGTTTATGTTTGTGTGTTTTAATGTCTGGACATATATAGGAAAATATCCTAGAGAAAATTTTGGCAGACTATAGAAAACTATTTTAATAGAGGATTTGCTTTTGGAATTCTTGGCTGCACGGCATTGTTTTATTGAAGTAATTCACTGTTTATATACTAAAATATTCATCACAGCTTTGCACACCTTTGGAGTCTTGGACTAGGAATGTTTATTACCCTTGAATTAGAAGAGAGAACACTAATATGCCTGGTGGAGAACAACTTGAACTCTTACTCATTTGCTCATGGGAATACACAATGTTTCAGCCACTCAGAAAAAGCTTGACCTTTCCTCAGAAAGTTTGACCATACGCTTAACGCACAGCCTAGATATTAACTCTAAAAATGTGAAAACTAATGTTCACACCAAAACCTGTACATGAATGTTCATAAAAGCTCTGTTCATAATTTCCAAAGCTGGAAACAATTCAAATGTCCTTCATTATCTTTCAGTTCACCTTCAGTGGATAAATGGATAAATTATACCATGTTCTATCCATACAATGGAATACTACTCTGCAATACAAAGGAACAAACTATTGATATTTACAACAACTTGGATATATTAAAAAGGCATTTGCTTAGTAGAAGAAGTCAGTCTTTAAAGGTTACATACTATATAGTTCCATTATATGATAGTTTTGAAAAGATAAAACTATAGGCATGGGGAACCAATCAGTGGTTGTTAGAGGAGTTAGGACTCAGGAGAGAATATGACTACAAAGGAATAGCACCAGGGATTTTTGGGGGGGACAACGGAAGTTTTCTGTATCATATTTTGGTGATGGTTACATGAATCTATACGTGTGTTGAAACTTATAGAACTATATACCAAAAATAATCCATGTTGTAGTATGTTTGCTTAAAAAATAAGATCAAAAGCAAAGAAAATTAACAGCCCATAGAAGTAACTATAAAATGGGCTTCAGCAAAAATTTACAGTTCTTTTATTGTTCTTTTTTATTGTATTACTAATGTTATTTGTTGCCTGTGATAATAACAACATTTATTGAGTCCCTACTCTTAGGGACCAGGCCATTTGTGTTCCTCCTATAAATTCTTTAAGATAGGTATTATTATACCCATTGTACAGAAAAGGAAACTGGCACACAGCATTAAATGACTTTCCCAAGACAGATACAAATTGGGGGTCGGGGGAATCTTATTTTATACATAGCAGTTGGGATTGTACTAACTTTACCAGTATAGACTGCATCTATTAGAGTAGCAGTTCTCAAAAAGTATGGTACAGTGGCTGCTAACATCACTATTACCGGAGGAGTCTGTTAAAATGCATGTTTCTGGTTTTCAGTCTCTTCTTGTATAAAATGGGATGATAATTATACTTACCCTGATGGGCATGTTTGGAAGATTAAATAAGATAATATGTGTAAAATAGGTACTAGTACCTAGTATTTACTAAAAGGTATATAAATAAATATTATCTATTGCTGTTATTTTTATTCTAGGCTGAGCTGAAAGGAACTTTAGATATCATTTAATCTTAATTTAATACTACAGTTGAGGAAAATGAGAGTTATATAAGTTGTTTGCCCAAAATCACTTACAGAATCAGGCCTTTTGTTGTTATTTTTTCTCCTTTTAATGTTGTTTTCTCTTAATTGAAATTAAATATTTCTCTTATAATAGGAAATCCAGTAGGTGTATAGGAGTTGGGAGAAAGATTTTCAGATGCTTTCAAATTACAGCCTTTTGTTTTTAAGTAACATTTTCCTTTTTTTTAGTTAAGGTATAATTGACATACAACATTATATTACTTTTAGTTGTAGAACATAACGATTCAATATATGTATATGTTGTCAAATGATCAGCACAATAAGTCTTCTTAACATCCTTTACCATACATGGTAATAGAATTTTTTGTGAGTAATGATAACTTTTAGGATTTTTGTAAGTTTCTTTTTTTTTTTAATTTTTTTTTAACGTTTATTTATTTTTGAGACAGAGAGAGACAGAGCATGAATGGGGGAGGGGCAGAGAGAGAGGGAGACACAGAATCGGAAGCAGGCTCCAGGCTCTGAGCCATCAGCCCAGAGCCTGACATGGGGCTCGAACTCACCAACCGTGAGATCGTGACCTGAGCTGAAGTCGGACGCTTAACCGACTAAGCCACCCAGGCGCCCCATGGATTTTTGTAAGTTTCAAAAATGCAGTACAGTATTATTAACTATAGTTGCTGTTCTGTATGGTACATCTCCATGGCTTATCTATCTTATAACTGGAAATTTGTGTCTTTTGACCACCTTTATCCATTTCGGCCAACCCCACCTCTGGCAACCACCAGTCTTTTCTTTGTTATGTATGAGCTTGGTTTTTTGGTTTGCTTGTTTGGATTCCACATATAAGTGAGATCACACAGTATTTGTCTTTTTCTGTCTAACTTATTTCACTTAGCATATTGCCCTCAAGGTCCATCCATGTTGTCACAAATGGCAAGATTTCGTTCTTTTTTATGGCTAAGTAGTGTTCCGTTGCATATTTATACTCCACTTTCTTTATCTATTCATCCATTGGTGGATATTTGGGTTGTTTCTATATCTTGGCTATTGTAAATAATGCTGCAGTGAACATGAGGGTACATACGTGTTTTTGAGTTAGTATTTTTGTCTTCTTCAGATGAATACCCATAAGTGGAATTGCTGGATCATATGGTAGTTCTACTTTAATTTTTGGGGGGAACCTCCATACTGTTTTCCATAGTAGCTGCACCAATTTACACATTTGCCTTTTTAAATAGATTTATCCTAGAAAAAATAATTCCTTAAATTCTTTTTCATAAAGCTCTTATAAACATTTGTATATATTTGATTATACTACCTTAACAGTTGTAAAAAGGTTTATCCTTAGGAAAATATGAACTAGAATAACTATGTAAAATGCAAAGAATAGAGCCTATGGAATCTATTCACTGCGAATATTCCAGATGTAACTGAGACAAAGAACATGTACTTTGTAGTCCTAAACTAGTTTATTCATGCAAAGCAATAGAAAAATTCAGCTTTGCAAGTAACCTAAAGTGTTTGTGAACATCTCTTATCTGGGAAAGGGGTGAAAGTTTCTATACAACTTTTTAATCCAAATATCAATTTAAATATATAGCTATAGCTATCTAATTACTATTTACTAGAAGACTGAACTACATAACTTCTCTTTGAAAGTCAGAACCAGTCAACCATGGAGAACAGTCTTTATATGCCTAAGAGCCCTTTCATATTTGCTCCTCAAAATGACAGCCTTCTGTCAAAAAAGTAACTAACACATACCTACCCCCTTGCTCCCTCATTCCAAGCTGGAGGAACTACCCATTCCCTATTCATATACTTTCTCTTTAATCACTGAACATAGGTTAGCTGGTAAAATACTTGCTCTGCATTTTAGTACAACAAAAATTCTTTCAGTACCTGCCATGTACCAAGATGCACTGGGAGACACAGTTTCTACCCTCAGAGAGCTTGCCACTTATCTCTAAAAAGGAAACCTCAGTACATGAAGCAATTAGAGAATAATTAGGTTCAAAACAGGGAGACACACAAGTGGAATGGAAAGAAGTTGTTTGGAAGATTAAGAGAAAAGAATAAATTAAAGGAATCTGAAGAGAGATGTGGTTTGAATTAGGCCCTCGGTAACTAGAAGAAAGTCCTTGCCTGAGAATAGCTCACTGTCTCATGAGAGGCAACTATAAATTAGTCATGAAGAGTTTATGGTGCCATAGTGCCTGAATTCAAATCCTAATTCTGCCACTTAGCAGCTACATAACCTTGAGAATAATCTCTTAATCTCTCTGTGCCTCAGTTTCCTCAGTTAGTAGTTATTTGATAGGATTAAACCCATTGATATCTGTAAAGTGCTTAGATTAGTACCTGGCATCTACTAAGTACTTATGAAATACTTTCTGTATAATATAAACTGAGTTTGGAATAATGAGTAGGAAGTAATCATTTGGACTAAGGAAGTACATTTAAAAATGTGGAAATGTGATACAACTTGTAGGTGTGATATACGGGACATGTGGAAAATGAGAAGTAATTTAATAAAGCAAGAAGGAGGGGTTGGTAGACGGAAGGGAGGAGATAAGAGTCTGAAAATGGCCATTAGGGCCACATGTTGAAGACACTCTGCTATAGAATTTGGATCTTAAACTGGGCAGTGGAGTATTTGTCACTTCTTTTAAGCAGGAAGTTGACATAATTAGATTTGTAATTTAGGAAACTAATTCTGATGACTGTGCTATTTGCTCATCACTTTGTTGGTATCTTTATGATAGTACTTATCTTGATTTTATAATTTATCTGTTATTTTGTTTTCTTTTTGAAAGAAAACCTTCTTTTTGAGGTATAGTGCTTTTCAAAGTGTGGTCTATTGAGTAGATATTTGTTACAACTAGATTTTTGAGCATCTATGCTATACCTACTGAATCAGAATCTCTGCAGATGGGCCAGAGAATCTGTGTTTTCACAAGTTTCCTAAAATGGCAAGTGACTTTTGTATATCTTAAAATTTGAGAACCCTTGGTTTAGTGAAAAGAACACAGCCTTTAGAACAGATAGACCTAAGTATAAAGACTGATTGAATCTCTTACAAACTCTATACCATCAGCAGATTATGTAGCCAGTTTGAGTCTCAGTTTCCCCATATGTTAAGTGTAAATAATAATACCCCATTGTTGGGGTGAAAAGAAACAGCATATGTAAAATGACTAACTCACAATAGGCCCCCATGTATACTGCCTTCCTTTCCAAGTTTATACTTCTATCTCCTACATCTAGTAAGAGAAAAAAAAAACTGTCTTACTCATCTGCTTGTTTCCAGTTCCTAACACAAAACCCGGCATATAGAAGGTATGCATAAATGTTTTATAAATGTGTAAGTGGATGAATGAGTGATGAATTTTATAGGGAGAAACTAGAAGTTGGGAGACCTATAAAGAGACCAATGCCATAGTGTAAGCAAGAGATGACAGGGTTCTGAACTGAGACATCATGCTTGAAAAATGTGCAGATTTCATCCTAGATTACCAAGCAGATATGTAGATTCTCTCTGGACTGGTTTAGCCTTAACATATAAACTCTCACAAGTTAGCCCACTTCCTCCAAAACGGACATTGAGACGGCAGTCAAGGCAGTCCATCGTTTGAAATCCTGCCACTAAAGAAATTAGCAAACCAGTCTTAAATCCAGCTTTTCAACTCACTCCCACATACCACTTCTATCCAGATGAAAAAGAATCTTTTCTAAACATCTCCACCGGAAATTCCAGAGACTTATATTCTACCAAAGCAAGACCGTCTCAGTTAGGGCTTGGAAGTTACTTGCTACTTATGAATTCATCTCTCTGTTTTCATGGTCTTACAATGTACTATCTTAAGATTTCTCTGTTTAAAACTTTGGAGAATTAAAGTTTAAAAAATAACTTGTTAGTCTAACATTTAGACTCAGTCTTTTATATAATAGGTACCAAACTTATTCTTTCAAGTATGTAAGCTGAAAGAATGTTGAGTATCAGGTTTGCCATAATCCTTATTTCACTGTTTTTTAGCACTAGCAGTTCATTAATGATTTTATAGGCAAATCAGTTTAACAAACAAACTTATAATACAGATGTCTGTAGAGCCAAATGTTCATTTCATTGTTCAACTTTTAAGAATCTATGAAGTCCCAGGCACTGTTTGTGACTAGGGATACAGAAATAAACAAGGAAAAGTCTCTTCAATTTGCTTAGGATCTGAAGAGAAAAATAGACATGTGAGTAGATGATGACAACTCTGCAGCATAAGGCTGGAGGTACATATCCATTTCTTACTCTCTTGCTCGTCTCTGTAGAATCCATTGATAATACAATAAATTAAACCTGTATTTGTTTTTCCTATTATTCAGTTCATTCAGCAAGGGTAAACAGTTTATTCCCAGGAAAATCATTCCATGACTATCTCTTACACTGATTGAAGGACTATATTTACAATATTTGGAAGGAAGAAAATTTAGAGAGGAGAAACACATTAAGCATATAGGTTGAAGAGAAATGAAATGGCAGAAAGAGCTAAAGATGAGGTACCAGGTGGCCTGCATTCTAAAAAGCTGTGTGACCCTGGGAAAATCACTTAAACTTTCTTAGTCTCTGTTTCCTCATCTCTAAATGGGAATATATATAAAAGCTCCTTCCTGGCTAACCTAATTATTGGGAGTATCACATGTGAAAGTGCTTTTTAAACTTTGGAATATAAGACTTTAAAGGATTAAAAGTCGTAGGTAAAAATATTGGTGGGAGATATTCATTAATACTACATTTTCCTTTGCAAATAATTAAGGGTAGCTTTGATTTGAACAAGGAAATGAGAGGTTTTTACAGAATGGAAACCACAGTGATAGATTAGGCCTAGGACCAAGGAATTAATTAATTCGTTTGTTCTTTCTTTCCTTCTTTCCTTCTTTTTTTTTTAAGGAATTCATTCTTATCATGGAGTGGATCAGGCCTTCTTAAGTCATTCCTGATTCCATTAACAAAATGATAATCCCTTTCAGTCTGGAATCTTTGTACATTTCAGAACGATGCCTCACCATGTGTTCCTCTGTTTAATACTCAAAACCTGGGTCACCCAAAAACAGCAAATTTAGGGGCTTACCATGGGCCCTTAGGTTAAAGAGCCTCCCTCCACTATCAGCCCCTACAACCTTTAACTTAGAATGTCAATACCTAAAGGCAGACTAAGCACTTATGGAATAAGCAGAGAAGGTTCACCAAATAAACAGAAAAAAAACAGAGAGAGAGCTACCTTTTTGAAATTTGGCATTTCAGAAAAATCAGAATTTTGTCAAATTTGTTAAACTTATTTTACAGTTTAGTATAAGCTTGTTTCCTAAATTACATATGGTGTATCAGTTATGCTTAGGACCACTAATGTTCATATTTTTGGCACTGGGATACTTATCACAGCCCTGATACCTAGGCAGTGACTTGGATGAGGTATAGCAGTCAGCCAGGGAAGAATGGAAAAATGCTTCAGAGACCCGAGGATTGTGTTCATATCATTGTTCATGAACCTTTCCCTGCTTTCCCTCCTCTACCATTGCCAATCTACCCATAAAAAATGATGCTGTTAATGAATGGTGATTTGCCCCAGGCCCTCCCCAGGCAGTCCTTAAAAGAAAGTGGAGAAATTCAACTGTTTGGGCTGAGATAACACACCTAGTTATTAGAAGGAAAGGGATTGATATTATTAGGGAGATGATGGTGATGATGATGATTAAGATAACATTTATCAAATGCCTATTGTAGTTCCAGATACTATACTGGGTGATATGTATTCATCATTTCATTTCATCCTTTCAGTAATCTAGCCAGGAGGTATTTCTCCCATTTTGGAGATTTAATTGATCAGTGTTGAAGGAGATCAAGGAACTCACCCAAGGACACCAAAACCTAGAATTCAAACCAAGTCTGTGTATTAAGCCTATGACATTTTCCTTGTACTGTTCTGACATCAGAATGGAATGAGGACTGTAATCCAAGTTATTTGGTTGGAAAGTGAATGTTTTGGCTGCAGTACACCATGAAGCCAATGCTACCTGGCAGCGCTTCTTTGGAATGCCAATTTAACGCATCTTTTCAAGCAGTGCTTTCATCATTTATACTGCAAGTGCAGAAAAAATAAAAATATTCCTCTCTCTTTAGAGGAACTTTGTTGTTAGAGAGCTTTGTTGTTAAGAGAGCTTTGTTGTTATTTAGTTCTTGGCTCTGTAGCTATCAAGACAGCAGCTCATATTACTTCCCTCTGTAATTTTGATACTGGGTGAGTGGTTAGGCAAAATTCACATAACATAAAATTAACATTTCAAAGTGTACAATTCAGTGGCATTTTTTACATTCACAATGTTGTGCAACTATTACCTCTATCTAGGTCCAAAACATTTTCATTACTCCCATATCCATTAAGCAGTCACTCCTACAACCCCTTTGCCCTTCCTCCAAAAGCCCCTGGCAACCACCATTTTACTTTCTGTCTCTATGATTTGCCTATTCTAGATTCTTTATACAAGTGGAATTATATAGTGTGTGATTTTTTTTGTCTGGCTTCTTTCCCTTAGGTTCCTCCACACTGTAGCATATGTCAGTACTTCAGGTTTTTTTTAATAGCTGAATAATGTTTCATTGTAGGGACATACCACATTTTATTTATCCATTCATCTGTTGATGAACATTTGGATTTTTTTCCACCTTTTGGCTGTTGTGAATAATAATAGTGTGCAAGTATCTGTATGAGTCCTTGTTTCCAGTTTTGGGAATATATACTTAGAAGTGAATTGCTGAATCTTGTGGTAATTCTGTTTAGTTTTTCAAGGAACCACCAAGCTGTTTCCACAGTTGTCTGCATTATTTACATTCCAACCAGCAATGTGCAAGGGTTTCTAATTGCCAACACTTGTTGTCCCTCCACCCCATATTTTAAATATTAGCCATCCTAGTGGATATGAGGTGGTATCTCACTGTGGTTTGATTTACATTTCCCTAATGACTAATGATGTTGAGCATCTTTTCATATGTTTCTGGCCACTTGTATATATTCTTCGGAGAAATGTCTAATTCTGATACTTTAAAAATAAATACTGTTTTAATATCTTGTTTTGTAAACAAAATTATTAGAATATCCTATGGCCTAAGAAATTTTCAGAAATAAGATCTTAAATATCTAAGCTCCAGCTCTATTCCAATTAGATCATAAAATGGAAATTTAAAAACAAAAACAAAAACAAGGCTTTCATCTCCCAAACATTGAAGAAGAAATTAAGGCACATTCTTACATTTTTTCTGGTGCCTAATCAATTAGTCCCCTTACAAATAATTTAATTACTAAATTCTGCTTCCTTTGTTCTCATACCAACCAGGTACTTACTTAGAAAATAAAATGATCACTGGCTTTGGAGGCAGGTTATGGCTTTAAAACTTGGCTTTAAATTATTATATACTTGAATTATCTTACTTTTTTCTTTTTGAGATCACTGACTCTACAAAATTGCCAGGGACTGGCTTGTCTATTTTAGTGACTCAGAAGGAGTCAGTTAATTGTCTATCCAGTTCAATTCAGTCCACACTTGTTGAATAACTCCTCTGTGCCAAACATTGTGCCCAGTAATCAGCATGAAGAGTCCCCTGAAAAGAAACTTGTCGTTCATGCAGAATATGTCACAGAGAGTAGTCCTGGAATAATCTAGCAATCTACACAAAAGGATTATTTCCTCAGTAGAGCTGTTTTCTTAACACCCATCCCTACCTATTATCATTTCTCTGAAGGCTTCTAGCCATCTTTTAAGTCTCAGAACCCAAGATAGAAGTAATAGCAGTAATGGTAAAAAGAGGAAAGTAAAAGAAGAGCATTTAGCTTGGAAAGGCTGTTCACACTTCTGGGATCCATAATAGTTTCTAGAGCAGGTACCTTAGCGCCCTTTCCCTTTCTTTCTTATATACATAATCACCTCTTTTCTTTCCTCCTTCCCTCAATATATGAAGATTAAATCAAATCATAATACACAAACTAATCAGAAAAGTGCCTGGCATATAGTAAGCATTCACTAAACATTAACTACTGTTATGTTAAGTTGGCACTTAGTGATGTTAAGGTATGCTGGAAATTCAGAGATTAATAAAACAGTATCCTTGCCCTCTAAATGCATAGTCTAGTAGGAGAGACAAATAAGTAAATACATAACTATAACACTACAACGTGAATAGAACATAGAAGTGAAGCCATTCTACCAGAAGAGTACTTGTGAATACATGTACACTTAAGGTGGGCCTAAAAGACAAGTGTGATTTTTGCCCAAAGGAGAAG
Organism: Panthera onca; assembly: GCF_046562875.1. Taxonomy (NCBI): domain Eukaryota; kingdom Metazoa; phylum Chordata; class Mammalia; order Carnivora; family Felidae; genus Panthera; species Panthera onca. The sequence goes on from NC_138346.1 coordinate 181,299,026, forward strand.
AGTATTCCAGGCCAAGGATAAAGGATGTATAAAGGCAGGGAGGCATGCAAAAGCTTGGTCTGTCCAGGGCTCTATATGCCTACATAGGATATGTGGACGGGGGAAGTGGCCAATGAAGCTGATTAAGGATGTGAGGGCAGCTGTGTTAAGATTTAGACTTTATCCTGAAGGTGTGGGGAAATCACTGACAGAAGAGTGTTGTAATGTGATTTTTATTGTAGAAAGGTAATTCTTTTACTGACACTATATTTTCAACAATAGAAATTTGATAACAGCAATATATAACTACAAAATCTCCATAAAAATAAAAACAAAAATCCTTTGTCCCTTTCTCCTAGATGAAATTAAAAACACTCTTTAACATAAGGACTAGTGTACCTGGTTCTTTCTCTTTCCCACAGTACCTGGCTCAGTGTATTATTTATAGTAGGTATTCAACAGAGTCATTGCCTGAAACTAAGCCAAGATACCAAGTGAAAAACAAAAAAAAATTCTATACCTAAGCCTCCAAGGCAGGTGATTTGTTCAAATGTGTCTAGAGTTAGAAAGTATTCTTCGGGGGTTCCTGGGTGACTCAGTCAGTTAAATGTCCAACTCTTGATTTCGGCTCTCCTCATGATCTCACAGTTCATGGGATCAAGCCCCATGTCAGGCTTTGTGCTGACATCATGGAGCCTGACATCATGGAGAGATTCTCTCTTTCTCTCCCTCTCCCTCTCTCTCTCTCTCTCTCTCTCTCTCTCTCTCTCTCCCCCTCTCTCTCCCTCTCTCCCTCTCCCCTGCTCACTCTCTCTCAATATAAATAAAATTTTTTAAAAAAAGTATTCCTCCACGTCTTCTAGTAACCTAAGTATATAATTCTCTTGCATGCTTATGCCTAATCGAATTATTTTTATCTGTAGTTCGAAATCACTTTCAAGACCTTCTATTATTAGCCTATGAAAATTTTGAAATATGTGGCTACGAGACCTTTGACTTTAAATATTTTTTAATGTTTATTTTTGAGAGAGAGAGAGCACGCACATACATAAGCAGGGGAGGAGCAGAGAGAGAGGGAGACAGAGGATCTGAAGTGGGCTCTGTGCTGACAGCAGAGAGCCCGATGTAGGGTTCGAACTCATGGATCTGAGATCATGCATGACCTGAGCCAAAACCAAGAGTTGGATGCTTAACTGACTGAGCCACCCAGGCGCCCCTTTGATTTTAAATCTTTAACACTAATGTCAGAGCTAGGTTATGGCTTCTGGTTTTTTGTACTGAACAAATTAGTTACTCTTTCCATCTGACCTTTCCTTTTCCTGAAGTACTCCCTAGATTCCCATGAACTCATTAGAGTTTTATTCCCTGCTTACTAAAAGTTAAAAGTTAAAAAGGCTGTAATCAGCATTTATAATGATTTAAAAGGGTCAGCAAACTTTCTCTGTGATGGGTCAGGTAGTAAATATTTTTAACTTTGGGGGCCATATTCTCTCTGTTACAGCTACTCAGCTGTGCTGTTGTAGCACAAAAGGAGTCATACATAATATGTGAACAAATGATCATGACTATACTCCAGTAAAACTTGTTTTCAAAACCAGGCCACAGGCCAGCTTTGGCCCTAAAACCATAGTTTGCTCACCTATGATAGAAAACAAGCTTTCTCTTCCTGTCTTATTTATTTACTTTCAGGAAGGAATCCCAACTAGAGAAGTGGCAACCAAATGTAGATGTTATCAGAGACCATTACATCATTTCTGTTACAAACACACACACACACACACACACACACACACACACACACACACACACCAAAATCTCCAGAGCATTTAACTGGACTTTCCATGTAATAGGGCTGCCATATGGGAGAGGAAATATAACTGTCTTTCTCTTAATTTTCTCAGAGTGTATGCTCTCAATGGACATGTTCCTATATGAGCAGTCTGAGTGACCGCTGCTTTGGATTCTGTGTCTCCCTCTCTTTCTACACCTCCCCTATTCATGCACTCGCGCCCTCTCTCTCTCTCTCTCTCTCTGTCTCAAACATGAATAAACATTAAACACACACACACACACACACACACACACACACACACACACAATAGCACAGGTCTTGTCTCCCAAACTGCTGCCTCTACACTAACAGATTAAGTCCTCATCCAATAGTATTGAACCATTCTTCTGTACCAGTGTGTACCAGTGTGTATGAATTTCCCCCATTTATAACTTTACTGCAAGCAAAAACCATCCCAAGCACTTGTAATTAAGCAATATAGATATATTACTTCTAAGCAAAGAGATTCTAGCTTTCTGTAAGATTCTCTGCTCAGACTTATACAGTCTTCTTAAATAGTGCTTTTCAGAATTAAATGTGCATAGGAATCACCTGGAAATCTTATTAAAATTTATGTTCTGCTTTCATCCAATCTGGGATGGGGCCCAAGATTCTGCATTTCTGATGAGCTTCCAATTGTTTTCAGTGTTGCTTGTTGAATTACTTTGATTGGCAAGGTTTTAACTACTACTTTTATTACTACAGCCCAGTCATTCAAGGTCTTATCATTAGATTAGCAGAATTGAGAAGCAGAACTGGTGTTCTTCATGTGAGGTGGCATTCAAAGCTCTACTCCTTGACTATGGTGACTTCAACCAATTGATAACGTTTATGCAGTTCAGTAGTTTCTATAGAACTAGAGGTTATCATTTGAAATGGTCCTTACTCACTTAATATTATCTCATACTAGAAAATTCAAAACAATTATCTCTTTGAGTATTGTTCTTTTCTAGAATTCCTAGCAGATATATATTAAATACTCTTGATTATATCCTCCATGTCTCTTAACTCCTCTATCATATTTTATTTCTCTATATCTCTCTGTGTTGCAGTTTAGGTGATTTTCTCACATTACTTCTACTTCATTAATTCTCTTTTTTTTTTCATTAATTCTCTTTTCACCTGTGTCCAAGCTGCTGCTTAATCCATCCATTAATTTTTTAGTACTATTAATCATTTATTTTTTAATTTTTTTATTTTATTTTTATTTTTTTTCAATATATGAAATTTATTGTCGGATTGGTTATCATACAACACCCAGTGCTCATCCCAAAAGGTGCCCTCCTCAATACGCATCACCCACCCTCCCCTCCCACCCACCCCCCATCAACCCTCAGTTTGTTCTCAGTTTTTAAGAGTCTCTTATGCTTTAATCATTTATTTTCTAAAGCTATATTGAAGTATAATTGATCCACAATAAACCTAACCTATAAAAAGTATACAACTTGAAAATTTTTTTTTAATGTTTATTGCTTTTTGAGAGAGAGAGTGTGAGCTGTGGGGGGCAGAGAGAGAAGGGAAACAGAGGATCTGAAGTAGGCTGAGCAGGGCTTGAACTCATGAACCATGAGATCATGACCTGAGCAGAAGTCAGAGGTTTAACCAAACTGAACCACCCAGGCACTGCGCAGTTTGAAAATTTCTGACATACATATATGTCATGAAACTCTGACTACAATCAAAATAGTGAGCATATTCATGTCCATCACTCTCAAACGTTTCCTCATAGACCTTTATAATTCCTTCCTCCTGCATCTGCATGCCAACCTTCCAGGTCCCATGCCCCAAATGATCTTTCATCTTCTCAAGTTTTATTTTAAAAAATTACATCATACAGTATATATTCTTTAGTGTGGCTTCTTTCACTCAGCATAATTATTTGAGATTCATCTATGTTGTTGCCTGTGTCAATAATTCATTCCATTTAATTATTTAGTAGTGTTCCACTATATACAGAAATTTTACTATTTTTTTAGTTCTAATAATTTTTTAATAGAGGTGGAATTAACATAACATTCAGGTAATCACTGTAACATGTGTCACTCAGTGGCATTCTGTATATTCACAATGTTGTACAACCACCATCTAACAATATTAATGATACCTTTAAGAATAATTTAACAGTTGCATCTAAAATTTTGCATAAATGCCTTTTTTAAGGGAAGCTTTTAAATAGCAAAATAGCTCACATTACACTGTATTTTTCTTTCTGATTAGCTCCTCTCTCTCTCCCTCTCTCTCTCTCTCTCTCTCACACACACACACACACAGACACACACACACACACACACACACACAGTATTCCAGCAGATCCAAATGCTTCATTCACTGTTAGCTATTCTGGATCCTAAAATAGGCTACTAATATATAGGATAAGTCTTCCCTCCAGTAGCCACTGAACAATATGATAGCTATTTGTACTTATATGGTAACTGCCTGAGCTTAGTTCCTGTCAGTATCTGAAACAAACACTGCAAATTTTACTTGATTTACTCTAAACACTAATGTGCCCCTAGTCCCCAGTGGAAAGACTGTCAGCCTCCACTTTGATTCAACCTTCTACATGACCACTATACCATCGTCATCATTTTCATTTAGTAAAATTAGGTAGACAAAGCTGAGAATGGGTATTTCAGTGCTCACTGAATCTGTTTCCTCTGTTTTTACTGTTTTGAGAAGAAAGCTGAGCAGTCTCATTTAACCTTGCATTTCAGTGCTGTATTCCTGAGAGGAATCCACTTCGTGATGGCTGCCCTCAGTAAACTGACCTTAAGTCACTCAGTTCTAAGCGTACCTCTTCTTTTGAGTTTCTGAGATTTGGTCTCTATTACAGAACTCATTTCTCCAGACTAGTCACGATTGGCTTAAAATTGGCAGAAAAGCCACTGATAATTGGCTTACCACTCTCACTCTGAAATCCTATGAAGGGGAATTGTTACAGTATGACAGAGGTTCCAATACCTGTCTGCCCTGAACAAGCAATGGTTTGAGGAAAGCACCTACTGCTGCTTTCAAAACTGTATTTTCTCATATATTTTGTCCATTGACCTGTTGACATACATTTAGATTATTTCCTAGTTTGGGACTATTACAAATAAAGCTACTATGAACAGTTGTATACAAGTTTTTTATATTTTCTCATTGGTCTTAGGTAACTACCTAGGTCTAGAATGACTAGATTATATAGTAGGTATATATGTGCTCAGTTTTTTAAGAAAGTGCCGAAATGTTTTCCAGAGTAGTTGCACCATTTTCCATTCCAATCAGGAGTGTATGAGAGTTCTAGTGGCTCTACCTCCTTGTTAACCCTAGGTGAGGTTAATCTTTTTAAATTACAGACATACTAACAAGTATATAGTGGTGCCTCATAGTGGCTTTAATTTTCCTAACGACTAATGAGATTGAGCTTCTTTTCATGTGCTTTCTTGATGTCCATACGTCTATTGATGGTCTGCAAATTTTTGCCCACTTTTTAAATTGGATTCTTTTTTATTTTTGCATTTTGAGTTCTTTATATGTTCCAGATACACGTTCTTTATTTGATAAGTAATTTGCAAAGATTTTTCTCCTAGTTTGTGGCCTAATATCATTTTCAATTCTCTTTAGGAGAACAGAAGAAGTTTTTAATTTTGATGAAGTCCAATTTATATTTTCTTTTATGTGTCATGCTTTTGGGTCATATCTAAGAAATATTTGCCTAACTCCAGGTCACTATTTTTTCCTATATTTCTTCTGAAAGTATTATAACTATAACTAGGTTTTATACTGAGGTCCATGATCCATTTGAGTTAAGTCTTATATGTAGTATGAAGTATGGATTGAAGTTCTTTTGGGGGAGGGAGAGTAGAGAGGGAGACATGGATACCCAGTAGTTCCTGCACTATTTGTTCCAAACACTGTCCTTTGCATTGAACTTTGCATCTTTGTTGATATATATGTGCAGATCTCTATCTGAACTCCATTCTGTTCCAGTGGTTTTTTGCCCATCTGAATACAAATATCACACACAATTACTTAAGCTTTATAGTAAGTCTTGAAATCAAGTAGTGTGGAGGAGATATGGAAGATGGCGGCATAGGAGGACACTGGGCTCACCTCGTCCTGCTGATCACTTAGATTCCACCCACATCTGCCTAAATAACGTAAAAAACCGCCAGAAGACTAGCAGAACAGATTCTCCAGAGGCAAGCGTAGACAAGAGGCCCACGGAAGAGGGTAGGAAGGGCAGAGAGGCGGTGTGCACTACACGAACTGGCGGGAGGGAGCCGGGGAGGTGGAGGGGCAGCCGCCCAGCAAGGCAGAGCCCCCGAGTCTGAGTTGCAAAAGCAGAGGGGCCGGACTGCGTAGGTTCTGACAGCCAGCGGGACTTAACATCTGGAATGTTATAAGTCAACAGCTCTGCTGGAAGAGCGGGAGGGTGAGAGAACACCGGGAGGGAGAGGTGTTGAGCCTCAGAAGGCAGAGCTCAGCTCGGCGGGGAACAAAGGCTCTGGCCAGTGCCCTCTCCCTCGCCCATCCCCCAGCCGAAATCCCAAAGGGAACCAGTTCCTGTCACCAAACTTGATTGCACTGCGCAAACACCCAACAATGTGCTTCTTTGGATCCATTCCTCCCACGGATCTTCCTCCCTCCCAGTGCTGCAGGACCCCTCCCACAGGCAACCACCAACTGCAAAGCTAGCTAAGCCTGCCCCTCCCGCCCCTGTGCACCTGTGGATCCACCCTGGCTAATACGCCAGATCCCATTGAAGCAGCACCACAAGCCTGGCAGTGTGCATGTAGCCCAGAGAGGGGCCACACCACTCCACAGTGAGTCCTGCCCCTGGGAGAGGGGAAGATAAGGTACACACCAGTCTGACTGTGGCCCCAGCGGTGGGCTGGGGACAGATATCAGGTCTGACTGTGGCACTGCCAACCAACACAAGTTACTCCATACAGCACAGGGGAAGTGCCCTGCAGTTTGGAGCCACCCCAGGGACTACCCAAAATGGCAAAATGGAAGAACTCTCCGCAGAAGAAACTCCAGGAAGTAGTGACAGCTAACGAATTGATCAAAAACGATTTAAGCAATATAACGGAATTTAGAATAGTAGTCATAAAATTAATCACTGGGCTTGAAAAAAGCATACAGGACAGCAGAGAATCTATTGCTACAGAGATCAAGGGACTAAGAAATAGGCATGAGGAGCTAAAAAATGCTATAAATGAAGTGCAAAATAAAATGGAGGCGGCCATAGCATGGATTGAAGAGGCAGAGGAGAGAATGGAAAAAAAGGAAGCTGAGAAAAAGAGAGATTAAAAAATCCAGGAGTATGAGGGGAGAATTAGAGAACTAAGTGATGCAATCAAATGAAACAATATCCGTATAACAGGAATTCCAGAAGAGGAAGAGAGAGAAAGGGGCTAAGGTGTACTTGAACAAATCATAGCTGAGAACTTCCCTGATCTGGGGAAGGAAAAAGGCATTGAAATCCAAGAGGCACAGAGAACTCCCTTCAGACGTAACTTGAATTGATCTTCTGCACGACATATCATAGTAAAACTGGCAAAATACAAGGATAAAGAGAAAATTCTGAAAGCAGCTAGGGATAAACAGGCTCTAACTTCTAAAGGAAGACCCATAAGACTAGTGGCAGACCTATCTACTGAAACTTGGCAGGCCAGAAAGGAATAGCAGGAAATCTTCAATGTGATGAACATAAAAAATATGCAGCGGAGAATACTTTATCCATCAAGTCTGTCATTCAGAATAGAAGGAGAGAGGAGAGAGAGGGAAGATGGTGGCGTAGGAGGACGCTGGGCTCACTGCGCATCCTGCTGATCACTTAGATTCCACCTACACCTGCCTAAATAACCCAGAAAACCACCAGAGGATTAGCAGAAGGAGTCTCCGAAGCCAAGCGCAGACAAGAGGCCCAGGGAAGAGGGTAGGAAGGGTGGCGAGGCGGTGCGCGCTCCACGGACTGGCGGGAGGGAGCCGGGGCGGAGGGGGGCTCGCCGGCCAAGCAGAGCCCCCGAGTCTGGCTGGCAAAAGCAGAGGGGCCTGACGGACTGTGTTCCGACAGCAAGCGCGACTTAGCGTCTGGGAGGTCATAAGTTAACGGCTCTGCTCAAAAAGCGGGAAGGCTGGAGGACAAAGGGAGGGAGAGCTGCTGAGCCCCGGATGACAGAGCTCAGTTTGCTGGGGAACAAAGGCGCTCGCCAGCGCCATCTCCCCCGCCCATCCCCCAGCCAAAATCCCAAAGGGAACCAGTTCCTGCCAGGGAACTTGCTCCGCGCAAACACCCAACTCTGTGCTTCTGCGGAGCCAAAACTCCGGCAGCGGATCTGACTCCCTCCCGCTGCCACAGGGCCCCTCCTGAAGTGGATCACCTAAGGAGAAGTGAGCTAAGCCTGCCCCTCCTGCCCCCGTGCACCTTGCCTACCCACCCCAGCTAATACGCCAGATCCCCAGCACCACAAGCCTGGCAGTGTGCAAGTAGCCCAGACGGGCCACGCCACCCCACAGTGAATCCCGCCCCTAGGAGAGGGGAAGAGAAGGCACACACCAGTCTGACTGTGGCCCCAGCAGTGGGCTGGGGGCAGACATCAGGTTGGACTGCGGCCCGCCCACCAACTCCAGTTATACACCACAGCACAGGGGAAGTGCCCTGCAGGTCCTCACCACTCCAGGGACTATCCAAAATGACCAAACGGAAGAATTCCCCTCAGAAGAATCTCCAGGAAATAACAACAGCTAATGAACTGATCAAAAAGGATTTAAATAATATAACAGAAAGTGAATTTAGAATAACAGTCATAAAATTAATCGCTGGGCTTGAAAACAGTATAGAGGACAGCAGAGAATCTCTTGCTACAGAGATCAAGGGACTAAGGAACAGTCACGAGGAGCTGAAAAGCGCTTAAACGAAATGCAAAACAAAATGGAAACGACGACAGCTCGGATTGAAGAGGCAGAGGAGAGAATAGGTGAACTAGAAGATAAAGTTATGGAAAAAGAGGAAGCTGAGAGAAAGAGAGATAAAAAAATCCAGGAGTATGAAGGGAAAATTAGAGAACTAAGTGATACACTAAAAAGAAATAATATACGCATAATTGGTATCCCAGAGGAGGAAGAGAGAGGGAAGGGGTACTTGAAGAAATTATAGCTGAGAACTTCCCTGAACTGGGGAAGGAAAAAGGCATTGAAATCCAAGAGGCACAGAGAACTCCCTTCAGACGTAACTTGAATCGATCTTCTGCACGACATATCATAGTGAAACTGGCAAAATACAAGGATAAAATACAAGGATAAAGAGAAAATTCTGAAAGCAGCTAGGGATAAACGTACTCTAACATATAAAGGAAATGATGCATAGGGGCACTTGTACCCCAATGTTTATAGCAGCACTCTCAACAATAGCCAAATGATGGAAAGAGCCTAAATGTCCATCAACTGATGAATGGATAAAGAAGTTGTGGTTTATATACACAATGGAATACTACGTGGCAATGAGAAAGAATGAAATCTGGCCTTTTGTAGCAATGTGGATGGAACTGGAGAGTGTGATGCTAAGTGAAATAAGCCATACAGAGAAAGACAGATACCATATGGATTCACTCTTATGTGAATCCTGAGAAACTTAACAGAAACCCATGGGGGAGGGGAAGGAAAAAAAAAAGAGGTTAGAGTGGGAGAGAGCCAAAGCATAAGAGACTGTTAAAAACTGAGAACAAACTGAGGGTTGATGGGGGGTGGGAGGGAGGGGTGGGTGGGTGATGGGTATTGAGGAGGGCACCTTTTGGGATGAGCACTGGGTGTTGTATGGAAACCAATTTGACAATAAATTTCATATATTAAAAAAAAAAAACAGAATAGAAGGAGAGATAAAGGTCTTCCCAAACAAACAAAAACTGAAGGAATTCATCACCACTAAACAAGCCCTAAGGAGATCCTAAGGGGGATTCTGTGAGTGAAGTGTTGCAAGGACCACAAAGTACCAGAGACATCACTACAAGCATGAAACCTACAGACCTCACAATGACTATAAACCCATATCTTTCTATAATAACACTGAATGTAAATGGACTAAATGCTCCAACCAAAAGACATAGGGTATCAGAATAGATAAAAAAAAAAAACAAGACCCATCTATTTGCTGTCTACAAGAGACTCATTTTAGACCTGAGGACACCTTCTGATTGAAAGTGAGGGGATAGAGAACTATCTCTCATGCTATTGGAAGCCAAAAGAAAGTTGGAGTAGCCATACTTAGACAAACTAGACTTTAAAGGCTGTAACAAGAGATGAAGAAGGGTATTATATAATAATTACAGGGTCTATCCATCAGAAAGAGCTAGCAATTATAAATGTCTATGCGCCAAATACAGGGGCCCCCAAATATATAAAACAATCACAAGCATAAGCAGCCTTATTGATAAGAATGTGGTAATTGCACGGGGCTTTAATACTCCACTTACAACAATGGATACATCATCTAGACACAGAATCAGTAAACAAGGGCCCTGAATGATACATTGGATCAGATGGACTCAACAGATATATTTAGAACTCTGCATCCCAAAGCAACAGAATATACTTTATTCTCGAGTGCACATGGAACATTCTCCAAAATAGATCATATACTGGGTCATAAAAGAGCCCTTAATAAGTATAAAAGAATTGAGATCATACCATGCACACTTTCAGACCACAATGCTATGAAACTTGAAATCAACCACAGGAAAAAGTCTGGAAAACCTCCAAAAGTATGGAGGTTAAAGAACACCCTACTAAAGAATGAATGGGTCAACCAGGCAATTCGAGAAGAAATTAAAAAATAGATGGAAACAAATGAAAATGAAAATACAACAATCCAAATGCTTTGGGGTGCAGCCAAGGCAGTCCTGAGAGGAAAATACATTGCAATCCGGGCCTATCTCAAGAAACAAGAAAAATCCCAAATACAAAATCTAACAGCACATCTAAAGGAAATAGAAGCAGAACAGCAAAGACACCCCAAGCCCAGCAGAAGAGGAGAAATAATAAAGATCAGAGCAGAAATAAACAATACAGAATCTAAAAAAAAACAAAAACAAAAACAAAACAAAAAAACAAAAACAGTAGACCAGATCAATGAAACCAAGAGTTCTTTTTTTGAAAAAATAAACAAAATTGGTAAACCTCTACCAGGCTTCTCAAAAACAAAAGGGAGAGGACCCAAATAGATAACATCATGAATGAAAATGGAATTATTACAACCAATCCCTCAGAAATACAAGCAGTTATCAGGGAATACTATAAAAAATTATATGCCACCAAACTGGACAACCTGGAAGAAATGGGCAAATTCCTAAGCACCCACACACTTCCAAAACTCAAACAGGAAGAAATAGAAAACTTGAACAGACCCATAACCAGTAAAGAAATTGAATCAGTTATCAAAAATCTCCCAAAAAATAAGAGTCCAGGACCAGATGGCCTCCCTAGGGAATTCTGCCAGACATTTAGAACAGAGATAATACCTATCCTTCTCATGCTTTTCCAAAAAATTGAAAGGGAAGGAAAACTTTCAAAGTAATGAAGCCAGCATTACTTTGATTCCTAAACCAGAGACCCAGCAAAAAAAGAGAACTACAGGCCAATTTCCCTGAGAAATAGGGATGCAAAAATTCCCAATAAGATACTAGCCAATCGAATTCAACAGCATATAAAAAGAATTATTCACCATGATCAAGTGGGATTCATTCCTGGGCTGCAAGGCTGGTTCAACATTCACAAATCAATCAATGTGATACATCACATTAATAAAAGAAAAGAAAAGAACCATATGATCCTGTCAATCGATACAGAAAAAGCATTTGACAAAATTCAGCATCCTTTCTTAATAAAAACCCTCGAGAAAGTTGGGATAGAAGGAACATACTTAAACATCATAAAAGCCATTTATGAAAAGCCCACAGCTAACATCATCCTCAGTGGGGAAAAACTGAGAGCTTTCCCCCTGAGACCAGGAACACAACAGGGATGTCCACTCTCACGGCTGTTGTTTAACATAGTGTTGGAGGCTCTAGCATCAGCAATCAGACAACAAAAGGAAATCAGAGGCATCAAAATTGGCAAAGATGAAGTCAAGCTTTCACTTTTTGCAGATGACATGATATTACACATGGAAAGCCCGATAAACTCCACCAAAAGTCTGCTAGAACTGATACATGAATTCAGCAAAGTCGCAGGATACAAAATCAATGTACAGAAATTGGTTGCATTTTTTTTTAATTTTTTTTTAATGTTTACTTATTTTTGAGACAAAGAGAGACAGAGCGTGAACAGGGGAGGGGCAGAGAGAGAGGGAGACACGGAATCCGAAACAGGCTCCAGGCTCTGAGCTGTCAGCACAGAGCCCGATGTGGGGCTCAAACCCACAGACTGTGAGATCATGACCTGAGCCAAAGTCGGCCACTCAAGCGACTGAGCCACCCAGGCGCCCCAGTTGCATTCTTATACACTAATAATGAAGCAACAGAAAGACAAATAAAGAAACTGATTCCATTCACAATTGCACCAAGAATCATAAAATACCTAGGAATAAACCTAACCAAAGATGTAAAAGATCTGTATGCTGAAAACTATAGAAAGCTTATGAAGGAAATTGAAGAAGGTATAAAGAAATGGAAAAACATTCTGTGTTCATGGATGGGAAGAATAAATTTTGCTAAAATGTCAATACTACCCAAAGCTATGTACACATTCAGTGCAATCCCAATCAAAATTTCACCAGCATTCTTCTCCAAACTAGAACAAGCAATCCTAAAATTTCTACGGAACCACAAAAGACTCCAAATAGCCAAAGTAATTTTGAAGAAGAAGACCAAAGCGGGAGGCATCACAATCCCAGACTTCAAGCTATACTACAAAGTTGTAATCATTCAGACAGTATGGTATTGGCACAAGAACAGACACATAGACCAATGGAATAGAATAGAAACCCCAGAACTAGACCCACAAAAGGATGGCCAACTAATCTTTGACAAAGCAGGAAAGAACATCCAATGGAAAAAAGACAGTCTCTTTAACAAATGGTGCTGGGAGAACTGGACAGCAACATGCAGAAGAATGAAACTAGACCACTTTCTTACACCATTCAAAAAAAAAAAAAAAAACCCACCTCAAAATGGATAAAGGACCTGAATATGAGACAGGAAACCATCAAAACCCTAGAGGAGAAAGCAGGAAAAAACCTCTCTGACCTCAGCCGTTTCTTCCTTGACACATCCCCAAAGGCAAGGGAGTTAAAAGCAAAAATGAACTATTGGGACCTCATGAAGATAAAAAGTTTCTGCACTGCAAAGGAAAAAAATCAAAACTAAAAGGCAACCAAGGGAATGGGAAAAGATATTTGCAAATGACATATCGGACAAAGGGCTAGTATCCAAAACCTATAAAGAACTCACCAAACTCCACACCCGAAAAACAAAGAATCCAGTGAAGAAATGGGCAGAAAACTTGAATAGACACTTCTCTAAAGAAGACATCCAGATGGCCAACAGGCACATGAAAAGATGCTCAACGTCACTCCTCATCAGGGAAATACAAATCAAAACCAGACTGAGACACCACCTCACGCTGGTCAAAGTGGCTAAAATGAACAAATCAGGAGGCCTAGATACTGGCGAGGATGTGGAGAAACAGAAACCCTCTTGCACTGTTGGTGGGAATGTAAACTGGTGCAGCCGCTCTGGAAAACAGTGTGGAGGTTCCTCAAAAAATTAAAAATAGATCTACCCCATGACCCAGCCAATAGCACTGCTAGGAATTTACCCAAGGGATACAGGAGTGCTGATGCATAGGGGCACTTGTACCCCAATGTTTATAGCAGCACTTTCAACAATAGCCAAATGATGGAAAGAGCCTAAATGTCCATCAACTGATGAATGGATAAAGAAATTGTGGTTTATATACACAATGGAATACTATGTGGCAATGAGAAAGAATGAAATCTGGCCTTTTGTAGCAACGTGGATGGAACTGGAGAGTTGTTATGCTGAGTGAAATAAGTCCTACAGAGAAAGACAGATACCATATGTTTTCACTCTTATGTGGATCTTGAGAAACTTAACAGAAGACCATGGGGGGGGGGAAGGAAAAAGGAAAAAGTTAGAGAGGGAGGGAGCCAAACTATGAGATTGTTAAAATCTGAGAACAAACTGAGGGTTGATGGGGAGTGGGAGGGAGGGAAGGGTGGGTAATGGGTATTGAGGAGGGCACCTGTTGGGATGAGCACTGGGTGTTGTATGGAAACCAATTTGACAATAAATTTCATATTTAAAAAAAAAAAGAAATCAAGTAGTGTAAGTCTTCTCTCTTCATAATTGTGTTGGCTTACTCTAGGTCCTTTGCATTGCTGTATGAATTTTATAATAGGTTTGTCAATTTCTACAAGAAAACGAAATACTGCCAATATTTTTATTAGAATTGCATTGAATATGTACATCATTTGAAGAGAATTGTCATATAAAAATATTGACTCTTCTAATCCATGAAAATGTTGTATTTCTCCATTTATTTAGGTCTTTAATTTCAGCAGTATTTTGTAGTTTTCAGTGTACATCTTTCTGTCAGATTTATCCCTAAGTATTTCACATATTTTATGCTGTTATAAGTGGTATTTTTTAAATTATAGGTTCTAATTGTTTGTTGCTAGTGAATAGAAATGCAGTTGCTAGTTGTATATCAATTTTATATCTCACAACCTTACAAAATCCCTTATTAGTTCAAATAGCTTTTTGGTAGAATCCATATAATTTTCCATATCTCTGATAATTTTATGTGTGATACAGAGTTGTACCTACCTTTTCACTCTAGATGTCTTTTATTTCCTTTTCTTGCCTTAAATTTGAAAATCAATCCGTGTGATTCACCATATGATTATCTCAATGGATGTAGAAAATGCACTAGGCAAAAGCTAATGCATTCCTGATAGAAACTTTCAGTAAAGTAGGAACAGAGTAGAACCTGAAAAGACATCTATTTAAAAAAACCTATGAGCTAACATTTTACTGAGTGGTGAAAGATTGAATGTTTTTGTTTTTGTTTTTGTTTTTTTGATCAGGAAAAAGGCTGGGATGTCTGTTCATATCACTTTGTTAACCATTGAATTAGAGATCTAGCCAGACTAATAAGCAGTAACTCTCCATTCTTCCTTCCCTCAGTCCCTGGTTATCTCTGATTTATTTTCTAGTTCTATGACTCTACCTACTCTAGGTACCTCATGTAAGTGGAAATATACAATATCTGTCCTTTTCTTTCAGGCTTCTTTTACTTAGTATAGTGTCTTTAAGGTTTATCCATGTTGTAGTATGTATCAGAGCTTCCTTCCTTTTATGGCTGAATAATATTCTGTTGTATCTGTATACCACATTTTGTGTATCCATTCATCTGTTGATAAACATTTGCATTGTTTCCACCTTATGGCTACTGTGAATAGTGCTGCTATGAACATGTACTTATTGACCATTTATATATCTTTAGAGAATTGTATTTTCAAGTCCTTTGCCCATGTTTTAATTGGATTGTTCATTTTTATTGTTGTTGACTTATAGTAGTTCTGGATATTAAATTGTTACCAGATATATGTTTGCAAATATTTTTCTTCCATTCTGTGAATTGTCTTTTCACTCTAAATAGTGTCTTTTGATGCACAAAAGTTTTTAATTTTGCTGGTGCCTAACTTATCTATTTTTTTTTTCTTTTTAATGCCTATGCTTTGTCATACTGAAGAAATCACTGCCTAATCCAAGGTCATGAAAATTTTCACCCATATATTTTTTAATTAATTTATTTATTTATTTTATATATGTTTTTAAATTTATATCCAAGTTAGCATATAGTGCAACAATAATTTCAGGAGTAGATTCCTTAATGCCCCTTACCCATTTAGCCCATCCCCCCCACCCACAACCCCTCCAGCAACCCTCTGTTTGTTCTCTATATTTAAGAATCTCTTATGTTTTGTCCCCCTCCCTGTTTTTATATTGTTTTTGCTTCCTTTCCCTTATGTTCATCTGTTTTGTATCTTAAATTCCTCAAATGAGTGAAGTCATATGATACTTGTCTTTTTCTGACTGATTTTGCTTACCATAATACCCTCTAGTTCCATCCATGCAGTTGCAAATGGCAATATTTCATTGTTTTATTTTTTAAATTTTTTTAAATTTTTTTTTTTAATTTTTGAGACAGAGCATGAGCAGGGGAGGGGCAGAGAGAGAGGGAGACACAGAATCTGAAGCAGGCTCCAGGCTCTGAGCTGTCAGCACAGAGCCCAACGTGGGGCTCAAACTCACGGACTGCGAGATCATGACCTGAGCTGAAGTTGTTCAGTTAACTGACTGAGGCACCCAGGCGCCCCAACATTTCATTCTTTTTGATTGCTGAGTAATACTCCATGGTATATACCACATCTTCTTTATCCATTCATCCATCGATGGGCTCTTTCCATACTTTGGCTATTGTTGATAGCACTGCTTATAAACATTAGGGTGCATGTGCCCCTTGGAAACAGCACCTGTATCCCTTGAATAAATATCTAGTAGTGCAATTGCTGGTTCCTAGGGTAGTTCTATTTTTAACTTTTTGAGAAACCTCCACACTGTTTTCCAGAGTGGCTGCACCAGCTTGCATTCCCACCAGCAGTGCAAAAGAGATCCTCTTTCTCCGCATCCTCGCCAACATCTATTGTTGCCTGAGTTGTTAATGTTAGCCATTCTGACAGGTGTGAGGTGGTATCTCATTGTGGTTTTGATTCGTATTTCCCTGGTGATGAGTGATGTTGAGCATTTTTTCATGTGTTGGTTGGCCATCTGGATGTCTTCTTTGGAGAAGTGTGTATTCATTTCTTTTACCCATTTCTTCACTGGATTATTTGTTTTTTGGGTGTTGAGTTTGATAAGTTCTTTATAGATATTGTACCCTAACCCTTTATCTAATATGTCGTTTGCACATATCTTATCCCATTCTGTTGGTTGCCTTTTAGTTTTGCTGATTGTTTCCTTTGCTGTGCAGAAGGTTTTATTTTGATGAGGTCCCAATAGTTCATTTTTGCTTTTGTTTCCCCTTGACTCTGGAGACGTGTTGAGTAAGAAGTTGCTGCGGCCGAGGTCAAAGAGATTTTTGGCTGCTTTCTCCTCGAGGATTTTGATGGCTTCCTTTCTTACGTCTAGGTCTTTCATCCATTTTGAGTTTATTTTTGTGTATGGTATAAGAAAGTGGTCCAGGTTCATTCTTCTGCATGTCTCTGTCCAGTTTTCCCAGCACCACTTGCTGAAGAGACTGTCTTTATTCCAGTGGATATTCTTTCCTGCATTGTCAAAGATTAGTTGGCCAAACTTTTGTGGGTCCATTTCTGGGTTCTCTGTTCTGTTCCATTGATCTGAATATCTGTTTTTGTGCCAGTACCATACTGTCTTGATGATTACAGCTTTGTAGTACAGCTTGAATTCCAGGATTGTGATGCCTTCAGCTTTCATTTTCTTTTTCAAGATTGCTTTTGGCTATTCAGTGTCTTATCTGGTTCCATACAAATTTTAGGATTGTTTGTTCTAGCTCTGTGAAGAATGCTGGTGTTGTTTTGATAGGGATTGCTCACCTATATTTTCTTATAAAATTTCATAGCTTTAATTCTTTAGTTTTAGGTCTTTGATCCATTTTGAGTTGATTTTTTATATAGTATAAAGTCAGAGCCCAACTTCATTCTTTTGTAGCTTTCCCAGCACCATTCATTGAAAAGACTGTCCTTTCTCCTTTGGATGATCTTGACACTCTTGTCAAAAATCAATTTATCTTATATGTGAGAGTTTATTTCTGAGCTCTCTACTCTGTTGCATGGGTCCAGATATGTATCCTCTGCTAGTACTACAATGGTTTTTATTTTATCATCATCATCATCATCATCATCATCATTTGAAGTATAATTAGCATGCAGTGTTATATTAGTTTCAGGTATACAATATAATGATTCAGTAATTCTATACATTACTCAGTGTTCATCACAGTATTACTCTTAATCCCCTTTATCTATTTCAGCCATCTCCCCTAGCAACCACCAATTTGTTCTCTGTAAATAAGTCTGTTTTTTGGTCTTTCCTTTGTTGGTTTGTTTTGTTCCTTAGATTCCACATATGAATGAAACCATATGGTATTTGTCCTTTCTCTAACTTATTTCACTTAGCATTATACCATCTAGGTCCATCCATATTGATGTAGATGGCAAGGTAACATTCTTTTGTATGGCTGAGTAATATTCCATTGTTTATAAGAATAGGTAAAGTACTACAGTGTTTTGATTACTATAGCTTTGTAGTAAGTTTGGAAATCAGGAAATGTCAGTCCTCTGACTTTGTTATTTTTCAAGATTGCTTTGGCTGCTGTTTTGGCTATTTGGGGTCCTTTGAGTTTCCATATGAATTTTAGAATGGATTGTTCTAATTGTTTAGAATGGATTGTTTCTTTAAAAAATGTCATTGGTATGCACTCAGTTGTTTCTTAAAGAGATTTAAACAATAAGAAAAAAATGTCTGTTAATTTACCCACGGAGCTCTCATTTCCAGTTCTCCTTTGTGTAGATCCAGATTTCCATCTGGTTGGTACTGTGGGTACTTCTCCCTAAAGGACTTCCTTTAGCTTTTCCTCGATACACATGCTGGTGATTAATTCTTTCACCCTTTGTATATCTGAAAAAGTCTTTATTTCATCTCCAATTGAAAGGTAATTTTACCTTTGATAAAACTTTTGGTTGACATGTTGTTTTTTTTTCAGTGCTTTAAAAGATGTTGCTTCACTATCTTATCACTTGCACTGTTTCTGAGACAACTGCTTTCATTCTTAATTTGTTCCCCAGTACATATTATGTCTTTGATTTCTTTTAAGATTTTTCTTTTTATTATTAATTTTGTGCAGTTTGGTTATGATGTGCCTGGGTGTAGCTTCCTTTGTGTTTTTTTTTTTTCACCTGGTATTCATGTAGATTCTTAGATCTGTGGCTTTATAGTCTTTATCAAATTCAGAAAACTTTTGGCCATCATTTCCTAAAATAAGCTTTCTCCCCCCACCCCTGCACCCTACTCCCAGACTCAAATTATACGTACACCATACTGCCAAAAGTTATCCCATAGATGACTTTCCATTTCCCTACCTCACTTGGGTCCAAAATAAAATCTTCTGGGACTCTAGGTTACCAAAATGGATAATCTAACTTGTCAGGTTCCATGCTACCTCATCATTTACAGCTCTAATTTTTCAGTTTTTTATTTCTGGTACCCAGGTATTTCTCTTTCTTTGTTTCTTTCTTTCTCACATGCTGAGTAATACTTTTTAAAAATTTTGTTACATTTTCTCTATCGTCTTTAAGTATTTATATTGAGAGAATTTCAAGGTATCTTGGTCCATATCTCTTCAGGGATACATACCAGAGCCATCTCCCTATTTACAAGGTTTTACTCAACAGAGCAAAGAGCAAGGTATATGTTCTGACCTGGGCATTCAGAAGAAGAGATAAATAATATATGTATGTACATATTTGTGTATGTATTTGGTAAGTATTTGAAACAAGCCTAACCACTATAGCCTACTTCAATTTGATAATTCAGAACTTTGCATTAGCCTTTGGGGATTAACTGATGATTACCAATTTTAAACACTACAGAGGAGTAACAAGTTACATCTAAATTCCATTTCGGGTTAAGTAGCTCATTTAGGAACCATTTGACAGCTCAGAATGTTTTCATTATTTTTATTTTTATTTATTTTTTTTTTTTAATTTTTTTTTTCAACGTTTTTTATTTATTTTTGGGACAGAGAGAGACAGAGCATGAACGGGAGAGGGGCAGAGAGAGAGGGAGACACAGAATCGGAAACAGGCTCCAGGCTCCGAGCCATCAGCCCAGAGCCTGACGCGGGGCTCGAACTCACGGACCGCGAGATCGTGACCTGGCTGAAGTCGGACGCTTAACCGACTGCGCCACCCAGGCGCCCCAAGAATGTTTTCATTATTTTTAATGGTTTATAGGGAAGTCTGACTCAATGGCTACTGTCTCAGAGAACTATACCAAGCCACCTAGTCTGACACAGTGAGAAAAAAACATAGGCTTTGGGGTGAGAAAGGTTTTTAAATCTTTTAAACATAGGTTTAAATTCTAACTCTTGTACTTCTTAACAAGTCACCCTATATTACTCAGAATTAAAAAAATACATGTATACATGTAAATAAAAATTACTAGTTTGAAGAATACTTAGAGACTCCAGAACTTGAGGTGTAGAACTGTTTGAGCACTGGTAATTCCATTCATTCATCTAACAAATGTGTATTTAATGCTTGCCATATGTAAGATAATACGCTAGATGCCATAGGAAATACAAAGACATATCAAATGGAGTCTTTTCCCTCTGGGAGCTTAACAGCTGAGGTAGGAAACAGTAAAAAAACATACAAATGAGTGTAGCACAAAGCAGTATGAGAGCACTGACAAGTATGCTGTAGATGAAAGGCTTCAGTGGAGGCTATCACTTAGTTCTGAGCAATCCCACTTCACATTTTGGTGTGATAAAGAGTATTTTAATACCCAGTAGCCCAAGCTCTAGCCCAAGCAGCACCTGAAACCAGTTCCTGAACCAGCTGTTCTACTTCCACACAATATACATGTATTTCTCATCACTTTGTGCAATGTGCCCACTCAGATTTAGCACAGGGAGTCTCCGCAAGGACTATATTTGTAGGGTAGAGGAGAAGTTCCAGGAGGCTCATGTATAGATATGAGAACAAATTAGTGCATGATATGTTAATCACACCTGGAATTTTCCTTTAAAAAAATCTAATCATATAGAATAATATGGGGGAGATGCCTAAGCAGTGTTCTTTAAACATCCAAATTGGAGATGATAGTGAACAGGGCAGTTAGAGAAGCAAATGTAAAATCCATAAGACAGAAAAGAAGAAATGATAGCCATTCACAAGCAACTACCAAACATGTAGGAAGTTCTGACCATGATAAGTTTAGAAAAATTCATGCTGAGCCACATGCCTGATCTGGCCTTTCTGTCTGATAGTCCAGGAGGGCTGTGAGCAAGGAAAAGAGCATTGGTTTGTAGCAGACAGGAGAGAAGAAGCTGTCAGGAGACCTGGATTCAAGTCTAAGTTCTGCCACTGACTTAATGGGTAGTCTTGTATGAATCCTCTATCCTCATGTGATTTTAGTTTCTCCATCTATATAGTGGCTCTTTTGTACATGTTGTTCTCTTATATTTCTTTTTTTCTGTAATTTTTTTAATGTTTATTCATTTTAAAGAAACAGAGAGAGACAGAGCACAAGCAGGGGAGGGGGCACAGAGAGAAAGGGAAACACAGAATCCAAAGCAGGTTGCAGGCTCTGAGCTGTCAGCACAAAGCCTGATGCGGGGCTCAAACTCACAAACCGTAAGATCATGATCTGAGCTGAAGTCAGACACTTAACCAACTGAGCCACCCAGGCGCCCTCTTATATTTCTATAAAAAGCTGGTAGGATTTTATGATAGAGCTAATGGAGCAGAACTATTCCAGGTAGAAAGAGAGTGACATTATTTAAGGAATAAAAGTAAAATAATGCAAAACTTGAACACCGAACTCTTCACAAAAAAATGATGAAGGTGATCCAAGCAAGCAAGATTATCTGTGTCTTCCCCTATTAAACTATGGCCTGCGTCTGCATCCTCAGTGCTGATGTGATGCCTAATACGAAAAGGAGGGTACAGGGAAGAGAAGGAAGCAAGTTAGCTGGTGCAGGAAGTCCTCTCATAACAGGTGCCACATTTTGTGGCAGAGATCCCTATATTTAATGGCCTTTCATATCTGCAACAGTCTGTTTTAAAACAGAGCTGTTTACTTAGAATGCTTTTATTACCAACTATATTTGTGCTCAAAGGGCTTCCAGCTGTGGTAGCTTTTAGAAGGTCCCTTTGTTGTCTGTACATAGTGTCATAATAGGTCATTTCTGCCCAGCCAGTTGATTTCATTGAGTCAGGTAGGGTTGCATTTTTGTTAAGCTATTCTCTTCCTCCTTAATTTTTACTGCAGACAATAAATATTTTGTGCCTGGAAAGATAGTTTTTTTATTCAACAGATGCTTATTAAACACCTCCCAAAAACTACACAATGTGTGAAACACTTGGAATATAGAGGTGTGTAATATAGATAAGGACCCTGCCTTTATGATGCTTACAGTGCCATGGGGGGATCTCACATTAAGGAAATGATTATATGATAATTAATTGTCATTGTGATAAAAGTTTTAAAGGGACAGTACAGAATGTTACAAGAGAAACCTAAACTAGAGGAGTGGGATCAAGAAAGTAATGTAAAATTAAAAATTTAAACATCTTAAGTATTTCCCCATTTGAAATATAGAAAGATAAGTTACTCCCATAGGTTATATTAAGTATATTGGGGATTTCTGAAAGGTAGACTTGTCCACAGAGGCATAAAAGCCTTAGAAATTCAATCTTTTAATATAATAAATAACGGGAAAGGGAGACAGAAGCAAAAACACATAGCTTGCTACTGGCCAGGATTGGATTTGAATACAGATCTGCTAATCTTCCCATTACCTCTCCTCAGTGACTTATAAAATAAAGACATTATATATCAAATATAGATCTTGGCTAAATGAACTATTAAGTGGCCACTGTGTACAAACTTGGATATGGAGTGGAGGAGGAGTTCACAGAGTAATGAATTAGGGAAATGCTAATATAAACAGAAATGCGCAAAATATAATTATCAGGCTGATTGTATCTGGTCGTAGTAAAACCTAGTATATATACCAAAGTGGGAAATACCCAGCTGGAATTAGTGAAAATATATTTAAAGATGTATGCTGTTTCTCTAAAGTATGAATACTAATTGCTTAGTACAAGTCTCCAAGTGGAAGTGTTTAAAACCCATTTTTATTCATGTGTAATATTATATGACATGTAAATTATCCCTGAATGCTTCACAGCCTGAGTGATCTCTCAGGTTAAATATTGTTCCTGATATAAATCACCTAGCATACCCTTTCATCATAGATAGTATAGCAATTAGCTTTAGCCAGCAAGTTATAATTATTTCAAATTTTTTATTTAAAAGATTGGGAATCAGTGAAATGTTACTATTTATATCAGAGATTTTGGAATTAGCTGAATCATTGAAACTAAAAGGAGATTGAGGCTTCAGAGAGAAGGCCAGTCTTAAATGGGTATCAGTGAGAGCACCTAAGTATATATTGAATTGGGAAGACAAAACATTAGAAAGTGTTAAGTTCAACCATATGAGATTTCCATTTTCAGAGGTCAAAAACATTCAGATATTGGTGACTTTATATGATTCATTCAGCTATGACACAAAATGGCCAAAAAGGGAACCTATATTCTAATGTCAACAGGTGTGGGTATTTATTAAATTTAAGTACATGTAGAAATTCTGGTAGTTGAATTAACTTTTAATTTCATATGAAGTAATTTAAATGTAGACAGATGCACAATCACTTCAGAAGCTAAAAATGTTTTAAAGGATCTTCAACTTGGATAACTGCTTAAGTCATCCACACTTGATGAGTGTGAATGTTGTTGGAAACACTGAGTTCGATAACCAAGCTTTAGTGGTGTAGTGTGGACTGTAGTTAACCAGGGTATTTTGCTTTCAGCTTCTTCTCATGCTGACCAGAGGATTACTTTCTAGTCCTTTACTCTCTCCCAGTCCTTAGCCTCAGTGGTGACAACTCCAAGTTTATCTTTAAAAAATCAGGAGAAAAGGGGAAGGGAACTAATCATTGTGAAAATGAAATGTCAAGTGCTTTGCAAGACCGTTTATATGTTATTATATTTGAGTCTCGCAACAACCCTATGAAACAAATGCTATTTCTATTTTATAATTGAAGAAACTGAGATCCAGAGAGGTTAAATAACTTGCTCAAGGTCACACAGTTTATAAGTGGTAGAGCTAGGCTTCAAACATTCTTATTTCACCATCTACTGTGCTATTCTTCTTGTTTGCTCATTTCTATCCTATACACTTTAAAGTGCCTTATTTAATTCTAATAAATTTACACAGGACTAAGACAAGATGATCATCATTGTTTTCTTCTATTAAAAAAAAGGAATATGGTAAAAGACATTTAAGTCTTTTCCTTTCTTTTAAGGATGAACGTGAAGCCAGAGAAAATGTGAAAAGAGAGCAAGATGAAGCCTATCGCCTTTCACTTGAGGCTGACAGAGCCAAGGTAGGTTTGGTCAAGGGGCTTCTGAGACAAAGAATTCAATCCTAAATAGTCTTTTATTATTTATTTAAGTGCCAGCCCTTTTATCATCTTAATACATAAGAATGTTAGATTTGCAATGGAGAAAGCTAGATTCAGTTAACAGAATATAATTCTACCCGTGGCTTTTGAAGCATGATTCATTTTGACAACACAAAGTTTTTTAACACTCATGAAAAATGAAAACAAAAGTAGGCCTAATATTTATTTTACTTGTTTTTTAACCAGTCTGTAGTAAAAACTCAGCAATGTTTAAACCACTGATTTATTTAATACTTCTTGAGTACCTGCTTCTGTACTGAGTATTGAAGGAGGGAAAAGAAAATAAGCCACAATTTCTACCCTCAAAAGACTCACAATGTGGTGTAGAATAGATTAACTCGAGAACATAGTTAGCTATAACACTTAGGCAAGGATCATAAAAGTCATAAAGGAAGCACTGAGTTCTGTGAGAGATTAGGAAACAAGAGTTTCAGTGGAAAGTTTTTTTCTAGCTTTTTTTGGAGAGCTAATAAGTGGAAATCTGCTTAGGGAGAGTTTCATGGAAGAGGTTAAAAATGTGAACTGAATAGAGAAAAAGGGTAGGAGACAAGAGGTGGTATATGCTAGCAGCAAGGAGCCAGAAAGCATGGGTGCATGATAGAAGCTAATGCAGATAGAGCCTGATATTTGGGTATAGGAGAGATAGCAGAAAAGACCAGAAAAGAAGACCAGAGAAAGGTCTTCCGAAGAATCTTGAATGCCACACTCCCAGAGCTGAACAGGTGTTTATATGGGTACTCAACATGATCAGAGAGCTATACTTTATTGTTCCTTCCATTTCCACTCTTGTTCCAGAGAGAAACACTTCTATTATGACGGTGCTGGGCGTGAGCTCTCTTCCCCCTCCATCCCCCGCCTTTTTTTAAAAATTTTTTTTTTTTCAACGTTTTTTATTTATTTTTGGGACAGAGAGAGACAGAGCATGAACGGGGGAGGGGCAGAGAGAGAGGGAGACACAGAATCGGAAACAGGCTCCAGGCTCCGAGCCATCAGCCCAGAGCCTGACGCGGGGCTCGAACTCACGGACCGCGAGATCGTGACCTGGCTGAAGTCGGATGCTTAACCGACTGCGCCACCCAGGCGCCCCAATCCCCCGCCTTTTTAAGTAAACTAGTGTTTATTGAGTGCTGGCTCCCTTTCTCTTTTATTGACAGAGGGAAGCTCATGAGAGAGAGATGGCAGAACAGTTTCGTTTGGAGCAGATTCGCAAAGAACAAGAAGAGGAACGTGAGGTAGGGGATAATTTCAAGTAAAGTTATTCAAAAGCTAGGTTTATTTTCACTGCATTTGATATTGAAGCTATTAATATTTCTTATAACGTCTTTCCACTTTCCCCAGACCCATTTCAGTATGGAAGACCTAACCTTTCCTTGAAAGAATCATTCCTACTCTATTGTATGGAACTCTTAGAAAACTTGACCTTATACTAGTTTCATGCTTTTCTGTTCTTTTCAAGAAATTCCTTTCCCTTTTTTTACATGACAAATGCTCCCATCCTTCCTGGATATTGTCTCACCCCAAGAATACAAAACTGTATTTTCGGCCCCCTTCCCAGTCTTCACTTTCCCCACCAAAAGACACTGTGAGTTACTTCTGTGATACCTTCATTGGGCCCCTAAATATGGGAAATCCATTTAGCATGGCTTATTCCCCTCTCCCCAAGTTCCTGTCATATGCATAACAATATAGAGAATTTTTCACTTACTCATCTTGCAAATATTTTTTGAATACTTAGTACATGCCAAAAATCTGATCAGGACTAGGGATAGAGACATGGGTCATCCCCGCCAGGAGCTCATAGTCTTGTAAAAATAGAATTACAAAACTATGTGTAAAAGCTATAATAGAGATGTGCCTAGAGTGCAGTGGGAACAAAGAGAAGGAAGGGATATCAAATGATTTCCTAGGATGGGTTCACAAAGAAGGACTTTTGAAACTTTTTCTAGACATGGGATTAACAGCAAGATTTACTTATAAAAAGAAGTCATCTAACAAGTGATGGAAAGGCCTGGAAGGCTCTAACTTGGGCTAAGGAAAACTCCATTAGTCATCGTTCCTGGTCAGAGGATGTCATTTCATACTTATTCAATAAATGTTTTTTGAACAAGAATTATGCTAAGCACTGAAAGAGAAACAAAAGATAATAAAACAGTTTCTACAAGAAATTGCATCTGGTAGGGAAGATACGACATGTCTACAAGGAACAGCAAATCAAGGGAAAACCATGCTAAATAACATAGAAGTATACTTAGAGAGTTCATTAGCAAAGTAAAATCTTTCACAGCTTTGAGAATCAGACTACACTATAGAAGAAGTGATATTCAAGCCACGTCTTAAAAGATGTGTAATCTTTCACTGTTTGGAAATCAAAGTTTATTCATATTCAAACACATTATTGAGTGCCTATCACATACATGCAAAATACGATGTCTGCCAAACCCTAGTCTGTGTACACTGAAAACTCTCAATAATGGAAGGTAGATTTATTGAGCATCTTCCGTGTATCAAATACTTTTCTAGCGGCCTTACATATGCTTACTCATTGACCATTAAAATAAGCTGCAAGCTTAGAGATTTTTCTTTACAAATGAGAAAACTAAAGCTCTTTGAGAAGTCACACAAAGAAATGGAAAAGCTGCAATGCCTGGGTGGCTCAGTCAGTTAAGCGTCTGACTCTTGATTTCAGCTTAGGTCATGATCTCACGGTTCAGAAGTTCAAGCCCTGCACCAGGCTCTGTGCTGACAGAGCAAAGCCTGCTTGGGATTCTCTCTCTCCCTCTCTCTCTGCCCCTTTCCTGTTCGTGCATTAAAAAAAAAAGAAATTGAAATATAGCTGAGATTCTCACCAAGTCTTTATGACTCCAAAGCTCATGCTGTTTCACTTACTTCATTCCAATACAAAGTCATACATCATTGCATGTGTCTATAGGAATCATGTTTGCAATGTTTCACAGAAGTTAAGAAACAGATTTGTCACTATGCTTTTAGGCTATTTCAAGAAACAGTTTGAAAATTTAGGACTCTCATTTTTGATGCTCTTTCACAGTGCACACACTCTCACAATAGTATATCTTAAAACCATATACTTGCTAAAGGTCAGGTGTACACATGTTCTGGATCTAGAGCTTAGTAGTACATTTACTTTCTTCTGATGATTTATTTTATTTACCCCACGCTAAAATCTGTTCTCTCTCCCAATGTAGATAAAGCCTGTCCTCTCACAGAAGACCCCATAAACATCCTTTACATACTTCAATATCTATGTTCTGGCTACAAGTATGTGAGAGGATGGAACACTCTATTTTGCAACTAGTCATTATTGCACTTATCCATGAGTGTACTCCCAAAAAACCAAGTTCGGGTAATACTCCATACTTTACCCACCCTCCCCAGAGAGTCACAGTTAAAGGCTCTTATAAACCCCACCATTAAAGAACTCTTTATCTTCTGTGTATCTTAATTTACTTAAGTCTTATCCAAATTTATTTGACCCTTTTTTTTCATGGAGCACCAATTAACATATTTCAGCACACTCATGTACAGCAAACAACTCCTTGGGAAAGGTGGTTTTATTGTGCAACCTCTAAAGAAACTGAGACCCAGGAAGATTATACAGTTTCCCTATGGTCACCAAACTGGTTGGACACATAATCTGGACTAGAAGCCCAGTCACCTGACTTTTTACAGTAATACTGCCTCTCCTTCTAACCAGAAATCCTAACCTGTATAATTGTATTGAGAAACAAGAATGGTTTTATTATTTTAATTATCTCTAGTATTTCAAAATCTTTTGGAAAGATGAAGTATTAAATAGTCAAATCACCTTGGTTACAGTGAAATTCCTTAGTAGTTGGTCTCATTTTGCTGTGTGGTACCTGTTGTGGTGAAATCAGCAAAATCTAGGAAGACATTCTTATCTGGCCTTTGACCATGATAAGGAGAAAGGCTCTAAAGCTATTCTCAAAGGACAAAAAAAAACCTCCCATATTTTACCAATTTATATATTTTACGTGTTCCTTCCAAAATGAGTTTCAAGTATTTTACATAAATATGTGCAATTCAAATGGATTAAGGAAGAAAGAAAAGATACAATAATCAGGACAAAGGAAAATAAAGCCAAAAATAAGATTAACATTTTGACCAAAGACAATCCAGCATACCCACCTGCTCAGGATGAACCAAAAATTTGTTCGGTGCTTTTCTTGGGCTAAAATGATTGTTTACAAGTTTCACTTAATCTATTACATCAGGTAAAGACCAGTTTATCAAAAGATGCCCAGATTTTTCAAGCACTAAGACCTTAGAGCAATGCTTCTTATGATTTCCTTCAAGAGGAAACTGTGCAGGGACACCTGGGTGGCTCTGTCAGTTAAGCATCCAACTCTTGATTTTGGCTCAGGTCATGGTCTCACGGTTCGTGGGATTGAGCCCCACATTTGGCTGTGTGCTGATAGCACAGAGCCTGCTTCGGATTCTCTCCCCATCTCTCCCTGCCCCTCCCCTCACCTCAAAAATAAATAAACTTAAAAAAATGTTTTTAAAAAAAAGAAGAGGGGCACCTGGGTGGTTCAGTCATTAAGCATCTGACCGGCTCAGGTCACGATCTCACCATTCATGGTTCAAGTCCCACATCGGGTGAGCTCCAGTCCTGCTTCAGGTGAGCTCCAACCTCACTTTGGGTGAGCTCAAGCCCCACTTTGGGTGAGCTCGAGCCCTGCATTGGGTGAGCTCAAGTCCTGCATCAGGTGAGCACGAGCCCCACTTCGGATAAGCTCTGCTTTTCTCTCCCTCTCTCTTTCTGTCCCTCTCTCCCCCTCTGCCACTCACTTGCTTGTACCCTGTCTCTCTCTCTCAAAAAAGAAAAAAAGGGGGGAAGGGGGGAACTGCAATATGGTGAATACTGTAGCTACAACTATAATAGCAAAAGCAAGTCCTATATAACAGCTTCTTACAGCTTTATATAATTTGAAAGCATAAGGCCAAAGCACAGTTTGCTAAAAGCATCTCTGCAGGGCCCAAATAATATATTTTTTGGTGGTCCAGCTTAAAGGACAGATTTTATAGTTACTAGAGAAATGTATGAGCTACATATTCTTTAAGAAATCTTTCCTAAATATTGAATTTTGCCACCAAGTTTTTGGTTAGTAGAAAAGGTTTCAGCTAAGATTTTTGACTCTCAGGTCTTTTAGTCAGTCAGTATTCAGCAAATATTTGTTAATCTCCTTTGTGCAAATCACTAAATCGGGTGCTGCGGCATGTATGAGACCTAGCCCCTGCCCTCAGGGAGCTCACTAATACAGGAGGGTAGATGAATACAAAATAATTATAGGAAAAGATACTATACATTATAAAAATCATTAAAATAGCACAGAGTATTAAAAATATTTAGAAGAGGATGATTTCTGACAAGGAAAGCAATAAAAAAGATTTCACAGAGGGAACATGGCTTTATGGTTAAAGATGAAGTGGAGGAGCATTTTGGATGGAGTCATGAATAGGTGGATGGTGAATGTATGGGAAAGGGTAGGGCATGGGCTAGGTAATATGAATAAAGAGAGAAAGACACAGGGCTTCTTCAGGGAACAGTAAATGGACAAATTTAGAACACTGTCTAATAATTAGATAAGGTTAAAAGAGCCAAGTTTTGGAGAATCATGGGTGAGAGAGAATAGGCACAAAGCTATTCCCTTTTGCTGCTGGTTAAGTTTTGCCTATCTGCCCAAAGCTGTTTTCTGGTTTTGGTGGGTTTTTTTGTTTTGTTTTGTTTTTGAGTTTATTTAAGTAATCTCTGTACCCAACGTGGAGTTTGAACTCACAACTCTAAGATCAGGAGTTTCATGCTCTACTGACTGAGTCAGCCAGGCGCCCCCAAAGTTGTTTTCTTTTACATCTTGGTGCCTACTCTAGTCTTAAAAGACCATTAAATGAGAGAACAGAAGAACATGGAATTAGAAGCCTTGGTACTTCCCTTTAGTTTTCTGATCTGCTCTTTATAACCATCCTACAAAACTCACTTGAGTATCATTACCATCTTACAGATGAAGAAATCAGATCATAGCAGGATTAAAAAGCCCATTTTATTTACTTATTTATTTGTATTTCAGAAAGAGAGAGCATGAGCAGGGGAGAGGGGCAGGGTGGGGGGGAAGAGAGAATGAGAATCTTAGGCAGGCTGCACACTCAGCACAGATCCCAACACAGGGCTCGATCCCATGAACCATGAGATCATGACCTGAGCTGATCAAGAGTCAGATGCTCAACCAACTGAGCCACCCAGACACCCCTAAAAAGCCTATTTTAAAATTCTTAGCAAACATTTGCCTGGTAAAAGCAGAACCAGAGCTCCTACTGGTATACTTGCTACCTGTTATACTACATTGGAAGAATGAAAGTGGGAACATGAGTAGACTATTAAAGTCAAACTGTTCCTTATAATTTGTATTTTTATCTTATGTAAGTTGCTTCTTGTCCCACAAAAGTAACACCACTACATGAGCCACAAAGGTAATCATCCCTACTATCATCATCGTCAGTAGCTATTAAGCAATTAATAAGTGCTAAACCCTGTGCTTAGCACTTTACAGACATGATCTTATTGAATCTCTGTTAACAACTTAATAAGGTAGGTGCCAATACATGAATTCACCTTATTATAACTATAGAGACCACAATTTATTAGTTTCAATTTGAAGTATTCTGCCATTGTCTTCATGAACCATTAAAATAGACTAGAAATTCTAGTTTCACAGTATCCAATTACCAACCTACAGACTGTTCCTCATATCCCAAAAGCAGCCCAAAATTCATATATCTCAATTTTGGTCATGACTGTTTGCCTCGATTTACTTTATCCAGCAGTAAGACTATATTTGTTATAAGCAGTCAATACTCTCTAGATGGATGATTGGTTGCCAGAACAGAGAATGGTTGCAGAATTGGGTCAGACCAATTGTTCTCATATAGGATCCGTTCTGTTCCTTTGATCACATCAGTATCATGACTTTAAATACTGTCTGTACACTTGGCATCCAAATTTAAACTCCAGGTCCTCCCTTTCCCTGAACTCCAGACTTGAATATCTAATTACTAGCCCATCATCTCCACATAGATGTCTAATAACATCACAAACAATATATCTTAAGTGGAACAGCTGATCTTATCCTCCCCACCCAAACTTACTCCTCCTGCAGTCTTCCCTATCTTAATAAGTGGAAAATCTTCTAGTTGTTTGAACCAAAAACCTTAGAATTATCCTTGACGTGTCTCTTTCATGCCGTACTTAATGAGCAAATCCTTTTGGCTTTACCTTCAAAATATATGCACAACTCCAATGCTACGTACCTATACCACCACTATCATTCTCATGCAAGCCACCATTATCTGTTACCTGGGTTACTTTAGTAACCTTCCAACTTGACTTGATGCCTCCATTTTTGCCTTCCCTATATGTCTTTTAATAAGTCCTTTTAAACACAATTGGTACATCATGTCACTTCAAGACCCAGATGGCTTCATATCTCAAAATACAAGTTCAATCTTTACAGTGATTCTAAGCGTATGCAGGATTTTTAAAAAAGAAATTGATAAAGTGATTCTAAAATTTCTATGAAAAGGCAATCGAACTGGAAAAGCCAAAACAATTTTGAAAAAGAAGAACAAACAAAGTTGGAAGATTGACTCTACCAGAATTCAAGACAGCATATTCAAGACATTGTAGGAACTGGCAGAAGGATAGACCCACAGTTCAGTGAAACAGAATAGCCCAGAAATAGATTCACACATATGATCAATTGATTTTGACAAAGGTGCAAAGACAATTCAATGAGAAAAATAATAATCTTTTCAACAAATAATGCTGTGACAGTTGAGTATGCATATGCAAAAAAATGTAAAAACACCAAACAATAAAAAAAAAAAAAAACCCTCCCAGTCCATTTCTTGCATCATACACAAAAAACAAGTCATAGACCTAACACTGTTAAAGTCCTCAAAGAAAACATTGGAGAAAAATCTCATGATCTTGAGTTAAGCCAAGATTTCTTAGATCTGACACCAAAGGCACAATCCGTAAAATAACAAGTATCTAAATTATACCAAATCAAAATTAAGAACCTCTGCTGTGATCACAGGGCACCTTGGTGGCCCACTTGGTTAAGCATGTGACTCTTGATTGCGGCTCAGGTTGTGGTCTCCTGGTGCATGGTATCCAGCCTCTCATTGGACTTAGTGCTGACAATGTGGATGGAGCCTGCTTGGGATTCTCTCTCTCTCTGCCCACCCCCCCCCCCCACCGCCACCACCCTGCACTCACTCTCTTGCTCTCTCCCTCAAAATAAATAAGCAAACATTAATTAAAAAAAAAAAAACTTACACCGTTCAAAAGACACTGTTGAAAAGATAAGCCACAGACTAAAAGAAAATCATATATCTACTGTCCAGAATGCATAATGAATTCTCAACATTCAATAATAAAATGGACAAAATATTTAAAGAGATACTTAACCTGGTGCCTGGGTGGCTCAGTCGGTTGAGCCTCCGACTTCAGCTCAGGTCATGATCTCATGGTCCATGAGTTCGAGCCCCGTGTCGGGCCCTGTGCTGACAGCTCAGAGCCTGGAGCCTGCTTCCGATTCTGTGTCTTCCTCTCTCTCTCTCTGCCCCTCCTCCGCTTATGCTTTGTCTCTGTCTCAAAAATAAATAAACATTAAAATAAAATAAAGATACACATACCATATGACCCAACAGTCAGATGCCTAGGTATTTACACAGGTGAAATACAAGTAACAGTAAAATTTATGTTCACAGAAAAATCTGTAGTTAATGTTTATAGTAGCTGTATTTTAGTCACCAAAAACTGGAAGTTAGCTAAGTGTCAACCAACTGAAGAAGGAGTAATCACACTGGTATATTTGATGGAATACCACTCAGCAATAAAAGAATGAACTACAATATAGTCAACAACATGAATGAATTTCAAATGCATTACACTGAATGAAGAAAGCCATTTATATGATATTTATGACTATATTTATGTAACATTCTAGAAAAGACAAAACTGGAGACAAAATAGAAGTTGCCAGGGACTAGGAATGGGGGAACTGTGTTGGGGGGGGGGGGTTGGGGTGATAGAACTGTTCTTTATCTTGATTGATGATGATGGTTATATAAATATAAGCATTTACCAAAACTCACAAAATTATACACTTAGAGGGACAGGTTTTTACTGTATATCAATTATACCCCAATTTTAAAATTAGGAAAAAAATTATTACATGGGCTACTCAAAGCCATGTATGACTTACTCACCCTTCTCCTTTGATTCCTCTCTAATCAACTTCATCCCCTTCTCCCCCTGATCTTTCTGTTCCTGCCACATTGGCTGCCTTGCTATTCTGCAGTCAGGCCAGGCGCCAGGGCTTGACAGTTACTGTGATTACTGCCTGCGATGCTTCTCTCTGACCTAAATGTCCATGTGACTCCCTCTCTCTTTTAGGCCTTTGCTTACTGGCCTACAGTTTTTACTTATTGAGGCTTACAGAGTTTACAGTTGTACCCCTCCCCCCTACCAGCCTCCCTGTACTCTCTCCATAGCATTCATCACTTTGTGACAAACTATACATTTTCTTATGTGTGTATTTGTTGTCTTTCTTCCACCCTACTAAAATATAGTTTCCACATAAGCAGAATTTTTTTCATCTATTTTGTTCACTGCTATTTTCCTATCATTTAGAACAATGCCTGGCATATAGAAGGTGCTCAGTAAGAATTTACGGAATTAATGACTGTTCGCTTTAGCCTATTTCAAACTCTGTTTCAACTAGCTATAAACTGTTGTATATGTGAGTATGACGGGTACTCAGAAGCCCAGAAAATAATGTGCATATGCATGTATTTATGTATGCATGTTGTGTATGTAAATTAAGTCAGTCTTTGATTCCTACTGTAAGAGATTGGTATAAGAATATATTATTTTTCCTGTTTAAAAAATGTAAGTGCATAGAAACTGTCTTTTCTGGGTATCTATCTATAGTTCCTAATTTCACTTCAAAGAAGTCCCCATTTCTCATCCTTCAAATGTGAATGCTTTGAGTATTCATATTTTTTAGTCAAACAAAAAGTCCAAGATCAATTTATATTTCCAACTTATACTAGGTTTCCTTGTTTTGTTACAAACCTAAAATAATACAAATAAAAAATTATATTTGTTGAACAAATCAAATTGAAGTTTAACAATGGTGTTTACTATGACTGCTATTCAAGTGTAGGTGTCCTTTATGTCATTGTTTTACAACAGTGTTTACTTATATGAGGCCTTTGTTTTTAGCCAGTATATTTGAAACTTAGCTACTGATGTATGTTTGTTCTTTTTTGCCAGTAAAACTTGGGTATTCACATCCCAAGGTTGCCAACTTACCTAATATCTCTTCATTGTTTTCCACATTGGGACCACTGGTGTGGGATATCTGAGGTCTGTTTTCATTCTGGGGAAAAGCCCTGGAGACTAGGTGCATTGAGGAAGCAGATATTGTCTGCACAATGAGTGGGGTAATGAGCTACTGTTGTTTATTCTTCTGTAGTATAATTGGTTGAGTTCAGACAATAATGTAGCATCTGTTGTTATAGTGTGCAGGGAAATGTCAAAATAGAAGGCAAGCATACAGGTGGATTAAAGGGAAGAACAGGAGGAGAAACCAGGAAATATCACATTAAGTTCTGATTTAAAATAGGTGCAGAGGGATTATAATAACGATAATGATAACAACAACAACAACTGTCATCTGCTGAGCACCGTATTACAGTGTGAGTTTCAATGCTAGGCACTTATTGAGTGCTGGCCATGTGTCAGCACTTGCTAGATGTTTTACAAACATTACTACATGTTATACAAAAAAAAATTGTGAGGAAGGTATTATTGGCCCTATTTATTATATGGGGTAACTGAAGTTCATAAAGACTGTTATATGCCTATGAGTCAAGATTTGAACCTCTGTCTGTCATACCCAAAGCCTGTTTCCTAACCATACATAGCATTTAATTGTTAAAGTTTTTTAAACTGCAGTGTTAGCAGTCAGGATAGTGATTAACTTTGAGAAAGATAATTTTCAGGAAGGGGCAAAAGGACTTTTGATGGCCAGTTATATGGGTATGTTCACTTTTTGAAAATTTATCAAGTTGTATACTGTTGCACACTATCTATATCCATTGTACCTTTTCATAGCATATTTCAATAAAAAACTTTAAAATGACAGAACATATGGCTTTGAACAAAACAAAGTTTTATACAGTATATCACTGATTAAAATTTTGTTTAAAAAAGATTTAAATATATATTTATATAAAACTATGCATGGAAAATTGATGGAGAGTGGGATGATGAAAAAGTTTTAGAAATAAATGGTGGTGATGGTAATACAACACGTAAATATACTTAATGCCACTAAATTATACACTTAAAAAATGGTTTAAAAAATTAATGGTTTAAAAAATCAAATGGTAGCAGTGGCTATCTCTGGATGGTGAATCTGGAAATTAATTGTAATATTTTTCTTTTTCCAAAGGTTATATATTACTTTTATAATCAGGAAAAATATTTTTTTAACTCAAAGACATAGTTTTAAGTTTTTATTTTAATTCCAATTACTTAACACACAGTGTTATATTATTTTCAGATATACAATATAGTCATTCAGCAATTCCATGCATCACCTGGTGCTCATCACAAGTATACTCCTTAATCCCCATCACCTGTTCAGCCCATCGCCCCACCTACCTCCCCTCTGGTAACCATCAGTTTGTTCTCTGTAATTAAGAGTCTGTTTCTTGGTGTGCCTCTTTCTCCCTCTCATTTTTTTCCATTCGCTCATTTGTTTCTTAAATTCCACATATGTGTGAAATCATATGGTATTTGTCTTTCTCTGACTGACTTATTCCACTTAGCATTATGCCATCTAGCTCCATCCATGTCATTGCAAATGGCAGGATTTCATTCTTTTTATGGCTGAATAATATTCCATTGTATATATACGCCAGATCTTCTTTATCCATTCATCAGTTGATGGACATGTATGCTGCTTCCATATCTTGGCTATTGTAAATAATGCTCCTGTATAAACATAGGGGTGCATGTATCCCTTTGAATTAGTGTTTTTGTATTCTTTGGGTAAATACCCAACAGTGCAATTGCTGGATTATAGGGTAGTGCTATTTTTAACTTTTTAGGAACCTCCATATTGTTTTGCAGGTGGCCACACCAGTTTGCATTCCCACTAACAGTGAAAGAGGGTTCCTTTTTTTCCACATCCTCGCCAACACCTGTTGTTTCTTGTACTGTTGATTTTAGCCATTCTTGACCAGTGTGAGGTGATATCTCATTGTAGTTTTGATTTGCATTTCCCTGATGGCAAGTGGTGATGAACATCGGCCATCAAAGACATAGTTTTAAAGAATCACAGTGTTAGAAATAGTCAAATGATCCCATTTAACAGTTTAGAAAATACATATAACTCTAATCCACAGAGGTGGTTTATTCCTACAAGCAACTTTTGGGTAGCCCTAAAGGGACATGTATGTTGAAAATTAGTCTGGAAGTTGATGCCGGAGGGAGTCATACCTCAGAGAAAGGAGTGATGAGTTCTTGGTTACTAGGAGTAGAGCCCCTGAGATTCAGATTCTTTTAGCATTTATTTAGCACATGCTGTGTACTTATCACCATACTAAGTACTTTCGCATGTATCATTTCAGTTAACATGTTAGTTTATTCCTTCTCTTATCAAATACATATTGAGCATATATTTTGTGCTATATGCTACTCTTGCAATAAGCAGTAAGACATTTTCCATACTCTTAAGGAACTTGTAAGCTAGTGAGAAACCAGACATTAAACAAATAACTATGGTACAGTATGGAGAATGCTGTAATAGACATAGTACAACTGGAATTTAATTTTGATATACACAGGTTTATCTATTCATTGGGTTATTAATATATGACAATATTACTAAAATAACTTAATATTTGAAAATGTTCAGCTGAAACTGGTTGCTGATCAGAACACCAATATTAAGTAAATTCCCTCATGCTAGCCAAAGAAGGAAAGAAAGGAAAGGAGAAAAGGCAAGAGTAACTGGTTTAACTTCCTATTATTCTGATTTTTGAATTATATTTCTTATGTCTCCATTTCTGGGTTATCAGTTCCCCCATATAAAAAACAAGAATATAGGACTATTTAACCAGTGCAACCCAAGCAACCATTCACTAAAGCCTACTATGTATCCAACACCACACTAGGAACTTCACATATATCGTGTTTGTAATTCCCATCTTTTATTATCCCCTTTAAGGTAGATGGTATTATCCAATGCCTCAAGAAAGAAAATGACTTCAGAGTCATAGAGAAAAATAGCTTTCACTATACACTACAGAAATTCTTTTTTTTTTTTTAATGTTTATTTATTTTTGACAGAGAGAGAGAGAGACAGAGCATGAGTGGGGGAGGGGAAGAGAGAGAGGGAGACCCAGAATTCAAAGCATACTCCAGGCTCTGAGCTGTCAGCATAGAGCCCGACTCGGGGCCTGAACTCACAGACTGCGAGATCATGACCTGAGCCGAAGTCAGACGCTCAACCGACTGAGCCACCCAGGCGCCCCTACGCTACAGAAATTCTTAATGTTTTTTTGAAAACCAGTATTAGAACCAACCAAATTATCCTGAATGACACAAAATTAGTTTCTTATCTATATTGGTGTCTGAACAAACTTTGTTTCTTTGCTGGTTATTTTAAACACATTTTTTCTTCCACCCTGTTTTCCCCACCCTCTATAAGTTAACATTTTTATGCGTTTCTTTTTATTTGTAGAAGCTTATTGATTTTCTCCAAAGAACCAGCTTATTTATTGGTTAACTATATATTTTTTTCTAATGCATTCCTGTATGCTTTAGCTTTATTATTATTTTCTTCTAAGCTTTTTTCCCACTTACTTTATTGGCTTTTTCCCCCTAGTGTTTCCCCCTAGTCTTTTTTTTTTTTTTTAAGTAAGCTCTACACCCAACATGGGGCTTGAACTTACAAACCCCAAGATCAAGGGTTGCATGCCCTACCAACGGAGCTTATTTTTGTTCTTTCTTTTCTGATAATAGAAGAATTTTAAGGCTATGAATTTCCTCTGAGCACTGCCTTGGATGAGTCCCATTAATTCCAACATGATGGATTTCAACAATCATTGTTTTCTAGATATTCTGTATCTTTTATTTATAGTTCCCCTTTATTATTTATAGTTCAGTTCTGTGCTGACAATGTGGAGCCTGCTTAGGATTCTGTCTCTCTCCCCCTCTCTCTCTGCCCCTCCCCAGCTTGTGCTCACTCTCTCTCTTTCCCTCTATCAAATAAACTTTTATTAAAAAATGAAAATTGCTGTTGAGGATTTAGAGAATATAAATTTCAATTTCTCTCATTCATGTTACTTGGTTATAATAGTCACAGATAAATTGAAGGAATATTTTGTTTTTCTATTGATGACAAATTGGGAACATGGAAATGTCAGAGTAACCAGGCAAGAATATAAATATAAGGCTGAGCATACTAATGGCAGGCTTACTTATCAGATGCCTCCCGAGTACCAGAGACAAAAAGGTTTTAGTGAATTTCTGCCATAGATTCCTATATCAGAGACCTTCTAATTTCCTTCCAATGGAGTATCATGAATATGAAACAATGCAATACTGTAGGTTGTGAACCTGGAAACCTAGGTTCAGCCCAACTCTAGCCATCAGATCTCAACAGTTTACTCCATCTGTTTAAGTCTGTATTTTTACCTGTGAAGTAAAGAATTTTGGCCATCTCTAGGTCCAGAAATTGGAACTTGGCCAAGTCCCACAGCAAGTTAGTGACAAGGCTGAAAATAGGTCTACGGTCTTCTGCCTCCA
This sequence comes from Panthera onca, assembly GCF_046562875.1. Taxonomy (NCBI): domain Eukaryota; kingdom Metazoa; phylum Chordata; class Mammalia; order Carnivora; family Felidae; genus Panthera; species Panthera onca. The sequence goes on from NC_138346.1 coordinate 181,338,100, forward strand.
ATAAAGCTAACATTTGAATTTCTTTTCATTCCATTCCACTTTGTTTTTATTGTAGTAAAATATATACAACAGAAATTTGCCTTTGTAACCATTTCTAAGTGTACAATTCAGTGGCATTAATTATATTCACAATGTTGTGCAGCCATCACCACTATTTCCAAAGTTGTTCATCACCTCAAGTGAATCTTTCCAGTCCATTTTCATGTTTGTATAATATCTAGTATTCTACAAACTCTTCAGTCATTTTGACTTGGAAAATGTATGCTTTTCAAATATATTATTTACTTGTATGTCTTTTGTAAATGCTTCTAATAGCCTTAATTCATAACCTACAAAGGAGGCAATTTGGGTATTTGATACCCATGAGCCCTTCAGTAAAAAACAAATTACATTTCTTTTCTATGTGGTTACCTATCAGTTTACTAATATGTCATTAAGGTGGGATTTCTTTTAATTAATTGCTTATTGGGCTAATATTAAGAAAATGAAAAATATGTGATTCTATTGTTCAAGCATCAGGCTTGGTTAATAAAGGGCAATAACTTTTTGATGAGTTTCTAGAAAGCAGCAGCTTCTTTCTAGTCTCTCCCTGCCCCACTCTCCACAGTCCTTTCTGTTACACACTTTGACACCTGATTTTTTCCCTCTTTAGGCCATTCGACTCTCCTTAGAGCAGGCCCTGCCTCCAGAGCCAAAGGAAGAAAATGCTGAACCTGTGAGCAAACTGCGGATCCGGACCCCCAGTGGCGAGTTCCTTGAGCGGCGGTTCCTGGCCAGCAATAAGCTCCAGATTGTCTTTGATTTTGTAGCTTCCAAAGGATTTCCATGGGGCGAGTTCAAGTTACTGAGTACCTTTCCAAGGAGAGACGTAAGTTCACATGCCTATTTTAGGAAATATGTCCAGTGGGAGATATCCCATCATTAGGGTTGGACAAAGTAGTCCAAGAAAAGTCCAATGGTACAGCCTACTACAAGACCACAAGCCTAGGAGTACTTTGTTGCACACACCATTCTCTTCTCAGCCTTTGGAGGAGGTATGTCTTCCCAAGCCAACAGACATGTCCCAGGAGCCTATGTGAGAAATTAGGTACTAAATCTTTCTTCCTTCCTAGCTATTTCCCCTATTCAAGCATCTGTATGCAGACTCAAGATCTTTCCCAAGATCTCATCTCTATATACCTCAGAGTAGATCTGAGAATTGTGTGCTTATCAGCTTAACAGTTTGATCAGGGTCAACGATTATAGGTTCACTAGAACAAGTCATGCTAAACCAAGAGTTTTTTGTGATTTGACAGTTTTTGCTATCCTGGAAAGTCACAGAGAATGACTTATACTCATTATGTATCTGTATTTCAGCAAAGTATTTGATAGTCTCTAATGTATTCTGGGGCAAAATAGAGAGATGTAACTCTATACTTAGGTAGTCTCATTGCTGACTAAATGGTGGTGTCCAGAAAGTGACAGCTAGAGTAGACCAGGAAGTTCTATATTCAATCCTTTATTATTCACCATGCTTTTAAGACTTTATCAGATTTATAGATTATGAAAAACAAGATTTAAAAAAAACCTTAAAATACTAAAACAATAGACAAAAATAAACCTATAGAAATTTTACAGAAATATTTAGAGATAGATTCCCACATTAGATTTAGAAAATTAATTACTCATGTTTGGGCTGGAAAGACCATGCCTTAGCAGAAGTTATTGTTGAATTGAGCTGAATAAGCATTAATGTGTTGTGGCTGCTAACAAAATGCTAGATGCATTTTTAGAGGTATAATCCCAACAAGAAGATAATTTAATGGTCCTGTTCAGCTGTGTACAAAATAAACTCCCCCTAAAACAGTCCTTAGACTCCATGCTGAAGCCTGAAGAAAAAAGAGCATGTCTAGAGCAGAGCTGATCGGAAGATGAGGGAACTGGAAATCCTGTCATTTGAGGAACATTTCCTCTGGAGATGGAAAGGCTATGGGAGACATGATTGTTGTCTTCAGTTACTTGAAGGGCTGCCATGAAAAAGAGAGATCTTACTTTGTAAGGCTCCAAAGACGTTACTGGGACCAGTGATTTCAAAGTTACAGGAGATGAATTTGGCCCCATATAGGGAAGTATTTTCTAAGAAGGGAATATCTTGGGTCATGAAGTAGTGATTTTCCTGTCATTGGAGATAACCATGCACTACTGAATGATCCCTTTCCAGCATTACTGGACATACATGGGGAAGGATTCATTCCTGATGTTCCTACTTTAACTGGGATAGGGCTTAGACTAGCTTACCTCTAGGATACATAGTAAATCTTAATATTCTTTGATTCCATTTTGATCCAATAATGTAAACTCTAATAACTTAGACTTCATCTAAAACACAAAAGCAAGAATTTAATTAAGGTTCATCTTAGTCCCTCACAGTGGCTGTCAGATTTGCAGAGTAGAGACAGAAACCAGTGGTATATGTTTAGCTCTACCACTCAGCCACAAAATCCCTAGGTGGGATGAGGATCCTACTACTTATATCTCAGCCAAGGACACTGGAATGGACTCCAGGTGCTAGCCATTGGTTCCTCTCTCACTAGCCCCACCTACTGCTCCATTCTCTTCCTCTTTGTTATATATAACACACACAAACACGTCCCAGGGAACACATGCATGTACGTGCTCTGTAGACTGCATGGCCAAGTAAAAAACTACTTTAATTCTGACACTGAAGTTAAATTCTAAGTGTGTGAACACTTAGGAAAGAACCCCTGTCAAGGGGTTCAAGATCAGCCTGGTTCTCATACTTATGTTCTGTGATGAACATCTCTCTTAAAGAACTTATAAAACTTAGGAACTAACTTAGTCCCTCCCAGCTCTTGTTTGTTTGTTTGCTTGTTTAAATTTAAGTATAATTAACATATAACCTTATATCAGTTTCAAGTGTACAATATAATGATTCAATATTTGTGAACATTGCGAAATGATAGCCACAGTAGGTTTAGCTAATATCCATCATCACATATAGTTACAATTTTTTTTTCCCTTGTGATGAGGACTTCTAAAATCCCAACCCTTGGTTTTAAGGCACTCCTCTTCTGGGCCTTTCATCTGAAAGTGAAAGTACTAAAGGAGAGAAAGTCTAAGGAGCTGCTGGCTTTTAAAATTAAACTTTTTTTTTTTCCAATTAATTTTTAAACCCAATTACTGGGAGTAGCGTGGGGGGAACAATCTCTAAAAAAAATTTTTTTAATTTTTTAATTTATTTTTGAGAGAGACAGACATAGGAGCAGGGGAGGGGCAGAGAGAGAGGGAGACACAGAATCCGAAGCAGGCTCCAGGCTCTGAGCTGTCACCACAGAGCCCAACGCGAGGCTCAAACCCACAAACCATGAGATCATGACCTGAGCCGAAGTTGGACGCTTAACCAACTGAGCCACCCAGGCACCCCTTTTTATTTTAATGGTTTTTTTTTAGTTATTTTTGAGAGAGAGAGAGAGGAACAATTTCTAAAAAGGCTGAGTTTTATGGTTAGTATTAATGACTATATGGTAGAAATGTACAAAGTTGCTGTTGTAAATAAGCAAGGGAACTGTGAAGTGAAATGCAGAGGTTTTTGGGCCTGCTATCTGCCCACCTTGAGCTCTACTGACTGAACACTCAGCCTTTTCAGTACAGACTATGTTAACTATGGATTTGCCCTAAATCGAGGGTCAGTCACCTAGTTTTAGAGAAAATTTACTCTTTTTTTAATGTTTATTTATTTATTTTGAGATGGGGGGGGGGGGGAGAGTGCAAAGGGTAGGGACAGAGAGAGAGGGAGAGAGAGAATCCCAAGCAGGTTCCATGCCCAGTGCAGAGCTCGACCCAACACAGGGCTTGATCTCACAACTGTGAGATCATGACCTGAGCCAAAATTAAGAGTCAGATGCTCAACTGACTGAGCCACCCAAGCTCCCCAAGAAAATTTGCTCTTCATTTAGATCTCAAGCATTCACTCTTTACACTGCTGAAGAATGCTATTCAATCTCATTAACAGGCTCTTCTAATGTTCCTTTCATACCTAACCCCATTTCTATCTCAAACCCTATCCCAAGGCCAGTTTAGATCAAGTTGGGCCCAGCTCCCCAGAGGAAAAGTTTAACCAGAGGCTTGCTTCTGTAAGAGGATTTTTAAAACCCTATTCTGATCATTCCCTTTCTTGTTTAAAACAAATAAACAAACAAACAAACAGAAAACCTCATTAATAGTTCCTTATGGACCTAGGATAAGGATAGACCCATTAGAATGTTTTCAAAAACTCTCCACAATCTGACCCATACCTACCATTCCCACCTTAAGCTTTGCCTTTCATTACTTATTTCCATCACCAGGAGATAATGAGATGCTCACTATTCACAAAAGACACGAGACTCTCTTGTTTCTCTGCTTCTGTATACTCTGTTCTCTTTTCTTTGAATATCCACTCTCCCCACTTTTCCTGGCTTGTTTGAGGTCATCTTTTAATGCCCAGCTCAAATGTCATCAATGCTGTCTCAGAAGCCCTCCCCTTCTCCCAGGCTCCTCAGCTCTGTACCCATTGCAGTTTGTACATCCCTCTCTCATATCACTTTTCCTGTTGTCCTATGATTTCTTACAAAGGCTGTCCATATCATGTTCATGTCTATCTCCCCTGAAGTTCCCAGAATGGTACCTCACACATAACCATTTACTTGCTGTTGTGAAATGTTAATGATCTCAGTCTGTTCCTAAATCTCTGATTCCAGAGTGAACTAGAGAAGCTGTTCCAAATAAGAACAGATGCCATAGGCCCACCCAGATTCCAGACCCAGACCTAAACCCAGAAAGCCCACCCAGGACTCACTAGACCTCCTAGAGCCAGGGGGAGGTGAGAGTTAATAGCCCTTCATCCTTTTCTAAATGCTCTTTCAAGTCAAATGACTAGTGTTTTTGCAAGGCTATTCTGTAACAGCCATCTGTGTCTGCAAGGATTAGGATCTAATTTGTAAAAGTCATCTTAAATTACAACCAAACTAAAGACTGTTAAAAAGCACATCTTAAGACCTCACCTCTTTAATAACAAATAACATAAGACTTAACTCCAGGAGTCTTATTGTGTCTTCAACCTTTTCTCCACAAAGCAGAGACTGATTTCTCACCATAGGATGGTAAACGTTCTTCTGTGCCCCCACCCTCCAATCAAAACAATACTTCATGTTAAGATTTCCCAGCTGTCCAACTATTTACTAAATGTCTGGTGGGTATGCCACTGAATTAAAGCACTGTGGGACAAGCAAAATAGCAGCAGACACAGGCCTTTCCCAGCAAAGCTGATTGTCAAGGTGCTGGGAACATTGAGTTATTTGATTTTTGTTGTTGTTTTGCTTTCTGTTTTGCTCATAACAGTTACCAAGAGAAGAAGTATTCACTACCAGAGCTTTGGTCATTAAGCCATACCTCTTGGATGTGTTAGAGCCATGTGAACATCAGTGGCCCATTTGCTTACTTGGGCATTGCAAGCTAGTTGGTAGTGACATAGTTGAGTCCTAAAGTTAAGGAATGATCTAACCCCTACTACTTACTACTACTACTTACTACTCCCCCTGCCTCAGAGTCAGTAAGGGGCCCCTGCCATCTTCTCAGTTCCCCTCTGGACCTACTGGGTACTGGCCCAGTGCCACTCAGTGTGAGGTTGTCAATATCCCCCAACCTTCCTCTTTCCTTTTCTCTCCTTCTTTCCCACCCGTCCTGTTCTTTCCAATCCCATTTTACTCTTTTTATTCTCCTCCCTTCTTTCCACTCTTCCTGCCTCCTTTTCTTTTTATACCATAACTCTTTCCCATTACTGTCTCCTCTGTTTTCCTTCTTTTGCCAACTCAGAGAAGCTCCAGCTGCAACTGGAAAGTGTGGTCTTTCTGTTTATAATATGACTGGAGAATACTAGGAAAGGAGGATGGTAATGGCAGATTGGCTTCAGGACTGGTGCCCTGTGTTCCTTGTCACTTATGTAATCACACAGCCCTCATTCTTGCTCTGAGAGCATTTCTTCCTCCAGACCTATAGATATGAACTCCCCAAACAGACAAACATGGGTACATTCAGAAATATAGTATCAGACATTTTATATTCTAAAACAAAGTAATGAATGTATTTGTATTTTTCTCCTGCTTTCTAGTTTTTCCCCATCCATAAGTATAACTTATAATTTTTTTTCTTTCTCTTTCTAATGTTTAAAGGAACAAGACAGTGAATATAAACAAGCTTCTAGTGGAGTAGGCCCTTAGTTAGTAAAGGTTTGTTTAAATTAACTTTGTGGGGGGAACACCTTACAAATTTAGGGTATGCAGATTCCTTCCTCTGTTACCCATCCACCTTTATTACATTAAGCATTAAGCTCAGTGCTGGAAACACAGGAGTGGAAAATAATGACATAATTCTTGCCCTTGTAGAACTTACAGTCTGTATCCACAAATTACTGCTGGATGATGTTTGACTTTATCGATAACACAAGGATATCCTTTTTGCCAACATAAGGAAATAGAAGTAGTTTAATTTGTATTTCGTTCATGTATTTGTTCTTCCATATGACAAAACATTTGCTGAGCAGCTACTCTGCCAACCTCCATACCAGATGCTAATGATACAGAAATAAAAAATTGTTACTGACCTTGAAGAGTTCATATTCTAGTGAAAACACACATAAAGCAAATTGCATTACAAATTATACCTACAGTTGGAAAGACAGGTAATTTCACCCTGCAGTGGTAAGGGAAGGCATTAGAAAGGAAATAAATTTGAACTGAGTCTTGCAGAGAGATATGTTGGCTGAGTAGAAACAGAGCATAGTTAAAAATAAAAGTTTTGGTTGCAGTTCGACCTGTATCTGAATCCCACTCCATCAGATACCTGCTGTGTGACACTGAGCAACTTACTTGACCATGCTGAATGTTTATTTCTTCACCTTTCTTTCTTTGAAAGAAAAATAATAACATCTATCTCGAGAGTTGTGGAAAGAATTAAATACGAGAATGTAAACTGTCCCTACCACATAGTAAATAGTATCTGCTGTAATTACCTTAAGTGGAGAGAAGCAGAAGAGGTAGGAAAGGCTTACAGCTAAAGAAAGCATGGTAGCAATGAATTCTTTCTTTAGAGCAATGATGGATACTTATGTTAAAAATACCCAAATGCTCTAAACCAGACAAAATAATGTATCATTACATTACATTGGAATCGTTACTATATTTGAAAAGGATCTCAGAGATATCAAAGCAATGCTGTCATGTTACAGATGGAAGAATCAAAGCATAATAAAATGATGCACTTTACTTATGTCACATGATCAATTATAAAAGCAGAGCCAACACTAAAACCCAAGTTTTCTTATGGCCATTGCTTTTTAAGATCACTGGCTTTTTGGAGCACCTGGGTGGCTCAGGTAGTTGAGCTTCCACCTTCGGCTCAGGTCATGATCTTATGGTACATGAGTTCAAGCCCCACATCAGGCTCTGTGCTGACAGCTCAGAGCCTGCAGCCTGCTTCAGATTCTGTGTCTCCCTCTCTCTCTGCCCCTCCCCTTCTTTTTTTTTTTTAATTTTATTTTTTATTTTTTTAAGTTTACATCCAAATTAGTTAGCATATAGTGCAACAATGATTTCAGGAGTAGATTCCTTAGTGCCCCTTACCCATTTATCCCATCGCTCCTCCCACAACCCCTCCCGTAACCCTCAGTTTGTTCTCCATATTTATGAGTCTTCTGTTTTGTCCCCCTCCCTGTTTTTATATTATTTTTGTTTCCTTTCCCTTATGTTCATCTGTTTTGTCGCTTAAAGTTCTCATATGAGTGAAGTCATAGATTTTTGTCTTTCTCTGACTAATTTCACTTAGCATAATACCCTCCAGTTCCATCCACATAGTTGCAAATGGCAAGATTTCATTCTTTTTGATTGCCGAGTAAAACTCCATTGTATATATATACCACATCTTCTTTATCCATTCATCCATCAGTGGACATTTGGGCTCTTTCCATACTTTGGCTATTGTTGATAGTGCTGCTATAAACATGGGGGTGCATGTGTCCCTTCGAAACAGCACACCTGTATCCCATGGATAAATGCCTAGTAGTGCAATTGCTGGGTCATAGGGTAGTTCTATTTTGAGTTTTTTGAGGAACCTCCATACTGTTTTCCAGAGTGGTTGTACCAGCTTGCATTGCCACCAACAATGCAAAAGAGATCCTCTTTCTCCGCATCCTCGCCAACATCTATTGTTGCCTGAGTTGTTAATGTTAGCCATTCTGACAGGTGTAAGGTGGTATCTCATTGTGGTTTTAATGTGTATTTCCCTGATGATGAGTGATGTTGAGCATTTTTTCATGTGTCGGTTGGCCATCTGGATGTCTTCTTTGGAGAAGTATCTATTCATGTCTTTTGCCCATTTCTTCACTGGATTATTTGTTTTTTGGGTGTTGAGTTTGATAAGTTCTTTATAGATTTTGGATACTAACCCTTTATCTGATATGTCATTTGCAAATATCTTCTCCCATTCTGTCAGTTGCCTTTTAGTTTTGCTGATTGTTTCCTTTGCTGTGCAGAAGCTTTTTATTTTGAGGAGGTCCCAGTAGTTCATTTTTTGCTTTTGTTGCCCTTGCCTCCGGAGACATGTTGAGTAAGAAGTTGCTGCAGCCAAGGTCAAAGAGGTTTTTGCCTGCTTTCTCCTCGAGGATTTTGATGGCTTTCTGTCTTACATTTAGGTCTTTCATCCATTTTGAGGTTTTTTTGTGTGTATGGTGTCAGAAAGTGGTCCAGGTTCATTCTTCTGCATGTCGCTGTCCAGTTTTCCCAGCACCACTTGCTGAAGAGACTGTCTTTATTCCACTGGATATTCTTTCCTGCTTTGTCAAAGATTAGTTAGCCATACGTTTGTGGGTCCATTTCTGGGTTCTCTATCTGTTCCATTGATCTGAGTGTCTGTTCTTGTGCCAGTACCATACTGTCTTGATGATTACAGCTTTGTAGTACAGCTTGAGGTCCAGGATTGTGATGCCTCCTGCTTTGGTTTTCTTTTTCAAAACCGCTTTGGCTATTCGGGGTCTTTTCTGTTTCCATACAAATTTTAGGATTATTTGTTCTAGCTCTGTGAAGAATGCTGGTGTTATTTTGATAGGGATTGCTTTGAATATGTAGATTGCTTTGGGTAGTATCGACATTTTAACTATTTGTTCTTCCTATCCAGGAGCATGGAATCTTTTTCCATTTTTTTGTTTCTTCTTCAGTTTCTTTCATAAGCTTTCTATAGTTTTCAGTGTATAGATTTTTCACCTCTTTGATTAGATTTATTCGTAGGTATTTTATGTTTTTTTGTGCACTACCCCTCCCCTTTTTGAGCCTTATCTGTCTATCCCTCTCTCTCAAAAATAAATAAACATTAAAAAAAAATTTTTTTTAACCCTCCAGTGGTTTTAATGGCCTAGCAGAGAAAGTCCAAACTCCTTACCGAAGCATACACAATCTCACACCATCTCCTCTTCCTGCTCATTTCTTCTCCCCTGCTCCCCACCTCCCATGCGGTTACTTCCCTACCACATTCATCTCATCCTTAAGCCACAAAAAACTGCTTGCCTGAGAGAAACCAACAGGTGTCACTCAGGTGCAAAATGCACTCACAGAGCTACCTTATCCCTTTTCTCGTCAGCTTTGGGAGGCAGCAAGGCAGTCATTGTTAGTGCCAGTTAGAGAAAGTGGGGGCCTCAGGTACAATGGCTTGCTTGAGAGCATACATCCAGTTCATGACCACTGAGGACTAGAGACGAGGCCTCTCAATTGCTTTATTTCCAAAAGTGATGTTGTAAGGAAAGATGCTTGTGGCATATTTTGACCACAGGACGCTTGAATTTATAGGTTGAAGTCATCTGCTAAACTGTTCATATAATATTTACAGAAAAAAAACTAAATAACAAAATATTTAAAAGAATAATATAGTTACTTCTAAATAGGTCTATATGTGAAACTAATCTGGTATATTAGCAGTCTAATTAAAGGGAGAAAATACTATTTCTAGCAAGAGTGGTTTATATTTCTTCAGGTTAGTCATTTTGTTTAAGAAATGTATTATTTTCTTTTTTTTTGAAATGTATTATTTTCTAAATTATAAGTTTTGTTTTTAAGTAATGAGATGAAGCATCCTATGCCTTAACAATGCCTTACACATTGACTCAGTCTGAAAACTCATAGTTCTTAGGTGTCTGTGCTTGATTGTTGGAATAATTAAGGAGATGGAATAGAGAAAGGCAATGATATAGAGGAAGGAACATTGGGCTTGGAATCAAAAGATCATTTATTAGCTGTACAACCTTGAACAAGGCACACCCCCTTTCTAAAGCTCAGTTGTCTTGAAACAGAAGCAATAAATTCTGCTTCTCCCAGGACCATATCATGGCTCAAATAAGGCAATGTATATAAAAGTGTTTTATAAACTGTGAGATATGAAATATTAAAAGTGATAATGATCATGATGATTATCCAATAGCCAAATGTTCAGCATAATTTTTTTTAAATAATAGTATTTATTGAGGTTTTACTATACTAGGCACTAATCTAAGTACCCTATATGCATTATCTCATTTAATCCTAAAAACTATTCTGAAGGTAAACATTCATCCTGTCCTCACTGAGATGGGGAAATTCAGGCACAAAAGAGGTTAAGTAACTTGCCCAATGTCATAGTAAATATCAGAACCAGAAACAAACCTAAGTGTGTGACTCTAGAGTCTGCTCCTAATCCCTATGCTATCATGCCTCCTGATTTATTCCAAGGAAGTAGTTTGTCATCTAAAAAAATACTTTAAATGTGTAAATGAAACTCAGTTTTACACATTTGAAAAGATTTCATCATCTCTGATTTTTCATATTGTCTTTGTAATTCCTATTCCAAAGTCACAGCCAGATAAAGTATATACTTAGTTGTATTTCACACTCTGTTTACCAGAAAACTTTTATTTTTCTAGACACTGTTAAGTGCCAAGGAATAAGGCATGGTCCTTGCCTTTGAGAATACCTGGGTTTCTCATACAAAAATAATCCCCATAATGCAGTTCATGCAGTGAGTTCATTCTAAGAGTAGTTAGACAAAAAGGGCAACAGAAGTTAAAGTTGACCAAGATGCATGCTGACCTGGGTGATCAGGAAAGGCTTTGTATAGCAGATAAACAAAACTTTTGAGATGGATAGGGTTTTTGGTGGACTGGTAAGAGGAGAACATTCTCCAGCAGCCAGGACAGCTTGAAGAAAGAAGCTAATGTTGGAAAGCACAAGGCATGGCTAGATAGTGGCGTGCAAACTAGATTAGTTGAAAAATGGGGTTTGTATATAGTCAAGTTCTAGGAAAAGGCTAAAGGGGAATTGTATTAAACCCAGAATACCAGGCAAGAGAACTTGGCTTTATTTCATGTAAATTTGCTGAGCAAGGTAGTGACATGGTCATCATGGTATCATCAAAGTAAGAATAATTACCTGTACGTTACTCCATAATTTGTAAATTCACATTGCCTGGCACATTGTAGGTGCTCAATAAATGTCAGTCCTCTAATCTCTTCTCTATCTGCCCTCATTATCTAGGTGATCTCAGTCTTGTAGCTTTAAATGTCATATATACAGTTACAACTCCAAAGGTGTATATCTCCAGCCCAGGCTCTCTCCTGAACTCCAGATATTTATACATACAACTGCCTACTCAGCACCTCCACTTCATGTCTGGTTGACATTTCAAATTAAACATAGTCAAAACTAAACTCCTGATCCCTCCCCTCACCCAAATCTGCTCCTGTCATAGTCTTCCTCGTCTCATTAAATGGCAATTTCATTCCCCCCTTTTTTTTTCAGGCCAGAAACCTTGGAGTCCTGCTTGACTCTTCTTTCTCTCATTTCTCCATCCAACTCACAAGCAAATTCTGTTGGTTTTATCTTCAAAATATATCAGAATCTACTTCTCATTGACTCTACAACTAACCCTAGGCCAAGCCACTATAATCCCTTGTCCATATTATTGCAGTAATGTCTTAACTGGCTGCTCTGCCTCAACCCATGCACCACCCACCCTACCCCTTCATTTTCTTTTTCTGAAAAACCAAGAGACTTTTTAAAAAATATATAAGGCAAACCACATCACTTCTTTTCTCCAACCCTGTAATAGTTCCCCATCTAGTTCTGAATTTTTGAAAGGCCCTCCCTGATGTGACTCCCTGGTATATTTCTCTGACCCCACTCAATTTTTTCAAGTCGTCTTGGCATCCTTACTATTTGTGAAACACAACAAAACATTTTCTCACTTCAGGGCCTTGCACTTACACTTTCTTCCTCTAGAAATATATATTGCTCATGCCCTTATGTTCTTCAAGTCCCTACTCAAATGATGCCTTTTCATTGAGGCCCTTTCTGACCAACCCATATAAAACAACAGCCTTCCTTCCCTCCTTTCAGCAACCCCTCTTTCTTTTTTTTTTTTTTTAATTTTTTTCCAACGTTTTTAATTTATTTTTGGGACAGAGAGAGAGCATGAACGGGGGAGGGGCAGAGAGAGAGGGAGACACAGAATCGGAAACAGGCTCCAGGCTCCGAGCCATCAGCCCAGAGCCTGACGCGGGGCTCGAACTCACGGACCGCGAGATCGTGACCTGGCTGAAGTCGGACGCTTAACCGACTGCGCCACCCAGGCGCCCCAGCAACCCCTCTCTTTCTAAATGACAACCGTTAGGCTATCTACCAGTTATTGAGTTCCCACTGTCTATCAGTAACTATGCTATGCACTTTACAGGTATCCTCTAATTGAATCCTTACAACCAGCTTATGAAATTGGTATTAACTTTATAGTTGAAAAAATTAAAGGCACAAAAAGCAGATTTCAAACCCATGTCCGAAATCTATTATACCAAGCAAATATTCCCATTTACAGATACAGGAACTGAAACTTGTAAGTTAAGTGTTTCGACCAAGATCACATAGCCAGGAAGTAGAAATTAAATATCAAGGTACTGATTCTTTCCATTCTATCTCACTGGAAGCCTGGAAAAATGAATTGACATAAAGAAAGACTAAAGCCAGAAGAATAGTCAAGGGATGCTGCAGTACTTAAAATGAGATTGATAAAAATGCAGCCAAGCAGGGGGAGATTAGAGAGATGCTTAAACATAGTCTCCTAACACCTGGACTAAGTATTTTGATAAATGGTTCGATAGTTTCTCCTATGTCATCTTTACTTGGGGTCAGAGAGATGTTGGTTCTAATGCTGGCGCTTGCATCTATTTGCTGAGGTACATTAAGTACATTATTTCTCTTTGCTATATTTCAGTTACTTCATCTTTCAAGTGAGGATAATGTCATGTGTCCTCACTAATATATTGTGATAATGAGATCAAAAGTGATAATGAAAACACCTGGTAAAGGGCAGAGGTCCATGCTGCTTGATTTGGTAATGCTGAGTTCCTTTTATCCATTTCCAGCAAGTCACTGCTTTTGCCCTGTCTCTAACCTTTAAAAAATAAGTTTTTACACACATTCCTCATTCCTAATATGAGGGTGACCTGCATCTTGTGACTTGTCTCTTCCTTGGAAGGAAGTCCATTATTTATTACAGCCCCTCTAGTGCAGGAAAAAAATGTGTTCTGAGTATTGACAATCATGACAGGGAGACAGCATGATGATATAAAGAACCAGTTATTAGGTAGACCTTGGGCGAGGCACATAGCCTCTCTAAACTTGTTTCTTCACCTGTAAAAGACAGACAATGATAGCCACATATGAGGTGATGTAGAATTAAGAGAGGTGATTTGAAGGCAAGGACATAACACATGGTAGGTACTCAGGACATATGATCCTTTAAGATGTATAGACCTTGTGATCGCAAGAAATAACACCACTCACCAGCTGGACATGACCTTGGCAAGGCACTGTGTGCAGGATGAAACCACACCATCTCGCTTTCAGCATACTTTCCTTTAAGTGAGCATATTCTCTCTTCCTTCCTTCATGTTACTGTTGCCAGAAAGCAGAATCGTCCTGAGATTACATGGAAACATAACTAAACACCAAAGAGGTTTGCAGTGAAATGTACTGGCACAATTTCCTGCTTACCTTCAAGAGGAATTGGGTCTGAGCCTTCCAAAAGTGGGTGAATCTCTGATGTGAAAGTTTTCTTTGAAATTTTTGTGGCTGATTTGGTGACCTCTTCAGTTCTTACAGCCTTTTCTACCTCTCAGTCAGACAGGGGAATAAATAATTATTAATATCCTACTCTGTGCCAGAACCTGTGCCAGACACTTCAGAAAGTATTCTCTCATTTAATCTTTATACAAACCCTAAGGCATAGATAGTAGCCCCATTTTACAAATAGAACAGCTGTGGCTAAGAGATGTTAAGCAATATTTCCAAGATCACATACATAATAACTGACATAATTGTGAATGAAACATCCAAAGTGTATGCTTTTTCATACAATGTGTCAGGGGTTCCCAAGACCACCTGTAGGTCTGATGATTTCCTAAGAGGACTCACAAGACTAAGCATGTAGTCATACTCATGGCTGTGATACAAACCAAAATCAACAAAGAGGAAAGGCACATGGGGAGAAGTCCAGGGGAAACCAGGCACAAGTTTCCAAGGGTCCTTTCCCAGGACAGTCATACAGAATGAGCTTATTTCCTCCAGCAGTGATTTGAGACAACACATGTGAAGTGTTGTCAGGCAAAGAAGCTTATTAGGGACTTTGTACCCAAGGTTTTCAATTGAGACCTGATCACAAAGGCAGGTACCCTCCACTGAGGTACGAGAATTCCAGAAGAAAAGTAGGTATTCAACACAAGCTATGTAGTTTGCACAGTGTAGACTTATTGAACCATACCAGTTCTGGGAATGTTGGGAACCCTCCTGAAAACCAAGTTCCTGGACACCAGCCAAAGGCCAACCTTAAAAGCAAGGCTTTCAAAGAATATCAGTCTTTTCTACATATATCACCCCCTTTACTCTTGACCAAGACATTTTTACAGAAAAGTAAGAGCAACTTGCAGTATGGGTCTCAGTTATGCTTTTTAGAGGTCCTGGACTCCACCAGTTAAAACAAATCCGGGGCACCTGGGGGGCTCAGTCAGTTAAGCGTCTGACTTCGGCTCAGGTCATGATCTCACAGTTCATGAGTTTGAGCACCGCATGGGGCTCTGTGCCAACAGCTCAGAGCCTGGAGCCTTCTTTGGATTCTGTGTCTCCCTCTCTCTCTCTGCCCCTCACCCACTCACACTCTGTCTCTGTTTCTCAAAAATAAATAAATGTTTAAAAAAATAACATTGAATTAAAAAAACAAATCCTATTAATCATTAAAGTCCATCTTAGAAAGTAAGGTGGCTTCCTCCTTAAGTTTCTATATTAACCTTTTTTTTTAAAACCTGGCCCAAGGCATCAATTCAGGGATAGCACAATTCTAAGTTGAAGCTGACCTGAACACCTTCCAGGGCTGAAGCAGTGTCTTAATATCAGGGTACACACAAGAAGTACAATCCCAGAGAGCATACATGATACCCCTGGAAACAAAATCTATAATTAATTGTTAGAGCACCCCGAGCAGGACATGCATTAGGCCCAGTGTGGTACCTGCCCCCCACTTGGGTTCTCAGTCAGTCCAAACAATTTAGTTCGGTCCTTGGTTTCAGAGGGACTGCCTAAAGCAGGCAGTCTCAAATAAATTTGCTTGTCCATGATACCAGTTTATCTGCCTCATGAGTGTACATGACTTCTGAAGGTGTTTTGTGTGAAAGTGATGGTGGTGGGGCTACTGCCTTCTGTCTCTTAGTCACCACTGTCATTTGTGATTGTAGACTCAACATTGAGTTTGAATTAAAAGTACTTGCAACAGCCTGGAAAGCCAGCATGGAGAGTTTTCCTTCAGGAAGAGAGGAAAGTTTCCAGGAATAGTTTTGAAAAGCAAACATTTTAATGCCTTCCTCCCTCCCCTACACCTCCCCAGGTGCCAGGGTTTTGTTTTGTGTTTTCTCCTTTGTTACAAAATCAGTATATCCTATATTTAGCAATCATAATTTTATTTATTTTTTATTTTTAATGTTTATTTATTTTTGAGAGAGACAGAGTGCAAGCATGGGAAGGGCAGAGAAAGGGAGACACAGAATCTGAAGCAGGCTCCAGGCTCTGAGCTGTCAGCACAGAGCCTGATGTGGGGCTCAAACTCACAAGCCACAAGATCATGACTTGAGCCGAAGTAGGACACTTAACCACCTGAGCCACCCAGGCACCCCTATAGAAAATCATGTTTATACAACTTCACCAGAAAGACCCATCATGTTTAGGAATTGGTCAGGTCAAAATCCTGAATTACAAAAAATTTTCTAAATGAGTTTACATAACCTCCCACCCCTTTTGTCCTGTTCATTTATCTGGTGAGCAGCCTAGAAAAAAATCAATCCCTTTTTGAGCACAGCAGCATTTAAAAATCCAGATTGTCTTTCTAAGGTATGCACCAGAGGAAAGGTTAAAAAATAGAGTCAAGCTATTTATTAGTCTGTTGTTGCAAACTGCAACTAATCTGGGAAGTTAAACACAAGTCAACCATAGTAAGACATCCCCCAAAGGAAGTTGAGTCTGGTCTGTCAGTAATGGGCAGAGGAGTCACACTCCTCGTGGTGTGCCCTACCCCAATTTGCAGCTTTTGTCAGGAATCACAAATTAGGAATGCAGTCATTCTCTATACCAAATATAAGCCAATCAGCAGCTTGATTTTAGATGGTCCTATCAAAAAACAAACCCTTTCCTATGGGCATTTGTATGTGACCCAGATGATACAGATAATACTCATGATATTTTCAAAATTTCAGGTCCCTAAAAGGGGTATCCTAAATTTACAACAGTCACAGAGTCAAAGTCCTGTTCATTGAGCCTCTGCTTGCTTTCATTTCACCACTGCACATTCTGATGCCAAAACAGCTCACAACAGACAGTGTCAGGTTTTTATTTAAAGTCAAGTCTAGACAATTAGAATCTGTGGACTTAGGAGTCCCAAAAGAAGCCAGCAACTTTTCTTCAGCAGCAGCAAAGACAAGATGATGCAGGACCAGGCAGCAGTGTTCTAAGTTCAAGTAACAAGCAAGGCTTTCCTAAGCCCTTTTGGTATTGTCCAAATTTACGTACTCAAAAATATGCACACCACACTGGAAAATCACCAGCCTCCAAAGACCAGAGACCTAATTGTATACAAGCTCATTAGCAAACTAAAAGTGGGGTTTTTTTTAATTCTTTTCAATATTTATTTTTGAGAGAGACAGCGTGTGAGCAGGGGAGGGGCAGAAAGGGAGACACAGAAACTGAAGCAGGCTCCAGGCTCTGAGCTGTCAGCACAGAGCCTGATGTGGGGCTCAAACCCACAGACTGTGAGATCATGACCTGAGCTGAAGTCTGGCACTTAACCAACTGGGCACCCAGGGGCCCCAAAAATATATTTTTTTTAATTCCCAAGGTGTATCTCTATCTGGAAATTGCTTTTCTTTCCAATGTTATCTCCCTTTTTCTAGAGGCTTCAATAAGCAAAAATCCTTAGTTCTGGAGATTTGTTCTGTTTCCAGTACTCAGAGTTTAAATGCTAACCCACTCGCCAGTGGCAAAATCAAGGAAGTGGTGTTCTACTAACAATTTGCAGCTTTCATTGGGATGATACCTCTAGCATTTATGAAGTTAGAAGTATGTAATGTTTTATATCCATTTTTTACCATATATCCAAATACAGTAGCCACAAAACCATTTTTTTAATCCTTCTCTTCCCCCCTCCCCCCCCACCTCTTTCTCATAGAAAATTTATTCACCTAGCAGTATATTTAGCATTTACAGGGTTAATATTAAGCTGCTGGGGAAGACCCCTGCTGGAATGCAAGGGAAGTGGGGAAGAGAGCAGTTCTTGGCTGTTGCAGCAACAGACCTAACAACAGCTAAGCTGCAGAAATGGCTGGAGTGTTTTTCTCCCTTTTCCCCCTCTGGTTTATCTAAAATTATGCTCCAGCCCTGAGAACCAATTTAACTCTTTTCTTCCTCCCACCTGAAGGAGAGAACAATAAAAACTTTGCATTTCTGGCCTATGCAAGGCTCACTTTTGGAAATTTTGTTATCCTTTCTCTTGTCACCTAAAAGAGAGAGCAAAGCCAAAGGCCTTACAAGGTTGCACCTTTTTCCTTCACTTTAGTTAGCATAACCAAAACTAGTTAAGGGAACCATGAAGCCAACTCTCCTAGATTAGATCTATCATTTTAAAATACCATAGGTAACTTTTACCTCTCACAACAGATAGCACATGTTTCATACCATGGATGAATGACTTCATATCCACTCAGGCACCAAAGGTTGACCATTCCTTATCCCTTCCAACTTTCTTTATCCAAACAATGCTTTCACCATATTTCACCAAAATCCCACTTCTGACACCAGCTGACACTGTGACTATTCCAAGGTTTGATAATTCCTTAGCAGAACTCATAGGACTGAGCATCCAGTCATATTTATGGCTATGATTTATGGCAGCAAAAAGATACAAAGCAAAATCAGCAAAGAGAAAAGGCACACGGGGCAAAGTCCAACAGAAACCAGGCACAAGCTTCCAAGGGTCCACCTGCAGTAGAGTCACATAGGACATATTTAATTTCCCAAGCAAGGAAGCTTATTAGGGACTCAGTACCCAGGATTTTTAGTTGAGGACTGATCATGTATGTACCCTCTGCAGTGGCATGTCCCAAAATTCCAGAATCCCAGAAGGAAAGCAGGTGTTCAGCAAAAATTATATTGTTTCCACAAACAGTTTGGGCATAGTGAGACACTCTTACCAGTTCTGGGAATAGTGGGAAGCTTCTCCAAACCCAAGTTCCTAAATGCCAGCCAACGGCCAACATTGTAAGCAAGACTTCCGAAAGAATAACTGTCAGGTCTGCTATGTTAACCCTTCTCTGAACATAATTTTATAATTTTTTTTATAATTTTATTTTTTTAATATATTCACATCTCAAATTCATTTCTGGGGATTACTAGTGGATATGTAGGTGGAACTCTGTAAACTGGGAAACTTCTAAGCATTTGACTTTGCCTCTTACCTTCACTTGTAACAGAACTTAGTCCTGTAGTGAAGGGTCAAAGTAGCCTCCAAAGAATACAGTTGATCCTTGAACACCATAGGTGTGTTAGGGGTGCCAACCCCCTGTGCAGTCAGAAATCCACGTATAACTTTTGACTCCCCAAAAACTTATGTACTAATAGCCTACTGTTGACAGGAAGCCTTACCAATAACATCAACAGTAATTTAACACATATTTTGTATGTTATATGTAATATATGTTGTATTCTTGCAATTTAAGTAAGCTAGAGAAAAGAAAAGGTTATTAAGGAGAAAATACATTAATAGTATAGTGCTATATTTATCAAAAAAAAATCTACATATAAGTGAACCTGCTCAGTTCAAACCATTTTGTTCAAGGATCAACTGTACTAATAAGCACCAGTTAACCCTGTATT
This sequence comes from Panthera onca, assembly GCF_046562875.1. Classification (NCBI taxonomy): domain Eukaryota; kingdom Metazoa; phylum Chordata; class Mammalia; order Carnivora; family Felidae; genus Panthera; species Panthera onca. The sequence goes on from NC_138346.1 coordinate 181,357,614, forward strand.
GTCAAAGGAGATTTTCAACAGAACCTGAGAAAAGCACAATCCCTGGAGATTGGCATCTCCTAATTCTAGAGTGCCAACATACTCAATATAAACTTGCCCCAAAATCTGCAGTAGTCTGCTAAGAGCCTCTGCAGTTGTCTTTCAGGGTTCAGCCACTTTCCCTCCCAGAGAGAATACTTTCTTCAAACTGGCTACTTAAAATAAAGGAGAAGTTGTTGGTATTTATTTTTCCTTGCTTGTTTTATAAGCAAATATAAATCAACACTGTAAAGATGATTTATTCAACACTACCTCTTCTTTTCAATCACATTTCAGAAGCATTGTATCCTGAAACAAGAGCATACACAGGCTGTGGAGTCAAATGGACCTGGCCTTGAATTCTGGATCAGCTTTCCATTGAGTGATCTTAGGTTACTTAGTCTCTTAGTAAAAATGGGAGTGTCAATACCTACTTTAAAGGATTTTTGTGAGCATTAAAAGGAAGACAAATGTAAAATATTTAATACATACAGCATATAGTTAGACTCTAATAATAGTAACTGGTATGGTGCTAATGGTTATTATTTCTCTGCCCACCTCTTCTTTCCTATCCTTATTTTTTCTTTTATGTTTTGGTTTCAAGAGGACAGGATCTTGGTCCAATATTAACTGTTTGGAAACTACCAGCTTTCAAGTAAAGATATCAAACAGTGTGCCTTACAGGCCTAATAATAAAAGTTTAAGAGTGGTGTTCAACTAGGAGTATCTAGAGTTTAATATCTGCCTTCTGTTTTACCAAACCAGCAGATTTCTTTCATAGTTGGAAACATTTCTAAATTAGTTTATGGTGTTTTTCCTAGGGTAAGAGACAGGCTTATTTCCTCCTCGAGATTTTTACCTAATTTATGTCAGAGTTCTCCAGGGTCTGCTCTGTGTAAGTTCACTTGGGCAGTATCTGTACTGCATCTTATTTGCCTTTGCACCTCCATTTTCTGGCACTGAGCTTGCACAGGCCTACCACAGAGTAAGGACCCACCAAGATCTGACTATAGGATAGACAGAAGGATGTATGGATGGCACACTATGGTGGGTGTGATGATGATTATGACATGGTCTTGACCTATAAGGCCAAGTCTGGTAGAGGACATAAGGCGGGAAATCACCATAGCAGGCATGGGACACATCTTGCCAAGCTAGGCACAACATGAAGAAGAATACATTGCTTTGGCTGGACAGAAAGGTCTTTGTCAGTAGTACAGATTGTGGTGAGCAATGTATCTGAGGTTAAGAAATTACTGTATTCTTATTTCATTCTGTGGGCTATAGGGAGCTGTTGGTTTTAGAACTGAGAAGTACAGTTTTCATTTTTCACAGTAGTTATGTTGTATAAAGTTGCCACAAACACTGAGTTACCAAATACTCAACATTGTTCCTAAGGTAAATACAGGGTTAAGTTCCTATGAGCCTCTGGTTATAAGTTTTCATCAACCAATCAGTATGTAACTTTGTTTTATGTGTGTTTCTGTTCAAAGACATCTTATTTAATATATAGTGTTTTTAACAATGAATCATGGCCAGCAATACTATAGCCCATGCCTGAAGTTTATCTGGCACACACATTTTCTCCATAAAGCATATCACAGTCTTCTTAAACTTAGGAATACTAGACTGCACTTCAGCAGTATGCTTGGGGGCCATTTGAAACTGCAAAATCACCCCAAAAAGCACAAAAATAAAAAAAAAAAACATGTGACTAAATCTACCACAAGAAGGACATTTGTTTACACTATCAGAGCTGAAACAATAAAACAGAGTATTGCCTTGTTTGACCTTGGTTGGGAACATGTGTATCAGGCAACTCAAAATGTTCACCACTCTGCATGTGTTCTCAAATGACTATGAAAGTACTGCACATGTTGATTTTGGAGTTACAAATAAATGTTAACAAGTAGATTAATTTACAAATTGTAGGATCTGGAATAATGAAGACCAACTATAATATGAGCTGTGTAGCCTTTTAGGAACACTTGCATACTATTTTCAAAAATACTTCTACTCGGGGGCGCCTGGGTGGCTCAGTCCAACTTCAGCTCAGGTCATGATCTCACAGTCTGTGGGTTCAAGCCCTGCCTCAGGCTCTGTGCTGACCACTTGCTCAGAGCCTGGAGCCTGCTTCCGATTCTGTGTCTTCTTCTCTCTCTGCCCCTTCCCTGCTCATGCTTTGTCTCCTTCTGTTTCTCAAAAATAAATAAGTGTAAAAAAAAAAAAAAAATTAAAAAAAAAAAATACTTCTACCCATAACTTAAAGTTAGTCTACATTCATTAATTTGATAAACATTTAACACATGCCTAGTTTTACCAAGTACTTGCTAGGTACTAAAGATACAAAGATGTGACCAAAAGGCCTTATAGATGAATGACCAAATAAAGATATTCAAAGGTCAAAAATGTTGTGATAGTCTATACTGGCTATAGTGGGAACCAAAGGAACAGTAGAGGGTTTAGTTCTACTTGAAGGTCAGTAGAGCTTCACAGAAGAAACAGGATTTGAACAAGTGTTTTTAAAAAGGAACAGCAATAAAAAGAGTATACTCTTGATACGTGAAACAACTTGGATGGATCTCAAGGGCATTATGCTGAGTAGAAAAAGGTAATCTCAAAAGGGTGTACATACTGTATGACTCCATTTATATAACATTCTCGAATTGACAAAATTATAAGGATGGGAAACAAATTAGTGATTGCCAGGGAATAAGGATAGAGGGTGTGGTTGTAGGGTATAGATGTGACTATAAATTTCATAGTTTAATTCTGTATCTTAATCATAGTGGTGGTTACCCGGATCTGCACATGAGATGAAATTGTACATAACCATTCACATACACACCCTCAGATGAATACACATAAGAACTGATAAAATGTGGGGGCACCTGGGTGGCTCAGTCGGTTGAGCCTCCGACTTCAGCTCAGGTCATGATCTCATACTCTGTGAGTTTGAGCCCCGCATCAGGCTCTGTGCTGACAGCTCAGAGCCTGGAGCCTGCTTCAGATTCTGTATCTCCCCCTCTCTCTGCCCCTCCCCTGCTCATGCTCTGTCTCTCTCTGTCTCAAAAATAAATAAAAACATTAAAAAAAAAAAAAGAACTGATAAAATGTGAATAAGGCCTGTAGTCTAGTTAATAGCATGATACCAGTGTCAGTTTCCTGTTTTTTATCACACTATAGTTATATAATATGGTACCATTGGGTGAAGGCTGAGTCAAGGGTACAAAAGACTCTACTATTTTTTTGACATCCTGTGAGTTTATAAGTTTTTCAAAATAAAAAGTTAAAAAAATAAATGGACATTTGCCAAGCAGAAGCATGAACAAAACCATAGGAATATAAGCCAGTATATGTTGGGGAACTGCACACAGTTTTCTGTGATAGAATTTAGGATATGAAGTTGGGCACAGAAAGAATTGAGATAAGAGATGGAAAAATACTGAAGAGTCTTCTATGTATTAATCTAGCAAATATTATTTGAGCACCTCTTATGCACAAGACATTAGAGATATGATAGTGAATAGGCTAGACAATGTTCTTGCCCTCACAAAAAACAACCCCACTGGAAATTTGAACTAGTTAAGGTAGGTGTTAACCCTTGTAATAAAGATGAAATATTTAGGCTTACAGCTGCCATGTGGCTAACACAAATTGACATAGCTAGTAAGTTGCAGAGCAGTGGCTCCACTTAGGTCTTTTGATTCCATATTTTTGCCTTTTTCTTATCGTCTAAAGCTTGTGGATGTTTATTAAGAGGAATTAGAGTAGGGAGAGCCTGGAAAAATGAGACCAGATAGAACTATTGCAGTAGACAAGACAGTAAGCTTTGGAAGTATGAACTAAGAGGGCATCAACAGGGATGAAGAATGGGGCACCTGCGTGGCTCAGTTAAGCAACCAACTCTTGATCTCAGCTGATGTCTTGTTCTCAGAGTCATGAGTTCAAGCTCTGCATTGGGCTCCATACTGGGCATGAAGTCTACTTTAAAAAAAAATAGAGATGAAGAAATGGCAGAATCAGGAGAAAGGAATAATCAATGGGATTTGGTGATTGTCAAACTAGTCAGTGGTGGGGGGTGGGTAGAAAGGAGTTGTGAATGATGAGAAAGATGGTTTCTACCATGTACAGAAATCAAAGAAGACTGCTAAGGAGGCAAATTTCACTTGAGACAGATTTGTTGAGTCTGGGGTACCAGGAGAAAATCTAGGTGGTGCTTTCTATCAGAGGATTTAAACTATGACACTGGCTCTAAACCAGAAAAATGCCCCTGGCAGTGACTAGAGTGGATTTGAAGGAGATGAATGATGGAGAGACAGTACAGGGTGGTGGTTAAAAGATCAGAGTCTAACATCCCAGGATGAATCTCAACTCTGCCATTTCCTAGCTCTTTGATCTTGGGCAAATTACTTAACCTCTATATAGCTCAGTTTCCTCACCTATACAATAAGGATGATAGTACCTACCTCACAGGGTTGTTGTAAAAATGAAATGAACTGATACTTCTAAAGCACCAGCATGTAGTAAGTCTATATCTAAGCTATTATGATGAAGCTGATGGCAAGAAAAGGCAAGGATTTTGCTAACCCACAGAGGTATTGAGAGGACCAGTGATATTTATAAGAAAACCCATCACTTATGTTCCTGACCAGATTAAAGGAAAACACAGAGGAGTTTTAAATAATGTTTGAGGCAATTATAGCCATTTCATGGAAGCTGAATGGAATTCAGAGCCTTCACAAACTGTCTCTGCCCTTTCTACTCATTTACAAAGGACTTGGAATGGTAGGGAATGAGGACAATGAATGAAAGCCATTTATTTTTGTGCCATTATATGCATAATCAAGTATATTAGTTCTGTGAAAGATAGATATTATTCCCATTTTACAGATGAGGACATGGAAGCTTAGAGTTCTTAAATTTTTTAAGGTTGCACAATAAATGTCAATACCAGTATTAAATTTCCAAAATTCAGGGCCCTTCCCAATACCATGCAAACATAAAATGGAGTGACTGTTACTGATTATGTATAGGTATGTTGATGTATTTAAACCTTTACAAAATTATTTACTTTGTCCCAGAAGTTAATTTTATAAGGGGTTTATAAAGCATTATACCATTCAAAATTGCTATATCAGAAATCAAATAAACTTTTAAAGGCTTTACATACAAACCAATCTGACTCCTTCTGGCCATAAATAAAAAATCATTAGTTCTGTGCTCAATATTCCAGGTGCTTCTGCAGACATGCTTTACTCACTTAAAGTCTGTATAATAACCCCATTGTAAATACAAACAACTGCAAACGTGTATATGCGCAGATTAACCTTTTCTAGACACTCCTTGTAATTTTCAAAGCCAGTGCTGGAGTTCCAGAGTGCATTAGCACTTGCATCAACATGCCAAATCCCCCCCGGGGCCTCACTGCATTGCCAGCTCCAGCTCCAGCTCCAGCTCCAGCTCCAGCCCCAGCCCCAGCCCCAGCCCCAGCCCCAGCCCCAGGCCCAGGCCCAGGCCCAGGCTCACACCCAGACCCAGACCCAGCCCAGCCCCAGCCTACTGCACCCTGACCACACCCTGCTTCTTACCTGGAAACAGGACCTCAAGGCTTCAGGTTTAATGTCTATGGCTGAATCCCAAACCTGAAGATTCTTTTGACATTTCCAAATTTATTTCACTTTCCTTCCTCTAGTTGGCTTTCATGTAAGAGCCTTGTGTGAACAGGCCTTCCTCATGCATGTATTTTAGACCTTGAGAACTAGAAAAGACCCCTATTTTATAGATGAAACAACCAAGATACAGAGAAGGAAAGTAACTTGATCAAGGCCTAGGAAAACCAAAAGATACCAAAAGCAGAAATGCTTGGCCCTGGTTTACACAGTCACAAAATGAAGGTTAAGATGTATGTTTTTTAAACAAAAAAAGAATTATACACATCAAGTTATTTGGGATTATGTCTAATTTATCTGAATATTCCCTAGTACTGTGCTTGGCACATAGTAGTTAATACTGATTCATTGTATATGAAAGTATAAGTCAGAAAAATGGTTCATTCGCTTGGAGGAAACAAGTGTGCATATTAGAATGCATCAAGGAGGAAAGAGAAATAAACTGACACCCTAGGACTGAGGTTTACCTTCCTCGTGCTCCCCTGCTGAGCCTCTTCCCTGTCATAGCCCTTTACTGTTCTGAATTGTAGTGGGCTAATTTCTTGTCTGCATCCTGTCCTAGATTCTACATTCCCTGAGGACAGAAATAGTGTCTTGTTCACTGTTGTATCCCAGTGCCTAGCGTGGATTCTGACATTGTAGTAAACATTCAGGAAATATTTGTTTAGTAAATAAATGAAAAGAAATAAAGTATTCCTGCCCATTCACGCATCCACTGTTTTTATTTGGTTTTTGCTTTAGTATTTTCCATCTTCACCAGGCAGAAACTCAGGATATCCTCACAGCTTGAGGATAAGCAAGAGAGGACCACAATGTAGTCACATTCACCCTCACTTAATTAGGATTTCCCTCCTTCCCTTCCTCATTCCATGTCTCTCCTCCCTCCCCCTGCATAGTCATGGAAGAGAACTCCAAAGTCTTTGGGGGGAAACCATGGAGACTCTAGAATTTAAGCTCTAGAAGTCACCCCTCTGGTTAAAATTTTCAGGTGTTTTTTTTTAACAGCCAGTTGTCAGCCTCTCATTTTGACAGTATGTTCTCTGGGGCGCCTGGGTGGCGCAGTCGGTTAAGCGTCCGACTTCAGCCAGGTCACGATCTCGCGGTCCGTGAGTTCGAGCCCCGCGTCAGGCTCTGGGCTGATGGCTCGGAGCCTGGAGCCTGTTTCCGATTCTGTGTCTCCCTCTCTCTCTGCCCCTCCCCCGTTCATGCCCTGTCTCTCTCTGTCCCAAAAATAAATACAAAACGTTGAAAAAAAAAAAAAATTAAAAAAAAAAAAAAAATTGACAGTATGTTCTCAGAAGAGTATGATAGACTAGGAAGGGAACTTAGCTGGGAGCCAGATGTCCGGGACAGAATTTTAGTTCTTTCAGCCATTTGTTGTGATTTCAAGCAAGGTATGTACTTCTCTGGGTCTTACTTTCTTCATCTGAAATATGAAGAGATTAAAGTAAGTGCTTTCTTAATCTTTCAGCTCTGATACTGTGTGATTCTCTGATTAAATGACCCAGATATAGATAATACCTGCCCTGTTGACAACTCTGTTCTAAAAACTAGAACAAAACCATTGGCTTTCTGATCGTTTTAGCTTTATTTAAGATCATCTTCTCTCCTTTTATATGAGAATGTCTCTGTCCCAGGCAGTTTATGGGGACTTACGCTTTTATTTACTGTAGCTGGAGGGTTCTATAAGCTGGAGCTTTGACAATATTTCACATTTATTTATCTGAGCCAGAGCTTAGGATCAGGTGGCAGCTAAGTCACTTAAGGTTATTCAGATGCACTGAAAATGTTGCTTAAGAATTCAGAACCAGTTTTCTCTCTTTAGAGTATTAAGATTTTTTAAATCCTTCTAATTAGCCAATTCCAACAGCATTTTAAATAGACAAGGAAAAATCTATCCCTTCCGAAAGGGCAACTGATGCAAACTTACTGTCAGTCTCTATGTCTGTGCAGCAGGACTGAAGCAAGGGCCAGAGAGAGTCCACAGCCAGGGGGCCTGCTAGGATGATCTGTTAATGGTATTACTGACAAGCTCTGCCTGCTGTCAGAGTGAGGCTAGGAAGGTACAGAAGGGACCTGGGAATACAGCTCCTCTTGACTCCCTTTCTTTGGATTGGTGGAGACTCCAGGGAAGAGTGGGGAGCCTCTATTCAGTCATTCAATAGGTCAGTCTTTCAACAAACATTGATTGAACTCACACTGTTTCCAGCAATACACTAGGCCCTGAGGATAGACAGCCAGTGAGACCTCATTTAAGCCCTCAGAATTCAACCCAACTGGAGACATAGACTCCTAGACAAACCTGAGAGGCACAAAAGACAGATAACTCAGTGTGAGACTGTAGCTGATCCTTTGAGCTAGAGCCTCCATAAATGGGTAGCTTTGCCTGGTCAAAGGCTGGTTTAGCAAAGGACAAGGTTGGCATTGCCAGTGTCTACATTTCAGTTTAAACACTCCCCTTAAGTCTGCCAACAGACATTGGCAACCACCTTGTCTGAGGAGCATGAGCTGAAACAGAGGTATTAGTGTAGCAAACGTGGGCTACATGTGCAGAATAGGTACTTGAGGGAGAGACCACAATGAACATATGTGGTCCCTGTGTTCCAGAAGCCATGGCCTAGTGAATGGGAGAAGATGCCACTTATGATTAACTCTGTTACAAGGAACTAGAGAATGAGATTAATTTAGGCTCTGTCACTAGGGCCTGGTTTTATAGATAAAGTAGCATTTAAGATGAACCTTGAAGGATGTATATAAGTTTTCAACAGATGGAACTGGGGAGGAAGGACATTCCAGTATAGGAAATAACATAGAGGAAACAACACAAGCAAAGGTTCAGAGAGGAGAACCAGATATATTTAGCACCAGATATATTTAGGGAATAACAAACTGCTCTAATTGGCTAAAGCATAAGGTCTGTGAGAGGACAGTATTTAGAGAAAGAATGTTGAGGCCAAGCCACCACCACCCTTTCATAACATTTAAGCCCAGATACCACTTATTTGATGCATTTTTTTTCAAAATAAAATAGAATAAACATCTATTTTGCCACTTAACTTTACAAATGTTGTTAATAAAGGCTTGCTATCTGTGTTTTTCAGTGTTCCATGATGTACCTCTTTGGTTTGATCATTTATTGAGAACATATAATATACCAGGTTCTTTGCAGGAAGCTGGAAATACAGAAAACGGAAACACACAGTTCCTGTCTTTAAGTTGCTCAATCTTATCCAGGAGACATTTGTGTAAAGTACAGTGGAAAACAAGCTGTGTAGATGCTCACAGCAGGTGTAGAAGTGGTACATCAGATGCAACATCCTTATTTAACAGAAGGAAACTCAGAGGAGGAACAGTGACTTGCCCAAGATCACACAGGTAGTTAGAAGCAGTGTGCTAGAGTTAGGAGCCAGGATTGCAGTCTCTCAAAGCATGCTTGGTACCTTCTGTACTCCTCTACTCTGAACCCTGACCTTCTGTGGACATAAGGACTGAACTGACAGGAAATGAGCATGAAGAAAACCAGAGTAGGTAAAATGCATATCTGCAGCCACCTTCAAGTACTATTTCCTTAGCATCTTCTTTCCTAAATACTTTTGTTTCCCATCATGGTACTTTTCCTTAAGTCCAGGAGAGAGTTTGGGAGTTTCTGGTATAAGTTTGGTATTGTACAGGTGCCTGCTGGACCAACCTTCAAAGAAAACACCTGTTCTGTTCATGATTCTTGCCTTCCAGTTTCATAAGCTTTTGGGCAGATGAAATGTAATATCAAAATAGCTCAGAGAGAGCCTTGGTAACATTTAAGATATTGAACGTGCTGCATCTGGTAACTAGAAAATTTAATGATCTCCTGCTGTTTTGGTAATTGGATAAGTAAATACATCAGAATAAATCACACCGGCAAGTCTTTTGTATGTCGTTAGGGACTCAACTCTTTTAACTCCTGTTCAAAGCTCCAGCTCTTGAGCGGTGTTTGCGTGCAGACTTACGCACACACCAGCTCACGTGGCCCTGCTTGAGTACTAAAATGCATTCAAAATGTTTACTTTCTCCCTAGCCACTCTGCCTGAAGAGCACATCGAGCATGCCCCTCCAGATCCCTCTGAAGCCAGGGAGAAAAGTTTTTTTTCAAAAGTTTAAACCTAATAAGACATTCAAACCCTTCATGATCTATCTCCAAACTGTCTTTCCAATCATATCTCTTCCATTATGGATATGCTATGAGCCTTGCCAGAAACACCACCCATTGGGAAATTGGGAAAATGTGGCCAAAGCAAAAGGGGACTATGCTGTTGTAGTAAGGAATCATGTAAGAAATTTAAGAGAGCCAGGATCAGACATTTTGGTCAACTCTCTCAAGTGACAGTGTGAAATAAAGATGCAGAGGGAAATGGTCTGTTAGAACCTATTAGGTGTTGAGTGATGTTGTCACCAGCTCACAGATGAGAAATTTGGGTCTTCTGGAGGTTCAATGACTTGGTCAAGAGCATACATGCAGAACTAGAATTCTTACTGCCTCCCTAATTAGCACTTAGTCCATGCCTAGTGGTGAAACTATAGGGCAGATAATAATCAGGGTTTCTCAGGTTTTTAAGCTGAGGTAACAGTTCTGAACCTGGTTCTGAACAGTTCTGAACAGGTTTCTCTACAAGCACAGTGGTTGCTTTGTAGACCAATCTTTTATCAGAGGCCTCCTAGGGAACCTTTTATATAAGGACCTGGCTGCCTTCCATGATATCAGCCTCTGAAAGTGAGGCATGTCCCCTAGACCAGTGCTTCTAGCCTTTTACAAATCATTGCACACATTGAAAACGTTTGTATGCCTCTTTAGGGTAACCACACTAAGTTGCTCAGGGTTAGAAGGCAACCCAGCCCTGAGGATTCTGGTTGCCCTAAGGGATGAGAAGTCTAGTATCCTGGCACACCTATAACCTGCCACAGCACTGGGGCTGATCTGCACTTTATTTCTCTTGCCACACTATAGAATCCTCATTTGTGAATTTGCCTATGCCCTATTTATTAGGCTTTCAGGGACAGTGAGCTTGCAAACCATTCTATAAAGTAGGTCTTCTTTTATTTACTTGAAATCATGTCTTCTGGAGCCCAAGAGGGACTAATCTTGGGAACTGTCTTCCCAGAATGAGGACACATGCCTGTTCTCATTCTCTTTATGTTCTCTACTATTTTATTATTGTTTTGCTTTTTATGTTCACTCTGTACACTAGGATCTTCTGTTTCTAGACTAAAGAGGCTTTCCTTCCCACCCCCACCCTACCCATCTTGATAGAAGCCCCTCTATTCCCTCTGGGCTTTCCCCACTAGATGATATTAAACTAACATCGTTGTTTAATAGTATAGTGACGAGAGCCACCACCAGGGATACCAGTGCAAGGAGAGGGTCACATCTTTCATTTGGTGTTCAGGGTCTCCCTGACAATGCGCCAAGTTTGAGGCCATTTTGACATTAGCAACACTTTAGAGCCGTGTCCTCATTAACAGCCTGTCTAAAAGCACAGAGTGGGAATGAAGAATCTAGATTTGGTCCCACATCTGCCATGAATGCTAAGTAATCTAGGGTAAATTCTTTTCCCTCACTGGACTTGTCTGTCCTCATCTGTTACAGAGATAAAAACCCCCTCCAGGGGCGCCTGGGTGGCTCAGTCGGTGGAGCATCTGACTTTGGCTAAGGTCATGACCTCACAGCTTGTGAGTTTGAGCCCCATGTCGGGCTCTGTGCTGACAGCTCAGAGCCTGGAGCCTGCTTCTGCTTCTGTGTCTCCCTCTCTCTCTGTTCCTACCCACTCGCATTCTGTCTCTATCTTTCTCAAAAATAAATAAACATTTAAAAAAAATGTTTTTTTAAACTTCCAGGGGCACCTGGGTGGCTCAGTCAGTTAAGTGTCCAACTCCTGATTTCAGCTTAGGTCATGATCTCACAGTTCATGAGATTGAACCCCACATCGGTCTTTGCACTGACAGCATAGAACCTACTTAGGATTCTCTGTCTGTCTGTCTGTCTGTCTCTCTCTCTCTCTCTCAGTAAATAAATAAACTTAAGAATCCCTTCCAGATCTAACAATCACTGGGTTTGTGATAATTGAGGAGCTAGATAGTGATATTTTCCCATTGCCTGACATAGTAGTACACTCTGTTTTGGGGAGATACGTGCTTCAGTTACATGAAAAGGATGATCCTTCTAAGTACGAGACTTAGAAATAAATAGTCTAGTGTATGACTGCAATACTAATATTATCTGGTGTGATGGTTAAGAACACAGTCTTTGGAGCCAGACCTAGTTTTAGATCCTTATTCTGCCTCTTCCTGCCTGTTCAGTCTTAGGCAGGTTATATAATTGTCTGAGCTTCTATTTCTCATTTTTAAAGTGGAAGTAATAGCACCTCCCTCACAGGGTTGTATAGTGTAAACCATTTAGAACAGTTAGCACCTAGTAAGCTCCCAATAAATGGTTAACTGTTACCATTATTATAATGTGATAAAACAAAGAACAGATAGGGCAGCCTATAAGATACAATTTTTATCCCTTTGCCACTTTAGTCTTCTCTCCCTTTGTTGTTCCTTTACCTTTTCTTTCATTCTCCCTTCTTCCCATCTTAAAAAAAAAAAAGTCAAGGAAATAAAATGTCTTGTAGGACCCTATTCTTTGCAGCTGCAGAAGCCCACCCAACCTCACTCTGTAGCACACCAGTTATTCTACCACAGTTTAATAATGGAAAGAGGAGATCTGTCATTGTTTTCTGGAAAGTCTTGTTCCAGTGCTACTTCTTACCTGTGATGCAAGAAGATGACATGTTGGTCTAGAAACTACACAGGAAGCTGAGATGGAAATAAGCTATAGAGTAGTCCCGTAGTGGCACCCTTCCAGACTGAATTTTCCTTTTAGGGTTGCATTACCACCTTCAGCAAATATAGAAGAGAAGTTGCTATGAGTGAAAACTGGCATTGTCCTGCTTGGTGATGATGATGATGATGATGGGTAATCCCTTATGTTTGCAAAAGACTTTACAGTTACCAAAGTCTTTTCACACCCTGATCAGCATATGACCAGTAGATCAGGTCTTAAGTTCTCCCTCTGATACTTTGTGGGTATAACTGGCCTTTCTTTTTAGGGATTCCCAACTCATCAGAAGGTAGTTAAAGAAAATGGACAATTAGCTATTAAGACCACATTGACAGTAACAAAAAACAGCCTGTGTTCTTGTGGGGAAGAACAAAGCTCATACCACAACAGGAAAAATGGGCTGTGATGAAGTTGCAGAGTGCCTGCTTTCTTTATGCTCAAAGGAAAGCCAGTTAGTCACATTACCTGTTCCCTGTTTAGAAGTAGGATCAGTGCTCGCTTCGGCAGCACATATACTAGAAGTAGGATCAGACATGATGAAGGGGGATGCATCTGATATAAGCTGGAAGTTCACAAAACTGGGTGCAAATTCTAGCCTTATCTTTTCTACCTGTGTAATCCTTGGCAAATCCCCTAACCATTTTTGACCTCAAAGAATTCATCTATAAAATGGGAATAATAGGAGTACTTACCTCTTAGGATTATTATGACAATTTAATTAGATAATATATAGAGCAACTAGTATAGCATGTGGCACTTATAAAATGCCAAATAAATGGTAACTATTGATGATGTTAGTAATTATTTTTTAAACTTGTAGTATTTAATGTGCATTTTTTAATGGAGTAACTAACAGAATAGATTACTTATACCAAAAGATTAGTTGTTCTCTCATGTTCAAAGTAAATGCTAATTTTGAACAGAACCAAAAGCAGATATATATATTCAGCTTCACTTTAATTTGGAAACTTACGTAAGCAGTCTTTGTGCTGCCTCCTAGAGCAGAAAGAGCTCAGGATTTGAAGTGTGTTATGTACACATTCTTCAGAAGGAAGTTTGTCAGCACATTCATTTTGTGTTCAGATAACTTGTTTGGTTTTTTTTAATTTTCTTTAATGTTTATTTATTTTTGAGAGAGAGAGAGAGAGAGAGAGAGCAGGTAAGGAGCAGAGAGAGGGAGACACAGAATCTGAAGCAGGCTCCAGACTCTGAGCTGAGCTGTGAGCACAGAGCCTGACACGGGGCTTGAACTCACAGACCGCGAGATCATGACCTGAGCTGAAGTCAGACGCTTAACCAACTGAGCCACCCAAGCGCCCCTCAGATAACTTGTTTTAAGAAGCATGTCTTTGGGGCACCTGGGTGGCTCAGTCAATTAAGCGTCCAACTCTTGATTTCAGCTCAGGTCATGATTTCATAGTTCATGAGATAGAGCCCCAAACCCCGTGTCAGACTCCTTGCTGACAGGTCAAAGTCTGCTTGGATTCTCTCTCTGCCCCTCCCCAACTTGTGGGGGTGCTCTCTCTCTCAAAATAATAAATAAACTTTTAATTTAAAAAAAAAGCATGTCTTTAAGAATAGGCTTTTTTTGTGGCAATTTAGAATTGATTAATGCCCTGACTAGGTTGCTCTCATCTTCTAACCAAAGCAGAATAGACTTTGAGAAAAAAAGAGTTATGACCCTTACATCAAGTTACATCAATCATAACTGTTAAGCCCCTGTTCAGTGTTGTGGGGGCATTTGGGGTTTTAAGTGACATTTAAATAATATCCCTTCACTTCACTTGTCCAAGACTAATTGAAAGACATAAGACCAACAGAAAGAGTAGGACTCGGGGGGAATACAAATATCACCTTTGTTACTGAACATGTTGATCAGAGATTATGGCTTGGGATCTGCAGCCAGGGGTCTTACTGATACATTCTTTGTCCCTAAATGAGACAGACTTGCCCACACAGTCCTGGGTATACAACTGGTCAGTGCGGGCCCCTTGTAACAGAAGAGCAGGTTTGGCTCCAGAAAAGGGAAAGGAAGGGGCTGAGTTTAGATTCTTCTACCCTATTCACCAAACAGGTAGATCTCCTTTCACCCTGTGTGAGAAATGGGGAGAGCATCCCAGAGTCCCTCTGTGTGGAAGCAGGAGTATGAAATAAATTCTTCATGATTGTAAGCTTCATCTTATAATCTTCACAACAATGCTGGGTGGCAAAAATGTCTCACTATTATAAATAAACAATGAACCAGAAAATTAAGTAACTTATCGATGGTCATCAGAGAGTTAGGAGGTTTTAGCAAAGGAATCCAACCCAAGTCTCCCTCCCTAGATCATTGGGGAGCTCGCACCACACAAATGACATCTACTAAGATATAAAGAAGACATTGAATTATAGTTGCTTCCATGTGTGAGGCTCTATGATAGTTATTTTAATCCCTACAACAATGCTTTCACCCAATAGAGAAGGAAACTGGATCTCTAAGCATCTTAGAGCATGGCCAAGAGCTGGAGTTTGAACCCATGTGTTTGTTTCCAAAGCTCAACTGCAGCCCAGTTGACCTCAGTGAATCATTACACTGCCCCCCCACATTTTTTTTTAAATGCAAAAATTAAAACTTAGAGAAGAAAAGTGATTTGTCCAAAGTCCCACCACTAGAGCCAGAACTGGAACCTATACATCCTGGCCCATTACATCCTGACACCGTTATAAATATACAGCCATGGCGGTCAGTACAGAGGAATGTGGAGGAGAGAGAGCTTGCTGAGGGCTGAAAGGTGAGTGAGTGCTTGCAGAGACTGTGTGATGAGTGCTTGCAGAGACGTAGAGGATGGTACCTGGTTGTCTTTCACATCTGTGGGAGGGAGGAGAAGGAAGAAGGGGTATGGATGAGATTCTACTGTTTGTTGTCTGTGTGGGCTACAGAAAGACTGTGAACTTTCTGCCAGTGTAGCAAAGGGACTGCTCCTGGGGATCAGGCTGCGCAAGGCTCCTCTGCACACAGTGCTGCCAGCACACAGTCTAGAAAGTGGTGGTATTGGTCTCCCAGAGGAGAGCAGCCAAATACTACAGAAAATATGAGAACAGAGCTTTTCTCCCCTTGAAGATGCCGGAAGTTTCAGAAATGCAAATTTTACTCTAAAAGCAAGAATAAATTATAGAAACCACTGGTGGTTTATTGTTTCCCCATTCCACACACTGAACCTTAAGCCTGTAACTCACAGAGTGAGAACACAGTTATACCACATGAAGAAGGTGGGGGAATAGTTATAATGGAAATTATAAGGAAACAAACAGGTCAGAAGGCTTGGGTTCTGGTTCTGCCTCTACCATTTATGCTGTGCGATCATAGGCAAACACAGTGTCTGGATCTCATTTCCTAATCTACAGAATGTGGCTAATTCCCAATGCATGGTTTTCAAGTACTACTGCAGTGCATTTCCCTCATGAGCTATTAAAATACATTGGGAGCTTTCAAAAAAATGCAACCTAGCATGTTTTTTTAAGACTTTATATTTTAGAGCAGTTTTATGTTCACAACAAAACTGAGCAGAAAGTACAGAGAGTTCCCATATACTCCCTTACATGTATATCCTCCCCCATTATCCATTATCAACATTCTCTGTTATCAACATCCCCTACCAGAGTAGTACATTTGTTACAACTGATGAGCCTACATTAACACATCATTATCACTCAGAGGTATATAGTTTATATAGAGTTTACTCTTGGTGTTACACATTCTATTGGTTTGGACAAATGTATAATGACATATAACCATCATTATAGCATCATACAGAGTATTTTTACTGTCCTAAAAATCCTCTGTGGTCTGCCTATTCATCCCCTCTACCCATCCCAACCTCTGGCAACTAGTGATCTTTCTACTGTCTCCATAGTTTTGCTTCTTCCAGAATGTCATATAGTTGGAATCATACACTATGTAGCCTTTTTGATTGGCTTCTTTGATTTAGCATTTAAGATTTCCTCCATGTCTATTCATGGCTTAATAGCTCATTTTTCTAGTGTTGAATAATATTCCATTGTCTGGATGTATCACAATTTATTTATCTGTTCACCTACTGAAGGATATCTTAAGATGCTTCCAAGGTTTTGGCAATTGTGAATAAAGGTGCTATAAACATCTGTGTACAGACTTTTGTAGATTGTCGTGTGGACATGTTTTCAGCTCCTTTTGGGTAAATACCAAGGAGTACAATTACTGGATTATATAGTAAGAATATGGTCAGTTTTGTAAGAAACCACATGTCTCCCAAAGTGCTATGCCATTTTCCATTCCCACCAGCAATGAATGAGAGTTCCTGTTGCTCCACATCCTCACCAGCATTTAGTGTTGTCAATATTCTGGATTTTGGCGATTCTAATAGGCATGTTGTGGTATCTCATTTTTATCTTAATTTGAATTTCTCTGATAGCATATGATGTGGTGGAGCATGTTTTCATATCTGCCATCTGTAGTAGATCTTCTTTGATGAGGTGTCTTTAAGCTCTTTGGCCCATTTTTTAATTGGGTTGTTCATCTTATTGTTGAGTTTTAAAAATTCTTTGTATATTTTGGATAATCATTCTTTATCAGATGTGTCTTTTGCAAATATTTTTCCTCAGTCTATGGTTTGTCTTCTTATTCTCTTGACAGTGTGTTTCACGGAAGTTTTTAATTTTAATGAAGTCCAGCTTATCAATTATTTCTTTTGTGGATTGTGCCTTTGGTGATGTATCTCAAAAATCAAAGCCATTGCCAAGGTCATCTAGGTTTTGTCCTATGTTATCTTCTAGGAATATCTTCTGGTGTTGTGTTTTACCTTTAAGTCTATAATCCATTTTGAGTTAATTTTTTGGGAAAGATGTAAGGTCTGCATCTAGATCCAGTCTTTTTGCCTGTCAGTGTTCAGTTGTTCCAGCAACATTTGTTGAAGCTAGCATTTTTTCCTAAATGTGAAAATATTAGATTCAAATTTATCTTCATTCAGTTTCAAAATAAAAGCATTAACTTTGTTAACAAAACTAAGTAAAATAACAAGAACTGATAATAATATCTATCTTATATGATTGTGAGTCAATGTTTGTGTAAATATGTTGTAAACTATAAAGTACTATGCATATATTGCCACTATTATTATTTTATTATCACTCAGCTCCTGCTCTGAGGTAGCCCCCAATGTAGTAGTAGTAGTATATTTATGCTCGTTTTTTTTTTTAAGTGAGAGGCAGAATGTTGTGGCTAGAAAGAACCCCAAAATAGAAGTCAGAAATTCTAGGGTAGAGTACTACTTCTGCTTCTTATCAACTGTGTGACCTGGGCCAAGTCACTTGACCTCTCTGAGCTTCAGGTGGGCAACCTGTGGAAAATGAAGGGGTTGGACTTTTGGCACTTAAGGAACTTTCTCCCCCTAACATTCTGGGACTCACTTGGTGTGGCCTGGATGAGATTCTGTCACATTGATTCACATTTTTCTCAATAGCAATGTTAGACTTTTTTTAAAAAGGAACTGAGGCCCAGGGAAGTAATAGAAATAAGATGTATATGAAAGTTCAAACTGCTGAGAAAATTGATCTAGGAAAGAATAGCTTTGTTCCATTTTTGCTAACATAAGTTTCACAAAGATGAATTGCTAAAATATTAATTTAATAAGAATATATATTATTCACTTTTCCTAAGTATAATGAATAAAATGTCAAAATGACTGACTTTCCTTTTCTAACAGACAAAGTCAGGCCATATCTCTTATCTGAGAATGCGCCTCTTCTCCCAAGGAGTCCCAAAGGGTGGGTTTCTCTGTTGATTTAGAGAGTCAATAATTCAGTAAAGTCCCAAGTAAATGGCAGAACACAAGCTCAGTTTGGGTTTTTGTATTCGTATTTTATAAACATTTCAGGGTTTTTTTTTTCCTGACCCTTGATCTTTTGCCATTCTTAAAGTGAAGATCTTCTCTCTTGGAAGCTTGGTTAGAAACAACCTCAGGGCCATCTCATCCAACTTTTTTGTCTGGGTGGATCCTACTCGTAGCCACACCTCGGGCTGAATATTCTAGTGGTTCTACATATGGATTCCAAAGCTAGATTCACATTCTGGCTCTTTCCTGAATAGCGTTGAGACTTTGGGTGAGTTACTTAATGTGTTCCATGGATCAGTTTTCTCATCTATATAATGGGAATAATAATTATACCTACTTTAGAAGATTAGTATGAGAATTAAGTTATCTTATAAATGTAAAATGCTTGGAATATGCCCGTTACAAAATGAATGCTTAATAAATGTTAGCCATTATTATTATCTTCATGATCTTCTCAAATATACCCTTATTTGAATGCTTTGAGGGTCAACAGAGAATGTACTCATTCTCCCCTCCCCTCCCTACTTCTCCACTTCCACAAGGCAGCCTATTGACATGTTAGTCAGAAGCATTCTGGTTATGAGCTTTGGAGTCAGACAGACTTGAGTGTGAGATCTTATTCTATCTGTACCTTGAGCAGGATAACCCATGGTATCTTCAACTATAAAATGGCAATAATAATACCTACTTCATTTGACTTTTTGAGGAATGGTTAAGGTACTCTATATAAAGCACTTAGCACGGTTCTAGCTACATTGTAGGTACTCAGTCAGTAAATGCTAGTTGCTGCTATGACGATGGTTATGAAGAACAAGAAGAAAACAACAGAAGGAGGAAGAAGAAAGTAGCACAGTAGCACACCAGCAGCTGCTGCTCTGTTAAAAAGTTCTTTCTGACCACCTGAATTCTGCTTCCCCTGCGATTTTAGCCCACCAGTCCAAGCTCTGCCCATTGGCACAGTGAATAACATGAATGAATAACACATCTGATCTACTTGGTAGTCCTTCGGGTAGCCCTTCCCCTGTAGCAGCAACCACCACCACTACGTCTCAGTTCCTCTCTCTCCCACTCTTCAGCCATTTCTCAGAGAATGTGGTTTTTAGGCTCTTCCCTGCCTGGAGGTCCCTTCTGGCATGCTCTACATTCTTCTTCTTCTTTTTCTTCTTCTTCTTCTTCTTCTTCTTCTTCTTCTTCTTCTTCTCCTTCTCCTTCTCCTTCTCCTTCTCCTTCTCCTTCTCCTTCCCCTTCCCCTTCCCCTTCCCCTTCCCCTCCTTCCCCTCCTTCTCCTCCTTCTCCTCCTTCTCCTCCTTCTCCTCCTTCTCCTTCTCCTCCTCCTTCTCCTTCTCCTTCTTCTTTTAATGTTTTCTTTTTTTGAGAGAGAGAGAGAGAGTGCAAGAGGGGGGAGGGGCAGAGAGTGGGAGACAAAGGATCTGAAGCAGGGTCTGCACTGACAGCAGTGAGCCCGATGTGGGGCTCGAACTCAAGAATCATGAGATCATGACCTGAGCCGAAGTCGGGGACACTCAACAACTGACCCAGCCAGGTGCCCCCACATCCTTCTTAAGTGGGACCCAGAACACTGGGCCATCTATCTTGCAGGGGAAAACCTCATCCCCCTAGGTTCCCCACAGTCTTTTTGTCCAAGACAGTCAAATAAAAATGGAAGCAGAGGTTGTCCTTGTTCATTTTGAAAATTCCTGTCTTAAAATGATCTTCAAAGAAAAAAATAGTGCTTCTGATCTGGGGTACCAGAAGGAGCAGCCCCCAAATAGCCATGTTTGCTGTGAAGTAGTTCAGCACAGCCCCACTGAGGCTATCAAAGGGGGTCTCCAGATACTGAGGCATTACCCAAGGGCAGCAGGGCAGAAATAAGAAGGCAGCCTGGTGCAGACTGGGCCCCAAGAGGCCTCAGGGGAAAGCTCCAGCTCTGAGGTTAGACCAGGACCCCTCCCCAAGGCAACATTCCAGCCAGTAATGGCTACCACCAACTGAGCAAGTACTGGCTTGGGCAGTGTACCAGACACTTTACTAATATTCCATTTAACCATCACACCAACCTATGAATGCGAAACTGATTATCCTCATCTTAAAGATGGGAAAACCTAGGCTCTCTGGTTCTATAATTTCTTCAAGGCCCATAGCTAGTAAAGTGACAGCAAGGATTTGAATCTAAGTTTGCTTCAGCCTTTTTAACCATTATGCTGTATAGACAGACCCTTACCATGTGGCCTTAAACAAGTGGCTACAACTTTGAGTCTCAGTTTTGTTATCTCCACCCACCTTGCATGGTTGTTACAGGAATTAAATGAGATAATATAAAGTCCCTGGCATGTAACAGGATTTGAGAAACTTTATTTTCCTCCTTTTCGAGCCTCAGCCATCTCACCCCAAAAAACAGAGAAAATCCCTTAACTTTTCTTGGACACTGAGTCTAAGAAAACTGGGTATGTTTTCTGAACCTCTGACCTTGCATGTTGACAACTTAAGCAGGATGCAAGGAGGGAGCAGGGAGCAGGCAGCCTCCCAGCCTGTTTTGCTTTATAGCATAATTTTTCTGCCAGTCTGCATAGTTCTGGCACTATTATGATTATGGTTTCTCCCAACAAACATCATATTTACAAACTACAAATAACAAAGTAGAAGATGCCGGAAGAGCTCTGGCATGTTAATTAAGAACAATAGACAAAGCAGCTGGGCAAAAAATACCAACGAGTCTGAAGCAGAGGCTCTGTTGACAAAAGACAGCACAATATTGTATGTTAATTGGGGAAGTGGGTAAACATTTGCCAGCAGCTTGCCCCCCGTGCATTGGAAGACAGACAGCAGGCTGGGCCCTCCCCACCGTCTTGCCTGCCCATCTGCCCAGAACCCAAGAGATACCAGTAGAGCCCCTTTGCTCTGGGGTCTGTATAAGCAGAGAGGATTCTGGAGGTGGTTGTGTCTCCTTAATGACCCTCCTGGGCATACCAGGTTTCCATCTGGATACAGTCAAAGATCGTGTTCCTCCTTCAGCTCGCCAGCCTGCTTGTGACACCAAGCCTCTCAGGGACCCCATCCCCCTCGGCTAGGAGAAAACAAGCAGAGCCATCTCATTAGGTGTGGCTTGAGTTGAGCAGAGGACAAGATTGCTGGCTTCAAATGCTGTACACTCTGCAGACTGCTGGCCCAGAGCCCCTGTCTCTCACATAGCAGACTACCTGGCCTCCCATCACACACACTCAGAACTATCCATTGATCTGTCTGTCCATTCTTACGGTTACTCACATACACAGGAGCCTTCACTGAACACCTACTCTGTGCCACACACTGTGCTAATTGTGTATTTTTTTTCTCATTTAATCCACACATCAGTCATGCAAGGTTCATATTAACTTCAAAGCCACAAAGCTAATAGCCAACACAGCTGTGATTGAAACCAGAATCTTTCTGGTTCCAGAGCCCCACTGTCCTTTCCACTACACTACTATTTCTTAACTTTTTAAAATTTATATTCCCTTCTGATAAATAAGAAAACTTTGTTTCTTTCTCTCACTCTCAGATTCATAAATCCTCCACCCCTGCCCTGGCCTAAGGGGTCATAAACCTAATATAGAGTTCCTGTATGATTAGCCTATCCCAACTGACCCAAGATTTTGTCTAGCTTTACTCCCAACAGTTCATATTATAAAATAATGATTTTTTTTTATTTCTAAAATATAAAGTCTTATTGTGGCATTGACTCATTTTTTCAAACTAAAAATCCTCCCACCCCACCAAGGAGATTGTTGATATCCCTTCCTAGGGAGAGTGTCCTCAGTGGAGGATATTGATCTTTGGGCATGGCAGAATACACATTGTCCAGTTTACTACAGGGAGGTTTAGCCATATCAGCCCCAAAGGCTTAGCTCTTTTCCCACCAAGCAGAAAAGTCCTTCCATGCTGTGGGGAGTTAATCAAGCAAAAGTTCCCAGGAGTGCCAACCAGCTGTTCAGCCAACACCCTTTCCTTAGGGGCTCCTGTCAGCCAAGCTGAGCTATGTAGGAGGCAAGGACCTTCCACTTGCCCAGGAAGAGGTCCAGTCTCCTGAAGCTATGCCTGCCCTGTGGTCAAATGCTAGTTTTTCCACTCAACTATGAGATTCGACCTCTATGAGCCTGGTTTCCTCTGTTATAAGATGGTAATAACTCTACCTACGTCATAGGTTTATTGTGAGGATCAAATAAGAGAACAGGTTTGGAAATGTTCATGCCACTGCTTAGCAGACTGAGAGTCAGGTTGCACAGACAAGATCTGAATGCCATGTGGAGAAAACAGTGCTTGTGCCAGTCTTTTGAATATATTTTCTTTCTTTTTAGGTAACCCAGCTGGACCCAAATAAATCACTATTGGAGGTAAAGTTGTTCCCTCAAGAAACCCTTTTCCTTGAAGCAAAAGAGTAAACACAGCCCAGCAGTGGAACCAGCCATTCCTTGACAAGCCAGAGGCCTGCGTCAAGAGAAGGGCTCCTCGCCAACCCACCTACACGCTCGTCTCACTCAATTCAGTGTCACACTCTGCCTCTTGCAAGATTGCTGGAAAAAAGTAATAATAAACATAGCTACTTAAAAGTTCCCATCCATGAGTATATGTTCCCACCCCTCATAGAGAATTACAACTCTACCACCCTCCCTTATCCCCTTCACCTCGCCCTTGTTCAATGACTAATGCACCGTTCAAGTGTGAGTGATCACAAAGTAGAATTTTTACCTCTCGAGTGCCCATCTTTTCCCCACACTGTCTAGGACAGTTCTGTCTGCCCTGTGACACCAGGATGCTATGTATTTGATATGTCTCATTGAGCCAGGGCTCATCCACCTCTGCCTTTTTATTTTCATGACTGGATTTCTACTCTGTCACCTAATTTTAAAAGGCATGGGGGAAATAAGTTAAATGGGACTTCTCAGCATGGAGATTAAACATTGTTGTAGGAAAAAAAGCATATCATCTTTGTTGGTACTTTCTGACTTCTTTACTAAGATGTAAGATGTGTTTGAGGACTGCATTCGACATATATGCAAGATACTTATTTACTGCTGCTCCCTCGGGTCTCCGGGTTCCACCTAGGAGGTATTTGCTGTTCCCATGCAACAGGGGAAACTGTTTAAGCACATTATGTGAATATAGAGATAGTGTGAAGAGGACCAGTACCAGGACTTTGGTATCTCGCCCAGCTGCAGGGAACTGCTGTTAGGTTTGCATTTGGGCAGATACCAGCTCCCATGTTGCTGATCCTTCAGTGTACACTGAACACAGTTCTCTCCTGCTTTTCCCTCCCTCCACTCCACCATACGTTTGGACCTTGTTATTTCGTATTTTAAGCACCTTGTCTATCACCAAACTCTGATCAGTCACCCCATGGACTCTGAGCCTCTATAAAACCTTGCTCCACTATTTCACTCTTTTAATGTTTTAGTATTAGATATTGGGTCCCCTTCTCAAGTGAAAGGGATGCCATCCTATGGCTGAAAATTCTGACTACATGTATTTAAGAGAGGAAACTTGGGGGCTCAGCTCAGAAGACCTGTGTTGCCTGAATCTACATATAATAATTTGGGGACAGTTTAGTAACCGTGGGTTTTTGTTAATCTGTGGATTTGGGGTTTGAAGTTTAGTTCACGGAAGCACTATTTATGCCTTCACAGCCAGTGATTTCTTTTTGGTCTTGGAATGTTTCTCCACATCTGTTTTTATGTCACCTGTGGTCTCTATCCCAGGGGTTAGGATTCTGATTTTGACATTCTCTATTTGTCCCAAGTATAGTCTAAGTGCTGGTTTTTTCCCCTGGCCCAAGTCAAGGGTTCCTTAGAACACTCCAACTGAAGCCTAAGATATGTTTAGTCATTTTCCCTTTGCCTGGAAGTGGATATTGGCCAGGAAAATTCCACCTTGTGTCTTTTCTCTGATGCTCCAAACAGGGACCTCCCCTGAACACTTTCTTACAAGAAAGAGATGTGTTCCTAACAGACCAGTGCTCCATCTACTTAGGTGCAGGCCTTCTCTGGCCCCAGAGGTCTCCCAGGGAGACTGAAAGGAAAAGAGACCCATTGTGGGGGGAGCACTTCCTCTCCGGCTCCACTCCTACCTCCCTTTTTTTGGGGGGTGGGGGCGGTCCACACCTACCTTCCTACCTGGTGGTCCCACAAGATAGTCATCTCCAATGCTACAGATGCACTAGGGCACCAGGTCTTCTTTTTCCAGGGAGACCTTGTTCTGTAGCTGCCATGCAGAAGCTATAGCCCTGAATGCAGACCATACTTAGGAACAGCAGCAAGAGTGTGGGTGGGGGTGGAGAGACAGGACTCTGAATTCACTTTCATGTTTAACCTGTTCTGTCGGATTTAGGTTTGACTTCATCATATTGTTCTGCCCTGTCATCTTCACTTCTGTATTCCAGTGGTACAGACTTTATTCTGAAACTGATTTCATAGAAGTTATTAAGTGCTTCCTTTTTCGACCCTGACTTGAGAGATTCTCCTTACTCAGGTCTCATGAAATCCTATCCTATAGGCCCTCATTGCCCCGAAAGGCCTCAGCTAATTGTCACTGTTGACTGATGCCATTCTGTTCTGTCGAACTCCAGAACAGGAGACCAAAGCAGTTTTAGGCTTTTTCCAACAAGTACAACATTAAAACAATTTGCATAAAGTTAGGTTCTAAGAAAAACATTAAGCAACTTGCTATCACAAGAGGAGCTATTAAGTCATTTCTGCTATCACAGAAAGAGCAATGTCTTTTGGCAATTCTTCCTCATACCTTTAAACTCCCTTGCGCTTTGCATCCCAGCCTCCAGATGCAGTGAGTCAGTCAGAACAAGTGCTCAGTGTTCTTATGCCCAGCTGTTAATAGTGAAGTTCCAGGGCTCCTTGTCATCCTCACTCCTGCTCCAGTTCATTCCTTAGTGTTTCTCAGATTATCAGCTGTATGTTTGAAGCATTAGTTTGAAGTTTTAAGCAAGTATTGACAATATTCCACAGTCTCTAAGAAGGTGCCGTTTGGGGAGGTTTCTGGCTTGCAATGTTGCCATGCTCTGGCACCACTAGTTTTATGGGACACACAGGTGTTCATCTCTGAATTGTAAGCATCCAAAGTCTTGAGTTGGATGAGACTTTTATGGAATCTTTCTTTTTTAATGTAGGAGAATAGGATTTGGGCTTTTATAAGTTTTATTTGGTGACATTATAAACATAAAATAAGTTTGTGGTTGTATTAAAATCGCTACTCCCAAAGCTACACATGCTGACCTGAGTATGCTGGTCAGTGGGTTTAAAGATGTTGCACAGCTCTGGCAGATTTTCCCAAAAGCACAGAAGTTGTTCATTTGGATAGGGGGAGAGCGTCCTAATTGTCCCCATGAGCAGGATCACTGGCACATTTCTACCATCCCTCTCAGCCCCTCATCCATCCAGTCCCAGTCCCAGATCCCATAGGTGGCTGGAACATGGAATCCTAAATTCAGTCCACGAGTAATCACTTAAACATCACACTTCACAACGTATGTGACCCTTTCATATGCATTATCTCATTTGATCCTTTTAAAAATTCTTAGAGGGAGCTATCTCTCTCTCTCTCTCTCTCTCTCTCTCTCTCTGTCTTTTGCTCTCCCACCTCCTCTCCCTCTTTCCTCACTCTCTGTCTCTCTGTCTCTGTCTCTGTCTCTCTCTCTCACACACACACACATATGAGATTTTAGGGTCTTCCAGTTTGAACCTTAGTCTTGCCACTTAATAACTGTGTGACCTTAAGGTGAGTAACGTCTCTGAACCTCCATGTCCTGATGCATTCAGATAGCATTTTGCAGTTTCCCACCCCTTCCACACACATCACCATGGCCCACTGCAGTGAGAGAAGCAGGGCAGAGATGATTATTCCATTTTTGCATGTGGGGCTCAAAGGGCAGTGCTTGCCTGAAGTCACACAGGATGTCAATAGAAGAGTCCACACTCGAGCCCGAGGTTCTGATTTTCAGTTTCACAGCTCTTTATAACAAATCTCTAAATTTTATGTCCAAGAATGGAGCTTGGCATCCCCTAAATTGTGTATAAAAAGTTAAATGTGTAGTTTTCTGGAAGAGGAAATCTGTATTCATAAGATTCTCACTGGGTAATATTGATGCCAGAAAATTCAGAACCACCATTTATGCAGATACCATCAGACTATTTGGGAAGTTCATTTCTTTTCATCAAGCTACATTTTCATCTAAACGAAAGCTACACCCCCCAAAGGGGGTGAGATACAACAGTTGGGCTTTCTTGACTTGAACCTCCCTCTGCATTTAGTGCTTCTCTCTTGTCTCAAATAATCTGCTTTGGAAGGTGACCTCTAACAACCCCAACTGGCCTTACAGCTCCTCCCTGCTGTATTTTGAAAGCGTGGTCTGAAAGGAAATACCAATAAAAGAGACTTGCTCTCCAGTCTTCATTCTGTTAACTCTCAATTTGCACATTATTAGTTGTTCTCAGTTGTGAGAGGTGATACAATGTGTGGCTAAGAGCATAGCCTCTAGAGCCATATTGCCTGGATCCAAGCCACTCCTGCACTTACTAGTAGTGTGCCCTTTGGAAGTCACTTCACCTTCTTGTGCCTCACTTTTTAGCTAAAAAAAAAAGGAGGTAACAACAGTACCTAGTTGATAAGATTCTGAAGATTAAATGAACTAACATTTAGCAATTAGTTAACATGTAGAGCAGTTAGCGATTACCTGGTCTACAAACTCACATGGGGGGGGGGGGTGGATTAAGGAAAAGAGCGGGAATGATGATAGCAGTGACAAGTGGCCATTTATGGGGGAGGACACAGAAAATATGAGAAGCAGAAGAATTCCAAGAGAACTGCTCTGTGGCCCTACAGGGAAGAGTAAAGACCCCTGCACAAAGTGTCACTGTTACTGGTGTCCAGAGGCTAATCCTGGGGCATCATGGGAAGGAGGGAAGAGGAGACTAACGTGCTGAGCATTTAGGATGTACTCAGTAATGTGCTCAGAGCAGTACATACATTACCTCATGTAACCCCACAACAACCCTGTCGACTGGGTGATCTTGACCTTATTTTGAAGAAGAAACAAGCTCTAAGAGGTAAAGTCTAACTAGCCTGAGTTCCACAGCTTATAAAAGAGCAGAACAGAGTTTGGGACCCAGACCTTTGACTCCAAAGCTCCTACTGTGTTTATGGCAATGCAGTGCCACGTTCAAGGAAAGTATGACATATTACCAAGCGTTTCACATAGTCACAATCATAACATTTTTTAAATGTTGATGGATACAAAAATGGGTAAAGCCTTACTTCTATAGAAAATATAGCTCTCCAAAATGACTCCTTCCCCAATGTGTCAGGGGCCAAGTTTTAAGCAATGCCTTTGTTTTTAAGTACATGCAGTGATTTAAGAAGCATCCTGTAGCTTCTACATCTTTGACATCTCCGAAGTCCATCCCCTGCTCCTTTGTCTGTTCTCCCATGGGCATTTCTTCCCTAGACCTTTGTTGTCTCCCACCTGCGTCATAAAACCACATCCTAGTTGAGCTCCCTTTCTCCAGTCCCTCTCTTCTAGACCAGTCACCACACAGCTGCCAGAAAGAGCTTTCTAAAACACCTGCCTCACCATGCCACACTCCTGTTTTCATACCCTCAGAGGCTTCCCATTGCCCTCCAGATAAAATCCAAACTCTTGGCTTGGATTTAAAACTCCTCTCATCTGGCCCCCACCTCCCTTCCCATCTACCTCCAGCCATGCCCTCTCATACTTCCTGAGTCACCTGCAGTTTCCTGAAAGCATCAGCTCCATATCACCTCTGGCCTTGGACACTGTCCCCTCTGTCCTGAGTGCTCTCCCATCACCACCAGACTCCTACCACCCCTCTATCCTTCGCTTTCAGTTTAGACTTCATTTCCTCCAAAATGGTTTCACTGACCATTGCTACACCTTCTGCACCTTCTCCAAGTTAGGTGCCTGTGCTGTGAATCTTCGGCTCTGTGCTACCCTTCTCGTAGCGTGGATCACTCTGAATGGTTACTCTCAGCTCACATGTCCTTCCTGCCCCCACCTCAGACTCCTGAGCCCTTCAAAAGGTCTGAGTCACTTCTTATCCTCAAGGCCTGGCAAAATGACTAGTACATAGTAAGCACACGGTAAATTTTGACTCAGTAACTGAGTTTCAACAAAGAAATGACGTCTGTGTACAGGTGGTCGCTTCCATCTCTAACACCTTGCTCATCTGGGAACATTGTAAGGGCAGAGAACAGGTCATAATCATCTATTTCCAGAGCCAGCCCAGGGTCTGGCACATAGCAGTCATGCATCCAGTGGTTACTGAAGCAGTTAATTAATTGGAGCTGGAACAAAACCAACAGGAGCTGCTGGGAAGAAACAAAGGGTAAAGGAGTTGGTGTTGAATACCCAGGTAAGCCCTGCACAGTGTCACCCCATGCCATCTTCAGAAGTATCTGCCAAGTCACTCTACTAGTATCCTTATTTTACAGTTAGGGGAACTGAGGCTCAGAGAAATTATGTCACTGTCCAGAGACATACAGCTAGTAGAGAGGAGCTGAAATTCCACTCTGGATCTGAGCCCAAAGCCCATACCTGCTCTGTTTCCCCTCATCAGTAAGCCCCCCACCCCATCCTTGAGCTGCTTTAGTAGCTGTAACTTCTAAGCCACAGGTGATAGAATATAAAAATTCCCACACACATTTTCCCCCTTGCCTTCTAGGATACTGCCTGCCACTAGTTTCCTCCAACCCCTCTGTCTCCTGTGCAGTGTTTTTCTGCTCTGCTTGCCTGTGAAATGTCAGCAGCCCCTGAATTCCTTCCTCTGCCCTTTGCTCTTTGCAAACTCTCCTTAGATAGGAGGCAATTTGTACTTTGAAACTCAGCTCAGATTTTGCCTAAGGTATAAATTCCACAAGGGTAAGGTCTGTGTCAGTCTGATCTGTTGTTTTATCACTCCACACAGAGCTGGCACTGTATAGATGCTTGGTAAATAGCTGTTGATAATATATTGAACATTGATATGTTTATTGAATGTCAGGCACTAAATGCTTCACTCACAACAACCCTATGAAGTAGGAGCTATTAATATCCCCACTTTATTGGTGAGCAAACTGAGGAACAAAAGATTAGGTAATTTGTTCAAGGTCATACAGCTAGTAAACCAAGGAGCCAGGATTCAAACACGGGTGGTTTGGCTCCAGAGTTGAGGCTATTACTCCATTCTACTCCTTTTCCTCCAGAAAGCCTCATGGAATCACCAGGACAAGTTAGGAGCCTGTCTAATCCCTGTGTTTGCCCCTAGCAGAGCACTTATCATATTATTATGATTATTTGCACAGAAGTCTCCCTTATAGACCATGACTGGTCTGCCCCACTGGACCTGGCACAGGGCACAGACAGTAAATGTTATATGAATGAATGAACTACAAAACTACCCTGTGAGATGGATCATACTATCCCTGTTTCAAACATTGATAAACTGAAGCTTAGGTTAAATCATTTGCCCAAAGTCTCATAACTACTATATAACATAACCCTGTCTATCACCAAAGCAAATTTTTTTTTCCATCATGCATTTTCATTAGACCTGCATTTAATTGAAGTATTACTTAAGTGCTCTTTGCCTTATGGAGATGGGGTCAGTTTTCACTCATCTATTCATCATTTAGGTTTTTTGGTAAACACTGGATTCTCAGCCTCTACCCTCAGCTCAGAATTTCCAGGCTGGGATGAGGCCACAAATTTCAGGGCAGTGTGGCCAATGCTAGAGAAGTTCCAGGAACCATGGGAACCCAGAGGAGGCTCCCTGATTGGATAGTTGGATAGGCTTCTGGGAGAGATGAACCCCACCTAGGAGCTGTGGCCAGTCCATTCTGTAATAAATGGCACTGCCCTAGCCTGACAATCTGAGATCCCAGAGTTACAAAATGTAGGCATCCTACAGGATCAAAATGGAGACTGCTCCTCTGGGCTCAGGAGTCCAGGCCCCTGGAAATGTCCCCTGCCTTACTTGGGCACACATTGGTAACATTTGCATGATATTTTTCTGAAGAGTTGGCAACAAGGAGAGTCTTACTGAAACTTTTCTCTGTGTTTTGAGGAGTCTAGTGGAAACACAAGTAAAGAAAATCAGGTGTGGAGGCCAGGAACTTCACTATATTTCTAAAGGAGAGTGCCAAGGTCTCAGCTGGATGGAGCATCCCACATAGCAATCATCATCTTCCTACCTGGGTCTGCATAGTCCTTTTCTCATTTCAGAGCATTTCCATATACAGCAGGTCTACCTTTCCTTATTCTGCAGATGGAGAAACTAAGGCCCAGAATAGTGAAATGAGCAAGACTCCATTCTGGCATGCCTTCAACCACATCAAGCATCAGTGAGGAACTAGCTTGTGCAGTATCACCTACATGCCTCAGGTTCTTGATATAAAAACCAAGGTGCATTTTATGAATTTTTTACATGCTATGGGAGGTCATGGACACAAAGGGAAAGACCATGTTCTCTGGCATAAAAGTGGTACCGTGCCATGGGGAAAAGAACCCAGCCCCTGCCTTTGCAGAGCCCCACAAGGAACCAGCAGGGCTATGTTGTGCCCAAAATAGTGGAGGCCCTGAGAAGAGACAGATGGGGCCGCTTCCAGAGGCTGGGGGTGGGCTCTGGGCTGTGCTGCTCCTTTCTTACTGGTGCAGTATCACTTTGTGCTTTATAGCAAACATGTTCTGGTTAATGGAGCCCCTGGAGAGAGTGGTGGGTAGGGGAGATGAGGTGACCTAGGGAAGGAGATGGCCCAGAGTCCCTCTGGGACCTTGAGCACCCCAGGCCTGCCAGAAGGTCTCTAATCCATGACACCCCATCAGAATTCTGATTCTGGAGGGAGTTTTCAGATTATGGTTCAAGAGCAGAAGTCACCTGTCATCAGCTCCCAGCTCCCCAGTCCTTTTTCTAATGGAAGCAAAAGGGTACTGAGAAGGGAACAGTTTTCCCCTCTGGAGGGAAGGCAAAGAGAAGAATCGTTCATTCAGCAACTGACTAACAAATAACAATACCCAATATACCCCGAGTGTTTTCTCCATGTCAGACACCGAGAAGGAATTTCCATGAATTGTGTCATTGAATCCTCACAGTGACCCATGAAAGCTTCCATCTTACACAGGAGGGAATGTGCCATACTAGCACCCATGTTCAGCCAGGCTATGCCCAAAGGTGTTAAGGTGCTGCCAGACTCTTCACCAGAAGTGAAAGCGGAGTGTGGTCAGTCCTGAGGGGTGAGAGGGGGTGTACATGCTCCAAAGGGAGTGAAGAAAACCCCAAGAAAAGAGGCTCCCAACACCAAAAGAAAGGGTGCCTTCATCCACCCCTCCTACACCTATTCCTAGGGGGTCAGTTCTGAGAACTGGACAGGGTGGGGGTTGAGGGGAAGTGGCCTCAACTCTACCTCCTAGACTCACCAGTCTCTTCCACAGATGCAAAGAACAGTTCTCATCCCTCCCCCACCGAGCTGTATCACTCTGGGAAGTTACTTCTTCATGCCTCAGTTTCCTCTGACATGAATTGGGGATGAAGATGGGTAGCTGTGAGGCTTCAGAGAGGGCAAAATGCAGAGGCACTAAGCTTGCAGGGTTGGTCTGTGTCTACTGTGCCTCTAACAAGAGACAGTGGGGCAACCTGAGTGCTGGGTCCTAAACAGTGAACAAAAGTGTTCCAGGTAACTGTGTGGCCTGGGCCTGAGCACCTGGAGAAGGCATCTGTGCATCCGTGTCACTGCAAGCCTGGAGTCTCAACCCATTGCTGGGGGAGAGGGGGGGCAGGAAGCCACCTACTTGTCAGCTAACTTCCCCACCCTGACACAGGGCCCCGCCAGGAAAGAGAGTTAACATGTTGGGCTCTGGCCCAACCAGTATCGGGCCCTGAGCCAGTCATGCAGCTTGGAACTCACCCACCATACACAGTCTGGAAGGAGACTGCGCAGTCCCAGCAGGAAATGGGACGGGGTGCGGGGTGGGGGTAGGAGGGCGAGGGGAGGGTGGAAGTCTGAGTAGAACTCTTTGAGGGAAAGATGCCAAAGGTGCGTGGGTTAGTGTATGTGTGAGTGTGTGGCCCGGGCAGATGGATTAGGTCTCTCCCTTCTAGCCCCCTCCCCCTCCCCCATATGTTCATTTTGGTCGGTGACCTGAGGGTTACAAGCTGCGAGTATGCGGCTGCGGACACCCCTCGCACTTCCGAGGAGCAATCGGCACTCAAACCCGAGGAGCAATCGGCACTCAAACCCCGGCTGATCCAGCCCAAGAGCCAAGAGCCCTGATGCCCTTCATCTTCGCATTCTTCTCTCCCCACATGCAATGGCCTGGAGGCTGCTGTTCTCCAAACAATCTGATTCCAGCAGGGAGGCGACTTGCCCACGGTCACACAGGACTGATTCCTGGAATCGCTGTTTCCAAAGGCCCTCTTGCAAGAAGGAGACCACGAGAAGGAAGGTCCAAAAAAGACCACCCTGTGGGTACACTCCGTGCACAAATCACTGGCCCTTCGCACCGTTTCCTCTGTGTAGAATCGCCCTTCCCTCCGTCAGCTTAGTCAGTTCCAGGTCCTTCCAAACTCAGCGCCGGGAAACTGTGAGAACTCATTTAAAGTGGGTCAGCAAGGAGGCCGGTCTCTAAATATACTATGATCGGTAACTCTCTTATGCTCCTGTCATAACCAGTTAGACATTGCAATAGGTGAAACAATGTGTTCACGATAGATACATAAAATACTAAAGAATGTGCTTAAAAAACAACTCAAGGAACAAAACGACAAAATTTACAAGGGGACATAAAAGTTGTGAATAAGAAAGTCACACTGTGTCCGAGATGGAAATATCCCATATTGTGAAGATGTATAGGATAAATCTCCCTCAAATTAATTTCTAAAGGCAGTTAAATAAAATTTCCAAAGGTTTTTAAAATTTTACTTTCACTTTGGAGCCAGCTTTAAAAATTCTAAAATATTTATTCAGGTGACTATCTTTCCAAAATTGGCAAGAGTATTTGAAAAAGAAGAATCAGGAATCAGAAAGATGCTTGCCCTCCCAAACTTTACAGAACTACAATAATTTTTTAGTGAGGCTGGTGCAAAAGTAAATAGCTCCATAGAGAGAAAAGTGCTGAAATGACCTAAGGCCATCTGAGAATTCAGTATATAATATATGATCAGTGCAGAGGGGGAAAGGGTGGACCATTAGATACAAGCTGTGATAACTGGCTAACATTGGAGGGGGGGAATTAAGTTACAAACCTACTTCACAGCTTCCACCAAATTTAATTTCAAATGAACTAAAGATATAAATGTAAATCATTTATATGAAAAGGGGCTAAAACAAAATATAGGTGAATGCTTTCAGAAAGTTGGATTTGAAAAATCCTTGTTTAAGCATCTATAAAGAAAGAAGCATCTATAAAGAAAAAATGACAGATTTGGCTACATAAAAAAAATTAAACTTCAGTGTAACAGCAAAACTGGATAAAACAGCAAAAAGGGAGAAATGCAGCATATGTTACAGGTAAGAGGATGCTACTGTCTTTAATATATAAACAGCCATTACAAATTAAGGAAAGGAGAAACTCAATGAGAGAAAAATAAGCAAAGAATATACACAGTTAAAAAAAAAACACGAGTGACTAACACGTAAAGAAAAACTAAGAAATAACTAAGGAAATGCAAATTACAATGACAAAAGATTCTTTTTTTCCTGCCTGAATTGGCAAAGATTTAAAAGATCAGCAAGATACATTACTGTTGAGTGTGTTCGTTGACACAACCTTTCCTGGGGGCTATTTGACAAGTAGCTATCAAAAGCCTTAAAAAAAAAAAAAAAAAAAGCCTCTGGCCAATCAATCTTATTTCTAAGAATTTATCCTAAGGAAATAATTAGGCAAATTCACAAAGAATGTTCATTGTAGTAATGTTTATTGTAGCAAAAATTGGAAACAAACAAAATACCTCAAGAGGAAATTGGCTAAATTAAAGTACATCCACACACCGAAATATTAAGCAATTTTTAAGGTTATGTAGATATATTAATATGAAAAAATGTTTATCACATTTGTAAATAAAACAAGTAACAAAAAGTATATTTTTGTAACGGTAAATAGACAAGGAATTCCAAATTTACTATATTGTCTAAAATGTTTTGTAATGTTTTATCAGAACAAACAATAATAATGTTTCGATTTGGGAAATTGAACGTTTCACTTCAGGGATCCCTTTCTTCAGGAAGTCTCCCTTAACCCTCCTTTCCTCACTCCCACCTCAACTGTTTCTCATCGTGAGGTCACTGATGGGTGACTGTGTCCCTAGTTGGTCCATGAACACTTTAAGGGTCCTTCACAACTGATTTATCCTCGAGCCCTAAGGCATTTACTAGGTGCTCAAAATGAATGAAATTAAAGACCCGTTCTCTCGAGTTTCTGTGAATCATCTCTCAACTGAATGGAATCGAACCGAACGAAAGCCCCTAGGTCTGACCCTGTCCAACTGGAACTGAAGAAGAAAAGAACCTGAGTGGGAATGGGATCTAGGTTCCCATCTTCCTCGACGCTCAGCCGCACTGTAACCCCGGGCAAGTTGAATTCCGGGTCTTGCTGAACATCGGCGGTCTTGTCTCTAAAACGTGGAACGTCACACCTCCCCCCAAGGACTGGGTACCAAGCAGCACAGCGCAACATCAAGAGTTTATCAGGGTAACGGTACACATTAGGCGCTCAAAAATACAGGCAAATAGTTGGGCAATGAACAGTACTCTCCGCGCGTTTGTCCCAGGCTCAGCTGCGCCCAGCCAGAAAGCTGTGGAGACAGGAAGCCTGGCGACACTGGGAGGCCGCCGCTTCCGCACGCACCCTGCAGACGCCCGGGCTTGATCCTTTCAAAGAAGGGTTGCGGCCGGCTGGGCTCAGGGGCTCTGCGCTGGGGATTCTCGCCGCGCTCTCAACTCGGTGCCACCGCTGCTTCGCCCTCAGGTGGCTCCCTGGCCCGCTCCTCTGCTGAAGGGGGTCGAAGGCCCGGGGAGAGGCGGAGCACCAGAGGGTCCCGCGGACCCCAGAGGGAGAGGTGCTGAGAGGGGCCTCGGGCCAGAATTCCATCTGCCGCGCCCAGCCTGACGCCGTGCCTGGAACCGTGCACAACTTGGGCCTTGGGTAGGGGTCTCCTCTGGTCTCCTGAGTTCGAATTCTTTTCTGTCCCGTACTGCTTCTGAGATGGGGGCCCCGTCACCTCACCTCCCTGGGTCTGTGGTCTCACCTGTCAAGTGGAATAATAGAACTTGCCTCGCAGACTCTGGCGGGACTTAAGGGCCTGGAGGGGAATCGCGAGGCGCAGGGCCCCTCACAGGAAGAGCGCCCGAGAAGTCAAGGGCCACGATGAAAGAGGTTCTTTCTGGTTGCAGAACTGTGCCTGGGTCCCTGGCCCCGGTTTAGGCCGGATCCGTGGCTTTGACCCCGTAAAAGGGCCATTGTAGCGGGCTCGGGGGCGGGGACAGCAAACCAGGCTGCACTTCTCTGTCCACGCAGGGGTGCACGCGGCTGAGACTCTTAATTAACACGGCGAGAGTTGATCCGGAGGAAAATGTTGTCGTGGTCTGTGTGTGTACAGATGTGAGTGTATCCACACGCGTGTTCGTGCGTCTGTGGTTGTGCGGGAAAACAGCGTGTATGGGGCAGCCCGCGTAGATTCCTTCTCCCAAAGGTACCTTCCTTCCCCCCTTTTCTCCGCGCCCCTTTCCCGGTAAAGAGTTTCAGCCAAACTAACGGAATCTGGAGCGGCCAGGGGAGGGCTGGGGACGGGAGGGGCGATTCCGTCCCGGAGCCACCGGTTTGGGGATAATTACTTTTAATGTCAGAAAGATTTAGTTTAATATCATCTCTATTAGGCTGCCGGGAGGGTAATTAAACGGGACGTGCCGCAGCCGGCAAACAGATGGCGTCTGCTTGCTCCGAGGCCGCGGGCAAACAGCGCAAAAGTCAATGCCTCCCGGGTCCCCCATCAGCGCCCCCGGCCCTGCTCCTACTCAGCGCCACCACGCCGCACCTCCAGCCCCCTCCACACCCTCAACCCCAACTCCAGCCTCACCCTGGGTCGCCACTAGGGCCATCCCTTTGAACCCCACCCCTTTGCGGGAGGGGTCCTGGGGGATGGGGCCAGCAGCGAACACGGGTGGAGGTGGATTTTCCTGGCTGGGAGAACTCACCCGGGAACCCCAGACGCCGGCGCAGCAAATGATTCTGAACTAAGAGGAGGTGCTTGAGGGAGTGTGTTTGTGCCTGATTGTGTGAGGATGAGCTTTCTGCCCTGAGCCGCCTCATTCGTCCCAGTGGTCTGGCTTTCTCCGTGCAGGGTCCAACTTCAGGGCCCTGGAACAGGGTTGGGTCCATGGACTAGCGAGGGCACATGTCTGTGAGCATATGCTTCTATCTAGGTGTTCAGTCACTGACCAGGGAGTCTGTGGGCATCTGGGTATGAGGTCAAGTACAAAGTGGATATCCTAGGATGAGGGCATGATTATGATCGCTGTGAATTCAATCAGACTTTCTGAAGGGGTCCTCTGGGTGAGAAGGCAGCTTCAGAGGTGAGTGCACCCCGTGGGTGGTCACTGCAAGCAGATGTGAGGGTGTATCCAAGACTTTCACAGAATGAGGTTCCACGTGCAGGATGTATGTCCAGGTGTGAAGCCACCCTCTGGTGTGTGTAGAAGGTAGTCCCTGCTGCCTCAATTTGGGCACCACTGGTAGCTAGCACAGCCACAGCCCTCAGGGCTGCTCCCTTGGGGATCAGTCCAAATCAGGACTAACCCCAGGATGGCCTGTAGAGGTATGAGTGCAATGACCTCTGCCTAGGATGACTCTGCCTCCCTCCATTCATGACACATTCACTCCCATGAGCACCCCAATCTCAGATGTATCAGAAGAAAGGCTGTAGGTCCCAGACCTGTTGAGTGATGAAGGCAAGGAAAGAGGAGCCTGCTCTAGGGGTGAGCAGATTCCCCCTCTGGGCAGGGTTCCAGGATGTGGACTCTGCCTCCTAAGGAAATGAGGTTCCTCACACTCTAGTGGAAGAACGTGGGGTTCCCAAGTCCTTGTGGCTGGACCCTTGGCGCCCCCAGGTTCACTGAACTGAAGTTGAGGACACAGTGGCCTGGCCTCAAGCAAAAAGAGGAGTATCTGGGCCACCGCTCTCCAAAAGCTAGGCTTATTCCTATAGTTCAATTCATTTAGGGTTTAAAATAATTTCTGAAAAACTTTGTCCAAGGTAGCTCTGGGAGAAGACACCAGACACCCTGGTGCGGGATTCAGTCGCAGTCCTCCCCCTCTCCCACATGTCCTCCTGCC
Source organism: Panthera onca (assembly GCF_046562875.1). Taxonomy (NCBI): domain Eukaryota; kingdom Metazoa; phylum Chordata; class Mammalia; order Carnivora; family Felidae; genus Panthera; species Panthera onca. The sequence goes on from NC_138346.1 coordinate 181,395,369, forward strand.
AGAGTGCAGCTAACAGAGAGATTTCCTTAACCTTGTAATGTCAAGGTGTTCTAAGGTGGGGTCTGGGTCTTCCACTCCTGCCAGGACATAGTATCCCAGATTCATTCCCTTACCTGACTCCATGCAGGACACGAGGTGGAGCTGACCCCTTGCTCTCTCCCAAACATATTCTCAGGCTCCAGCTAGTGGAATTTGTTAGGAGCAAAGGGTCTGGTTTATGTTACCATCACAGACTCTGTCAGGGTGGGAGGGCACTTGCCCGAGGGCCTGGTCAGCTTTCTGGAAGCTCTCTGCCCAGCTCTTCCACACACCACCTTCTTCCCTCTCCCTCTTCCTCCCTCAGCCTGGCCATCCCGGACAGCATCCTAGGAACCTCCCTGCGAGGCTCGGTGAACTGGGGTGGGGCCCCACTTTTCTTGCCTTCCTCCCCCAGTCGCATGTGCCTAGCATCAGAGAGGTTGGGCTGGCGGGTCGCCGCCCACGAGTTGTGCCAGTGGAAAGGGGTGCGTTCCTAGGCCGGGGGCGGGACACTGAGTCTACGCGCCCAGGACCTCCGCGACCCAGGCTGCGCGGGCCAGAACCCCGTGGCCCTGGAAGTTCTAAAGAGCATCACAGAAACGCATGATCGGGAGTGGAGGGAGAACAACGTGAAAGCTCGTTTTTTCTATTAATTAAACAAATTTTCTTTACTCTGAAGGAAAGAGAAAAGTGGAGAGTAAAAATGAGAGAGAACACTGGACCGAGGAAAAGACAGAAAGAAAGGGCACAGAGAATCACAGAGAAACCCAAGGTGATCCTGCCCGAAAACCGCGGTATTAATTCCAGATGTTGCCATTCAAAAGGGAAACAAAATCCAAAACCTGTTACCTCCTCTGCAGATCGAGCTGTTCCTCAGGGCCGTGACGTCAGTACGGGAGTGGAAGGTGAAAGTTAAAACTACTTCTGGGGGTCCGTGGCGACCTTGTCTCAGGCCGGGAAGGACGGACTGACCGATGCGCGTCCTGCGTTCAAGAGGATCTAGGGAGACAGAGAGGGCACGTTTTACTTTCGTTTAAAAAAGAAATTAAACTTTTTGTTAATTTGAAACAAAAGTGACAAAAAGAATCCCACCAGCACCTAAAGGAAATCAAGATGCTGCAGAAGTGAGGAAAGGAAAGAACAAGAGGAGGAAGAGGAATGGAATTAAGGGTTGGGAAAGGAAGCGCAAGGGAACTGGAAGGCTCCGACGGGAAGCGTCATCTCAATTCTCTCCCGTCTCCTCTTTAACAACAGAAATCCTCATAAACCATACTTACCCTTTTTTGATGCCTATCGTATCAAGAATTTTAAAATAAAGGATCTGTGTTTTAAAAGGCGGCAAGAGAAAAATACAAAACAGCTCCCAACTACCCCAAACGCATTGGACTTGGTAGAACAGAGCCGGAAGGAGGCAGGAAAAATCGTCTTGGCATTTATGCTATATGCCCTCTCCCTTCCCCACCCCTGCGTCCCCGTTCCACCCCACCCCGACCGCGGTAATTGAATTGTCACCTGCCCCTATCCCGCCCCCGGCCACCAGGGCCACTTGGGAAACTCGGCCTTGCCAAGCGCCCGGGGCCTCTGAGAGCCGCGCAGCGGAGCCCGCGTCCTAGAAGCCGAGGGGTTACACACGGCTACGTAGAGGCGCACCGGACACGGTAATTAGGCGCAATTCACACGCTCTCGGGCGCACGGAAACTACTTGTCACGATATTTTCAACGCTCCTCCTAGCCTACTTTTTTCCACTCCTTCCCCGGCGCGCCCCTCCCCTCCCGGAGGCACTCTGTGGAGCTTTTGGAGTTTCGAATCTTTCGGACACTGTAGAATGCGGGGCTCCCCGGGCGCGGGCCCGGCCAATCAGAGCGCTGTCTGCCTCCCCTGGCCAATGGCAGGCGCCACATTGTTGTCCAATTCTGTCTAATGGAGCCCTAAGGAGCAACAATAGAGCGGGCGAGCGGCTCATTGAGAGTCTGGCAGCGCCGGGCAACTGGGGCGCGCTGTGCGCAGCGTCCCGCGCGCTCCGCGAGGGGACGCCGCGCGGCGAAGGCCGGGTCGCGGGTTCCAGACAGCCGGTCCCTAACCAGTCCCCCGGCTCGGATTTCCGACGGAAGCGTTGGACTGCGCAGCGTTCCGAGGGGGTCCGGAAGTTCGGACATGGTGACCGAAGGAGGGTGACGTGGTCAGATAAGGGACCAGGGGGCAAGGGGAAGAGGCCAAGAGCGCCTGTATCGCGAGCGGAGCTGCGAGGTGCGAGAAGCGCCAGCGGAGGAGGAGGATCCCCGAGCCCAAGGCAGGTAGTTGAGGGGCGCAGGGAGGGCAGGGGGAGGCGGCCTGGTCTACCGGCCCTGTTGACAAGGCCCGGGCCACGCCGGCCTTAGGGACTTAGCGGCCCCAGGGGCCTGAGGGAAGAGGCCGCTCAGATAGGGAAGGGATCTAGGATACTGGGGCGGGAACAGGAGGATTCGGTTCCGGGCTCTGGCGGGGACCCGGGAATACGGGGACCCAGAAGAGACAGGGAAGAAATTCGGGGCTGGGCCTGCTTAGGCCTTCTAGGTCCGCAGCTCAGGTGAGACTCCGTTGTTAGCCTATAGCCAGTTCCAGAGGCGACTCCTCTGCCTCGGTGCTGTCTCCTGGGCTATCCAAGTCCCAGGATCCCAATTCTGAGACCAGAGCTCTCGAGAATCTGCACTCGAGTAGGGTCCCGCAGAGATCCCAGGATGGGGAGTATGTGTCTGACGATTCTGTCCCTAGACTGGAGGAGAGGATCTTGAAGGCAGTGTGAGATGGTCAGAGAAAAGATCACCCTCCTGTAATACCTAACTTTTCGCAAGATACTTTTTTCTTCTCGACTACTCTCCCAGGCTACAAGACTAAAAATTGTGCCACAGGTTTTACTCCACCCCCACCCACAACTTTTACCTGAAGGGTTTGTTTGTTTTTCCCTCTCATGCACACCTTTCTCTCCTGAGTGAACCCTGGGACCCAGACACCCGTATCAGCTGTTGTTTTGGTGTTGTTTTCCTCACCCCTCAAGCTAACCTTGAGGCTGGGTTTGCTTTTCCAAAGTTTAAGTTTCTTCGGCTTAATTTTCTCTTTAGCCCCCCCCCCCCACGCCTCCCAAATTCATTTCCACACTCATTTTTCTCTCCCACTCCCTGGAGGCCCCGCTTCATGAAACTTGTAGCCCCCACATTTCCACGGGTCCCTGCCCCTCCCCCCGCGCCTAACTTTGCTTTTAAAATATTTGTTTTGCTAGCCTTCACTCTATTTCCTCGAGCCGTTCTTTCTGTTCCTGATTTTTCTAACTCTTCTGCTCTCACCAAAACCTTCAGACCCAGCCAGCTGAACTCCATGTTTTGTATGCTCTGATAGCTCTCTCTTTTTCACCTTTCCACAAAACTGTGCATTTCGCCTCGGTTTTCCTGTTTTGCTCTTGGTATCGGTCTAACTGTTGGATCAAAAATTTTCTCTCTAGTCCGAGTCCCATCAAACAAATATTTCTCTCTACCTGTCTCACTCCAATTAAGCTAAACTTTGGGAAATAATATTTTACTTTTCATACCCTCGTTATATCCACCTGAACCAATAACTTTTCAAACTTTGTGTCTTTTTATTTTTATTTTCCAGCGGAACCATTGAGTCAAACGAAATCTTAGACTCAGCGCATAAATCAGATATAAGAAGAGCCTTGGTGGGGGTGGGGTGGGGGAACTCAGCCTTACAAGGGGGATCAGAAGGCACCTCCTCCCGGCAATTTGGCACCACTAGCCAAACTTCCGCGACCGAAATTTCCCTCCCTAAGCCTGATTTCTTCGTGGGTACGCTGTACCTTAGCACATCGTGCGCTCCTCACCACAAGTCTCTTCCTTCTTCCCACGGTCTTCTACGCCAGGTCCTGCCATGGAGCTGCGCTCTGAGCTGCCTAGCGTGCCCGGCGCAGCGACGGCGGCGGCGACAGCGACGGGGCCGCCCGTGGCGTCTGTGGCGTCGGTGGCAGCGGCGGCGGCTGCGGCCGCGTCGCTACCGGTGAGCGTGGCGGGCGGCTTGCTACGAGCGCCGCCGCTGTTGTTGCGGGCGGCGGAGAAGTACCCGCGGACCCCCAAGTGCGCGCGCTGCCGCAACCACGGCGTGGTGTCGGCGCTCAAGGGCCACAAGCGCTACTGCCGCTGGAAGGACTGCCTGTGCGCCAAGTGCACGCTCATCGCGGAGCGCCAGCGCGTCATGGCGGCGCAGGTGGCGCTGCGCAGGCAACAGGCGCAGGAAGAGAACGAGGCGCGCGAGCTACAGCTGCTCTACGGCACTGCCGAGGGCCTAGCGCTCGCCGCCGCCAACGGCATTATCCCGCCGCGACCTGCCTACGAGGTCTTCGGCTCCGTGTGCGCCGCCGACGGCGGGGGGCCGGGAGCAGGAGCGCCCGCAGGGACCGGAGGCGGCACTGCGGGCTCGGGGAGCTCAGGTGAGCGCGCGGCAGGGTGGGGAGGAAGGGAAGCAGGGAAGGGGCCCCAGGGGACGTGGCCCAGAGACTTACTTGTCTTGGTATGGAATCCCCTTTTCTAAATGCCCGACTGCTAGAGTTCACCGCGCACCCAGGCCCTGTTTTTCACTGCGGGGCCAAATGTAGACCCTGTAATCTTATCTTCTCTACCCAAATGCAGCCAGGTCCCAGTTTCCTTGCTCACTTTGCTCGGAAATCCGCGCGTCTCATATTTAACCTTGGTTCTGCTCTTCACGCGCCGTGGTTCCTCTGCTCCTTCCCAACTTTCTTCAGAAATCTGGCCCTCTCCCAGTCTTCCTCCTTCTTCCCGAACGGCTTTCTCTAGGTATTGAAGACACCCCCTTCCTTTTCCCCCTCTGATTCCTTTTCTCAAGTTCCTAATGCTCCCCGGACAACCGCATCCTGCGCCTGCTCCTTCTTTCTAGCTTCTTTCCCCACCTGTCCTGGTTTCCTTCGAGCAGGAACTCTCTCGCTTCCCTGGATCCCCACTCTTCCCCCCCCCCCCCCCACTACTCCCAGTCTGGCCCCACCCTCTTCTTCAAGAACATCTCGCCTTTTTCTAGGGAGGGAGGAATTAAGTCTGGGGCCATTGGGGGCCTTCTGAGACCCCAGCTTGGCAGTGAAGAAGTTCTTAGGTTTTAATTTTGGAAAGGGTGGATTAGAAATAGGGGCTCTATTTTTACCTGTAGAAAGGCTTGAGATCTCTTAGATACCCAAGGTGCCTTCCATTACAAGCTATGTTGCCCAAGGCCAGAGGGCACCCAGGGCAGAGTTTGCTCTTGGAACGATGAATGTGGAGTGGGGTCTCTATACAGTAGATTATATAGGTGGAAGTTATATTGTCTCCTGGGCCAGGCCACTTCTCCAGGTCAAGGCAAAGATAGGAAGGAGAATAAAGGTGGAAGTGTTGGGGCACAGATGTGGAAAGGGGAACTGAACATTGAATTTACAGGGCCCAAGTGGTTAGGGTCCTGGGTACATACAAAAGAGTGCACCCTAGGGGTAGGGGAAGTGAGACAAAACTGTAGGGGCTCAGAGATTAAGGAATACTGGAGAAAAAAGAAAGAGGCACTGGAGCCCAGTGAATGAAGGTCGTCGGGTTCAGAGAGAGAGGAAACTGGGTCCAAAGGGATAATGTACTGAGGGTGCCGTCGCCTCCCGGCTCCTAATCACTCCTCATATACCCTTTTTTCCCTTCCTAGAAGCCAAGTTGCAGAAGTTTGACCTGTTCCCCAAGACGCTACTTCAGACCGGCCGCCCAGGCAGCCCGCAGCCGCCACCGGGGAAGCCCTTATCACCCGACGGCGCAGACTCGGGTCCCGGGACATCTTCTCCGGAGGTGCGGCCGGGCTCGGGCTCTGAGAACGGCGACGGGGAGTCCTTTTCCGGGTCGCCCCTGGCCCGGGCCTCCAAGGAGGCAGGTGGGAGCTGCCCGGGCAGCGCAGGCCCGGGAGGCGGTGGCGAGGAGGACAGCCCGGGCTCCGCCAGCCCTTTGGGCTCCGAATCTGGTTCCGAGGCCGACAAAGAAGAGGCAGAGGCCGCTCCCGCCCCAGGGCTGGGCGGGGGCCCGGGTCCACGGCAGCGGACGCCGCTGGACATCTTGACGCGCGTCTTCCCGGGCCACCGGCGAGGTGTCCTGGAGCTGGTGTTGCAGGGTTGCGGCGGCGACGTGGTGCAGGCCATCGAGCAGGTGCTGAACCACCACCGCGGGGGTCTGGCGGCCGGCCTTGGCCCCGCCGCGCCGCCTGATAAGGCCGCGGTGGGTGCGGTAGCAGCTGCGGAAGACGCGTGGCCGGGCCGCGTTGATGCCGCCGCTGCCGGGGGGCCGGGGCTGCCCGCGCCGCTGCAGGCCGGCCCCGCTGCCCCTCCGCACCATAGACCTTTGCTGGCCGGCGCCATGGCGCCTGGGGCGCTGGGCTCGCTGAGCAGCCGCTCGGCCTTCTCGCCACTGCAGCCCAACGCTAGTCACTTCGGCGCCGACGCCGGCGCCTACCCACTGGGCGCGCCGCTCGGCCTCAGCCCCCTGCGCCTGGCCTATTCGGCTGCAGCGGCGCACAGCCGTGGCCTGGCCTTCATGGCTCCCTACTCGACCGCGGGTCTAGTACCCACACTCGGCTTCCGCCCACCCATGGACTACGCCTTCAGCGACCTCATGCGCGACCGCTCGGCCGCCGCCGCTGCGGTGCACAAGGAACCCACCTACGGCGGCGGCCTGTACGGGCCTATGGTCAACGGCGCCCCAGAGAAGCAGTAGGCCGGGGGTCCGGCATCCGGGCGGCCCCCAAACGGGGACCCCAGCCTTGATCCCGCGGGCCGCGGGTCCCTCTTCACCCGTTGCGCCTTCTGCGCCCCGGCTCGGGTCCTCTCGCTCAAAGGTGATTTTCAGTTTTGTTTTGGAAGGGTGGAGAGCTGAGCAATAGGGAGCAACTACAGATACAGGTGTTCTCCGAGGGGGTGCGTGGCCCTGACCCTCGTCCTCTAAACCCCTCCTCAAGGCTCTATCAGCTCTAAGAAAGGCGGGGAATTCTTGAGAATTCAGAGGCTGAGGCCGCCACACACGCTCCTGCCTCTCCTTTTTGCTGTGCTCGTCCCGCCCGCCCGCTCTCCAGTGGATGGCAGGATAGTCCGAGAGTCTGTCTTCTGTGTCTCCCTCTCCTTATTAAATTTTTAAAAAAAATATTCGCTCTAACAAATATAAATTTAGGATGTATAAATCTCTTGGCACTGAGTCGAGTCTTTGGGACACACATATATATATCGATATCAATTGTAAAAAAAAAAAAGGAAACAAGTTCTAAGGTGCACTTTCCTCGTTGCGGTATTTGTCGCTCTCTTTGTTGCTTATGCCGATAAGCATGGGTTTCCTTGGTGCAGTGTGAGTTTTTATATATGTATAAATCTATATATAATCTATACATATATATATACAAGCCAGTGTATAATGTTATAAAATGGAATTCTAAGTTATTAATTGTAATCTGTAGGTGACCTCGGTATTAACGTGAAAAATATTCAGAAACAAGCAAAAAAAGGACAAAATGGAAAGAAGTAGACTATGCGCGCATTGTACTTATCAGGTTTTATAGATTAAATATATTGTGAACTCGGGACAAATCCTGCCCACCCGCCCCTCTTGCTTGCGGCCGATCTCTCCCTAAGGAGTGGTCAAGGTGCGCACTGAAGCAGGAACAGAGCGACTAGTGACTGAGCCAGAACCGCCCGCCCGAGGGCGCATCCCCGCCTCCCGGGACTCGCCAAAAGCCCGACCGAAGGGACAGCAGCAGGAAACGCTGCTGCAGAGAATGGCTCACTTTGTGCTTTCCTTTGCATAGACATGAGCTAGAAATAAATGTTATTTTCTAAGAAAACAGCACCGAATCCCGTCCCGCTCCTCGGGCGGCCACATTGAAAAGGTCTTGATTTCCCGCTCGGGCCCCGCAGTGCCAGCATGACTTAAGGCTGGCTGGTGTCCGCCCCCGGGGGGTGCGGAGCCGGAAAACTTTCCGTGGCGCAGGGAAAGGCCCCGCCGACGGGAGTGACGCGCGACTCAGAACCCCGCGAGGAGCGGCGCCCGCTACGCGTCGGGGACCCTGCGTCCTTCCCACTCCTGTTTTGGGCGCGCGGGAGCGGCGGGTCGTCTTGCCATTGCCCTGGATCCTCGGATCGCTGGCAAAGCCTCCTACGGAATTCTGAGAGGCTGGAGGCCGGGTTCCGGTTCTCCCGGGCCGCAGATTTGGGCACAGCACGGGTCGCACACCGCGCGCTTCCCTTCTCAAAGAGGTTTGGAACCAAAGCAACGGAGGCGGCTGGGGAAGGAAGGCTGCGACCATTCTTCCACAGAGGCTCGTGGCCCGGGAGTTATTCTGGGGTGATGGAGGTCGGAGGGGGGGAGGGGGCGCTGCCCTCGTCCGCGGCAGTGTAATCCGAAAGGGACTTTGAGGACGAGCCGTCCGGCCAGATCTCTCTTAGCACCCCAGTGGCTTTCCCTCCTGCAGCGGGACTGAGCACAATAGTGGCTCCCCCGCCGACCCCCTCCTCCCACCTGCTCGGCTCCCTGCAGGATGACTCCCTCTCTCCGGGAAACAGGGTGCTCCCTCCCCTAGTCTGGGCCCGGCGTCATCCCAAGGTAAACTTCTGGGGCAGGCTCGAGTTCCGCCAGGCGGTGAAACTTAATAGCAGGACAAGAAAAACGGTTTAATAAAGAAGGGCTTTAATAGGGAACTAATTTGATTGAGTTGCCTAATTCCACTTTAATTGGAAAGGGGTTTGGCTGTTTGGTTATAAAGTGCGAGGGTGACGATGAGCTGAAAGTGGTGCAAGAAGGAGCGAGAGAAGAAAGATGGGGGCAACAGAGAGAACGAGAAAGGGAAGGAAGATAGGAAGGAAAGAAGAGGGAGAGAGGAGAAAGAGGAGGGAAGAGTTACTAGAAAAAGAGAGGAAAGCTAGAGAAAGCGCGCACTTTTAGAAGGGTGAATTTTCTTGCCCTTCATGCTGCTCCCTCAAGCCTTCTCACCCTCTTTTTCCAGTTTTTTGGAGGCCTCTGGTCCTCTTCCAGCATAGATTCCAGCTGCCCCCTTCCTGGCCTCTGCCTTCATCCCCATCCAAGGTGAACTTAAGATCACTCTGGGTCTCTTAGTTTCAGGAGAGACCTACATGGAGTCTCCAGGAGCTCCTTGGTTCCTGCGGGTGCTCAAGCCAGACCCCAAGGGTTGGCCTGGCAACCACCATTCCCACTCTGAGGAACAACCGGATCGGAGCTTCGTGGATTTCAAGATTAGGATTTTAGTTCATCCTCACAGCAAACTCGGAATAATTCAGTGAGTTGTTTATTATTGGCTTCGTTTTACAAGGGAAGAAAGAAACTGAGGTCCGGAGTGGTTTGTAGACTTGTCCACCATCCCAGGACTCTGGACCTCCTTTCCTCTGCACTGCCCCAGTGGACCTTCTCCTTCTTCTCCTCTCCTGAAGCAGTCTCTCCTGGCCAATGGTGGGGGCTCTGAGGAACTGCCCCTCATGTGTACCCCTGCTGCTCGGAGAAGGGAAACAGTTTGCCTCAGCTACCGGCTGCCAGCAGTTTGGGTTGAGCTTAGAATGATTCATGAGCAGTGAAACTTTGAGAGGGTGGGATAGTGAGGTTCCCAGGCTCCTTTCCTCCCTGGCCTTGAGTCTTGGTGGCCCAGATGCAGTGATGGAAACCCGGGGTAGGCAGTCACAGCTTTGACACTTTGGTGAGTTCCAACTGCAGAGTCAGGAGCACTGAGGCTCAGAGACTGACAGTGACCTGCCCAGGGCTGCACATTCAGGTTCTAGGGAGTCAGAATCAGAAACCAGGATGCTCAAGCCAGTTTGTTAAGTGGCAGTGGTGGGAGTGGGGGCTGAGGCAGTACCTGCCTTGGTTTGGAGGATCTTCTGCAGCAGGTGGGAGGGAGCTGGGGCCTGAGCGCTGCTGAGATCTCCTGGGAGATCTTGTGGAAGGCTTTAGAATCACCTTTTCTTTGTGGGGAGAGGAAGGTGGCATGGGAATTTCCATCTTGACCTCTACCATCCATATTATTCCCAAACTTTCCCCTAAGTCTGCTGCAGCTGCCCCTGGCATGGGAGGACCGAGGATCTGGGTCTGGATTACCATGGGAGAGCTCAGATTGTTGTAGTGGTCATTTCAACATTATCTCCCTCGCCCCCTGCCCCGGCTTCTCTTCTTCATAACAACAGCAGCTAGCTACACACTATTGAGTGTCTACTGTGTACCAGGTCTCCTGAGTAGAAGTCGTGTAGGATGATAGCACCAAAAAATGGCCAGGGGAAGCAGGGACAGGGAGAGAAAAGGTTGACTTCAAGAACTATCAGGAACCAGGGGCGCCTGGGTGGCTCAGTCAGTTGAGTGTCCAGCTTCAGCTCAGGTCATGATCTCGTGGTCTGTGAGTTGGAGCCCCACATCAGGTTCTGTGCTGACAGCTCAGAGCCTGGAGCCTGTTTCAGATTCTGTGTCTCCCTCTTTCTCTGCCCCTCCCCCTCTCATGCTCTCTCTCTCTCTCTCTCTCTCTCTCTCTCTGTCAAAAACAAATAAACACAAAAAAATTTTTTTAAAGAACTATCAGGAACCAGACTCACCACTCATGATCCAGTGGGGGTGGGAGTGAGGGGAGTAAGCCAAGAGGAGAGTTCACAGATAATTCCCAGGTGTCTGGACCACTTGACCCTTTGCAGGGTGGTGGGCCCCTGGAGCAGACACAAGATTGGAAGATGAAGAAAATATTTCAATATTCAACATACAGAATTTGCAGAACTTATGGGGCCTTTAGGTGGGGACGCCAAATGGTCAAGAGTCAGCATGTGGGTGGTAGCAGGGCCTTGGGAGGGATGAAGTGGCCCAGCCCTTTATCCCATTGGACAAAGGACTCCCTTAGCGGAAACCATGGGCCTGGGTGGAGGATGTTGAGAACCCAGGCATTGAAATTCTGTCTTTCATCTTTTCTGTTCATTCCAAAAAGGTTGGCCTCTGAAAATCATTCTCTTAAAATTTTGTACCCTGTGAAGTTTATTGTCCCAGAGCAGGACCCTGGGGAGCCTATGCCTGGTTTTGTTGTGACACCAATGAAGCTTAAATGTCAGGTGTCCCCACCTGTACAGATCCTTTTCAAACTTTCCCTGCTCTCTACTCCCTGAGACTTTAGCTTTAGTGGGTTTTTGCCCTTTCCCCACATGTCCATCCCCACCTCCCTATATCTTGCACTCTGGCCACACTGAGCTCCTCAGAGTCACCTAACAGACCATGAACTTTCCTGAATCTTTGCCCATGCAAGTCCCTCTGCCTGGAAAGCCTTTCTTATTCTTCTACTTTGAGGATTGTCCTCACTTTCGCCAAGTCCCAGTGACACTGATGGAATTTAAAGTTCAAGATCCTCACTTGGAGGAGAAGATGGTGGTGGAGGAGGAGGACCCTAGGCTCATCTCATCCCATGAATACAACAAGATAACTATCCTACATACCCAGAAATCTTCCTGAAGACTGGCAGAACAAACTCCACAACTAAAGGTGGAGAAGAGCCCACATCAAATAAGGTAGGAAATGAGGAGACACAGCTGGGGAGAGAAAGGGATCATGGCCGCTTCCATGAGGAGGGAGCTGTGGTCACAAGGAAGAGTGAGAGACAAGTTAGCACACAGGGGAGCACAGGGAGAAAACAAATCCCCATAGCAATTGGCTTGGAAAGTAACAGGGCCTGAATTTCATGAGTTCCTGCAACCAGCAGGGCTTAAAGCCTGGAGTTTTAAAGGTCAGTGTGCTTGGCTCTGGGAAAGCTTGGAGGACATTGGGGCTGCTCTTGGAGAAAAGGCAGGGCAAACAGCCCTTGGACATACAGCTTGGAAATAGTGATCTCAAGAGTGCTTGGGGCACACAGTGGGGAGGTGAGTTTCTCATCTCAGAGCATGTCCCAAAGAGGCAGCATTCACAGAGAGACCCTTCTGGGAACAATGAACTAACTGGTGCCATTTCTTTCCTCTGCCCATCAGCATAAACACAGAGCAGTGCCAACACTCCCTACCTAACTTGCTTACACCAAGCTCCATACTCTGTGCTCCAGAAGAACCACCTTTCCCAGTCACACTTGCCTCAGTCCTAGCATGGCAGGCCCCCCTCCCAGAAGCCCCTCACCCAGAAGACTGTCCTAAACCCCTACCAACACCAGGTCTCTTGACCTCAGAGTTTTGTGAGGCCTCCATTCTGGTGGTGGTGGCAACAGGTCTCATTTCACAAGCAGACCAGAACACACTAGTGAAAACGTGCCACATCCAGGCCAGCAACCAAACATTGCGCACAACAGGCAAAGAAAGCCTCAGCACACCACTGGCCTGAAGTATAAAGTGGCTAGGACACAACAGCAGAGTGCAGCACACAACACATATTGGAGGCCCTATGGAACAGGGGGACACTACACTGCAGAGCACTACAGGACCTCTTCTTCCCATAAGGCCACTAACCTCAAGAACAAGAGATGTAGCTGACTTTCCTAACACAGAGAAGCAGGTGCAGAGACTTAGACAAAATGAGAAGACAGAGGAATTTGCCCCAAATGAAAGAATAGGACAAGGCCACACCTGGAGAACTAAGCAAAACAAATATAAGTAACATACCTGATGAGGATTTCTTTTTTTTTTTTTAATTTTTTTAGGTTTTATTTTTAAATAATCTCTAGCCCAACAGGGGCTTGAATTTACAACCCTGAGATCAAGAGTCACATGCTCCATTGCCTGAGTCAACCAGGTGCTCTCCTGATGGAGAATTTAAAGCAATGGTTGTAAGGATACTCACTGGACTTGAGAAAAGAGTGGAGGACATCACAACACAGAAATAAGGGATAACATAGCAGAGATAAAGGCTCAGTAAACAAAATGAGAAACACCCTTGATGAAATAAACAGCAGCCTGAAAGAAGCAGAGGACTGAATTAATGACCTAGAAGACAGAGTAATGGAAAGTAATCAAGTTGAAGAAAAGAGAGAAAAAAATCATGCAAACTGAGAGTAGACTTAGGAAACCCAGTGACTCCATCAAACATAATAATATTTGTATTATAGGAGTTCCAGAAGAAGAAGATGAGAGAAAGGGGGGGCGGGGGGTAGAGAATTTATTTGAAGAAATAATAGCTGAAAACTTCCCTAGCCTGAGGAAGGAAACAGATATCCAGATCCAGGAGGCATGGAGAACTACCAACAAAATCAACAAAAACAGATCCATGCCAGGACATATTGTAATTAAAATAGAAAATATAGTGACACAGAAAAAATATTAAACGCACCAAAACAAAAGAAGACAGTTGCATACAAAGGAAACCCCATAAAGTTATCAGCAGATTTTTCATCAGAAACTTTCCAAACCAGTAAGGAGAGGCATAATATATTTGAAGTGTTGAATGAGAAAAACCTGCAGCTAAGAATATTCTATCCAGCAATACTATCATTCAGAGTAGGACAAAGAGTTTCCCAGACAAACTAAAACTAAAGGAGTTCCTGAGCACTAAACCAGCCCTACAAGAAATATTTAAGAGGACTCTTTGAGTGGAAAGAAGAGACCAAAAATGACAGTATGAAAGTAAGAAACACAAAAGCAGTAAAAATGAATATTTCTGAAAAATTCAAAGAACTCACAAATAAAAGGATCAGAGAAAATCTTCAAAAATAACCACTAAACAAGTAACAAAGTGACAATAAATAAATATCTATGAATAATTACTTTGAATGTAAATGGACTAAACACTCCAATCAAAAGACAGGGTGACAGAATGGGTAAAAAAAAAAGACCCATCTATATGCTGCTTATAAGAAACTCATTTTAGACCTAAAGACACCAGCAGATTGTATGGGAGGGAATGAGAAACACTTATCATGCAAATGGATGTCAAAAGAAAGCTGGAATAGTAATACATATATCAGACAAAATAACCTTAAAAACAAACACTGTAACAGGAGATAAAGGAGGACACTATATAATAATAAAGGAGACAATATGAAAAAAAATATAACAACTATAAATATTTATGTACTCAAATACATAAAACAGTTAATAGCAAACATAAAGGAACTAATTGATAAAAATGCAATAATAGTAGGGGACTTTAACACCCCACTTACAGTGGATGGATCATCTAAACAGAATATCAACAAGGAAACAATGGCTTTGAATGACATATTGGACCAGAGGGATTTAACAGATATATTCAGAACATTTCATCCTAAAATAGCAGATACATTCTTTTCAAGTGCACATGGAATATTCTCCAGCATAGGTTATATATTAGGCCATGAAACAGGCTTCAAAAAATGGAGAAAGATTGAAGTTATACCATACATCTTTCCTGACCACAACACTATGAAACTAGGAATCAACCACAAGAAAAAATCAGGGAAGACCACGAATACATGGAGGTTAAATGACATGCTACTAAACAATGAAAGGGTCAACCAGGAAATAAAAGGAGACATAAAAAAGTACGTGAAAACATAATGGTTCAAAACCTTTAGGATGCAGCAAAAGTGGTTCATCAATACAGGCCTATCTCAAGAAGCAAGAAAAATATCAAATAAACAACCTAATCTTACCCCTGAAGGAGCTAAAAAAGAACAACAAACAAAGCCTAAAACAGCAGAAGGAAGGAAATAATGAAGATTAAAGCAGAAATGAATGATATCAAAACTAAAAAAACAACAGAAGAGATCAATGAATCTAGGAGCTGATTCTTAGAAAAATTTGATAAAATTGTTAGACCTTTAGCCAGATTCATCAAGAAAAAAAGAGAAATACCCAATAAATAAAATCACAAATGAGAGTGGAGAAATAATGAAATACCACAGAAATATAAATAATAAAAGATTTTTAAAAACTATATGCCAACAAATTGGACAACCTAGAAAAAATGGATAAATTCCTAGAAACATGTAAACCACCAAAACTAAAACAGGAAGAAATAGAAAATGAACAGACTGATTATCAGCAAAGAAATTGAATCAATAATCAAAAATCTCCTAACAAACAAAAGTCCAGGACAGATGGCTTCACAGGCAAATTTCGCGAAACACCTAAAAAGAGTTAATACCTATTCTTCTTAAATTATTAAAAAAAATAGAAAAGGAAGGAAAACTTCCAAATTAATTCCATGAGGCTAGCATTACCTTGATACCAAAAGCAGTTAAAGACACCATTAAAAAAGAGAACTATAGGCCAATATTTCCAATGAAGATAAATGCAGGAGTCCTCAACAGAATATTAGCACACCAAATCAAACAATACATTAAAAACTCATTCACGGCAATCAAGTGGGATTTATTTCTGGGATACAAGGGTGGTTCCATATTTGCAAATCAATCAACGTGATACACCACATCAGTAAGAGAAAGGCTAAGAACCATATGATTATTTCAATAGACACAGTATCCCTGATGAACCTGGATGCAAAAATTTTCAGCAAGATAGTAGCAAATCAAATTCAACAGTATATTAAAAGAATTATTCACCATGATCAAATGGGATTTATTCCTGGGCTGCAGGGCTGGTTCAATATTCACAAATAAATCAATGTGATACACTACATTAACAAAAGAAAGGATAAGAATCATATGATCCTTTCAATAGATGCTGAAAAAGCATTTGACAAAATAAGGCATTGTTTCTTAATAAAAACCCTCAAGAAAGTTGAGATAGAAAGAACATACCTTAATGTCATAAAAGCCATATATGAAAGGTCCACAGCTAATATCATCCTCAATGGGGAAAAACTGAGAGCTTTCCCCCCGAGTTCAAGAACATGACAGATACATCCACTCTCACCATTGTTGTTCAACATAGTACTGGAAGTCCTAGCATCAGCAATAAGACAACAACAACAACAACAAGAAAAAAAATAAAAGGCATCTAAATTGGCAAAGAAGAAGTCAAACTTTCACTCTTCGCAGATGACATGATACTCTACATGGAAAACCTGAAAGACTCCACCAAAAAACTACTAGAGCTGATACAAGAATTAGGCAAAGTCGCAGGATGTAAAACCAATGTACAAAAATCAGTTGCATTTCTATACACCAATAACGAAGCAACAGAAAGAGAAATCAAGGAATTGATTCCATTTACAATTGCACCAAAAATGATAAAATACCTAGGAATAACTGAACTAAAGAGGTAAAAGATCTGTATGCTGAAACCTATAGAGAGCATATGAAATAAATTGAAGAAGACACAAAGAAATGGAAAACATTCCATGCGCATGGATTGGAAGAACAAATATCGTTAAAATGTCGATATTACCCAACTAAAAGGAAAGAGTATCCAATGGAAAAAGTATCTAATGGAAAAAAGACATTACCTTGTTCTAGATGGCTGGAAAGTTAGGCTTAACAGGACCACTGACTGGAGACCTATCTGTAGTCCTTCAGTCATGGTGGCCTAAGGGTAGCAGACTCTTGCATGTTAACTCAAGGCTCCAAGAGAAGATGTTCCAGTGAACAAAGTGAAAGGTTACATGGCCCTTTATGACCTTGCCCCATAGGTCAAGACTGTGACAAGATTCTTCTATTTGCAAGTGACTGACACTGAAGTCACTTTGATTTAAAAAGAGGGAAGTCTCTCTGCAGAGACTTTTGTAGAGAATAAGGCCTGCCGGCTGGAAAACCAAACTTTCAGCATAGCTGAATGTTTGCCCATTGCAGCCCTAAATAGTCTTTGTTTTAGCATTTTAAGGTAGAAGCTTTATTTATAAAGCATTTTACTTGCTTTTCCGTTTTCTTTTCCAAGGGACACTGAGATGCACCAACCTTTTTTTGATTTAAAATCTTCTCAGGAGGTACAGGATAGGGCTGTGGGATCTTACTGGATTAAGGGTTCACTGGCTCTAGCACTAAAAATTCAATATATCTGGGATTTTTTTAATGAATTTTAAAAATTTTGAAGACGATTTATTATGAACAATTTCAAACATATAAGTAGAGAGATGAGTATAATAAATTCTCATATTTATCACATAACTTTAATAATTCACATTTTTCTTTGAAGAATTAAAAGTAAATTACAGACATTGTGAAATACTTCAGTATGCATCTCTAAAATATGAGACATGTTTTTACAAAACCTCCACATATACTCTCAATATTAAAAATAATTCCTTTAGAGGCACCTGGGTGGCTTAGTTGGTTAAGCATCCAACTTTGGCTTAGGTCATGATCTCATGGTTCATGGGTTTGAGCCCCGTGTCAGCTCTGTGCTGACAGCCCAGGGCCTGGAACCTGCTTTGGATTCTGTCTCCCTCTCTCTCTGCCCCTCCCTCTCTCTCTTTCTCTCTCTCAAATAAATAAACATTAAAAATTAAAAATAATTCCTTTATATCATCTAATACCCAATACCCAGTTGCCCCCATTTGGGGACTGACTTACTTATTTACACACACACACACACACACACACACACACACACACACACAGTTGATTTGTTCATACCAGAATTTGGTCATCTCTAGCAGACACTGGCAGAGTTCCTAATTTCCTAATTTCCTAATTTCAGGATCCATTTTTCTATGTCTAAGGGTTTTTATACCAGAACCACAGAAGAGAGAGGAATACCAGAGTTGGGGTGGTGGAAGCCACCCTTTTCTGAGGAAGCAATGAGAGGATGCATTGTTGGCAGAGAATTTAAAACAATAATAATACTGACTACAAGCTGGTTGGATTTTTAAATGATCACCATAGCCTAGCAATTCTAAATAATCTCAGAGATAAAATATTACTCACCTCAAAAACTTTCATTGGTGGTCAAAGTTCTCAACAATCCACAGTGATTGTTGAGTTTACATTATGTGTGCATGTGCAGTGTGTGTGCAGATATGCACACACATATATAAAATGTATTTAGATATACTTATATATCACAGATGTTTACTTTATAATTTTTTATGTTTATATATAGTAAAATTGACTTTTCCATAGTAGATCTCTAAAAGTTGGAACACATGTATAGATTTGTTAATTGCCATCACAATCAAGATTCAGAACATTTCTATCACCCCAGAAAACTTCCTTGTGTTGCTCTTTTATAATCAGTTTTCTTCCCAACTCTTAACCCCTGGCAACCACTGATCTGCTCTCTGTCTTTAATTTCTTCTTTTCCAGAAGGCTACATAAATGGAATCCTATAGTATGTAGCCTTTTACAACTGGCTTCTTTCCTCAGCATGCCTTTGAGATTCATTCAAGCTGTTGCATGTGTCAATAGTTCGTTCTTATTTATTGCTGCATAGTATTCAACTGTACAGAGGCACCACAGTTTGTTAATCCATTCACTATTGAAAGACATTGGGTTGTTTTTGCTTTTGGTGATTATGAATGGGGCTGCTATCAACATCCATGAATAGGCTTTTGTGTGATCATAAGTTTTCATTTATCCAGGGTAAAATACACAGGGGTATGATTGCCAGGTCATATGGTAATTGTATGTTCAATTTTAGAAGGTATTGCTTATTGGGATACCTGGGTGGCTCAGTGGGTTGAGTGGCCGACTTCTGCTGAGGTCATGATCTTGCAGTTTCTAAGTTCAAGCCCTGCTTTGGCCTCACTGCTGTCAGGGGGGAGCCTGCTTTGGATCCTCTGTCCCTTTTGGCCCTTCCCCAGCCACTCTCTCTCAAAAATAAAAATAAACATTAAAAAAAAGAGAAGACATTGTCTGTTTTCCAGGGGGTCTATACCATTTTTCATTCTCACCAGCCACATATGAGAGTTGCCACATCAGCACACTGGTTGTCTAACTCTTTCTTTTTAAAAGTCATTTTAATACTAATGGTGTGGTGTCTTGTTGTGGTTTTGATTTGCATTTCCCTAATGACTAATGATCTTAAGCATCTTTTCATGTATCTGTTTTCCATCCATATATCTTTGCTGAAGTGTTGGTTCAAATATTTTGAAAAATTGGGTTGTTTGTTTTCCTACAGTTGAGGATTTTCAAATAATAGCTTTACTGAGATATAATTCATATACCATATAATTCACATATCTCAATTGTACAATTCTGTGGATTTTAGTGTATTCCCACAGTTGCATAACCATCACCATAATCAATTTTAGAACATTTTCATCACCTCCAAAAGAAATTCTGTGCCCATTAGCAGTCACTACTCATTTGCCCTAAACTCCCCAACCTGACATAGCCACTGATTTATTTTCTCTGTCTCTAAATTTGTCTGTCTTGCAAAATTCATATAAACAAAATCATATAACATGTGTTTTTTTGTGTCTGGCTTTTTTCACTTAGCATGTTATTTTCAAGGTTCATCCATGTTGTAGCATGGATCAGTGCTTCATTCTTTTTTATTGCTAAATAATATTCCACTGAATAGATACACCACATTTTCTTTATCCACTCATCTGTTGGCAAACATTTGAATTATTTCCATTTTGTAACTATTGTGAAAAATGTTGCTATGAATATCTGTGTATAAGTTTTTGTGTGCATATACATTTCCTTTGAGTATACACCTAGCAGTGACATTGCTGGATCACATTACATCTCTATGTTTAACCTTTTGAGGAACTGCCAAACTCTTTTCCACAGCAGCTGCACCATTTTACAATCCTACCAACTGTGTAACAGGCTTGCCAACACTTGTTGTTATCTGTCTTTTTGATTCCAGCCATCCTAGTGGTTGTAAAGTGGTATATCAATGTGGATTTGATTTGCATATCCCTGATAGTTAATGATATTGAGCATTGTTTCATGTGCTTTTTGCTCATTTGTAGGTCTTCTTTGTACAAATGTTTATTCAAGTCCCTTGCCCACTGAAAAAACTAGATTGTCTTTTTGCTATTGAGGTTTTTTTTTTTAAGTTTTTATTCATTTAAGTAATCTCTGCACCCAAAATGGGGCTCAAACTCACAACCCTAAGATCAAGAATTGCACCCTCCTCTGACTGAACCAACCAGGCACCCCTTGCTATTCAGTTGTAAAAATTCTTTCTATATTCTTAATACAAGCTCCTTGTTAGCTTGATGATTTGCAAGTATTTTTTCCCATTCTAGGGTTGTCTTGTCCATTTCTTGGTGGTGTCTTTTGCTGCACAAGTTTTTAGTTTTAATGAAATATAATTTATCTGTTTTTTCCTTTGATATTTGTATCTTTAGTATTACATTTAAGAACCACTGCCTAAACTAAGGTCATGAAGATTTCCACTTATATTTTCTTCAAAGAGATTTTTTTTTTGAGAAAGAGAGAAAGAGAGAGAGGGTACAAGTGAGTGAGAGGCAGAGAGAGAGAGAGAGAGAGAGAGAAAAGCAGGGCTCATGCTCACCCAAAGTGGGGCTTATGCTCACTCAATGTGGGACTTGAGCTCATTGGATGAGGGACTTGAACTCACAAACCATGAGATTATGATCTGATCTGAAATCAGATGCTTAACCGACTGTGCCACCCAGGAGCCCTTTTTCAAAGAGTTTTATAGTTTTAGCTCTTATATTGAGTGTTTGATCCATTTTGAATTAATTTTTGTATATGTGTGAAGTAATGGTCCTAATTCATTCTTTTGCATGTGGATATCCAATTGTCCCAGAATGATTTGTTGAAAAGACTATTCTTTCTCATTGAATTGTCTTAGCATCCTTGTCAAAACTCAACCATAAATGTGAAGGCTTATTTCTGGACTCTCAGTTCTATTTTATTGATCCATGCTAGTATCACTCTGTCTTGATTAGTGTAGCTTTGTAGTAAGTTTTTTATAAAAAATATTTTTTAATGTTTTTTAAAATTTATTATTTTTATTTAAAAAATTTTTTTTAATGTTTATTTATTTTTGAGACAGAGAGAGACAGAGCATGAACGGGGGAGGGTCAGAGAGAGGGAGACACAGAATCTGAAACAGGCTCCAGGCTCTGAGCTGTCAGCACAGAGCCCGACGCGGGGCTTGAACTCACTGACCGCGAGATCATGACCTGAGCTGAAGTCAGCCACTCAACTGACTGAGCCACCCAGGTGCCCCTTAAAATTTATTTTTGAGACAGAGAGAGACAGAGCATGAGCATTGGAGGGGCAGAGAGAGCGCGAGACACAGAATCTGAAGCAGGCTCCAGGCTCTGAGCTGTCAGCACAGAGACCGACACAGGGCTGGAACTCACAAACCGCAAGATCATGACCTGAGCCAAAGTCCCTGTAGTAAGTTTTGAAATAGCAAAGTGTGAGTCTTTCAACTTGGTTTATCTTTTTCAAGATTGTTTTGACTGTGCTCCTTGAATTTCCATATGAATTTTAGGATTATCTTGTCAATTTCTGTAGCGATGTCAGTTAGAAAATTGATGCAGGCTTGTGTTGAATCCATAGATTAATTTGCAAAGTATTCCCATCATAACAATATTAAATCTTCTGATTCATGAACAAGGGATGTCTTTCTATTGCTTTGGGTCTTCTTTAATTTCTTTCAGCAATGTTTTGTAGTTTCCTAAGTATAAATTTTGTACTTGATAAATTCATTACCAAGTATTTTATTCTTATTGATGTTATTGTAAATGGAATTTTTAAAAATTTCATTTTGAATTGTTCTGTGTAAGTATATAGAAACATAGTTAATTTTTGTGTATTGATTTTATATCTTGCACCCTTGCTGAACTCATGTATTAGTTTTAGTAGTTTTCTTACTGGGTCTCTTAGTGTATGTTGTACAAGACTTTGTCATCTGTAAACAGAGATAGTTTTACTTCTTCATTTCTTTTTTTCTTTTTCTTTTTTTAAAATTTACACCCAAGTTAGTTAGCATATAGTGCAACAATGATTTCAAAAGTAGATTCCTTAATGCCCCTTACCTATTTAGTCCATCCTGCCTCCCACAACCCCTCCAGTAACCCTCTGTTTGTTCTCCATATTTAAGAGTCTGTTATGTTTTGTCCCCCTCCCTGTTTTTATAGTGTTTTTGCTTCCCTTCCCTTGTGTTCATCTGTTCTGTGTCTTAAAGTCCTTATATGAGTGAAATCATATGATATTTGTCTTTCTCTGACTGATTAATTTCGCTTAGCATAATACCCTCTAGTTCCATCCACGTAGTTGCAAATGGCAAGATTCCATTCTTTTTGATTGCTGAGTAATATTCTATTATATATATACACATGTATATATACCACATCTTCTTTATCCATTCATCCATCGTAGACATTTGAGCTCTGAGCTCTTTCCATACTTTGGCTATTGTTGATAGTGCTGCTATAAACATGGGGGTGCATGTGCCCCTTCGAAACAGCATACCTGTATGTATCCTTTGGATAAATACCTAGTAGTGCAATTGCTGGGTTGTAGGGTAGTTCTATTTTTAATTTTTTGAGGAAACTCCATACTGTTTTCCAGAGTGGCTGCACCAGTTTTCATTCCCACCAGCAATGCGAAAAAGATCCTCTTTCTCCACATCCTCACCAACATCTGTTGTTGCCTGAGTTGTTAATGTTAGCCATTCTGACAGGTGTGAGGCAGTATCTCATTGTGGTTCTGATTTGTATTTCCCTGATGATGAGTGATGTTGAACATTTTTTCATGTGTTGTTTAGCCATCCGGATGTCTTCTTTGGAGAAGTGTCTACTCATGTCTTTTGCCCATTTCTTCACTGGATTATTTGTTTTTTGGGTGTTGAGTTTGATAAGTTCTTTGTAGATTTTGGATAGTAACCCTTTATCTAATATGTCATTTGCAAATATCTTCTCCCATTCCATCGGTTGCCTTTTAGTTTTGCTGATTGTTTCCTTCACTGTGCAGAAGCTTTTTATCTTGATGAGGTCCCAATATTTCTTCATTTCTAATCTGGATGCCTTTTATTTCACTTTGTTGCTTCATTTCCGTGGCTAGAATCTCCAACAAAATGTTGAATGGAATGGCAAGACAAGGCATCTTTTTTTTAAGTTTATTTATTTATTTATTTATTTATTTATTTATTTATTTATTTTGAGAGAGAGAGAGAGCAGGAGATGGGCAGTGCAGAGCCTGACACAGGGCTCGATCCCACAAACCATGAGATCATGATCTGAGCTAAAATCAAGAGTAGATGCTTAATGGACTGAGTTACTCAGGCACCCCATGAAATTAGGTGGGCAGAGAAAGACATATATCATATGATACCATTTATAGGACATATCTAGAATATGCAAATTCATAGAGACAGAAAGGAGAGATTACCAAGGGTTAAAGGCAGAGGGGAAGGTGGAGTTATTTCTTCATGGGTACAGAGGTTATTTTCAATCTAGTGAGTTTGGGGTGTAAATCATAGCAATGGGTACAAAGAATTGTGACTGTAATTAATGCCACTGAGTTATGCTTACAAATTATTAGGATAAATATTTTATTCTTTAAATATTTTATCCATAAATATTTTAAATGTTATGTATATTTCATCACAATAAAAAAGTAAAAAAATCCAGTAGACTACATGATGAATACAGAAGCCACATATATGAAGACATGAAAGCTGAAATGGTCCTTTAATATGTGAAGAAGTGGGCATTTACACTGGGCAAGACCCATTATGAGACTCTGTCATTGAAACATGACATGCATTTAATGTTTTCCTTTCTTTAGATTGATTATTTCACACTGATTTGATCCCCTTAGCTAAAAAGCCAAAGGCTTTTGCTCATTTCCTTCCTGCTTCTCTCCTTTGCCTTCCTTCATCCATGCCTTAAGGAGGTTGGCCCAGCAGTGGCTCAGTTCTTGCTTGTTAACCAATCACACCCATGCATTGTAGTTCCATGTCCACATTAAGCAAAGCTCTCTGAGGAATTCCTGACAGTTACTCTGTGTCCCCCACCTCCCCCAGAGGGCCTGTTTGAGGACCTTTCCAGTGACAGGACAAAGAAAGGAGCCCCATCTCTCCCCAAGCTAAGCTCACCTTTCTTTCTTTGAGGTAGAAATGTTGCTTGCTTTCTTTCTTTTGTTTTCAATCGTATGTAGATAGGAAAATCTGACAACGTATAATAGTGATGGTATATGCCATTTCCTTGATTAGGGGAATGTTAAGTACATTACCAGCTGACAGCTGATGCAAATGGGTAATAAAAATGACAACATAGGGGGTGTCTGGGTGGCTCAGTTGGTTAAGTGTGCTACTCTTGATTTTAGCTCAGGTCATGATCTTATGGTCATGAGATCAAGCCCCACTTTGTGTTCAACACTGAGCGTGCAGCCTGCTTAAAATTCTCTCTCTCTCTTTCTCTCTCTCTCTCTTTCCCTCTGCCCCTCACCTACTTGCATGCTCTCTTTCTAAAAATATATATATATATATAGCATCAGCTACAACATGTATGGTAGTGAGGATTTTCATTAATAGAAAATTTTCCTCTGTGAGGAAGAATTTTGTATTTGCTGATCAGAATGGACTTAAGAAATCTTCCATGCAAAGCCTAAGCCTTTTTCATAGATGTCCTCTTTAATTTGACTCAACCACTGTATCCATCTGGCTTTCTGAAGTCATCAAGAAAACAATGTATAGGATGGTGTGATCCTCATAGTGTTTTATTTTCTCTAATCATAAGTGGATGCTGGAGGAAATGAAAACTGTACGTATTCTAGATTCAGTCCTTTTTTGAGGCAAAATCTAAGTGATTAAGAAGGTGGGCCTTCCTTGACTGCTTTGGAGAGTCACTCTGATTCCAGGTTCCTGCTGGGAATGGGGGTTAGGGGTATAGTGTCAGAAATTGTCCTGTGAGGAACTATGACCATGTTTGACAGACTCTGGAAGCAAGTAGGGCATTTAGGTGGTGTAGTTTGTGTGTGAAAGAATTGGAGGGTGCCTATGTGTGAGTCTATGTGTTGTGATTGTGAATGTGAATATGTGTGGGTTTATGTATTTCTTCAGGAGCTATTTCCCATTTAAATAGCAGAATGTGGCACAGCTGGGTGGCCCAGTCAGTTAAGCGTCAGACTTCGGCTCAGGTCATGATCTCACAGCTCACTAGTTAAAGGCCCGCATCAGTCTCTGTGCTGACAGCTCAGAGCCTGGGGACTGCTTTGGTTTCTGTGTCTCCCTCTCTCTCTGCCCCTCATTGGCTCATACTCTGTCTCCCTCTCTCAAAAATAAATAAACATTAAAAAGATAAACAGCCCAATGCAAGTGTCAGAGTTCTTAAAAAAAAAAAAAAAAGACACACACTGCACACTTTGCCTACATTAACTCATTCCTCCTTCACTACAATTGTATCTGGAGAATTCTTCAATATTCCCTTTCCTCAACAGAGATGGAGCAGAGATGAATGGCCCAAGCTCTTGACCTCCTATGTGGAAAAGTCACAGTGTGAACCCAGGCCTGGGTCCTGATAATGTTCTGGGCTACTGACCTGACTTACCACTCAGCCACAGGATCATTAGAGAACAAGGGAGTTACCAACATCAATTTGCATGACTGGAAGTACCAGAGTTACAGAGGTCCTACACACTGCCCAACATTATAAGGTGGCCTCAGTGGTCATGTAAAGCAGCAGCTATAGGTGCATTTAAGAGCCAATTTGGGGGGTGCCTGGGAGGCTCAGTCGGTTAAGCGTCTGACTTTGGCTCAGGTCATGATCTCGTGGTCCGTGAGTTTGAGCCCCGTGTCGGGCTCTGTGCTGACAGCTCAGAGCCTGGAGCCTGTTTCAAATTCTGTGTCTCCCTCTCTCTCTGCCCCGCCCCTGTTCATGCTCTGTCTCTCTCTGTCTCAAAAATAAATAAACGTTAAAAAAAAAGAGCCAATTTGGGCATATCATTGGTGTGAAATGTGCCTAGAAAGCCCAATGCTCCTGGTCAGCCCACAGATTCTGAGAGGTGTGGGGCCCCATGTAAGACAGTACAGGTAACATATGTCAGTGCTGGGGTCATTGTTTGTAAATGACTAAAGCAGGTAAGAATCAGCAATATATTTTAGTGTATTTGAAAATATTATCATAAGCCTTAGAAGTGCTCAAATTCTGTAAGCACACACCCAAGGGACAGTGAAAAACAGAAACTCAATGTAAAACTTAGTTGTTAGCTTGGTGCCCAACACCCTTGTTGCAAATATCTTGTATGGCGGGTTAGAGAGTGTCAGCGCTCACTCCATGCCTCCTCTCTATAATGAACTTCCCACTTTTTGGATGGCCTGTGCCAGTATAAGCAGCCACTGACTCGGACACACTCACACTACATAGGAAAGGAAGACTGGAAAGAAAGTACCACATGATGGACAGTTTCTAAATGGTAGGATGTCAGTATTTTAAATCTTCTATATTTAATTTTCTGTATAATGATTGATTAGTGAATAAATACAATAGGATAGTTGCCTAAGATTGATTTCAGTCTTCCAATAAAGTACAAAATCTTGTAGAAGATGCAATCACTGCAGTAGCAGCCTATGGGCATCCTGGGGAAGAGCTGGTTTTCTAAGATGATAGTAGCAATTTGGCTGAATCTCAAACAAGCAGGAGAGGTCATGGGACTCTATCATTACAACATACCACGCACTTTAGGGTTTACCCTTTTTTAGGTCGACTCTTTCACATTGAATATGTTCCCCTTAGCTAGAAAGCCAAAGGCTTTGTTTCTCATTTCTTTCCTACTCCTCTACTCTGCCTTCCTTTGTCCACCAAGGAGGATGGCCCAGCAGCAGCTCAGTCCATACTTACTAACCACCCACATGCACACTCCCACATCGTGTCCACATCTAGCAAAGCTCACTGACAAGTTGCTGAGCAACCCCACGTGCGCCCTGAGAGTTGCTATGTATCTTCCTAGTTCCCACTGAGGGTCTGTTGGAAGATCTTCCCAGTTTGAAGGCAGAGGAAGAAGCCCCAAACCTCTCCAAGGTAAACATGTTTGTCTAAGACAGAACCAAGTTTTTTCTTTTTCAATAGACTTACGGTATGAAATTCTGAACACGGACATCCCAGATGATATATACAATTATCTCAGTGCAGTTTCAAGTAAGAGTGTATCACCAACTGATACATATAAAAGAGTATTTTAAAAATGACAATAGCAGTTACAAACTGTATGCTAGTGAGTATTTTCCTCAGCAGAAATTTTCATACTTGAAAGTGAATTTTGTACTTGCTGATCAAAAAGGACTTGTGAGATCTTGCATGAAAAGCTCAAGATTTTTCCATGTCCTCTATGTTTTGTTCTGGGGCCATTCACTCAACCACTGATTCCCATTTGGTTTCCACTGGGACCTGAAACCACCAGGGAGATGTCAGAGCATAACAGGCCCTTGTAGGTACCTTGCTTGAATCTATGGTGATGCTCAGGACAAAGGTTAGGAGCTTTGGATCCTGCCAACTATGCCAAGTAATGTTGACCAAGAAGAAAAGGCTGTGATATGAATGTCAAAGGAGGTGATGTCCAGAGTCCCTCTAAGCACGCTCTTGCTCACTGTATCACCCCAGCACTGATCATGGGACCAGAAGAGCCACAACCCACTGAGTAGACCCATGGAAACTTCTGCTGCCCAGCCAGTGAATCAGAGTGAGAGGGTACATGGTGGGGAGGGAGGCAAACCATAAGAGACTCTTAAAAACTGAGAATAAACTGAGGGTTGATGGGGGGTGGGAGGGAGGGGAAAGTGGGTGATAGGCATTGAGGAAGGCACCTGTTGGGATGAGCACTGGGTGTTGTATGGAAACCAATTTGACAATAAATTTCATATTAAAAAAATAAAATAAAATTTAAAACAGGGCGCCTGGGTGGCTCAGTCGGTTAAGCTTCCGACTTCGGCTCAGGTCATGATCTCACGGTCCGTGAGTTCAAGCCCCGCATCGGGCTCTGTGCTGACAGCTCAGAGCCTGGAGCCTGTTTCAGATTCTGTGTCTCCCTCTCTCTCTGCCCCTCCCCTGCTCATGCTCTGTCTCTCTCTGTCTCAAAAATAAATAAACGTTAAAAAAAATTAAAAAAATTTTAAACAGTAAAACAAAGTGTGAAATTTGAGGCACAATATTTTTGTTTGGTAAGCATGGCGAGTTCAAGTAAAAAATCAGATATATAATCCCCATGTGGGGCTCAATCCCACTACTGTGAGATCATGACCCCAGCTGAAATCAAGAGGCAGACACCCAACCAACTGAGCCACCCAGGTGTCCCTTGTTTATTTAAAGTTAAAAATTGGTGGGGCACCTGGATAGCTTAGTCGGTTAAGCATCTGACTCCAGCTTAGGTCATGATCTTGTGGTTTGTGAGTTTGAGCCCCACATAGGGCCCTGTGCTGACAGCTCAGAGCCTAGAGCCTGCTTCGGATTCTGTGTCTCCCTCGATCTCTGCCCTCTCCTGTTCACTGTCTGCTTCTCTCTCTCAAAAATAAATAAACATTAAAAAAAATTTTTTTTTTAATTTAGGGGCGCCTGGGTGGCTTGGTTGGTTAAGCATTCGACTTCAGCTCAGGTCCTGATCTCACAGTTTGTGGTTTTGAGCCCCAGGTTGGGCTTTGTGCTGACAGCTCAGAGCCTGGAGCCTGCTTCAGAGTCTGTGTCTGTCTCTCTCTACCCCTCCCCCACTTGTGCTCTATCTCTCTTTCAAAAATAAATAAGCATTGTGCTCGCTTCGGCAGCAAATATACAAAAATAAATAAGCATTAAAAATATTTTTTTAATTTAAAATTAAAAAACTTAATGGCATGATTATACATATAAATTTCAACAAAAGAAAATTCTCATTGTATTTCTTTTCTATTCATGATTATTTTCCATTTTATTTCATACTAATTATTGAAAATATTTTTGGGGGGGCGCCTGGGTGGCGCAGTCAGTTAAGCCTCCAGCTTTGGCTCAGGTCATGATCTTGCAGTTTGTGAGTTTGAGCCCCACGTTGGGATCTGTGCTGACAGTGCAGAACCTGCTTGGGATGCTCTCTCCAGCTCTCTGCCCCTCCCCCCACTTGTGCTCTCTCTCAAAATAATAAAAATAGATAAACTTTAAAAACTGAATATTTTTTTTCATATAGAGAAAGGGGCTGTTAAACTGTGATCCATTGCAGTGTCAAATATATTAGGTATACCATGGGTAAAAGTCTGCTTTACCTGCTGGCCACATGCCAAAAGTGCCAGGGAATTAACACTCCCAGGGACCAGTCCTCTACAAATGATTTTGAGAATTGGTGTATAACCATTCCAGCTCTTTTGCTCTTCAGGTGTGATAATTCTGAGTCTTGTGTTTTATGCCATTTCCCAGAGTTTCCTCATGAGACTGAGGTCCAGTTACCCACTGCAGTCCTGGTGTAACAAAACACCCTGCATTAGCTCCTTTCCTTCCCTGTATTGCTTCATTGCTGCCCTATGGGTTCTTCAGGGCTTCCCACAGAAACTCAAATCCATGTTTCAGAGTCTGTTTCTGGGGAAACCTTATCATTTAACATAGAACAGCCCTTCATTTTTTTTTTTTTTTTTTTAATGCCAGTGGTTTACTAAAGAAACCAAGGCAATTGTCCTCTAGAATTACCTATCTTAAGAATCTGATTGCTTCTTCAAGGTGTCATTTAACTTTTTTCCTCTACCCCCTGTATTTCTGGTAAACTGGAAGTTAGACCCAAAAGGTTGCTTAAAGTCATGTAAAACATTCTTGTTAAGAATTTTTCGTTGGTAATTCTGTTTATTTCATATTACATAACACAAGAATGTAGACCATCCACCAATAATGATGTTAAAATTGATCAGTGGGTTCAGGTGGTGACAATCTGACTCCTTTATTGTTGAGGTGTATTTTCCCCCTTATGACCTCTAAATAACCTGTGAGTTGATAATTTGATACCTGGCAAATATCTAGTTCTCCATTGTAGTGGGCAAGTTAGTGCTCTTCCCCTAAAGATGTCTGTGTCCTAAACTCTAGAAATTGTGAATATGTTATATTACACGGCAAGAGGGAATAAAGGTTGTAGATGGAATTAGGATAATCAGATGACCTTAAAATAAAGAGATAATCTTGGATTATCCAGGTGGGCCCAATGTAATCACAAGGATCGTTTAAAGTAGAAGAAGGAGGCGTAGGGGAGTTCAGAGTCAGAAAGAGATTTGGAGATGTTACCCTGCTGGCTTTGAAAAGTGAGAAAGAGACAACTAGCCAAGGAATGCAGGCAGCCTCTAGAACCCAGGATAGCTAGGAACTGGATTCTTTCCTGGTGAACAAGGAACACAGGAACACAGTCCTCATGACATCCCTGTTTTTAGCCCATTGGGATTCATTTTGGACTTCTGACCTCTAGAACTGTAAGGTAATAAATTTATGTTGTTTTAAGTCACTATATTTGTAGTAATTTGTTACAGTAGCTATAGAAAATGAATATACATATTAAACTTTTATCAAATGTGATTTGCATCCATTGTTCATCAGTTAGAACATTATTCCATGAGGGGCTGCAAAAAAGTGTTTTATTCTAGTTTCATTATTCCATCAACATTTTCTAGTTGAAATTCTTTTGTAAAACACACACACACACACACACACACACACACAAAACAAAGACAAAACCAAAACCCTCTTCCTTATCAACCAAGGTTGTTTGGTTACATGCAATTTGCCATACAGTTTGAATAGGAAAGGCGGGGAAAATGCTTAATTATTTTCATTAATTGTCAATACTCACAGTTAGGGATTGGTACAATGCTATCTCTAATAGTGATAAATGAATTGTTACAAAATATTATTATATGTGTTGATCTCAGTCAAGATACATAATTTCTCTAAGTCTTATTTTCCTCATCTGAGTAAAGGGAATAATAATGGTCTTACCTCATAGTGTGCTGTGAGGATTAAATGATGATAAATATATTTATGTACCTAATAACACATCCTCAAAATACATGTAGCAAAATTGACAGGATATTAGAGTGAAACAGTTCTGCAGTAGTAACTGGAAACTATAATACTTAACTTTCAACGATAGATAGAACAACTAGATAGAAAATAAGAAAGTCTTAAGTAGAAATGAAGTTCTGATATATGCTACAACATGGATGAATCTTAGAAACATTATACTAAGTGAAATAAGCCAGATACAAAAGGATAAACATTGCATGATTCCACTGATATGAGGTACCTAGAATGGTCAAATTCATAGAGACATAAAGTAGAACAGTGGTTTCCAGGAGCTCAGGGGAGTGAGGAATGGGGAGTTAGGGAGTTAGTGTTTAATGGGTACAGAATTTCAGTATGGGATGATGAAAAATTTCTGGAGATGGATAGTGGTGATATTTGCACAACAATGTGAATGTACTTAATGCCACTGAACTTAGTATCCACTTAATGAACTTAATGCCACTTGAAATAATCAAAATAGTAAAATTTATGTATACCTTACTGTAATAAAAACTATACTAATACTAATATAGACTTATTGTGTTCTAGGCATTGTTCTAAGAACTTTCATGATATAAACACACTTACTTAGTATATAATAAGACACTTAGCATAAAGCCTGGCACATAGAAAGTGCTTAATAAGTCATAGCTAATAATTATAATTACTGTTTGTTGATGATGGCAATCCCCATTTAAAAAATTGGAGACTGAGGCTTGGGGACTCTAATGGGCTTGCCCAAGACTATTCATTATGAAAGTAATGGTTCAGGGTCTCCATTTGGCTGCCAAACTCCAAAACCCTCAGTTTCCCACTTTTCTGCTTCCCATGAATTACTGAATTTTACCACCAGCAACTTATAATGATAGAAAAGATAGAAACAAATCCATCAATACAAATAGTTGTTAACAGCCAAGATTTCAGTGCAAGAGAAAATTATAAAATCGGAAGATCTGTACATGAAAAGATGCTCAATAGTACTATCATTAGGGAAATGCAAATGAAATCTACAATGGGATGCCAATATCCACCACTAGAATGACTAAAGCAAAACAGAGTGATAACATTAAGTACTGGCAAACTTATGGAGTAATTAGAGTTTTCATTGCTGGTGGTAATGAAAATAGTTCAACTACTTCTTAGATACAGTTTGGCAGTATCTAATAAAGTCAAACACACATGCATCATATTTCCCTGAATCCTACTCTTAGGTATTTATTCAAGAGAAATAAAAGCATATGTCCACATAAAGACTTCTACTGAAGGGGTGCCTGGGTGGCTCAGTTGGTTAAGCATCTGACTTCAGCTCAGGTCATGATCTCGGTTCGTGAGCCCGAGCTTGCTCTGCAAGCCCGAGCTTGCTCCGAGTCGGGCTCTGTGCTAACATCTAAGAGCCCAGAGCCTGTTTCGGATTCTGTGTCTCCCTCCCTCTCTCTCTCTCTCTCTCTGCCCCTCCCTTGCTTGCATTCTGTCTCTTTAAAAATTTTTTAACGTCTATTTTTGAGAGAGAAAAAGACTTCTACTGAAATGTTTATAGCAGCTTCATTCATAATAGCCAAAAGTTGAAAAAAACAAAAACAAAACAAATGTCCATCAACTGGTGAAGGGATAAACAGATAGTGGTATATCCATATGTTGTAATACTAATTCAGTAACAAAAATGAATGTCATACTAATATTGCAAAAATATGGATGTATCTCAAAAATATGCTAAGAGGTCAAACACAAAAAAATATATGTCATATGGTATATAAAATTCTAGAAAAAGCAAAACTGAAGTAACAGAAAGCAGGTTAGTAGTTGTTGGGGGTTGAAGGTCAGGAGAGGGATCAACTGTAAAAGGGCATGAGGGAATATGGGTGCTGGATGTTACACAATTGTGTCCCCAAATGAGTTAATTTTATTGTATGTAAATTATGCATCCATAATTAAGAAATCAAATGAGTTAAGTAAAACTCCAATGGTAATTTAAATTCGAAATGTTAGTATAAACTCATGAATTTTTTAAAAAATTCAAATTTATTCATTCTGTCCAATGAAAAGACCTAGAGCCAATGAATGACCATCTGGAGCAAAGAAAACTCCTATCATCCAAAATTTGGTCTCTAAATATTGTTTCTTCACTTCATGGTACTGTGGAGAACTATGGCTCTTCAGGAAAATGGCCAGTTCCAGATCATAGGCTGGGAATGTAGTTGAGCCTGGGACACTTTCTTGTACTGTAAAGTAGGCCATCTAAAGTAAGTGAGGCTATGTCAAAAAAACAAAAGTTGGCAGGGGCTTCTCCTGGCCAAGAAAAGAAATAATGTGTGCATAAAAATTAATATTGACTATAATTAATTAAAGCACAGATATGGCTCTGCCCTCATGGTGCATATTATCTGGTAGGGAGAAATGCAATAACCATGCAAATAGGCATACTGAATTAGGCAGACTAGGCCCAGATATAACTTGGTAATACCCTCACATTGGCTTAGCATTATAAAGAAAAGAACAAGATACTATGAAATAGAAAGAAGCAGTCTTGAAAAAGAGCCAGATAGAATTTAGAGAAATGAAAAACATATCATTGAAATTAAAATCTCAATGAGCAGACCAAATATCAGATTAGACACAGTTGAAGAGAGAATTGGTGAACTGGTAGATAGATGCAAGTAAATTGGATACAAACATAGACACAGAAATGGAAAATATGAAAGACAGGTTAAGAAACATGGAGGATAAAAGAGTTCAACATTCATCTAATAAAAGTTTCAGAAGATGAAAATAGAGAGAATGAAGACAGAGATAATCTGTAAAGCAATTTTGAATAAGATTTATCCAGAATTTATCAAAGACAGAAGTCTTCAGGTATAGGAAACCTAAATATCTCAAGCAGGATAAATGAAAATAAATCTGTGCATAAACATTGAAATGAAACTGAGAAACCCTAAAATCAAAGATAACATCTTAAAAATAACAGAATAAAGAGATTAACCACAGAGGGTGACAATTAGAATAATTTTAGACTTATCAACAGCAACAAGAGAAGACGGTGGACAGTGGTATTATGTTGTCAAAGTGCCTAGAGAAAATAAATATCTACTGAAATTTTATCCACAGGTAAGCCAGCATTCAAGAGTAAGGGCAAGATAAGATATTTTCAGAAAAAAACTGAAATACTTACCAGTAACTGACCTTTGTTGAAAGAACAACTAGAGGATGTACTTCTAGAAGAAGGAAATCTAACTCAGGAGTGAATGTACAACACAATAATAATAAAAATATAAATATGTGGATTTGCTGAATAACATTTGATTATATGAAGTGATAATAAAAGTTAATTTTCAGCAGTCTAATAGAAGGTGGAACAAAATACTGTAAAATGATAACATAGATAGGGAGTGATTAGAGATAAAGTTCTAAGTCATTGTTTTATATAAACACAGGTAAAGATATTCTTTAACTTAAAAAAAAGTATTTGACTTTAGACCTTGTTAGGTCAAATATATGTATTAAAATTTTGAAAGTAACTCTAAGTATGGAAATAAATTGTATAATTTGAAACAATTAGAGAAGAAGGAATAAAAAACTAGTCAATCTGTTAGAAGGCAACAGAGAAAACAGAAGCATTAGTAAAGCAATAAATATAGGAAGTTCTAAATTAAGATGTTAAAAATAAATTCAAACATACCAGAAATCACAAAAATGTAATGGACTAAACCCATTAGTTAAAGGTAGAAATTATCAGATTGGATTGAAAGACTATGGTCATATGCTCTTTAGAAGGGATGCTTTTAAAGTTTTTTTTTAAGCTTATTTATTTTTTTTGAGAGAGAGAGAGCAAGCAAGGAAGGGGCGGAGAGAGGGAGACAGAGGACCTGAAGCAGGCTCTAGGCTGAAAGTACAGATCTTGATGCAGGGCTCAAGCTCACAAACCGTGAGATCACGATCTGAGCCAAAGTCAGATGCTTAACCAACTGAACTACCCAGGCGCCCCCACCATGTTGAGGATTTAAAGTGCATTCAGAAACTGGAAGATTTTAAGTACTAGAAAGAGATATTAGGAGTTGTATATTCAAAGAAAGTTCTTATTACTTGAATTGCGAATGGATGCAGAATGCAAGAATGGAAGCAGGCTGACCAGGTAGAAGGGTACTACCAGGTGAGGCATGTACAGAATTTGCTACAATTTCCCTTTGCACTGCTAAGACCCGACCTGTCACCACATTAAGTCCACTTTGATTCCCCAACGTACAGTCATTCATGATACCTAAAAAAAAGATTTACAATAGGAGGATCAGTGGGACAAACTACAGTGCTCACTACTGTAGGTGAATCTGAAGCTGTAATTATAATTTATCGTCTTTCATCCATTCAGGATTTCCCTTATGCTCAGCCTCATCTAGAACTTCTGCCAGTCTAGATTGCTTGCCCAGGGGGATGACCCAGACTTTCAAGGATCTAAGCTCCTAGTTACCTTGTTCTTGTAAGTCCATGATTGCTGCAATTGCCATTTTTGTTGTTGTTGTTATTATCATCTATCATGGAAGCACCAAATTCCAGACAAACTCCTTCCTGCCCCCATTATACAGCAGCACTTCCATTTCCTTATGATAATCAGGGTTAGTTACTCCTGCCAATATGATTCCTTTCTTTGCTTGGAGGTTTACCAGAATGAAGGATCCAAAATGACCAAAAGACAGTCCTAGCTTTAGGTTCACTGGAACACTTTATGGTGTCCCTTAGTAAAAACATTTCATCCCTGAACCTCAGAACTTCTAACCATAAAGACACTAAAGTTCTGAGGGCAGAAGTACAGAATTCTCAAGTGAGTCCTAACATTGGTGGTAAAGGAACCAATTTTACTTTCAGCACTTGGCTCCTGGGCCAATGTATTGTGACTTGTGGGATACAGTACCTGTAGAAATTCAAAATTTCTATTCAAGAGTGGTCACAGCTAGAGCAGCCTTGGTAAGATAGAGCCCATGACATTGAGCCATATATAGTATCTATCTTTGCCACTCGGACAAGATTGTTAATGGGCCTATTGTATGATCACTGGGTTGGCCAAAGATAGAGTTTGACTAACATCCATTAAGTGAGTCATTCTATTGACCTAGTTATTCAATGCCTCCTCTGGTGGATCTCTGAGGAGCATTGCATGTGACACAAATACCTTTACACTTCATGCTCACTCCTGTGGGTTGATCTAAATGACTCTTTGTCAAGCCTCTTTGTTTCTGACCTTCCAATTTTCTTTCCTCCAGGACCCTGACTATGCATACAAACCTTTTACCACTTCCCAGGAATCTATATACATCTTTACCTTTGTCCTTACCACACAAAATCGATGACTACATGTACTGCTTGAAGTTCTCCCTGATGGTGGAGGAGATCCCATGTCTTGGAGTCACCCACAAACAAGTTGTAGTGTAGAAGTCCATTTTCTACTTGTGCGAACATATTGAGTCTACTCATCCATGAACTAGTCCCAGGTTTTTCTCCTTCCTATCAGCCACTTGCTGCAAATCTCCTAAGAAGCCATAAGTGAAAATGTGGTGCCTGGGTGGCTCAGTAGGTTAAGGGTCCAACTCTTGATTTCAGTTCAGGTCATGATCTCACAGTTTGTAAGATCAATTCCTCCATTGGGCTCTGCTCTGACAGCATGAAGTCTGCTTGGGATTCTCTCTCTGCCCCTCCTTCACTCATGGTCTCTCTCTCTCACAAAATTAAAAAATAAACTTAAAAACAAAAACAAAAACAAAAACGAAGTCCTAGGTGAAACTTATGGAGAGACTGCAATGCAATGGAGGTAGGAGACATTGAATTTGGGTTCCCTATTTGGACCTTCCGGACCTTCTCAACCTTAGTACCAAATGTACCATTTATATTGTATGATAGAATTGTTTTGTGGTTGTGATAATATCCAGCTCTTGATAAGCATCTCTGGTTTCATAGTCATTTAATGTTTTAGGTCAGGTTCTCAATCTCTTCTAAGGCCCAATAGCATACCAGCAGCCTGTCTTTGAATGGCAAAAGCTTCTCTGCTGCAGAAATATGAATAGCATTCGTCCAGAATCCTAGAAGTCTATACTGAAACTCTGATTTGGGTGCTTGTCAGAGATTCCTCACAGCCTCCTATCTACCATGGATACCTCTAACACCACTGAATTTATTGGTCAGCTTTTACAGCAACCTAAACCAGCTGTAGAGCCCTCTCAAAATAGGTAAACTTCTCAGTCACCCCAAAATTGGATTATAACAGTATAAGTAAATGTGGGCTGTATTTAAAACCCAAAGGGCCTATCAAGGGCTGTGACTTTTTCTTAGTTATAGTAAATAAAAGGTGCAATAACTTAGCCTTTACTTTGGGGCAGTGGGATGTCCTAGGATGCCCTATGCCATTAGAGTACCAGAAGTTGTTATTGATGTGGCAGACCCCTTAATATTTGTAGGATTAATCTCCTACTTTCTAGTACACATGTTTATTTCCAAGGTATACAGAGTACTTCCGCTCATGAGATCTGATTAATATGATGTCTTTAGTATACTGGACCAGTATGATGATGTTCTGTGGAAATGTCAAAATGACCAATGTTCCTTTGGTTACATGGAGACAGCAAGAAGGATAATCATAGCCCTGGGGCAACAAGGTCAATGTGTTTGCTACTCATCCTAGGGGAATGTGAAATGAGAACTCTAAATTGCTTTTGATCTTCTTTTTTGATAGGGATTGAAAATATGTTTGCTGCACCAATAGCTCTATACCAAGTGTTGACTGATTCTAGTGGAGATACATTTCTGGCATAACAGCTGTGACTGGATCTGTCACTTGGTTAAGTTTCTGGTAGTCACTATTGTCCACAATGATCTTTTTTTTTTTTTTTTCAGGGAATATAATGGAAAACTAGAGAGGGATATGCTAAAAATCACCACCCCTGCATTCTTTAATTCATTGATGCTGGCGCTAATTTCTGCCATTCTACTCATGCTGTAGCACTGCTTCTGATTCCAATTCTTGTCCTGTGCAGGGGGCAGTTTTAGGAGCTCTCACTAAGACCTTTCCTCACGGGATGGATTCCATGTGAGATGCACTTGGGCCAAGACTCCATATATCTTCTGCCCTTTATATAACCACAATCCAACAAGGGAGCTGTGATGGCATGTTGAGTTTCCTGGCTAGAAGTTTAGAAGTTTTATTCAATAGCCGTGGGTGTTCCCCTTTCTTCAGTATGGATTGTCTGGTAACTGGTTATAGGGCTTTTGGGGACAGGGGTAATATGTATTGTATATGTTTGCTATGGTATTTCTTGGTCTTTCCTCAAGGGGACCTGGCTTCTCCTTCAATTAATGGACTCTGGATCTGAGAATTGGTTCAACTCTAGAAACTAGGCAAAGGATCATGATTTTCCATTGTGGCAACTGATGATCAGTTTTCTGCTTCCATGCTTTTTATATTTTTTTGGTTTATAAGTAAGTCAACACTCTAGATGGCTGCCCATATGTCTCCTCTGGAAACACTATTAGCCTTCACCACATAACCCTGTGGGTCAGGGTCTTTGGTTACCATTCCAGTTTTGTTGCCCATTTAACACCCACCTTGTTTCTGATGTTTAAGTGCCACTATCTGACTTTTGATAGTCTAGAATTCCTTCTTCCCATTGACACCAGGTAGCCCAGTTCCATAGCTGCATCTTTACCATCAACTTGGCTTATAGAGGAAAGCCAACACTGAGTTTTTAATAGTGCATTCCCTGTTGTTCCATAGTGCATAGTAAAGGGAGTGTTCTCTAGCCCTCTTACAGAACTTCGTCGGTGGCTGTCTGGTCTTGCATCATAAATCCATTTGAGCGTGCCCACTTCTCTGAACTTTCTGACCTCTTCCATAATACTCTGCCAAGGCAGTTATGGTATTTCTGCTTCATTTACTGTAGGCCAATGCCATCTCCAAGCTTCAAGAAACCACCCTAGCAATGTGTTATGACTGGCTTTGAACATCTTTGCCAGGATGTGAAGTCCTGAGTGAGAGGAGCACCTACTTCGATAAACTACTTTCTATCCAGCTTAATATTCTTCCTCTACCATGGCCCAGCACCCTCAAGATATGCTTTCATATATAATCTTCTAGTTCCTCCTAGTATATATTAGTTAGTTCCTGCAGCTCTGATGGTGAATAATCTATTACCTGCCATGTAAGGGACAGTACTTCTCCATCAAACCATGCTGAGATCAGACCTAGTTTTTGGCCTACATGTCATGGGTGGTGGGGTGGGGTGGGAGGAGGCAGGAAAACAATTATTACCTTGGAAGACAATTGCCTTTAGGAGGACTTTGCATGGTCTCCTGGCAATGAGAGGCTACTCCCCTCTATGCGGGGAGAGGAAGCATTTGTGCCAACCTACAGGGCTCAGGAAGATGTGGGGCCTAAGGTTCTCAAGTCCAAATACCAAGTCTTAGCGTCCTACTTCTGCCGCTCTACTGGGACTTGGACTTTGTTTCAGGACTTACTGGAGCTGTGGATTCGGTCTCTTTTGTAACTTAGTCATGGTTCCAATCAAGTCTTGGGCTGATTTTCAGCACAGTTTGCTCTCCTGCTGCAGGAGATGAATGTCTCTTTAAATTGTGCCATGG
This sequence comes from Panthera onca, assembly GCF_046562875.1. Lineage (NCBI taxonomy): Eukaryota > Metazoa > Chordata > Mammalia > Carnivora > Felidae > Panthera > Panthera onca. The sequence continues at coordinate 181,434,774 of NC_138346.1, forward strand.
AGACCTTTTAGTTTTCAAATGTGCCCTGAGTCGATGGAGGACTTAACAGCCTGACAGATCATCTTTCTTCAAGGTAACACAACCTAATCAACTCCACAATCCTTATAATTACCATTACTTCCGTTGCTTTCAAGGGCTGGAGCTATGGCATGGTGGTTGGTTTTCTTTCCACTTCTATATCTGCCCAGTCTATCACAGGCTAGAGTCAGTCAGTAATTGTGCTGCTACAAAATCATCTCACTTCCCAGCAGAAACAGCATTTTTTTCTTTTTTTTGGCCATCTAGCTGCCTAGTAATTTAATTCTAGAATCTCCTCCTGAGGCCTGCTTTCTAGGATCATTTCTGTTGTCACCTGTTTGGTTTCGGTTTCCCCAAGAGTAGATCTTGAGACATGAATTTGGGTATAAGTAGTTTATTTTGGAGGTGGTCCTATGAGGCATAGTGAGAGAGTACAGTAGTGAGATAGGAAATGGAGAGAAGCTAATAAAAGATATACTAATGAGTGGGTTACCTCTGGCATCACCTGGAGCTCAATCCAACTGGGGACCCTCTGAGAGGCAGTGAACTGTCCCACAGTGGGCAGTGTCACTGAACATGTTACCACAGGAATTGGAAGGTCTTATCCACTGATTCTCAACCCTTCTTGGGAGAGGGTTGCCCCTGGAGTATTAACTCCTTTGCATTTCTGGCCTGCCCTGCACATGATTCTCTCCAATACTAGAGAAAGCTCTCTGGCAGAAAGACATAGGAAACTATCGGTATGCCTGGAAACCATGCAGGTGACCTCTTCTGACCACAGCAACCTCCTCACTGGCATCTCCCAAAGCTCCAGGCTGACCATGCCACTGTGTGGTTTTAAATCCTGCAGTGACTTCCTGGGATTCATTCTCAGGATAAAGTAGCTACTGTTCCCTGAGGGCCAGTGAAATGCCAGGTGTTGTATAAATGCCAGATCTTCTCTTGCATTAATAGATTTTTTACAAGAGCCTCAACATTTTCATCCTACTGAGGAGAAAACTGAGTCCTAATGAGGTGTGAATGCCTGAGACTAGCGCAGGAGCAACTTCATATTCCTGCCCCTGCCTGCTCCTCCTTTCTGAGCCCTCTCCTTTGTCCCACCCGCATCAAGCCACTCGTTCCCCATCATCACACCTCCCTACCTTTCTACATGCAGTTTCTTTGTGTAGAATGCTCTTTCCTTTCCAGATTTTTCAAAAGCCTTCCTATACTTCAAAATTCAGCTCAAGTGACACCTCCTCCAGGGAGTCCTCCTGGACCTGCTAGGCTGAGTTAGTCCTTCCTTGGTGCTGCCATAGTCTCTGTTTGACCTCTTGGTGTTCTTTCTGGCTGTTGACATGTTTGTACCCCTGCCTTCAGGAGAGCCTGAAGAAATGCTCAGTGGATATTTGCCTAGTGAATGAAAGATCACCCCACTCATTTTGCCAGCTTGTGCTGTTCTCACTCTTTGCCAGCTTGTGCTGTTTCCACTTTTTTATGATCTTAAGTTTTCAAGGGCCAAGCTGTAGGCTTCTAGGAGGGCAGAAATCTCTGTTTCCTTAAAGGTCAGTCTTCCCTGGAGCCACCTGGGTGGCTCAGATGGTTAAATGTCTGACTTCAGCTCAGGTCCCGATCTCATGGTTCGTGAGTTTGATCCCTACATCAGGCTCTGTACTGACTGAACAGAGCCTGCTTGGGTTCTCTGTCTCCCTTGCTCTCTGCCCCACCCCAGCTTGCATGTGCTCTCTCTCTCTCCCTCTCAAAAGTAAATAAACATTAAAAACAAAAAGTCAGTCTTCCCTGGATTGGAAGCTTTAGGAGGGCAGGAAACACAGTGGATCCTCTCATCATTGTATCCCAGCATCTAATCCAGGCCAGGCCTAGAGTGGAGCTAGATTACATACTGCAGAATAAATGAATGAATAATAAGTACTCTTTATGATGTACTCATCCACTGTGCTCTGTGCTGTGGATGGAAAGACAAACAAGGCAAGCAGGCCATGTCTCTGTTCTCAAACCTAGGTTCCTCCAGGAGCCCGCCCTAACATAAGTGCTCTTGTGCAAACACTTTATCTGACAGGTGACCCCATAAAGCACTTCCCAGGAGAGATGGGAAGTGAGACAGGCAGGCAGTGGGCCACCTGAGGGAGTGTCACTGAACATGTTACTACAATGAGCGGCTGGAGCTTCGTTGTACAGCCATCTGGGAACTTCAGTGGGGAACATGAGCTTTAGAGTCATCCTGCCCACAGGGTGAGGGAGCTGGGGTGTTCACACCCCCACTTCTGTTGGCCAGTGTTTGAAGGCTGGCACGTGTGTCTGGGGAGGGGGCACTGCGGAGGTGAGAAATGGGCTCCAGTAGCCAGAGGAGGCCCTTAGGTAAAGCAGTGCATGTGCTGGCAGTTGGAAGGTGGGCAGGAATGGTAAGAATGAGGGCTGTGGGTATGGAGAGTGACTGCTGCACCCAGTGAGTGACAGTCACATAAGCATGGCATTACTATCTAGCCAGCCTCCAGATGAAAATCCTGACCAGGACCAGGTAGGCAATGTGACTGACAGAAATACTTGGGTTGAGAGCAGTTGCCTCTTTAAAAGTTGCACGCACACCACTTTGCTGCTTCCTCTCTTCCTCTGACAGAAGGTTGCCACTAGTTTTAAGGAAGATGAGTGTGCTGGCTGTCTTTAATCTTGGCGTGCTCCTGCAGTCGTCTGACGCCTTCAGAAGAGACTGCGGTAGTGCTCCCCACCTCTCAGCTCCAGCCACTCATCACCATGCGGGGATCTGGGGTGCAGGGTGATGTGGGGTCACATCTGGTTTTCTTAAAAGAGAAGTGGTGAGGTGCCTGGGTGGTTCAGTTAGTTAAGCGCCCAACTCACAGTTAATGAGATCGAGCCCTACCTCGTGCTGTGTGCCACCACAGTTGACAGCATGGAGCCTACGTGGGATTCCCTCTCTCCCTCTCTCTGCCCCTCCCCCCTCTCAAAATAAATAAATAAACTTAAAGAAAAAAAGAAAAGAGAAGTGGTGATTTAGATATTTATGTGAAATCTCCTGAGTTTAAATGTACTGGGTTGCATATTATCCTCCCCAAATTCATGTTCATCAGGAACCTCAAAATGTGACCTTATTTGGAAATATGGGAGGAAGGAAGACTGTGGGAGGGCAGCCTGCTGGTGTGAGGGGCAAGTTCACGTGCTGGTGGGAAGGGGCCAGGAAGGAGAGGAGCTGACAGATGAGGAGGTGCATGGCTGGGGGGGGGGGGGGGTGGAGGTGGTTTTGGGCAGGAGGATGGATCCTGCTTTTTAGAGGGACAGAAGGGCAAGGGCAAGGATGGTGGAGGATGTTGGCAACTGGTAAAAGGGGAAGCTGGGGGTCACAGCGGACTGATGCAGAGTCTGGGGCCACCTGCTGAGAATGAGGCAAAGGGGTGAGGGTGGTACACAGGTGGTGCACATTCACTATCAGTGGGCACAGCAGGGGCTGACCAGGAGGCCCCAAATCTCACTTTCCTACAAAGGCGTCACCGTCCCATGAACACATTCTTCTTGAGATGTGTGGTTGGGGGTGGGAGGGGCTTTGTCCCCAAGTTATTGTTGCCTGAAAGACCAGCTGTATCAGGGTGTGTGTGTCCCCCTTCAACTCTACAAAGCCTGGCAGTAGATTTGATTTAAGTCTCATTTCCTGAGTATCAGCTGTGTTGGAGGCACTGGAACATGCCTTATTTCTTTTACTCTTCGAAGTAATTCTGTGAGAGCATTATCATTCCTCTTTTAGAAATAATAACAGAGCTCCTTGCTTGGAACATCCTGTGTGCCGGGCTGGTCCTGTGCACTGGTCACCTCATTTCATCCTCCTACCCCCTCCTCCCCACCTCATTGAGGAAGAAAGGATTGCTGTTACCCTCATTTTGCAGATGAAGAGGGTAGGAAGGAGAGGGAGGTTAAGTATCTCATCCAGGGGGACCCAGGAATAATCGGAGACCAGGCTTTCAAAGACTAGGTACAGCCCCTTTCCCATGCCAATGTGTGCCTCTCCCATGCCGTCCGTTTGGTGTGCTCATTGTCCAGATGTTTGTCACTGAAGGCTGGAAACTGTGGGTATGTGAGCAGAACCAGGATCTCTTCTCTTTGTCCCTGACAGGAACAGAGAGCATGTCCAACAGAACTCCCACCCCTGTCCAGCTCTGGTCAGTCATTCCCTCAGTGAGCTGCTTGGCCATGAAAACATGCTGCTGACCCCCCGGCTGCCTCTCCAGCCCAGGGCCTGGCAGCAGGCTGTGCTCAGTGGGAAAGGGTCGAACCAAACTTTAGCAACTTGGGCTGAGCACGCACTTTCTGCCCCCTGCTGAGGCAGCCTGCATGGTAGAAGAAAGAGACAAGCGACCTGATTTTGAATTTTGGCTCTGCTATACCCTGGCTGTAGACCTGGATGCTAAGTCATGCAATCTTTCCCAGCCTGTTTCCCCAACTCTAACATGGGGGGAGTAGTTCTCAGCAGCACTCCGCAAACCTGGAATCCAAGGGCGCCTCTCCATGTTGTGAGGATTCAACAACAAAGATAAATAATAACCCTTGGCATTTGTTGAGTGTTTACTATGTGCCTTGAGCTAGTCTAGCGCTTTGCCTGTCGTCTCATTTAACCCTTACAACAACCCTGTGAGGCAGGGAAGGAAAACAAGGCACAGAGAAGTTAAATTCCCCAACCAGTAAACGATCTAGGGCCAATTCTGTGACTTCGCCGACCGTGTAATTTGTCATCCTGAGTTTCTTCATCTCTGAAATGGGTTCATTATACTTACATCACAAGGTGAGCCAGCGGCACGCTGCACAAGTGAGGAATTCTCTCACTGTGAGTAGTGCTTCCTTCCTTTATAGTTCTGGGGCCTCCAGGCTCTCCCTGAGTGCCGGGCTGTCAGTTTCCTCGCCCCTCTCTCCATTTTTCTGCCACCTCTTTTTTGTGTACTTTGTATCCCTCTCTAGGTCTTTCTCCCAGTCTCCTACCCTCTCCCACCCCCATCCCCAAGTCCCTCTCGGTTTTCTCCGCCTGTCCTCTGCTGCCCCTGTGTGGCTAGAGCTGGAAAGGCCGCTCCTCGCGGCGCCACCCCTTCCGGGTCGCGGCGCAGCGGAGGACGCAGCTGGAGGTGAGCGCGGGTGCATCCAGATGCGGTGCTCGCGCTGGGGACTCGCTCTCTGCATCCGACTGGCAGAGGGTCTGGGTTTGGCACCGAGCCTTAGACTTGACTCACCCCTGGATCTATCCTGACCTCGTGTTGGTGCGGGGGACAGATGCCTGCTTCTAACCTGGGATCTGAGTGAGCCCCTCCGGGAGTAGCCTCTTTCAAATCTTCAGCCCCAAGGAGGGCCTTGGCCTTCGTGCTGTGCGCGTACCTGCCGCCTCTAGGATTTGGTGAAATTTGAGCTCCAGAACTGTCATAGTCTTTTGCTAGCTTTTTTCGCCCTGCGGACCCTTCCAATACACACCAGGTGCTCTCCATCTTTAATAGTCGCTGTTGGAAGGTTAAAAACGTGTTCGGAGAGGAATGCTTTCGCGTTCACGGCACATTGCCAATGAGCAGCATCTCCTATTACTTTTCTTACACCGCCCAGCTCCTTCTCAGAGCTTAGTTATCTTCCCGTCAGAAACCTGATAAATATCCATTCTTAAATTGTTTTACATGGTTTCACAACATTTAACTCTTTCATGTGCTTAAATATATTTTAAAATTGCACAAGAAATATATGGCCATTGTAGAAAGATTAGAGAACATAACAAAGGACTTCCAATTAAAGATGACAGGTTGGATACACATGCTCTTTCCTGAAACTCCAGGAAAATGACAGCGGATGGTTTTATTAAAATATTTAAAGCCACAAGGACAAAGGGAACAGGAGACAAGATGACAGCAGCTTTTGGAAGCTGGGAGTGGAGCTCAGACATTTAGCTCGACAGACTTGGAAAGGTGCATCTTAAACCGCAGTGGGTTTGCTAGATTTACAAGCAGCCAGATTTTACCTTGGGAACTCCGAAAAGGCTCTGGCACTTCTAGAAGTAGGTGGGGCTGAAAGCCGAGAGCAGTTAGACCCCCTGGTTTCTTCCCACTGAGCCCAGACTACCCCCTCCCCCAACCTGGGCAGAGGACTGGAGGTTTATTCTTTGGAGAGGGTCTCTGGCCTGGGAGGAGGGGACTTGAGGGTGGGAAAACAGGAGATTAAGTGAATGTTGAGTCCCCAGCACAACACCACTTTCCCTGCCCCATTGAACTCCTGGCACCTGGCAACCAGGCAGACACCTCTAGGCAGGAGAATGGAAGATGAAACTGGGAAGAGGGGTGGCGCCTAATGAAGTGGCCCCAGCAGGCCCCCTCCCCCAGGCCCATTGTCCACACCCCCGACCTATGCGCACACAGCTCCCAGTCAGCTTTAGAATTTTTCTTGACTGTGTGGAGTGTTTTTTTTTGTTTTTTTTTTTTGGCCTAATTTCAGACTTAGAGAAAAATTGCAAGAATTCCTGTCTACTCTTCACCAAATTCCCCTAATATCAACATATTATTTTTTCACTGAACATGATGCCCCTTTGCCCCTGAATAATTCAGTGTGTTTCTCAAAACTGAGGACATTCTTTTTAACATTGAAATTAACATTGATTCAGGGCTATTATATCTACAGACCTTATTCAGATTTAGCCAACTGTGCCAATAATGTCCTTTAGAGCAGAAAATCCCAGATCATGTGCTGCATTTAGTTGTCATGTCTCTTTAGGCTCCTTTAATCTGAAGCAATTCCTCAGTCTTTCTTTGCCACATTGACATTTTTTCAAGAGTACAGGACAGGTATTTTGCAGAATGTCCTTTAGTTTCAGTTTGTCTGATGTTTCCTCCTGAGGGAACCGTTGACAGCAATATCACACAAATGATGTTGTGTTAGTTCACATGTCAGGAGGCACATGACGCCCATTTATCCCTTTGCCAGTGATGTTAACTTTAATCACCTGCTTAAACGAGGTGTCTGCCAAATATCTTCAGTGTAAAGTTATTGTTTTTTCCTTTGTAATTAATAAATATTCATTATCCACCAGTTTTCAAATCATCGATTATTCTTGCCTGAATCAATTATTATACGGATGTTATCTGGAGATAATTTTCTAATGCCACCATTGCCTTTTATATTTATTAGTTATTTTCCTGGTACAAGGAAGAGCTTTCCCCCTCTTGCTATTTATTTATTTATTTATGAAGTTGTATTAATGTCATCTCATGGATTTTATTTCGATCAATGAGTTATATAGTTTTACTATATATATGTATATTATGAAATATTATGCTCAATATATTATGCTGTATGTGCATATTATGCTCAGTTCATTCTAGATTTATCCACAGGGAGCCCCTTTCTGCTGCCCCTTATGTCCATCGTAAGATGGACTTTCTGGCACTTTCTTGCATAAGGGGATATTCTGGACTCATCTACTACTTTCTCTGCCCTAGTTTGGGAATCAGCCATTTCATCAAGGAGGCTTGTTCTTTTCCTAATGCCTCACGTAGAGATAGCAAAGACCCTCAGAGAGCCAAGGAGAGCATCTAGTAGAAAAGACAGAGACAAAACAAAATAAAACAAATGAACGAACAAAAAGATAAAAGCTATGTGGCAGAAAGAGACTAGATGGGGAGGTAAACACTCTAAAAAAAAATCCAGCACTCTATCATGAATATTTTCAGAGAATCAAGAGAAGTTATTGAATCCACTAGAGAAGAGAATGCCATAAAAAGAATGATCAGGAAGAAAAAAGTCTTGGATGTTAAATATCAGAGAGCATAAATGAAAAAATCAGTTGAGGAGGTATGAGACAAATCTGAAGAGATACTTTGAAAGGTGAGGCAAAAAGACAGAGATGCAAAACAAGAGCAAATATATACCAGGGTCCAAACTCTGAAAGGTGGGAGTCTTAGAAAAAGGTCCATGGTAAGAGTGGGTGGGTGTTGGTAGATGTTGGCAATCTCTGCCTTTTTAGAACTAGGGATATAGCTGTTGCTTTGGGTATGTGAAGGCTGTTGAGCAGCAGTATGCTGGCAAATTTTTAACAACCAGCTCTCCAAAAATGTGTGCATATGCCTGCATCCATAAGTTCATTATACATTTTACTAATATGAGTAACAAAATTTATGGTGATGACATATACAGTATTCTTTTTTTTAAGTTATTCATTTATGTATTTATTATTTTTTTAATATATGAAATTTATTGTCAGATTGGTTTCCATACAACACCCAGTGCTCATCCCAAAAGATGCCCTCTTCAATACCCATCACCCACCCTCCTCTCCCTCCCACCCCCCATCAACCCTCAGTTTGTTCTCAGTTTTTAAGAGTCTCTTATGTTTTGGCTCTCTCCCACTCTAACCTCTTTTTTTTTTTTTCCTTTCCCTCCCCCATGGGTTTCTGTTAAGTTTCTACAATATTCTTTATCATAAATTCTATCTAGCTAATTGATTCTCGTAGAATACTTCCACTGACTTTTGCCAAACTCTTTTATCTGTAACTGATAGTTGAGATTCAACCATAATTTGACAAATGGAGTTGCATTCCAATGTGCTTTTTTTTCATATAAATTTATTGTCATTAGATCTGATACATGTTCTTCTGTAAAACTGTTTCTCAAAACTCATATAAATTATAGTCATTACATTTAAACCTCTTCAGCTTTACCACTACATATTTTGAAATTTCACCTCTTTTTTTTAAATTTCAAATTTTTATTTAAATTCTATTTAGTTAAACATGTGGTGTAATATTAGTTTCAGGAGTAGAATTTAGTGATTAATCACTTACATACAACACCCACTGCTCATCACAACATGTGCCCTTCTTTTTAAATTTTTTTTTAATGTTTATTTACTTTTGAGACAGAGAGAGACAGAGGATGAACGGGGGAGGGTCAGAGAGAGAGAGGGAGACACAGAATCTGAAACAGGCTCCAGGCTCTGAGCTGTCAGCACAGAGCCTGACGCGGGGCTCAAACTCACGAGCCGTGAGATCATGACCTGAGCTGAAGTCGGACGCTTAACCCCTTAACCGACTGAGCCACCCAGGCCCCCCAACATGTGCCCTTCTTAATACCATTACCTATTTAACCCATTCCTGCCCACCTCTCCTCCAGTAACCTTCAGTTTGTTCTCTATTGTTAAGAGTCTATTTCATGATTTGCCCCTCTCTCTTTTCCCCTATGTTCATCTGTTTTGTTTCTTAAATTCCACATATGAGTGAAATCATATAGTATTTGTCTTTATCTGACTGACTTGTTTCACTTAGCATAATACACTCTAGCTCCATCCATGTCACTGCAAATGGCAAGATTTCATTCTTTTTGATGGCTGAGTAATATTCCAGTGTGTGTGTGTGTGTGTGTGTGTGTGTGTGTGTGTGTACCATATCTTCTTTATCCATTCATCAATTGATGTACATTTGAGCTCCTTCCATAATTTGGCTATTGTTGATAGTGCTGCTATAGACATTGGGGTGCATGTGCCCCTCTGAATCTGTATTTTTGTATCTTTTGGATAAATACCTAGTAGTCCAATTGCTGGGTTGTAGGGTAGTTCTATTTTTAACTTTTGGAGGAAACTCCATACTGTTTTCCAGAGTGGCTGCACCAGCTTGCATGGAATTTCACTTCTTTGTCAATGATGTGAATGACTTTTTTTGCTGCATTAGATAATAGTTTTCAAATGCTGGAAAAATATTCCCTCAATAATCTGTGTGATTTATAATGTGGTAGCAGCTATAGATCTGACATGTTTATAATCTGCATTATTAACATTTTCCCCACACGTTCTTATGTCTAGACCAGAGATCAGCCAACTCCTTCTGGAAAGGGCCAGATAGTAAATGTTTTAGGCTTTGTGAGACTCATATGGTCTCTGTTGCATATTCTCCTTTGTTATATCTTTTTCAACATTTTTAAAATGTAAAAATCATTCTTAAGTCACCATACAAAAATAGCATGTTGGCTGTGGTTTGGTGATTCCTGGTCTAGACAATTAACAAAACAATAATTCAAGCCTGATGCTGTAATGTTTGCCAATTTCTGTGGTGTAAAGACTCTCAGCATGGCTAATTTCAAGCTATCCCTGAATATGCTGGGGACTTGGGGAGTGATGTGAATTTGCATGCCATTATATAGCATTTGTGCCATGCAGACACTGTAGATTTAAATCACCTCAAGAGTATAGCCAGCAGCAGAATGTAATAAAATAATTAGGAAGTAATACATGTTGAGTATGTATCATCTTTGTTTTTCTTTACAGCTTATTTAATTGTGAATGGATATAATTTAATTTCTAGTAATGGTGGTGTTTAGCAACTGGGGAGCAGGCGAGGGGGTGGCAGAAGTCTGGTAGGGTGTTAGGGTGGGTTTAGTCTCTAATCAAGGTCAGAATTCAGTCTGTGACCTTCATCATAGCTCAGTCTTTGAGGGGCTCTGTCTGGGGTTAATTTTGGGGCTCAGTATATAACCTGAGAAAAGTTGAGTATCTCTCCTGGTGAAGCAGACTGACCCCTGCAAAACTGCAGTTTCAAACCCAGACCTCTACATTTACAAGTCAGGGAACCATGTCACAGATCCCAAGGCTAAGAAGAGGCTCAGAGTTAATGTGGCTCCCCACCCCCACGCGCCACTTCTGGGTGAAACTTCTCCTCCTGTTATCTCTGCATCTCCCACTAGAGGGCAGCAGAGACCTGACTAAAAAGAAAAATGTTCCCGGAACCTTCACCCAGGACTCCCCACCATCTGAGGGCGTGGAGGTTTCCCTCTTTACTTGCACCACCACCTAGGTTCCTGGCTCAGCTTCTAGGATCATGGAGCCAGACTCTGGAAACCCGGCTGACCCTGACCCTTAACCCCTTGCTCTCCTCAGCCCTGTCCCTATCTCTGTGGCTAAATCATACACTCTGGGAGGTTGAAGTGGGATTGATTACGTTTGTACTCCCAGTGCCTGGCATAGAGCCCAGCACTGAGTGAGTGCTTAGGAAATGTTTATTGAATCAGTACTTAGAGGGTGGGGCAATGCAGTATATGGAAAAGAACCTGGTTTTAGACATGATTTAAAGTCTAGCTCTAGCTGTGTGACCTTAAGCAAATCAAGTAACCTGTCTGAGCCTTTGATTCACTATTTGTAAGAGGGAACACTGGTATCTAACTTGAAGTTCTGTTTTGAGGATTGAATGAAATGACAAGGGGGTAGAGCCAGTATACACTAGATGCTTAATAAGTGGAGAAATTTTTATGATGTAGTTTTGAGGAATGGTAAGTAATCAGATGTGGATAAAAGAATAGATGGGAGATGGAAGATGTGATTGCTAGAGGAGGCTGAAGGTCATGAAAAAGCCTGAATGTCATGTTGAGGACATAGGGTGTTCTGTCGACAACGGAGAGCGCCTGAGGTGTTCTTCAATCTACTTGGTGAGATGAAACTAAGACACAGCAAACCTCTTGTCTCAGCTCCTTGGCACTCTTACTTATTGCAAATACACACACACACACACACACGCATGTGCACACACACACACACACACACAGCCATACACACGTACTTCATTTGGAAATTACTTCAAATTATGGAAGAGTTGCAAATATAGTAGGAAGGCTACTATATATACTTCTTATCCAGAAGTACCTATTGTAAATTGTCAATTTGCTTTATCATTTCCCCCCTCCCATTCTCTCTTTGTATATTGTTATTTCCGTTCCATATGAGAGTAGGTTGCATACACCGTGACCCTTTGCCTCTAAATACTTGAGTGTAGACTCTGCTTGTTCTTTCTCCGCTGCTGTGGCCACTCCAGTTCCTTCTTGCCAGACATGCCAGTTGTCGAGCTGGATACGAACTTACCAAAACAGCGGCGTGCCCACAGGACTGGTAGAGCGACTCCGCACGGCCAGTGCAGCCATCCTGGGCCAACCTGAAGACTATGTGAGCGTGATGGTGTGACCAGGTCTGGCCTTGGTGGTGAACAGCTCCACTGAGCCCTGCGTGCAACTGCTCATCTCTTCCATCACGTGTGGAGGACACTGCAGGGGAGAACTGCGGTCACAAAGCCCAATTTTTCAAGTCCCTCACCAAGGAGCTGGACCTGGGCCAGGATCTGATAATTATCTGCTTTTCCCCCCTGGAACCCTGGCAGATTGGCAAGAAAGGGACAGTCATGACTTTTCTATGATTGGCACGGAGGGCATCTGTGAGCTGCCTGCCCCTTGCAGAGGGTCCTCCTGGTAGAGGAGGGGCCTGGTGGATACCAGCTTCTGAAACCCTTCATGCAGATGTGCCAGTGACATTACAGTCCTCTTCTCACCTGCATGTCAAATAAATGAAGAAAGCTTTGTTTTCCATAAACAAATAAATACTTCAGTGTATACTTTTGAAGGGTAAGAATATTTTCTTACATAAGCACAGGACAGTTAACAACTTTAGTAATTTTGTCATTGGTAAGATGCTTGTATCAATTATGACTATGTCAGCAGGAATAATGGCCCCCCAAAGATGTCCACATCCTAAATAAATTTCGGTTGTTTTAAGCCATTAAATTTGTGATTATTTGTTACAGCAGCAATAGAAAATTAACACTAATAGTTTCATCAGTTCTGACTGTATTCCCATTTTGTCAATTGACCCAGTAATATTCTTTTTTTTTAATTTACTTTTTAAAATTTACATCCAAGTTAGTTAGCATATAGTGAAACAATGATTTCAGGAGTAGATTCCTTACCCCCTTACCCATTTAGCCCATCCTCCCTCCCACAATCCCTCCAGCAACCTTCTGTTCTCTTTATTTAAGATTCTCTTATGTTTTTGTCTCCCTCCATGTTTTTATATTATTTTTGCTTCCCTTCCCTTATGTTCATCTGTTTTGTATCTTAAAGTCCTCATATAAGTGAAGTTGTATGATATTTATCTTTCTCTGACTGACTAATTTTGCTTAGCATAATACCCCCTAGTTCCATCCACGTAGTTGCAAATGGCAAGATTTCATTCTTTTGGATTGCCGAGTAACACTCCATTGTATATATATACCACATCTTTATCCACACATTCATCGATGGACAATTGGGCTCTTTCCATACATTGGCTATTGTTGATAGTGCTGCTATAAACATTGGGTGCATGTGTCCCTTCGAAACAGCACACCTGTATCCCTTGGATAAATACCTAGTAGTGCAATTACTGGGTTGTAGGGTAGTTCTATTTTTAATTTTTTGAGGAACCTTCATACTGTTTTCCAGAGTGGCTGCACCAGTTTGCATTCCCACCAGCAGTGCAAAAGATATCCTCTTTCTCCACATCCTCGCCAACGTCTGTTGTTGCCTGAGTTGTTCATGTTAGCCATTCTGACAGGTGTGAGGTGGTATCTCATTGTGGTTCTGATTTGTATTTCCCTGATGATGAGTGATGTTGAGCATTTTTTCATGTGTGGGTTGGCCATCTGGATGTCTTCTTTGGAGAAGTGTCTATTCATGTCTTTTGCCCATTTCTTCACTGGATTATTTGTTTTTTGAGTGTTGAGTTTGATAAGTTCTTTATAGATTTTGGATACTAACCCTTTATCTGATATGCCATTTGCAAATATCTTCTCCCATTCTGTCAGTTGCCTTTTAGTCTTGCTGATTGTTTCCTTCTCTGTGCAGAAGCTTTTTATGTTGAGGAGGTCCCAGTAGTTCATTTTTGCTTTTGTTTCCCTTGCCTCCGGAGACGTGTTGAGTAAGAAGTTGCTGTGGCTGAGGTCAAAGAGATTTTTGCCTGCTTTCTCCTCGAGGATTTTGATGGCTTCCTGTCTTACATTTAGGTCTTTCATCCATTTTGAGTTTATTTCTGTATATGGTGTAAGATAGGTCCAGATTCATTCTTCTGCATGTGGCGGTCCAGTTTTCCCAGCACCACTTGCTGAAGAGACTGTCTTTATTCCATTGGATATTCTTTCCTGCTTTGTCAAAGATTAGTTGGCCATACATTTGTGGGTCCATTTCTGGGTTCTCTATCTGTTCCATTGATCTGAGTGTCTGTTCTTGTGCCAGTACCATACTGTCTTGATGATTAGCTTTGTAGTATAGCTTGAAGTCTGGGATTGTGATGCCTCCTGCTTTGGTTTTCTTTTTCGAGATTGCTCTGGCTATTTGGGATCTTTTTTGTTTCCATACAAATTTTAGGATTATTTGTTCTAGCTCTGTGAAGAACCTTGGTGTTACTTTGACAGGAATTGCATTGAATATGTAGATTGCTTTGGGTAGTATCGACATTTTAACAATATTTGTTCTTCCTATCCAGGAACATAGAATATTCTTCCATTTTTTTGTGTCTTCTTCAATTTCTTTCATAAGCTTTCTATAGTTTTCAGTGTATAGATTTTTCACCTCTTTGGTTAGATTTATTCCTAGGTATTTTATGGGTTTTGGTGCAATTATAAATAGAATTGATTCCTTGATTTCTCTTTCTGTTGCTTCATTGTTGGTGTATAGGAATGCAACCAATTTCTGTGCATTGATTTTATATCCTGCAACTTTGCTGAATTCATGGATCAGTTCTAGCAGTTTTTTTGTGGAATCTTTGGGTTTTCCATATAGAGGATCATATCTGGGAAGAGTTAAAGGTTGACCTCCTCCTGGCCGATTGGGATGCCTTTTATTTCTTTGTGTTGTCTGATTGCAGAGGTTAAGCCCTCCAATATTATGTTGAATAACAGTGGTGGGAGTGGACATCCTTGTTTTCTTCCTGACCTTAGGGGGAACGCTCTCAGTTTTTCCCCATTGAGGATGATATCAGTGTTGGCTCATTCATATATGGCTTATATGATCTCGAGGTATGCTCCTTCTATCCCTACTTTCTCGAGAGTTTTTATCAAGAAAGGATGCTGTATTTTGTCAAATGCTTTCTCTGCAACTATTGAGAGGATCATGTGGTTCTTGTCCTTTCTTTTATTGACATGATGAATCACGTTAATTGTTTTGTGGATATTGAACCAGCCCTACATCCCAGGTATAAATCCCACTTGGACGTGCTGAGTAATTTTTTTAATGTATTGTTGGATTCAGTTGGCTAATATCTTGTTGAGGATTTTTGCATCCCTGTTCACCAGGGAAATTGGTCTATAGTTCCCCTTTTAGTGGGGTCTCTGTCTGGTTTTGGAATCAAGGTAATGCTGGCTTCACAGAAAGAGTTCGGAAGCTTTCCTTCCATTTCTATTTTTTGGAACTGTTTCAAGAGAATAGGTGTTACCTTTTCCTTAAATGTTTGGTAGAATTCCCCCTGGAAAGCCATCTGGCCCTGGACTCTTGTTTTTGGCAGATTTTTGATTGGTAATTCGATTTCCTTACTGGTTATGGGTCTGTTCAAATTTTCTATTTCTTTCTGTTTCAGTTTTGGTAGTGTATATATTTCTAGGAATTTTTCCATTTCTTTCAGATTACCCATTTATTGGCATATAAATGCTGAGAGTATTCTCTTATTATTGTTTTTATTTCTGTTGTGTTGGCTGTGATCTCTCCTCTTTGATTCTTGATTTTATTTATTTGGGTCCTTTCCTTTTTCTTTTTGATCAAACTGGCTAGGGGTTTATCAATTTTGTTAATTCTTTCAAAGAACCAGCTTCTGGTTTCATTGATCTGTTCTACTGTGTTTTTGGTTTCGATAGCATTAATTTCTGCTCTAATCTTTATTATTTCCTCTCTTCTGCTAGTTTTGGGTTTCATTTGCTGTTCTTTTTCTAGCTCCTTAAGGCATAAGTTTAGGTTGTGTATCTGAGATCTTTCTTCCTTCTTTAGGAAGGCCTGGATTGCTATATACTTTCCTCTTATGACCGCCTTTGCTGCATCCCAGAGGTTTTGGGTTGTGGTGTTATCATTTTCATTGGCTTCCATATACTTTTTAATTTCCTCTTTAACTGCTTGGTTAGCCCATTCATTCTTTAGTAGGATGTTCTTCAGTCTCCAAGTATTTGTTACCTTTCCAAATTTTTTCTTGTGGTTGATTTCGAGTTTTATAGCATTGTGGTCTGAAAATATGCACGGTATGATCTCGATCTTTTTGTACTTACTTAGGGCTGATTTGTGTCCCAGTATATGGTCTATTCTGGAGAACGTTCCATGTGCACTGGAGAAGAATGTATATTCTGCTGCTTTAGGCTGAAATGTTCTGAAAATATCTGTTAAGTCCATCTGGTCCAGTGTGTCTTTCAAAGCCATTGCTTCCTTGTTGATTTTTTGATTAGATGATCTGTCCATTGCTGTGAGTGGGGTGTTGAAGTCTCCTATCATTATGGTATTAATATCGATGAGTTTCTTTATGTTCGTGATTAATTGATTTATATATTTGGGTGCTCACACATTTGCCGCATAAATGTTTACAATTGTTAGGTCTTCTTGGTGGATAGACCCCTTAATTATGTTATAATGCCCTTCTACATCTCTTGATACAGTCTTTATTTTAAAGTCTAAATTGTCTGATATAAGTATGGCTACTCTGGCTTTCTTTTGTTGACCATTAGCATGATAGATGGTTCTCCATCCCCTTACTTTCAAACTGAAGGTGTCTTTAGGTCTAAAGTGGGTCTCTTGTAAACAGCATATAGATGGATCTTGTTTTCTTATCCATTCTGTTACCCTATGTCTTTTGATTGGAGTATTTAGTCCATTGATGTTTAGAGTGAGTACTGAAAGATATGAATTGATTGCCATTATGATGCTGTCAAGTTAGAGTTTCTGGTGGTGTTCTCTGGGCCTTTCTAATCTTTTGTTGCTTTTGGTATTTATTTACATATATATATATATATATATATATATATATATATATATTTTTTTTTTTTTTTTTTTTTTTTTTTCATCTTTTCTCCCCTGAGAAAGTCCCCCTTAAAATTTCTTGCAGGGCTGGTTTAGTGGTCACAAACTCCTTTATTTTTTGTTTGTCTGGGAAACTTCTTATCTCTCCTTCTATTTTGAATGACAGCCTTGCTGGATAAAGAATTCTTGGCTACATATTTTTCTGATTCAGCACACTGAATATATCCCACCACTCCTTTCTGGCCTGCCAAGTTTCTGTGGATAGGTCTGCTGCAAACCTGATCTGTCTTCCCTTGTAGGTTAAGGACTTTTTTTCCCTTGCTGCTTTCATGATTCTCTTCTTGCCTGAGTATTTTGTGAATTTGACTATGATATGCCTTGTTGGTGGTCAGTTTTTGTTGAATCTAATGGGGGTCCTCTGTGCTTCCTGGATTTTGATGTCTCTGTTTTTCCCCAGGTTAAGAAAGTTTTCCACTATGATTTGCTCACATAACCCTTCTACCCCTATTTCTCTCTCTTCCTCTTCTGGGACCCCTATGATTGTGATGTTGTTCCTTTTTAATGAGTCACTGATTTCTCTAATTCTTAAATTGTGCTCTTTTGCCTTAATCTCCCTCTTTTTTTCTGCTTCATTATTCTCTACAAGTTTGTCCTCTATATCGCTGATTCTCTGTTCTGCTTCGTCCATCCTTGCCGCTGCTACATCCATCCATGATTGCAGCTCAGTTATAGCATTTTTAATTACATTCTGGCTATTTTTTACTTCTTTTATCTCTGCAGAAAGGGATTCTAATGTATTTTCGACTCCAGCTAGTATTCTTATTATTGTGATTCTAAATACTGACATCTTGCTTGTATCTGTGTTGATTAAGTCCCTGGCTATTGTTTCTTCCTGCTCTTTCTTTTGGGGTGAATTCCTTCATTGAGTCATTTTTAAGGAAGAAAAGGAATTAATAAGGTAAAAAAATTAAAATTAAAAAAATTAAAAACAACACACACACACACACACACACAAATCAAATAAATGATGTTAGATCCTAGGTGTGTTTTGATCTGGTTGTTGAAAGGAGCTTGATAGATTAAAGAAACAAGGGGGGAAAAAGGAAAATGTTTGAAAATTTGAAAAAATGAATACACTGAAGTGGAATAAAATGAAATGATGGAAGTAAAATGGAATTTTAAAAATTTACAAAAAATAAAAAAATAGTATAAAAATTAAAGAAAAATATTTTTAATAAAAATTGAAAATAATAATTTTTTTCTCTTTCTGTATTCAAGAAAAAGAAACAAAAAAGAAGAAAATAAATTGAATAGATGGACCAGTGAACAGACTGAAATATGATTGAAATTACATCGTTTTCTCCTAGAAGTCAATGTATGAAGCTCTTTATAGTCAGTAAACTAAGCAGGCAGAGACTTGTGTTCCTAAAGAGCAAGGTTGGCCCAGTTGGGCGGGGCTTAGTGTAATGGCTCCGTTCCCCACTAGATGGCGCTGCTTAGCCTACTGGGGTAGATTGTTGTGGAGCTTGCAGGTGTGTATGTATATGCGCATGCACGGGGCGGGGCGGAGGGTGAAAATGGCTTCACCGATCTACCCAGACTCGGGGCGCTGTTCTGATCGGCAACTGCGTGCCTATCCTTTGTCTCCAGCTTCTGTCCACTCCCTGCTTTTACGTTGTCTGTGACCAAGCTGTCAGGTTGCCAGGTTCCACCTCCCTTCTGAGTTTTATCGCGGATCGGCTGTGTTTACCGACCCCTCGCTTCTGAGGGACTGCGGCTTTGACTCGTTCTGCCGCTCTTTGGGAGGGTCTCACCGAACAATGGCCGGGGCCGGCTGCACCCAGGAACGTTTGTGGGACCTTGCTGCTGCCGATGCCCGAGACTGCAGCTGCGTGCTAGCCCGCTCCAGAAAAAGTTCACGCAATCATGTAGCCACAGCGTTTCAGGGATCATGGAAAATCACAACATACCTCTGGCACAAGGCGTAGCCCTTAACGACCTTGTTCCAGCACCCGTGAATGTGATTGTTCTCTGAAGTCTGCTGGGACCAGGTGGCCGCACAGCCTGAACCCAGTGTCCTTCCAGCAGGGGAACCGCCTCTCTCCATGTAGCCCAAAGACTCCCTGGACTTCACTCTGCTCCTGGGGATTCGCCCTTCCCACCAGAGCACCACCAGGTATCGAGCTGTGGAGTTGCAGACTCTGCACTCCTCTTGTTTACAGTCTTAATGGAATTTAAACCCTCTCCTTTCTCCCTTTTTAGTTCAGTCCCTGTGGCTATTTCCACTTTTCCACTTTCTCTCCAGCTGCTTTTGGGGGGGTGCTTTTCCCATACTCCCCTCCCCAACACCCCATTCTGTCCTCTCTCCTCAAGCAAAAACAGCTCCCTGCTCTCTGTGGCTTCTTTCTCCCCCAGCTCACCTCTCTGCACCCCGTACCTGCTGAATTCTGTGGTTCAGGTTGTGCAGATTGTTGTGTTAGTCCTCAAATCAGTTTTCTAGGTGTGTAGAATGGTTAGTGTTGGTCTAGCTGTATTTCATGGATGCAAGATGCAAAAAAACCTACCATGCTGTTCTGCCATTTTGGCTTTTCCCCCTGACCAGTAATATTCTTTATGGCATTTTGTCTCTCCAGTAGATGATCACACATTCTATTTAATTGTCATATCTCTTTAGTCTTCTTTTTTTTAATGTTTATTTATATATTTTGAGATAGAGAGGGGTGTGGGAGGGGCAGAGAGAGATGGAGACTGAGAATCCCAAGCAGGCTACTCACTGTCAGTACAGAGCCTGATGCAGGGCTTGATCCCATGAACCATGAGATCTTGACCTGAGCTGAAATCAAGAGTTGAGCACTCAACCTACCACCCAAATGCCCCATCTCTTTGGTCTTCTATAACTTGGAATCGTTTCTCAGCGTTTCTTTATCTTTTATGAAAATGGCATTTTTGAAGACACAGTCTGCCCCTGCCCCCTGCTCCCTGCTCCTTCTTTAGTAGAATGCTTCTCATTTTGGGTTTGTCTGATGTTCCTTTGTAATTAGATTCAGCTGCTGCACCAGTGGCTATAACACTGCATAAATGATGTTGTGTCCTTCTCAGGGACACATCAGGAAGCACTTGATGTCTGTCTACCTGTCACTGGTGATGTTCATTTTGATCCCCCAGTCGAGGTGTTTTTGATACTGGGTGCCACCAAGAAGGGTTCCGTGTGGTGAGAACTGGTGTAGTTTGCATCAAGGTTGTCATTGCTCTGTTGGGAACTGGGCACCAGGAGATAAGTGATACCTCATACGTGGTATGCAGCCCACATAGCCTCCCAGGAAGCTCCCAGGCTAGTGGGAAGCCAAACAAGGTGACTCACTCATGCATGCATGCATTTCACAAGTATTGATTGAGCACCTGTGTGGGTGGGGCTAGGATACAAGGGTGAGCAAGAGAGAGCTGGTGTTTACCTTCATGTGGCTCACAGTCTAGTGGAGAGGATGGACACTGCAAAAATAAATAAACAAATAAATAGAAAAGAAAAGATTGCTGTGTCCTCAGTGTCTAGACCCTTGCCTGTCACACAGAGCTGCTCACAGGAGAAGAAATTGTGGCTCAGAGAGGGAAGACAGCTCCCTCTGGCCCACCCAGCTGGCTTTGGGGGTTGTAAGTCCTGCCTCTCCCCAGCAGAGTGGGCCAGCAAGTTGGAGTTTCCAATCCATGGGCAGCTAGGGGTTGGTTCATCTTGGAAGGAGCTGTTTCCTCTGTCTTCATGCTGCACTGCCTCCTTGCCCTATCCTGCTCTGGGGCTTGGGAGCCCCTGATTGGGCCTGTTGTTATTTAGTCAGCAATAATATTGGATTTACTTTCATCTCTGAATTGCATCAAATGTCGCCAGTGACATTTCGTTGACACACAAGGAGGAGGCTGGCATTTTTAGATTGTCAGCGTGTTATAGATGTAGAAGCAGATTGTGTTGGGGTGTCTAGTTTATTGTTAATTAGATGGAACAGGCAAGGCCTCCTCAGTGAGCATGGGGATAAGCCCTTCCCCCACACCTGCTTCAGACTGACTTCAAACCCCCTCCCAGAAATTAATGAGGCCACCAATTTTCCCATTGTAATGGGGAATTCATTTCAGAAGTTTGGGGGGCAAACAACAAAGTGAGTTGTTCTCTATCTGTGGGTCTCTTTAATATTTCAATTATGTCCCAAAAGCTTTCCATCTTCTTCCTTTATAAGTGAGAGAGAAAATGAAGACAGTTTGTGGTGGACAGTGGTTCACACTAGTTCAGTACTTCCAGATCAACAGATACTTATTGAATGCGCACTAGCTGCCTGGCCCCAGGGGTATTCCTTTACCTCTGTGCCTTGGTTTTCTCATCTGTTAATTGGGGATAATAATAGTCTTACCTCAAGGGTGTTGTGAGAGGCAAATGAATTTAAATATCCAGAGTGCTTAGAACAGCACCTGGCACATCACAGGCACCATGTCCCTTTCTTCCACCACTGCTAGCACTACGATCATCACAGCCAGTGTTGTGGGTGCTGAGGAAGTACTTTGTCCCTCTGGTAACTTATAATCTGATAGGGGAAATGGACATATCTACAACCAATTCCTCAGATCTAGGAGCTTCCATGATTATTTCAAAGCTTCCATGATTGTGGATCTTGCAAGTTCTATGACTTCATACTTATAAGATTCTCTGAATTCATGGTCCTAACATCCAACGGGGGTTTTAATGATTGTAAGGTTCTGCGACGCTAAGTGCAGAGAGGTGATCTGAGGTGACAAACTGACTTGTTCACCAGTCCTGTTTTCCTCTCCTCCTGGGCACACAGACTGTTTTTGCAGCCTGCCTGTTGTTAGGTGTGGCCACGGGGCCAAGTTCCGGCTGAGGGAGGTGGGTGGAAGTGACGTGGGCCCTGCCAGGTCTGGCTGTGAAACCTCCCATGGAATACCCCACGTCTTCTTTCTCCCAGTCCTGACCCAATGGACACAATGCCACGGCCTACTGCCAACCGTGGGCAGAGCCACCATGTGGAAGGAGCCCAAGTCCCTGAATGAGCACGTGAAAGGTGGTCCAGTCAGGAGTATAAGCAGGAACACATCTCCTATCGTGTAAGCCACTGAGCTAATCGGCTTTTATCTAACTTGGCAGCTGGCAGTTTGGGGCAGATGAGGAGGCAGGTGAGAACCTTCTTGATGGAACCTTCTTCCCATCCTTTCCTTCTTATCTGCTGTCCGCATCAGTTCTTTTTCACCGCCTTCTCCAGCCCTACCCCTGGGTCACAGTGTCCACAGCATGCAGGTCCAAGACTGCCCATCAGCAGCCCCAATTCAGATGTTAGCAGGAAGGGCACAAGACTGTATGCTGTGGTGATCACACCCCTGTTGTCCCGGCCCCTCCTTGCCCTGCAGCAAGCATGGGAATCCCGGCTGGGGCTGGTGTCATTGCTCTGAATGGGGCTGAGGAACCCATCCTATGGGCAGGCCCAGGCCTCTCGGGCCAGCCCCACCTCCTTTTTCTGTTGCAATGAGCAGGGCCCAGCTCTTTCCCTGGGCGGGCAGGAAGTGGGTCTTTGCTTATGCTCTCACCTCTGTCCTCACTTGTCCACACCTATGCCACCCTCTCCCTTTCCTCTCAGTGTGCTGCCAGGTGGGGCAGGCTGCCTCTCCCTGTCCAATAACATGGCCCCCAGCTCAGCCAGAATGTGGCCTGTTGACCCCGGGCACCCTCAGGAGAGGGCAGATTTTGCTTCAGTAGAATTAGGAGCATAGTCTGTTCCTTGTCAAAGGCAACTTTCTGTAATTTATGCTTACATTTCACTGTGAGAGATTGTATGTTCAGCTTGTGCTAGCTTGATAAATACATGGGCACATAGTTAAGAGCCTTTGCTTGTGGGGTGCCTGGGTGGCTCAGTTGGTTGGGTGGCTGACTTCGGCTCAGGTCATGATCTCATGGTCTGTGAGTCTGTGAGTTCGAGCCTTGCATCAGGCTCTGTGCTGACAGCGCAGAGCCTGGAGCCTGTTTTGAGTTCTGTGTCTCCCCCTTTCTCTGCAAAAATAAATAAACATTAAAAAAAAAAATAAGAGCCTTTGCTTCTGCCAAGGTTTGGCTCACAATCCGGGATCTGAATTTTAAAAACAACCTCCTAACTTCAGCTGCTAGGCTACAAAGGTAGTGGCAGTCAGGGGAGAGGGGCACATGGAAGACCCACTGCTTCTCTATCTGGAAAGCTGGAGCTCCCAAGCCATCTCCTCCAGGCTGCCTGCCTTCATTCTCCCATACAGAGTTAGCTGGTCCTTCCTCTAGGCCCATTTTCTTATGTGTAAAAGGCAGATGCCTTTTCTTGGGGTACACTAAAGTTTGAATGAGATGCTACATATAACATGAGCAGACCGGGGCCTGGTCCTAGTGAGCACCCAGTTCTATTAGCTGGGTGTAATGTTGGGGTGGGTGTAGGTGTTGGTGTTAGGATGCCTCACTGAGATTCCAGTCTTCATGGCGATGCACTGACATGCTGGGAAAAAGACCAGTGAAGAAAACTAGCTTCAGGAGACCAATATTAGGACTTGAAAAAGGGGGGACAAATGCTGCAGCTGGACTCTGGGAAGGGTGTCCATGAGGGGCAGTACCTGGGCTCAGTAATCTGTCTTCAGTGGAGGGAAGTACTTCTGAGCAGGGACCTGAAATAGTCTTCTAGTCTTCTGAACTAGCCCTCCAGCAAACACTCATCCTGGGTTCCTAAAGAGAATGGCACTTGTGCTTGGTAGAAACCCATAAATGAGAACTAGGGCAATTTGGAGGCCAGTTTACACCTAAAGAAATTCAAGTTCAGGGAGTGTAAGTTACTTCTCCAAGGTCACACAGCCATCAACTGGCAGAGCCAGGATTGGAATTGCAGTCTCCAGGTCTTTTCCTTGGTCTGGTCCAGGGCCCACATGAGTGAGGGCAGCAGCTGTATGGATGGAGGGCCCCAGAGCAGCCTCGCAGTTAGCACAGCTGGTGTGGGCAGCTGGAAAGCTCTGGATGCCACTGAACAGAAATCATGAGCCTCCCTAGGGGCCAAGAGAAGAGGCTGGGGTCTTTTGGATTCATCATTCCCTGTCCCTGGGACAGCCTCCTCCTCCAGCTGGCATGAAAGGGAAGCCAGCAACATCACACGGATACCTGCTCCCTGCGGATAAGTGCTTGTTTGCAAGGGCCATGTACGCTGCACATTTGCTTTATGTAAATAACAAAATAAAAAGGCAAGCTCTGCCACCATGTAGTTCTGCTGTCCTTTGGAGCAGGAGGCTTCCCACTGAAAGATGTTTAGGTACTAATGGATTCTACCTGAGTTGTCATCTAAACAGCAAACATCTTTGCAGCTGCATAAAATCTTTCCTGTTTCAGGTGGGTGGCCCGGGAGGTGCTGCGAGCTGGGCGGAGGGGGGGCTTTATGTGCCGTTATTTTTAGAACATGAAGGAAGGCCTTAGAGATCTGAGTGGATGTGGATGTTATAGAGAGGTTTTTTTTAGGTTGATACAATCTCAAAAAATGGAAAGAGGTTGAAAGAGGGTGATTCTTTAATGGCAGAGCCCGAGATAAAAAGCTTATATATTGATGTCACCTTTTTAACCTGAATTTTATAGGGATGAAATTTAGCATCTATCTTCCACTATATGTTGTCAACCTTATGGCTGTACCTGGAGTCTCACTGGTCCCTGATGAGCCTGTCTGTGGCAATTTGCTCCAACACCTGTGTATTAGAGGCAGTCTAAGTGACACAAAGCTTTGAATAGAGCTTTTGTTTTTTTCTTTTCTTGTGGATGCTGCAAAGTCAGAAGATATGTGGGCAGCTGATCTCTGATTAATGGTGAGCTCATGAATAAGCTTGGGACAGGAATGTGTCCTGAGAACAGGGAAGGAAAGTCAGGGAGCCTCTGAGTCAACCCAAGTGATGGGAGATTATGGGATGGCCTCTGGTCACCTGATTGGAGGCATCCCTGTGGAGAGAAAGGCACACGTTGTTCCCTGAGACACAACTGGGCTTCCATGTCAGATATGCCACTGGTGACTGTGAGACTGGGAAAGTCATTTCACTGCTCTGAGCATCAGGTTTTTTATTGGGGAGTAAATAATAGTCCCTGCCTTAAAGGAATGATATGAAATAAGGAATGTAAAGTTCCAACAAGCAATGAGTGCTCCATAAATGCTGGTTTTACCCCCTCTGGTGACAGCTGGGTTTAATCTTAGGTGTACCGTATTTCTGTATTTTCTTTCTGTCTCTCTGTGCCCACTGACTTAGAAGTTGGGCTAAGTAGAACGAAGACTCTGGGGGCAAGGATATTGTGAGTCCTGTTTCCTACTGAACATCTGACTTTAGGTTTGGAATGTTGTGGTACAGACTGTTCCCTGACATAAGTAATACTTCAGCTATAGATTAAGATGTAAAAGACTCAGTCCTTGATCCTTGGCTCACAGTAGGCTCTTAGTAATCATCTGTGCTGGAATGTTAGCTGATGAATCATCAACCAGTGCCTGTCCTCCAGAAGCCTCCTATTTAAGCTCCACACAGGAAACACATAGGGACCACCTGCCCCTGAAAGGGGCTGAGCAGGTATTGAAAACCTGTTGGACTCAGTCCTTCCGTTTCTTCAAGCACCACATGCTGGGGCTACACTGAGCCAAGAGGGCTGAATGGTCTGAGAAGTCGGGAAGCCTTTACAGAGGAAGTGACATTTGAACTGGTCTTGAAGATGCAAAAGAGTTCTCCCAAAGGAGAAAGAAAAGAGTGAGGTGGGAAAGTAGCACCTGTAAAGCCCAGAGGTGTGCAAGGTGAGTTGCAATTATAACCCAAGTGAAACCCAGCAGCTCTGCAATCCCAGGGGCAGCTGATGCTCCAGGTAAGACAGAGTCCTGCTGCCACCAAGTGGCAGTGGGGGATGGTGCTCATCGTAATATTAGCATTTATTAAGCACTTCATGTTTGCCTGGCACTATAGGTGTTCTACACATATTAACTTCTTTAATCTCTGTCAAGCTTATGAGGTAGCAGCTATCTATCTAACTCCACTTTAGAGATGAGGAAACTGATGCCCACAGAGGCTTAATAACTTACTGAGGGTCACATAGCTAACAACTTTAGAACAAGTACCCTGTATTTCCCTTTGCTTCATTTCAGTGCACTGCCTTATTTGAGGTCTCCCATGAGAGAAGTGTACAGACCACAGATCTATTACATGAAAAGGCCAGAATGAGCCACTAGTGTGGAAATCATTGTTCAGCTGGGGATGAGGAGGGGAGGGAAGAAGAAATTGCATGTGATGACAAGATGAAAAATTAGAGGTGGCTAAAACTAAGTACTGTTACTAAGTACTGTTACTCACACACTCGGGCCCACTCCCACACCTGTTTTTCTTCCTGTTTCTTCCTTTTTCCTCCCTGCTGGTTTTTAGGGCTCATCACAGGTCGCTGGTGATAAGGGAATGACAGTATCCAGAGTGGCTTGCCTACCGGCACTGATCTGGAAGACAGCACCAACTCCCTGGTGTAGGAGTTACTTTAATTTCTGCCTTCCTCCTTTGTTTTTCTCTTCTGAGCCTCAACTTTAAATTACATCCCTCCCGGTTGATGGGGGGTGGGAGGGAGGGGAGGGTGGGTGATGGGTATTGAGGAGGGCACCTTTTGGGATGAGCACTGGGTGTTGTATGGAAACCAATTTGACAATAAACTTCATATATTGAAAAAAAATAAAAAAAATAAATATCTCTTCAAGAAAAAAAAAATTACATTCCTCCCCCCACCCCAACTTGTTGAAGACACTGCAGATCCGGAAGTTTGTCAATAGAGGTGGTGGGTTGGGGTGGCTGTGGGATGGAAGGGAGGGGAGAAGTAAGGATGGAATGTGAGGGGGGAGAGGGGAAGAAGAAGGGAGGGGAAAGGAGGAGGAGGAACTTGGAGGTGGAATGAGGGTGTCAGATGGATGGTGCTCTGGAGACTCTTCTCCATGCCTCTCTGTATGCCTCTGGGGGTTTAGTAGATAGGGATTTTCCTTCAGGTCCACAAAAGTGCCAGGAAAAGGCCTGGGGATGGACACTAGGAATCAACTCATGTGGGTCTGAGCAGTAACAACAATGCAGTTGTCACTGCATTGAAGTGAACTGAATGGACACTCATTGGAAGGGGCTGGGGTGTGGTCAGTGACTGTGGGTGAGGCTCAGCCCCAAGACTCTAGAGAAGGCATGGCTCCAGGGAGGGATGGGTGGTGCCTGATTTTAGACTCCAGCTGACCTGTATTCAGATCCCAGCTTCTGCCACTCATTAGCGGTGTTACCTGGACAAATTATCTCCAGGCCAGTATCTCCAGGCCTCAGCTTCCCTTAGAAGAGCTGTTGTGAGGTTTGCATGATATAAATTGTACAAAGTACCTGGCAAAGTACAAGTTCCTTTCTTTTTCTCTACTGAGTATTAACTACTTGTGTGACTCTGGGCATATCATACCATTTCTCCAAACTTCAGTTTCTCAATAAAATGGGAGAACTGCCTCTTGTGCCTACCTCACAAGGTCAAGGTGAGGACTAAATGACACAAGGACTACTTAAAGAACTGAACTAATGGGAGAAGTAGTTGAGGTATTAGTTGTGTTGCTTCCATCTGAAATCATTGTTCTGAGTGCTCAGGTTATAGAATCATAGAATCATCTACTCTTGCTTGACTGTGTCCCTGAAAACCTA
Organism: Panthera onca; assembly: GCF_046562875.1. Lineage (NCBI taxonomy): Eukaryota > Metazoa > Chordata > Mammalia > Carnivora > Felidae > Panthera > Panthera onca. The sequence continues at coordinate 181,462,293 of NC_138346.1, forward strand.
AGTATTTGAAGAACAGGGGAATTTCTCTGTGGTAAGGGAGACTTTTGGGTGTTTTCATGTTCTACATTTTGATCTCAGAGCTGGTTACACAGAGGCTTTGTGAAAATTTGTGAAAATTCATGTACGCTTACGATTAGTGCACTTTCTATATGTCTGTTATACATCAGTAAAAAAGTTTAGTTAAAAATATTTGTGTGCACTGATTACATTTTTAATGATACTAATAGTTAAAACTGTAAGATATGTTAAGGGTATTTGTTTAAAATAAAGAAAGAATTCTTATTTTTTAGCTACATGTTGAAATATTTAGGGATGAAATGAAAAGAATTTTATTAAAAAACACCAAGGTTTGGGGAGAGGTGAATGGGTAGGAATGTAGATGAATCTAGACTGGCCAGAGGTTAATAACTGATGAAGCTGGGAGACAGGTACATGCAGTTTTACTATACTCCTTACTTTTGTATATTTACATTTTTTTCATAATAAAAATGTTTTAAATATACTGAGAATTTTGTATACACCATGACCAGGTGGGATTTATTCCAGGTATGCAAGGCTGGTTCAACATTCAAAAAATCAATTAATGAATCCATAATAACATCAAAGTATAAAAATCAAATGATCATATCAACAGATGTAGAAAAAGAATGTGACAAGATTTAACACTCATTCATGACAAAAACTCTCAGCAAACTAGGACTAGATGGAAACTTCTTCAACTCAGTAAAGGATATCTATAAAAGCCTACAGCTAACATCACACTTAATGGTGAGACTAGAAACTTTTCTGGTAAGATCAGGAAAAAGGCAACGATATCCCCTCTTACCACTCCTTTTCAACATCACAGTGGAAGTCTTAGCTAATGCAGTAAGACAAGAAAGGAAATAAAAGTATACATACTTACAAGGAAGACATAAAAACAGATGACATGATCATCTATGTAGAAAATCTGAAAGAATCTACAAAAAGCTCCTGGAACTAATAAGAAATTATAGCAAGGTTGCAGGATACAAGGTTAAATATACAAAAGTCAATCACTTTCCTATATACCAGTAGCCAACAAGTGATGTTTGAAATAAAAAACACATTATCATTTACATTAGCAACCCCCTCATGAAATACTTACATATACATCTAAAAATATGTATAAGATCTAGATGAGGAAAACTCTAAACCTCTGATGAAAGAGATCAAAGAAGAACTAAATAAATGGAGAGATATTCCATACTTATGAATAGGAAGACTCAATATTTCAATTATTCCTAACTTGATCTATAGATTCAACACAATCCCCCCCAAAATACAAGTTATTTTGCATATGTCAACAAACTGATTGTAACTTTTATATGGAAAGGCAGAAGATCCAGAATATCCAACAAAATATTGAAGGAGAAGTACCAAGTCGGGTGACTGACACTACCCAAATTCAACACTTACTATAAAGCTACAGTATCTAATGATGTACTGACAAATGAATAGATCAATGGAACAGAATATAAAGCCAAGAAATAGATCCACTTAAATATGGTCAATTGGTCTTTCACAAAACAGCAAAGGCAGTATAGTGGAGAAAAGATCATCTCTTCAATAAATGGTGCTGGAACAACTTGATATCCACATTAAAAAAATGATCTAGACACAGACCTTAAATCTTTCACAAAAATTAACTCAAAATGGATAATAGACCTAAATGTCAAATACAAAGCTATAAAACCCTTAGAAGGAACCAAAGGAGAAAATCTAGATGATTTTGGGTATGGTGATGACTTTTTAGATAAAACCCCAAAGGCACAATCCATGAAATAAATAACTGATAAACTGGACTTCGTTAAAATTAAAAGCTTCTGTCAGTAATGGCACCTTCAAGAGAATGAGAAGACAAGTCACAGACTGAGAGAAAATATTTGCAAAAGTCACAGCTGATAAAGGACTGTTACCCAAAATATACAAAGGACTCTTAACAATAGGAAAAATGAACAACCCAATTTAAAAATGGGCAAAAGACCTGAACAAGTACCTCACCGAAGAAGATATACAGAGGCCAAATAAATATATGAAAAGATGCTAAATCTCATATATTATTAGAGAATCACAAATTATAATACAACTGATAACACAGAAATACTAAAGATTATAAGAAACTATACACTAACAAATTAGATCACCTAGGAGAAGTGGATAAATTCCTAGAAACATTCAACCTACCAAGACTCAGTTATGAATAAATGGAAAATCTGAACAGATCAATTACTAGTAAGAAGACTGAATGAGTAATCAAAAATAGCCCAACAAAGAAAAATTCAGAACCGGATAGCTTCACTGGCGATATCTAGCAAGAAAGAAGAATATGTACCAATCCTTTTCAAATTTTCCAAAAGAAAGAATAGGAGAGAACATGTCCAAACTCATTTTATGAGACCAGAATTACCCTGATTCCAAAGAGAGGACACTACCAGAAAAGAAAATTATAGGCCAATATCTTTGATTAACACAGAGGCAAAAATCTCCAATGAAATGTTAATGAACTGAATTTGACAGTACGTTAAAAGGATCATACACCATAATCAAGTGGGATATATTCCAGGGATTCAAGGATGGGTTGACATATGGAAATCAATAAATGTGATATACCACATTAACAAAATGAAAGATAAAATCATATGATCATCTGATAAAAACTCTCAACAAATTAGATATAGGTGGAATGTACCTTAACATAATAAAAACCATATGTGGCAAGCCCACAGCTAACAACATACTCAATGGTGAAAAGCTGAAGGCTTTTTCTCTAAGATCAGGAACAAGACAAGGATGTGCTCCCTTGACACTTTTATTCAACATAATACTAGAAGTCCTGGCCAGAACATTTAGTTAGGAAAAAAAAAAAGTCATCCAAATCGGAAAGGAAGAAACATTATCTCTGTTTACAGATGACATGACACTATATACCGAAACTGCACCAAAAAACTGTTAAAACTAATAAATTCAGTAAAGTTCCAGGATACAAAATTAATATCAAAAAATTGGTTGTGTTTCTATACACTAAAAATGAACCTTCAGAAAGAGCAATTAAGAAAACAATCCAATTTACAATAGCATCAAAAAGAATGAAAAACTTAGGAATAAATTTAACCAAGGAAGTGAAAGATGTATATACTGAAAAATATAAAACATTGATCAAAGAAATTGAAGAAGACACAATAAAGGGAAAGATATTTTGTGTTAATGGATAGGAAGAATTAATATTTTTAAAATGTCCACACTACTCAAAGTGATCTATAGATTTAATGCAATCCCTATCAAAATTCCAATGCCATTTTTCCCCAGAAATAGAAAATAATGCTAAAATTCATATGCAACCACAAAAAAAAAACCCTAAATAGCCAAAGCCATCTTGAGAAAGAACAAAGCTGAAGGCATCCCACTTCCTGATTTCAAACTAAATTACAAGGCTATAGTAATCAAAACAATATGGTATCAGCATGGAAACAGACACATAAATCAATGGAACAGAATATCTCTTAGAGATAATGAACTTTCATCCTTTATGGATATATACCCAGAAGTAGAATTGCTGGATCATATGGAAGTTCTGTTATTAATTTCTTGAGGAATCTTGTTTTCTTGTTTTCCATAGTGGCTGTACCAGTTTATATTCCCACCAAGAGTGTACAAGGGTTCCCTTTTCTCATCTTCACCAGCATTTATCTCTTATCTTTTTTAAAAAAATATATTTATTTATTTTTGAGAGAGAGAGAGAGAGTGAGAGCACAATCAGGGGAAGGACAGAGAGAGGGAGAGAGAGAATCCCAAGCAGGCTTCTTGCTGTCAGCACAGAGCCCCTGGGGTTTGAACCCCTAAATGGTGGGGTCATGACCTGAGCCAAAATTAGGAGTCAGAGACTCAACTGACTGAGGCACCCAGGTGCCCCCATCTCTTGTCTTTTTGATGATAACCATCCTGATGGGTGTAAAGTGATATCTCATTGTGTGTTTTCACTACCATCCCACCACCAAAAGGTAAACATATGAGTATGAGTTAATTAACTTAGAGTTAATCCTTTCATAATGTACATGCATATCAAATCATCACATTGTACACATTAAATATATTACAATTTTATTTTTCAACTATACCTTAATAACGCTAAAAAAAAAACCTTCAAAAGATTGAGAAAAAATATATAGTACATGTGAATTACCCAGAACTGTTCTTGGTTCAAAAACATTAGTTAAAAGAGGCATACCGTGTAGTGGTTGAAAGCTTAATGTCCATAGCTGGAGTTCCTGGGGTCAGTCCTGGCTTTGTCATTTATAACTGTAACATTGGGCAAGATACTGACTCTCTCTGGATGCCTCAGGTTAACCTGAAATGGCTGGGGAGGTCAAGCCTTAGGATGTGCAAGCTATCCCCTGTGGACTGGGCTTCTCTGCTTCACTATTTGTATCATTACTGGCCAAAGGAGAGAGGCAAGAAAAGCAGGGTGAAGAGGGGAAGGAAAAAGCTAACATTTATTAAGATCTGCTGTGTTTAGTATTCATTCATTTACTCAACAGGAATTTAACTGAGTACCTATCATGTGCTAGGAGGCAGTCTAATTGCAAATAAGACAGAAGAGGGTCCTTAGGAGTTTACATTCTTATGGGAAAGACAGACAACAGGCAAGTGAAGAGATAAGTAGGGTGATTTCAGACTGTGGTTTCACCTTGGAAGGGACTGGAACACCATCCCTAGGTTGGGTGGTCAGGGAAGGCCACCCTGAGGAGGTTGCATCTGAGATATGAAGGGTAATAAGGAGAAGACAGCCCTGTGAAGGTCTGGGGGAAGATAATTCCAGGCCCTTGGCTTAGGACTTGGTTATATTATTTCATGTAATCCTCACAATAGCCTCAGATATAATTATCCCCTTCCGTAGACGAGCATAGTTGACACTAAGAGGTCACTTGCTTGAGTAAGTAGTAGAGACAAATTGAACCCTGGTCATCAGACACAAAGTGCCCTCTGGGTAGTGTTTTCATGAGGAAAATAAAAGTAAAAGCCTGACATTTTAGCTTATAGAAATAAAGGATTCAACTGGCAATGCTTCTGAATGATGCAGCCTCAAAAACAATTCTCCCCTAAGAAGGTCTTTAAGGCAGATTTCCCCCTTCCACACTTTTGCCTGGGCCAGCTTCTCAGTCTGGAATGTCTTTCCTGCTTCTCTGTGCCCATCCATACCCTCCCGTCCCTCAGGGCCTAGGTCCAGCTACACTCCTCATGAAACCTGCCAGGAGGACTCCAAGCCCTGGCATAGCCAGGACGTGCCTTCCAGAGAGTGAAAGAGCTTTGTCCAGGTCACTCAGCCGCTAAGGAGTGTCAGAACCAGAAGGACAGACAGTGAACAAGCCTGAGGAGCATGCAGTGTGCTCTGACATCAGGATCCCAGGCCAGAGAGTGGCCCAGACCCAAATGCTGCCATTAACCTGGGGCTGACAGAGAAAAGTGCTAGGTAGAGATTCCAATCCAGTCTTCCTTGTTACCCTCTGGTCTCTCCCTTATGGACACCCGAGGTGCCCTGGCCTGACTCAGCCCAGGGCCTCGTAGGCAGTGCTTTCTGCAGGCCAAGGTTCCTGCTCCTCTCTCTCCCAGTTACTCAGATTTCCTTCTGGGAAGAAAGCGCTTTTTTTTTTCCCCCAGAGATGACTCTATTCTCATGGCCATAGATTACTCCTGACACCTAATTACTGTATATCATCATGCCATAAAATGATGATTGGAGGTGTCACTGTCCCAAATTTGTGCTCATAAAATACGTGTTCTTTTTGTTTTCCTCCTCTGCATTTGTCTCGGAGAAAAGACAGGCAAATTTATTCTAACTTTTCAGAAGAACTTTAAAGCACAGGAACAGAGGAGTTTAGAGGTGGGTGGTTTTAAAAATACCCTGCAGAGGCGGGATGCTCCAGCCATGCTGATTTTGTGTGGCCTGTGGAGAAAACGAAGACCTTGGTGAAGACATTGACTGCTCACCTGCATTTCTCTGCCTTTTCTGGCCTGGCAAAAATCCTTCCTCCAGCCTTTCTTCCCTTCCAGTGCCCTGCCATCCTTATTGACACACCCTCCCTCCCACTTGGGTCTCTCTAAGGAAGCACTGGAGTGTGGTGGGCAAGATTCCCCTTCCAATGCCACCCTGACTTAGCTTCAAAACTCACCTCTGCTGTTGGTCAGCCCTGTGACCGTGGGTATGTTATGCCTGGAGTCTTGGTTCCATCACATATGAAATGGGGAATAACAAATACTACCTTTACCTGGCAAAGCTGCTCTGAGGATTAAAAGTAGAACAACCCTAGAGGTAAAGCACCTGCTAAGGTCTGACACAAACGAGGGGCTCAACAAATGTTGCTCCTTTTCCTTCCCTTGAAAGTTCTCCCGCCTGTTCTCCCTAAAAGGGCCCCGAAGTCCTAGAATCACTCCTAACCTGATTAAAATTCCGCTTCCACAAGCTCTGGCTGCAATCAGGAGCCAGTAAGAAAGCATTCTGACTAAACTGGTTGGCAACAAGGGAAAGTGGTATCCATTTAGCTCTCCACGAGGCATCAACAAGGACATTCTGAAAGAGCAATCTGCTCAGTGGGAGGAAGCAGAAAAGATGGCCTGTCCCACCACTCTCCCTGCACGGGGAACGCTGGCCGAGCTCCCTGCAACCTCTGAAGCAGTTCGGTCCTCTGCCTCCTGAGGTAGCCCACTTAGAATTCACCTCCCTGAGGCCTCACACCAGAACCCCAGTTCTCACAGAGCAAATATTTCCTCTGGGCTGTGGGAGTGTACTTTAAACCAAGATGACTTGTCTTGTGAATCAAAACCAACCTTCAGGTGATTCCTGGACTTAGATGGGAGACTTGAGGACTTGCAGGCAGGTATGCAGGCCCCAGCTGCCATAGGGGAACCCTTACCCCATCTCACCTGTGCCTGGCAAATAACTCACCTCTCAGGCTCAGCCCAACTGCCTTCCTCAGCTTGAGGTATTTGTTTCCTGTCTGGGATCTCTGTGTACTGGACTCTTGCCTGCCGTTTAGCACTTCTCTCTGTCAGCTCCAGGTGAGTGGCTGTTTGGGTTTGGGCCACCCTCTGGCCTGGGAACCTGACTCTCAGTACCCTCCTGTTCCATTGAACAGGCTTGTTCAATGTCTTTGCCCCCATTCTGGCAGCTTTACGAGGGCAGTGGCTGGGTCAGCCTACTCACTGCTGTAGCCAACATATCTAGTACTGTGCCTGGCACATAGTAGGTGCTCAGTGAACAATCATGTTAACAATGACCTGGGCTTACTATGTGCCAGGCACCATTCTGAGCACTTTACATATATCAGCTCATAAAATTCTCACAATGATACTATAATGTGGGTACTGTTATCATCCCAGTGTAGTATGGCAATTAAGAGCAATGATTCTAAAGCTAGATTACCTGGATTTTTGTCCTAACTCCATCACTTATTTTCTGTATGATCTTGGTTAAGTTACTTAACCTTTCTGTGCTTCATTGTGAAATGGGGATAACTGTACCTATCTCATAATAGGGTTCCAATATGAGTTCACATACATAAAGTGTCTATATGTTAGGTATGATCCCCATTTTGGTGGCAAAAATTGAAACACAGAGAGTTTTGGTAACATATCCAAGGTCACACAGCTGAGAAGAGACAAAGGTATGACTTACACCAAACTCTGGAGTCCTGGCTCCCTCTGGAAGCACAGTAGAGGTCTCTCTTCATCTGAAACCCGAAACTGCGAAGGGTATTTAGGCCTCTTATGCGGATCCGGCCCCCGTCTGAGCCTGTTTTCACGGTGTGAGCTGTGAGCGCAGCGCAAGGCGCTCCTTGGGGCTGATACTGCACGCTGGGCGGGAGGGTCTCACCCAGGCCCAACAGGCGCGGCCAGTGTGGGGTCTCGGTCGGTCCCGGCGCAGCGACTCTTCCTTCGGCCAGCAGGAGTCAGCCGCAGCCGCTGTTGGCGCCTCCAGTGAGCCGCTGAGAAGCGCGGAACGCAGCCCCAGATTTGGCGCCCGAAGGACCCTTGGAGGTCATACGCCCTGAGGCCCGACCCAGGCCCCGGGGTGGGGAGGAGGTCCCGCCCAAGGTTGCCCAGGGGTCCGTGCTAGCGGGGCGGCACCCGAATTCTCTTTGTCCCTGGCTCTTTCCCAAAGTCCAAGAGGCCAGTTTGAGGGGCTCTAAAAACCAGGTTTGGGCCCTAGAAGGTTCCACAGGAGGTCTGGGTGCCTGTCGCGGTTGTACCAGACGTGCTGTGTGACCTTGGGTAAGTCGTCACCTTCTCGAGCCCTAACGTCCGTCCAAGGAGGAGACCCCGGAGGCCGGCGCGTCCTGTGATTTTAGAGAGGGTCCCTCTGTTATTACAGTGCTGCCCGGCCATAGGCTGTACAGAGTCGGCCAGCCCCGGGGTCTGAGTAAGTCCTGAGAGCCACGCGGGCGAGGTCCCAACCCTTCCCAGAGGACGGCGTGGGGGTGGGGGGCAGGCCGAAGCATAGCACCCAGTGGCCAGCAGGGGGCGCTGCTGCACCGCGCGCGGTTTCCGCGCGTGTCCTCCCAAGGACAGTGTGGACACGGCGACGGGTGGTACAGAGGCTGTGGCTGGCTGAGTCCGCCAGCGCCCACATTACCGTTGCGTGGCCGTGTTCAGAGACACGATCTTCGGCTGCGGGGGTGGGTGCGAGTCACTGGCACCCTGCTGGCCTTTAGCGAGTTTCTGGTGCACCGTGTGTGAATGGGGACTGGGCTGGGGGGGCGTTTCAGTGAGGAGTGTTGGGAGGTCAGGCCTCGCTGTGCGACCTTGAGAGGTCACTGCCCCTGTCTGGGCCTCGGTTTCCTGTCTCTGCAAGGGAGTTTCTCGAAGAAGCCGAAAATGCTTTATAAAATATGAAGCCCAGGCTACCCTCAAATTGAAAGCTTTTATTGAAAAATAGCCATACTGTGCTTACTTAATTCATCTCCCAGCTCTGCACCCTGGTAGCAACCAGTTTAGCTTTTTTAACTTGTGTTTTCTGCTGTTTATCTGCATAATTAAAAGTAATATGCTTATACTGCTATTTCTTAATTTACCAACTTCAGACATCTATTGTCTTCCTGTTGGAATAAAGGAATTAGCTGTGTTCTGGTCCCATCCTCCTGCCCAGCATATCTGGAGCACTATTTTTAGGTAACTCAGTAATCAGCATTCCTATTAAGAAAATGTGACTCTTTATTTCCCCAAAAGCTCTATCAGAACTGCCATCCACCTCTCTTCCCCACTAAAGTTCTGTCACCTTCTGTGTTCTGTTTTGGGCTTCCTTTTCCCAGGGGTGTTCCCTTCCATACTGTATTGCTCAGTTGTTTGCAGGAACTCTTCTCCAGGGTTTTCTCCCATGTCCCTGTTTTTTGGTCCTCTGTCTTTGTTAGCTTACTCTCTGCCTTTGGAAACTCCAGTTGCTTCCTAAGAAATTGGGCAGAGGTGAGAAATTTTCATATATGTGGACTTAATCTATATTCTACCCTTGTATTTGGTCAATAATTCAGCTAGGCATAGAGTTATGGGTTGGAAATCATTTTCCTTTAGAATGTCCATGCTCTGCCCAACTACAGTTACTGTTCAGAAGCTTCATGCCTTGTGATTTCTGTTTATATGTAACTGCTCTCTCTCTCTTTTTCGGTATTTTAGGATTTTCTCTTTATCCTTGGAATTCGGGAATTTCACAATCCATGTGACATGTTGGTGACTTTTGTCATTCATTGTGCTGGGCCCTTCAAAGTGGAGACTTGTGTCCTTCAGTGCCATGAAATTAAAAATTTTTTTCTTTAATAATCTGCTTCTCTCTGTGTCCTCTCTGGAACTCCTATGATTTGGATCCCCAACCTCCAGGATTGATCTTCCAGATCTCTTTTCTCTTTTTCCCTTGTTCTTTATCTTTCTATTCTACTCTCTAGATTATTTCCTTGAATTTATGTCTCAATTCTCCTATGAAATTTTTTATTTCAGATATCATATTTTTTAATTTCTAAGAGTTCTTATTTGTTCTCTGTCTCCCCCTCACCCCACCCCAACATAGATACAGCCTCTTTATTTATCTCTCTGAGGATATTACTTAGTGATTTTTCCCTCCTGTGCCCTCACTTATCTCTGTCTCCTCCAGTTTCTCTGTTTGGCTAGTTTTTTGTGGTCTGTCTTTGGCTCTGTATCCTTTCTCACTGCCAAGGTTTCTCTGATGTTGAGGTCCTAGGCTTTGTCCATAGTTAAGAACAAGGATCCAAGAAGTTGACTGGCATTGGGTGTGCTGTGGAGGCAGGTGGGCCAGTTTCTTTTTAGGTGGGCTAGGCAGGGCCTGGTCTTTTGGTTGGGGAACACATAATTATTAACAAGGGGAGTTCTCTGGCACTGCCCTGTTTCTGCAGTAAGATAGGAAGGATGTGGTTAGGAGGGTGGATATGGTTAAGAGGGTGGATTTTGGAGCCATACTACCTGGCTTTGAATCCTACCTGGATTTGAATACTACCTGGGTTTGAATCCTAGCTCTGCCCTTAGTAACTGTATGACCTTGGACAAGTCACTTAATCTCTCTGTGCCTCAGTTTCCTATATGTAAATTAGACCTATAAGAATATTACCCTATGTGTTGTTGAGTTCATATACCTAAAGCTCTTAGCCTGGAACATAGTGATGGGTCTGGGGTCACTATCTATAGCCACATTCTCTATGGAGTAGGGAAGAGATTTGTGGAGTCTACCTGTTCCCTAGGCAGATTTTCAGGGCAGATTAGTGAGGGCAGATTTTCAGCCTTTTCCAGCCTCAAAATCTCACCTCCTACCACCCCTACCCCATCTTCCCATGTCATTGGTACACCTTCTGCAGGTCTTATCTAGGTCAGTAGAAAATAGTGCAACTTTAGTTTGTTGAAAAAATTATTTCAAGCCAGAAATAATTTAAAAATGAAACCTGTTGTAAACATTTTATTTTAACTTAAAATCTATAGATGCCTACTCCCTTTTCTTTGAGTGTGGGTCTGTTAAATGGAATTCTGTAAGGTTTTTGTTGCATAAACCTCAGTGCATAAAGCATTGTCTATCGTTTCCTGGTTCAGCTTCTTTATAATGCAGCTAGCACTTAAAGGAACTTATGGAATGATCTGAATACAAATTCCTTCTAGATTTATATCATTTCCTCCCAATCTGTTACAACTGCTTGTCTGTAACTCATCTGAACATTTTTTTAATAGCAGTCTGCCTTCACTGAGTATTTGAAGGCATTCAACTTAGTTTTCATAAAACAACTCCCTTTTTGCAATCATATTTTATTGGTTTATTAATATTAAATTGAATCACATAATTATAAAAGCAAGTATAACTGGCATAAACAGGTTTGGGAGTAAGCAATTGTTTCTGGGAAAGCAGACAGATTAACTAGAGGGGATATACATGGGCATTTGCAGGAACATCCTACCAGACAAGGGTATCCAGCCCATAAAGCTTGTACAGAGAATGGTGAGTGTGGCTGTTCTATTTTTTTTTTAATTTTTTTAAACATTTATTTATTTTTGAGACAGAGAGCATGAACAGGGGAGGGTCAAAGAAAGAGGGAGACACAGAATCTGAAACAGGCTCCAGGTTCTGAGCTGTCAGCACAGGGCCCGATGCGGGGCTCAAACCCACGGACCGCGAGATCATGACCTGAGCCGAAGTCGGACGCTTAACCGACTGAGCCACCCAGGTGCCCTGAGTGTGGCTGTTCTGAGTGTCCTCACTGGGTGGTGGTGGAGCACAAGAGCTTAGGTTGTGTTGTGGGCTCCAGCATTCTTCCAAATAAGTACCACTCACTCCTCCTTCCCCTTTCCATCTTAAAGAGATTTGTTGAACCTTCGCATCCATTAATGACTCTTCTTCCTTTCTTCCTGTTCTCTATGTTTATATCTTCTCTTTTCCTTACTGTCATTTTCAGGGGAGAAGGTATAGAGAGGGAGAAAAGATAAGCATTAAAGTTCAAACTGCCATTTTTATCCAGACAGTTCTCTTATTTAAGAATCTCAACCTCCAGGGAGCAGCAGAGCCTATTATTATCTCCACAAAGGTTACAACTGACAGAAGCAACTGACAGAAGCAAGTTTCAAACTCAGGTCTGTTAGAGGCTGTAGTGGATACTGTGGTGCTATGCACAGATCCCATCTCTTTGGCTGACACACAATCCCCTTGCTGCTGGGAATATTGGTTGCTAGTGGCTCACTAGAAATTGCCCTTGGCTGTAGAAACTGCCTCATCCTAGTGTATGCTTCATCTTGGTGATTGCCCTGGCCAATGACTGGCTGATGGAGGGATATAAAAGTTCAACCTGCTTTCCTCAGTTTGGAAAATTCTGAGGGGCCATCCCAGCTTCAAAGCTGTCTGTGGGATCAGTTGCAATTCATTGTGGGTCAGCTTGTCCCTCTGCCCTGTTACAGGTGTGGCACCAGGGAGCACTCCCCAGTAAGCCTTCTGCACACAACTTCTCACTTCAGAGCCTATTTCTGGAAGCCCGATGTAAGGCAGAGGCTGTGGTTCTTGATCTTCTAGGTAGTGGGAGACCCAGAGCTCCCAGGCTATCTTGGGGCATGATTCATCAGCACATGGAAAACAGGGCTGAGGATGGTTGTTGCAGAACTCAGTAACCAGGGGGGCTGATGTTTCTACAGGAAGGGCAGGAATGGTGCATTCCCTGGTGTGGTTGGAGGGCAGAGGGGTGTGTGGTGGGTGAGGAGACTGAGCAGGTCCTGGAGGGATTTGCAGTCAGTGGGGAGTCATAAGAGGGTTTTACACAAGGAGTGATGGCCAGATCTGGGACTGAGTAAGATGAACTCGACTCCAGGATGGATAGGAGGGGGCGGGGTGAGGGCACAGAGGGCAGTGAGGAGGCTGCTATAGTGATCCAGGAGAGAGAAGATAAAGGCCTGGACCAGGACAGTGAGGATGCAGAGATGGTACTTAGTGACTGACCGCTTCCCACCCAGCACCCCAAATCCTACTACCTGCTCTTTCTCTGTACTTCCTAATGTGCCACATCATTAACTTACTTGTGATGGTTATTGTTGGTCTCCCTCCACTACAATGTAAGCTCCACAAGGGGGCAGGGGTTTTCGTCTGTTTTGTTCACCGACATTTTTTCAACAATAGAAGAGTGCCTGGCACATGGCAGGTGCTCAGTAAATAATGGATGGATCCTTTTGAGGTGTAGAGGATTGGGACATGGCATCAGGTTAGGTGCCTGGAGAGATGGTAGGGGCTTCCCGATATGAGGTCAGGAGGAGGGGCTCCATTTTGTAGGTGCTGAGGGGCAGGGATGGAAGGTAGAGAGAGTTGCAAGTGCTGATCTCCAGCAGGTCTGAATCCCCATAGACTTGTATTATTCAGTATTGCTAGGAGCTACAGATTTTCCATAGAGTGACCAGAGGGTTTGTGGTGAAAAAGGGCTTCAGTGGGTTCCTAGTTTAAAATGCTACTTATCTTTTGATTCCTTGGCCCAGTCCCTCTCAGCTGAGAACGTTCAGCCCTGAGTTCTGCTGGTGGCTGTACTGTGAATCAGCTCTGTGCATGATGGGCTACGTCGGCTCTCTGAGCTCAGTTTTCCCTCTGTCAGGTGAGGGGAATTGTGTACTCTGAGAAGCCCTCCTGGTCCCCCTGCCAAGGTCTCCTCCCTTCTCTGATGGTGTTTGAGTTACCAAATGCTGTGTCACGTCTGAGTCGCGATGAGACTAGGGAAGCTGTCACAGATATGGAACTGACTTACAGCCAGGAAGCACAGGGAAAACATGCTTTCCTGGATAGGAAGAACAAAGGATGGAGCTCTCCATGGCAGTGCTGGAAATTGTTTGCTTAGTTTTGAAGTTTTTCCGAAGTGATCCAGTGATGTTTTTTCCAAGATGCACTGATTTTGGATGGATGTTTAAATGAGGAAGTACGGCATCTCAAAGTCAAGTGTGCAAAATTCGACTCAACACTGTTCCTCCCAAACTGTTTCTCATATTCTCTTAATGGTATCCCTATCCTGCACCTGAATGATCGTGACCACCTCCTGCTTCTTCATTATCTTTCTCTTGTTGCTGCTGCTTGGAAAGATCTTTATTTTGCCTTTGCTCTTTGCAAGAAGTTTTATTATAGTAAATTCAAACTCACACAAAAGTAGAATAATATATGTGAGAATAATGAACTCCCATGTACCTATCACCCAGCTTCAAAGGTTGTCAACCCATGGCCTATCTTGTTTCATCTACTCCTGCCCACTCTCTCCACCCTATCATGCCCCCGTATTGTTTTAAAGCAAAGTCTAGACAACATGTCACCATGTGTATAAATTTAAGGATGCATTAAAATACATAACTATAGAAATAAGCCAGTCACAAAAACTACTGTGTGATTCCATTGCTATGAAATACTTAGTCAAAATCATAGAGACAGAAAGTAGAATGGTGGGTTTCCAGGGGCTGGAGGGAGAGGAGAATGGGGAATTAATTGTTTAATAGGTAGGGAGTTTCAGTATTACAAGATAGAAGGAGTTATGGAGATGGATGGTGGTGATGGTCGCTCAACATTATTTATTTATTTAAAATTTGTTTATTTATTTTGAGAGAGACTGCACATGAGTAGGGTAGGGACTGAGAGAAAGGCAAAATCTTAAGCAGACTCTGTGCTGCAAGTGCAGAGCCCAGTTGGGGGCTTGAACTCATGAAACTATGAGATCATGACCTGAGCCAAAATCAAGAGTCAGATGGCCAACCAACGGAGCCACCCAGGCACCCCATTATGAATGTATTTAATACCACTATGTTAAAAATAGTTAAGATAGGGGGCACCTGGGTGATTCAGTCAGTTGAGCATCTGACTCTTGATTTCTGCTCAGGTCATGATCCCAGGGTCGTGGGATCAAGCCCCACGTTGGGCTCTGTGCTGAGTGTGGAGCCTACTTAAGATTCTGTCTCTCTTCCCTTCCGCCCCTCTCCCCTGCTCATGCTCTAACATTAAAAAAAAAAAGGTTAAGATGGTAAATTTTATGTCATGTGTATATCACAACGATAAAAAATTGGGAAAAAATACGTAACTACAATGTCATTTCCATACCTAAAAACACAACAAAAATTCCTTAATATCACCAAATACATAGTGTTTAAATTTCCTAGGTTATTCATAATGTAATTTCTTTTACACTTTGACTCCAAATCTAAACAAATTCCATATGCTGCAATCATCTGATAGTGTCTTTTAAATCTCTTTTGATCTGTAGGATAGCCCCTCCTCTTATTTTTCCTCAGCTGTATATTTGTTGAAGAAAGTGGTTGTTCATCCTATAACCCACATCTGGACTTTGCTGCTTGCATCCTAGTGATATTTGATATGTTCGTCTGGCTCTTGTGTTTCCTGGATATCAGTAGTTAAATCTAGAGCCCTCATCAGCTTTTATTTGTGAGCGAGACACCTCAGAGGTGGTGGGATGAACTTTTACCATGAGGCACAAAGATGTCTAATCATCGTGTCTCTTTTTGTTGTTAGCAGCCATTCAGCATCATTACCTAGATCAACTACTTCTTCAGAGTTTGCACAATAGTGGTATTCTAGTTCCATCACGTTTTATTTGCTCTTTAGCTGAACTTCTATATAGTGTAACATCCTCTCATTAACTCTTTGGATATGCCAAGATACAATTCATACAGCAAAGCAGGCTAAGAACTTGATTCTTTCTGTTTATATTTAGCTTTTTAAATAATGAGTTAGTTCCTCAGCATTACCCAAAGGTGACCAGTGAGATGATTTTGTATCATTATGAACTCATGAGTCTAAATCAGTGTGACCTGTTTCAACCCATTTCAGTTTTTATCTTTACTGATGCTCAAATGATCCCATCCCATCTTTGGTTAGTGGGAACCTCTTCAACTTGGCTCCTGAGTCCTTTTGATTGTGACCTCAGTAGTTTCTGCTAGCTTCCTTGCTTTCTCAGATAACAAGGTGTTCCATTTCTTACGTTTCCTGTCCCAGACCTACAATCAGCCATTTCTTCAAGAGCTTGGAGTGAAAGTGGGTTTCAGTAGGTTCCTAGTTTAAAATGCAACTTGTCTATTGCCTCCCTTTCTTTCTAATGGGAAATGGTATTTGGAGGGACAGTCTGAGTACTAGGGATTACACTGTCTTTAATGTTACCTTTGATACATATAAAGAGTGTGTACCATATATATATTTATGAAGTATTATACAAAATGGCTACCCATCAGCCACCACCCAACTTAAGAATTAGAATATAATCAACAACAGTTCATCTTGTACGTGTCCCTCCTTTATCTCAGCCCTCAGCCTCTGTCTAAGGGGGTGGATTGTGTATTTATCATTCTCTTGCTTAAAAAGAAGTTTTATCACATATGCATGTGTCCTTAAATATGTGTTTATAGTTTGTTTTTGAGCTTTATAAGAGTGATGTCATAAAGTATGTTGTTCTGTGACTTGCCTTGATTTTACTAAATATAAATAAAAATAAATCTTAGAAATATCCTTTAAAAATTTTTTTTTAAATGTTTATTTATCTTTGAGAGAGAAAGAGAGACAGAGCATGAGCAGGGGAGGGGCAGAGAGAAAGGGAGACACAGAATCCAAAGCAGGCTCCAGGCTCTGAGCTGTTAGCCTGACGTGGGGCTCGAACTCACAAACCGTCAGATCGTGACCTGAGCCGAAGCTGGATGTTTAACCGACTAAGCCACTCAGGTGTCCCTTTATCCTCTGTTTTTTAAGGTTATAATTCATTTATTTCCAATGATCTGTAATATTGCATTGTGTGACTATATCATAATTTATTGTATCCATTCACCTGTTTGTGGACATTTGAGTTCCTCCAGTTTTTGCTATTACAGATATTCTGCTAAAGATAATCACGTCCCTGGTGCATGTGTGCAAAAGTTTGTCTAGGGCAGTGGTTATCAAACATTTTAGTTTCAAGATTCCAAAGAACTTTTGTTTATGTGAGTTATAGCTATAGATATTTACTATATTAAAATGTTTTTAAATAACCATTTTATATATTAATTCATTTTCAAATGCCATAACAAACTCATTATATCTTCACATAAATCATATCATTTAAATGAAAAATAACTGTAATTTCTGGGACAAATTAAGTGAGAAGAATGATATGGTTAATTTAAAAAACTTTTTTTTAAATGTCGATTTATTTTTGAGAGAGAGACAGAGACAGAGATAGACAAAGAGGAAACAGGGGAGGGGCAGAGAGAGAGGGAGCCACAGAATCTGAAGCAGGCTCCAGGCTCTGAGCTGTCAGCACAGAGCCCGACACAGGGCTTGAACCCACAAACTGTGAGATCATGACCTGAGCCGAAGTCGGATGCTTAACCGACTGAGCCACCCAGGCACCCCACTGAGTCATTCTTTTTAATTATTGTTTGCACTCTTTCTTCTCTCAGGGACTTGAAGAAGAGAGGTAAGGGCAGGACAGGGTTTGGGCACAATAATATTCAGTGGCGCTTGGATTCACCCTAATATCAGTAGTGTCCCCTGACCCATCAGGATAAACATGCCCAGTGCTTATCCCAGTGGGCCTTTAATCTCACTGGGTTCTTGGTCCCATTCTGCTGAGCAGAGATTTTATATCATCACCACCAGCATCACCATTATCATCATCGTCAAACAGCTTCTGTTTACTGAGCATACCATGTGGACCAGGTCTTGTGTCCTGGGTTAGGTACTTCATATGCAATAGTTTATTGGATCCTTGAATGACTTTACAGATCAGGTGTTATTATCTGTGGAGACAGACGAGTGAGGAAATGGAGGCTCAGAGAGGGAAAGTGACTTTCCCAAAGTCACATACCTGCTGATCTGTAGAGTGGAAGAGAGAGCCCAGTGCTCACACATCTTGGTGCAGGACCGTGAGTAGCCAGAGCAGGGGGTCAGCATCCCATGGCTAATGTGGTCTTAGGCTTTGTGAGAGAAGTTGAGGTCAAGTGTAGATTCAGTTCCCAGGGCCAAAGTCTTCAGACTTATCTGGCTCATCTAAACTCTAGGCCAACACAAAAGCCACTTACCCTCCCCTCAGGGAACTGTTTGCTTCCTCTAGCAGGCTTTTGGAGCCCACTGGGTATGGAAGCAGGAAGGGAGCTGGAGGGGTCTGTGTGGTCCAGAGTTCACAGGCTTAGGTGACACCTAGGCTTCCTATGCCCCAGTTTCTTCTTCTGTAAACTAATACCAGGACCATCTCTGCTGCTTTCCCAGAACTTCTGTGAGGAAGAAACAGTGCTAAACAACAACCTTCATCCATTTAATGCCTATATGTCAGGTCCTACGCCAGTCTTTATACCTTATCTCATTTAATCTTCATGACAACCATGTGCATGAGGTATTTTATTATCTCCATTTTGCAGATGAGAAAACTGAGGCTTGGAGAAGCTGTGTAACTTGCCCAAGATCTCTGAGCTGGGGAGTAGTAGAGCTGGAGTTTGAACCCAGGTCTTTTTGGGCTGCTAAGAATTTTGTAATGGTAATGATGGCAGCGTGTGAGTGTGTGTGTTGTAGTTTCATGTGAATATGGGCTCTGCGCAATGCTGGTTTGCAAATGAGCCAAGCCATTTGCAAGGAGACAGGGCAGGGTGGGTCAGACCAGCTGGTGATATTACATTTGCCAAAAGAAGTGACAGAGAGGAGAAATACAGGGTGGTGGGATGGTGGGTATTGGCAGAGGCAACACACAGCAGACAGCTATTGGGCACCTGCTCTGTGCTCTGAAGTCTGGCAATGGAGCTGACCTGATCTCACCCTCAGGGTGCTCAGTCAAGGGGCACAGACATCCTACCAGACACCAGTCGTGTGCTATGTTCTATTAGGATGCAGAAGTTGCATTCCTAAAAAAATCTTGTGTTATAAGAAATGGAATTATGGAGACAATTGCTTCAATGGGGCAAAAGAGGTTAAGGGCTGGATAGTTTCAGACTAGCCATAACAAAGTTATTTTTCCTTCAGGAATGGCAATAATAAAGGTGCTTTTATAGCTCTAAGTGTATGGCTGTAAAACCTGAACATCACAGAGCAAATCCAGCCTTAGACATCTGCACGCTTTTGCTCAAGAGGAACATCTTTTCTTTTTCTGTCCCCCTAGCACTGTCACTAGGGCAGACTTCTCTCACCTTCCATTCATCTTGACCATACACTGCTGGAGAACCAAAGGCCAAGCCCTGCTAAAGCATCCTAAAGACATCGGACACTGCCAACTCCAGTCCCCACCATCCCCTTCACTAGTTCCCCTGTAGCAGACTCTTTCTCTCCAATCTGATCTGCCCAGTGCAAATTGCACTCTCTAATTAAAAGATCACATCATATTGAATTTACACTTAAAAAGCTTACCATAGGAGAAATTCTTACCTGGTATAAAGACAGAAATGAGAGCATGTGGAGGCAGTGTTGTGGCACAATTAAGAGTGACGACTCTGGAGCCAGTCTTTGTGGGTTGAAATTCTAACTTTGCCACTTTGTGTGGCCTTGGGC
This sequence comes from Panthera onca, assembly GCF_046562875.1. Taxonomy (NCBI): domain Eukaryota; kingdom Metazoa; phylum Chordata; class Mammalia; order Carnivora; family Felidae; genus Panthera; species Panthera onca. Next base: position 181,481,806 of record NC_138346.1, read on the forward strand.
AAGTCACTTAGCCTTCTGTGTTTCATCCATGGTAGCATCCATGGTTGTAAGTTTCAAAGAGGTAGTGATTGTAAAGTCTTACACAGAGCCTGGCACATAGTGAATACTCAGTAAATGTTAGCTCTCTAACAGTGCAGAGGGAGGAGAGGTCCACTGAGTCTGGGGTGTGGGACACAGGGAACAAAGAAAGTCACTGGGGAGGAGGGGAAACTGGAGCTGGACTGAAGGGTGAATGGGATTGGACAGGAGGATGAGTCAGAGGCTCTTTTGAGGCCCCCAAACAAGTCAGGTGGAGGGATGTAGGAAGGAGAGGAGGAGAGGTTAGGTGTAAAAGACCAGTTAGGGCTGTTGCAGGGATCTAGACAAGAGTTGATGAGGCCAGCACTTAGCCATGGTCATGAGGATGGGGAGGAGGGGTGGCTTCCCCATGAGAAGACACCTGTATTCCATGATCCTGGTGCCCAGTGCCCTGGAGCATGTACAGGAAATGAACCATGTCTAATCTGTTGGGAGTATACACTGTATTTACAGACACAAGACTGACAAAGGTAACTTTCAATTGTCAAAACTTGGGAGTAAGCTGGCCTGGGTTATCCTAGAGTAGCCTTCTATGGACTTGAACACTGTCATCTATGTCCTCCCATCTCTGCTCGCTGTCACTCTCAGTCTGTTCTTCCACGCCATGTTTCATCTTTGCTTCCCACTGTATTTGACTGCAGTCTCTCAAGCAGGTTGGTCCCACTAGGCTAGAATTATAGCTGAAGCCAGGTCAGGCTTATATTCACACATTCCAGCAACAAAGAGGTATCAATGTCTGACAATGGCTTAGAGCAGTGGTTGTCACACTTTAGTGTACTCAGAATCACCTTGTGGGCTTATTAGAACACGACTGCTGGGTCCCCAACTTTCTGATTTAGTAGGTGTATTAGCTTGCAAGGGCTGCATAAAAAAGTACTACAGACTGGGGTGGCTTAGACACAGAAATTTATTTTCTTACACTCCTAGAGACCAGAATTCTGAGATCAAGGTATTTGTAGGGTTGGTAGGTTTCTTCTTTTTTTTTTTTTTTATTTTTTTTATTTTTTGGGACAGAGAGAGACAGAGCATGAACGGGGGAGGGGCAGAGAGAGAGGGAGACACAGAATCGGAAACAGGCTCCAGGCTCTGAGCCATCAGCCTAGAGCCTGACGCGGGGCTCGAACTCACGGACCGCGAGATCGTGACCTGGCTGAAGTCGGACGCTTAACCGACTGCGCCACCCAGGCGCCCCAAGGGTTGGTAGGTTTCTTCTAAGGGCCTCTCTCCTTGGATTATAGATGACTATCTTCTGGTGGCTTAACATGGTCTTTGCTCTGTGTGTGTCTGTATCCTAATCTTTTCTTCTTTTAAGGACACTAGTCATATTAGATTAGGGCCTACTTCAATGACCTCAGTTAAGCTTAATTACCTCTTTAAAGACCCTGTTTCTGAATATAGTCACATTTTGAGTACTGGGAGTTAGGACTTCAACATACGAATTTGAGGGGGACACAATTCAACCCATAACTGTAGGTCTGGGGTGGAGCCTTAGAATGTGCATTTTTAATAAGTTCCCAGGTGATGCTTGTTCAGGGACCAACCACACTTAGAAAACCACTGGCTTAGAGTGGTTATCTCTATCCCTGGTATGGATGCACTTGAACATCCAAGAATTATAGTGCTCCAAGAATTATAGTGTCAATTGAAAGGAATGCCATTCACTTATAACTGGCAAGTGGGGGAGGAGTAGAGCGGAGGAACTTTTTAGCATTTCCCAAATTACATGGTGCTGGTATTATGGCTTTTCAGCAGCATGTGGAAGAAGAAGGGCTCAGATTTTCCAATTGGAGACATCATGAATCCAATCCTGGCTTTGTCCTTTCTAAGCCAATTTTGAGCAAACCACATAAGAACTCTGGGTTTCAAGTTCCTCATCCATAAAATGGGAGTGAAAATAATACCTGCAGGGTAGTTGGAGTTAAATGTAATAATTTATGTAAAGGAACTGGCACTTAATATATGACAGCTATTATTGGTGGTGGTGGCATATTTAAAAAATTTTTTTAAATGTTTATTTATTTTTGAGAGAGAGAAAAAACAGGGGAGGGACAGAGAGAGAGGGAGACACAGAATCTGAAGCAGGCTCCAGGCTCCGAGCTGTCAGCACAGAGCCCGATGCAGGGCTCAAACTCAGTAACTGTGAGATCATGACCTGAGCCAAAGTTGGACCCTTAATTGACTGAGCCACCCACGCACCCCTGTTATTGTTTTTTAAATGTTAATTCATTTATTTTGAGAGAGAGAGGGAGTGTGTGAGCAGGTGAGGGGAAGAGGGGGTGGTAGAGAGAATCCCAAAAAGGCTCTACATTGTCAGTGCAGAGCCCAATGTGGGGCTCAAGCTCACAAACTACGAGATCATGACCTGAGCTGAATTCAAGAGTCTGACGCTTAACTTACTGAGCCACTCAGGCGCCTTGGTTGTTATTTTATTTTTAAAAATATGTGGCATAAGAGTCAGAATACATGGGGTCTAGTCCCTCACCCTGGAACCTAGCTGTGTGTCCTTGGGCCCCCTCTTAACCTGTTTGAGAAGGTCTCTCTCCTATTGCCCCCAATCATGGTTATTCTGAGGACCAAACAACATAACGTGAAGATGAACAATTCACTATGCTGTACAGTGGAAAGCACTCATATAATTTTTTTGGCAATAGACACCAGTAGGAGTAAGTACCAGACTCATAACAATTCCTTCTGCTCAAGGAATAGTGTCAGTGCTATGTCACTCCACCCGCCTGACAAGAGGTGCACCCCTAACTCAGCTGGGCCAGTCAGAGGGCTTCCTGAGGATTTTTCAAAGGAAAATCCTAGATCCTGTCTGATACTGGGAGTTATGGGATGTGAGGTTTGGGAGGAGGAGATCATCACATTTCATGCCATATGGGGGAAAGCCAGGTCTTTGTTGGATGGGATGATGCTGATATGCAGAGAGAGGTCAGTGGCATTTGAGCCCATGGCTACTGTGGTTCCCAAGGCCCAGCTGTGCCTCAGAAATGAGAGATACCCTAGTGTCCTTACCTGGGCAAGTTTCAACTGGGTTTCTTACACCTGTAACCTTGACAAATACATTATCACTTAACAAGTATTTATTGAACATCTATGCTGTGCTAGCCACTGAGCTAGATGCTAGCCAAATGTTGTAACAGATTGCAAAGGCTGTTTTCACTACCCCAGGCCTGTTCTGCCTGCCTCATCTTCACTCCTTAGCAGGAAACTGCAGAGTCCACCACTATCCCTTGCTTTGCCAGACCTCAGGGCAAAATCTCAGTATAATAGAATCTCGATCTCTTGGAGTTAGTGACCCAGATGATGATTAAATCTGAATTCTCACCAACTTTAGCAAAAACCCTGTGTGACAGATATGAAGCCCTCTCAGCTCATACTGTGGTGGTGACTTTTCCACACTCCTCACTGGGCCTTGGGATAGAGATCAAAGAACATTTCAAGGAAGTCCTCTCATTTTTAGCCACCACTGCAAATTGGAAGCAGTTGGCATTTATTTTAAAACTCAGATTCCTGGGCCCTGCCCAAACCATCCAAATCAGAATCTTTAGGGACAGGATCTGGGGATCTGAATTTTTAAAAAGCTTCAGAAGTGTATGTCATACAGCCAGTCTCTAGGCCTCTGTGAGGGAGGCCCCTGTGTCCCTCTCCTCCTCTGAAAGCTAGAGGAGCTGGACAAGGAGGGGCCAAGGGACATGACTCAGTGTAGTAAGAACTAGAAGGCCTCAGGGCAGGGACAGACTGACCTGGGAAAATTGCATCCCCTCTCTGAGCCTTGTTTCCTCATCTGACAGTCAGGGTTGATGATAACTTCTGCCTCATGGAGTTGTTACGAAGAATTCAATTTTGTCTCCCATGGTTAGGCTTCCTCCCACGGAGGAAGTGAAGCCCCCAGGAGGGCAGGGATTTTTTGTATTCCCCACAGGGTTGGGGATGCAGATGGTGTCCTGTGGATGCCTGCTGATGGGGCATCCCCTCCTCTCCATCTCCACAGCCATCAGGTGAGGCTTCATCCTCTGCCACCTGGGCTGTAGCCCCAGCCTCCTTCTGGGTCTTGCCAGTTCCTCTCATAGGTCATGCAGGGAGGAAGACTGGCCCTTAAAATGGCTCCTTCTCAAAACTCCACAAGGTTCCATGGTCACTCTCTCTGGGCGCCCCCACCCCCTCTTTGTACCTGGCATGTTGTACCTTTGTACTCTGTTGCCCAGGCATTCTGGGTCAGTTGCCAATGGGCGGCCTGGGGATTTCTTCTGGCTTGGTTTCTTCCAGCTGTTAATATCTGTCCTCCAAAAGGGCTAGTGCTGGATGATACAGATCCTGGCCTAGACCTCAACTCCAGAGCTTACTGAAGCCTGCTTTGAAACAGAGTGAGCCAAGAAGAGACAGTTGGAATCTTGGGGTAAAATTCCTAAGGGGGTGGTTTGAAGCAAATTGCCTGTCCTTTTTGGGAGCCTCAGTCTCCTTGGGTGCCAAAAGCAAGGATTCTAGGACTTGTAGGATTTTTTGAAGGTTAGAAATACTATAGATGCAATGCTTGGAAAAGAGAAGTTGTTCAATGAATGGTAGCACATATTATTACTTGGGTATGTAGACCTGCCTTCCTCACGGCTCTGGGAGATCTCTGAGGGCAGGACTATGTTTTTGTGTAATATAATAGTTATGTCTACTGAGCATTTTTTATGAACTGAGCAGAACTTCCATAGGATAAACAATTATATTTATTTCATAGGGTTGTATGTGGATTAAATGAAGAGGTTTGTCCCTACTTTCCAGATGAGGAAACTGAGGCTCAATTAGGTTAATGTTCTTTGTACCTTTGTATTTCTCTGTCCCTGTATAGGGCCTCGCACAGGACAGACACTTGAATGACTAAAATTGTATTACGTGGCATGGTGGTGACTTGGCCCTGTTCACAGGGCATGTGGGAGAGACTCAGGCTTCCCAGCCCCTTCCCTTCTCCTTCCTGGCCTCCCTGGCAGAAAAGGAGGGTGTGAATCCATTGTTGGGCTGGCAGTGAGGGCCTCCAAAGCCCATCAGAAGCCCCACCCACAGTGGGGGGGGGGGACATTCCAAGGAGCCAAAGAGCGATATACGAAGATCTGAGTCAGATTAAAGTGGAAGGTGGAATGGGGAATGGTAATGACAATGTGCAAATCCTGCCTCTGCTCTGATTAACAGAGTTTTCTGTTGATGGCCTCATTGGGCAGAGTGGCTCTGTGCTCCCTTGCCTTCTTCTGGTTGTTCCTCTTATTGTCCTATTTTTCCATAGATCTCTCCAATGGTGGAGCTACACTTGTTTCATTTTACACAGGGGGCCACTGAGGCCCACAGAGAGATAAGACCCACTCAAGGGCACACAGCCTGTGCATGAGGAGAGCCAGGCATAATAGATCTAGTGCTGTACTTGAGGTCAGACTGTGATCCCTTCTACCATTGGCAGCACCATGACCTTGGACAAGTTACTTTAGCCTCCCTCAGCCTCAATTTGCTTATTTAAAAAATGGGAATATTAATTGTCTCTACCCCGTTAGGGTTGATGTGGGGATTAAATGAGGAAATGAATGCACCTCATCTAGCACAGTGCCCGGCAAGGATAGATGTTTCAAAATGTGGGTTCATTTGCTTCTTTAATATTTGTCTCTTCTCTTTTTTTTCAACTGTCCCAACTCCCTTTAAGCTCACCTTTTTCTTGTTCTTCAAGCTTTTTATATGATGGTATCAGCATGTGGCTCTGCTACATAGTTCTTGTTTTCAAAAGCAAGTGAGTAGAAGGGGAATTCAGTGGGCAGCTCAGAACCTCAGTAATCACACCACAAAAATTCATCTCAAAGGAGACAGCTAATTGACCCACAGGGACCTGCTGGTTTCTGACTTCATTTAGCGTGTGCAAGAGCTGAGGGAAGAAAACTGAATGCAGAGCTGGGAGACAGAGGTTTGAGATCCAGCTCTGCCACTATGTGGCTGTGTGATTCTGGGCCAGTCCTTTCCCCTCTCTGGGCCTTGGCTTTGGAAGCAGTCCATGGGAAATTCTGATACTCTGAATTTCTAATTTTATTCTAATTACATGTCTCAGGGAGGAGCAACTAGGCCCTGGATGGGATGTGATGAATGAATGTTCTTAACGAGAAGTGGAAATCATTTGTGGTTGGGATCTGTACCTCAGATCAGAGTGACAGGGTACATGGCCAGGCCATATTTTCCAGCAGATTAAGTTAAAAGCTGTGGCCCAAGACTCTGAAATATGAAGAAAAAAGGAGAAGATGACAGGATATTTTTTCAAAGAAATATTTTCCAGCCAAACGATGTAGCAGATGATTTCCAGGAATTTGTTCTTGTTCTTGATCAAAGGTGAAGAGTTCAGAGCCTTCAGGGAAACAAGAAGCTGTAGGATGGACTGAGGGAGTCTGGCTCAGGTGGTTTTGGGCCATTTGCTGAATCCCACTGAGCCCCAGTTTCTTCATCTCTAAAATGGGGCTGATCTTTCCACCTACAATGGTCATTGCAGAGATTAAGTGAAATTTGGAGTGTGACAGCATAGCTGTCTCATAGTTCATGATCCCTAACTAGGAAAATCTGAGTTCTGGTTCTGGTCCTGATAGGATGTGGCTGTCCAGGGGGGTCAAAGAGGTAATTTGGGGGATTGCCAGTTTCACGACGGGGAGTTATGATTGCCATTTTAGACCAAGGGTGTGGCCAAAATGATAACCATTTTGTTTCTTTACATTTATTTATTGAGTTAGTATTTACTGAACACACGTCATGTACCTAGCATTTTGCTGGTTACTGGGGTGGACAACAGCCCCTCCTACAATGTGGAAAAGCACCTCCATATCCACAGGCTCCTCTCCACCCTTGGCCAGCCCCGTGTAGTAGCTGCCAAGTGGAGAATGGGTGCAGCATTCTTCTCTCTCCCCCTGCATCCAGACAAGCACCACATCTGGTCCATCTGTTCTCCTGCTATCACCCACACTGACCCTCCTCCTGCTGTACTGTTTGAGACCATCACCCTATGTCAGGGAGTTGACATCAGTCTCCTTCCTACATTTCCAAAGCAGGTTCCACATACCATCTGAGCAATCCTTCTAAGATGCAACTCATGCCACTGTCCTGCTCAAGACTCTTCAGTGGCTTCCTTCTGCCCTCAGCAGAAAGGACACAGCCCTTTGTGTGGCTTAGCAGTGACTCCATGTCCTGCTCTGCCCACTTCAGCTTGATCACACATGACTCCTTCAGATCCTGGAAGTTCAGGATGGGCTGTTTCAAGCCTCTTTGACATTGCTGGGCACCCTCCCTATGCTGGATTTCGTGTCTCCTGCCAGCATCTACTCAATTTTGGCCATCACCGTCTCTACAAGGACATTCCTGAGTTTCTCTCAGCAGACCTGACTCCTTTTATCAGCTGTAGAAATAGTCTTGGAGAAAGGAAGTGACCACCCAAGGTCACAAATGAAATGTGACACAGACCCTCTATATTAGTCTGTAGGAGCTGCCACAAAATACAAAGAGTGGATGACTTAAACAACAGACATTTATTTTCTCACAGTTCTGGAGGCTGCAAGTCCAAGGCCAAGGTGCCAGCAGTGTTGGTTTCTGGTGAGGCCTCGTTTCCTGGCTTGCAGATGGCCTGCTTCTTGCTGTGTCCTCATGTGACCTTTTCTGTGTGCTTGAACACTCCTGGTATCTCTTCTTCTGTAAGGACACCTGTCCTTTTAGATTAAGGTCCCACCCTTAGGATCTCATTTAACCCAGTTACCTCCTCAAAGGTCCTGTCTCCAAATACAGTCACACTGGGGCCTGGGGCTTCAGCATATACATTGTAGAGGAACATAATTCAGTCTATAATACTCTTATTGCTGGAGATCCAAGGCTAACAGGCAGAAAATTGTTTAGTGGCAAGATGGTGCCATGTGTGTCCTGTGGAAGTGCAAGGAGGAGCTTGGTGGTTAGAGAAGTAGAGGCAGAAGATGGGAATAGTCAAGGGTGAGAAGGGGAGGGTTTTAGTGACCTACAGTGAAGCTAGGCGGGTGGAGCCTCCCTTTTTGTTCGGAGGCTGCACTAAGTGTAAAACACAGGCTGGGCTATGGAAGGGGGTGGGTAAAGGGGAGGATGGTGAGCTCAGCCTGCCTTGACCTTGGAGTGGAGAGCAGGTCTCCCTGTTTGCAGAGTAGGTGGTCACTAAGGGCTGCCATCCACTCAGCTCAGCACCTTTCGGTCACCCTTCAACCCTTCAACATAGGGATGCACACCCCTAGTTCTGGGGAGTGGTAAAACCATTTGCTTAATTTAATTGTCTGGTAAGTGGCAGAGTCAGGACTTGAACTCAAGGCTCCTGATCCTCAGTCTGTGGACTTTTCTCAGCAGTGAGCTGCCTAGAGTACAAAGTTGAGAGAGTCATGCTCATAATCCTGAGCATGAGTGCCTCCTTTCTTGTCTCACCCTTGCCCCAGCCAGTCTGGCCACATCTGAGGGTGACTCCTCTCTTCTCTTTACCCTCCCCAGCAGCAGAGGCAGCAGGCTGCAAGAACCCGAAACCAGTCTTGGCTTTGCTCCTAACCAAGTGGGAGACATTAAGTTAATGGCCTTACAGATGAAATCAATCCAGTTAAAATTACTGCCCTCTCCTTCACCTGCTCACTTTAGAAGCTAGCGGTGCGGCATTATCTGTTCTCATTCACCTCCTCGGATCATGCTCCCCTCAACCCACTGTCACCGATGGGGGTGATTGGCACAGAATTACAGAACTGGAATGGGGCTGAGCCTCAGTCTTTGCTCTGTTCTATGGCTTGGGCCAGCTGTTGTTAGAAGACAGGGAAGGGCTTAGGACTCATAGCTGAACCCTGAGTTCAAATCCTAGCTCTGCCACCTCCTGACTGGGTGACCTGAGCAAGCATCTAGGCCTCTCTGTCTCCTCTGTGAAATGGGTAAAATAAGTTTTGCTCCCAACCCCCAAACACCGTCCAGTCCACAATGAGAGTTGATGTGAAAATTCTTTAAAAGCTGAACAGGAGTGAGGCAAAATTGGAAAGAAGAGTTGCTAGCACTTAGAAGCTTGCCTAAGGGCATGCAGCTAATAAATAGTAGAGCCAAGTTCAAACCCTCACAATTCCCCTGTATATCTGTTCTCTTAACTACAAGGCTGTTTTTTCTTCTGGGGCGTTTCCCACTTATTTTTGTAAAATTTTCTTTATTTGTTTTTGAGAGAGAGAGAGAGAACAAGCAAGAGAAGGGCAGAGAGAAGGAAAGACAGAATCCCAAACAGGTTCTTCACCATCAGTGCAGAGCTGAATGCGGGGCTCGAACTCACAAACTGTGAGATGATGACCTGAGCTGAGATCAAGAGTTAGACGCTTAACCAACTGTGCCCCCCAGGCACCCCATCCCCACTTATTTTTAAATGTTGATTAAGAAGGATCAGTTGCTTACTAAATGCCAGGCACTTAACATATATATTTTTTCATTTGATCTTCCTGAGATGATGGCAATTATTTACCCATTTTGCAGAGAAAATTGAGACTTGAAGAGGAGTACACAGCTAATGAATGGAGAGTCAGGGTTCAAACCTAGATATATTCTAAAATAACAATGGTAATGACAATATGACAATATTCATATTAGTAACTAGTTAGACACTGCTCTCAGGAACAAGATAACTTGAATCATCTTGGCGCTGCCTCTGATCTACATGTGATCTTTATCAAGTGCCTCCCCTCTTGGGATTTCATGTTGCAGTTTCTGGTTCTAAGGACCCCCCAGCCCTGGCAGATGGTGATTCACCGGGGATGGCAGTCTGAGGGCAGTTGATTCCCTCATATAGAGGTATTTGTTATCTGTACATTGGAAATGTTTATGTGTCTCAACCTAATTAGTGAACAAACATAATAATAATAATAAAGCCACTCTGGAAAGGGAATTGCTATTGGAAACAATTGTTTAGACAAAACACCATTTGTTCCCAGCTTTTGCTCCCTGCTGGAATGGCGGCCCACTTGTTTTGGTGACAGATGCCTTTTGACTGGGGTTTTGAAGCATGTGCAGCTGCTTGGGGTGGAGGTGGGAGATGGAGCTGGCCCATTCTCAGCTGGCCTCTGAGGAGATTCCCAAAGTCTCCTGGAGGTGGGGGACACTCAGCCTACCCTGCAATCATGGGGTCCTTGACCTCTCGGATAAGGCTAACCCCTAAGTTCTGATGCTACCTTGTAGATTTTGATGCACAACTATGGTCCTGAGATGCACAGTGACTTGCCCAAAGTCACTCAGCAAGATGGTGGCAGAGCCAGAGCTAGAATCTACATCTTCTAGTTCTTTCCATGGTGGCATGTGGTTTTCTGAGCCAATGATGATGTCACCACATCTCACTTTAGTATCTGGTATCTGGCCTGCCTGCCCATGCACAAGTCTTATCAGGAATTACTAACTTTTTGTGTCCTACTAGTGACTCTAAGATTACTGTTACCCTCTGGTCTGGACAGATCCCAGGGGGGCTGATGTTGGTTATGGGACCCAGCAGAGCAAGTGTTCAGGGTCAAGCAGGTTAAGAGGGGCTTGAGTCAAGTATAATTGTTTTGGTCTTGGTCATGTGACCTCCATTCACCAGTAGGTCTTGGTTTGATTCCTCACTTATAAAATGGAGCAATACTTTTTTTTCTCCATACCCCATTCACAAAGGCACTGTGGACAAATTACATGAAGAAATAAAAAGTGCTTGTAATCTGAAGAGTGATATAAACATATTATTAGTAATAATGGCCAGCATTTATCAAGCACTTTCTATGTGTGTGCTAGTTGAGGTATTAATGCTTGCTGCTGAAACACACGACCTTCAAATCTCAGTGGATTAAGCAACAAAAGTTTATTCTTACCTGCCATAATCAGAGGTTGGCCAGGTGGCTCTCAAGAGGAGCTCTTTCCTAAATTTATTTTCTTGGAGTGTTCCCTTTGGGCCTCACTGATAGGGGTGAGAGAAACCTGGAAGATGCATGGTGGATTTAGGGCCAAGGTTGAAGGTATATTCTTCTCTTTTATCCACATTCCATTGGTCAGAGTTCGGTCTCATGGTTCCTCATGGGAACTGGGAAATGAAGTCAAGCTCTGAGCACAGGAGGAAATAAACCTATTTGGTGGATACATGGCATTTTCTCAGCTACAGGGTACCATGCACCTTGTTAATCCTCATAACAGTCCTCTCAATTGTTTTATCATCCCCCACTTTTTTTCTAGATGAAGAAATAGAGACTCAGAGAGGTCGGAGGACTTACAAAATAAAGATGCCAGATTAAAGGGAGGGTAGTGATCTGAATTCAGTCAGTATAGCTGCAAAGTTCCTGAAATTTAATTTTTTTTCCAGAGAAAACTCCTAGCTATGAATGGATCAGTTTAACTAATGTTATTTATTGAGGGTCCATTAAATGCTGAGCACTGTACTATCTCCTGTAAAATGTCATAACCATTCCTTTTCCTCTTCTGCATGCCTAGACTACCTTTATTTCCACAGAAATTCTAATTCTGTCTGGTCCTTAAAGTTCAGCTTCAGACTGTTCCCTTCAGGAAGTTTCCCCTGATTACCCCTGGAAGTCACTCTTTTCTGAACCTCTCTTGCACTAGCTTCAATTCCAGGAAATTATGTGCAGGAGAGAGTAAGGTGCAGAGTGGATCCTTTTTTAGGTCCAGGAATTGACAACTGAAATTCATGACTTAGAAAAAAAATACCAAGTCCCTGCATTTTATTTTATTAAACATTTTTTAATGTTTACTTTTTTTGAGAGAGAGAGAGAAAGACAGAATGTAAGTGGTGGGGGGGCAGAGAGGGAGGGAGACACAGAATCTGAAGCGGTCTCCAGGCTCTAAGCTGTCAGCACAGAGCATGATGTGAGGCTCAAACTCGTGAACCACAGGATCATGACCTGAGCTGAAGCTGGCTGCTTAACTGACTGAGCCATCCAGGTGCCCCTATTTTATTTTTAAATGTTTATTTATTTATTTTGAGAGAGAGAGAGAGAGAGAATATGAGTAGGGGAGGGGCAGAGAGAGAGAGAGAGAGAGAGAGAGAGAGAATCCCAAGCAGGTTCTGCACCTGATGAGGGGCTTGATCCCACAAACCGTGAGATCATGACCTGAGCTGAAATCAAGAGTCAGACACTTAATTGACTGAGCCACCCAAGTGCCCCTAAGTCCCCACGTTTTACAGAGACTGATGGGGTGTCAGGGCCACTGCTGGCTGAGACTCCTGGATTAGAAAACAAGCCCCACTCTGACCTCTTCCTCACTAGAAAAGGAGGAATGGGAAAGGGAAAAGCTGTTACCTCCCACCCCATTGCCCTGGAAGAGACAAAGGATTTCCCCTCCCTGAGACAAGACCCCAAGGAAAGAATAGACTGACATTTTGCTTCTCCACTTAACTAACTGGCCTGGCAGTAGAAGAGCAGAGAAGAGCTAGGTGGTCGTTTGGCCAGGCATAAAAGGCAAGGACAAGCCCCCTACACCTTTCAGTTCTCGAATGTGTTCACAGGCCTCTGAGTGGAGGTCCACAGAGATTAGATGAGATTAGGGACCTCATCATTGAGAGGCATCAGGGGATTGAGTTGTGAGATCATGATAGGGTGTGTCAGCCAATGATGAGGCAAATCTCAGGGGGGAACAGTGCATAGAAGAGCTTCTTGGGGAGGGCCTTCCTCTGCAGAGTTTAGGGGAGACTCCGCATCACCATAAGGATTGCACAGACAATAAACCAGGTCAGTGGCTACAGCTAAGGCACAATTAGGAGAGGACTACCTCACCATGAGCTGTCACATTAGGAATCCACTACCTCCTGCTTCCCTCCTTGCACCCCCATACCAGAGCAGTGGAAGAGGGAGGAGGATGTGGTGAGAGCATACTCCGCCTCTCATAACAAGAGCCAGATGCTTTAACTGGGTTAGAGGTGGTGGGGTATAAGGCAGGGAATGACAGTGGTGGGGTAGCAAGAGATTTGAATAAAATATAAGAATAAGGAAAAAATAAGTAAATAGGATTGAATCCTAAAGAACTCAAGTGAGACTGTTCTAATAACTAAAAGTGACTCAAAAGTTATGGCTTCAGACTGAGAGTTTGTAGGGCAGCCTGCTACCCAGCAGGAAAAGAGAGGGTTCAACAGAGCACAGTTGGTAGCAGTTATTGGAAAAATAAAACGATTCCAGGTTTATACCCCAATGAACTGAAACCCCACAGTAAATCAGTTTCATATTCATCCATTTAGCTACTATTTTCTGAGCTTCTAGTCTTTGCCAGACAATGTTCTTGGCACTAGTGAGTCCAAGGAGTTTACCCTGGTGAGGAAACAGACAAGTAAATGCTGTGAGATAGGATTTATGTGATAAGATGGTAGAGTACATTGGGGCATGGAGGAGAGAGGAACTCAGTTATGGTTCTGTGTGTCAGGGGGTGGATTGGAATGATTTGGGGGGTCTTGAAGAATGAGTGGGAGTTGACTAGGTAGTTGCATTGGTGAAGGATATCTAACTACAAAGGCACAAAAGCATGAAATACTGGGACACATTAGGGTAATTGTGAGGAGTGTGTTTGAACAATGCATGAGGGGTACTCGTTACTGCCATTTTCTCTCCTGCTTTCATTTTATCTCCTTTGCCCAACTGGACGGCATGCTTCTTCAAGGAAGGGCAATGTCAAATATCCATTTTATCCCCTCCCTACAACTAGCATAGTTGTAAAAATATAATACTGAGCTGCTTTTAACTAGAGAGGATCCAGCAGAAGTTGCATGATTCTCTTGGGGAATCTTGAAGTGGGAGGGAGGCAGATGGGTCAGTATATGGCTTAGGGCAATAGGCCCCTGTCTGGGCCTTAGTTTCCTCCTCTGTAGTAAGAAAGTTGACCAGATGATGTCCAGAGTTAGCTTGGAGATAGCCTGAATTTAGAATTTGGGAGATAAAAGAGCAGTGGATTGGAAATCAGGAGACTTGGTCCCTAGTTCCATCTCTACCACTAGCTAGGTGTATGACCTGCCCTTTCTCCTCCAGACCTCAATCTTCCCTATTTGTAAAACGCAGGAGGAGTGGCACACTATATTTATAAAGGTCTCTTTTAGTTCTGATCTTCTGTGCCTTCCTCTCTAAATTCAGTTGACCTTGTCCTGGCCTGGTGTCCTTGCTCAGGAAGGCCTCACTTTCCTCAATATTCTTCAGACACATTTTCAAACTCTATGGGGTAAGGGAGGGAGATTAGGGCCAGGAGAGGGTATTTGAGTGAGGCAATGAATATTTATAACAGACGCTCCCACCAGAGGACACATTAAGTCTTGCAGCATAACAAAACTGAATTACCATGAAATAAACTTTCTTAATTAAACCAATTAAATTTCTTCCCAGTATGTAATTTAGAAACTCTGATAAACCCTGGTTGAAAAGGTTTGTTTTAGCCTTAAGCTGGCTGAGAAAGCAGGAACATCTGGTTGGTGGTGGAAAGGCCTGTTTAGGCTCCAGGCCATGGAGGCAGCACCACGGTGGAGCTATCCACGGTGCTGAAACAGCCTCTGCCTCACGGCCGCAATAAAGGACACAGGCAGGCCAGGGCCCAGTGGTGCTTAGGAAATACGCTATTTGAGGACAGCATCTTCCGTTCTAGGCAGGGTGCACTTTTCTATTCCTATGCTTGACAGCAGCCACTTAGAAGTTAACCATGTATTCTCCCCATCCCCACAGATCCACTAGAGTTTGAAAAGATGCCATGAATTTTCTTATATTTATGGAATCCTAAACTCTCATGGCTGGGAAGCATGGCCTGGTATGGCTTCTTCATTATAAATAAAGAAAATTGATCTTCAAAGTATTCAAATGGCTTGGCCCAAGGCTACACAAGAACAGAAATCAGACTTTTCAAGCCCAAGTCTCTGACTCTAAATTCAGTGCTCTTTTTGCTAAGATGTTCTTGTAGTCAGAGAAGCCTTTGAGGGCAGGGACTGGTCTTGTTTACCTTCGTTTTCTTCTGGAATCCATCTTATTGTCTGGAAAATTTTTTGAACAAATGAATACATGCATAATCTTTATATTCCTCCATAGTCAAATATATTCAACAGTAATCATATCATAATGCCAATTGCACTAATGTAATCTTTTGCATTTATAGGATTTTATAGTTAACAGAGTGCTTTTTGTCTGTTATCTAACTTGAGTATCAAAATAGTTCTGGAAGCTTTAATGTTAGTACCATATTCTATCATAGGAAACTGAGGCTCAGGGGTCTAGTGGTTTGTCCAAGGTCACAAGGAGAGTCAGTGAAGAAGCTGGGAATAAGATCCAGCTCTCCTGATGCCTAGCCATGAACCCATGGCTGCACTTAGCACACGAGGGGACAAAAACACAAGGGTATTAAGTTGCCCTTGCTCACAAACTGCAATCCTAATGTGTGGAAACAAGGTACAGGTACTTAGAAACATGTAATGGATGAGATAGCATGGATTAAGGACAGGTGGGTGGCACAGATAGTGACTACTCTAGCATTTCAGGAGAGAAAGGAGTCCCAAAGGCTTGTGGGAGATTAGAGAAGTCCTGGTAGCCAAACTGGCACTGGAAGGTGTGATTTTTATAGGTAGAGAAAACAGCATTCTTATGAAATCAAAGCATTTTAATGCTGGAAGAAACTTAGAAGTGAACATCTCCTCCATTTTATAAATTTTTAAAAATATGTATTTATTTTTGAGAGAGAGTATGAGCAGGGGAGGGGCAGAGAGAGATGGAGACACAGAATCTGAAGCAGACTTCAGGCTCTGAGCTGTCAGCACAGAGCCTGACACTGGGCTTAAACTCACCAGCCATGAAATCATGACATGAGCTGCAGTCAGACGCTTAACTGACTGAGCCACCCAGGTGGCCCACTCCTTCATTTTATGGATAGTAAAACTGAAATGAAGAGAAGTGAGGGATTTGTTCAATATTATAAAGCCACTTGTGGCAGACTTTTATATGTAGTCACTGGGGACACAGGGCAGGTAGGACAGGGTCCCTGCCCTCAGAAATTTCCCAAGCTAGTAGAAGGAGGAACATGGAAATGAGTAGGTGCATTCAAGTGTCACAGTGATAGAATTTATGTGGGGCCTCATGTAGTTGCAAAGGAGGTGCACTCATTTTATACAGTAACATATTCAAAGTTCAAAAGACTGCATTTGAAGTGGTCAAGATCAATCAAGGTCAGGCACCATATGTCAAAATTCTTTTCTCTAACTCTGAAACCAATGACTAGAAGGAAGGAGCTGTAACAATAGAGAGAAGCAGGCATGGACTCTGGAATCTGGAAGGCTGGGTTCCAGCTCTAGTTCTGTCTCTTTCTGGCTATGTGGCATTGACCTGCTATTCTCAGTGCAAGGAGCATCAGTTTCATTATAAAAAGGAGGGAGGGGCTACTTTGCCCTTTTTTAAGGTTGTGGGGGTGATTAGAAGGAACATCTAAGTATAAATGCTTAGTTAATTATAAAGTGATAAAGCAGTATATATTTTAATTGTTATTATTCCTCTAGTATAGAAGAAAAAGTCCGGGATTATAGCTGAGTCACCTCTCTGGGACCCTGCTTTCTTGTTTATGGAATGAGATGATACTAGTCTCATCTGTCTTACAGAAATGGTTTAAAGTAACAAAACAGACACATAAATCAATGGAACAGAATAGAGAACCTAGAAATGGACCCACAGATGTGTGTCCATCTAATCTTTGACAAAGCAGGAAAGAGTATCCAATGGAAAAAAGACAGTTTCTTTAGCAAATGGTTCTGGGAAAACTGGACAGCGGCATGCAGAAGAATGAAACTGGACCACTTTCTTACACCATTAAAAAGAAATTCAAAATGGATGAAAGACCTAATGTGAGACAGGAAACCATCAAAATCCTACAGGAGAAAAGAGGCAGCAACCTCTTTGACCTTTGCCACAGCAATGTCTTACTAGACAACTTCAGAGGCAAGGGAAATAAAAGCAAAAATGAACAATTGGGACCTCATCAAGGTAAAAAGTTTCTGCACAGTGAAGAAAACAATCAACAAAACTAAAAGGCAGCCTTTGGAATGGGAGAAGATATTTGCAAATGACATATCAGATAAAGGGTTGGTATCCAAAACCTATAAAGAACTTATCAAATTCAACACCCAAAAATGAAATAATCCAGTGAAGAAATGGGCAGAAGACATGAATGGACATTTTTCCAAAGAAGACATCCAGATGGCTAGCAGACACATGAAAAGATGCTCAATCATCAGTGATGCTCAAACATCACTCATCATCAGAGAAATACAAATCAAAACCACAGAGATACCACCTCACGCCTGTCAGAATGGCTAAAATTAACAACTCAGGAAACAACAGATATTGGTGATGATGTGGAGAAAGGGGAACTCTTTTGCACTGTTGGTGGGAATGCAAACTGGTGTAGTCACTCTGGAAAATGGTATACAAGTTCTTTAAAAAATTAAAAATAGAACTACCCTACGACCCAGCAATTGCACTACTAGGTATTTATCCAAAGGATACAAAAATTATATAAACATGCACCTCAATGTTTGTAGTAGCATATCAACAATAGCCCATTTGTGGAAAGAGTCCACATGTCCATCAAATGATGAATGGATAAAGAAGATGCAGTACACACACACACACACACACACACAGTGGAATACTACTTGGTGATCAAAAAGAATGAATTCTTGCCACTTGCAACAACATGGATGGAACTAGAGTATGTTATGCTAAGTGAAATAAGTCCATCAGAGAAAGACAAATGTATAATTCCACTCATATGTGGAATTTAAGAAACACAACAACAGATGAACATAGGGGAAGGGAAGGAAAAATAAGATAAAAACAGAGAGGAAGGCAAACAATAAGAGACTCTTAAATACCAAGAACAAATTGAGGATTGCTGGAGGGGTGTTGGGTGGGGGGATGGGGTAAATGGGTGATGGGCATTAAGAAGGGCACTTGGGATGAGCACTGGGTGTTATATGTAAGCAATGAATCCTTGGATTCTTCTCCTGAAACAAATACACGACTGTATATTAACTAGCTTGAATTTAAATAAATAAATTTAAAAAATGGAAATGGTATAAAGTGAATAATACCCATAATAATAAAATGATAGGTATAAACAAACAAAAAGTGTGACTGTATTCCTGGAGGGGAATCAGTGATTGAGTAGAAGGCAAACTGGGTATTGTTACTGTAAACTCACATTTGTACCTTGAATCCATTTACAAAGCACATTCACAGCTATTATCCCATCCAATTCCCTCAACAGCTCTGTGAGATGAGCCTATAGGGATGAGCCTATCACAGATGATTAGCCACATCTCACAGATGAGAAAACTGAGACTCCAGAAAGTGATGAGCTCAGAGGCTAAATCTCAGTATGGCCTCAGGGTCATCTCCCTTTCTTCCTTTCCAGCCATCCCCTAGTTTCCTAGTGCTCAGAACTCTGTCTTCATGCAAGTCAGTTTGGAAGACAGGCCAAAGTCATGCTCTCTTGGACTTCCCTCTTGCCTTGAGGAGGAGTACTGGTCTTTTCCCCCTGTTCATTCAGTACTTATCCCTGGGAGTGCTTGATAACATCTTTTTCCCGGAAATGTGTTGGAGGCCTCACCTGCATGGGATGCCCCTGCAAACTAATAAACAGAGCCATCTGTAAATTTTTCTTTGTTCAAAGGATGCCAGATGCAACACCGGAACAGCTGGAACACTCCTTAGGATGCCTTCAGTTGCTCAAGCTGTCTCAGCCAAGACATGCTCTCTTTGTTCCTGATCTCAGTTGAGGACTGTCTTCCCCATTATGCAGGCAGGACCTTAGGAGTTATTGTCTACTCTGCTCATGTCCCTCCTTTGCTGAAACCCTCCAGTGGCTGGATTACACCAGTCCCCATGCATGTTCCCTTCCCCATAAAGATACTAAAGAAGAGAGAATAAGAAAATCACTCTATTTTGGGGTTTGAGGACATAATTGAATTGCGGTTTTTAGAAAATTTACTGCAAAGAATCTCTTCCACACTGTGGCCATGGAAGTTTGGGAGACTGTTAAACTGGAGCCTTCCAGTGGGAGCTGAATATACAGAATCCAGGAAGTGGCGCTTGGCTGAATCTTCTCTCATCTGGGGCAGAATCTGGGTGTGAAGCATACAGATCCAATTAGGAGGGGAAGGGATTATCAGGACCAGAGTTGGTCCAGGCACAGGACATGCTAATGCCAGCCTCCTGGGGAACAATTATTGGCAGATGATTATCTTCCTTGGGCAGCTCAGGCACCCCTTATTCAGGATGCTTCCCTGATCTCCAGGCTGGGTTGCTGGGGTGGGAGGGAAGGGCTCTTCTCTGGGCTTCCAGATCCCTGGGCTTCTCTCTGTCTCAGCCTTTATCACACTGTGCTATTATTGTCTGTGTTAGTAATTACCTCCCACCACTAGATTGGGAGCTTCCCTAATGCTGGCTGTAACTCATCTTTGTATTCAGTTCCTAACACAAGGCTAGGCACACAGTGGGTTTAACATTATAGTTAGGAGCATGGGCTCTGGAGCCAGACTGCCTGTATTTCATTCCCAGCTTGACCCCTCATTAGCGTGAAGACCCAGGGCCAGTCATTTAAGTTCTTTGGGTCTTTATTTCCTCAACTATGAAGTGGGAATAATAATGGTAAATACCTCAGAGAGTTGTTATAAGGGTCAAAAATATAAAGCATTTTAAATAGTGTCTAGCATAGAGTAAGTACTGTATAAGAGTTGGATATTATTACTTAAATCTTGATTCTGCATTTTGGATCTCTTCTTATTAGGAAGTATGATTCCATGCCCTGTCCCCCACCCACACCCTCCTTGCCACCAGTTTAGCTGTGGGAGTGAGTTCCAAGTGACTGGGGCTGGAAGGCAGGGTAGGCTGAGGAAGATTGCACAAGAGAAGTTATTGCTGTTTTTGCAAAATTTGACCCCTAATGAATCCCCTGTCTTCTGTGACATGAAATGCAATTAAACTGACTCCTCCTTTCTTTACACTTAATCTGCTCAAGTGATACCCATCACTTGGGTCCAGAAGATGCTGAAAATTATTAGTGTTCTGTATAGCAACAGGAAGGCCTTCTGAAGACTGATCCAAACTGGCCTTTGCTGGTCTGTGTTGGGTGACCTGGGTGGGAGGGGAGGTTGGAGGGCAGCCAGTGGAGAAGGGAAGCAGAAAGTATAAGAATGCTTCCTCTTGGGGAGGCTTTGGGTAAGACAGTCCTACTGTATATGTCTAAAAGAGAATCTGGAACTACATAGGTCTTTGTAAAATAGAGTAAAATAATACAACACAACACAACACAACACAATACAATACATCTCCAATGGAGGAGTCCTAGAACAGACTTTAGAGTCTGGAAGTCTTGGCTCTGCCAGTTACTGGTTCTATGATCTTTGGGAAATTCATTTGCTATTTAAACCTCAGCTTCCTCTTCTGGAAAAGTGAGAGGCTTAAAATCAATGTTCTTAAATAAAACTAAAATCAGCATTCTTAAACTAAAGCAGATTTCCACTTCAGAAACTTTAATTACTTGGGCCAGGAATGGGGCCTAGGAACCTGTGCTTCCAAAACAACCATGTGATTGTGACCATGTGAATAAAGTCTTCCTGGATTTAATATGTTATGGGCCTGTAATTTTCTCAAGGTTAAGTTACAAATCTGACCATATCAGGCCCTTGTTTAAAACTCTTCACTGACTCCCGTTGTTTTTAGGATTAAGTCTTGCTTTCCCAGCCTGGCTTGAGTGCTGGCCCTAACTTCGCACTGCACTCATCTCACACCATTGTTCTCTTCCACTACATTCTCCAGTCATACAAGAACTGTTTGCAGCATATCTTTCCCACCTCCACTCTTTTTCTTTTTAATTTTTTTTAAATGTTATTTATTTTTGAGAGAGAGAGGCAGGGGAGGGACAGAGAGAGAGAAGAAGACACAGAGTCTGAAGCAGGCTCCAGGCTCTTAGCTGTCAGCACAGAGCCTGATGTGGGGCTCGAACTCACAAACCATGAGATCATGACCTGAGCTGAAGCTGGATGTTCAACCGACAGAGCCACCCAGGCACCCCCAACCTCCACTCTTCTATTGCAGCCGTCCTCCTTTCCTGATGGAGAACTTTCTCCCCTTTTCTTTCCGTTATTCTCTTTCTCAGTCTTACTTCTTCCTGGAAGTATTGCATAATTACTCCAGCCAGAGATTCTGTTTTCCTCTGAGCTACAGAAGCACTGACACTTGGTACCACTCACTCATCATGGACAGACTGCCAGGTATGGTTATTTATTTGTGTCTTAGCTTTATCCTGCTCCCCCCATTAGACTATATGTTCCTGGAAGGAAATGATTCATTCAAGTTTGCCCACCCCCTGCTTTCAGTTAGCAGAACACCGTAGACATTCAAAAAATATCTGAAGATATGATCTGATATGATCACACCTCCTTTAGAGTATTGGGTCCTAGACTTGCTAATTGGTTGTCCATCTTGGGGGGAATCAAGTTTATTGTTTCTGTCCTAGCTGGAAAATACAATGTAATAGCCAATTACAAAATAAAAGAAAATTTCATGACTAGCAATATTATTTTCACTTCTAAACCTATCCTGAAATTATCACCCATTAATGAGAACAAAAGACTTTTAAAATTTGTTAAAACTATAAACAATTTGTAGTTGTTATTTAATAATATTATAAAATATTATTATTATATAATTCAATAATTATAGTGATTATTATTTCCCTTAGCTATTTAAGGGAAAGTGTGCTTATTATGCTCATGCGTATCTGTTTAATAGACATAATTACACTGTTAAGGTGTGTCTGCCGGAGATGAGTCTATTGAGTACTTCTGGGCTCTGAAATCACCCAGGACTCCTTTGCCCTCTTCTTCTGCCTCCCCCAACCTAAGCCATATAGCTGTCATTAATTCTGCATGCTAACAGCTTTGTTACCTAAATATATTATTATGCTTTTCAATTAAGGAGCCCAGGACCTTATGCAATTGGTCCAAGCTGACCCAGATACCAAGAGGCCCCACAGCCGCAAAAGGCTATAGAGGCAGCTGCAGTCTGTCCTTAGCTAGACCAGCCAGACCCATCCCAGTGTCAAAGGGCTCTCCAGAGACTGAAGCCTTGGACCCTTATTGCCCACCACCTCCACTGCCAATCAGTGTGACTTGGAGAATGCCCCTCTGGCCTGGGAGTCAGATGCCTTGGTAGTAGTTCCATATTCATCTCTTGCCTATTAGAACAGTGCTCCTCAAACCTGAATGTGCCTATGAAGCACTTGGGGGTGTTGCTAATAAGCAGATTCTGTCTCATAAAGTCTGGGGTGGGGGTGGGGTGCCTGGGTGGCTCAGTTAGTTAAGTGTCCGGCTTTGGCTCAGGTCATGATCTCATGGTTCATAGGTTTGAGACCCACATTGGGCTCTGTGCTGAGAGCTCAGAGCCTGGAGCTTGCTTCAGATTCTCTGTTTCCCTCTCTCTCTGCCCCTCCCCTGCTTGTGCGCATGCTTTCTCTCTCTCAAAAATAAATAAACATTAAAAAAAAAAAAAGCCTGGGGTGGGGCCTGGGATTCTGCATTTTGAATGAGCTCTCAGGTGACAGTAATGCTGTTGACTCATTGACCACACTTGGAGCAGCAAGGAGCTAAACTATAAACTTCCCCTCTGCGCCTCATCTTCTTTATCTTCAGGATGAAGATGCTAGATTTGGTGACCTCTGAGGACCTGTCCAGCTCTGATTTTCTGTGATTCCAGAATAAATGATAATGATGGCTTTTGTAGCTGATGTTTATAGCATATTCATTTTTTTTTTAATTTTATTTATTTATTTTAAGAGAGAGCAAGCAGGGGAGGGGCAGAGAGAGAAGGAGGGAGAGAGAATCCCAAGCAGGCTCCATGGTGTTAGCACAGAGCCTGATGCGGGGTTTGAACTCACAAACTGTGAAATCATGACCTGAGCCGAATCCAAGAGTCAGATGCTTAACTGACTGAACCACCCAGGCACTCTCCACCTTTATCCTTAATAGCCAAAGTATGGAGACAACCCAAACATCCATCAAACTAGTGAAAGGATGAGCAAATTGTGGTATACTCATATCATGGAAAACTACTCATTAATAAAAAGGACTGAACTATTGATATATTTGATAAATTTATCAAATACATTTGATGAATCTCAAATGTATTATGCTAAATGAAAAAAGACACAAAAGATGGCATAATATGTTATGCTATTGATATGAAATTATAGAAAAGAAAAACTATAAGGACAGAAATCAGATCGGTGGTTGCTAGGGGCTATGAGTGGGAGGGGGTATTTATTGAAAGGGGGCTTGAGCAAAGTATTATGGAAAGGGTGATGGAAATTTTCTGTGCCATGATTGTGGTGGTGATATGTGAGTGGATACATTTGTCAAAAAATCATTGAATTATACATGTAAAATTGGTGACATTTATGCTGTGTAAATTATACCTCAAGAAAGCTGACCAAAGGAACCTCTCAAAAACCAAACCCCATAGATACTGTTCATTGAGTCTTCACAATTTGCCAGGCATTTTACAGAGATTGTGCCCCTTCTTTTTACTACTCCTTCAAGTTAGAATTATCCCCACATGGGGAAGGCTAAATTCAGAGAGGAAATGACAGCTTTCAAATAAGAGGTAGGATTTGAATCCATGTCTGATGACTCCAGGACTTGGGCTACTTCTGGATGACTGCATTGATTCTCAAATCCCTCAGTCCTTGCTTGTAGCTTAGTGAAAGCGAGCAAGCATGAGTGGGGGAGGGGCAGAGAGAGAGAGAGAGAGAGAGAGAGAGACAGAAGATCCAAAGCAGGCTCTGTACTGAGATATGGAAAGAACAACCCCAATGGCCTGTCACAATTTACCTGGGAGGCTGGGATTATTATCTTCTCCATTTTGCAGATTGAGAACCTGAGGTTTATAGGGGTTGGGCAGCCTCCTTGAGGGCACACAGCTTGTTAGTGGGTAGAGATCAAGCTTGAACTCTGTTCTTCTGGCTCTCAATGCCATGTCTTTTCCTTTTTCCCACAAGCAAAGAGAGGACAGAGTCCCACCCTTGAAAAGTTTACAGGGATACAGCAAATGGCTCATAGCCTTTAAAGAGCACTGAAGGGGTGCTTGGGTGGTGTAGTCAGTTAGGTGTCCAACTCTTGATCTCGGCTCAGGTCATGATCTCATGGTTCGTGAGTTTGAGCCCTACGTTGGGCTCTGGGCTGATAGCGAGGACTCTGCTTGGAATTGTCTCTCCTCTCTGCCCCTTCCCCAATCGTTCTCTCTCTCTCTCTCTCTCTCTCTCTCTCTCTGTCTCTTTCTCTCTCTCTCTCAAAATAAATAAATAAACTTAAAAAAAAAGAACACTGAAAAACAGCTTATAGTCATGTAGACTCCAAGAGGTGGCTCAGAATAAAAGGATTCAGAGGAGAACTGAGCCAGGAATGGCAGAAGCAGTCAGGAAAGATTTCCTGGAGGAGGTGAGGCTGGGTAGGTTAGACACAGAAGTTGGGTACAGTTGGGATAGGCAGAGGTGGGGGAGTTATATTTGTGTCTCCACTCCCAGCTCCCTAGGAAGACTATGATCTGAACTATGGGAAGAAGACTTGAACCATGGAGAGAACACTTGTGAGACATTAAGCTTGGACCTGGCTAGGATGGCTGGAAGAACTCGCTGCTGTTCTCCCTCTGATTCTGTCCAGAGGAACTCTTTGGGAAGGGGAGGCAGCAGGAAGGGCATTAGCCACAGATAAGCAGAAGGGAAGTGACCCTGTCTTCAGGACCTTCCAAATGGCCCACCCCTAAGCGTCGCCAAGATGGCTAGCAGATCTATCCATTCAGGCCAGGCATCGGACCCTGTTGCCCCAGGGGCTCCAGATGTGGCCTAGAAGCTGCCGGGTATTACTCAGCCACCCTCCCCACCTCTGACCCCGTCCCCACCTGGGACCACGCTACTCTTCTGGGCACTCAGGAGGCCTGTTGCCTCCAGCAGCTGGTGCAGGATTAATAATTGAGGCTCTCTCCTGAGCTTTGCGTCCATCAGGGACTAGTCCTCCTGCTGCCTGCTATTATTGTGCTCTGATCAATTAGTGGGGAAGAAATGAGGTCAGAGAGAGCAGGTGTGGGCTTGGCTTTGTTTCCGGGGAAGGGCTAGGTTGGGCTGTGGCTGGGGTGGGGTGGTGATGATGAAGAGACAATTCTCACGGCTTTAGGCCATGGGCAGTAGAAAGGAGAATGGACCACAGCAAATACAGGGCTTTTAGCTCAGAGGGCTTGGCCTCACTGTTGCCAAGAGATAAAAACAGCATTTGGAAAACATTTGTGCTCCAGGCTGCGCAGGGCACTGGGATGGGCCCATTAGCCACTTAATGTCCTGGATAATAACCCTCAGCTTCTGAGAATGTCAGCTGGAAATCCAGACTCTACCAACAGTGTGGAAACAGGCCAGCATCCTTGGCCTCATGTTCAAAGCCCTCTCCATTTAGCCAACCAATCCTACTCGCTTCATCTATAACCTTCTCTCATGTGGCTCTATGCTCCAGCAACCTGAGCATGTCCTGGGCTCTCTTATTTCCTTTCCTTTGCTTAAAATGCTGCTCCCTTCTGCCCTACTATGTTCCATCTCTGCCTGTTAAAATCCTCCTCATGTCATATACTAGCTTCTTCATGAAGTTTTTCTTATAGTCTCTATCAGCAGTTGTCTTTTGCCTCTGACCTACAGGATGCCAACAACATCTTACCTTATATTAAGGGAATTTGAACTTGTTCTCCTTTTCCTGTTCAAGAGCACTGGAATCACAGAAGACCATGACATGTCCAGTTCTGGACAGCTGGCCTTGACTTTCTAGCACACAGTAGGTCTGAGGAACTGTGTTAAATCTAATACCCATCTATACACATGCAGTCTATTTCTCTATATCACTCTGAACACATGAATGAGCAACTTTTTTCACCCATCGATGCTTTTGCATTTGCTCTTCCCTTGGCTTAAGTACCCTTCCTTGCTTTTTTCTCTGGCAAGATCCAGCTCCACATCAGGTTAATCTGTGCTCTCTCTGTATCTTGAGCTCCTTCCTGTCTTTGATGTTATCATTCACACTGTGCTGTGAATAAGGCAGGCATTTTCCTCTCAAAAGACTTACAGCTTAGCAAGCAAGCAAATAGCTACAGCACAGTCTTCAAATCCAGGGTTGACTCTCAAGCTTCAGGCTTTGGTGTCATAAAAATTCAAATAGTATAAAAGGGTAGCTAACAAAAGGTTTATCTTCTCCAAAACCAGAGCTGCTGCTATACTGCACAGCTCCAGGCAGGCCATTGCCACTGTGGTCTAGACACGTGGCTCCACCTGGGCTTGTATAGTGCACAGGCTTTACAACCATATCTGGCAGCCCTGCTCCAATCCCTAAGCTGAAGTTCCATTCCCCAGAGGTAGCACTGTTACATTTCTTGTGTATCATTTTAGATGCTTTACACATACCAAGCATTTGTGAGTGTGTATCCTTTCTTTACACACATCGGATTATGTTATACACAATCTTTTGCATCTTGTTTTCTTAATATATCTTGAAAATAACTTTATATCAGAACATCTGGGGATCTACTTCATTATTTTCAATACTAGCACACTATTCATATTATATGTGTGTACCATAATTTAATTACTCCCCCATTGATGAACATTTAGGTTGTTTCCAATTTATCTTAACACTCTAAACAGTACTGCCACAAACACCTTTATAGGTATATCTTTGAAAGCTTTTGGTGAGTTAGTTGTCTGTGGGATAAATTCCCAGAAGCTGAATTGGTGAGTCAAACAGAAACATGTGTTTCAAAGTTTGATGCACATGACCAAATTTCCCTTCAAAGACTGAGCTAAGCCTTCTAATATAAGTAGGAACTAGTAAGGTAAAGGCCTGAGCATAATGAGCAGCATGAGTAGAGGCATGATGGCTTGATAGAACACAGCCTGCTTGGAGAAAATTAATTGTACTGTGTGGCTGAACTATAAAGCAAAAATTGCATGGTGAGTGATGGGGCTAACCTCTCTGAGGCAGTGGCCAAGTCACTCAGGTATTGGTCTAAATCTCAGTGGTTGGCACCCTATGGCTTGCTGGCCAAATCTGGCTCCCTGCCTATTTTTATAAACAGAATTTTATTGAAACACTCCACACCCATTTGCTTACTTATTGTCAATGGTTGCTTTTGCTACAATGGCCCAGCTGAGTGGTCGCAACAGAGTATAGATATCCCACAAAGCCTAAAATATTTACTACCTGGCCCTTTATAGAAAACGTTTGCTGTTCTAACTAGTAATACCAGCCTGAGAACAGTGGCAGGCATTGGAGAATTTCAAGGAGTAGAGGGACATGGGTCAGATTTGCATTTTGAAAAGATCACCATTGCTGTGTAGTGAGGATGGGGGTTGGGAGGTGTCTGAAGGTGCAGGAAGAAGGCTTGTGCAGGACTCAGGTGAAAGATTATGCCCTGGATTAAGGCAGAAGCATTGTGGATGAAGAAAGGAACATGGATTCAGTAGTGCTTGAAGAATAGCTGGGTTTCTGAGTGAGGAAGGTCCACTAGAGAAGTCAAGGATGTTTGGGAAGATGCTGTGTTCTGGTGTTGACATGTATGACAGACGAGTCAGGCACCCAAATCCACTGACTCCATTCTAGCTGCTGGTGCCAGTGCTTGGAGTGTGACTGCTCTGGACCAGGGTCTCTGGTCTCCCTTAGGTTGAAAGACCAATGTCTTCCAACCTTTAAGCCGGCATCGTCACAAGGAGACCCTTATAAGGGGTTTCTTATAAGGATGTGCTCAATTTTTATCTTCTCTTGGAGCACCAATTCAGCTTTGATTTTTAAATGTAACCCTTCTTGATTTTCTGCCCATTTAGAAGGTTATCATTGAGATGACTCAAATGATGCATGAAGTGGTGAGGAACTTGAACTCATGGCATAGATTGGGCTGCTATTTTGCTTTTACCCAGTTCCATGAATGTAATCTTCTGGTCACTTCCAACAAGAGAATACTTTCCCCCCTCTTTGAGCCAGTGGGGGGTATCCTATTCAAATCAGAAAGGTTAAGTATAAAGAGGAGGTAAAGAACTGGGAATAAATGATTCACTAGAATTTAAAAGGATAATGACAAAGGATATTTTTTTAAGCTTATTTAT
Source organism: Panthera onca (assembly GCF_046562875.1). NCBI lineage: Eukaryota > Metazoa > Chordata > Mammalia > Carnivora > Felidae > Panthera > Panthera onca. The sequence continues at coordinate 181,510,075 of NC_138346.1, forward strand.
TTTGAGACAGACAGACAGTGTGAGTGGGGTAGGGGCAAAGAGAGAGAATCCCAAGCAGACTCCACACTACCAGAGCAGAGCCCAATGCAGGGCTCAAATTCACAAAGCTGCAAGGTCATGACCTAAGCTGAAACCAAGAGTCAGACACTTAACTGACTGAACCACCCAGCCACCCCAGGATAATGACAAGGGATCTTAAGCGTGCATTGGAATCAGCCTCTTCAGAAGTCAGACTCAGAATCACTGTTGTCTGAGTCATAAGAATTATGTCCTAATGACAACACAAGACAGACCATGGTTGTCCAGGTAAAGGTAGAAAATAAAGAACAAGTATAGTTCAGTGAGACCTGTGGTAGTAATTGCTCTGCCTTTTAAAACAGCAGTCTGGGACATCCTCTGAAAGTATAAAGGTTGACCTGAACAGAGAAGAGAGAAGAAGGGAGAAGGAGGGACAGACAGCAAAGGACAGAGAGAATGAGAAGCAAGTGAGTAAGAATGGAGATGGAGAAGAGGAAACTGAATAAGTTCCTGTGCATAGGAGGTACAGGTGAGGTATTTATTGTGCCAGGAACTCCAAACTGATGACTAATTTATTCTGCATAATAACTCTGAAGTGTGGGTTGTATCATCATCACCTTATGCACAAGGAAGCTGAGGTTCACAAAGAACGAGTGGCAGAAGTGGGGCATTAACCCAGGACTGTCTGACTCCCAAATCTGTGCTCTTTCTTCCACCCTCCATAGGGCCAAGAGTGGGTAATGGGTAGACTAGGGTAGAGGGAAGAGAATTTAGGAAGGCAACAGGGCTGGAGAAGTCTAACAAAATCCAAGCGCTTGCCAAGCCCGGCCACTCATGCCTGAGCAGCTGGCTGATTTTTCATAAAATAAAAGAAGTCCCTGAATTGAGAAATATGTGTGTCTCCTAGATTGGATTGTGCAGTGAACAGTAGCCAGAGCGAGCAGTAATCCATCACGGCCTGGCGTTGGCGGGTGCTGCCAGCCGGAGCCCTGGTGGAACTGTTGTGAAGGTGACCTTGGGAGAGAGCCAGGGTCCAAACTCTAGCTGCCTCCTGGGAGCCTGGGCATGGGATGGACGGAGATGGGGTGACAAGTTCCCTCCTCCCTACTGCTGAGCTATTTTCCTCCATTTTCTTTTCAGCATTTTACATGTTGCACCAATGCTGGTCTGGCATCAGCTGGCTAGGTCCCAGGAGCTGAGGATGGGGCTGACCTGGAGAGATGGATTGAGCCAGCAAGACCCCAAATCCTACACATCCTACAATGAGACTCAATTTATCAGCCCTTGTGACCCCAGACCTAACTGTCCTCCCTTGTTGGCTGAATTCCTTGTGTGGAGCCAATTGGCCTGAGATGAGCCCTGGAGGGCATCACTTCACTTAGGGAAGGCCAGTGGTTAAGGATTCTCTGCAGTCAGTCAGACCTGGCTTGGTTGCCTATTTTACTATCTGTGTGGCTCAGACATGCTATTAACTTCCTAGCCTCAGTTTCTTCATCTGTAAAATAAGAATTCTTAGTATACTTGAGAGAAAAAAATAAGATAATGTATGTAAATAAAGCCATTAGTTAAATGCCTGATGCACAGTATCTTGACAAAATGGTAGTTATAATTATTTCCTTTATTCTTCAGGGTCACCATGGCAGATGAGGATTATCTATCTTATTTTACAGGGATCCAGAAATGTGCCCCTCTGTGCCTTTGAGGATTTAGAAACGACAGAGAACAAAAGACTTGCTTTCTGGAACCCATATAAGCCTTGATATTTTATGTTCTGCAACACTGTTGGGCTTTCTGATCTCCTGCATTCTTGGCTACCATAAACTGAGTGCTCGCCATGTTCCAGGTACTGCATTAAACTCTTCTCAAACATTAGCACTAGCTGCTGTAACAAAAAAACCCATGAAAGCATATGGTTCAAACACTATGAAAATTTATTTCATTCTCAGGTCAAGTCCAGGATGGGTGTTCCTGATTGATAGGAAGCTCTCCTCCAGCTGGTGAGTCAGAGACCCCGGCTGCTTACATATTGTGGGTCTGTCAGGTTCATCTCATCTACGCCCAGTGGCAGAAGGAGGAAAGAGCACAGAGGATGGAGGTTTTTGTGTACCAGGTCAGGAAGTGGCACACATCACTTCTACTCATGTTCCATTTGCTGGAATTCAGTCATGTGGTTTCTCCTAATGACAGGAGACTGGGAAGTTTAGTCTAGTGATGTGCCCAGGAGAAGAAGACATGGGTTTGGTAAAGAGCTAGGAAGTCTCTGTCATGTGTCATCATTCTGTTTTATTCTTACAACAATTGAGGGAGGGAGGGAGGGAGGGAGAAAGAGAGAGAGAGAGAGAGAGAGAGAGAGAGAGAGAGAGAGAGAGAGAAGAGAGATTGCTCCTTCTGTCTTAGCCAGCACTTTGCCATGAATTCCTTTTCAATCTTCCAATATCTGCCTGGCCCTTTAACCCTGATGATCTCAGTGGAACCCCTTTTCTTCTTTCCTTTCCCCACCAATTTCCCTTGTTCTAATGATTTCCTATAGGGTGCCAGATATTTGTATAATATTCAATGTATCTTATAAAGGGTTTTCTGTTCTTTATCTTACAATAGATGGTGAGAGTTATCTATAACAATAGGCAAAACTTACTGAGTGCTGATAATGTGTTTTTCCAAACATTTTATACATATTAACTCATTTAATCTTCACAACCATTTATGAGGTAAGTTCTATAAGAATCCGATTTTACAGATGAGAAAACTGAACTACAGAAAGGTTAAGTAACTTGTCCAGGGCCACTCAATGGTGTAGCCAGAACTGGAATCCAGCCAGTCTGGCTCCAGAAATCTCTGCTGTGGACTATATTATTATTGAGTAGTATTGTGGGTCGGACTCAGAGCTAAATGCTCCATATGGATTAACTACAAATCTATGAGGAGTAGTTAATTGTCATTGTCCTTACTTTACATATAAGGTGCTCCAGGCTCAGAGGTGTTAAACAACCTGTCCAAGGTCACACAGCTATTAAGTGACAGGTCTGAATGAGACCAAAGTCTAAACTCTAAGAACAGTGAGATTGTATTTTCATTTCCACAGGGAAGAAGAAGGATTCATTTTATTTTTTTTATTATTTATTTATTTTTTTAAATGTTTTCTTTTAATTTATTTTTTTAATTTTTTAAAATTTACATCCAGATTAGTATATAGTGCAACAATGATTTCAGGGGTAGATTCCTTAGTGGCCCTTACCCATTTAGCTCATCCCGCCTCCCACAACCCCTCCAGTAACCCTCAGTTTGTTCTCCATATTTATGAGTCTCTTCTGTTTTGTCCCCCTCCCTGTTTTTATATTATTTTTGTTTCCCTTCTGTTATTTCATCTGTTTTGTCTCATAAAGTCCTCATATGAGTGAAGTCATATGATTTTCGTCTTTCTCTGACTAATTTCACTTAGCGTAATACCCTCTAGTTCCATCCACGTAGTTGCAAATGGCAAGATTTCATTCTTTTTGATTGCCAAATAATACTCCATTGTATATATATACCACATCTTCTTTATCCATTCATCCATCGATGGACATTTGGGCTCTTTCCATACTTTGGCTATTGTTGACAGTGCTGCTATAAACATGGGGGTGCATGTGTCCCTTCAAAACAGCACATCTGTATCCCGTGGATAAATGCCTAGTAGTGCAATTGCTGGGTCATAGGGTAGTTCTATTTTTAGTTTTTCGAGGAACCTCCATACTTTTTCCCAAAGTGGCTGCACCAGCTTGCATTGTCACCAACAATGCAAAAGAGATCCTCTTTCTCTGCATCATCGCCAACATCTGTTGTTGCCTGAATTGTTAATCTTAGCCATTCTGACAGGTGAAGGTGGTATCTCATTGTGGTTTTGATGTGTATTTCCCTGATGATGAGTGATGTTGAGCATTTTTTCATGTGTCAGTTGGCCATCTGGATGTCTTCCTTGGAGAAGTGTCTATTCATGTCTTTTGCCCATTTCTTCACTGAATTATTTGTTTTTTGGGTGTTGAGTTTGATAAGTTCTTTATAGATTTTGGATACTAACCCTTTATCTGATATGTCGTTTACAAATATCTTCTCCCATTCTGTCAGTTGCCTTTTAGTTTTGCTGATTGTTTCCTTCGCTGTGCAGAAGCTTTTTAGAGGTCCCAGTAGTTCATTTTTGCTTTTGTTTCCCTTGCCTCTGCATATGTGTTGAGTAAGAAGTTGCTGTGGGCAAGATCAAAGAGGTTTTTGCCTGCTTTCTCCTCGAGGATTTTAATGGCTTCCTGTCTTACATTTAGGTCTTTCATCCATTTTGAGTTTATTTTTGTGTATAGTATAAGAAAGTGGTCCAGGTTCATTTTTCTGCATGTTGCTGTCTAGTTTTCCCAGCACCACTTGCTGAAGAAACTGTCTTTATTCCATTGGGTATTCTTTCCTGCTTTGTCAAAGATTAGTTGGCCATACGTTTGTGGGTCCATTTCTGGGTTCTCTATCTGTTCCATTGATCTGAGTGTCTGTTCTTGTGCCAGTACCATACTGTCTTGATGATTACAGCTTGTAGTATAGCTTGAAGCCTGGGATTGTGATGCCTCCTGCTTTGGTTTTCTTTTTCAAGATTGCTTTGGCTATTCGGGGTCTTTTCTGGTTCCATACAAACTTTAGGATTATTTGTTCTAGCTCTGTGAAGAATGCTGGTGTTATTTTGATAGCGATTGCATTGAATATGTAGATTGCTTTGGGTAGTATCAACATTTTAACAATACTTGTTCTTCCTATCCAGGAACATAAAATATTCTTCCATTTTTTTGTGTCATCTTTAATTTCTTTCATAAGATTCCTATAGTTTTCAGTGTATAGATTTTTCACCTCTTTGGTTAGATTTATTCCTAGGTATTTTATGGGTTTTGGTGCAATTATAAATGGGATTGATTCCTTGATTTCTCTTTCTGTTGCTTCATTGTTGGTGTATAGGAATGCAACCAATTTCTGTGCATTGATTTTATATCCTGCAACTTTGCTGAATTCATGGATCAGTTCTAGCAGGTTTTTTTGTGGAATCTTTGGGTTTTCCATATAGAGGATCATATCTGGGAAAAGTTAAAGGTTGACCTCCTCCTGGCTGATTGGGATGCTTTTTATTTCTTCATGTTGTCTGATTGCAGAGGCTAAGCCCTCCAATATTATGTTGAATAACAGTGGTGGGAGTGGACATCCTTGTCTTCTTCCTAACCTTAGGGGGAACGCTCTCAGTTTTTCCCCATTGAGGATGATATTACTGTTGGCTCATTCACATATGGCTTTTATGATCTCGAGGTATGCTCCTTCTATCCCTACTTTCTCGAGGGTTTTTTTTTATCAAGAAAGGATGCTGTATTTTGTCAAATGCTTTCTCTGCAACTATTGAGAGGATCATATGGTTCTTGTCCTTTCTTTTATTGATGTGATGAAGGAAGGACTCATTTTAAAGAATGGGAAGGCATATGGTTAGTATGTCATTTCAGGTGGTTTGTGTATATTTTAGAGAGGGAGAGCAAGCACTGAGGAAATGGAAGGCCCTCCACTTTGCTGACTGTGACAAGTTATATTGAATCCTTCTGAGTCCCACTTGCATTCTTGCACTCAGGAGCCTATATCACCTTGCAGAAAACTTGTGCATGTTAGCATTTGAAATACTCATGTGTAAATCCCAGATTTGCCCTTGATCTTGAATGAGACTGAGTCTTATTTTCTTATTTCTAAAGTGGTGATACTACAGTCTGTCTGCATTTTAGGTAGGTGTGTGTGTGTGCGCGCGTGTGTGTGTGCACGCGCGCGCACGCGTGTGTGTGTGTTGTCCTTTAGAGAGTCTGGAACACAGTAGGTACGTAATAAATGGTTGCTCTTGTGTGACAGCTGAGGGGTTGGATAGCTGGCTTAATACCACAGAACAGAAGGTGGGTTGAGAACAGAAGAGCTATCCTCAGGTGAGGTGCAGCACAGTCCTCCTTTAAAGGTGAGGAAACAGTCTAGGGGGCAGGCGATTTACTTTCCCAAGGTCACACGGCCAGTTAGTGGTGGCAGCAGGACTCCTGGCCCAGAGATCTTTCCACAGCTCAGCCTCAAATAACAGCCTTTGGATTCTATACTTTTCAGCTCTTCTCTGATGGGTTGAATGATGATCCAGGGGCCCCTAAGAATTACTCTGGCCCACATCCTTTGTTGAAAGATAAATAGTGAGTGAACCTTCTGCAGTGAGTTGGAACTACTTCTCCCTTTGTTTTGCAAGGTCTGGGGGGTCACAATGGGTGACTCCAATAAATAGCAACGGTCTGGGAGCTGTACTGTGAGGACCCATCAGTAATTTTCTCATTTGTTGGCTAAATGCGTGAAGATAAAACTCCTCACCTATCACATTCCCCTTGACTCTTAGATGTCTTCAAGGTTAAAGGTTGCCTTGTTCTAGAAGCTGAAATATTCCTGTTGGCCAAGTCTGGCCTTACGTGGCTGATGTTCTTCTGAGATAGTGCTGCCCACTCACATCCCCCGGCTTCCATACTCCATCTCACTGGTCATTCACCTCCCTGACCAGCCATCATCTTCCCTGACCTGAAGCCTGCTACAGCCTCTACTTGGCCTCACTGCCTCCCCCATTGGCTCTTTAGCCCACTATCTACACTGAAGCCAGAATTAGATTTCTTGCCATCACTTGCCTGTTTAAGAAACACTTTAAGGGACTTCCTGAGTGGCTCAGTTGGTTGATCATCCAACTTCAACCCAGGTCATGATCTCATGGTTCATGAGTCTGAGCCCTGTATTGGGCTAGCTGCTGTCAGAGCCCACTTTGGATCCTCTGTGCCCCTCTTTCTCTACCCCTCCCATGCTCATGCTCTCTCTCTCTCTCAAAATAAATAAACATTAATAAAAAGAAGCCTCCTGGTCCCTCCTGCATCATTTCCCACATTCGTGCTGGCCCCAATCCCTCAACAGGCCCCACACATTTTCAGGTCCTTGTTCTCACTGCCTGCACTACTGGCTCCCTTCAGCTGCCTGGTCCAAACTCCAAGCCCTAACAAAAATACTTTCCCTTCCCTTAACTGCTCAGGTCCTTCTGCATGGGACTCCTAGCATGCTTTGCTCTTGTCTCATTGGGTGGTAACTGATGTTGACCTCTTTGCTTGGCTTCTTAGTTCCCCACTGGGCACTAGATTCCTGGAAGACAAGGCATGGTGTGTCTAGGTGTAATGGCTGGGTTGTTTGTCAAACTGAGCCCAGCTGATTGCCAAAATATGGAAATATTTTTGTACTATTTGGCAATAGCTATCCGGGCCTTTCCCCCAGGACCCTTAGCCTTCCTGTGGTCCAGCAAGTAAAGACTTAATATTGGGCATAGCTGAGGGCTCCCACTTGGTCAAGCTGGCTGTTACATTTCTAATTTCACCACGAAAAACCTTTCACAAGGAATGGGACCCATTTCGTTCTTCTCTACCAGATGAACACCCCAGGTTCCTCTAAGGTCTTGGCTTTATGAAGAGTCTCGAGCAGTGGCTTGGGAGCCCCTGCTCACTGGAAAGTAACAGAAGCCTTCCCTTCAAGATGCCCAGGTCTGAGAGCATGGGAAAGTGTGGCCCTTCTCTGGTGGCCTAACATGGAGGCAGGTATTAACAGCTTGAGATTTCAGGACCAAAGGTTGTGGAGGGCTTGATAGTTCCGCTCAGTTATAGAACCCATAATGCATGCCTGGCACCAAGTGAGGCACTGGGCCTCTAGAGCTACATCAGGGTAGACCTTTTGGAGTTCACAGCCTGGATGGGGAGACAGGCATGTAAACAAACAATGACAGCATGGGGTCATGATAGAGGTGGGTGTGCGATGGGGCCTTGAGAGGTCCAGAGTCAGGGAGGGCCACTTGGAGAATAGAGAAGGCCAGCTGGACCTGAGTTCTGAAGGACTGCACAGAGGAGTCTTTCCCTGAGCCCAGGGTCACCCCTTCCGGACCACTACCCTCCTAGAGCAGCAATGCCCAGTCATTGCTCTGTCTCTGTCATTGCTGGTCTTCTCCTGCCAAACCACAGTGTGAAAACAACAATAATCAAAACTTAGGGGTGCCTGAGTGGCTTAGTTGGTTAAGTGTCTGGCTCTTGATCTCAGCTCAGGTCATGATCTCATGGTTGTGACATGGAGCCCTGCATTGGGCTCTGTGTTGACAGTGCAGAGACTGCTTAGCATTCTCTCTCTCCTCTCTCCCTCCCTGTTCCTCTCTTCTTCTCTCTCTCAAAATAAATAAACATTAAAAAAACTTAAATTGTGCTTACCATGTATAAGTGCTTTATATATAATAACCCATTTAATCCTCACAGTGATCCTATGAAGCAGCTGCAATAAATGTTCCTGTTTTATAGATGGGGAAACTGAGGCAAAGAATATTTTTGTAATTTGTCCGAAGTTGTGGAGGGAGAATGTGGCAGAGCAGCTAGGCAGCCTAGTTCTAGCATAGAGGTATTTTAGCCACCATACCACTCTACCTCAAACCATCTCCAAATATCACAGCTGGGGTCCTCATCTCTGTGGTGAGAACACGAGGTGGTCTTTTCTTCTGGAATGTATCATGTGGTTTGTAGTCCCCACAGTCTCAGGCACGTTTTGACACAAGCTCCTTGAGATCCCAGGTGCTACATGTATCTGTTGGAGCTCACAGTGAGGGTTTAGCCATGGGCAATCGCATCCCCCCCCACTCTTACCCTTGAAGTCAGCATAACATCACAACCTACAAGAGCTCCAGGACCCCAGGTCTAACAGAGGATTCCCAAACCTGCAAGAGTCATTATTGCCCAAGCTGGCCTCACCCTTTCTTGCATCCGTGTCCTCACAATGCTCCCTCCTCTTCTCTCACAGGAACCTGCATGGAGGAGGTGACATCTAAGTTGGATTGTGAAGGGTGAGGAGTTTTTCATGCAGAGGAGAGGAGCGCAAACCTTTCAGGTAGAGCTTCCCAAGCACAGACATGGGAGTGTGAAATAGTATGATGTGTTTGGGGAATGAGGAGAGTCAGGGTCAATGTTGAGGCTGGGAAGGTAAATAGAGGATATGACCTTTGCCTTCAGTCATTGGGCAATAGGGAGTCACTGAAGAATATGGAATAGTGGAATTGCATGGACGTATTGGTGTTTTAGACATACCATAGAGCATGGTTTCCTAGGAATGGACTGGCGGTGGGGCAGCCAGGAGGGAGGCTGTGCCATAGTTCTTATACAATAATAGCTTAAATTAACATGGTGAAAGAGAAGGGGGCAGCCAAGAAATGCTTCTAAGGACTTGAGACTGCTGATTGTGGGGTAAAGGCAGGAGGAGTTGGCCCCTGGCTCAGGCTCCTGGCTTGGATGACTTGGGGCTGGTGCCAGGAGAAGGGATACATTTGGGTACTTTATAAAGTAGTGAGATCTATCTATTTTGGACGGTGACTCAGGTGGGGCTCAGGTGCCAATGTGCCCTGGATTGTTACCTACACAGGTGAGCTCAAGAGTGGGCTTTGGTCTAGAAATAAAGATCCAAGAGTCCTCAGAGGAGGGAAGAATGTGAAGCCATGGGAGGGGGTAAAATTCCCTAAAGAGAAGGTGCCAATGACACCATGAAGGAGAACCAGAGAGTGGACCCTGAGGGAGGCTAGCAGTTCAGGGGCAGGCCACATGGATGATATCTTCAAACTGTCAGGTATAAGTCATTCATTCAACAGACTGATCACTTCCTATCTGCCAGGCTCTGTTCTTTATGCTATGAATGCAGCAGGAAGTGAGATAGAAAACCTCTGACCATGGAGGTACATTCTAGTGGAGAGAGGTGGACGTAAACCAAAGTAAAATATGTAGCAGGACAGGTGGTGGTTAAGTGTTCTGGAGGCTAATTAAGCAAAGGATGGGGGGTGGCTAGGGAGGGTTGAAGTGGAGAGCTGCAATTGTAAATGTGGGGGCCTCATTGAGGTTATATTTGAACAAAGATTTGAAGGAGGTGAGTGAGGTGGATATCTGGGGGAAGACTGTTCTAGGAAGAGGAAACAGCAAGCGGCCCTAAAGTAGGCTGTGCATGGCACCTGGGAGGAATAGCTGGGAGGCCATGCAGTTATCACCAATATTGTATAAGTATTATTGTTATATAGTTATTATATAAATTTTCAGTATCTACCCCTGCTCTGTACTGCAATGATTTTTGTAGAGGTGATCTTGGGCAAGTCCCTTAACCTCTCTGTACCTCAGTTTCCTCATCAGTAAAATGGGGATAATAATAGTATCCAATTGTTGGTTAGATCAGATGAGTTAGTATATGTAAAGTACTTTGCATAGCACCTGGTACAGAGTATTTGCTGCTACTACTAGTATCACTATTATTATTTTTATAATCATCATCTCCCTCTCTCTAGACTTCAAGCCCTTTGAGGACAATGGCTGTGTGTGGTTCTTCCCTGCAGCCCAGAGCCAGCCCAGGGCAAGGCTTCACAGTGTAGGCTCTATAAGGGAGTTTTTGGATAGAACAAATAGAAAAACAAAAGGCAGGACATGGAAGGAGCCAGGTCTCTGGTGCCCCCCCACCGCCCCAGCTCCCCAGACCCTGCAGAGCTGGCCAGGGCCTGGACGGCTGGGGCTTGAAGCAGGCCCAAACTCCATGCGCATGTGGAGCCTCCAGGCCTGACAATCTATTTGTTATTAGGGTAATAAATAAACAAGTTGCTTGTCAGCACAGGGACTGGCACGAGCGCCTTAGAAGATAAATGCTGCCTCTGAAATAGACAAATATTTACCATCCTCCAGACGAAGTTGTCAGCCCTGCTAAAGGCCTCCGGGGCTTAGAATTAAAGTGCACATTGAGATTTTTTTTCTACCCTAATGGAAATATATAGCATACTTCTTCATAACAAAGAATGTGTAGCTGCCTGTCCTTGAGCACCTACTGTGTTCTGGGGCTTTCCATCACACTCATCACAATCCTCTGGGGTAGGAATTGTGATCACCACATTCCAGATGAGGAAATTGACACTTGAATGAGTGAAGTGACTTGCTAAAGGCCACACAGTGAAGGCTGAGATTTGAACCTGATCCCTAGCCCAGGCTCTGGGTTGGAATTTCCTGTAGCCAGTATGTCAAGATCCTTAGCTCAGTGGGAGGAGTGGTAGGCACAAAGACGGGCTCCTCTCCACCTTATTACTCTGGGCTCACTTCTACTTTCATGGAACAGACAAATGAGGTTCTTAAAGGACTGTGTGCCTGAATGAGGTTGTCACAGGAGGATGGCAGATGTTGTTTGAGTTTTAAAACTACAGAGCATTAGAGCTGGGAGAGGCTTTATAGTTCCTTATACAAATGGAGACCAAGGTCTAGCCCAGCCCTGATATGTTAGCTTCTGCTGTGTGTGCAGGAATCATGTGACATGATCCCCACTTCACAGATCAGGAAATTAAGACTTAGAAGACTAGCAACTTGTCCAAGGTTACATTGCCATGAAATGGCAGCCCCAGGGTTCCAAAGTGGAGCATCTCCAGAGTGTGTAGGTAGAGTGAATGGGTCACCTACATGCCAGGCTGTCAAGATCCACTCCTGGTTCTGTCATTTATTAGCTGCATGACCTTGGGCAAGTTACTTAGCTCTTTGTGCCTCTATTTTCTTATCTGTAAAATAGACATACTAATAACTTACCTTGCAGGGTTGTTGGGAGATTGAAAAAGTATGTATAAAGTACTTATACTCTGTCTGACATATAGCAAAAATATTAGTAATTATTATTTATTACAAATATTAGTTAATTATTATTATCATTATTGAGTTGTTTGTGTGTCATTCATTCAGCAAAATTTATAGGTGTCTGAAGCAGATGCTGTCAGTACCCACACATATGCCCCCAGAATTTACCATTTCTGAGCATAATAGGCAGGCCAGAAGTACCAGGGTGTTAGCATACAGAGCAGCTTTCAGCCAATAAGTAATGGCAGCTGGTGGATACATACCCCAGCTCTCTCACCCCTCAGGTGGGATATTCCGAGACAGAAGTTCTACACTGGTTCCTGCAGTTACGTTCCACCAACTCGTAGAGGTAACTTGCTTAAAAATACACCCTCTATTGGTGCCTTCCTTTCCTTAGCTCACTTCCCAATATCCCTTCTAGAGTTTCCTGAAACCACTTTCCAAATACACTACCTGCAGTTTAATCCTTGTTTTAGAATCTGTTTCTGAGGAAACCCAAACTACCCAAAGGTAGTTTCTAATGTGTATCAGATCTTATGTTTGGGGCTGAGTAGGCAGGTGAAGTAGAGTTGGGAAAATGAGGAGAGAATTCCTGGCAGAGGGAACAGCATCTGCAAAGGCACAGAGATATGAATTGTGTTTGGTGAAGTGTGAGGAGAGGAGTATTGCTGGGCTAGTTTGACTTTTACTTTGGCTGTGATATGGACAGGTTTAGGAAAGATCCCTCAGATGGCCATAAGGAACACTCTGCCCAGACAGTAGTCTCAATTTAATATTTGAGGACCGTCTGCAAAAAGTGGGGTGTTCATCTGCATTTTTCCTGTAGGGTTCCAAAGGTGTTCATCAGCTTAAGGTTGGTTTTAAATAGTTGAATTTCATTAGAAAAACACTATAATTGCTGATGGACCTCATTATGAAAGGCTCAGCCTAGAGACTGTGAGGGCATCTGAACATTCTTTGAACATTCTTTGGTACAGGCAAGAGGCTCAGCTCAGTCCTAGAAATGACCTCTGCCTCCCTCAAAGAGCAGGGACAGGGTCTGTCCTCTTCCTCTCTCTGAACCCCTGAACAAGGCTTTCTTTTCCTCATGTTCCTTCTCCAAGAAGCATCTCTTCTACATATAAATCACTGCTCTTCTCAAGTCCCTGAAGTTCCTTTTGGATGTGTACTCTCTTTCAGTTCAGCAAACAGTTCTTGAGTTGTACTTGAGTGGAACTCTTGAGCAGGCCCTGGAGACCCAAGGATGCCTCAGATGTGAGTCTGTGCCTCCAGGGAAAACTCTCACTCTTGAAGAAGAGATGGGCATGTAAACTGACAGTGATTTATATGGTGGGAAGATGTCACAACAGAAAGGCAGAGGGAGGGATTAATCAAATCTAGGGAACAGGTCATGGAAAGCATCTCAGAGCCAATGTAATCTAAACAGGGTTTTGAAGGATGCAGAAAAGTTGGGTACTGCTCTTCCTTGACTAGGTGTGTGCCTTCATAGAGAATGAGCATCAGACTCTGCCACACTTTCAACTTCTTCCCCTAACTCAGACTCCTCCAAAGCTAGATATGCTCAGGCTCTATCCCCATCCTCAGCCACACCTTGAATCTCACCCCATTCTGGTGGGAAGAGAAAGTAGCTGAGAGCCTGGGACCAGCACTGCCCCACCCCCATCCCCACTTTGCTTTTGAATTCCTGAGCTGGAGCTCCTGTCCCAACTATATGAACTCTGGGTATTCTTTAGTTTCTCCCAGTGAAACTCTTGTATTTTATTATCTGATTTATTTTGTCCTCACAATATTAGATAGGCCCACAATATTGGATAGGTGGAGCAAAGTTCTCAGGGTCACACAGTCAGGTAATGTTTGAGCAGATCCTTGGACCTGGGACTGGCTGAGCCCATGGTACCATTCTAATAAATCAATTTGTTAAAGCCTTGGAGATGCTAGAACATTTGGATAGAAGATTCTAAAGTTGCTGAATATCTCAACAATCAACCTGGCTTCAATCTTACCTTCTTTCTACTAACAAATTTTCAATTTGTGATAATTCAGAATTTGTGAGCTGGCCTGAAATTTACCTTTGCCTTTGCCATGAAAAGTCTCAGCAGAGGTACATATTTTTGAAGAAAAAAGCCCTGCTATTTGGATGTTTAATTGACACTAAATGTATCAACATTATGTGCCCATGGCAAAGATTTATATTCATTCATAAGAGTTAGCTATTCTAAGCATGGTTTTGATGGGCAGTAGAATATGCCACTTGTAGAGATGTGGGGGAAGAACATATTTCCTTGCTTTCATCCTGTAATTCACACTTTTATTTGTCAGAGACTCTGAGCCTCTGCCCCACAGCCAGTCACACTAATTCTGATTATTTATTTTTCATGTACTTTTATAATGGGACAGTCCTCTGCCCATGCCAATTGCTGTGCCATTACTCATGTTGAAGATGAAGGCAAAGTGGTTAAGGAGGAGAGAATTGAAGTCCAATCATAGATTCCCCCACTGACTTTATGTGTCCTTGCACAAATTTTTTAAACTTCTTGAATGTCATTCAAGTCTCTACTTTGGCTTAACTTCCTTTTATAGCTCCAGCTTCTGCTTATATTCCATAGATTACCTAAACCCTTCAGTCAAACATGCTTACTTCCCATTCCAGGAACATGCTCCATTCTTTCCTCCTTCCTCCTTCACTAGGAATGCTCTTTCTTTGCCTTAAAATCCCATGCAAAATGGGGCATCTGCATGGTGCAGTTGGTTAAGCATCTGACTCTTGATCTCAGTTCAGGTCATGATCTCATAGTATGTGAATTTGAGCACTGCATCTGGCTTTGTGCTAATGGTGTGGAGACTGCTTGGGGCTCTGTCTCTCCTTCTCTCTGCCCCTCTCCAGTTTGTGCTCTCTCTCTCTCAAAATAAATAAACTTTAAAAATTAAAAAAAAAATCCCATGTATCTTTCAAGACTCGGATGAGAGGCTATTTTCTCCATAAAGCTTTCTTCTCAGCTGGCTGTGAGCCTCCCCTATCATCTCTTTGAGAGATTTTAGTCACATCCTACCTGGCATTAGAATTCTTGTAGACATGTCTTTTTCCTATTACTAGATTATAAGCTCCTTGAAGGCAAAGTGCATATTTTCTATATACTTATAAATCCACATTATAGACCTGGGTGTACAGATGTAAGTGGAGAAGTTGGAATTTATACTTGGGGGTTCTGACTGCAAAGCCCCTGCTTCTGTATCCTATGGAATGGATAAAATAACTTCAATTTCAAATGCTGATAGTTATTTTGTACTTTGTGTTACCTGTAAAGATGAATCGTAAACTCTGAAGTTCTGTCATTCTCAGGAGATTATGGGATGACTCTGGCTTTCTTGGATGGCCAGGTGGGAAATTCAGCAGGAACTCAGTTGCAGATCTATGTCAGAGATTTCACCATGGAGCCCAAGTCTGGATTTGGGGGACATCCAGGCCTGAGACTGACCATCCCTTGTTCCTGGGATCTTCAGCTGGGTGGGATTCTGAGGCTGTGTGGGGATCTGTACAGGTTCCCAGTCACCCTTCTTATACCTCAACATCCACTCTTCCAATCTTTTCACCATCCAGTGTGACTCCTATATATCTTGCATTGAACTAGGTCCTGAAAATACAAAGATTAACCAGACACCATCTTTATCCTCTAGGGGGAGGCAGATATGTGAACAGATAATGAAAGCCTATGGAGATATATGTTATGGTAGAGGAAAACCTAGGTGTTGTGGTGGCCCAGAGCAGAGGGCCCAGGGGATCTGAGAGATCACACTTTCTGCCTCTTGCTCTTTCTGGACTGTGGAGTACATTGACTCATTGTGAGATCTTAGACATATCACATTTATTCTCTGACCTTGATTTTCATTCTCTGTACAGCAAGGTATCTGGGGTCAATGATCCCCCCAGATCTTATCCCACAGTATTTAACTCTGTAAGTAAGTATTGATGCCTCTGTACTCATGCTGCTGGGCACAATGCCAGTCATCATAATACCCTCAATATTTCTCAAGAGGGGCCTCCTCAGAGCTCCAGGTCTCATCAGGCAGAGAAGCTCTGGTATTAGGTTGTTGACTCAGGACTTACAGAGAGGTTTCAGGTCATCTATTGGTGTCTGTCAGTGCTGGAATGGCCATGTCTGCTCTGAGCATTGCCTGCCTTCCTCCTATTTCACTGGGGAGGCTGCTCCCTGTAAACATCATGTCAGGACCCGGGGATGCAGTGTTAAGCAAAAATAGATGCAGTTTCTATCCTCATGGAGTTTACAGTCTAGTTGGGGAGTGAGCCTTAATAAAATGGTCAACAAATGAATGTATAATTACAGCCTAAGATAAGTGCTCAAAAACAAGAGGCATGGTTCTAGGAGAGCAGGTATAGTAAGGACTGAAAAATATCAATAGATTTAGCAGCATAAGGTCATTACTGAGGGCTGTTTTGTTAGAGTCATAGGTCCAAAAGCCACACAGGAGTGGGCTAAATTTAAATTGGAGGTAAAGAAGTGGAGATGGTCAATGTAGGTAACTCTCAATCAGTGAGCACTGAATGAGCTGGAAGGAACTTCAGAGGTCTTTCATGGAAGGCACTTTAAGAAAGGTCACAAAGTGAGGCTCCTGAGTTGCTCAGTCCATTGAGCATCTGACTCTTGATTTCAGCTCAGGTCGTCATCTCAGGTTTGTGAGATTAAGCCCTGCATTGGACTCTGTGCTGACAGCATGGAGCCTGCTTGGGATTCTCTCTCTCCCCTCTCTCTCTGCTCCTCCCTCACTCATACTCTTTCTGTCTCTCTTTATCTCAAAATAAAAATAAATAAACATTTTTTAACAAGAGAAAGGTTACAAATAGATTCACAGACATCATCTTTGTAATCCTTAGAACAATCTTGTGACATGGGAAGGTCAAATTCACATTTGACAGATGAGAAAAATGGAGACCCAGCAGGGTTGTGTGTCTTGAGCAGAGTATTCACAGCACACCCAGGACTGGAACTTAATTCCCCCAGAATCCCTGCCCTCCTTATGCTCTGCAAACACTGTTTGTTTAAAGGTTATCTGAATGAATGTGTATTGTTTTCACCATACTCAGGGTTTCTTTATTACTTCTTCCTTCTCTCCTCAGTACTGAAGGATTCAGGACCATGGCCAGCACCGAAGCAGCCTACAAATTCTGAAATAAGCTTAGAGTCTTAGCCAAAGAGATCAGCACTGCCTTTGTAAGTTGGTTTTCTCAACAAACATAAACCAAACATCTATTAAGTATCAGGTGCTGTGAGAGGTGCCAGAGACTCAGAACTGGAAAACTGACCTTAGGGAACCTACCATCTAGGATGGAGAAAACGTGGACACAGATAATCACAACAGAGTGTGAGATATGCACAAAGGTTGTGGGATCAAACAAGGGTTCCTGGAGGAGGCCCAGCCTGAGCTGAATCTTGGAGAGACCAGATGGCAGTGAGGAGTTACTGGGTAGTTTTAAGCAGGGGCTTGAAAACGTCACATGTGTGTTTTAGAAAGGTCCCTCTGGTGCATTGTGAGAATAAAGAAGGGGGTGAGAGAGAGGCAGGGGCTGACTCAGGAGACTGAGCAAGAGGAAGGAGTCCCCCCAAGCTCATTCTAAAAGGCACAGCCAGGTTTTCATCTCACTTGCAACAGTAGATGGAAATATCCTGGGTTTTACATGTTTCCTTTTGGCACTGAAAGATTTACCACCTTGCCAGCTGAAGCTGACACTGTGAGAGAACTGTGTTGCTGGTGGAAAGGAGGGAATTGAAATTTGGGGATAGAGAGGAAGGAGAATTTGATTTGCTGAACAGTCACTATGCATCAGCACCATGCTAGGTGCTTTTCACATATTCTCATTTAATTCTCCCAACAACTTGTGAAGTAATGAGGTCCCCAGTTTCCATAAAAAGAAACTTTATGGAAGAGGATCAGAGATGCCAATTAACTGTGGCCTATGGCCACACACAAAATAAAAGGGAGAGCCAGAATTTGAATTCAGATCTGCATGTCCCCAAACTCCTCACATTCCCTCTTCATGCACATGCTGTTTTGGTGGGGACCCAGCTGACAGAGGAGGAGAATAACAACTTCTGGGCACCCACTACTGCAGCCTCCTGTTCACACACAAAGGAATAATCATATTAAGTATTGTTTTCTCAGTTCCTAAACCCAGAAGACTTGGAAGGCCGCAAGTAGACATAGGATCTGTGACTCAGCCCCTCCTGGGCTGGGTGCATTTTGCTTGTTCCTTACCATCCCATAGTACCCCGTCTTGCAGAAAAGAGTGCTTCTGTGTCCAGGAATGAGAAATTGAGGGGTTTCATATTGGTGCCAATTACCTGCTCTGACACCCCTCAGGTGCCCTTGGCCCCCAAGTTTTGGAGGCTGTATCATTCTCTCTGGGCACTTTGCTGCGGCTGTGGTGATGTCTGCCGCAGAGCCTGAGGAAGCTTTATGGAGATGGTCACACTCCAGTGCCCAGCCTACTTGTTGGAACTTTCCAGAAATATTGCACTGCAGACATTTTCCACGCCGTTATGCTAATGGAATCAGGAAAAATCAATTGTCCTTAAGGAACAGGGGAATGAGACGTGCTGTAAATGCCACAGAATGAGTGATTGGTTGATTGCTTGCCGGCGATCGGAGCGCGTCTCATCCCTACATTATTCTGATGAATTTTTATGGCATGCCTCCTCTCTTGCTTGCTCCCTCCCCCCACCTCACCCCCCTAGCTGGGGAAGAAGGTTTATGGCTTGCAGCTTCTCAGTTGATTGAATGCAGCTGGCATTGTTGCAGCAGAGGACAAATAGGTACATTTGCTTTACAGGCTGGGAAAAGTGGGTTTGGAGAAATTGCACTGCCACGTCCCTCTGCAACAAAGGCGCCCTTAAAAATGCAGATATTTTTTATGAAATGACTTTACTCTCCTTCTTGGCTGTCCGTAATCTTCCTATCAGAGGAAAGGGCAAAAAAAAAAAAAAAAAAAAAAAGGTTGGGGGAAAGAAATATATGGCTTGCAATTCTGCGGAAATCCGATTTTTCATTCTCATCACAAAGGAAGCTAACGAAGGCATTTCATTAGTATTCATTTTAGGCCGATGTGATTTTCTCCTCTTTGCTAACACAAAAATAAATAAATAAACAGTCGAGCCATGTCTGGGAAACTGCCGACAAGGCGGCCTGGAGCAGAGGTCAGCATTTTCTAGAATGAGTGTATACCGCATTCAGCAAGGTGGCCAAGAAAATGGATCCAGCTCAAATAAGGACCATCTGGGGCAGAGAAGAGACAAGGTTTAGGTGGAGACAGGTCCCTTGGGTTTCAAAGCTGGTGTCCAGCTTGGCTGTGACAGTTTATGGACTGGGGAAAGCAAACAGGCTGTTACTATTGTTTTCCATGAGGAGTTTGTGTGATTCTGGCTGCTGGTCCTGAGGCAGGGGATATTTCACATCTGGTCAGGGCACTAAGGAGCTCCTTCTATTGTTTATTCTTCCCTGTTTCTTTCTCAAGGACAGCTAAACCCTGTTGAGGGCTGAAATCATATTGTGAAAATCTGGGAGTTTTTGGCTTGGAAGTAGAGATTTTGGGACACAGCTGTTGTCTTCATCCATCCAAAGGGGCATTGTGGGCAGAGGAGCAGGCTTATTACACTGGGCACCAGAGGGCTAAACTAGGATCTGTGGGTGGAAGTGACAGTAGGCAGAGGAATCTACCAGATATGAGATCAAATTTCAGATCAAGCATTTTCTGGTGTGTCCATAGGCAAGTTATTAATGCCTCTGAGCCTCAGCATCTACATTTGTATAATTAGGTAAGTTAGAATAAAATCCAATCTTTTTATTATTTTCTAACTAGGATCAGGTATAGTAACGTGCAGTGCTGGGAAGCAGGTATTGGTGACTGCTTTGTAGAGAAGTTCCCCTTCTGAGGTTCAGAGAGGTGGTAAGTTGCACAACCTCTGGAAGCAAGCTCCTGGTCTCTGAAGTCAAAACTTCTTACCTGCCCCCCAGCCCCAGGCCCTCTTGTTCATTGGCTTCTTGGGCTACTGTGAGCAGGAGGTGAGACACAGAAGCAGATAGCTCTTTGTTCTTAGATAAAAATTACCCAGTTTGCCTCAAATACCAAGTCATTTTATACATTTCTGTCTCTCTCGTGGACTGTGCATTCCCAGAGGGCATTGTTCCTTTGTACCCTCTGTGCTCAGTTCCAATGGCTTAGCAATTCCTGACTTGTCTTAATGTGCCATATCCTTGGATGGTTACTAGCCCTGGCCTGTGCTCTTGTGCCTTTGCAGAACCTTCTTCCCTGCCTTTCCCATTTGGCCAAGTCTTACTGATCCTTCAACTCAGATGCTACCACTTCTGGAAAACCTTCCTGGAGACCCACACAGGTCTTTATTCTCTCTGTGCTCTTGTGGGGACATGGTGTACTTTTTGTAGAACTGTAACTGTAATAGTAACAAAAAGCAGCAAGAATCAGGGAGTCAGGTTGACTTGGGTTCAGATCTTACCACTGATGTACAATCATGAATGAGTCTCATTTTCCTCCACGAGCCTCACTTTCCTCATTGGGCAGTGAGGATGGTGATATTACCTACCTCCAAAGACTGGAGGAGTCAAGGAGTACTATTTGCAAATTACTTTGCTCAGTGCCTAGGCACATAGATGACAGTAAAAATTCAGAATGAATGAATGAATGAATGAATGAATGAATGAATGAAGTTTCTGGTTGGTTAGAAATCTTGATAAAGAAGACTGAGGACACATTTTCAAATCTTCAGTTTCCTCACTCCTGTCCATATTCCCAGAATAATAACTAACCACACAATGTGCCAGGTAGTTAGTGGCAGGCCCAGAGGTAGCACTAGGGCCTCTGAGGCTCTAGTTTAGGCATTTTTCATGTCTCCCCTCCCAATCAGGACTTTAGCTCATCAAGGGCTCAGTCCCATCTTCTTCACCTGTCTCCCTACTGTGGGTAGCCCATGAGGTGTTGACTGGAGGGTGATAGGGCTCAGTTGGGGAGATCTGAAGTTCTCAGTTCAACCCTGCTTGCCTGCGATCCCATGGCTGTCAGCTTTCTCATCCATCATGGGGCAATAATATTTCTTTCCAGGCCTACTGCGCTGGGCTATTACTGAAGAGGGAGAGGAAGAGGAAGAAGAGCAGGGTGCTTCATCAGTTCTTGTGCTTCTAGGAATTAAACTGATGGCTGTTGTTGCTGTTGTGGTTGTTGTCATTGTCTCTCAAAAGAGTCCCCACAGTCAGGGTCTTGGTGCCAGTCTTTTAGAGGAGATGGCTCTGCCCTTGAAAGCCACTCTCTCGGCCTGGCGTTTCCTGTGGGTAATTTGAAACTGGGGCTCAGAGAACTGAACTCCAGTTAATGGTTTTCAATAAAGAATTAAGTGCTGCTAGTCAGGCTGGCGCTGGGGCTGGTTTCCCGGAAGGGGGAGAGGGCTGAGGGAGGGGGCAGTTGCACGCATTTAGGGATGCGTTTGCATTTTCCGGTCAGTTAGGCAGCCTGATGAAAAAGGGATAAGATCAGGCCACAGCAGCCAGAGGGTGGAGTGGAGGGGGGAGTAAGAGAGACCCAGACTTGCACTATGCAGGCTTCAGGGAGGGAGTAATGGTCACTGCCATGGAGCTAGATGAGTTGTTACCACAGAAAGTACTTTTGTCAGACACCTGGCTACTGGCCCCTGCCCTCTGGGCAGCCCCTATAGCAAGGAATGCTGAAGCCTTTTCTGCTATGGCTGCCTCCCACATCATACATCACCTTATTACAACCATGGCTTTCACTGTGCTTTCTGCACAAAATAACTCCTTAAAGCTTCATCTACAACCCAAAGGGGTTGCTATTATTTTCATCACTCTTGCTTTGCAGATGAGGACACTGAAGTACAGAGAGGTTAATTAACTTGCCCAAGGTCACACAGCTTCGGAGTGGCAGATACGGGCTTCAGAGCTGTGTAGTCTGGTGCCAAAAGTTGTGCTATATAATCACTATGCTGTATAACCTGCTATTCTTTACGAGGGTCTCCAAATCATTTTATCTACAGCTCATGAGGTTAGTAGGGGAGGGTCATTAGTTCCACCTCATGGATAAGGAGGGACTGAGGGTGAGGGAGGTGCTGTGTTAGGGAAAGGGGGCTTGAAAGAGAGTTAAAGAAGGCATCCAGATATGGGGAATGAAGTAGAAAGATCCCATGAGAAAGTTATCTGCAGCAGGTATCAAAAGCCTTAAAAATGTTCAAACCCTCTGACTGGGTATTTCTGTTTCTGGGAATCTGCCCTAAGGAAATAATACTGCTACAAAAAGGCAATTCTAATAAAAGAAAAGATTGATTATAATATCAAATGATTGGAAGCAATTTAAGTACCCAACTATGGGAAATGGTTAAATAAAATCTGGTGTTTACACCTGATTTGACAGTCTGAAGCCATCAAAAATAGTGGTTCTGAAGGTGACATAGTAGTCTGGAAAAATACTTATGTTACAGTGTTAAATAAGGAAAAAAGTAAGACAAAATTTCACGAATAATGAAACCTCAAGTATGTACCAAGTATATCGGAGCTATGTGAAAGAACAGCTGCTATGTTAGGATGATAAAATTGTAAGCACTTTTTCTCTGTTTTTCCAACTTTCTATAATGCTATTTAATCTTATATTGTTTTTTTAAATGTTTATTTTTGAGGGAGAGAGCATGCACACGAGTGGGGGAGGGGGACAGAGGATCCAAAGCGGGCTCTGTGCCATAAGCAGAGGGCCCGATGCGGGGCTCAAACCCATGAACTGTGAGATGACCTGAGCCAAAGTTGGACTCTTAACAGACTGAGCCACCCAGATGCCCTAATGCTTTAATTATGGATAAGTTGGTGGACTTGGTCCAGGATATTATTTGATGGCCTAAGAAAGGTTAGGCCTTTCCATGCCTCAGTTTCCTAATCAGTAAAATGTCAATAAGACTCCCTTCTTTTCAGGACTACTATATTTAATGAGATAGTAGGTATAATGTACCTTGCACAGTGCCTATGCATCATAGGACTAAGTGATGTCAATTACTCCCCTGAGGTTTCTTCCATTTCTCACAGGTTATCTTCTGACTTATTGAGGTTTGCCACAGTGAGGGTGGGACAGCCACATCCAAACCTGTATTCCAGAGATGGAGTCTCCTTAGGTCAGGTGTAGACCTGTCAACCCTCCATTGCCTGATACAAGCCAAAAGAATGAAGGCTAGAGAGGGTCAACCGGACCCCAAGCCCCAAGGCAAACTCTGAAATTTACTCCCCGTGCTTCCACCACCACCACACCCCCCCACCCCCACCCCCAGCCTCCCTAAGCAACACATACTACCAAGCTAGTTTCCTGTATAGCATCTCCCCAGGACTTTTGGCATAGAGACTTGTGTGGCTCTGATGCTGCCTGCTGGGGGTCCACAGGTCACCAATTCCTTCATCCATTTGTTTGCTTATTACTCATTCATCTACTCACTCCTTGAATCATGTAGAGGGAGTCAGCTACAGTAGATCCTCACTGAGTGTTGACTTCATGTTTACTGGGGGTGGGGGTGGGGGTGTGCGTACTAGGGATTTTCACTTACCCTAGCTTATCGAATATTCACATGTGCGCTGCAGAAGAGGTTTGCTTAGCAGAGCTTGGCAATTAAAAGAGCAAAATACAAATGAATGTTTCCTCCTATAGACAGTCAGTCCGTCTGGCCCCTGGCCCTATCAATTCTGCCTCGGTACTGCCTTTTGGATCCAATCCTTCCACTCTAGCCCTCTGCTTCAGCCACTTGGTCTCTGCCAGAGTCACCTTTATAAAACTGAAACCTGACTAGGCGAGCATCCCAGCTTTTTGGCTTGGCAAGTCTAGTTTCCCATGGTCTGACCAGGCAGCTCATCACACAGCCACTGTCTGCTTCTCCCTGTTCCTCAATGTCCCTTCATGACTTTATGCTTTATGTACCATTCCTGGTTCCTACAATTCCTTTTCCTGCATGGCAAATGCCTACCTGTACTCTAAAGCCTAGCTCAAATCCCCTCACACCTTTGGCTCCCATATAAGATTTGCTGTTCCTCCCCTGTACCCATCTTCCATCCCACTACACTGTGATAAATTCCCAGTCTGTTCCCCTCTGGCTCCCTTTCCCCCAGGACTGTACATCTCTCTCAAGGGCAAGAACCATGTCTTTTTATTTCTGTGCCTCTGGAGCTTAGCTCAGAGCCTGGCACAGACAGGAGGCCCAGTGAGTGTTTGTTGACTGAATTATGGATGACAGTGTGATCTCAGGGCCTCCACTAGGGAGGAACAACAGGGCCTCTTGACCTCTTGGGAATGGGAAGTGTTCGCAGCTGAATTCTCCTGGCAGACGCTTTTCAGCATCACCAGCTGCTCACTCCCCAGAGGCCCTGTCTCTGCTCAGCTCCCTGATGGGTATAAGAACATTTGGCCATAAACCTACCTAGCTATGGGATTGCAGCCACCACTTCATAGGGAGCTGACTCTGACAAAGCCTTGACCTGTGCAGCTGGACATGCAGGGAGTCTCATGGTCTGACCCTGCTGCATCTCAGTCCCATGCCATGCCTCTCTGTACCCTCATGCTCTAGGCTACAGCCAGACTGAAAAGTTTTCTGAAGACATCCTGTGACTTCTCTTTTTAAAAATGATTTCTTCTGCCTGGAATATTCTCTACCTGCTCAGCCCTCCATCTTTGCCAGTGGATTCCTACTGACTCTTCTGGTTAGGTCAGGTGTCACCTCTCCTCTGGGCCAAGAGCTTGTCCTGTATACCTCCCAGGCTCTGTGTCACCCCCATTGTTGCACTGTTCATACAACATTGCCATTACCTGTTTATTTTCTCAATAGGCCTGTGGGGTCCCTGAGGACAGGGAGTTGGTCTAATTCACTTTGGAGTCCCTAGCACCTGGATCATGCTAGATGCTCACAAGTATGTGTTGGCTGGCTAGCTGGTATGATGGTTAGGGGGTATGTGGTGCTAGGACCCTTCCCTGTTGCTCAGTCTAACTGCAATGTGCATATTGTGTAAGGGTGAGGGTTACAGTCTATAAGAGGGCACACCCAACCCTCAGGCCTGCAGGGTAAGTAAAACACACTGTCAGTGAAAGGCGGCTGAGAGCATTCCCAGTACAGCCCTGGTTTGGAGAGAGACCTGGGCTTTAGGACCAGCCCTGCTTCACACTGACTCTGAGCTTTCTCCTATCTGTCCAAACGTGCTTCCTGATCTCTAAAATGGGAACCACAACCCTTGCTCAGCTACTTTACAGAGTGATTGTGAGGACTTGTGTGACAGTGTCTCTGAAATTACTGCTTAAACTGTTAAGTGCTGAGCCTGTATTTTCGCTGGGGGGGGGGGGGGGTCGGTGGAGGGAAGTGGTGCTCAGCACTGTGATGTGGCAATGCCCACTAGAGGGAGCAGCTGAGCAGCAGGACAGGTCCTCCTCAGAGCTCCCTGGCTGGTCCAGAAAGAGGGAACACGGAGTCTAAGACATCGCCATGAGGTCCCAGGTTCCCCTTTCCTCACGTTTCCCTTCAAATTCAAGTGACATCTGGGCTATCGTTGACGTGCTAGAAAAGTAAGAAAGAAAAAAGCCCAGCAACCTCCTACATTATTCCTGGAAGTGGCTATGAGATGGGTGAAAGTATAGGACACCGGGGTTCTTTCCCTTGAGCACTGTTTGCTCTGTTTAGCTCAGAAGCCTGGATTCCAGGGCTCTGAGGCCATTATCTGTCCATTATAGGGGAAATCTACTCGGCTATGGAATGCCACCTTAGTGGGACAGGGCTGAGGTCTGCATGGACCTCCCTTCATGGATGCCCGAAACCTGCAGGCTTGGCCTCACAGTTGATTAGCTTCCTCTCTGCTGGGGCGAGTGGGACCAGACAACGAGGCCAGCTGGAGGAGAGCTCTGTAACCCAATTTGCTGTGTAGAGAAGCCAGTCTGTCTGGCAAGAGCTAATTGGAAAGCTGCTTCCTCTAAGCCTGGACCCAGGAGGGCGCTGGGACTGGCTGGAGGAGGGGGGGCTCAGCTTGGCCCACATCACTTAGTGCTTTGTGGGAGCCGCTCCCAGCAGGAGGGCACTTAGCCCTGGTAATTGGCCAGGCAGGCTCATCATTAATTCATGTCAAATTGTATTTCTTCTTTTGAGGGAGAGAGAGAGAGAAGAGGTGGGGGTAGATAGGAATAAATGAGTTTCTGAAGGGAGGAGTCTGTTTTAGGGTTGGGTTGAAGCAGCTTTGATTTGGGAAGAAGGAGGGTGGTGATTCATTTGCTAACTTGCTGTTGACCTGAGCAAGTTACTTTCCCAGAGGAGGTCTCAGCTTCCTAATCTGTGGTAGGAGACAATAACTGTGATCTATTTCAGAGATGGCTTTGAGGATTGAATCCAGCTATGAGAGATGAGTGCTCTTCATATGGTCATTTCAACAGGCCCAGGGAGGCAGGGAGCCATTTACATTTCATGTAATTATTGATGCAGAGTGGGGTAGGTTTACACCTATCATCTTTTGGATGGACAGCATTTTTTCATGGCTCCATTTCATCTCTTTTGTTGGCTTATTAACTCTTTGGTATGTATTGTAGTGGCTGCTTTAGGGTTTATAGTATATATCTTCAACATTGCATTACCTTCAAGTGAGATTGTAGCACTTTAGATAGAGTCTGGGACTCTTAAAATAGTATATAGTTCCATTTCTTCTCTCCTGACATTTAGGCTGACTTTGTCATACATTTTACTTATAAATCCCACAATACATTGTTATTATTTTTGTTTAAACAATGATTTTTTAATTCTTATTGTAGTAAAATTTAGTTCTTATTGTAGTTAAATACACATAACCTAAAATTAGCCATCTTAACAATTATAAGTGTATAGTTCAGTGGCAATAAACACATTCATAATGCTGTGCAACCATCACCATCCTTCTCCATAACTCATTTCATCTTATAAAGCTAAAACTCTATACCCCCTAAAGTCAATTATTTTTTTAAAGGGATTTAAACAATAATTTAGAAATCTTGTACATTTACCCATGTAGTGGCCATTTCTCATATTTTTCATTCCATTTTGGAGATTTCTATTTCTATCTGGTTTCATTTTCTTTCCGACTAAAGTATTTCCTACAACATTTCTTATAGTGCTGTTTTGTTGGTGATGAATTCTTTCAGATTCTGTGTGTCTGAAAAAAATTTTCTTTTACTTTCTCCTTTGAAAGATATTTTCACTACGTATTCTTATAGGTTGACAGCTTGCTTTCTATACTTTAAAGATGATACTTCAGTGTCTTTTGGTTTGCATTGTTTCTGATGAGAAATCTGTTTTCACTTCATCTTTGTTCCTCTGTATATGATGTTTCCTTTGCCTATGATTGCTTTTAATATTTTCTTTTATTACTAGTTTTGAAAAATTTGATTATGGTGTGTCTTGATATAGTTTTCTTCATTTTTCTTGTGTTTGGGGTTCATTGGGCTTCGTAGATCTGTGAGTTTACAGTCTTCATCAAATTTGGAAAAAGTTTCAGGCATTATTTCTTCAAATAATTTTTCTGTCTTCTCCCCTCCTTTATGGGCTTTAATTGTACATATATTAGGTTGAACGAAGTTGTCCCACAGGTTATTGATGATCTTCTCATTTTAAAATTGCCTGTTATTTTTTTCTGTGTTTCACCTTAAATAGCTTCTATTTCTAGTTCTTCAAGTTCACTAACAGATTTTTCTGTAGGGTTTAATCTGCCTTCAATCCAATGTATTTTTTATCTCAGACCTCACAGTTTTCACCTTTAGAAGTTTAAAATTTGAGCCTTTTGTTTGTATCTTCCATGACTTTATTTAAACTTTTTAAACATAAGGAATATAATTGTGTGTCTGTTTTATGTCTTTGTTTCCTAATTCTAATATCTGTGTCAGTTCTGATTGATATTTCTCCTCAGTGTGGGTCATATTCTCTTGCTTCTTTGCATGCCTGGTGATCTTTGGGTTCTAGACACTGAATTTTACCTTGTTGGGGGCTGGATATTTTTTGCGTTTTGTAAAATATTCTTGAACTTTGTTCTGGGATGCAGTTAAGATACTTGTAAACAGTTGATCCTTTTGGGTTTTGATTTGAAGGTTTTTAAGGCAGGACCAGAGCATCTTCTAGTCTAGAGCTAATTAATACCCATTATTGAGGTAAGACCCTTCTGAATGTTCTACCCATGCTCTGTGAATTATAATCGTTTTTTTCTTCAAGTTTCTTGGGGAGAACAGGTATTATTTCTGATGCTGTGTGAATGGTGGGAACTAATGGATATTTCCTGTGCCTCGTGTAGTTTCCTCACACATATGCACTCAATACTTGAGGTGAAACCTCTATAGATCTCTGTATTTCTCTCTGTGCAGTGCTCTCTCTCTCGAGTGCTCTGTCTTATGAACTCTCACTGTCTTGCTATCCTTGGACTGTCAGCTCTGACTTCCCAAATCAGGGAGTCCATCAGATTCTCCTTGGGTTCTCCCTCCCTGTTCTGAAGCCTAGAATCTCTCTCAGTGCAGTAAGCTGGGGAAGTTGTAAGGTCTGCCTTGCTTGTGTCTTATTCTCAGGGGGTCTTTGTCTTTTGTTGCTTGTCATTAACTGTCTTGAAAACCATTGTTTCATATCTTTGTCTGGATGTTGTTGTTGTTGTTGTTGTTGTTGTTGTTGTTGTTGTTTCAGGTAATAAGATAAACCCTATCCCTATTACTCCACCTTGCCTACAAGTGGAAGTTCCCAGGGAGGCAGTAAATAGGGACATTTTTAAGAAAATGTGTGTCTAGCTCCAGGCCTTGGGGTATGGAATTTTCAGGGTTGGTAGACAGAGTGGAGGACAGTGATGAAGAGGTCAGGATTCCTGGAATCTATCCCTGGCTCTTTTAACTCTCATAATCTTTAAAACAAAATCCAAAATTACTATCATAATGTTCCAGATCCTTCCTAATGTAGGCACCTCCAGAAGGGCTCCTTAAAGAAGAGAAAGGAGCCCAGGAAAGAAGAAGGTTAATAAGGGAACATTTAAAATTGTGTAGAATTCCATTTAATTTGGGGGAAGAGGGACTGATTTATTAAGGATTTCACCAAATGGGATCGAGTTTTGGTACAAGTATTTTGTGTATATTATTTGATTTAATGGCTTAATTGATTTGGACCCACTCACTAAACTCTGATCCCATACACAAACCTGAACCCTGTTATCAGACTGAGATGTCTCTGTGCAGATACTGAGCTCTAACTGTGATTTCAGGTTAAACTCTGAGGCCAGGATGCACTGAGTCACATAAATAAGAGTAGAGCTCATTCAATACATCCTATTTCCACCATAGTAAACTCCTTTAAAGATTTTGTGACTAACAACTTTCTCTTGGTCTCAGTTCTCCTTTTTAAAAGCTGAGAGTCTTGGGGCATCTGGGTGGCTCATGACCAACTTCTGCTCAGGTCGTGGTCTTGTGGTTCATGGTGTGGGCCCTGCATTGGACTCTGTGCTGATAGCTTGGAGCCTGGAACCTGCCTCCGATTCTGTGTCTCCCTCTCTCTTTGCCCTACCTCTACCCCCCTGCTTGCACTCTGTCTCTCTCTTTCTCAAAAATAAATACACATTTAAAAAATAAATAGAAGTTGAGCATCTCAATGGCCTCAACTGAAGACTATATATTCTTCTGAGATTTACTTGTGTAGGTGAACAATGGCTCCTCATTCTACCAATCCCTTGTAAAAAGCTCTGATCTCTATCCAGGTTGGCTCTGACATTTCAGTTCTCTCAGTGCCCACTGTGAGTTTGGACTTGGAAGGGGACAAGAAACACCAAGGAGAAGACATTTTGCCCAAGCCCTTATATATGAAATGCAATCATAATGCTTTTTAAATATTTTTTGTTGTTTGTCTATACCTTAGTAATTATTTAATCATTCAGCAGTTATTGATTGCCCAACTACTATGTGCCAGGCACTTTTCTAGTTACTAAGAATAAATCAGCGGACAGACAATAATCCTTGCCCTTGTGGGCCTTGTGGTGGAAGACAGACAATAAGTATAATGTGTAAGTAAGCCATAGAATATGTTAGTATGTAATAAGAGGTATTGCCTCTGAAAGTCATCACCACAGTGCCTGATACATAGAAGGTATCCAAGAACTCTTTCTAAAAAGCTAATGTGGCATCTTCACCTTGGAAAGCCAATGGGAGCCAAGTATTGAAGAATGATGAGAAACTCACTAGGTATGTGAGAGAGGAGTATCTGGCATAGGGAAAAACAAAATTCGAAGTTGGAGATGGGGGACACACTTGGGGAAATAGTGCCTATGGGGAGAATGTGTCAGGCTTTTAGGGCTGGCAGATGTTAAGTCATGTCAGTACCATGGAGAGCTACAAGGGAGGCCAACTTCTGGAAAGACCTCTTGAAGCATAAGAGAGCCCTGGCATATGACCAGCTGATTTTGCCTGGCCAATTCAACCCCCAAACAGAGTAACTGTTAAATTCAGGCCAGGCTGCTGTCTGAATCTGAGTGTCAGTCTCAGAATTGGAAGCTAGTGCACCCCTGCCTTACATCTCTTGCTATCGTAGTTGTTGGCAGAATCTGGTGGCAATATCTCTAGAACTGTTATCCAAAGATCTGGGTTTGAATCATAGTTATACCAGAAGCCATCTGCACAGGTTTGGACAGGTTAGTTTTTCATATGTAAAGTGAAGATAATGAACTTATAGCGATGCTGTGAGAACTAAATAGGATGGAGTTAGCAAAGCATCTTGTGCAGTGCCTGCAACATAAAAAGCTAGATTGCAACACTTTGTTGAAGGGTAAGTGAAATCTCTAGCAATGTTAGGGCTTCTCTGGAGGTGAGGCATAGTATCTCACAGGCAGATAAAGGGAATATGTCATTTTAGACAGAAAAAACAGCAAGAGCAAAGGTAGAGAGGCATGAGAGTGGATGGCTGGCCCAGGAAATGGAGAGTAGTTTAATAAGATTGAAGCTATACAGCTGCCACTTTTATTCTGAGGTCTCCTAAACCACTATTTTCAGCACAGAGCACTCTGTTGAACCTCCAGACTTTATTTCCAGCTAGCCTATTGTGCATCTCAGTTGAAAGATCTACATGCACCTCTGACCCACCTTTCCAAAACAGAATTTACCACTTTCCTCCAATGTGCTCTTTTCAGATGACATGTTAGAAGGAAGAAGTGTGTCTTATGAATGGTCTTAAACTGGGTAGAAGTTTTTGGAAAGGATGTGGTGACCTTATTCTCCTTTCCAAGTGAGAGCAGAAAATGAGAATGGCTTAACCTAAAGCATGAGATAATTGGATTAGAGAAGGAAGAACTTCACTATCATAGAAACTCAAGAGAGTTTCCTGTAAGAAACTCAGGAGAGGTGATCAAGAAAAGCCATGCAATTCTCTTTGCTGAAAGAGATATTATCATCTAGCTGGAATATTCTCCTTCTTCATCACTACTTAGTCACTATTATAATAATTGAATTATTAATATCCTTTTAACAGCAGTTTACATTTGTATAGAGCTTTACAGCTTGTAAAAGGTCTAATTTGATCTTAATCGCCACCCTGTGAGGTTATCAAGACAAGGATTATTAACTCATTCCCCCTCGCCCTCATTTTATACATGGAGAAACCGAAACTGCAAACCACAAAACTGACACAATTGGCAAGAAATCAAGTAGTGCAGTCAGGAGAAAAGCTATGTCTGCTAGTTTCCACTGAGGACGCCCCCCCCCCCCCCACTCCCATTTTATTTTCCAACACAGCACTCTGGATGTCAACTGAAAACAGCAAGAACAACAGTTGAATATATGACTAAAGATCCACTGAGTCCCTCTTCCTGGTGCTGATTTCAAGGAGTGGGAGAATGAAGGGGACCCTTGCTCAAGGAATTCAGGAGTTTCAGTTCAAAGTCCTAGAGCCAAGTTATTAGGCAGGAGGGGGTCTGATGCCACATTAGCTTTAACCAAGAGAATTGACAGTAATCTATTTCTCACATGGTCTAGGACTTGACTGTTTACAAAGCATTTTTACGCTCCCAATCTCATTTGACATGCTGCCCCCACCCTGTGAGGGATGTGTCATTGTTATCTCCCATTTTCCAGACATGAATGAGGAACCTCAGAGGGGTGAATGGATGGGCCTGAGACCCTTGGTCAGCAACTGAGATGGGATCTGAATTGCCATCTCTGGCCTCTTGGTTCAAACTCTCTCTCCCTCTTTCTGCCGCATCCCAGCTGCCTCTGGCCAGACCCGAAAAACAAATCCTGTAATTGAGTTGGAATGTGGGTGCTGGGGCCCAGGAGACAATGTTTCCTGCTTTTCAATCTGTTCTTAATTTATTAAAGTGATGAAATAAGGAAGAGGCCCAGAAGGGGTGGATGTTTTCCATCAGTGAGTCACGGGAACCTGCAGAGGCAGAAGGTCAGGAGGAAGGCGTTGTTGCTCGGGCAGCTCCCCTCCCCCTGGCAAAGCCCACTCAGTACTGGGGTGGGGGTCTACTCAGAGGTGGCCCTGGGAGTGAAATAAACTGAAAAAGAGCAGGATCCACAGAGGACTCTTTCCATTCCCATAATGTGACCACCTGAGTACCTTCCCTTTCAACTGACACACACTGAGAGTCCTAGGAGAGACATCCAGGGGAAGACAGGAGAAGGCCTGGCCCAGCCTGAGGGGGACCAGAAAAGGCTTCCTAGAGGAGGTGACATGGAAGCTGAGAATTGACAGGTGAGAGATGTTATCTGGGAAAAGAGGAGGTGAGGAGGAGAAGGCATTTTCTGGGCAGAGAAAGCAGTGGGTGAAAGGCCTGGAGGGGAGGGAGAGAATGGGTGGAGCCAGCAGATTTGAGAAATGATGAGGGGAAGAGCAGGGGCTGGCAGTGCTCATATCCCACAGGGTCTTTGGGTCAGGCAGAACAGTCAGATTTCCTTTTGCAGAAGTCTGGTTGTTAGCTCACTTTCTCTGGCTATGCATAGAGAATAGACTACAAGGATTGCTGGGAGCAGCAGCCTGAGGCAGGGAGAGTTGGTGGGGCCTGAGGCAGGGCAGTGGGATGGGGATAGAGGTGGCAGAGAGGGTAGAGGGAAGGAACATAATCCTTCCTATTAGACAAAAGGGCTCCTTTATGGATGATTATTGGATGGTGGGTGGGGGGAGGGAGAGGAAAAAGCTGGCTTGGCCCAGGGCTTGGTGGCTTGGCCCTGGTGGCCACTGTTGACACTTGTCTGTGCACAGTGGATTTGAGGGCCTTATTCTCTAATCACCATTCCTACTCAGGCTGCTTGCCATCCCATCCACTAGGCAAAAACTTTTCTGTGTCAGCCTTGGGGCTGGGCACTGGGTATGTAGTGACCACTCAGAAGCAGTCCTTTCCCTCCAAGTGAGAAGACAGGCATATAAATAGTGATGACCATATGGTGTAATGCAGCTGGATTAGAGGGGTTGCAGGACTCCAGAGAGGGCACCAGAAGGAAGTTGGCAATCAGGGGAGGCTTTCTGGAAAAGGAGACTGCAGAACCAGTTCTTGAAGCCTAGGTAGGAGTTAGCTGGCTGATTGAAGGAGAACAGATTATTATGAGGATGGAAAGGGGGTTGTGAAAGAGCATGATATGTGCAGGGAGGTCTGTGGGTGGAACTAGGGGAGAAGGAGACAGGCAGGGCTGGGCTTTTGTGGCCTGGCTCTTTATGCACTCTGCTCTTTCAACTGAAGACACTTTTCTTTTTGGTCCACTTTACACCACCCTTTGAGGTCCATTTTAAATTCAAACTCTTGAAGTCTTCCTTGATCCTATGGTTGGTCTCAAGTAATTTATTGAGCATGACTGATTTCTCTTTACATATTTATTTCATTTATTCATTACAACATCCCTGTGGAGTTAATAGTTCAGTTCAGTTCAACAGCTATCTAGTCCTTACTATGTGCCATACTCTAAAAATACAGAGAGAAATCAGACATTGTTCCTGCCTTCAGATAGCTCACATTCTAGTGGGAAGACACACCTATTAACAGATACTTAAAAAAATGATATTGGGGACTATTGTCTTTGCTTTGCAGATGAGGAACTAGATTTATATTTATTTATTAACTGACTTTACCCAGGTTCCTAAAAGGAACCCTGTTCTGGGTAGCATTGAAGTCAGTGTTTTGTCTCCTGCTCCAGTCAGCTCCCATGACACTTACCACTTATCTGTCTTGAGGATATATAAAAAAAAGAAATGCTGGTAGATTTGACTTACTCCCATACCTTGTTTTTAGTTTATTGAAAGTAGAATCCAGTGTTGTGAAGGGGTCTTACAGAGAGAAATCTTGTGAAAAGATGGGAACTAGCATTTAGGAAGTACCTCCTGAGTGTCAGCCTAGTGTTCTGGTGCCAGACCCACTTTCTACCCATGTGCCCCTTTCTCTGGGCTCCTAAAACCCTCCCATCCACATCTACATTGGCTCTTCTTATCATGGTGAATGACTCTTGGTCACTACGCATTCATTTTTCTATCTCTGTCTTCCTTACTCAATCAGTTTAGAAAATTAGGTATAGCATGTGGGCTATTATCAGAGTTTGGTAATCCTGAATTGGATTGATTTGAATTTTCCTTATTGATTTCCACATGCTTTCATAGAATTTGCATGTGTCTCAGTGAGTATTTGTGCATGTTGAGCCTGGGTTTTTGTAATGGCTAACCCATAGCTTCCATTATGTGTGTGTAGCTCCCAAGTGGGGCCTTGCATTGACTCTGTGTGTTTCCTACAAGGGTGTCCACAGCCCCTTCTAAACCCTATGTATGCCTTCTCACCTCATCAGCATCGTATTCTGACCCAAATGTCCCTTTCTTCTAGAAATACATTTCAGGGTAACTCGTGTCTCCTAGTCTTGTTTGAAATAGTTCAGCACTCTGGGGTTTGGAGACTGGCCTCTTGGTGCATATCAAGAGCCTGTATTTGCCAGCTGAGCTCCCCAGCTATGTGACTGCTGAAAATGTGAGAGGGCCTGTTGGTTCTGAAGGGAAATGGGCAGTAAATGATAAACTACACTCAGCCCCCTGTACTGCCTGCAGCTCTGAAAATGCTCCAACTGGTTTGTAGCTTCTCTAAGAGGCTGAACATTTGGGGGGAGGGGTAAAAAGGTAGGAATTTGGAAATTGTCTTCAGACAGTTTGTGTTTCTGGGTATATGAGAGAGACATCCCCCCTCCCCAGCTGATTATGGTGTTTTAATGACTCAAAATCATGAATATTAAACCGAGGGAAAGTTGACAGTATTTAAATGAGCATCATTAAGAGACACATAAATTAACAGGGTTTTTAGTTCTTGTGGAACTGCCGTTTCAATGTTAATTAAACAACCGGAGTGCTCGGGCGCTTTTGCAGCAAACTGTCCCCAAAGTGTGCTGCAGAATATCATTATGGGTGGCTGCCTCACTGTTTAATTATTTCCAAGTTGATTTTTTTTTGTTGTTCATTGCTGCAGTAGTTTTATGCTTGTCTTGCATTTGGAAAAGGTGATGGAGCTGAACCTCCCAGGAAGCTGCGGTGTGATCTGCTGGCCCATAGCGAAGACCTGAGCTGAGCAGTGCTTGTCCCTTAATGCTGGCCTCTGTGAGGGAAGCCCCAACTGGGCCTTTGGGTTTCCTAATGGACTGGTCCATGGCTGAGTCTAGGAGGCACCTGGATACTTAGGTATAGATAATCTCACTCTTAGAAAGTTGAGGGCCTGAGTTTGGAGGGAGCCCTGAGTTGGGGAAGCAAAGGCAGGAGTGATGGTGAGGGAGGGGGTAACAGTGGCCTCCATGGATATGTTTGAGGCAGTGTAGAGTGAAGGACCAGCAGCCCTGAGATCTGCTTTGGACTCCAGGGGTCTGAACTAAATGACCTTGAGGCAATCCTTTCCCTTCTCTGGCATCAGTTTCTTCAACTGTGAAATGAAAAGGTTTCTCAAAGAGGGTGATATCGCCCACAAGAGGGTGAAAAGTGGTTCTTGGGGGTTGGAAAAAAGCTTACTTTTTAAAAAACGTATAAAACACAGAAATAAACAGTATAAAATCAAATACATAATATAACTGGTATTAAAATTTATGGGGGTGGTAATTAAGAGAAAAAAATGTTTAGAAAGATTTTGTAGGTGGGAAATAATGGAAAAAACATCAACAAATCCTTCATCTGTAAAGAAAAGAAAGTCCATTGTAAGGTGGCCAGATGGACACATACCCTAGGATACAGAAATGGTCATCTAGAAGAGGGCCTAGCACAGAGGAGACAATATTTATTGAACAGATAGATGGATGAAGTGGGCCTCCTTATAGCATTCCATGAAATGCTATGAAGTTTCATGAACATATTTATTTATTCATTCTATATCTCTCAGGGTAGAGTTTTTTTAACAGTGTAAGACAGTTTTCTTAATACATTATTAAATGGAAAAGTAACGGGGTGCCTGGGTGGCTCAGTTGGTTAAGCGTCTGACTTTGGCTCAGGTCATGATCTCGCAGTTTGTGAGTTCGAGCCCCGTGTCAGACTCTGTGCAGACAGCTTGGAGCCTGGAGCCTGCTTCTGATTCTGTGTCTTCCTCTCTCTCTGCCCCTCCCCCACTCACACTCTGTCTCTCTCTCTCTCTCAAAAATAAACATTAAAAAAATTAAATAGAAAAGTAACTATATGGTTGACTAATCTTCAAAAAACAGGAAAGAATATGCAACAGAAAAAAGACAGTCTCTTCAACAAATGGTGTTGGGGAAACTGGACAGCAACATTCAGAAGAATCAGACTGGACCACTTTCTTATACCATACACAAAAATAAATTCAAAATGGATGAAAGACCTAAATGTGAGACACAAAACCATCAAAATCCTACAGGAGAAAACAGGCAGCAACCTCTTTGACATCAGCTGTAGCAGCTTCTTACTAGACACATTTCCGGAGACAAGGGAAACAAAAGCAAACATGAACTATTGGGGCTTCATCAAGATAAAAAGCTTCTGCACAGCAAAGGAAACAATCAACAAAACTAAAAGGCAACCAACAGAATGGGAGAAAATATTTGCAAATGACATATCTAATAGGGTATGTATCCAAAATCTATGGGTTAGATTTTGGGTTAGTATCCAAAATCTATGAAGAACTTATTGAACTCCAAAAAACAAATAATCCAGTGAAGAAATGGGCAGAAGACCTGAGTAGATATTTTGCTAAAGAAGACATCCAGATGGCTAATAGACACATGAAAAATTCCTCAACATCACTCATCATCTGGGAAATACAAATGAAAACCACGATGAGCTACCACCTCACACCTGTCAGAATGGCTAAAATTAACAACACAGGAAACAACAGATGTTGACAAGGATGAGGAGAAAGGGGAACCCTCTTGCACTATTGGTGGGAATGCAAACTGATGCAGTCACTCTGGAAAACTGTATGGAGTTTCCTCAAAAAGTTAAAAATAGGACTATCCTATGATCCAACAATTGCACTACTAGGTGTTTACCCAAAGGATACAAAAATACTGATTCAATGGGGCACCTGCACCCTGATGTTTATAGCAGCACTATCAACAATAGCCGAATTATGGAAAGAGCCCACATGTCCCTCGACTGATAAATCGATAAAGAAGATGTGTTTTCTGTATACAAAGGAATATTATTCAGCCATAAAAACGATGAAATCTTGCCATTTGCAATGACACGAATGGAGCTAGAATGTATTATGCTAAGTGAAACAAGTCAGGGAAAGACAAATACCATATGATTTCATTCATATGTGGAATTTAAGAAACAAAACAGATGAACATAGGGGAAGGGGGAAAAAAGGAGAGAGGGGGGCAAATCATAAGAAATTATTAACTATAGAGAATAAACTGAGCATTGTTGGAGAGGGGGTGGGTGGGGGATGGGCTAAATGGGTTATGAGTATTAAGGAGGGCACTTGTGATAAGCACTGGGTGATATATGTAAGTGATGGATTACTAAATTCTACTCCTGAAACCAATATTATGCTATATCTTAACTAAAAATTTTTTAAATGAAAACTTGAAACATTGTTAAATGAAAAACAAAAGGAAAAGAGATACGAAACTATCATCTGTAGTTAGTGTAGGTATGTAGGTGTGTATATATACACTTGAATGAAATCCAGTAAAATGCTTCCGAGGGATCCAGTTATCAGAGTGTGCATTAAAACACCTCTGAGAGGGGCCCAACAGGCGATCTGGTAATAGGGAGCTCAGTGGACATCAACTCTAGGCTGACTTAAGTAGGGCCTCTAATCTCCCTCTAATGGTTTCCACCTGGGGAGGTAACACAATGCTAAGGGAGGATAGCACCAGCCTCTTCCAGGATGGGCCAAGGCCTGGGTCTGGAGATGAACAGGGGTTTCTCCCCATTTTGGTCTTAGCCTTTTGGCTGGGCCCAGGTTTGCTCATTGGAGACCCAAGTTAAGAGGGCCTCCAGGCAGGGGTAAAACTTCCTTCTTTCAAAAACCCATTTGGACAGGTGAATGTTAATTTGTGGATCATGGAAGGCTTTAAAAGTCAAGACTCCAAGAACAAAAATCATAAAGAAAACGATTAATAAAGCTATAAAACTTTTAGACATAATATTATGTAACTATTATAATTACTTGCTTAAGGTATTTTCCATAATGGACTGTGAACTCCATGGGATCAAGTGCTGTGTATACCTTTTCCACTGTTTTTTTTGACTAGTCTCTGGTGCATAGCAGGTACTCAAATAATGCAGGTATCCCCCAACTTTTCAAGAGTTTGCATTAGGCCACTTTGCTTTTATGAAAGACTTACATTAGTACCTGTTTTGGGTAACCAAAAAATATCTGGAGAGGATTTTTGCTTTCATAAATAAAAGCGAAAATAGTTTTCAGCACTTGTTTTGCAGTGAGCCATTATAGAGGCAGTATGCATGGAGCAGTCAGAGTGGCAATGCAGTCAGTTCCTTCCTGGGGACTATACTCAGCAACTCGCTGCCATAGCTTTGAACTTTGTGAGCATCTGTGCTGTATCTCAATTTATTTTCTGCATCCTTGAGCAAGATATATTAAGGTGTCAGGCCAAAGAGAGGTTATTTTTTGGGGGGTCTGAGAATGATAAAATTTTTCCATATAAATTAATGGTAATTGCTGCTTCACCTTGTATCATTTTGGCTTATAAAAGTTTTCATAGGACAGGTCTACTTTCGGATGTGGGGGAGATCTATAATAATAATACATAATAATAAATAACGGAGTTCACCATGTGTTTAGTATATATTATGGTTACAGGGAATAATTTAATTAACAAAAAAACCCAAAAACCTTAGAATGCTCATTCTTTTCTTCTTGCATATTCCAGGATTATAGAAAAAAAGTAAGTTCATAAACCTTAGGGAAGATTGCAAAAATAGCCACAATACTTTGTAAATTCTCCCATCCAGACGTGGAGAGCATTTCAGGCTGGCTTGCATCTTGCTTTGGTCAGTAGAATAAGTAATATTGGGTAAGTTATAAGTCTAGGCTTCAGGAGGCCTTGGCAGCTTCCTCTCTTGGTATTCTTAAAACACTGAGACTACCACCAATGTGACCAAACCCAGGCAAGCCTGCTAGATGATGAAAAACATGTGGTTCAATTGACCCCATTAACCCTCAGCTGACAGCCATCTAACCCCCAGAAACAGACCTTCCTAGCTCTTCCACAGCTATACACAGAAAAATGAATGAGCCCAGTCAAGACCAGCAGGAGAATCGCCCACCTGAGGATAGCCTAAATTGCCAACCTACAGGATCATGAACTAAATAAATGGTTGTGTTAAGACACTAGGTTTTGGATGGTTTGTTATGTAGCAATAGATAACCGGTAAAGACCTCTTCAGGGGGATATTGAAGACTAATTAGAAGGTGTTTCATCCTATACCCTGCCAATAGAAACACAATTAAAATAACCAAACAAATCTCATCAGGAGATAGATAGTATGTAATGACTCTCATGATGTAGGAGCAACATTTTTTTTAATTTTTTTTTTACATTTATTTATTTTTGAGAGACAGAGACAGAGCACAAGTTGGGGAGGGGCAGAGATAGAAGGAGACACGGAATCTGAAGCAGGCTCCAGGTTCCGAGCTGTCAGCACAGAGCCCGATGTGGGGCTCAAACTCACAAACCGTGAGATCATGACCTGAGCTGAAGTCGGACGCTTAACTGACTGAGCCATACAGGCGCCCCAGGAGCAACATTTTCAAGAAGAACCATACTAAGCAGATATTTCTGTAATGGATACCTGTCTAAGGGAGAGATTGCTGGAGCTTGGTAGTGGTGGTGGTGGAGTGGTTGGGAGTTGGTGGTAATGATTATAAAAATCCAGAAGTTTCTCAATTTCTTAAGTTATGGGTTCCCACAATTATTCTTCCTGGGACCCAGATAGGCTTTGCTCACTTATTCCTCTCATCTTAATGCCACCACAACTCTCTTGTCAGGGAAGTATTCAAATTCTCCCTATATTACTTGACCTTTAAGGATGTCCCCTTTCCCTTTCATGTCTCAACACCATACCACATACACTATGCCATCCAGACTAGCCCTGATGGTCTAAACACACTTCTCTTTCATGCTTATGTCTTCATATATGTTCCCTCTACCATGACCTCTTCTTCATCTGGCAAAACCCCACTTATCCTTCAGGGCAAAATTATACAAATTTACCTTTTGGGGGAAAACTTCCTCATTAGATGACAATTGGTCAAGCTGTCTCTGAGCCCCCAGATCTTAATTATAGCACCTTGTCTCATTATGAGCTAAACTTTTCTTTCTTTGTCTCCTCATCTCTTCCCCTAAACTTGTCTCCTCCTTACCTGCCAAGTAGAGTCTCCATCTAATTCCTATTTGTGTAGGTTGATTTCTAGTGTAGCAACTAAAAAATATTCTTTGAATGAATGAACACTAATATTTGAACAGGGTTTTCCAGCTTGCAGAGAAACCATTGTCCCAGATACTCTCATTAGCCCCATTTTCTTTTTCTTTTAAAGTTTATTTATTTATTGTGTGTGAGAGAGTGTGAGTGCATGTGCATGTGTATGTACATGAATGGGGGAGGGGCAGAGAGAGAATCCCAAGCAGGCTCAGCTCTGCCAGCACAGAGGCTGATGCAGGGTTGGTCCCAGGAACCATGAGATCATGACCTGAGACGAAATCAAGAGTCAGGTGCTTAACCAACTGAGCCACCTAGGCGCCAGAGCCCCATTTTCTAAATGAAGAAACTGAGGCTTAGTGTGGTTAAATGACTTGTTGGAGATTTCTCAGTGAGTAAGCAGAGGAGAGGCTGTTGAATTCTAAAGCCCAGGCTGTGTAATGCCTGTATTATCATTTAATCATTTATTTATTCCACAAATATTTAATTTGTGATCACTCTCTGCCAAATCTCCTGCACATCTTCCCACCTTCTACTTATGCTGCAATTCCTATCAAGCTCACTTTTCTCCACTTTCCCACCTATATCCTTCACATTCATCCCCCTGGGAAGTCTTCATTGAACACAGGCTGAGTTATGTATTTATTTCTGTTCCACAAACTCCTTAATTTTCTTGTCATATTACTGTCTTCCCTTTGGGCTACAAGGAGAGTAAGGGCTTCCCAGAACCCCATTATGATCCCCATACCCAGAAAGTTCTTGGGTGGGGTAGAGTAACGAGGCCATGTGAGTAATAAGCCTTAGGGATGGTCAGCAGAGGACAGATCATGAAGGAGCTTCTTAGTCATTTGGAGACTTGGACTTTATCCTGCAAGCAGTCAAGAGCCAGGGATGGGTTAAGCAAATGAAATGTTATCACTTAAGGAATAAAGAAAGTGGAGCTCTTATAGGAAAATGAGAAGAGATAGCCAGAGAGGCTGGGAAACCAATACACAGGCCTGGGGAAACCAACACAAATGGAAACCTTCTAGTATATAATGGTATTCTACCCCAGTCTCCTTCGATCCTCACCCCTCACTTCATGTGCTTTTAATAGCACCTGTAGCTTTTCTTCAGTGGGACTGCCCTCAGGCTATTAGACTAGAACTAGCCTACTATCACAGACAGCTAGATGTGTCTGGGAGTTGACCAATGACTGTTGGGTTATTGGCAGGGAGAGAATGAAAGCCCAGCCCCACTCTTGAGTTGGGACGACTTACACTTAGGAGTTCCCCTGCAGGATCAGGCTAAAATCTACTCTCTGCAGGACTTTTACCTTGTTTATCTCCTTTCCTTATCCTCCTGCTTTTCCTACTCCATTACTGGTTTCTTCAGGAAGCATTTCCTTAATCACTTGTACATAAATGCCCATCACAGAATCTGCTCTGAAGAAGCCAATCTAAGACACATACAAGGGTACAGACATTAATATAAAATGGGCATACAAATTGTGCTCATACCCCAAAGCAATAGCTCAGAAACACATATTATCCCCTCCCCACATACCTGGGTGATGAACAGATACAAGAAACCACGGATCCTACCTTTTAGGACCCTAGTGAGGATCAACCAATCCCATGAAGCTGAAATGAACTTCTGTTTCCTTTATTCATGAGAGATTTATTGTAATATTTATCATTTCCAGAATACTTTTAGAGCTGTTATTTTACTGGGCATCCAAAATGTCTTGCAATATAGGCAAAACATACTTCAGCCTCATTTAACAGACAAGGAAGCTCAGAGTGACTGGGTGATTTGCCTGAGGCCACCGAGCTCATCTGGTTTCCTAGATTTCATTGCCTGTCTTCACCATTCTGTTCCTCTGGGGCTACTGGATCTAGACCTAGGGAAGAGTTTCACACCTTTGTGCTACAAGATGGAGATGCATAGTACAAGGGAGTAAATGGATTCCTACACAGTAATCCAGTGCATCAAACCAAACCAGAGAAGCAAAGGTGTCTGGGAGTTAGTGTCAGGGTCAGATAGAGCACCTGAATGGTGAACAGGAAATAATGGAAAGTACTGAAGTTGAAGAAAACTATGTGTTCTTCAGGACCTTGATGGCCAAAGGAAGAGTAAAAGTATCCCTCAAAACAAACATTGCATACAGCACAGAATGCTGGGGGAAATTGGGGAATGGCAAAGCAAATGAGGCCACATGTTGAAAACAATATTAAAAAAATACGTTGAAATGAAGCTGCTCAGGTTCTCCTGGACACAGTTCAAGCATCACCTTCTCTAGAAGGTGTTCCCTGGGCCCCAGATGGGACAATCTGGTCCTTTCTTGTGTTCTTATTGTTTCATGTTACCCTCTGTTACAACTTTTAATAGTTGGTAGAGGAATTTCAGTTTACTTGTCTCCCAAACTAGACTATGAAATCCATGAGCAGAAACTGGGCCTAATCACTTATGAATCCCATTGCCATGTTACACACTGAGCCATGATCCTGACCACAATTTAGCCTGGCCCTGGCCAGAGACTAGTCATGGAACTCAGGTCCCAATTGAGCCCTAATCTTGGCCACAGACTGAGCCCTAATCCTAGTTATAGTCTGAACCTTGATCTTGGTCACAACCTGAGCCCTGATGTTGGTCCCAGCCTGAGCTTGGATCTTGGCCGTATATTGAACCATAAACCTGGCTCCAGACTGAGTCCTGATCTTGGTCCTCAACTAGACCCTGGCTCCATCTAATATACCTGTCATTTCACAAGGGGCTCAGCCCAGCCAACCCTCTTGCTGTTTAAATGACTCCTTGCAGGCTACCTGGGTGGCTTAGTTGGTTAAACATCTCACTTTGGATTTCAGCTCAGGTTATGATCTTGTGGTTTGTGAGTTTAAGCCCCACATCAGACTCCATGCTCTCAGTGTGGAGCCTGCTTGGGATTTTCTCTCTCTCTCTCTCTCTCTCTCTCTCTCTGTCTCTCTGTCTCTCTCTCTCTCTCTCAAATAAATAGAAACTTAAAAAACCTCCTTGCATACATGTTTGTCCATCCTATTTCACCTATATCTCAGCCTTGTAACTCTATTAGATCTTGAGCACCCCTAGGGCATGTCTATCCCACAGGCTGGCACAGGGGAGGCCTCTAAAGGCTGCTAATGAGAATGGGTTCACTGAGTGACCATGCCTTGATAAAGATGCACTGTGACTGCACCATGGGAGGAACAGGAACCAATATAGTCAGATCATAAAGGAACTCTACTTCTTGTACCCTGGCCATCTCTGTGATCAAAGGACATTTGAGAAAAGATATCTTTTTTTATATGCAGCACAGTCCCAGGTAACAGAATCTGCTTTTCCTTAATCAAGAGTCTGCCAGAAGTGGGAGAACAGTCAGGAACTTGAGGGCAAAGGAAGTGAGAAGGAGAACTTTTGCCTTCCCAGGCAGAAAATTAATTATAAATCAGATCGTGTTACCAGAATTGTTTATATCTGTGTTTTAAGAAATTTGCCATCTTCTGAATCTAATAGATGAAGCAGTCGGAGCTTGACTGCTACAACAGTTTTTAATTTGTTTGGAAATTAGTCCAAATGATGAAGAAATGCTTTTCAATACAACACAAAGGCAATACAATTGACACGTCTCCTTTTAAACAACAATGACAACACAGTTCTCAACATTGAATAATTAGAGAAATGCATACATCAGACATAGGTTTTATACCCCTGGTTCTGAGAAATGCCACTCCTAAGGGGGATACTAACACCTACCAAGACCTCTTAGTTTAGCACTTTGGTGTCTGTATCATTTTACCCTTTGGAATAGAAGCAGGAGAGGGATAGGTAACCTCACCTTCCATTTCAGAGAGAGGAAATTCAGGCTTGAAGGAATGAACTAATTTGCCCAGGGCCACATAGCTGAGCTTGTGCTCTCTGCAACCTCCATGCTGCCTCTTTCTGAATGTGGTAAAGGCTCTGCCCTTACAAGGAACAGATAAATGGCTTTCCCCAGTAACTTGTGAGGTTTTTTTTTTTAATGGGAAAATCACTCTGAAGTATTAAGTTGATTGATGATATAGACAAAGTCTACATTACAGCCTCATAGCCCATTTTCATGTAGAATTGCATGCCTGCTCCAGTTTTACCATCGTCAATCCACTGTGTGATCTTGTGCTTGTCACTCGTCTTTTCTG
This sequence comes from Panthera onca, assembly GCF_046562875.1. Classification (NCBI taxonomy): domain Eukaryota; kingdom Metazoa; phylum Chordata; class Mammalia; order Carnivora; family Felidae; genus Panthera; species Panthera onca. Next base: position 181,554,880 of record NC_138346.1, read on the forward strand.
AGACTCTGTTTCCTCTTCAGCAAGTGGGGGTAATATCTACCTCACTGATTTGTATGAAAATGAAGGATGTTGTTAGTATATTAGTATGTTAATAAGAAGTTGTGAATTATTTTAATTAATGACTGTGAAGTTTTAAACACTGGTCAAGACCAAGATGTTGTTACAACATCTAGAACCATTCTTGGCACCCTGTAAGTCGCTGAGCTATGCCTTCTGAGGTGTTCCCATGCCCATTCTCGGGGTGAGATGTAGCAGTGAGCTTTCAGGAGCCACAGAACAGCATTCCTCAACAGATAAGTGAGCTTTGAGACATCTTGTCATAAAGTTTGAGAAAGCTTCTCAGATACTGCACTGAAGAAGGGAAGATCACTCCTTGGTTTCCTGCTCTTTCTTCCACTAGGAAATTTCAATGGATTTGGGGATGGTCTGACGGGGCAGCCTTGCCTGTTGGAGACTTTAAAATTGGAATTTTATTGTATTTTTTTCTGGGTCTTGAGAGGTAGACCAGATTTCCAAAAGAAAACAGCCAAAGGAAGGGTTTGCTAGGAAGAATCAGCATTCTGAGCAAATGTGCAGAGGTGCAGGGAGGTGACAACCAGGGAGGGGGGTGGGGGCCAGGTGGTCCTAAGGAAGCCAACTCCTCTGACAATTCAGAGCCATAGAAGAGTTTGGGGGAGAAGAGTGGCATTTATTGATTTTCTGTTAGGAGCTGTACATATGTCAGCCATTTAACCTTGTGAGGTAGGTATCATCATGTGCATTTTATAGATTAAAAAATTAAACATCAGAAGTAACTTGCTGCAGTTGCATAGTTTGGAAAGGTGAGAGCCGAGATTTGAGAATTTAAGGTCAGTTCTAATCAATTCTAACACCCTTACTCTTTCCAGCACAACTTGCTGCACCCCTCCCACCCCTGCCAGTGCAAAATTATATATATATATTTAAATGGCAAATTGTGAGGTCAAGTTCCTGGGGGTGGGAGCCATGAGAGACTGAGCAGAAGGGGAGACCACAACATCCAGCTTCTAATTTCCTCTGTTCCTCCCAACAGGAGGCTCAGAGGCCTTCCATACTAGGTGTGCAAGGCAGTCTGCTATTCTCCTTCCTTTCCCTCATCTACTCACACCTGATGTTCTACTGGCCTTCCTGCTCCAGCCAGTTATCTAGCCTTTTATTGTCCTCTAAGATGTCTGAAGATAGCCTCCTTCAGTGGTTGGGTCTCAGTCCTAATAAGTGATTTATATGCACAACACACAGATGAGAAATGGTGGAGCTGGGCTGGAATCTAGGAAGTTAGAGCTTTTTGTATTGTACTGTTTTCACAGTGCCTACCAAATAGTAAGTGCTCAATGAGTAGGAATCCTCTTTTCCCTTCCTGCAGCAACAAATGACCATTCCACTGGAGGTTCATTGGCCCCTGCTTTCCCTTTGGAGGTGGCTCTTGTCACTGGCCAGGGTTCAGCTTTTTCTGGAGGAGTAGGAGTGCCAGTGTCTGCAGCTTAGGCTGGGGGGGCTGTGGTCCAAGGGTCTGGCCCCAGATAGAAAAAGGGTGGCTTGGGAAGGCTCTGGCTGCTTTGCATGCAGGATGAGGGCTCCTCTGGTCAATTTGCTTTCACTAATGTCAGGCCCCTGCGGCGCCGTTGTCGGTTGCGTAGCAACTGGCCGAGCAGTACGGCAGAGGTGGCCATGCATAAAAGATGACACATGATGGTGGGGCGCGGGGTGACGATTTGCAAATTTAGATACAGTCACAGCAGGAATATGAACTGGGCACTCGACAGGCATTGGGGGGTGGGTGGCTCTCTCTGTCTCCTCCTACCTCATTTAAAAAGCCAGGTTCCCAACATATTTACAGAGGTCTGGGGAAAGGGAGTGTAAGGGGAAAAAGGTGGCTTGACTTCAGCTCCCAGAAAACCAGGGGCTGGGCAGGTGGGGGCTGAGAGGGGAAAAGGGAGGGAAAAAAGATGGGTAGCTATAGAGGCTCAGGACATCCTGTGGATCCTTCTCAGACAGTCAGGCTCCTGGAGACCATCTCTGCCCCAGGCCTTCCCCTGCTCAGGTGGAAGGATGGTGAAACAGCTATCTGGACACCCCTCTTCTCTCAGCAGCTCTCCTCTGTGCCACTTCTGGTCACTGCAGGGAGGTGGGGTGTGCTGGACTCTGCATACTCAGGTCTGGGTTCCAGTCCTAGCCCTGTTATTTCCTGATACTGGAAACCTCAGCAGGTGACTTTAAATCATACTCAATTCAATCTATCCAATAGCAACTGAGCACTTGCTATGAGCCTCATGCTGACCTAAGGCCTAGAGAAACAGTATTATAAAATAAAGTCCCTGCCCTTGAGGAGCTCTCAGTGTGGCGAGAGAACAGATGTTCAAATCAATAAATTATATCCTAGTGCATTGACTGCAAAAATAGACAGCGTTAGGGAGGAGGCGGCTTCTACTCTGAGTTTTAAAGGTAATATAGGGACTGGCCAGGAAAGCAAGGAATGGAGGGGAGCTCCCAGCCAAAGGAAGGTGTAATTTCAGCTGGAGGTGAAGGGAACTTGGAGGTGTTTGATGTGGCCAGGGAGTGAAACTTGGTGTTTCAGTCCCAGTGAAGACATGCCTGGTAAACTCCAAAGGTCATACTGGACTTGTGGGCTCATCTTCCTGCCCACCTCTGACTTCACCATACAGGGGAGAGTTCCACTCAATGAAGGAGTAACAGACTGTACAATCATTGATGGCCACCTGGATGGGACTGGAAATCCATGTGACCTCAGCTCCTTAAATTAGAGAGGAGGAGTCAGGGCCAAAGAAAGAGTGAAATGACAGGGGACACCCTTGACCTAGGTGGGGCAGAGGAGAGAGGAGACGGGACAGCAGTGAGTAGGTGGGTACCTGTCAGTGAGGATCTGGAGGTTCTGACATGATAGGGAATGTGGTGGTTTCATAAACAGGAGACTCCTTCAGGAAGAGCTGGTCTGGAAAATAACTCCAGGGCAAAAATGTCACCTCCAAATATAAACTCTGAGAGGACAGGTCCCTTTTTTTGTCCTGCTTGACAGTAACAGTGCCAGGCACAGGTAAGTACTTGCTGAGCAATTGTTGACGAGTTCTTCTTGCTTGTCCAGGGCTTTAAAGCCCACTATTTTATCTGACCCTCCCTAAATCTCTGATATAGGTATTGTATCTCTATTTTTCAGGTGAGGAATTTGCTCAGATTGTAGCAGGAACTTGTCCAAAGTCATACATAGTGTCAGATGTTGACCCCAAGTTTTCTGACAGCTCCACCATGCCCTCGGGCCTCCACACATAGGACTTTTGCTCTGGGGTGAATTGTGGGTAATTGCAACAATGGCAACAGATAGAATTACAATGTCAGGAATTCAGTCCAGAAGGATGGATTTGGGGTCATCACTGAGGAATAAAATTGCTTGGGAAAAAAGATGTAATTTGGCTAAAAACTTTGCATGGGCCTCCCTGAACGGGATCATGTATCAAAATGGAAGCTGGGCAAGGCAGGTCTTCTCATGCCTCATCACACTTTTTCATCACTCATGAGAACCAGGCAGGGGTTCAAATCCCAGCTCTGACACTTATTTGCCAAGTGACCTGGGATAATTCATTTTGTCTCTATTTCTCAGTTTTCTTCTCTGTAAAATAAGGACAATAATAGCATCCACCTAATGGAATTGTTGTGAAGGACTAAATAAATATATGTGACATGCTTAACACAGTACCTGGCATGTGGTAAGTGCTTGATAAAATAATGATAATAATAATAATAAATATATAACATATAATTCTTATATTTATATTATTATAAATATATAATATATAATAATAATTATTATTATAATAATAATTATTATTATGAAGGAAGGCAATCCAGCTTGGGAAAAGAGTCAGAAGATGGAAGGTGGGGGAAGACCCCCAGAGGGATCTAATAACATGAGTTGAGTCTAGAAAGTTAGATCAAGTCTAGGAGTAAGATCAAGAAGAGGAAGGATTTTCAGACAGAGGGAAGAGTAGGTAGTAAACCGCAGAGGCTTTATCTAGCTCTCTGTTTAGCAGATGAAGACACGGAGCTGCAAAGAGAGTAACTTCTCTGTTGAGGGCTATGCAGCAAGCAGTAGCAGAGTGTGGCTGGCCTCCAGGCCCAAGGCTGAGGGGCAGGGAAAGCTCTAGGTATGCCAGGCATAGGGCCTGCCGAAGAAAATGGCCTCAGCCCTCTATGCTGGGGCTGTTTCTGGAGGGCACAAGGCAGGGTAAAAGTGAAGAGGTGAGGTGGGCCTTCTCCAATATCTAAGGAGTTAGAGGGAAAGCCAGGTCCTGCTTGACCTTTGAGCTGCACCGTGGGGAGAGGGGTGGCTCTCATGTGCTTGGAGCCTCTGACAGTTGAGGGGCTCACTGAACTGACAAGTAAATGAGCCAAGCATTGGCTCCTCATGAGGATGTGTGATCTGTATTACTTACAGATCTGGAATCTGGATGTGGGAGCAGGCACCTGGTCTGTTAAAGATCTGAGGAGTTACCAGAGGAGGCAGATGCTTCTAAATCCACAATCCCCTGTGTGGGGGCTATGCATTTTCAATTGCCTTTACAATCTTTATAGGCTCTGGTATCTGTGAGGAGCTGGACAGAGATTCTTACCTGGAGTGTCCCATGGTGAGTCCTTGACCGAGATGAGCCCAAGAATGTTGGTCTTGGTGATAGACTCTCTTATGGCGTGTTCTGCTTGCTCCTGGGGGTGGGGAGGGTGAGTAGTGGTGGCTAAAGGGACTGGTAGCTCCTTAGGGACAAATGTTGCAGTCTAGAGAAATGCACCAAGGCTTCAAATCTCTACTCTGTCTCCTGGATATCTGAGCTTTGCCGAGTTATTTAACTTTCCTCCTTTTCCTCCTCCATAAAATAGGGTTAATAACAGCATCAACCTCGTGATTATTCAGAAGATTACATGAGGCTGTGCATGTATAACACTTGGCAAACGAATGAACTGACACAAAGGAAATGCTCAGCCAATGTTAATTGTCATAGTAGGGTCTCAGATTTAACTTATAGTCTAACTCAAATCTGCAGTAAGATTGCGTTATGTTTTCAATTGATGATCTAACCTCACTTTTGATCCTCCCATCTCTCTCCCCACTGCTAAGGGGGAAAATATAGTTTTTAGTTCCAGCCAGGATAAAATTCTGTGTTTTTTTTTTAAGTGTCAGTATCTACATATTACCTCATCTTTCTCTTGGAATTCCTTCTGGAAGATTCTCAACTTCACATTAGTCAGCCTGGGCAAGGCTCATGTACTTGGAGAAGCAAAAGTGTATAATGCATTAACAATTTCCAAAATATTGCCTCTGCTACCCTTTTATTATTATATGAATGATGTAGGGCTCCTGTCATCCACTCCAGGCTGTGGTTAGGATTGCAGCCGATCTTACACCCCCAGGCCAAACAAGGTATGGGCTGTCCAGGGTGGAACAACTGCAGTGGGCCCCTTGAGGGCACCTGGCTGCAGTTGCAGAAGCAGCTGGTCACAGAAGCCCTCACCAGACGGCCCCTCATCTCTACACAGGCCCCATCTGTACCCACCGCTGCTCCCTGTGCCAAGGGAACCTGCTGCCCGCTCAGATCCAGCCACCTGATCTCCAACGGCAGCCCTGGTCTGGTTCTCAGAGCATTGTTCTGTTCAGAGATTTCTTTCAAAAGAAAAGCAGCAGCTCCAGTGGCGCTGGAAAAAAAATTCTTTATTAAATACAAAAAATAAAAATAAAAATAAAAAATACCCCACTCTCTTCTTTCCTTCTGGAGAAGCTTCTCTGGATCAACATCCAACTCTCTGTCACCCACCAGCCATAGAACCCAGACTCAAAGTCAGATGGAGGGCATGGAGGCCCGATGAGGGCCACTTACAGATGTCACCACTGGCGGGGCTGAGCCGTGAAGAATCGGTCTGCAGCTACCTAAAACTTGTGTTTGAACAGCATCTCTTGCCGCATTCCTGCAGCTCTGGCCAGGACAGTGGCTGGAGAAGCTCTGCAATGCTCTGACTCACCAAAGTGCACATGACTTCAGATGATAGTAAGAGGTTGTTTTTTTTTTTAACGTTTATTTATTTTTGAGACAGGGAGAGACAGAGCATGAACAGGGGAGGGTCAGAGAGAGGGAGATACAGAATCTGAAACAGGCTCCAGGTTCTGAGCTGTCAGCACAGAGCCTGACGCGGGGCTTGAACTCACGGACCGCGAGATCATGACCTGAGCCAAAGTCGGCCGCTTAACTGACTGAGCCACCCAGGCACCCCGATAGTAAGATGTTTTGAGGTGACCATTAGCAAGTTACTGAACCTCTTCTGTGCCTCAGTTTCCTCTCTCTAAAATGGGAATAGTGCTGTACCACACAAGGTTATTATACAAATTAAATAGAGAAGGAGTTAATTTTTAATTTTTTTTGGAATGTTTATTATTTTTGAAGGAGAGAGAGAGACAGAGTGTGAGCAGGGGAGGAACAGAGAGAAAGGGAGACACAGAATTCAAAGTGGGCTCCAGGCTCTGAGCTGTCAGCACAGAGCCTGACATGGGGCTCAAACCCACAAACTGTGAAATCATGACCTGAGCAGAAGTCAGATGCTTAACTGACTGAGCCACCCAGGCCCCCAGGAGTTAATTTTTAAAAGAACTTTTAGAATGGGCTCTGACTCATAAGATATGCTATGTAAATGTTTGTTAAATAAACTGCAAAGGTCATCACATTAAATAGCACTGGTTCATACAGTGAAAAAGTGGATTCCAAGAGGTGTGTACACCTTGACTTTGTACTAATATGTCTTGAGCATCTTTCTAAAACTTGCTTTTTCCCAAATGGGGTGAGGCTTCAGACTGAGAACCTTGGGCAGGCAAAGACCTCTCCAGAATTTAATACTTAAACTTTTGTTTTCAATGTAATTAATTTTACATTTATTTTCCCTTCCTGGTATGTAATATTGGTTTTCCACTTATGATAGTGGTATAAAATTTATTTAAGATAAAAGTGAATAAATCTAAAGAAAAATAGAAAATGAATAATGGTATTGGTGACATGTGGACATGGCAAAAGTAATAATAATGGGAAGTAAATCCTGGAATACTAAGAAAATCTTAGAAGCAGTAAATGTCTGTCTATGATCTCTCTCTCTCTCTCTCTCTCTCTGATATATATATATATAATATATATATATATATCCCATCATCATCATCATCATCATCATCATTTATCTATCTAATCTATCATTTTTCTACCATCCCTAAAGAGAAGAGGGTGTGGAGTGTTGACTTTTAGGTCTGCTTTGAGGAGTGCCTTTCTCTACCTGAGTCCCAAATGCCCGCTCTACCAGTACATGTGGTCCAGCTCTCTAGACACACCCCAGGCTGGTGCTTAAGGCTCTGCCCCTGCAGGTCTCCCTCCCCTCACTCTTTCTCTTTCACTCTCTTTTAATCTTCTTGCCTGGCAGAGTGGCTGTAAAATTACCACATTAATTTCCAAATCAAGCCAAGTTCCATAGTAACAGAACAGCTTCCATCCAGACCTGAAAAGATTCATTAGGAAGTTGATTTGATAAGTGCCCTCAACTTACTCCTTCAAAAGAACAGCTGCATTTACCCAATTCTGATAGCACTCCAGGGGCTGGGGCACCGGGTGAGCCTGACACCCGGGCTGCCAGAGTGAGTCCTGCAGCCGGTGCAGCAGAAAAGCCAGGTATTCAGGAGCACTGGACTGTGGACCTCAGGAGGACATCAGAAATTTGGGTACACGAGTGAGGGGGGTGCTGATTTGCCTGCCCCCTTTGAGAATTTTTGGATGCCTTCAACTTCTAGTTGGTAAACTTGCTGGGAGAGGTGCTGGGGGAATGCTTTAGACTGAGAGTCGCGGGATGCTGAGATTGTGACTTAGAGGCAAAAGTGGGGACACAAGACACCCCAACCTCTATATGTCAGGGGGAAGGACCGAGTAGCCAGGGCACATACTTCATAGCTTAAATGGATCATAAAATGTTTATTTTATGAGATTTGAGTCATTTTCAATGTAAATTTTCCCGATAAGTTATTGCTTGAAAGCCTCCATATTCTCATCTATAAAACGGGGACAATAATACCTTCTCACAAGGTTTCTGTGAGGCCTGAGTGGGATCACTTATGTGGAGCTCTTAGTACAATGCCTGGCATGAAATTACATCCACCTATGGCGATGCCGATGATGAACGTGATGGCTCACAGTCCACATTTCTGACCACAGCACCACTATCTACCCATCGCTATCTCCCTCAGCACTCTCTCACTCAGCAAGTGAAGGGATCCTGACCTGCCCTTCCCTAAGCATCTCTCCATTCTCAGCACACCCTGTTGAGACTCTTGTCACCTTTCATTTGCATATGCTATGACTGGCTTCCCAACCAATGTCCCTACCCCAGTTAAAGCTGAGAGAGGGAGGTGAAGCAATTCCTCCTCTTTCCTCCTGCCTCCCCTCTCAGCAGAGTGGCTCTGGAGTGGTTAAAGCCCTGGAGGAGACAGATGCACAGTGTGATCGGGATGCACTACTCACAGGAGGTGTGACTTTGGGCAAGGGACTTGACTTCCTTGAGCCTATGTAAAATTGTGTGATGCTTCTTCTTACTTTATAAAGTACTGTGCTGTTCAGTGAGATTGTGTTTGTGAATTGGTTAGCCCAGAGCCAGGCTCAGAGCAAATGCCTGATAGATGTTAGTTACTCTGTTCATTTTCCCAGACTAGCCCTTGTGCTTGGCCGTCCCTGGAGCCCAGAGCTGGGAAAGACTCAGGAGCTGCCCTTCAGGCCTTCACTTTCCAGTGGGGGAGATGGACACCTGCAGGAACAGCCAGAACTCAAGGTACCAGAGGGGATACTGTAGGGGCCTCTCCAAAGGCTTCCTAGAGAGATCCACACCTGGAGACGGGCAGGATTTGCCATGTGGCCTCTCATGGTGAGAACTGCATACATGAACAGAGATACTTAAGCCTGTTGCAAACACACCCTGATGTGAAGGGCCTGAACCCAAGTTTCCTGCAGGAGTCTGAAGAGGGAGAGACAGACAGAGACAGAGAGAAAGAGAGAACCGTCAGAGGGCACCTGGCTCAGCCAAAAATGCTGGGAGTGACTTCAGAGCCAGTTTCTTTTTAGTTGAGAAAATATTTTGAGGAGACATTGTGTCTATTGTTTTTGCATACTTTATGTGATTTTATTTAACTGTGAGAAAGACAGTAATAACAATAGCTGACAAATTATTGACGATCTACTATGTAGCCAAGCTCTGACTAAGTGCTTTTCATGTATTATCTGATTTGATCCTCAGACAGTCCACTGGGGTTTATATGAGAGTTGTTTCCTTGTTTAACTGACAAAACAGAGGCTCAGAGAAGTTACACAACTCGGGATCACAGTTAGAACATTGCATCTGCCTGACTTTGGATTGTCAGCTCTTCATCATCATTCTGCTCTCTGGCACCAGGAGATCCAGTTTGCAGATGGGAAAACCAAGGATCAGAGGAGCAGCGATCATTTTGGAAGGGAGTTGCAGGGCAGTGGTGCCATGTGGAGGATGCAAGGACAGGTGCTGGGGAAAGCAAGGGAGTGGCATGTTGGGGGGGCAGCCTTCCAGGAACAGAACCAAGTGCCCTCCTCCTGGCAGAGCTTCCCTGCTGACAGGGCCCAGTTTCAGGCTGGCAGTGTTCTGTTGGTACAAAAACAACATTGTGCAGGTTCCCTGGTTAAAGTCTTCCTAATAGCATTCATATTTGCATTACACATTCCTGTGGCCTGCGGTGGGGAGGGATCCCTTGTTTTAATTTGGCAGAAACTAATAAGTCTGAGTGGAGAGACATCACACATCAGGCTGAACATGGCATTGTCACCCCCTCTAATTTGTTAGACAGTACAGCCCTGCTGCAGCTTCCAGTGTGGACGAGGAAAAATAAACACATGTATATTAATGACTTTAAAAGATTTCCGTTTATCCAAGCATGTCTTTTTCTTTTTATTCAGAATATCATCAGATCAATAATTAGTCCCCATACATTTTAATAACTGGAATTTTCACTTATGATTGTTTTTCATAATTTTGCATTTATGTTTGACAAGTTCAGGAACTTGTTTAGTTTGAAAAGGGAGAGAAAAAGTCAGGGTTGGTTTCTTCTTGTGTTGTGATGTCCAAAATCTTAAAAAGCAGTGGAGGTATGAGCTGAGAGGGGTTTGCTGAAATCCAGTAAGTCGCTTGGCCTGACTATGTTCTGGATGGTTGTAACCTTAGGGATGTGTGTGTTGGAGTGGGGGCAGGGATTGGATTCTTCATTATTCAGTGTTTTATGTTTTACTTTTTTAAGTTTATTTATTTATTTTGAGAGAGAGAGAGAGAGAGAGAGAGAGAGGCGGCAGGGGAGGGGCAGAGAGAGAAAGGGAGAGAGAGAGAGAGAGAGAGAGAGAGAGAGAGAGAGAGAGAGAACCCAAGCAGGCTCGACACTGTCAGCACAGAGCCTAATGCAGGGCTCGAACTCACAAACCATGAGATCATGACCTGAGCCAAAGTCAAGAGTCAGATGCTTAACTGACTGAGCCACTCAGGCACCCCAGCCCAGGGTCTTATGTTTTATAATTAACAATAAGCCCTCCTCAGAAGGAGACCCACTGGGGAATGTGGGGAAGCATTCCATATGCAGAAGCCAGCAAAGTGTCTTTAAGAGGTATCTTGGCCCCACACACTTCCAACTTTAGTCTCCTTTCTCCTTCAGGAAAAGCCATTGTCGCAGTAATGGTGGAAGGGACCTGCTATCCACCGACACGTAATTCATGCCAAATCCTTTCTGTATCACCATCAAACCCATGACAACCTTGCCTAGCAAATATTATTACTCCTCTTACAGAAGAGGAAACTGAGTTTCATACAGGAAGCACGAGCTATCCTGGGCCACACAGCTGAGAGGGCTCTCAACTGCAGTTGGCCTGACTCCTTTGTTGTGTCTTCCCATCCTTCCCTTGCATGTCATACTTTCCACTTTGCCATTATGACTAGCACAGAACAGTATTCTTCCAGGGAGCATCCACTGTGGTCTCTACACCAATGTGCTTCCCTTCATCATGGCACTGTTCTCTGCTGTGCGGATGTGTTGATGCCCCATATATGCACCTGTTTACATGATGTTTCCCACCTTAGAATTTGGACTTCTTAGGGTAAGGGCTATACCTATTTATATTCATTTCCAGGGTTGGAAAATAAATCTTTAAGGGAAAAAAGGGAAGGGAGGGAAGGAAGGAGAAAGGTAGGGAGAATGAATTATACTAAAATAAATTATGCAGATTCTAAAGTTGCAGCCTGTCTCAATGCCCCATATTCATGCCGAATGGAGAAGCCTCATTTCTATTTTCCCATCTTCTTCTTTTTATTTTTTATGAATGTGAAGGTTTATTTATTATTAAAAGCATATTATTATTTTTAAATGAACTAGGTGCTCTGAGTAAGGCAAAGAAAGCTATGACATGATCTTTACTATCCCAGACCTTATAATGGAGCTTGAGAGACACACATACAGGATCTGTTAAATAACTAAATAAGGGAGCTTATGATTCAGAAGGGGGACAAGAGCAGGGATGCACATAAGCATCTGCAATGGGCCAGGAGCTGGGCTAGGTACTTTACACACATTATTTCACTCAATCCTCACACTTGTTCAGTGGGCATGACAGCCCCCCTCCCTTTTATAAACAAGGAGATCACGGGTTGGGTGGAGGGGCTAAGTGACTAACAGAACTACCTGGTAAAGAATGGGGACCCAGGTTTGTCAAATTTCCAAAGTTTATTCTCAGTCAGGCTCCCAAATGAAGAGAACAGACAATACAAAGTAGATAGGTTACTAGGGGTAGTGGAAGCAGGCAGAAGATATCCTGTTACCCTTGCATCTCCTGGCCTGTTCACCTGCCAGCCCCAAGGTTCTCTTGCATTACCCAAGTCCTGAGCAATCTTGATGTTGGTGGGATGACTTTGGGGCTCAACCTCAAGAGTGGGTGGATTCTGGAATTAGGCCCAAGGCCCAAGCCTGGTATGTTGGATACCAGCTGGCAGCACTCTCCCACATCTTCCTTTGTTGGTGTTGGCCCAGTGGATGCTTGCCTCAGTTTCCCTGATAGACCTCCACTATCCAACAGAGTCCTCAGCCTTGCCCTCAGTCTGTTTGGCAGACACACGGATCCTATAACTGGCTATTCCCTTTGATTGAAGGAGTAGAAAGCAATACTGTGTCAGCCAGTGTCTGGTTGAGAAGTAAACCCCTCTAGGTATTTCAAGGAAAGAGACTTTGTTATAAAGCTATTGGAGGGGTTGGAAAACAAAAGAGGAAATAAAGGGGGCGCTCCCCAGAAATCAGTACCAAAAGGAAGCCATCACTGCTCTTGGTCTAGAAAAGGAAAAGGGGGAGGAGTGGAGGCTTCACCCCCATGACATTCCTGGAACTGGTATTGGCACAGCTCCTACAACCCAAGAGTTCACACTCTTGTGGATAACAGAAGCCAAAAATGACATCAATTTCTTCTGGCCTTCTTTTTTTTTTTTTTTTTTTTTTTTTTTTTTTTTAATTTTTTTTTTCAACATTTATTTATTTTTGGGACAGAGAGAGACAGAGCATGAACGGGGGAGGGGCAGAGAGAGAGGGAGACACAGAATCGGAAACAGGCTCCAGGCTCTGAGCCATCAGCCCAGAGCCTGACGCGGGGCTCGAAATCACGGAGTGCGAGATCGTGACCTGGCTGAAGTCGGACGCCCAACCGACTGCGCCACCCAGGCGCCCCTCTTCTGGCCTTCTTATCACACACGTGTGCCTTCCAGTTGTAGAATCAGACTGGATCCCAGTGGGCACAGGAATCTTAGAAGTGTAGTTATAGGTTTCCCGCTCTACAGGTGCCCAGAAGAGTTTAGAACAGCAGGTATAGAGCTGAAGACCAATGACAATATCCAGGACAGGATGGAAAGAGCAAGGGTTTGGGAATCAGATGGTTTTGGGTTCATATCCTGGCTCTGTGTTAATGGGTTCTTGGGCAATTTACCTAACTTCCCCTGACTTAGTTTCCTCATCTGTAAAGTGGGAATAATAGTAATTATACCTTCCTCATAGGGTTATTGTGAGGCTTAAATAAGATTTACACATATACAGCACTTAATACAGTCTCTGTCCATACTAAGTACTCTCTATAAATGTTAGTTGTTGTTGGCAGTAGGGTATTTCAGTTTACTTCTCTTTCATATACACACAATCCTGTGTTTCTTGAACTCCTTATCTCTACTTCCTTACCATTACAAATCAGTATCCACGTTCACCATCCATGAGTGCTTTTATTTATTTTTTATTTTTTTTTAACGTTTATTTATTTTTGAGACAGGGAGAGACACCATGAATGGGGGAGGGTCAGAGAGAGAGGTAGACACAGAATTTGAAACAGGCTCCAGGCTCTGAGCTGTCAGCACAGAGCCTGATGCGGGGCTTGAACTCACGGACCGCGAGATCATGACCTGAGCCGAAGTCGGATGCTTAACCGACTGAGCCACCCAGGCGCCCCATGAGTGCTTTTAAAAATGAGCCAGATCCTTGGAAGATATTGTACATTTGCAGAGAACCTTCCTGTCTATGCTGTACAAAAGTGGTACCCTACCCAAAACTGTGCTTTTCCTCACTCTCTTCACCCCAATTTCCCTGGTAATATCAAGAAACTTAACAGGAATCAAGCAGGAGTAGAAAGTCTCACTATATGCCTGAATCTTTGATCTCCTTGATTCCCATGACAACCATTAAGATAGGGATTTTTGACTCTATTTCACAGAGGGGAAGACTGAGGCCCAGAGATATTATAGATTCAGGTACTACACCTCCTGCTTCCCACCTACTCTTCTCTCCGAGGCCCCACGTAGGAATTGCAGGGCTGGACTGCTTGGTGATGCTCAGCTCCTTTGAGCAAGTGTTTCCTGGGCGCCCACGAGTGGTGGGCACACAGCCAGGCAGCCACTGCCAAGCCCATCCCATCTGGAGTCAACTCACGAGACTCACGCGGCTAGGAGGGGGTTGGCAGCAGGAAGAGGACGGTGTGAGAAAAGAACATCTCATGCTCCCTTTGCCCACGCATGAGCCTCTCCTAGAGAAGTTGGATCCAGCCACTTTATTCTGCTTTCTGGCACTTAAAATGCAATATTGGGCTGGTTCCAACTCAATCCCATCTCATATGGGTTTATTGAGCATCTACACAGATGGGTCATGCCCAGGGTCTGACCTAGGGAAGCTTACGGTTGGGGGAGGTAGATATGTAACAGTAAAGGCAACACTGTGTGGTCAGTGCTATGTCAATGAAGCACAGGGCTTATGGGAACAGAGAACATGGGTTCCTAGTTCTGCCTGGGGAATAAGGGATGGCATCTCAGAAAGAGTGGCTATTGAGCTGAGCCTTGAAGGAGGCAGAGGAGCTGGTTTGATGAAGGAGTTGGGGGTGCTGACCCAGGCAGAGGGAGCAGAAAATGCAAAGGCCATCTGGGGAGCTGAGAGAGGCTCATGTGGCTGACACATGGAGGGCGAAGGCCCTGGTGGCAAAGGCTGAGTCTATGAGAGGCCAGAAAGAGTTGAATCACGGAGGGCCTTGTGAATTATGTCTGTGAGCATGAACCTCATCCTGGGAACAATGGACAGCCACTGCTGGGTTTTAAGCAGGAAGTGACATGGCCAGATTCATGGTTCAGAAATAGCATTCTGTGGCCAGAGTGCAGTGAGGAATGACCCAAAGCAAGACAGGCCACTGAGGAGGAGGTTGTTGCTGTGTCTGTGGCCTAGACTGGGCAGTGGTACAAGGAATGGAGAGAGGGGCAGATTTGTTCAGGAGATACTTAGGAAACAGAAACAACCAACATAATAACAGTAATCATAATAAGCAAACACATAGAACTGTCGCCATGTGCCAAGCACCAGTCTAAATGCTTGACATGTAACTGATTTAGTTTTCACAATAACCCAAAGAAACATAACTGAAAGGGTATGTATCATATTTAAGGATTAGAGATTATATACCTAGTAAGTAGTGGAGTCAGGATTCAGTCTTGGGCAGTCTGGCTCCAGAGTTCAAGCTCTCAATCCCACATTATACTGCTCTTGAGGTTCCTGTGCTCAGTGGCTGATTAAGCATAGGGTGTGAAGGGCAGGGAAGACTCTCAGTTTTCACAGAAGCTCACATTCAGCAGAGCAAGGCAGAGCTGGAGGAAAGCACAGAAAGCATAGCCTGAATCCTGTGGCTCGTGACCAGATCCCTTCTTTTTGGACCCAGCTTTTTGTCCTCACTTTTTACTATAGATTGAATGTTTATATCCTCATATGTTAAAAACTAACGACAATGTGATGATATTTGGTGGTGGGGCCTTTGGGAGGGTTCTGCCCTCATGATGGGGATTAGTGCCCTTTTTTTTTTTTTTTAATTTTTTTTTAACGTTTATTTATTTTTGAGACAGAGAGAGACAAAGCATGAATGGGGGAGGGTCAGGGAGAGGGAGACACAGAATCTGAAACAGGCTCCAGGCTCTGAGCTGTCAGCACAGAGCCTGACGCGGGGCTCGAACTCACGGACGGTGAGATCATGACCTGAGCCGAAGTCGGCCGCTTAACCGACTGAGCCACCCAGGCACCCCGGATTAGTGCCCTTTTTAAAGAGAGCACAGAGATGTCTCCATCCCTTTCCTCCATGTGAGGACACAGCAAAGAGATGGCTGTCTATGCACCAGGAAGCAGGTCTTTGCCAGACACCAAATCTGCTGGTGCCTGGATCTTGGGCTTACAGCCTCCAGAACTATGAGAAATAACTTTTGTTCAATTGTTTAAGCCATGCAGTGGATGGTACTTTGTTATAGCAGCCTGAGTGGACTAAGATACCCTTCCTGGAATCCTGTGGGAGTCTTGACATCGTTCAGGACCCTCAGCTCCTGATGAACCCTGGGATTTCTAAGCCTTTTCTCCTAAAGGGTTCCTGAGGACACAGAGATACTTCAGACATGGTCCCTGTCATTGACAGTCTTGCCGGGAGCACTCCTGCTTCCAATCTCTCCCTGTCCCCAGCATACCCCATTCATTAGTATGTCCTCTAAACTACCTTGTGAAGGACCTTTTATTTTTCCATTTCCAATATGTTCTGGACCAATACTTTTGTAAAATACAATAAAAATGTCTCAGCAATGTCAAATTGCTCTAAAGGTTTCTAAGTCCTTGCTCTCACCTTTTCTTGATGTACTTCTCTCATTGTGGACTGGCAATAGTTCATGGATTAGCCCCAGTTCACAACCCATGCTTTGTTGAGCACTGCTCAAGTCTCTGACTCCAATTCCACTGCCACCACTCTAGACTAAGCCACTTACCACTTGCCTAGACTTCTGCAGTAGTCTTCTAGATGGTTCACCCTTATCACATCCTGGTTGTCTCCAATCATTCTGCGCCAAGTAGCTAGAGGAAGCATTGCAGCCCATAAATTGGGCCATGACACACCCTTGTAACCCTGCTGGGGCTTCCCATTTTCTTTGGGGTGGTTTGTGATGGGCCCATTTCTACTTCTTGCTTTCTATTTAAACTCTCACTTTCCTACTCATTCACACACATTAGGCTCCACTTCATACCAAATTGGTATAGTTTTTAAAAATGAATGTACTCTTTCATGCCTCAGGGCTTTTGCACACTTTGTTCTCTCTACATGGAATGTGTTTTATTAGACATTCATTCATTCTTTGAAGCAATACTTCTGGGACACTCACTATAAGCTAAATATCATGCTAAGCACTGGCACTGCAAAGGTGAAGACAATACAGCCCCTGCCCTTAGGAGCCCATGATCATAGGGAGAGAGATAAGTTGACAAACACTGACCACATAGTGGAGCAAGGCAGTGACAAAAGAAAGCACAGGGCAGTGGGAGTTCAGAGAAGGGTTTCATAACCCAGACTGGGGTAGGCAAAGGCTGGAATAGGTAGCCCTTGGAAAAATCACCAACGAATCATTCAGAGCTCTCCCAGCAAGGGCAAAGGTCGGGATGAGGAAAGGTGATCTGGGCTGAGGAACAGCCTACGCAGAGGCTCAGAGGTGGCAGGCAGGGAAGGGGGGTAGAAGCACAGCAAAAGAAGTTTTCCTCATTGCTCAGCTGTCAGGCCTTTTCCCATGTCCTAAGGACACAGCACTGGTGCCAACTACCCCACACATAAATACACACCTATAGACTTAAATACACACAAATGTCAAAACATATATTGAAAGCCTTAAAAATATTATCCTAAGTGAAAGGAGCAAGACACACAAGGTCACACATTGTATGATTCCCATTTGCATGAAATATCCAAAAGAGGTAAATCCATAGAAACAGAAAGTAGATTAGTGGTTGCCAGGGACTGGAGGGAGAGGGAGTGTGGAGTGACTGTTTAATGGGTACAAGGTTTCCCTTTGGGGTGATGAAGATGTTTTGGAACTAGATGGATGTGATAGTTGCACAACACTGTGAATATACTAAGTGCCACTGAACTGTACAGTTAAAATGGTTAATTTTATGTTATGTCAATTTTACCTCAATTTTTAAAAAACGTATGGAAGCCCATAGACATATTCATTCCACAAACATTTACTGAATGCCTCCCATGTGCCAGGCACTGTACAAAGCACTAGAGATTCAGGGATAATTCCTGCCCTGAAGGACCCATACATGTAAATAGAAACACAGATATGAACCCATGCAGACAAAAATACATGCCTCATGAAGACATACAGACATATTCACTTAACATTCACTTAGCAAATATTTATTGAGTGCTTACCACGTGTCAGGCAATAGGCCAGATGCTGGGCCTACAGTGGGGAACAAATAGACATAATTACTGTCCCCATGGCTTAAGGACACGAACACATAATCATCTACAGAGGCACACCCAAACTGAAGTACATACACACACACACATACCTAAACAAGGACACATCGCAGCCACATATGTTTTGGGTAGAAGAAATGAGCAGTAACACGCAGGCAGGCAAGCATAGCCCCCCGTGCTCCCTGACGTGCACACACATCCCTCATGCAATCAACGGGAATTCCATTAAAAGGCAGATTAAAACTGGCTTGAGATTTCAGAGCCTTCTCAGGAGAGGGGAATAAACAGGCCTCAGTAGAAGGGCCTGGAGCATTGAGGGGAAAAAAAACCCCAAGTCTCACTTAAGTGATTTTTGGCAGAAATCAAATTAACGGCGAGACTATGGACCGCTGACAAGGTGCTCCATCATGCTCTGCTGTGTGAATGTGTTTCTTAGACATGTTGTTTTCATTAGCACTTCATTTGATAATGATAAATGGCATTTTCATTTGAAAGGAAAATATTAAAAAGTTCTGATTTGCAAGAGCAAGTTAGAATAAATGATATTATTATGTTCTGTCACTTGTTTGGCTC
Source organism: Panthera onca (assembly GCF_046562875.1). NCBI lineage: Eukaryota > Metazoa > Chordata > Mammalia > Carnivora > Felidae > Panthera > Panthera onca. The sequence continues at coordinate 181,573,335 of NC_138346.1, forward strand.
AGAGAAAAATAATAATAATGATAACAAAAAACCCCAACAGCTTTCCCTGCTGAAGAAACACAAACATTTTATTTCTCCAGTGAGCCATTTGCTCACCATCAAATCTGTCCTTGGTGCAGAACCTGCCGAAAGAAGATGGTTTAGGATGGTGGTAGAGAAATGCTAGACATCAAAGGCCATTAGGGTGACCTTGGGAAGTCCTTGGGTCCTTGTGCGCTAGGAGGGGGAGGGATTGCTCATTGGCTGAGGCTCTGTTGGGACCTGGGATGCACTTTCTTGCTTTTGGGTTAGATTTCAGCTTTCTTTCCACCAATTTATAGAAGCCCAGCCTCCTCTGAACTTACTTCAAGCACCCCAGAGTCATGGTGGTTGACCAAGTCACTGCCCTGTTTACAACCCGTGAAGGGCTCCCCATCAACTCCTTAGACTGGCATCCTAGGCCCTTGGCTACTTGCCCCTGCCCCCAGCATCAACTCACAAATTCCCCCACACTCACTTTATGCTATAGTCACTCCATACCATCCCTTGCATATGCTTTCCTTTCTACCCACATGGCACACAGAGTCTCTGGACATCTCGAGTGAATTCCTACTCATTCTAGCATCTCCCTGTGAGATCTTGTCTGAACTGTCTTCCATGAAGGGGCCTTGTTATTGCTTCCCAAGTCTTATTTTTATGTACCTTATCACTGGTGTGAATGCATGAAATGGCCTGGTACAGATGAAAAGCTGCGAGTTATTGGCATGGTGGTGCATTTGGTGCGAGCAGGTGTGGTGAAAGGGAGTGCTGGGGTTGCAGCTGGCCCTAGCCTGTATAGGGCTGGGTGTCTTCAAAATTTCTATGGCCTTGCCTATCCCAAGCTAGTGAGTGCTCCCTACTCTGGCTCCCACAGAACTCTGGACTATCCTGCCCTGTGATCAATCCCATCTTAATGTTTGCAGCTTTCTGGGTCCATAGTTTTGCTCCTTTCTTGCCCCTGGATCGAGAGCTTCTTTAACACAGGGTCTGCTTTGTGTTCTCTTGGTGCTCCCAGGGTCTGGCTCAAGTTCTGCTCAAAGTGAGTATCTGTTAGGTAATCAAGTGAGGAGATGATGGCATGATGGCCTCTCTGAGAAGGGCCTGTCACCTAAACTTAAGTAGAAGTTGTGAAAGTTGAAGGCTGGGGAGAATTGTTGTTGTTTGGGTGACTTTGTTCCTGGTATTTTTTCATATCAATAATGTAACCTTTCTTTTCTCCAGAGGTGAATCAGAGTCAAATAAGCTTGTTTGAAAACCTAGCACAGCTCGGTGAGGGTCGATGGCATTAGCATGCATTGGGAGATTTCCAACGTCAGGGTCAGCCTAGGCAACGGATGACTTTCCCTCCTGTCTCCTTTGTTGTAGAGGGAGCTTGGCGTGAGGGGAGAGGGCTGAATCTGCTGCCTCTGGATGGAGTGAGAGCTTCTCAAGGTCAGTGACCACAATAACACAGGACTTTAAGGCTGTCTTTGGTCTTTCTTCCTAATCACTTGACTATTCACTGTCTCATTAGATGGCCTCCAAGAGCCCAGTTCAACTAACATGAGGTGAGCTCCCACAAAGTGCCAAATACCCTACTGGGTACTATTGGCAGGAGAGATAGTACACATCCTATTTTATAGATGAAGAGGCTGAGGTTCAAAGAAGGGAAGAGTCTTGTCTAAGGTCACACAACTGGATGGTGGATGAATCAGGACTAGACTCCAGGTCTGTCTTGCTCTTACCTAGGTTAAGGGTCTCCTTCTCCCATAGCATCCATAGGTATTGAGCCCTGGAATGGGTGCTGGGGGAGTTAAAGGGCTGAGTTAGTTGTGGATATTGGGACAGATAAGAGAATTTGTAGCCTGGCTGAAACTGAAGGTCTCCATAGCCAAGCCCTACTTCTGTCTCCAAAAGTACTTCTGCCTCCTCCCTGCACATCCCACATCTTGACCTGTACTCCAGTCACAACTAGGAGTTCTCTAAGCTGACCCTGCCACCTTCTCCACCCCATGTCTTTGCTCAAGGTGTCCCTCCCACTTGGCAAGCTCTTCTATCATCTTCACCTGTTAAGGTTCCTAGCATCCTTTAGGATCCAGCTCATATCTCATCTCCTCCAAGAAACCTGCCAGCTGGTTTGTTATCCCCACAGCACTATGAGCCTTGTGGACGTGGACTTCTTGAACTATATCTGACACATAATAAATGCTCAATAAATGTATATGTAATGACAATAACCATAGTATGTTCACTATTAACATGGTAACACTTGGGCTCCTGGGTGGCTCAGTCGGTTGAGCGACCGACTTCGGCTCAGGTCATGATCTCATGGTTTGTGAGTTCAAGCCCCGCATCGGGCTCTGTGCTGACAGCTCAGAGCCTAGAGTCTGCTTCAGATTCTGTGTCTCCCTCTCTCTGACCCTCCCCCATTCATGCTCTGTCTCTCTCTGTCTCAGAAGTAAATAAACATTTAAAAAAAATTAAAAAAAAAACATGGTAACACTTGCAAAATTTGTCTAGAATGGTGCTTCCAACCAACTTTGGGTCACCTCCTTTGAGAATCTGTTGCTGGGAGTGACAGACCCTCCTGCCACAAAAGCACAGAGGAGTCACATCTTATGCAGAGGTTAAATTCTAAAGATGGTCTGTGAGGCAAAAATCACATGTAATGGAAATTATTCTTGAAAATCCTTTGAATTTCCCCTAAAGTCCGGAGCACATAGTCTACACAGCAGTTAGTTGGTTTACATTTGGAAGCCATGTAGTATAGAAAAGCTTTTCTTTATAAAATGGAATCACCATCCACACAGCAAGATGTTTACCTATAAAAGAGGCATGAAGAAAGTCACATTTTTTGCAGGACCAGCATATTTGTGCCTTTACATACAAATTTTAGCATCATCTTTAAGGGGTTCATGGACCTCAAAGCTCAGGCATGAACCTCAAGTTAAGAACTTTTGATATAGAGCTTTAAAATGTGCTCTTACCATGCAGTAGCTTCTTTTAACCCTCAAAGCCATCCTTTGAAATGGATTTCATTGATACTATTGCTACTTTATAGATGAGGAAATTGAGATTCAGAGAGGGAAAATGAATTTTAGTTCGAAGACCTGGTCTCTTGTCCAATGACTTTGTCCAAAGACTCCTCATTCAACTGCTTTGATGGCCACCTTGGAGGGTTGTACTGATCCTTTGTCCACTTGTCAATGGAAAAGGAGGATGTGTGACCTTAGACTAGTTACCTAACCACTCTGAAACTCAGAAGCTCTGTTTGCAAAATAAAGATAATAATATCCACTGAGTAGTGTCCTTGTAGGATTAAATGAGCCATTAGATATGAAATTGCCTGGCAGGGTGCCTAGGATGTTGCAAGGGCTTCCTAAGGGTTAGCCTTTCTTCTCCATCTCTGCTGGCACTCCTGGGAAATCAAACAGATAAAAGTCTTCCTCTGCACAGTGTCATCTCCCCTCCTGACCCCAAAGGTCTTCAAAGAGTTAGAGTCCTGAGCAAAACTGCTTAAGAATATGCAAATTATTTTTCTTGTCTTTGAAATTGCTGGATTTATTGAGCACTGAGTGGAGAGCAGAAGAGCAGGCACCAGAAGTCTGTTCATCACATATTTTGTGTGACTTTGGTTAAGTGTTTTCAATTCAAGAAGTGCTTATGGAAAAATAAATGCCTCATTCAGGCTTTCAAGGTCCTTCATCTCCCTCTGCTTGAGCCCTCCAATGGCTTCCCATTTCACTTAGAGTAAAAGCTCAAGTCTTAACAAGGTCGTATGGAGCCTGGATTAGTCAGGGTCCAGCTGGCAAAACACAACTCACACCAGGTAATCTAGTAGAGATCACTTAATGCAGGGAGTTAGTTACAGAGGTATTAGAAGAGCTAAAAGAGCAACCAAGGAGGTGAGGCAACTGTGAGATTAGCAAATGAAGGGGCTGCTACTTTCCCTAGGGATGCAGGAATAAAGGGAGGGGCCCAAGGACTGGAGCTGTTCCACCAGAGTCTGAACCTTGGTATGCTTGTCTGGTGGGAGCTGGAGCCATGGCGGGGGGGGGGGGGGGGGGGGGGGCAGTAGCCCCTGCTAGATATACCACTTGAAATAGAGAGAGTGAGAGATATACTTAGCTTTTATTCCCTCCCTCTCTAATCTGCTAGTGCCTCCCATTGGCCAAATGTAACCAGAAGCCAGAGGGCAAGGGAAAAGTACAGAGAAGAATGATATGAGAGGAAACCAGCCATTGATGGCACAGGACCTTTACAATATAGTGCACCCCTCCTCAGTCTCCTATCATGTCTCTGGTCTCTGGAATCATGTTGGAAATCTCACACTTTGCTCACTCTACTCCAGCCACATTGGCCTCCTCAGGATTCTTTGGATACTCCAGCCCTCTACATTTGCTATTCCTTCCATCTGGATTTTAACCACTAGATATCCACATGGCTCCCTTCCTTGCTTCTATCTCTTTCTAAGAGGGGCCTTCTCTGACCATCCTAATTAAGTTTTCACTCTCCTCCCCCACTCCTTATCTCTTTGTTGCTGTATTCTTCTCTCTAGCTTTTATGACCATTTAACATGTATGTATGCATATAGTTTTAGTGTTCACCTCCTTTCTCTAGAATGTAAACTCCATGAGGGCAGAGATTTTTTTTCTGCTTTGTCTACTGCTGTATCCCCAGTCCCTAGAACAGTGTCTGGAAAACGGTAAATACTCAGTATTTGTTGAGTAAATGAATGGATGAAACAAGATCCAAATACTCCCTCATTTGTATTCATTTGTTCATTCAATAAATTCTCATGCAGTGGAGGGATTGAAGCAGGAAATGTAAGGAAGCAGTCTGAACAATTAGGATGCACTTCTGTTTCCCCATTCATAAGACCCTGGGTTAGAGCAGGAGACCTCAAAGGACCCTTCCAGCCTCACCATTCTACAAATTTAAGAGTATTTCCCTGGCAGAAATACTTGGAAGATAAAATTAATCCTCTCCTTAATCAGCGGTTCCCACCTCTGCACGTGACTTGTCAGGGGAACTTTTCTCTGATACTCACATGATGTGGGAACTTGTCACATCTTCCATCTCTGGGAACATCCTCACCTGAAATTGAAAGGTAAATATTTCAGTTGTGAGTCTCTCTGTCATGACTCAAATAATTTTAAAATTGCTTAGATGTCTTTGCCTAACAATGTTCAGATTGTTCTAATGCAGGGGAAAACGGTAGTTTTAGACACAGTAATATTGATAGCAGCTAGTAATTTCCATGTATTTCTCACAGTTATTGGCACTGGGAGGATTATCAAGGAGAACTTTTTAGTTATTAAATAGATGTTCTATGTCAAGGAACTAGCATGGCACCTGGCAATAGAAGGTGCTCACTAGATAATGATGTTTTCAATCATTATTTCCATGGAGTTGGGCTGGAAAATGCTTATTTTCTGGATGCTATAATGTCATCAGGGATCCCAGCTCAAAGGTCCTCAGTAGACCACTTTAGAGCTTAGGGCAATTCACTGCAAGAGTGGCAGAATGTCTGTATAAATGAATTGAAGGTTTATGACTAGGGGTCAGAGGACAGACAGTTCAGTGTTGGCACAATCTTCCTCTCATTCATTCAGCAGATAGTCTCTAGTGCCTTTGTGAGAACAGAATTCCATCCCTGCCCTCAAGCAGCTCCTCATCTAGTCCAAAGGACAATATAATGTGCTGTTAACATCAGTTAATGGGTCTCAGTGCAATGGTAGGGGAAGGTACAGGATGTTTCCATGAGTATTTAGAACATCAAAGGTGTTAGGGTACCTGGGTGGCTCAGTCAGTTAAGTGTCCAACTTCAGCTCAGGTCATGATCTCATAGCTCGTGGGTTCAAGCCCTGCATCAGGCTCTGTGTTGACAGCTCAGAGCCTGGAGCCTGCTTGGGATTCTGTGTCTCCCTCTCTCTCTGCCCCTCCCCTCTGCCCGTCGTGCTCTGTTTCTCGGTGTCTCAAAACTAAAATAACTTTTTAAAAAATTAAAAAAAAAAAAAAGAACATCAAAGGTGTTTCCAAAACTACATTTTTTTTTTTTTTTTGAGAGAGAGAGAGAGAGATGAGGGGCAGAGAGAGGGGGAGAGAGAGAATCTTAAGCAGGCTCTGCACTGTCGGTGTGGAGCCTGACACAGGTCTTGATACCATGACCCTAGAGATCATGACCTGAGTCAAAACCCAGCCGGACACTTAACCGACTGAGCCACCCAGGCACCCCCAAAAACTACACCTTGAATCAAGCACAGATTTTGTTTTGTCCCTTCCCTTACCAGTTCTAGCAAAAAGAGAAAAGGAACTAATATGGTAAGCAATTATCATAGCATTTAAAAGACTTATTGTTTATTTATGTGGTCATTTATTGTCTGTTCCATCCTTGAAGGCAGGGAATTTTACTTGTTCTGTTAACTGCTTTCTCCCCAGCTTCTAGAGCCAATTTAGGTGCATAATAAGACCCTGATGTGTATTTATTGGTTGATAAACTAGACCAGCCCAGTTTAGGCCACTGTATAGGAAAAAGATATAAAACTGGGCCTTGGTCAAGGGAAAGAAGTTGAAAGAGCCCTGAGGTCCTTGAAGTCAATGGGGTCCATGGTCATTGAGAGCTGTGCGTATGGGACAAGGTTGCAGAGATCAGAGGTGTGGCCAGATCGTAGAAGTCTTGAATGCCAGTCAGGCCAAGCATCTTGACCTGTGTTCTAAGGCCCTAGAGAGACACAGAAATATTTTTAACTGGATTGAGGCCTTCTCAGTCTCCTGCTCCATGACCTTCTCTTTCTTTCCAAAGAGCTTTCCAAGTTTCTTTGGTGTTGCTTGCTTTATTTGGATTGGCCCAGAGTTATTTGGGAGTTCTGTAACCAGCAGAAGTCCTTCAGCACGTGAAAGAAATCCAGTTATCTGCTCCCCCTTCCCTAAATTCAACTCAACCTAACCCAAGCCCACATTCTTCCTGTAATTAAACCCAAACTCCAGCTAAATTAGGCAAATATTTTATTTTATTTTTATTTATTTATTTAAATAAATTTTTTTTAATGTTTATTTGTTATTGAGAGACAGAGATAGAGCATGAGCATGGGAGGGGCAGAGAGACAGGGAGACACAGAATCCAAAGCAGGCTCCAGGCTCCAAGCTGTCAGCACAGAGCCCGACGGGGACTCAAACTCACAAACTGCGAGATCATGACCTGAGCTGAAGTCGGATGCCTAACCGACTGAGCCACCCAGGCGTCCCTAGGCAAGTATTTTAAAATGGTAACTCAAAAAAGGGTGTTTTAGTAATTGTGTGATGAAGATGTCAGATCTCTGTCATCTCATTGCAGCCTGAAGGATAGTTGAGAGGGAAGTCACTTTGAGAGATTTTAATAATGTGTCCAATTCTTAATGTGTATGAGGATGATGACAACTGGATGTCAGCTTCAGAGAGGAAGGGTCAAATCTGATTTGGTATGTCTGTGCTACCTGCCTTGTATCTCAGGGTCTTAAAAAAAATTATTATTGACAAAACTCTATATTCATTGACAAACATTTCTTAAGCATTTACTAAGTTCCAGACATTGTCCTAGATGCTGGGACCAGGGAATCTGTGTTCATAAGAAGCCAAGTCTTTGCCACAAGGACCTTTTCATCTAGTAGGGAAGATTTGACACAGGCCTTACGATCATCACAAAGAGTTTTCTTTATTTATCAGGTGTGATTTATGTATATTTTTTCATTTAGCCCTCACAGAAACCCATTGAAGTTGATACTTTTATTTACATTTTATTAGAAAAGGAAACTAACTGTTGTTAGATCAGTAAGTGGTACAGTGGGAATTTGAACTTTGGTCTGACCCCAAATCCATGCTCTTTCCACAGTGGCTGTGTCTTGCTTTAGAGATCTGGTGTGCGTATAGGGAGTAGAGCAGGAGAAGGGCAGTCACACAGCACATCAGAAATCATTAGGAATGATGAAGGTACAAATGGAAGCTGGCTCAAATTCCATAACTGTGACCAGGACCAACATGCACTAGACACTCACTATGTGCTCCCCCAAGTGCTAAATCATTGAATCCTTTCAACAGTCTGATAAGGTAACTATTCTTAAATTTCTACCTGTAGGGGCAAATGTGCCTTAGAGGTCCCCTCCCTCTAGCTGTGTCAGATGAGGCAAATATCCCTGGAGGAGGTAGTGAGACTTAGCGGAAAGAGTTTATAAGTTTTGGAGTCAGACAGACTGGACTAGAATCCCACCTTCCCTGCGGCCAAGCTGACGATGCTGGAAAATTGCATCTGACAACTCCGCACCTCTGATTTCTTACCTGTAAAATGGGAAAATACTGTGTGCTTCAAAGAGGTGTTAGGAGGATTACAGAGAATGTATTCAAGCCTCTGGCTCCTGGTCTGTACTCACAAAAAAGCAGCCATTTTTATTATCTCTGCTCTGAGCTCCCAGACCCCATCCCTGGGCCAGGCCTGGCCATATTAGCATGTGGAGTCTATTCTTTTCCCTGACCTGCTTCAGCTTCCCTTGAGCAGCCCTAGGCAACTGTCTGAAAGTGGAGGAGGAGGTGCTGCCTGTAGCCACCACCCTGCCCAGCTGGTGATGACCTGGAACGCCAGCCTGGCTCTCTTAAGTCACCAAGGCACATGGGACCGGTCAGCCTGATTCAGATGTCTTACTCCTTTTGTAATTCTTCTCGGGGGTGTCCTGACCTCAAGACAGCAGTGGCTACAGTTGCTTTCATTTTATATTTAGCTCTCCCTGAGCAGAGAGATGGGGTGTGGCAAGCCTTAGCAGAGGGAGAAGGAGGGGGAGAGTTAATGGCCAGGGCAGGAGTGGGGATACGCAAAGTGAGCCCTCACTTGAGGGCCTTGACAGGACAGAATTTCCATCTCCAGGTACTCTTCTGTCAGCAGGTCACTTCTCAACGGGTCTTCTCGAATGCCAGGAACTTGGCTGGAATCTTGGCTGGAAAGCCTCAGGCAACGCTAGGAAATACTTTTTAATTTATACCATAGCAAAACAGCCTGTGCTGATTTTAACCATATTTATCCTCTTTAAGTGCAAACCATTCCTAGCTTTCCCTTTTGCTTAGTCCAAGTCTTTAACAATCTGGTTAAAATGCCCCCTAAGCTCTGGCAGTGACACCTCTGAAGGTCCCTGGCTAACCTCATGTGAATCTAAAGACAATGGTACAAGGTAAACAGATCAGAAGTGGTTATCCCTAGATTATAGATGTGGAGTTCAGAGAGGGAGAGATACTTGCTAGAGGTCACATAGTGTAAGCCTAGCAGAACAGGGAGCCAGCTCCTCAGGTCTTAACATTACTCCACATTTTTTATTTTGAAAGTTGACAAGACAAATGAACTCAGTGACCTTGGAATAAAATCCACATTCTTTTTTTTTTTTTTTTTGAGGACTTTATTTATTTAATATGAAATTTATTGTCAAATTGGTTTCCATACAACACCCAGTGCTCATCCCAACAGGTGCCCTCCTCAATGCCCATCACCCACCCTCCCCACCTTCCCACCCTCCATCAACCCTCAGTTTATTCTTAGTTTTTAAGAGTCTCTTATGGTTTGGCTCCCTCCCTCTCTAACTTTTTTTTTCCCTTCCCCTCCCCCATGGTCTTCTGTTAAGTGTCTCAGGATCCACATAAGAGTAAAATCCACATTCCTAACTAAGGTCTGCAAAAGCCTGCATGATCTGGCCCTGCTTAGCAATCCAGAGTCTGCTGGCACCTCTGTTTCTTCCCTCACTGTTCTTCTGCCCCTTTTGTCCATTCGTTTCTTTCCCAGATCCCCTCAAACTCTCCCCACCTCCAGGCCTTTGCACTGATGTTCTTTGCTTGGCTCTTCCACAATGACTCCTTCTCATCCTTCAGGTTCCATTTCAAAGTCGTTTTCTGAGGGAGAAGACCTCTACCCTAAGTAGAACCCCTCTGTTATTTTCTCCCACAGCACCTTCCTTCTCAGCCTTTATCCAATCTGTAATTATTTATTAATGAGCATATGGATGAATAACTTGGTGCCCAAGACATCATCGCTATTAATTTAATTATTCATTTATTTAGCAAATATTTATTAAGCACCTACTAAGTGCCATTCTTTCAGGAGCTGAGGTCATAATAGTGAACAAAATAGGTACCAATCTCTACATGAAGGGGAAATTTTCTAAAGGATAGAAGAAAAGCAAATGGAGTTAGTGTCACCCCAAGTGTTTTGGCTTGAGCGACTGGTAGGATGGTGCTGCCATTTACTGAAATGAAGAGAGCAGGTTGGGTGGACAGGAGGGTAAAAAGCTATTCTTTTTTTGTTAAGTATAAGATGTCCTTAAGACAGTCAGGTGGAGATGTCAACTTGGCAATTGTGTATTTGGCTCCAGAGTTCAGGGCAGAGATCTGGGCTGGAAATACACATGAGAATCATCTGAACATTAATTATACTAAAAGCCATGACCCTGGATGAGTGATCCTGGGGAGTGAATGTAGTTAGAGAAAAGGCCCAAGAAACTAGCCTTCAACATTTAGAGGTCAAAGAAATGAAGAAGAAACTGAGAGATGGCCAGAAAAGTAGGGTAGGAAGCAGGGTCTTTGCTTGAGAATGAAGATGGGGGAGGGGGAATTGGAAATTTGAAAAGTGAGGAGAAAGCAGGAAAGCACCATCCAAGAGGGAGGGAGAGAAAATGAATTAGAGAAACAGTGCTACTGCAAGTAGTCTTGGGGCCCCTGTGAGGCTAGTGGTCCCTAATTTAAAGGGAGACTGAGGGGCATTAGCATGTATTTTCCTCTTGTCATGTGCAGCTGTGAAGGTGCAGGAGAAGAGTAGCTGGAGAGCTAGCAGGTGCAGTGGAATGAGGGCTGGCCAGGATATCGAGAATGCATGCAAGGCAGGGTTAGATGTTTGATCTTGGAATTTACACTGGCTAGGAAGGGAATGAGGACAGTGGGGGTGGGAGAGGGGGAAAGGGACAGTACAAGGCAAATTGAAAGTCCCAGTGGGATTGAGTCAGTTTCCCAGAGGAAGTGGGAGAGGACGTAGGCACTGACAGAGACACTTGAAACTAACATTAGGGTGTTCAGATCTGAGGTCTGAGCAGGAAGGGAGTAATGAGGTGGAAGGGGAAGCAAAGGCTGAGGAATTGAGAAGCCAGGATATTGGAGGCATCATCCATATGCGTATTGAAATCATTAAGGCTTATGATGAACTAGTTTCGGAGTCTTAGTGTGGTTTGGGGGGAGTGTGGGAGATGAGGTATGTGCCCAGCACACAGTGGGTTCTCAATCAATGTCATTTAGTCTTTTATTTGCTTAGTATTTGTTTGGGGCACTGAGGCTTCTCCCTCAGCTGCTTTCAAAGCAGAACTTCATGGAGGGTCGTGGCGTGGCTTGGTGGGTGGGGACGGAGGGTGGGAGACACCCTTGGGGCCCAAGCTGGCTCAAGGGAATGCGCGGGTCCCCGTGCTGAGGCTGCCCCACAGTTTAGGGTCCAGGCCCTCTGCCGGCTGCCGGCTGGACGCCCACCAGAGCTGCACGCCTCCGGCTCCGCGGCAGCAGCAGCAGATGGTGAGAAGTGGGTGGGCTGGGGGTATCTGCAACTGATCCCACAGTTGCTGGATTAATGAGGCCTCGTGCCCGCCTTCTTTTCTGCAGTGTGCCAGCCGACAGTAGCTTCCTTTGCTGGGGTGGGTTTGTTTGTGAGAAATTTTTTGGCAGTGAAAGCTCAGCACCTGATGAAAACTTCCTCTCCCCCTCGTTTCTCCCCCTCCCCTTCTTCCTAGACTGTTTTTATGTATTCTTGGGCCTCGAGCCTTCCCCTGGGGTTCCTTCTAGTGTCAGCATGGTGTAGCTGAATTCACATAGACCTGGTTCTGCATTTACAGATAGGGACACTGAGGCCTAGAGAATTTAATCATTTATTCTGTAGCAGGAGGCTCAGGACTCTACATATATTCCATGCCCTTCCAGTGTCTAGCTACATCCCCGGGTTGACATAGACTTCATGAATGAGAACTTGGATGGTTCGTATTTAAGGCTCAGACATATATAAGCGTAACTGATGGGCACTGAGGTCATGGGGATAGGGGCATTAGCAGCCAGATTACAATAAGAACAACAGGGTCCCAAGAGAAAACATCACTGTAAGTGAGGAAAGCATCTGGCACAGAGGTCCAGACTAGCAAACAGGCTCGAGGATGAAAGGGACTAGACGAAAGGCACTTCTTAGCCCACTCTGACCTACCTCCACCCCTGCATATCCAAAAAATGATTTTACTAAGTCACCAGGGGTCTAAGCAACTCAATGGTAGGACTGTTCCTTCCCTAGCCAAGTGGGATAAGAGAAAGGGAGGGTACATCCCTAATGATGAGCAAGAGTGAGAGAATGAGCAAGAGAGAGAAAAATGAGCCCTGTAGATCTGGAGGTAAGCAAAGACACTGAGATCTTCCAGTCAGTGGGATGGCAGGAATTGAATCCCCAAGGAGCATCAGAGGTCAGAAATAGGTCAGTGCTGCTGAATGGGGAGTCCTTAGATGCATGGAAGACTGATGCAGGCAGCAATAAGGCAATGGAGATATGGAGGCAGGTGGGGATGGAACTCCTGGAGGTGGGGATAGCAGGCATTTGTAGGGGCATTGGACATCTGGGTGGGTCTGAAGACCAATGTGAGTCTCTTCAATGTGGTCAGACTGGGAGGCATAGGTAATGGCCAAGTGGGACAGGGTAATAATCAAACTTAAATCAGTGAGGCAAAGTTGTCTAACCTTTTTCACATAGTGTCATACATACAATAACATTTTTTGGCCCAAAAGGGTAGAGGGACAGGCTGTTTGGGGTCAGAAATAAATGGCTTGGGGACTCTGACAGCCCAGAGCATCACCCAGCTGCTCAGAATGTCAAGGAAATAGAATGAGAACATCAATAAGAATGTGTTCACTGGCTGGGAAACTCTGCAGTAAGGAATGTATTTTTTTCTCATGTAATGAGAAGCACAGGGAAGACAATCCAGGCTGCTGTAGCAGCTTAGAGATGCTACTGAGGACCATGGTGCCTCATGTGTTTCAATTCTGTCATTCATGGTTATTGGCTGTTGCCTTCATAGTTGCAACATGGCACCTGCAGCTCCAGATATCACATCAGCATTCCAGGGGGGAAGAAAGAAGAGGTGGGGAGGACAATGACAAATGGAAAGTAGAATGTCAGCTGAGTTTGCTCTCTTTTAGATCTTTCCTGGAAACCTCACCAGGGACTTGTTACATCTCATTGGCCATAGCTGTGTGATGTGGCCACCTCTAACTGTAAGAAAAACTGAAAAATGTTTTAAAGCTAGGCGCTTTGTTGCCTTAATAAAATTAGGTTCTGTTAGAAAGGAAGAAGAGAATTAATATAGGTAGTTTTGCATGGTTTAATATAAACCATGAGGCAGGAAGGGGAGAGGATGAGGCTAGTTAAGCAGTCAGAGCCTAGATAATGCAGGGCCTTGAAGTCATGCTCAGACATCTGGACTGTCACCTGTTCGGGACTCTCCTCAGGGGATTTAGGCAGGGAAGGCATTTGGTCAGGTGGATATTTTAGGCAGCTCATTCTGACTGAGGGGATAGGAGGGGTACAGATGTTAAGGAAGGGAGGTCTCCTGTGAGGTCAGTGCCAGAATCCATGTACATAGAAGATGTCCAGTTGTCTCTGATGAGCAGATGAGACTTAAACTAGGATAGCAGCCATGAAGAGGGGGAGGAGGGGACGAATTTGGGAAATTTTCAGGAGGTAAAATTCACAGGATTTGGTAATTGATTGGATGGTTGAGGGAAAGGGGTAGAGTTTAAAAATATTCCCGGGTTTCCCACCATTGATTGGGATGTGGAACAGAAGAGAAAGAGCTTGTCTGGAATGTAATATTTGTTCAAAATCACACAAGAAATTGGTGGTAGGGCTGGAAATTGAACCCAGGTCTCCTGAGCCAGTGTTCCTTCCATTACTGCACTTGATACTCTAGCCTCTATCCTCTGGAGCCTGGAGAAACAGTGCACTCATCTCTTTGGACACACTGATTCTTTTCCCCCTTTCTCGGTCTACCAAGTTGAAAGACCAGGGATGAAGTTAAAATGGCGGTGGCATCTGCTTCTGGGGGGCCCAGTTTGATGAGGGTATTCTGACAGAGTGGGCAGAGGGGCCACCATAAACATCACCCCAGCTCTCACTGATGTGATGGGGTCAGAGAGTGCTTGGTCTGAGCATTCGCTTCTCCCACAATTATTCTTTCTCTAATCCCTGCTTCATGTTTGGCTGGCACATTAATTTCCTTTTGCTGCTGTAATAAATTACCACAAACGGAGTAACCTTAAAACGTCAGTTTATTCTCTTACAGTTCTGGAGGTCCTTACCTTTTTCAGCTTGTAAGAACCACCTGCATTCCTTGGCTCATGGGCCCAATCTTTTCCTTCTGTCATCACATCTCCTACTACTGATTGATCTCCCTGCTGTCTTCTTGCTGCCCTTATGATCATATTGGGCTCACCTAGATAATTCAGGATAATCTCCCCATCTCAGGATCCTTAACTTTTGCACACATTTGCAAAGTCACATTTATCACATAAGGTAACATATTCTCAAGGTTCAAGGGTTAGGGTGTGAACATCTTGGGGGGGCGTTATAAAGCCTACCACAATTGAGCACCTTCACTGACATTCTTTTTGTGCCCAATCTTGTGCTGACAAGTAGGTCACCGTCCTTTCCCCTTGATGAGCTTACGGTTTAGTGGTGAAGGCAGAGATGTAAACAGCAAATTACTCTGCAGGCTGAGAGATGGAAGCACAGGGACTTTGGGAGCCCAGGGGAGTGGTACATAATCTGACTGGGAAGTCAGGGAAGGAGCTCCAGAAGAGATGCATCCATGCTGAATTTTGAGGAATGTGTGAGAATTAGCCAGATGAATAATGATGAGATGATGGTGATGATGTTGCTAATGATGATGATGGTGATAGCAAACATTTTTATTGTTATTGCTATTTTCCAGGTTGTGTTTTAAGCACTTAGCACATATTAATTCATTTGATTCTTCCAGTACCATATAAAGTGGGTGCTTTATCATCCCTATTTTATATATGAGTTAATTGAGGCTGAGAGAAGATGATCCTTTGGCTGGAATGTAGGTCCTTCCCACTACTTTTAAGGTAAAGGTCAAAGTCCTCTCTGTGGCTTGCAGGGGTTATCAGGTCCTGCTACCACTCCCAGCCCAGCCCCAGCCCCACCTCCACTGCTGAGTCACTATGCTCCTTCCCACTGAGCCTCCTCTCCACCTCTGGCTCTTTGTCCATGCTCTTCCCCTCTGCCTAGGATGAGGGATGCCCATCTCGTCCTTCAGACCTCAGTTCAAATGCCACAGTAGCAGGGCATTCCTTGTCCTCTGATGGGCAGGTGTCCTTGTTACTTTCAGAGCAGCCTGTACTTGACTTTAACAGCATTCGTCCCCAACTGTATACAAACATCTCTTTTGTCCCCTCATTGTATCCTCAGTACCATACAGTAAGTAATTAATAAATATTTGCTGAATCAATGAAAAACATAAGGGAAAATGAAAATCTAGGAGAAAGCAGGAGCAAGACCATCAGAGACCATCTAGTCCCTAACACCTTCCCTTAACTTCTGGGAAACTGAGGCCCAGTGAGGTACAGTGATATCACACAGTAAGTCAGGGGGCTGAGGATTCTGACTCCTGGTCCTGGGTCACTTCCATGGTTCCCATTGTGATGCTCCTGACCTTGCCCCAATGCCTGCCTGTCCAAGTCTGATTCATCCTTCAAGGTAAAGCTGATTCCTACACATGTCTAAGGATGCCTTTCTTATTACACTTCAGTCTCACCCTTCCCTACCAAAGTTACACTTGACTGTTTTTTTTCTCTGTGCTCCCCAAACAACCTCTGGTTTTGTTCTTGTTCTTCAGTGCTCTGCCTGCGTTTGAGCTCTTCCAAGGTAGGCACTGCATTTGATTCCTCCATCCCCAAGGAGGCATGCATACAGTGGTACAAATGTGGGGTGTCAAAGTGTGCTGTGAGACAGGAAAGGAGAGGGATATGGGATTGTCCAGGAATCCCTAACCCAGCCTGAGGGGTATGAAAGGTTCTCAGGAGGGACTGAATTGTGAGCTGAACATGTAGGATCAGTCATGTGGATGATGTGTGTGTGTGTGTGTGTGTGTGTGTGTGTGTTGAGTGAAATGGGGCCTGGTTGGGGGTGGAGCAGTGGTTCAGAAAGGGCATTCTAAGGAGAGGAATCCTAATGTTTGTAGGATGGGATAAGGAGCTAGTCACCTAGGGTAGGATTGGGCAACCCAAAGCCCCTTTTTCTCCCAAGGATTCAAATGAGGAGATTGAACTGACTTCCAAGGGCTTTCCATAGCTAACTAAGCAGGCAAAGACCAGGCTGACTGTGTGACAAGTGGGGGAGGGCTGCCCTTTACAAATAGTCTGATTGGATCTGTTTGTCATCTTGAGACAGAACATATGAGTCTTTCTTGTGCCTACAGCAAAGACAAGCAGGGCTTGGGGATATCAGTATTCCTCTGCTATCCTCCCACTGCTGTCTACCTATGTTCCTTAGCACCTATCGCCATCCCCTCACCAATCCCTGGAAGGCCTGTCTCCACTCCATCTTGCCCAGCCGCTTCCCACTGTACTGCACAGGCTGTCCAAGCTGCCTGTCCTGCCCCAAGCCCCTGCTCAGGGCAACTCCCCCAAGCCATTCTTTGCCAGCAGGCCATGTTGTGTAGCATGTGACTTCAGCTCTGGCTTCAGGACCAGGTTGGTCTATGAGAAAGGGAATTAATTGTGCCAGCAGCCTGTGAATGCCAATGAACCAAGGCATTCAGGTTCCTCTCTCTAGAATTTGAACAGTTTATTTAGAGAGAATTGGACTGCTGGTAAAGGGAGCATCACTGAAGAGTCCCAGGGAGGAGGTGGAATGGTAGAATCACTGTAGTGGCCAGGCACCAGAGGAGGGACTGACAGGGTCTGTGGTCCCTGTTGTATTGTTGTGTTTCAAAAGCAGCTCAAATTCTACAAGGCTGAGTGAAATTTCCAAGTGCTTGTTTTCATATGCATCCTACTATTTCCTCCCTCCTTGAGGCTTTTTCCTTGTTCTTTACATCCACAGGCACCCACCAAACCCCCTTCCCCTGCCAAATGGTCCGGCCCAAGCTCCTTGCCTCTGGGGATCTTTCTGGCTACTGCTTAATCCCTACCACTGTTGACCCTTGAACAACACAAGTTTGAACTGTGAGAATCCACTTACGTATGGATTTATTTTTACGGCACTGTAGATGTATTTTCTCTTCCTTATGTTTTTGTTAATAATATTTTCTTTTCTCAGGGCACCTGGGTAGCTCAGTCAGTTAAGCATCTGACTTTGGTCCAGGTCATGATCTCATGGTTTGTGAGTTTAAGCCTCGTGTTGGGCTCTGGGCTGACAGCTCAGAGCCTGGAGCCTGCTTCAGATTCTGTGTCTTCCTCTTTCTGCCCCTCCTCCACTCATATTCTGTCTCTCTCTCTCTCAAAAATAAACATTAAAAAATTAAAAGAATAATATTTTCTTTTCTCAAGCTTATTTTATTGTAAGAATAGCATATATAACACATGTAAAACACAAAATATGTGTTAATCAACTGTGTGTTATTGGTAAAGCTTCTGGTCAACAGTAGGCTATTAGTACTTAAGTTTTGGGGGAGTCAAAGTTATATATGGATTCTTGACTATGTGGAGGTCAATGTCCCTAGGTCCAGTGTTGTTTAATAGTCAACTGTACTCTTCATCGAGTGCCAGGAACTTGACATATTTTATTTCTAATCTGTCCGTCTCTGATCAGGACTCTCAGAGACATTAAACAACTTGCCCTGGGATCCAAACTTAGAACTTTCTTTCAATAGTGCTTGTCCTCCTTCTACCAGGCCATACTCTCTTTCCTCTCTGGGTACCAAAATACTGTTTCACTCCCCACAGATTTTCAGAATTTCTTGTAATTCTCCTTCCAGCACAGAAGCTACCTGGCATGGCTAAATAATTGTTTCATATGTCTTTTCTTTATAACAAAACTCTAAATTTCCTTTCTTTTCTTGTTTCCTGCCATAACCCATTGCACAGTGCCATGTACAAAATAGGTGGGAGAAAAAAAGTGCTGAATATGTTTGTTTATTGCTGTGTGGCCTACCTCAGTGCCTGGCCTGTGGCAGATGTCCAGAGCAGAGGTTCTAATGTAGACAAGGCTTCGGTTGATTCTCCCACCCCCAGCCTACCTTACATCACAGGTAGGTGGGGGTGCAACAAGTGTGGTATCACACTGAAAGGCCCTCAGTGTGGTTTAGTGGAAAGACCTTGCCTTGGAGCCAGACAACGGGTGTAAATTCCAATTCTGCGACATGCTGTAAAACCTTGGGCAAGCTGCACAACATCTCTGAGCCTCTTTTGTCAGGTGTAAAATAAGGATTATAGTGCCTCCTACGAATGTTCTGAGGATTTGGAGGCAATACAGATAGCAAAAGGAGCTCTCATCATGGTGATATTGTTCACATGATGACTTTCTCTCTGAGGGAGACTTGAAGGGTCAGCTCCAAGTGTGGCTGAGTTAGCTTGTAAACATTTTTTATCCTATGGTCGGTCCTATCCTCAACCCCTTTCCACCTCATTGACTTTTGGTGGTTTAAATAGACTTGTCAACGAAATTTTCATTTTTAAACACTGTTGCTCATCAGTATTTAAAAACTCTCATTTTTAGTTTTTCCTTGTCAATTTGCTTGTAAATCAACGTTATTGGATCTGTTTTTCCATTAAAGAGTTGGGGATTACCCCAGGCACAATGCATTAATGTTATTTCCCTTGTTCCTTACATAACAGGACTCATCTCCACCTTTAATTGAAGTAAGGACCATTTGGTAATTGTTTTGGCTCTGATTATGACAGAATTGGCTCATAGCCAGGGTGGTATAACTGGGGGCTTTGAGGTCAGGCAGAGATAACAAATCTCTTCCGAATCTCTTTTTGCTCTATGTAAAAGCAGGATGATACTCCTGAATTGGCAGAAGGACCAAATGCTAAATGTATAGTGCCTGGCATATTGGAAAGATAATAAACGCTTGTGCTCTTTCTAGAAATAATCTCTTAAACCTCAAGGACTTTGGTGGAAACTGTTTAAAATAATTACATGGTATCCTGGAGTGGCATGTGAGTCTACTTTGCATTTGAACCACTAGTAGATTAAGCTGGACTTGCATAGGGAAACCTTCCTGTAATTAACCTGGGGTTGGGTGATTTTAAGCCAGTTTTCATTCTGCTGCAGAAACAAAAAAAAAAAAAAAAAAAAAAGAGAGACTGAAGAAATGCTATTCCTTTAATTGAAGGAACACTTTTATGTTCTCAGGTCTATTTTAATCTTAAGTGCCGATTACGCATCACTCTCTCCTGTTAACAGACACTTCTGTAAGTGATCTGCACAGAGAGAAATATGATTCTTACATAAATACTGTACCATGAGAAATTATCTTATTACTTAATATGCCAAAAAGCTAATAAGATAAAGGAATGCTACGAGTCATTTTTGGACAATATTAAAACTTGATTGTAGCTCATGGAAATAAAATGTAATTTCCTTTTATTATTCTCTTTTCCAGGTAGAACAAAGGCAGTGAAGGGTGTAGGGATATTATAAAGCTGTGCTCCATGAGCATGTGTTAAGGCTGTGGAATGGCAGGATGACCTCAAATTAAGATTTTAATGACTCTTCCATTTAGAAGACACACTCTTTCCATTAATGCTGCCTTGTCAGGTATGATTTTTGAATTTGCAAGTGAAAGTAAAACACCCCATTTCCTATTCAGTTGTACAAATGCTTGCCTCTGTGTATTTGCATGTATATGTCTGTTGAAGAACAAATGCATAGTGCTTACAGAAAGTAAGGGCAAAACAATTGGAACTGAGTTTCCTGAATTGCCTATGGTGAAAGGTGATTAAGTGCCAAATTTTGACAAGGTTAAGGTAGTCAGACACAAATACTGACTGCACAGGAGCCCTATGAGACTTTGTGAGTTTCAAATGTACTTTTAAGTGTTGTTCTTTGGGATTTAAATGTTTCATTTATAAGTGAACAAATAATGACTGATCTTGATGAAAGAAATTTAAACAGGACCCAAGTTGATAAACTGTTCTGACTGTAACTAACATTTGGTCACTCTTTGATCCTTTTGGTCAGATGTAAGTAGTTTTGATGCTGGTGGTGATGATGTAGGATGGTTACAGACACAAGCACATGTTTTTTGGACTCTTCCTATCAGTCTGAGAAAAATAACACTAAGTAAATGCCTTCAGCCTTCCCTGACATGCAATTTTTCATCCAAGTAAAACATAACGTACCTAGGACCTAAAAAAAAATGTAATAACCTCTGCTTTCTTGTGATTTGCTAAAACTTTCCCACAAACACCTACAAGAAACTATGTAACGTTTGTCTGGAGATTTAAGGTACAGGCTTACACTCACAGCAAAATGAATTTTTTATTAGTTGTTAGGCAGACATGTTATGCTGATGTTGGGAAGTGCTACCAAGAGAGTGTATATAGAATGGCCTTCCATGGATATTTTAAAGACCTATTTAAACACGTACAGATCTTTGTGAAACTGTCAAGATAGGTCTGTTGCAGGCTGGGGAGTGAACTACATGAACTGGTAAGATTCCACCAACTTCCAATATTCCAAAATAATGTATCCATTCATTTAAAGTACACTAAAATGACACTTTTAAGGATCAGAGATGGTGATGATTGGTAGTAACTATCTTAGGTTTAGCAGTAACATTTTTAGACCCTATACACACGTTTGTGAAGCCGTTTTCCCTGGGGGCAGCTATTTGTGCATTTTTCTTCAGAAAAGAAACTTAGGGACTTGTCTTTAAATAAAACTGAAATAAGAACCCTCAAGTTCATCTATGTAAAGTTCAGGCTGACTTCGTTTTAATATTTAGCTTGGTTAATTAAATCCCATTCTTTGCCCTGAATTTAATTATCCCAACTACTGTGGTAATTTAATATAATAATAAAAAAGGGGAAGGGTAATGAGAAATGGAAGAGAATCTGACTATTTCTTCATCTGGCTCACTTAGAGGCATTTCTTCTGCTAGTGTCAGTTTATGGATGGTGATGTTTTATGAGGTATTATGAATTTTCAATTAGTGAGAAAATGAAAACGAAAGACAGTAGATCGTCAATGAGTGGTCGTATCGGGAAATCACTAAAAAGCTCATCTGTAAATTTAAGGGAACATTTTAATATGACTTCATGATACCTTAGACATTTAGTACCCTCCTTGAGGTTGAGCTTAAAATCCATGTTTTTTATACACTGTATAAGTTAAGTCCTTGTTTAGGTTTCTACTGGAAGTAAGAAAGTCAAATATTTGCTACTTCTAAGCAAAAATGAATGCTAACATAACAAGGTAACCTTTCTTGTTTTGCTACCACTTCCAATGTAAATGGTCTGTTTCCTAAAGACTGCTCCAGCTCTGCAGTCTCAAAGCTGAGGGGCTGTGCAGTCGACTCAGACTTGGAGTCAAGCCCCAGCTGGAGACTTGCCAGCTGTTTAAAGTTACTTAATATCATTGAGCCTCAGTCTTACCATCAGTGAAATGAGGACAGTGCTATCCACCTCTCCCAGATTGCTGGAGGACAAAGTGAGAGAATGTAGAGGACAGCACACAGCCTGACAGGAGATGCTCTGCAAGCAGTGACTTCCTTTCTTCTGAACAAGTCACAAATATGCTTATAAATGAATAACCGACACTAAATGTATCACAATGCCAAACATAATGCCAAATGTACCAGCTTGTTATCAATCAGTGCAGTGTTCCTCACTTTAAAGTACCAGTGATTCACCTGGGGATCTGGTTAAATATAGATTTGCATTCAGCCCGAGATTCTGCATTTTAACAAGCTCCCAGATGATGTGGATACTGCCGGCAGGAGCCCACACTTTTACTCGTATGGAACTAGGGCAATGACTTTTGAATACCGAATTGACTTTGAGAGACTGGGCTAAGTTGCAAAACACAATTTTACTCTACCTTTTTTTGTTGTTTTTTTGTGTTTAATGATAAAATTACTGGGGAAATTTGAAGATGCTACAAAAAAAGTTTGAATGAACACATTTAAAAATCTGGGAAGCTCAAATCCATTCTACACACTTTCATTTATTGTCTGGACAGATAAAGTACAAATAATTCAAACACAACAAGATTATGAAAAAAAAAACATTTACAATACTTTCCCTCAGAAATCATCTAAACTAGCAAGATTAACATGAAGTCATTCATTATAACTAAAGTATACAACTGCCTGGTCCTAAGATTTTTTTTCCTTTTTTTTTCCCCCAAGAGTGAACACATTATAGAGAAGAGATTTTGGCACGCCTTTCCCACTAATGCTTAGCAAATGCATCAAAACTTTGCCAGCAAACTGCGTTCATTCATAGCAGGTGATGTAAAAAGTTTTCCCTGAATGTTGAACGAGTGTTCTCTGAACTGAAATCTGGTGGTTTTTTTTTTTTTTTTTTCAAAACCGAAAAGAGGAAAAAAAAACAGAAAAAAAATTTAAAGGAGGAGTCTATGATGCAGCCTTGGTTTTCGTTATCTGTCTACCACTACGACTACTACTACAGTTTGCCTCTTCAGTGTGAAAACAACAGTTCTGTCTACATGCACTTAGTGGGTTCAGCATGGGAAAAAACGCACAAAATAAGCACAAGTTATAAATAACCATAACGTTTTATTACCATTAAGACTAAACTTGTATTGAAAAGATTTTATATAACAAGACAAGAAAAGCAATAGCAAATTTAACTATCAACTAGATTATGCATAGCGAGTAACTGTTTCTATTACCCAGGGAAGAGCATGAACCCTTGTATTTTTTTGTTTTGTTTTTGTTTTAAATATATAACCGTACAAAGCACAAACATACTAAAATGATCAGTGCACTGGACGTGGGAGAATGCTCCCTCAGTCATTTTGTTCCCTTAGCTCTGTTTTTTTTTTCCCCAATCTGAATTACATTAAAATAAAGACCCAGTTGTTTTTATTTTTCTACTGTGCAGTAAGAAAAAATATTCACAACAAACATGACAATATATCAAACAATAGTTCTACACAAGTTACCTTGATACCTCTTTAACTGTCACTTAAATATCATAAGAAAACATTTTAAGACATATACAAACAAAACTAGCCAAGTGTTACAACTTATAATAAATTAACCCAAAGAAAAAATAACTTTATATATATATATTTATATTGTATATACACATACACACACAACAGAATGACACAATAATATGCTTCTTCCCATAGTTTAAGTAAACAAATAAGTAGTCTAGCCAATCTAGCTATATTTGATCTCGGCCATAGGCATCATCACATCGGCGATTAAATAAATAAGTGTTTCAAGCAACATAAACAGTGTTTCAAATGTACCAACACAGCCCAATTCTACCAGCATGGGCTACAAAGTGAATTTGAAAATTCCTTAATGAATTTAAAGCAAATGTATCTTTTGTTTTCCTCTCCTAAACACATTACATTTAACTATGATACTAAGATATGTAAATAATTTAGTAGCACCTACTGCTCAAACTAAGGAAGTTTTAGATCAAAAGGAAAATTAATCTTTTTAATTTTTGTTCTGCTGACATCCCATACTGATGACTTAAAGAAAAACTGTCTTTCAACTCATCTCCTTGCTTTTGGGTTTTGACTGTGGGGAACTGTGGTACCCTGGGTAGAACGAACACTCCTTTCCCCTAGTAATTAATAATTGTTTTTTTATTATTATTACATGCTATGAAAAGATATGAAGATCATCTGTTTATAGCCCATCCTTCAAAAAACAGTCTACGAATCCAGTTTAAAACACACATCTTGATCTCTAAAAAGTTACCAGTGCAGTATGAACGCGACAAAGTTGTCAATTTCCCCTAAATTAGCCAGTCAAAATATTTTTTTCTCAAATCCAGATTCTCTTGTAAAAATTCTTTATATTTTATAAAAATAGATTTTTCTTGAAACCCATTTTCAGCAAAGAGACCACCTCTTTGGCAACAATGTTAATGTTATTAAATTGTTAATGTCATCAGGTATCCCCCTTGCCCCCATCCCCTAACAGAAGACTGTTTTTAGTTCACATGATATAAAAGAAAAAAGGAAAAATAAAAAAATTTGCAAAAGTTTTTTTTTCATTTTTGCAATTTTTATTATTCCTCTTTAATTTGTGTGGGGGGTTTTTACCAATCTGATTGGATCAACTTTTTGACAAAAAAAAATCTTTTTTTTCTTTCTTTGAATCCCATTACTTTGTAAAAATTGTTTTATTTTTATTTTTTTTTTTTTGTTTTTTGTTTTTCTTCTTCAAATGAGCGAATGGTCATCTTAAAAAGACCCACCTTCAAGGAAGGTAGTAAAGTTAGCTGGCTGGGTTAAAATCCCTGCACATCGCTATCTATGTATATTATATTCAACAACGACAGCTATGAAAGAACATTCAATGCATCAAAGGTATTTTTTTGTTTTTTTTTCTTTTTTTTTCTAAGCATTATAAAATCCTTTCCTGGTACACCTCAGGATAATCCAATGTTTTAATACTTAGGCAACACTGGCTTATAAAGTCCATGGTTGAATATAAGCCTCGAAAAGTTTGTTTCTCTCTCTTTTGTGTGTGTGTGTGTGTGTGTGTGTGTGTGTATGTGTGTGTGTGTTGTTCGTATATATTTATATATATATTTTAATAAGGATGGGAAATTCAGGACTTGTGGGCTTTGTTGGTTTTAAAGGAAACTTGCAACACTCGGTCTCCTAGGCGGTACCCGTTGAGGCTGGCAATGGCCATGGCTGCCTCATCATAGTTGGTCATGGTGACAAAGCCAAATCCCTTGCACTTATTGGTGTTGAAGTCGCGGATGACCTTAACGTTGTTCACTGCGCCAAAGGGGCCGAAGAGCTGCCAGAGGACACTCTCGTCGGAATCAGGGGACAGGTTGTAGACAAAGATGCACCAGCCTGTTCCTGTGTGACCAGGGATGTTCATTCCCACAAGGCTTGTCATTCCGTCAATGGTGATTGGGGAGAACCTGGGGGGACAGGCAGAAGGGGGGACTGGTCCAGACATCAGTCTGACCACGGATAACACACAGATGCACAGACACAGACATGGGGCAGAGGGCTGAGTGAGTGTTTGCAGGAGAGTCTTCAAGGTTTAAAAACCAAAATGCAACAACTAATGTCTGTGGCATTTCTTCTGAATGGAATGGCTAAACTGGCTAAGGGACATAAATGCCAAGAGAAAAGCTAGGTCAATTCCTAATAACCATAAGAAACTCCTAGAGCAAGGCTCTACCGTACTTCTACCACAGTATATGGTCATAGGGTATCCCACTCTGACCCTTATCCTCCCTCCCCACAATAGACAGCTCTTGGGGGAGGGGCTCTATTTCATTCATTCTGTTGCTCTACTTATTTATTCACTGAGGCACATGTGGGACTATCACAGACATAGTGGCACATAGAAAATAATCAATACTTATTGACTGCATAAGTGAATAACACTGGTGGATATCAAAGCTTGGGAAATTTTTTTTTTAATTTTTAAGGCAGATTAGGGGATGGCCCGAGGAGTTTTCAAGTCTACCATCTTTGCAGTCCCCTGACTTATGGTTGTCAAAGATCTCCTGATATTTTGAGGACAGAGATATGTGACAATGAACAGACATGCCTTGTTATTAACCACATGGGTGGCTCATGTTTCATTTAGCATTTCTTTAAAAGAGTTCAAAAAAAAAAAAAAGCCCAACCAATAATATTAACAACAGATCACTCCTTGATGCTGTATTATCTGGAATTAATTTCTAAGCATCACAGGAGTAAGATTTCAAGTGGTTTGTGCATTTATATAACTTGAATTAGAAAAGCAGGAAACTGTTACTTGCCTATTATAACTTCTTTTGTATTAGCCTTTGAAATAGGCTATCATGAAAAGATAGTTTTCATGCTATCATGAAAAGAAAAACAACCCTTCAGATTTTATTCACCGTCTGATAAAATATATCCCGTGTGATTCATAATGGATGCATCAGATTATGTTACCAGTGCCTACAGCAGAAAAATATTTGCTAACTTTTTGTTTTATACCAAACATATACAGGGATTTTGTCCATATCCACTGACTAGTGTCTTCGTTTTCATGTGGTTGGGTTTTTTTGGTTTTGTTTTTGTTTTCTGAAAAGGAGGATAGGAGGAGGAAAGGAAGCAAAAACTGGGGACAAGAATGGGGTAAAGTGTTACTTAGGATGTTTTAAAAATAAGCAAATGTTCTTGGAGATTGGAAAGTCCTATGGAAGAATAGTTCTGCACGTAACTAGAATTTAGGTAATCAAGTGGCTGCTGTAGATATGCTAAACATAACTCAATAGGTATTAATTTTGGCATTATTCACTAAGTCAATCTTCCCTCTTGCTAAAAAACAAGTAACAAGGGGCACCTGGGTGGCTCAGTCAGTTAAGACTCTGACTCTTGATTTGGTTCAGGTCATGATCTCATGGTTTGTGAGTTTGAGCCCTACATAGGTGCTGTGCTGGCAGTGTGCAGCCTGCTTGGGATTCTCTGTCTCCCTCTCTCTCGTCCCCTCCCCTGCTCTCTCTCTCAAAATAAATAAATACACATTAAAAAAAAAACAAGTAACAAGACAAAACCAAAAATCATCACGGTAAGAATTCTTAGAAGGGCAAATGCATGTCTATTATTTGCATTATTTCTGAAGACTGTCTTCTCAACCTTCTCTCCTCCAACTGAGTGAATTGACTCCTCTCAGTTTAAAGGTAGAGAACAGCTATAAGTAATTGTTTTAAGGCCAAAGTCAGGAGCCAGCAAAGAGGTTTCAAGGAGAGTCTCAATTCTAGTTGGGAATGGCTACCTGGAGCACTTTGGTAGGGAGGAGCCTGGATCCAAGCCTGGGCTTAATAGGAAAGGAGAGTGCTCTTATCCACTAGTGACGTGTGCTCTGAGTGGGGAAGCAGAGGGGGTGGCGGCATGCACGCTGCAACTGTGTGCCTTCCCTGGCCTCGTCCGTGCATGAGCATTCCTCTTTCTGTAACTGGTGCCGCCTCACTCAAGTCAGAGGGGAGCGAAGGGCAGAGTGGGAAAAATGCAAAAGTGAGAGTGGGAACAGGCAAGCAGTGTGCTAGACACGTGGAAGTAATTCAGTTATCCTCACTGGTGCCAGGACTGAGATTCAAGAGGCTGGCGCTCTCGAAGTGAAGTCTGCAGTCAAGTTATTCCCTTTACTGTGTGCAGTTTCCAGAGTCAGGGTACTTACCACGCATGGCCAAGTGGTGAAAGAGCTGCCTCATATGGGGGATGTGACTGGGACTACTAAAGACCACATTGCTTTCCCTGACTGTGGGAAGGGGAATTAAAGTGTGCAGCTCTACTGAGCAGGATGATGAAGATGCTATGTCCCTAGCAGCTCAGTGGAGCTTATCAAAAGCACATATGGGAATCTCATGGACACAGTGACATAACGCACTCAACTTCCTGAGATTCAGCTTTCAGACTAGGTCTGGATCACTCTTGTGACTGCATTCAGAGAGCCCCCACAAACCTCGATTCTATTTGAACCCCCAACCCCACAGAAAGGCTTTAAATGAAAGAAACTGCAAGTGTAAAACATATATACATGTATAAAACCAAGGGAGGATTTATAATAACTGTTAAAACCTGTAACAAAAGAAACTCCTGGTTGAGGTGCACACAGATACACTTCATTCTCAGGCTGTACCCTGAAATGCACACTGAGCTGGGGGTGGGAGTCAGCAGGTCCTCCACAAGTTTATTCATGCTTTGGCCAGGGCTGGTAGTCCAAAATCTAATTTTTCCACTGACAATCATAAGATTGTCAACCGTGATTAGCAAAGTGTTCTAATTTTGATTTGCTGGAATCTGCCCTCTTAACTGAATCTTGGCATTGCTAATGCAAAACAGTTGCTCTGCAAGTTTGCAAAGTCAGCTGGCAAAGACTAGGAGCCTTCTCCCTTGGGGGAGCCGTCTAGAGAACCAGATTATCAAGGGCTTGGTAGCTGTGGCACCTGAACCATAGGAGAAGCCCACCTGCAAATAAAAGAAAAAGTGAAACACACAAACACGCTTTGTGTGCCCTAAAAGAAACAAAACCAACTGAAGTCTGAAATTAAAATTAAGAATTTGACATGCTGGTGGAGGAAAAAGGAAGAATTTAAAAAAAAAAAGTAAAGTTAGTGAATTAAAAAAAAAATTTCTAGCCCCAGTCTGTGCCAACACGGACATCTGGCAATCTGTGGAGTTTTAATTACCTCTTTACGCCATAGGCCATATTAAGCAAATTGTCCAGCCTGCAAAGAGAAGGAGGGTCTCTGGGTTAATGCCTCACAGATGGCAAGATCGCTCAATGGAACTATTAATAAGAATGCTCCATTTTCAAAGAAGAAAAGCTCGACAACTTTCCCCAATGCTTAGAAGTCTATCCACTGGTCATTTCCCCCTTTTCTGCCTCCAACTATGAGTAATCCACGTTCAGGTCAATGCTGGAGTTTAAAGCAAGTGTCTAATGAAGCTCCCTTTCTTTCAAGGTCTGAATTAATCCCACTCACCCCTCCTCTCAGAACATTTGTGTGGATTTCATTTTATATTGTGTGTGAGACCGTTAAAAGGGGGCAGCTTCTTAAGTTGTTCACCTTTTATTACAATTCACCTTTTACTGCAATTAAACTTGTGAATAAAAGGAATACACATGCATGCACAAGGCATTATCAGAATAGATCTTTTCTCTTAATCTAGCTACATTAACTAAATCTTCTTACCACACACATTTTTTTGAGGGGGAAGGAGGAGCTTGGGGTTAAGATTTTTTACAATGAGCTGACTGTTTGCAACCTGAAAGCTCCTCCCAGCAAACTGCCATTATGTTATAATCTCCGTCATGGTCAGTATTTTACTTGGGGACAAGCTATTCACACCATGGGGCAGTAGTAACCATAGTTTCCACCATTAGAAGCCTGCTGGAAAGGCTTTTTACATAAATACTGCATGTGCTCTCACACAAAATAAAAATTAGATGACTTGGACTCCTCATGAAATCATTAACCATTTCAAATTCCCAGGGCATGGGAGGACACTGCTAAGGCTGATTTTCTCCTCATCATGGCCAGATGGAAGGGCCTACTACCTTCCCATGTGATGTGTGAAAAGGAGAAAAACCCTTTCATTAAAAGGAAGTTGGGGCATGGGTGGAATAAAATCATTATTTAGAATTATTACGAGTAGGTCAAGAATATTCTTAACTCTTGCACAATAAAGGCAGTCAAGGTAAGACTGCCTTCATGGAGTGAAACCTGCCTTTCAGAAATGTCCCAGGAGAAGGGAAGTGCCCCCATTGCACTGGGAGGGTTTGGTACCTCAAGGAAACACTAATAAGCCTTAGACAAAATCTTCCTTCTTGTCCCAGAATCTACTGACTTAACAGTCAGAGTGCAGTTAACACAAAAGAGAGTACCTGTCCCTTCCCCAACCCAACGGAGTTACCTGTAGAAGAAAGAGGAAGACAGGCCAAACAACCCATCATCTGTCTCCTGGCCTACACTTTTCTTTGACTTTGTTAAAAGCCACTCCCTCTGCCTTAAGTCTAAGCTACTGAATGTGGTCACTTATTTGTGATTTAACTTGTTGAAACAGAACACCTTCTTGTTTGATGAAATGTAGACATTTTGTTTTAATCCAAGAATCTGAAGTTTAACCACAGCCACAGTCGTAAGTTGAAAGGGGGCTTGGAAGAGCATCTGGTCGGACCATCCCATTTAACAGTAGTGGAAACTGAGGTTCAGTAGGGAGCTTCACACAGTGATTCCTGGGGACAGAGGTTCTTATGCTTGTCCCATCTTTCTGGGATGTGGGTTTCCCTGGCCCCCACCCAGCTCTGTACATGTGGAGCAGCGTTCTTTCCCCCATGGGTGTGCCTACCTGAATCTCTGGGCCTGGTGGTGAAGCGGGCCAGGGTAGCGCCGATTGGGAGACTGGTAGAGCTGGGAGAGCAGGGCCTGGCTGGACTTCTGGCTGGGGTTGTTGGCAAACTTCACAGTAATCGGTTCTGTAGCACCGCTGGGCTTCTGGCCATTCAGCCCTTTGATGGCTTCTTCTGCCTCGATTCTCTTATCAAACCGAATGAATCCCACCCCTCTGGACACTCCTAGGGAAAGAGAAAGAGCCTTCATAAAGAGTGAACAAATCACACTGGTAAATATCTCTGAGAAGAGATGGGCTGGGCCCCATGGACCTCCAGTGGGGAGTGGCCCCACTTGTGGGGCCAGGGCTGAGTATCCCAGAATCTCTCTCACCCATCAAAATGCATCTGCCTGCATTTCTGCCATCATGGCTCTGGGCAGGTGCTTCCCACCCACAGAACACAGGCACCTCTCACATCTGTCCATTCCAGCCTCTACACCAGATTGCTCAGTTCTCGTCTCCTTCTAGTTGCTCTAACCCATCACCCACTGTCCAGTTTCTAGTCCTGCAATGTGCCCTCTGCACCTAGCAACCATGTAATCTATTTGACAAGCAAACTCTGACCACATTACACCCCTTCAAAGCATCTTTTACACATTTTTTGTAACTTTTCAATTCTTTACTTTGTGCGTGGTACCTGTTCCTCACTGCCTCCCACTCCACATACGGAATAACAAACAAAACCCACAAAAAATCCTCCCATGGCTCTATGTTGCATACAGATGAAGTTAGACTTTCTTAGCATGGCATTTAGTGCTCCTGATGATGTGGTCCCAAATCCCCTGTTGAGTCTCATGCCAGCCATACTGAACCACCACATATTCCTTGAACAGGCTGTGTTCTTCCTTGACTCCATGCCTTATGACATGTCCTATCCACCTATTCTACAGGACACATCATGTCCACCTAGAATTTTCTGTCCCTCTTTGTGCCAGATAACCTCAATCCATCCTCCAAAACCCTGCTCAAATGTCACCTCCTTGATGTAGCCTTCACAGCAACCTCCCCCCGCCCAGGCACAGCACACCTTCTCCTGAGCCCCCGTAGTACACTGGACAGCCCCCAGCAAGTGCTCATCATAATGGAGTCCTGCAAGGACAGAACTGTGCCTCCTTCATCTCCGGCCCCCAGTGTCCCTCTGTAGTGTCTGGGGCAGAGCTGGCTTCAGTAAGGGTCTATTGCAGGAGTCGAATGAGCAACACACGCTGAACTGCTCTCAGGGGGTGTTTTAAAATGGGATCAAATGGAGAGTAGGTAAAAACATTTTGTCAATAAAAATGCAACCCAGGGTACCTTACATTTCTTACTGAGAGGTGGTGGATGCCTTTCTTTATTATGGACAAAGTACCACAGTACCAGGTCCTGGGTTCATGTCCCTGCACTGCCACTAACTAGCTGGGCAGAAGTCAGATCCCCCACTTAAGACCTCTCTTTTTTCACGTGTGAAATGAGGCAGCATGCGGTTCCCTCTAGCTCTATAATGATATCATTGGAGCCGGAGCTCTAACACAGGTTCTTTTCACATACAAAAGTAATGTTACTTGGTTAAGGGTTGAAAGAGACTTTGAAGGTCATTCAGTCCCACTCACAACCTGATGCCCGAATCCTCTTTATAGCCCTGCCAAGTAGTTTAGCTGCTGCTGGAACAGTTCCCATGATGGGAGATCTACCTCCTAAGATGGCCCATTTTAAATGTGGGCATTTGATTGATAAGAAATCTTTCTCTTATGTCAAAAATCTGTCTGCACATGATCCATACCCTTTACCCTAAGTAACCATTATCTCTCTGCTCCTATGGGTCACAGGGCACTGGTTGTGGCATTGAGACACAAGGAAAGAAATGACAAAGAAACACTTAACCTGTGACTTGATCAACCAGGATTCGAGAGGTGATGATACGGCCATATTGCGAGAAAAGCTGCTCCAGTTCCTTCTGGGTCATGGTTTTGGGAAGGCCGCTAACGTAGAGGTTAGCATCCCTGATTGAGGCAGAGCTCGGACGGGCATATGAGACCTAGGAAAAGGCAAGAGGAGCTAAATCCATTACAGCCAACACCCTCTGAGTAGAGACTGAGTCAACAACTGAGATGACAGCCCCTTGTCTATCATTCGAACTCATGGTGTCCTTTAAATATCTCAGTAGTTCAGATTCTTAGCTACTCTTGTAATCGTAATACGAATCCTGAGAACGGCAACAGAGGAACAAAAGGAGAGGTGACGATAACTTAAAACAAATGCACAGATAAGGGTCTCTAAGTGCAGAACAAAATAGCTACTGTATGGCAGCTGTTAAATGCAGAACGACCCACGCATGGAGCTCTGAAGATTTACCTCCTGGATGTGGGTGTATAGATGATTTACTGTATCTAACACATAATAATCTTTGAATAAACCAAAAAAAAAAAACCCTCCATGAAATTCTGCTCTGCAGATTTCTCTCCTTGCCACCCTCCCCACCCCCAAGCCCTTCGTCTTCAACACATTAAAGCGATCAGGTTCTCTGCAAGATTTTTTATGTCCCATCCTCTGTGTTGCTCCAATCTGCTCCCACAAGGTCTGCTCTCGCTGAATGACAAAGTGCAATGAAATGGGGCTTCATGAACATCTGCTTGTGAAACTGGATACATGACCTTGTCATAACATCTGCAAGAACCGGGTACCTTCTAACGTGGAGGAAGAGCAGACAAAACTACAATCAAGGAAAGGAGAGCAGAGGGGAAAGGAGGGAGGGAGAGGGCAGTGGAAGAAGGAAGCGAGCCTCACGGATGGTTATAATAAGTTCGACTTTGTAAATTTGTCCTCCCAGATCTCTCAACTGCTTTTTTTCCCCCAAAAAGCTAACACAGAAGTGTAAACAGATCTGAAATTCCATCTGCAAGAAGCCAAATCTGTAGCAGTACACATAAGCAAAGCAAACCCCAGCAGTCATTAATTTTAGACTTTCATTTACTTATTTATTTATTTTTTAAGAAAACAACATCAGACATTTGAAATATAATTTACAGCTAGTCTAACAAAAGCACTTTCCTGCTAAAGCTATTTCTGGGGCGGTTATGGCTCAGAATAGATGATGAAAACAGTCATTTCAGAGCACATCTGACAATGTTGGACAGGAAGGGACCTATATGCCTTAGCATTTTTCAGTTGGGAGTCTTATTTAATCCATATATCCAATTTACAAGATCTGCTAAGACTCTGGGGGTGAGTGTGCATGTGCATGCATGTGTGTGTGTGTGTGTGTGGTACACACACAAAAGCATGCGTACAAAAGAAATTGTACATGTTAAATTGGACCCTTGGCATCAAGAACTAAAGCTCCAGCAGTGGAGGAGACCTTGCTTCTGAGAAAGGGTCTGGCAGTGTACCTAGCAAAGAGGAATGAAGGATGAGCAGACCCCCTCGCCCTTGGCACTCTCTCCCTTTCCATGACAGAGATGCCGAGTCCCTTTATGGGTTCCACACCTAAAAATAGATGTTGACTCAACAGATAAAATGATGTGAGTGACTAATCTGCCTCGTTGGTCTCCTCCTGCTGATGGAGCAAGGCAGACTGTCTGCAGTATCTACCTCTTCTAGAAACTCAGGGGGTGGCCTCTGTAGGCTCTTTTCCAGCACAGGGCTGACAGGCAAAGGGACCTTTACATGGAGTCCCTGGGGAGTGGGAGCTGAAGGACCAAGAATCTCATGTGACTGGACAGAGCATCACTCCACACAAGGCTCTCCTACCCCCATTCTTTACAGAACAAAGTCCTTCAGATTATAATCTAGCAGAAGTATGTTTTAGACATGAGGAGGGAGTGGTAGGGACAAGGAAAGAAAAACAAGTAGTGATATGTTCATGGTAATGAGAGTTACCCCTGTCTAATCCCTGCCAATTATTGACAAATTAATAACCTGTATGACATTTGTGCTCCCCCAAAACATACCCTCCTACTTCTATGTCTTACAAGGAAAAATTTCCCACCTACTTTTTCAGGCCCTGATCCTATTTTTCTTTAAGGCCCAGATCCAATGCCATCTTCTCTAGACAGCTTTCCCTGATCTTACCTCCTCCTAAAAAGCCCCCTAGCAGTGTTCTTCAGTGAACCATACCCATGATACTTAACCCATTCTGACCTTGATTTACCATCCCTCTGTCTAGACTGCTGATCTCCTTGAGGTCATGGTTGTGTGTGTGTGTGTGTGTGTGTGTAGGGGTGGTGTATCTTATTCACCTTAGTGGTTCTAGCTCCCAGTACAGAGCCTTATACCTGCAGAATGCTAAGCATCTAGTGAAAGAATAAATGAATACATCCACAGAACAAAATGAATGATGTAGGAATTAATGACTCTGGAGTTAACTGCAGCTTGGATTCCTCTACTTAGGGGGATCACCAAGAGTTAAGCGTCCAGAAGCATAGCTGTGTTTCCCTACTAAGCTAAGAGCTAAGGGGAAGGTTTCCCATTTCCCAGTGTCTGAGGTTGGAAGGACTGAAAGAAGACTGTTCCAGAAGTAGACGCCACGTAGAGGCTTTCTCTTAGCAAACACTTCCCGAGGACCTACTATGAACCAGACACAGTGCTGTGTGCTGGGGATGCACAACAAGAAAGAACACGGAGTGGTCTCTTGCCCTAAAGGATTTCCAAGTCCAATGGGGACAATATACAACATACAGAAGGTACCCAATAAACATGAGTTGAATGGAAGAATGGTACACAATATGGACCAATTATCACAATGCTGTAAGATGTATGCTATTCTAGGGTTGTATAGCTGGGACTAGAACACAGTGAAGCGGAGGGTTTAGTTAAGGGTTATAAGGGCCAGAAAGAAGACAGAGCTGAGATGGGTGTGTGGTGGGGTCAGGGCATGGCGGCCTAATGATAGCCCTCCTCTGGTGTGAGGACAAATAAGACGATGAAGGTCAATGGCTTAGTGCAATGCCTGTTTGACACTCAATAAATGCACAATGGATAATAATGACCTTGATACCCAATGGTCTGGGCAGCCAGAGCTGGGGTAGAGAGGGGAGCAGGCTTAGGACATACCTGCTAGGGAAAAGGGGTGGACATTGGAAAGTAAATGACAGAACCAAAACCATTTCCTCAAAGGATGATTCTGATGGAGGCAGAATCTTACCCAGGCAGAATTTCTGCCACAGAGCAGTTAACAAGTGCCAAAGGTGAACAGCAGCACCTTGATAATTCACCAAACCCAACTCTTGCTTACTTTTTCTCCTCCATTTGAAAAACTTAAGTCTCTTGTTATCTTAGTCTTCCGTCCGGGAAATCTGTAGAAGTAGGTATGGGCAAAAATGACAGAAAAAGGATCTCCCTACATTTAATATCCAAATGCTGATTCCTGGTATTTGTACTTTTCAAGTGTCCTCATACATTTATGAAATCCTAACTGAGTGACTATAGGGGTCAGGTCCTTTGTTAGGCTGAAACATTTCTCAAAAATTATCTATTTCTAGCCCCTGCAGACAGCCAGCCATTGCTGGTGTGTTAACCCCACTAAACTAGTGGCCTAGAGCCCAGGGCTTCCAATGTTAAAGGCAGTGCCCTAGAGAATCCCATGCCTCAGTCCCTCAGGATCCTGCTCACTCCATTCATCCAGAACCTTTGAAGACAAGACTGGCATTTCTAGGCTGGCACTGATCTTGCTCTGGAGCTCAGAAAGAGCTGGGAATACAGAGGCCACTCCTCTAGCTCTGGGTTAGGATGGCCCAGAGGCAGGTGACTTTACAAATGACCTTGATAAAAGATTTGCAGTGCCTCCAAACTCCCCATCCCTGCAGGCTTACAGTAACCCTGACCCACTGCAAGAGTAACAGTACAGTGTGGAGTTTACAGCCCTGACTGTGAGCTGGCTCCCAAACTCACTAGCTATGTGACCTTGGGCAAGTAATTTGATCTTGATAAATCTCAGTTTCTCTACTGGTATAAAGGGGGACAATTTTCCTTTGATGGGTTATTATAAAGAAGTAAGATAATAGATTTAACAGGGGTAGCACATTCCTAGAATTTAGTAGATATTTAGTAAATGTTATTATATTTACTACAGGTGAGTACTACAGGCTTTTGTGGGCAGTGTGGGACTCTAGCACCCACTGGGACACACCTTTCAATTTTACCACACAAGCAAATATCTGGGATACCACCAGTGAACACCTATAGAGGCACCACTTTCCTCCTGTCAGCCTGGTGGGGTCTGGGTGATCTTTTACCACTTCACTGCCATGAATTTCCTCTAGCACATTTCTACAGATTCCACTGTACTTTCCATATCCACAAAGTAAAGTACTTCCCAATTTCCAATGTGACTTCACAAGTCTGCTGTCAGTGATTCTCATCAAGGTGGTGCAGCAGCATTATCATTCATCACAGATGGGGCAGCAGGACCCCCGCTGGGGGCTGCCCCTCCCACACAGCACTCTCCTCGCAGGTTCCTTCACCTGTTCACAGCCATGGGGGTTGGCCTGGGCAGGGATGGGGGAACAGCATGGCCTTGGGTAAAACGTTTCCTGAATCCTCTGGCAATACCTTGCCCCTTGTCTAACCTGCTATGGTACAGAAAAGGGAGAGGACTTGGAAAACGTGATAAAGGCTTGGTTTAGGGTGCTGGGAGTCTGGTAAGGTAAGAAAAGGCATCCTTCTCTGCTTTCGAAAGGTGCTCCTTTAATAAATACTGGCATTAGAAGATGTGAGTTCATTTGTTCCTCTCATTTCTGAACACTTCCTGTCTGCCGAGCTGTGCTGGGTGCCTGGTGCTTCAAGCACTCCGAGGTCCAGTGAGGAAGGGAGCAGATAAATGAAGAGTGCAGTTCAGAGGGCTGTTCCTGGCAAGGGGTTACTCATCTCCCACTTCCAGTGTTAGCTTCCATGTGGAGGGAGCCCCCTGGGGTAGCAGTCTAGGCTTCTTGGTACCCCCTCACCTCTCTTCTCCAGGGGAAGTACAGTGACCATTCTGAACAAGCTTCAATACTGGCAATAGGCACCAGGAGCCTCAGCCACTGTGTACTTCTTCCCTTCTGGCAGCCAGATACCAGCTGGAAGCACACTTTCTGTTCCAGGATCTGTTTGATGAGAGCAGGAGGCCTGTGGGGTCCAAAGCCCCTGTAACATGGTATGTCAGTCTGTCAAAGTGTGGGGTTATGTGTTAGGAAGTCCACTGTGTTCAGGAAATCCATCCGGGACATAATCTGTATTAAAGGTGACCTTAGGATTCAATATGCTTTTCTCTTTTGTATTATCTCTCACCTGATTTACAGTGGTTTTACAGGATATGGAAAACAAGAGCATCACTTGTTAGGTCCCTTTAAATCATAATAAGGATCTCTATCATTGACTGGATATCTCCATGAGCTAGGCATTCTATTCACAAAACTGCTAATCTCTACAACTGTGGTTCATGGTAAGTGGAAATAAAGGTGACAGGTGCCATTGGTGATACCAGCAGCAAGCACTATCCTTGAAATCTGCTTCACAGAAACTTCGTGCTGGACGTGGCCTGAAAAGTTCTGGCTGAGATCTCAGACAGCTGGCCACCCACCTTATACATTACATAGGAAGCTCACTATTTCATGAGGTGCTCTGCCCCATCACTGGCCATCACTGACTATTGGTAAGTTCATCCTTCAACTGTGTTCAAACCTGTCTCTTCTATAGTTTCCATCCTCCTCCTATTTCTATTCTAGCTCCACACACTAGGAACATCCTTCCTGTTCTCATTGCCTCTTATCCTGTGGGTTTCTCTCACTGATAGGTGCAAGTTAGAGCATCAGGAAACTTTATTTTGAGACAGGCCTTTGTTCCAAGGAAGTTCTTGTTTATGTTACTTTAACTGACACTGAGCATCTATTCTGGAATGGAAAAGAGAAAATGGTTAAGAGCAAGGGGCTTTGGGGCTAGAAAGATATGAATTTAAATCCTGACCACTTCCTAGTTGTGTAAGCTTGGGGCAAGTCACTTAACTTTCTGAGTTATATCACTTGAATAACATAGCTTAGAAGCTTTCTAACAGAGTTCTTGGAGCATTAAACAAGCTAATACATATAAGATTTCTAGGCACTATGCCTGGCACATAGGAACCGCTCAATAAACAGCTCTGATATAATTGCTATGGCCTTATGTGAAACACTGGTTGGTACAGAGATGAAAACAGCCATCCTTGACATGTAGGACTATTAGTCTAGCAGAGGAGACACACACAGAGACCAGTCATTTCAAAAGATCAAGCTGCAGATTTTCCCCAATCTGTTGTAACACCCTACTCTCTGAGTGAGCATAAACTCCCCAGAGCACATAGATCCCTGGGGGATATTCATCCCAAAGAGACCAGGAGAATGGCAGCTGAGAACAGTCTCTGGTGCTGCCAGGGCCTTCTAGGAGCAAACCCTTGCAGGTACCTCTGATTCCCACCTCCAGGAGCAGGGAGAGAAGAAAGAAGCCAGCTGGCTCCTAGAAACAACAGCTTTGATTGTGAGGATCGGCTTTCCCTGTATCTGTGGCTGCAGCCCTGCCCACAGGCAGAACAGGTGTCTGCTTATGTGGCCCCACTCCTCATACTTCCCCCACCTGTCACCTGATACATGATATTCTTTTATCAGGGGCAAGACCTGATGGTAATGTTTCTAATGAGCTCTGATTGTGCCACTTCTCCCTGCCCAAAGCCTTCAATGGTTCTCCAACACCTTGTGATGGATGTTCAAATCCCTCATTTGAGCATTCAATGCCCTCTGAGATCTGGACCAACTTCTCAATTCCTGCTAACTCTCCATGTACTCAATGCCTCAGTTCAAATTTAAAAAAGGTCAGTTTTCAGAATATGCGCTTAAAGTTTCCACTTCCTTATCTTTGTTCTTGCTATCTGTTCATCATGATGTCAAAATGAACTCCTGCTCATCCCTACAGACCTGATCTGAATGCTATCTCTTCTCTGAGGCCCAGGCACAAATGACTGCTATCTCCTTAAACTCTATAGATGATATACATTTCAACAGCAGCAGCTATCACTGTGTCTCCCATTGTGGAGTTTAAGAGTATCCAAGAATATCAAGAGAGTGTCTGGCATACAGTAGGCAGGATAAATATTTCTATGGTGTGGTGATATATTCATATGCCTACAACTTTAACAAAGTCCATTAAATTCCAAAGAAGCTTACTTAGTACAACGATATTTCTGTCCATCTAGTGGCCTCCAGAAGGTAGAGATATGCTAAAGGTTTCATGGCCTGGTTAGTGGAAGAGCTGGTCTCAGACTCAGAGCTGAAGACACTCAGTCTTCTCACTAAACTGCAAATCCTGATTCTTGCTATATGAAAGATTGATAAGATTACTGTAGCCACCTGGGAGCTCCATAATACTTCCTACCATACAAAGCCTCTATATGTGCTGCCTGAGGCTTAGTAAGGCTCAGACTCTTTCTTTATTTTTTTATGCATCTTTGAAGCATGTACAACTCTGAAACATGCAGATGGGAAAAAGTCTTCTCCTGTCATGTAATTTTCACCTTAGGGATAACCCTATTCACTTTTGTCATCATTCTGGGAAGCATTACTTGAGTACCCCACTATAAGCCATGATTACCCATGAGATATTATTCGTTCCATTTTCTAGATGACTAACTCTGGTTCAGTGAGATCAAGTACTTGTCCAAGGTCACATAGCCAAACTAAGACAAAGCTGGATATGACTCCAAGTTCTGGGATCTTTCCACTATACCAGGCTAACGTGGACAGTGAAATAAAAGCTGTGTGCTTGGCACAAACTGCTGCTTTCTCTGGAAAGTTATCAAGCTGACAAGATCACACTATAATATTTTATTAGACTGTTGCAGCTGGAAGG
Organism: Panthera onca; assembly: GCF_046562875.1. Lineage (NCBI taxonomy): Eukaryota > Metazoa > Chordata > Mammalia > Carnivora > Felidae > Panthera > Panthera onca. The sequence continues at coordinate 181,613,257 of NC_138346.1, forward strand.
AACCATTCTGCAGATGAGGAAATGCATCCAGAGAAATAAAGTTAAGTTGCCCAAGGTCATTCTGGGAGTTTTTGACAGAGCTGGGACTTGACCGACTCTTCATCTTAACTCAGAGCTCTTTTGAATGGACAACAAAGGGGAAGGGAAGAGGGATTGGCTCTATGATCTTTGACAGACGAGCTGATTTTCTCTGGGGCTTCATGATAGCCATAGAGAAGAGATTCCTTATTCCCCACGGCCACTGATGTTCTAGGCCAGCGCTGTCTAATCAAACCTAGGATCATGAAAATGTGTTGCTTGATATGGTGGCCACTAACTACATGTGACTACAGAGCACTTCAAATGTACCTGGTATGACTGAGGAACTGAACTTTTCATTTGACTTAATTTTAATTAATTTAAACTCAAATTTAAATAGCCATGTGTGGCTACTATACTGATAGAAGAGTTGAAGTCCAGGAACCACAAAAATTCAGAATCTCAGAGCTCAAAGGGACCTTTACATCAGACTCTAGTTTGGTATAGGAATCTCTTCTACATCATCCCTGATGACTCCATTTGAATGTCTCTAACAGAGAGTCACTACTATCCAAGACAAATGTTCTACCCTGATAGCTGCACAGGGTCTCTTCCTAGATTCTTGAAATATAGGATTGAGTTTCAGAATCACTGCAGACTTCTTTTCCCTTAGAGAACAAAAACCAACCACTGTGGGTGAATCTGAGTATGGCATCATCTTTGCCATCTTCCTCATTTGCCTCTGGACAACCCTTAGAATGTCAGGTCTCTTTAAAATGTGGGGCTGAGAATGGGACACAGACACCAAGGACAGGTTGACCAGAGTGCACAAGAAAGCAGCATTACCTCCTGTGACCTGGAATCTACAATTCTCCTAACACAGCCAAGGTGCACTGGCTTTTTTTAAAGCAGCTCACATCCTACTGTTGGCTTCTTTCACACTTGTAGACAACTAAAGCCCCCAAGTCCCATTCCACACACTTCTGAAACCAATATAAGGTAGCAATATAAGGTGTCATCTTAACCTGTACCTGTCTGATTTTCTTTTGTAATCCAGACCCAGGACACTGTGGACAACCCTCAAGAGATACTGGAATTGTAACAGCCTCACTGGGCAGAGAGAGCAGGGAAGCTCTAGTTCTCTCTCTCAAACTCCTACACCTGTATCTGAAATCATTCACTCAGAAGAAGTTAGCAGGGCACCGGGAAGCAGAGCAGGCAAACGGAAGCTCTCACCGGAGAGAAAGAGCAGCCTGGTACAACTGGGGTAAACGAGTCTCCAGTTTCCACTGCTGTAGCTATGTGCCCTCTCTTGGGTCCTTGGGGATTCAGTGATCCAGCCTCCCCTGCTGACCTTGGTGGGGGAAGTGCTCCCACACTGCTCTGACTATAGCTGTAATGGGGGAGGAGAGAAAAATGCCTTTTTTATTATTAATAAGACTGAGGGAGGCAGTCTATCATTTCTGGGTGGGGTGATACCCGTCAGCAAAAAATGATCTGCCAACTCTCTGGGAAGCATTAAGACCAGTGATAGGAGAAATAATTGCTTATGCCGAGTGCAAAGAAAAGATGCTTCAGCGGAACGGAGGCCTCTAGCAAGGCAGGTGGATTGCAGGGCGAGGGAGGGAGGCCTTGCGCCCCAATGACCCCTGGCAAGAGGAAGAAGTGGGAGGGGCATACTGGAACCTACAAAACTCAAGTGTGGAAAGATCCCCTGGAGGCACCGTTAGTGCTATTAGAAGAATAAAGCGAGAACAGAGAAATGGCTAAGCAGCATCATGGTACAGAGAGGCCTGAAGACAGGAGCTCAGTTTGTTTTCCTTCCCAGTGATGGGAAGTTTCTTCCTTCTGAAAAGCCCTTACTCAATGCACCTTCTCCTTCTCAGTCCTGCTCCCTCTGGAGCTGGGCTGCTGCCTTGTGATAAAGCTTCCTTCTTAACTCTCACAGCCCCTCTCCTGACTGAGTGCCAACCCTCCTGGGTTCACTCCGAGTGGCAGAAGCAGCCTTTTGTCCCCTCCTTCCTGCTCCAGTCCTGAAAGCACTCACACCTCCAGTTTGCACAAGAGCTGTGCTCTGGGAATGTTTTCTTTAAAGTCGTATTTTTTTAATATGAGTAATAGCTTAATGTAATTATTTGAAAAAGACAAGACACAAAATCATTTGTAAACCTGTAATGCAATGAGAAAAGGAAGGAAATATATAAAAACGTTAACAGTATTGAGTTGGGAATGGCTGATACTGCCACATTATATGATAATGTGTTTTCCAAATTATTTATAAATAAGCATGCCTTGCTTTTAAAATGAGTAAAAACAGCTCCTAAAGAGCTAATGAAAACCAGTGTCTAGGCTGACAAAAACCTACCACTACAGCTTGCAAGCCACTGGTTTCATCCGTCCAACACCCCAGGTGACACACCCTCGCCAGATGAGCCTTCTTGGAACTTTGCTTTGACCAAGTCCCTTTCCTGCTCAAACCTTGCACAGCTTCCGGGTCCCCACTCCTCCACCCCAAACCAACGGGCAGCCCTGCAGCCCCATAAGCGCCCCATCCGTGCCCCATCCCACTGCATTAGAGAAGATTCTCTGTATGTTTGTGCCCCCCATGAGACAGGAGCTTCTGGAGGCAGAGTAGTGAACACTTCTTTACTCCTCTGCTCCTCGAACTCAGGTTAAAAATCCAAACTGGTGTCCCACTATTCTGAAAGATTTACTGGGCATGATTCCAAACCCTCAAATTACACTCTGGATCACTTTTTACTGAAGGTTCTCAGTGTAACTTGAATATCAATCCAAACTTTTTGTAAAGATATCTCTTTTGAAGGTACTACAGACATCTAATTTTCTTTGTTACTAATTAATGCGACAAAGAGCTGGACCACTACAGCTGGATTCAATGAAGTGCTTCCTAGTAAGCAGCTGAAATTACAGTGTGAATTCAGAAGCTGCTGTTTTAGAACCCATGGAGAGAGGAGAGGGCCCAGGACTGGGACAGGCATCCACTGTGGGGTCAAGGAGTACCGGGAATCATTTTCCAGAACCCACAGTCATTTCAACCCAATACATCCCAAAGTCTAATGTGATCTCTGTTGGAGACAAGTGAGGAAAAGCTCAACAAAGAGCACTCTCAAAACTCTAAATGGGGCAAATCATCTCCACTGTGTTCAGAGTTGAAATCCTAAGATAAGACCCACTTTCCCAAGTGGAGTGCCAGGCTGGTCTGTCAGGCTAGACATGTAAGCCCACGGTCCATGCTCTGTGCCTCTCTAACACATGTAGATGGGAGAAAGTCTAGGGCACTGCCATCTCTGGGTCACCTAAATCCCAGGACCTAGCACAGAGCCTGGAAAGCAGGGGTTCAAGAAGAAAAGACCTGAACTTAGGTCTGTACTCAGGTTGATGGCAGAAGTCCCAAACCACAAGTCTGCTTAATGAAGAACCTGGAAGAACCACACAATTTGTTTGCTTTTTATATCTCCTTCCCATGCCAGGGAGTATTATCTGTGTGTGCAGAGCCAAATACAGACCCAAACAATCTCATAGAATGCACGTGCTGCTGAGCAAACACACAGTGTGACCTTCCAACACTTACAGCCTACTGCTAGAGTTATTTTTAAAACACCTTTCTTTACTCCAAATCTCACATACCAACCATGTGATCCTGGGTAAGTCTCCTACCCTCTTTGGGCCTCAGTTTCCTCAACTGTACAACGGAGAGAATAGCACCTTCTTACAGGGCTATCTTAAGAAGTAGAGTTCATGTGTGTAAAGCATCTAGCCCTAGGGATGTTTCAAGAATTCAATCCTCTCAAGCATGTAAATATTTACTGTTGGTACACAGTAAATATTCAATATAAGGTAGCATTACTATTATTAGTAGTATAATTATAATAAATAATTATTATTATTTCAAGCATATGCTCATATATTAAGCATCTCCTCTTGTGGCAGAGTCCTTCACAGGCCCTTCAGATGCTAGCTCAGCTCAGCTGCTGGTCACTGGTGTGCCATTGGACAGGTCATTTCATCTCTGAGCCTGGCCACTTTCTCCCACTAAACAAGTTATAATTCAAAGAATAATTCCTCTGTAGTCACGTCTGCAAACATGTACTAGATGTTCCTAGGAGATCACTGTAACGCATGTTTCCAAAAAATATATTTGTTTGATCCAGATAGGCACGTTATCTGCAGTCATCCACACTACTCATAGGGGCTTAATTAATGAATCACGTTCTTTCTCTGCTTTGATGCTGTGTCTATGCCAAGACTGTATTCTCTTTGAGGACAGAGGCCTGGCCTTGCCCTCTATATGCCTTTGATATTGGCACATAGTCACATTACATCCACCTTACTAAAGCGACAATGAATAGTTGTTAACAGGGAACCATCATTTGGGGGCACCTTCCACTAGGAGGTGAATGAATCATTCACGTCCAATAAGCAAAACAGTGTTTTTGTACTTAAATTTGACTTCAGAGGCCACACACTGCTTGCCCACAGGTCAACTATTAAGTTTTGTTTGACCTGACTACCTATGCTTTAAAAATTTTAAGTTGGTTTCCAACCTTTAGAAATTGACAGATTTGGCATTAAAAATATCTAGATTTCAGTTTTTATTGAATAATTGGAAGACCTGGCAACAATCTGGGTTTAAACAATCTGTAGTAGCTGACTAGTACCTGCCATTTTTATTGCTTTCCACCTCACTATAGTCTACACCCTTCCCTTAGGGCTTTCTAGAACTATCCCTGAATCTAGCAGTTAATCATTAAAACCTAGGAATTAAAATATAACAACAACAATTAACTCTTGGTTTTCCTGCAGCTATGTTGTACATTACATTTGAAATAGGGTGTTTTGGGGCACCTGGGTGGCTCAGTCAGTTAAGCATCTGACTCTTGGTTTTGGCGCAGGTCACGATCTCACAGTTTGTGAGTTCAAGCCCTGCATCAGGCTCTGTGCTGACACAGCAGAGCCCGCTTGGGGTTCTTTCTCTCCTTCTCTTTCTGCCTCTCCCCTGCTCTCTCTCTCTCTCTCTCTCTCAAAATAAATAAACTTAAACAAAAATTTTTTAAAAAGTATTGTGTTTTGCACAAAGCACTTCAAAAATGCTCCAGAAATGTGAGAAGGAGGGACAAACTTGACCATATCTTGCAAACATGTACTAGATAGTTCTGGGCAGATCTCTGTAAAGCATGCTTCCAGGAAGATATTTGTTTTTTCCAGATATGAAAGTTATCTATTCCTTCTTGGGAGTCAGAGCAAAGAGATAAATCTCATGTCACTTATCAAAGCAGACTGAAGCAGAAGTAAACAGTGGCCTGAAAGGCAGAAAAGCAATTTTAAAAAATTAATAAATGATGAGACTATTAACAGCACATGAAAAGGGTTTGCTTTTTTCCTCCCCTTTAATATGATTTTTACCTTAAACATTGTGTCCCTTTAGGAAAGGGAAGAAAAGTTAATAAAAGAACCTATCACTCAAACTTAATTTTTAGTAAGGCAAATAAACTGCTTTAATGAAAGGGCTGAAATCCCCAGGTTTGCACATTAAATTTTCATTCGTAGTAGAGGATGGAAATTATTGATTCAGCCATGGCATCATGCATTTTGAATCCTACAATGCCTCGGAAGCCCATGTTACTGCTGGGTGCAAATGTGTTGGCAGCGTTTTGATGCAGGGTGAGCACAGGGTGGGTGAGGGGGTGGGGCAATGGATGTAGAGAAGAGAAGGCAGACAGCCTTCCTGCAGAAAGAAAATAATCGACGTTCCTTGTCTGTAAGATCTATTTAGACAAAGCACTACTTCTGATGGCTTGATGGATCAGGGGGTGCATTCTGAGCGCAGAAAAGCCAGGTCCAATCAGTCTTTCAGGAAACTCAACAGCTTCATGGAATATTAAAAAAAAAAAAAAGGTAAAATGGATGGCTGATGATTTGATCCTAAACTCTTGGGAAGGTTGGGGTTTCAAGAAAACTGTAGAGGAAAAAAAAAAAGTACCTTTCTCAGTTCAAGGTCAGCGTGTCCATCAAGGGAAGAGTAAATGTCTGACATTCTAATGCTGAACTGGATAGCACAGAAAAATCAATCAAACCCACAAATACAGCTCTCAACCTGGTGTGGCCTCATCAAACAATCAGGGACTTGAGCATCCCATCTTCACGTAAAGCGTAAAAATAGGTATGTTTTTCCTTTGAAAGAAATTAATCCTCCTGCCTCTCAGAGGACTACCCCATAATTAAACAACTCTTAATTATTTCTCCATTAGATAGCTCAAAGGGATTGATTGTAAGATGAGACTGAGGCAGCCTGAATTAGGCTGATTTGGGGGTCTTTGTGTACTACAGATTGTATGAGATCATGAAAGCAAGCACTTTTGGAAATAAGCTAAACTCAATTGCAAAAGTAAAGCTGCTTAAAATAAAGGAAGGAAGAAGGAAGGAAGGAAGGAAGACAATCGGATAATAATATTCCAAAAAAAGAAGATTTTTGTTTTGGTTTTGCTTTGATTACCTCCTAGCTGAAATTATCTTACACCAACAGTCTCTCTCTGTCAGTCCTGATGTTGGAAAAGTGGCTCTGTTGAACTAAAAAGTTCTGCTTTTGTGTTTTCATACGCTGAGAGCTGGTGCCATCTATAGATTTCCATTCTGGGAGAGGTTCTCTTTTGTCCTACTTTGCGTCAGACCTGCTGTCGTGAGGATAAGAGCGCCCAGGAGACACCTCCCTGTGGTTTAATAGGCTATGAAGGATGGGACTCATTAATGGGCTGGCAGCTGCCCCCAAGCAGGATGCTGCCTGGAGGTGGGGGAAAAAGGGGAAGGGAGACTGAGGAGGAGGAGAAGGCTCCATCCAGGAGACCACCACTAGCTATCAGAGGGGGCCCTCAAAGCAAACAGCACCACCTCCTGAAGGATCTCCACAAGGGGAAATCTGAACCGAGAGAGTGACGGCATAGTCATAGAAACCTCTGGAGAAACAGGCTCTGGGTAACTGTTTCTCTTTTTCGACTTAAAACAACCCCACCTGAGATATTATCTACAGCTCTAATTATTTTCCAGTTGCTCGAATGTTACTTTTTCTGTCATTCCTTTACTGTGTTCCTAACAATTTGATAGTCCCCATCCCTATTATATTAGTGTTTATTTATAACAGATTTTTTTTTCTTTTCTAGTCACAGTTAGGGAGGTCCTTGTCCCCTTTAGGTAAAGCCAAACTGTTTCAGCCTGCCACATGAGGCTCCTGCCCACCTCCCATCCCAAATCAGACCATGCTATCCTATATGCTGTTCCCCACTCATAATGTTTACGTTCATTTTCACAGCTTCCCATGTGCTGTTCCCTCTGTGTGGAACAGCTTCTCTGGCTCAGCTTCTTCCCATGGCTTAGTTCTGGCCATCTTTGCAGGCTTGGGCTCACAGGCCTTCTTGGTGGGCCCTGACACCCCATCTGCCCTCCAGTCCCTTCCCTCTACTCAGCCTACATCTCATTCTTTGTAATGATCTGTGTCCTCCACTTAGCACTGTGGATGATAAATGTCCTTTGCATAAATAAAGAACACCACTTCCAGCTCCCTGATACCCTGGATTTATGAGATCAAAGGAACAAAATTTAACCAGTGCCTCCCAATCAGGACAGCATATCACTTCTTACCTTTATGGTTTTGGTCTGGAGTCTGAGTCCATTTAAAGTATTGATGGCTTTCTCTGCATCCTTTGGATCAATATAGTTAACGAATCCATACCCTAAACTCTGTCCTGTGGAAACATTTTAAAAAGAGAAAGAGAGAAAGAGAGCTCAGTATCTTTATAGCAGTAATACTTCCCATTGCAGTGAGTCAAAACCCTCCTCTAGTATATGGTTTATTTTACACCAGGGTTTACCCCAGGTGAAGTTTCCAATTCTTCCATCTCTCACTTTGGTCAGCCTATGAACTCCCAGCAGCTGCCCACGTTGGGAATGGGTAAGTGCCCCTGCACATCCACATACGTACACAAGTGTCCACTTAATTGGACAGAGGTGAAAAGGTAGTTGAACGAGAGCAGGTGTGCTTTGTTAGATCTGAACTGGAGTCATGGGGCTTTTCCTATGGGCAGTGTGACTGTGGAGAGAAGTCACTGGATGTCCCAATTTTTTTCCCCCATATGTCTTCTCTGGAGATAACAGCACTTGCCAGAGACAAGTTTGAAAGGGTTAATGAGACACTGTGTATAAAATGCCTACCAGGTACATTGCCTAGAATATAGTAGCTGCTCAACGAAAGACAGCTATGCTATGCTCAGTCCTGTAAAACTGGGGCGAGCGCTGAATGCGGTAGCTGTGTCTGCTGCCTCAGTCATGCCAGCCACGCCCACACTCAGAGGAATGTAGCAGGATCTGAGCAGCAAAGACTGAGACATTTATAGTGAAGGCATGACCAGAATTTAAAGCAGTTGCTACAAATCATTGGTTGCCCTCATCATCCTCCCCTCCCAGCCCAAGAACAATTTAAAAAAAAGAGGAGGTTCTATTAGAAAGAACTGGGGAGCTCCTAACACAAAGGGGAGAGTGCAAACACATTCTGCAAAGAGGATTTAGCTCCTTTAGGTGGAGATGGCATCAACTTGTCTGCAAAGAGAGGTAGCAAGTGACAGGGCTCCCCCCAAGTGAAATAAAAATAATGTGCTTGCGATCGTGCCACTGATTATAAATAGTCCATCAGCTCTGCCATGTGTCATCAGCCAGAAATATCATTAGGAAACTTTACATTTTTTGACATACCCTTTAAGAAATACAGAGCTTAGGGTGGCTGAAAAACCAGCTTGAACTTCCCAAGCAATGTTATTGATTTGTGGGCGGCAGTGGAGCCGAAAGGGAGGAAAATGACAGGACGTCACATGTCAGGGAAGACTGATTACATAAAGCTCTTTCTGGAGTACCCGGGCCAGGGCTGGGAGACAATACAGCAAAAAGCCTGCCATGTCCTGGTGACAGGAGCCCATTTCAGCAGCCAAAAAATCTTTCCAACAGCTTCTGTTTTGCTGGTAAATGTCTGTGTTTGTGTTGGTTGTAGGAGGGAACCTGGGAAAACAAGTTGGGTTCTGGATCAGAAAACGGGTGACTTTGTTATCCTTTATAGGACGCAAGCAAAGAGGATCATGAGTAATGGCTCAGTGCCCACTTTTGTCCCCAAAATGGAAAACCCAAAATGACAATACTTTCCATTAGAAAACTCCTCTGTGTTTTGGAATAACAGGAAAGACAGGAGCAAACTTGGCCAGATATACCCTTTATAGGCAGAATTAGTAACTGAAGGAGGAAGAGCGAATGCTAAACACACTCTAGCTGCTGGGGCCCTTCTACATGTGTGTGTATGTGTGTGTGCAGAAGAGTAAAAGTGTGTGTGAGAGAGAGGTGTGTGTGAATTACACGACCCTGCCACATGTTCTGAGAAACTTTTGCAAATCCTAAAATACAAGAGGCATTAGTTTAAAAATATCATTATCCTAAATTTGGCTCCACCTCATCAAGCCCAACTAAATTCACCTAATTAAATCCATTTTCATCATTCAAATTTATCAGTTCTATTTTCCTTGTAAATAAGAGAAGCCTTAAAAATTGCAGCACTAAACTATTCTTACAATTATTTATTTAAACAGTTGTGCACCATGTTGAGATGCTTTGAAGGGCATTTTTAAAGCAATAATCTCAATGATAAACCTTAGCTAGTTCTAGGAAACAAGTCAGACAGTCAATCTATCCAGCTAAATTGAATTTTTATAAAATTAAAATGAAATATGAAAAAATACAGACAAAACACTCACCACTTAGCTGCAAACACTGAACCTAAACCCAAATAGTTCATGATTCGTCATGCTGATGGAATGTATGTGGAGAAATTTATCATGCCTACCAGTGATGCACATTCCCTGATACACTAGATCTTTCTTTCTAATTATCATATAGTTATGGTAATCTAAAATAAATACAGCAGCTATGTTTTTACATTCTATATTTTATCTTTGGTTTAGACCCTTGCTTCAGGTCCTAGGAAGGTTCTGAAGGTCAAGTGAAGGAAAGGACTCCTGTCCAGCAAGCTGTGTCATACCTCCCCACCTGCCTGTATCAGTCCCAAACCCACCATCACCTCAGGGTGACTGCAATTAGCACAACTGTGCTGTCATCACCTGCTCTAGGTTTAGAGAGAAACTGCACTTAACATCAGGAATGAAGGTGCTTTTGGGAAAAACTAAAAACCAGATGAACATCGTTTCAGAAAGGAAGAGGGGGAAAGACTAGAGATTCTCCTTGATCTGAAATAACGAGGTACAAACTCTGAAACAGAACACTGCATTCAAGCAGAGGGGAATGGAGGTGAAGAACATTGCCTGGGAAATGAAAGACATGAGATAAACTGGCATCACAATGAAACTACCTGTGCTACCTTGTTCACAAATGGCTTCCTCACGTGCTTCTTGCCAACGTAGGAGTCCAGCTAAGTCTAATAAAAAATACTCGATGGAACTAAGCAGTCTCTTTTTAAAAATGCTTGCTTATTTATTTATTTTGAGAGAGAGAGAGAGGGCACAAGTGAGCACAAATGGGGGGAGGGGCAGAGGGAGAGAAGAGACAGAATCTCAAGCAGGTTCTCCGCTGACAGCACAGAGCCTGAAATGGGGCTTGATCTCACGAACCCTGAGATCCAAGCCCTGAGATCATGACCTGAGCCGAAATCAAGAGTTGGAGTCTTAACTGACTGAGCCACTCAGGCACCCCCTAAGCAGACTAAGCAGTCTCTTTTAAAACACTCTAGACAGGATTAAATCCCAAGGTAGAAAATATAAAAACCCAAGCCTCATTTCTTTAAAAAATGATTAGTAGGGGGGAGAGTAAAATGAGGAAGAATTCTATGTTTTAACTTGTATGTATGATGGACATACATTGTTTGATGAGTTTTGGGTTTGCAGTCCTATATTTAAATGCACATGGAAAAATGTAGATGAAACACATTCACAAAAAATACCAACACTATTTCCATGGGGACTAAGAGAGCCATCATGCTGGGAAGGCCCAGGGGACCCAGTCTGGAGCCTAGAGCCAAGTGTGTGTGTATCTGCCTCCCAGAAATAGATAAGGTCCTCTTATTATTTTTTCCCAAATAACTACATTTTTCTTTATCAGCAATAATAAGATTTCACCAGATAGGTATAGCAACAGTATTTTTAGAACATTAAGTTTTTTAACTTTACTTTTGTTCTCACTTTAGGAGTTTATTTTGATAGCAAGTTGGTCAAATAAAACAATTAAATCATTGAAGTTATGTTTATTGAATCATCAATAAAAAAATCAATAAAGAACAGATGATATTATAAAATGAAGACTGCCTCCAAAATTTGTAAACTGCAGTGAGCACCTGACTCCTTGATGCTCAGGTGATCAACCACCCGGACATGTGTTACCACTCCTTAATAGTCCTGTCCAGCAGGCATAGATGAGGGATCCCCAGTGACCATGCATGGGCAGGAAATGCTTTCTTGGTAGTTTGGGATGGAAACTTAAAATTAGAATGTAGTTTCCAAAGGGAAACAGTTATACATAATGGCTACACTTTAAGGCACTTCAGTGTATTTTAGATTAAAGAGGTTCACAGGCTTTTCTTAAATCTGAACCTGAATATTTCTGTTTTTATAAACTGCACATATGTACATGCACACACACAAACACATGATGGGTCCTCCTACTCTGATATGGCAACATCTCTATTCTGTTGTAATAATTTGTATACCAACTTCTCCCCTTGGAAACCAAACATTTCTCCCTACAAGAACTAGCTTATAAAAGTTTGCTTCCTTGAACACAGTAGGTGCCCAACAAATATTTGAGGGATGAAAGAGTGGATACATATGTTTGTACCAATCCTCCATTTCTAGAAGAATGCTTTATGTTTGGGGGGAAGGTGGGATACCTAGGGAATTCTTTTTCCATTTGTGAGAAAGGGGGAACATGACAAGTGGACACCAAAGATTGGAAAAGAAAGCACAAAGGATGTCTAGGTAAGCTCTCCTCCAGCACAGATCAGGTGCTGCCTGTCTTCTGCATTTCCAAAGAGCTTTGCCACCCATTCTGTCACATTTGACTCTCACAACAACCCCATGGGAGAGATAATCATCATTTTATAGATGTGGAAACTGAAGATCAGAGAAAATAGTGCTGGATCTTAGTCTAGATCAGGGATTGGCAAACTTTTGTTATACAGGGTGAGATAGTAAGTAGCTTAGGATTGGTGGGTCCTCTGGTCTCTGTCATGACAACCTTGCCATTATGGCATGAAAGCAGCCATAGACAATATGTGTTCCAATAAAACACATTTAGGAAAACAGGCAGTGGGCTCAATTTGGCCTTTTGGCCATAGTTTGCTGACCCCTGGTTTAGATCTTTTGACTCCAAATCCAGTACCCTTTGCCATACTCACAGTTAACTCCATTTGAACTAAAATGTCCCTGACAACTATTCCAAAGCCCTGAAATACCTCTGAGGCTTTTTTGAATCATCTAAGAAAAACAAAATTATCTTCAATAGTTGTGCTAAGCATTTTTATTGCATTCAGACTCTAGGAATCACCCTTATAGCTGATTATAGTACCATTTTCTTGGTCATTCTGGATAGAAGTTGTTTTCCCTTGCCTTTGGGGTCCTGGGGGTTATGACAGCAGGACCCCAAATGTGACATCCTCATGGCTGACGGCAGCAACAGAGAAGCCATCCCTTTGCAAGGCTGGCTGGAAAGGGCCTCAGCATTTTGCACTGCCAACCTGCACACTTTGCTCTTTCTTTCTTCAAAAATCGTCATTCTCCAGAAACCTAACTGCTACTCCCCTCATCTGCAAAGTCCCTGAGGGGGCAGCCAGATGGGTAGCTGCTGTTGATAAAAACTTCTGAGTTGAGTAAGGATTCTTGTGAATGTTAGAACCCCGAGCTCAGGATGAAATTCTGTTCTCCAAGCACATGATAAAATCCCCAGTCACCTTAAGATCACCTGCATGGCAGTAATCCGCATGCTGCGTTAACTGCAGCCAACTATGAATCCCAAGATTCCCTCCCTGCCAGTCCTGAGATGTCAGATGGCTCAAAATCTACCTGAACACACCCTAAGGAGGGTCAGAGAGACCTGAAGCTGTTATTACACACACACACACACACACACACACACACACACACACAGTGTGTGTGTGTGTGTGTGTGTGTGTTTCAAAACTTATTTGCTGTATAACTTTGGTTAAGCCATTTAAGCTTCAGCAGCATATTCCTTTATCTGGGAAAACAGGGATAATCCCTTATCCTCACAATCAGAGAATCACTGTGAGGGTTAACTATGTTAACACATAGACTAACAGCAGCTACCATTTATTCAGGGTCTGCCTTGTGCCAGGCACTGTGCTAAGTGGCCTACTGTTACCCAATTTAATCCTGTGTGAAATGGGTACCATCAGGCCCATTGGGCTGATAAGAACAATAGACTAAGACATGTTAAGTAACCTGCCCAAAGGTAACCAGTAAGTAGGGTCCACGGTTAGGATCTGAATAAGCCCAGATCTGTGTGACTTTTGGGCTCAAGCTTTTCTCTCCACAGGGCCTGGCTTCTGTGAAAAGGCACAGCAGAGTGTCCAGCATCAAGTAAGCACTCAAGGACATGCACACACTCTGCGCTGGGGTCTCTTCCCCTTCTTCACACTGGCTGGGGATGCTTTGAGATTCTGGAGCATCCATGGCTCTGTTCCCACCCACCCCACCTCTGTGGGTTTTACATGGTGTTGGGCATTCTGGGTCTTCACTTTTCTTCTGCAGGCTCAGGGTTAGTAGAACCAACTAGTCAGAGAATTTCTTTTCTTTTGGTAGTTCACACAGTTGCTTCAAACTAAGTATGGTTTAAAGTTTTTGTACTCTAAGTGTGGTCCCTGTACCAGTATTGTTGGCATCATCTGGAGACTTGATACAGAAATGTAATGATTAAGAAATGCAGCTTCAGCTTATTGCTGTGTGGCCTTAGCTAACCAAGTTCAAGTAATGTCCCTACACATTGGTTTCTGAGAAAACTATACATCTAATCCTTAGTAGCAGGGAAGGGAAGCACAGATGGGAAAGTCCTCAGAATTTCTTTGTATACATTATTTCTTTTCATCCCCCAATTCTGCATTCCCACTTTGTTCCTTTCTGCTGCAGTAATTGTACCTGTAAAATGAACTTAAGATTACTTTTTCATGGAATTATTAGGGAGATTAAAAGTGATAATGCATGCAAAGTGCCTGGCATATAACGGATGCTCAGTGGATGCTGGTTCCTTGTCTTTCTTCTCTCATGCCCCATTAAATATTGCTTTCTACTATTGTCTATGAGACTGTTATCTTCTCATTGAGGTCCCAACCTTCTTAAAGGGAGAGAATGTTTTTGATGCTTTTCTTTTATATTGGAGCACATAATATGCTATAGGCACACAGACTCCATGTATAACAGGCATCTACAACATGCCAGATACCATGAGTGGGCCCCAAAATGACCAAGATATTGTTCCTGACTTCAGGAGACTTAATATGCAGAAGGGAAAAATAGATATAAGAATTAATTATAGCTCAGCAAAAATAATAAATATACCAGAGATATTTATTTTAAAACCATATACAAGAACAAGAACAATAACAAAAGTATACACATAACAGAGGAGATGAAGACTGATTCTGAGCAGAGTACAGAAGGCTTCCTGGAGGTAGAGGCACATGAGCTCAGCTTTGAAGAAACAGTAAAATTTTGATAGGATTTTCCTACCAAGGGATGACCTTCCAACCTGAGGGCTGAATCCAAGCACTGCATGAATTTACCCCACAGGTATTTACTGAACACTTGTCATGTGCGAGACATAGTTCCATTTACTGAGACTAGAAGAGAACAAAAATACTTGGTTTCTGCCATCACTGAATCTATATTCTGATTGAGGGTGATGGAGCAAGACAAGAAACATAAATAAAATATAAAAGTTGTCAGATGATGGTGAGTACTGGGGAGGAAATAAAGCAGAGGAGGGAAAAGTATAGGGGATGGGGTTGCAATATTTTAATAGAATGGTCAAGTGAGGTCTCGCTGCTAAGGTGACGTGAGAGCAGAGACCTGAGGGAAAGGAGGCAGCCAGTCCCTTCTCTCTGAGGGCAGGGCATCCCAAACAGAAGAAATCTTTTTTTTTTTAAAAGGTTTATTTATTTATTTTGAGAGAGAAAGACAGAGAAAGAGAGGGAGTAAGCAAGAGGGGCAGAGAGAGGGAGACAAAGAATCCCAAGCAGGCTCTGTACTGTCAGCACAGAGCCTGATGTGGGGCTTAATCCCACAAACCATAACATGCTCCTGAGGCAGGAGCATGCCTGGAATGTCAGAGCAATGACACAAGTGAACGTGAGGGCAGCCCCCCACTGCACTTGCTAAGTGACTGAACAGAGGAAAGGGGCACCCCTGGTTTCTTCAAACTGACTCTATAATGCTGCGGAATAAGACATATATGAAAACCATGCCAGCCCACTCCCCTCAGCCCTGCAGATCAGGGGAACGATCTCACTGACATATCCTTTCAAAACCATCTCTTAATGTATCCCTGTTCCTCACTAGGTGAGGAGCAACTTGGGGCCAAGATGCTATTTTATTCATCTCTGTATCCCCAGGACTTACCAAAGGATCCATAACATTGTTGGATAGTCAGTAAATACCTGTTGGGTGAACAGATGAATATGATCTATTCACATACATACTTACATCCTCTTAACCCACTCAATTTCCCATATACCAAACAGAAAGGGACCAGGAAGAGCTGCAAACTTTTTTACCAGGGCCTTACCCATGTCCAGAAGAATCAGTACCATGAGACACATCTGAAAGACCTGTAGTCTTCAGTCTGAAGGAGAAAAGACTCTAGAGGTGCTCAGAGCCAATTCTAATATTTGAAAGGCTGTCATGGGAAAGCAGGGGTAGGCTTGTCATAAGGGAGAGAATAAAGATCTGGGAGAAGAAAGTTAGGGAGCAGATTTCTGCCTTGATAAAAGGAAGAACTTTCTAATAATGATTGATGAGAGTGTGGCTGCCTTGTGAGGTGGTAAGGGTGCCATGACTAGAAGTATGCAGAGACCAATGTTTGTTATCAGGGAAGGGGGCAGCAGTCAGCAAGACGGACTGATCCCTTGTAACGCTAAGATGAAAGGTTCTAAATTATATTTTATTTATTAATTTGAGGAACAAGGGCTAAGTTTTTTATTGTTCATTTCTTGCATTTCCAGTATTCCTTGGTGACATCCGTGGCCTGAGGCTCTTTGCCACAGTCCTGTACCACCACACAACTGCAACCAACCACTTCATGGGATTTTCCTTCTCTGTCGGTTTTACAGAGGCCTACCCATTCCCCTAGTTTCTTGTTGTCATTAACCTTAATTTGGTTGATTTGGTGTTCAGCACAAAGGGCCTCTGCCAGCTTGACATACATAGGTTCATCCAGTTGGACGCAAGCACACAAAGATGGGCTTGGTGCTTGCTTGTCTAAGGCTTTGGCAGCTTTGTGAATTCCATGTGCTAGGTCATCGTGGAATGAGTCTTTCAACACTTCTTGTAAAGCAGTATTAATGTCCATTATACCTCCAGCTACAATGCCTTCCCTGGCCATGGTGGTGGGTTATGGGTGGAGCCAAATCTTGAGTGTACCCTAGCCTCCCCCTCTGCACTCCTGGGGGGCAGCAGGGAAAGAGCTAAATCGTATTTATTTTAGACCCAACACTCCCAACGTGTTTCAGTTTATCCTGATTTCTAACTGAGGAAATAAAAAGGATAGAGACTAATTACTAAGCACCTACAAGCAAAACACGTTACATATATCATTATTTAAATCTTCACAACTTCTAAAGCAGACATTTTTTTATGTAAGTACTATTTTTTTTTATTTAAATTCAAGTTAGCTTAAAAAAATTTTTGTTAAGTTTGAGAGCGAGTGTGATTGGTAGGGGGTGGGTGCAGAGAGAGGGAGAGAGAGAATCCTAAGTAGGCCCTGCGCTGTTAATGCAGAGCCCTATATGAGGCTCAAATCCATGAACCCATGAGATCATGACCTGAGCCGAAACCAAGAGTTGGTCCCTAAACCGACTGAGCCACCCAAGTGCCCCAAGTTAGTTTTTTTTAATGTTTATTTATCTTTGAGAGAGAGAGAGAGAGAGAGAGAGAGACTCTGACAGGAAGCTAGTGGGGGAGGGGCAGAGAGAGAAGGGGACAGAGGATCTGAGAGTAGGGGAGGGGCAGAGAGAAGGGGGGAACAGAGGATCTGAAGCAGTCTCTGTGCTGACAGCAGCGAGCCCAACGTGGGGCTTAAACTCACCAACTGTGAGATCATGACCTGAGCTAAAGTTAGAGGCTTAACCAACTGAGCCGCCCAGGTGCCCCTTAAATTCAAGTTAGTTAACGTATAGTGTAGTACTGGTTTCAGGAGTAGAGTCCAGTGATTCACCACTTTGAGGCAGGCATTTCTATCCCCGTCTTACAATAGGGGAATCTGAGGCCCAGGAAGTAGATGTAACATATCCAAGGTTATTTGGCTGCAGAATAGTAGCCAGACTCCTCTGATTCCAGAGCCTGTGCATTTTTTTTTTTTTTTGCTGTGCCCTGGTTTCTTGAATATGTGCTCATTTGTATGCTAAACACCTGCTGGACATGGCACAGTGTGTCTGAGACTTTGACAGAGCCTGAGTTTTCTAGTACTATCTCTAAGTCCTCATTCTTCTCATTTAATTTCAATATATACCACCCAAGTATCCCATTCCCACTTTCTAACTTGGTTGTGCCTGCCAAACTGGATCTAGTATATCACAGAATGACAGTCTTGGAAAGGACTTTAGTATCAATCATCTTCAAGTCTGTTCTCCAGATTCTGAAACTGAGGACTGAGGAAGAAGCAAGGAGTTCATGGTCTACTAGAAAGTCAGACTTATGAATAATAATGATAGTAGAGTATGGTTCAGTGTTATGACAGTAGGAGAGAGGGATTTCTGAGATTAATTCAAAAAGATTGATAGGAGACAGCCACACAATAGACGGAAAAGGGCATTCCAGCAGGAGGAGGAAGCATGAGCATCTATCCCTTGAGGAGACAGACCTGCCATTCTGTTCACAGCCACTACTTCCAGGAGGCCGCTGATTGTTGGTATCAACCTGAAATGTCAATACTGTTTCCAAGTTGAATCTGGGCTCAGATGTATATGTGACATCTCCCCATACCTCTGGCACAGATTCAAGAATCATTTAGGCATCTGAAATTCTGAGTGTGTCTGCTTTCTGCCAACAACAAACACTATTGAAAAAGACAGGACCTGGTCTCCCTTATTTCAAATTCTTGAAGTATTTAAAATTACATTGAACCAGTACTAGGTTATTTCCAGAGGCTACATTCTGGCTTCCTAAGTAGACGTAGTTTCCTTAGAAGCTGAGAACTCATCATGTAGCATCAAGATGGCAATGAGCAAAACACTTGTCCCACAGTGGGCATTCAGTATGAGCTTGCTGAACTAAATGTATTTCTTAATGGACCCTAAATCCCTTAAGGGCAGGGACATGGATCTTATTAATCTTGGTATGACCAATGTCTGGCACATAGTAGGCTTCCAATAAATCTATGTTGAATGAATGAATGAGTGAATGAACTCAATAAGTGAATGAACTCAATGAATAAATAGGAACAAAAATAGTTATTTTTTGAGTGCTTACCATGTGCCAGTTATTGTACTGAGTGCTTTATTTTTTTTCTAGCTTTACTGAGATATAGTCAACAAATATGACTGTAAGATATTTAAAGTGTACATCATGATGATATGATACGATTTGATATGATGTGCAATGATAAAACACATTTATTTATTTACTTACTCATATTTTTGGTGAGAACATTTAAGTTCTAGCTGAGTACGTTATTTCTCTCATCTCATCTGCTCCCTGAAACAATCCTACAAGGTAGGCATTATCACTGCCATTTACAATCAAGAAGACTGATGTCCAGAGACCTCAGATCCCAAGACCCAAGTCCATCTGGCTCCAAAGTCCAAATAGGCTTTTAACAGAGTTTCCTGATTTCAGAGGCAGTATCACCCAAACTGTTCAAGTAAATGTGAAACAAAGCCTGTGTTACTGGGGTAAGGTTCATGGAAATGCAGAGTATACAAAATGATTTCCAGCAGTCCCCAGAGCAGGAAGGACTGGTTACAAAACTACAATATTCCACAAAGAAAGCCAACCAACAAATTCCCAAAGGAGGTTTTTTTTTTAAACCTCTTTTAGTTTGTCCTATAAAATAAGTTGCTCCAACGACAGATCTTCAAATATGTATTTCAATAATATACCTCAACAAATGACAAAATGAAACTAATCTGAACCCTATTTTTCTTCTGTCTGTTCAGGGAAGAAAGGCGATTCATGAGATAAAAAGCTAGTTTAAAAAAAAAGCTGAAAGAGAAAAAATAGGTAATGTACAATGGATAATAGAAACCTCAGCGACAACCACCTCACCCTTCAGCATTTATCACACAAAAACAAGTGTTCAGACTGATGACCCTGGGGCAATGAAAGATTCTTAATCGAAACAACACTCAATTAAATTATGTTCAGAATATTCTTACAGACAGGAAAGAAGAGTCAAACATTTAAACATATTTTTAACAAGGGTTGAAACAAAAAGAGGAGGATTTTGGCAAACTCCCAGCTAGTCAGAGAAATGAACCAGAATTCTTAATTCTTGGTTGGCTTACTCTCACATACAACAAAAGGTCTGGATGTCAGACAGACAAGACTTTCCACCCAGAACGGATGCAAAACCAACAGGTGATTCCAGAAACGCAGCTGATGTTAAACGATGTTCTAACAACAACAAAGGAGGAAGGGGTAGAAAAAGTCATCAGGTTAGTAGTAATTGTATACACTGTAATTAGCCTTTGGGCAAAATGAGATTCTGTGGGTGAAATGTCTGTGGGTGAAAGGAAGTGCTGTGTGTAACACTAAGACAACGGCTTCCAAAACTCCCATCAGACACTGTGGAGAAGGCGTGTGTGGAGGCTTCCGATATCATGTTGGGATTTAGATTAAATGAGATAACTTATGTGAGAGGGCCTGGCACAAGGTAGATGCTTTATAAATATTAACTGAGTATAAATCTATTAAAACTGTCTTTATCCAAAGTAAAAGAAAATTCATGGCTCTTGATGAAGGAGGTGAGAAAAATAACTTGTCTGTGCAGAGCTAGAGAAGGACTTTGTCGGAGAATCTTTGTCAGTGTGTCATTTCTGAAATCAGGGCTTGGGGATCTCTGGCCTTGGATTCACCACTAACAGCGGTGTGAAATGCAGAGATGAGTACCCCATCCCTATCATCAAGGAGTTCACTGATAGTGAAGTACCAGACAGGAATCTCATGATCATGTTAGGATCTGACAAATGCTAAAATAGATATTTCCCAGATCCATGAAAAAAAAAAAGAAACAAGAATCAAAGCACATTTTCCCTTTTCATCACCAGTCAGCTTGCAGATAAGAAATAAGACAACATCAAGAAACAAAAACCCAAGAACAAAAGGACTCATGCAGAAATGGGTCTGTAGTGTAAGAAGCAAGGAGGGAAGCCATCTTCTTTGATTTTTTTTTTTTTTTTAAAGCTAAGGGCTTCTTAGGGAATGGCTATTCTGTGCAAGTGTGACCAGCATCATTACACTGAGTCAAGTACCTGGGAGAGGTGAAAATGAAGAAATGCCCAGGAATGTGTGTGAGAATTGCAAAACATAAATACCTTCTATGGCTCACCTCTTTTGGGCAATGGAAAATGAAATGTTACCCTGACAATCAGAAAACCAAAGGAACTCATGATTTAAATCATGCCCAGAACATGCTTAGTACTCAGTAATTTTTAACAAAAATGCCTAATGTTTGATGGGGCTGTGTTGGTGCAGAAGGGATGGATCCATCTGGCACCATATTCCGTTTCTCCTGAGAGCCATTAAGACTTTCCTAGGACACCAAGGCCTCTGCTTGCCCACTCATGTGTAGTAGAGAACCCCACCTCTTTCTTAACAGAAAACAGGAGGTCATCAGGTAGGTACTATCCCAAACTGCCTCCTTCCCTTCTACTACAAACTTATCCCTAGCTCCTCCTGGCTTAGAATGACAGTCCATAAAATGCTGGAGGAAAAAAAGTTCCTAGGGCAATGTTATGTATTATACATTCCTTTTAAGATTTGTAACACGCATTAGCACAGACTCAAAGAAGCAGTGATTAAAAAAAAACAACCCTTTTTAATTTGGTTCACTTCAGTTTCCCAAACTCATTTGGTCACAGAACCTCTTTTAAAAAAACATATAACCTATTAAACACCTTTGGGAAAGACTTTTAGATGAGATTCCCAAATGAGCACTACTCTTTGAAACAGGACAGAATACTGCCTCAGGATATAATTACCCTAGCCTGGGGGTGTGGGCCCCAGCTCTGAGGTATAGTTCCTGAGATACCAGAGGGGCCCACAGGAAAAAGGAAATGAAGCCAGAGAACAGTTCTAAGGTCTCTTTTTACTGTAACAGTCTATGATTCTGTTTCTCAGAGGACACCACACAGACTTGCTCTGGGATAATCTAGACACAGGACAGAGATGCATAGTGGGGAGGGGGTCAGATGTCTGAAGACATATTTTCATCTTGTACAAATCTGGGTCTAGCTCACTATGTATCAGCATACAATAGCTCAAGGAGTTTCACTCAGAGAACCAAAGACCTAGGGGAGAAACAAAACATAATTGTGTGTGGCTGTATGGACACCAAAGCAGAAGTACACATGTAGAGGTGCACAGATACAGCCATACACTTGCACATTATCTATACTTAACTAACTAGGCACAATACCCTGGGAGCCACTTTAGTATTGCAGATAAAAACAGAGTCAAACAGGATGCCTGGGCGGCTCAGTCGGTTGAGGTCTGACTCCTGATTTCCGCTCAGGTCATGATCCTTGGGTTGTGGGATTGAGCCCCATGTCGGGCTCCACGCTGGATGTGGCCCCTGCTTGGGACTCTCTCTCTCTCTCTCTCTCTCTCTCTCTCTCTCTCTCTCTCCCCCTCTACCCCTCTCCCCCGCTCGCGCGCTCTCTCTCTAAAGTAAATTTTTAAAAAATAGAGTCAAACAAACATGGGTTCAATTTTGTTCTGACACTTAGAAGTTGTGTGACCTTGAACAAGTTAGTTAACTTTTCTGAGCCAGTTTCCTTACCTGTAAAATAGGGCTAATAATACCTACACCTCACAGAACTGCTGTAAGAATTATATACTATTTACCAGATGCTGTTCTGCATGTTTTATATGTTGATGCTCACAATAATCCTATCAATATCCCTATGTTACAAATGAGAAAACCGAGGCACAGAGAGGGGAAAAACTTGCCTGTTACACAGCTAGTAACTAATGAGGCTGGGATGCTAACACAAGCAGTCTACGTCTTAATCACAAAGCTATCCTGCCTAGCACAGTTCCAGATTATAGTAGGTCTATGATATTCCCCGGGAAGACACAGACACACATACACAAATATACAAATACCCTACACCTCTTCTTCCTCTCTCGGATTTAAAATGTGCTGTTTTTGTCATTAGTTTGTTACACGGGCAGTTCAAGTGGGCAGCATGCAGACACCAGCTTCCCAAACACAAGGATCCTACGTGGCTCTTCAAGGAACAGAAGAACAATTCAACATTATAAATGATGACTCACGACCACTATTTTCACAAACAGCCTGCTAATTAAACTTTCTTATGAACCTTGCTAACCAATTTTTCCAATGCATGGAGGAAAAATCATTCATTATAGACCGGAATCCGAAATCTAATATTAACAGCACAAGTAGGATCTGTGGCATTGTAATTTGATCAGCTTGAGCATTAATAACAGTTAGACACTGATGTCTGAGGCAGTTAATCAGCTTTTGTTGAGATGTACATAGATAACTGAACAAAACATCTGGAAGACAGACTAGAAAGTAAAACTAGCTTATCACAAGGGGTTTAGTATTTGCTTTATCCTTACAAATCCCCTCGTCACAATGTTCTATCTTCTAGGTGACCACAGTAATATCCTGAATTGGTATAGCACTTTAACGACTTACCAACACATTAGTAGCCCATCTCCCATCAACACACAGTAAGGTGGAAAGAACCAGTGTCGTTTTCCCCATTTTATGTACAACAATCTGAGGCACAGAACAGTTTGATCCACTGAAAGTCCCATAGCTATAATGAGAACTTGGTGGAACCTTCCATTTTATCATGTTGCCACTCATAGAGGTGGCCTGGTTTTAAAAACAATCTCAGAAATCATCCTGGCATTTTCAAATACTGAACTGAAGGCTTTCATTTACAATCTTCCAGAACCACTAAAACTGCTATTCATTATTACTGTAGCTATTTCTGAGGTTTACTGGAATACATCCTACACAGCCACATGCAAGACTCAGGATGAAACAGCAAGAATGCGAGGGACCTTCTCTGTGAAAGTCTCTTGTTCCAACTGGCAACAGCATGTGGTCAGACAGACATGGGTACACAGACAGCTCGGTCAGTCACTTCAAACAACGTGAGCTTTGGTTTCCTCATCTAAAGAATGGGGCTGCTATTACCTCTTGGGGTTGTGGTCAGGATTAAATGAGATAACAAATATAAAGCAACTGGCATCCAGCAGTTCTTAATAAATGTAAGGTCCCATTCCACTCTCCTGCCTTCTCATACGGCATTTCCTATTTCCTATTTGGAATTATATAACTGAGGACTGAACCAAGAACAAATAGATACCTACTTTTCCTTTCCTCTGTCTTCATCCATCTATTGGCCCAGGGGTAGGACACTTGGTGAGAAGAGGGAAGCAGTCAAGAGACAGAAGGGGCCCCTCCCATTTATAGGCTGCTTTAGTTTACAAGTGCCTCCACATGTGTCAGCTGTTTGAATTCCAAGTCCCATGCAAAGAAGGTAGGGTAAGGATCTATCTTCGTATTGTATGCCGAGAAAATGGGAGGTCCACAAGGAAAAAGTGACTTATGCAAGGCCAGGCACATACCTATTATGTGTGTGTGTGAGAGGGGCTGGGGAGTAATGCAAGATATTATTGATATCTGTCTCACTTCTGGTTAGAGTTCACTGCACTGTGTCTGGTATTTCTGAGAAGGAAGTATTCGGTATGTGTGTGTATGTTGGGGAGGGTAGAACACTCTGGGGTAGTGCTGTATTTCTTTTGTACTTAGACAGTGGTCTGTCTCATTGAAAAAGCTCCACTTACTGGCAAGGGGCACTGGGGAAGAGAAAAGGTGGCTGAGAACTAGTTCCAGTTTCCAGGGTCAGGGCCAGAAGGTGAGAGTAACATTTGATTTTCCTGCTTGCTGTCCAGCTCAGAGTCCTGGGCAATGCAGAACCTGCCAGAACTCACTGCAGGGACCCTTACCAGGAAGATGGTAGCAGAGTACTGAAGTGCCTGTGTGCCCAGCCTCAGGGTTTGAGGGGAGAGGGGAAGACTGAAGAGATCTGGAGACCAGTTAATACCTCAGTTCATGGCAGCAGGCAAGGAAGCTCACTTCAGAACACTTCCTTTGGCACATTGTTTACAAAAACAGTGAAAACAGGGACTCCAGTCAGGCAGCCTCTCTCTGTCACAGACTTCCTTGGCCAGAAAAAAACATGTCAATCAATCCAACATGGGCTCAAGCAAGAAAGATGAAGAAAGAAAAACTCTATGTATGTGAGTTCAGGCTTCATATCCCATCCTGTATTATAGCTGGCAAGTGTCTCCACAGAGGTCTGTGGGCTAATGTGAGTGTCGGGGGGAAGGTGGGGGGAGGGGCTGGGATCCTGCTTACCACTTGAGAATGGGATCAAGGTTGTCACCATCCATTTTTCCTTCATGTAAAGAAAACTTAGGCTAAGTGGTTGGTTACTTCTCAGACAAGTCACCTAGCCACATGTAATTTAATTTTCCTTCTGGTTCTCCTTTTACCATTCATCCTATGCCCATTTTGCTCTACCTTGCTTTTTAAAAAATCCATAGCTATTTTAATTCTAGCTCTCTTTCATATTATCTTACAAAGCCAATTCAAATCCTCTTTTAATCAAATGGCACGTGAGTACATAAAAAGGCAAAAAGAGGAGGCAGGACAGGAAGCAAGCAAAGAAAAGAAAAAAAAGAAGAAAGAGCAAGGAAAACAAGAAGCCAAGTGCTCTTGACTCAAGTCTTCTTTGGGAGGCTCTGGCCTCAATATGTTGGCTATTTTGATAGGGTCAGAGGAAGTACTGAATGTCAAAGCCTTTGAAAACAGACACAAAGGGAAATTTGGGGGATTATTAAGTATACGTTTTATGCTCATACCGCCAATAAAATGATTAAATCTGAGTCAAGATGTTTGTGGTGAGAAATTCCATTATCAGCCATAGGAATTAGAGTAATTACCCGAACTATCTGTATCCACTTAATGGTAATGGGACCTCACATATCACCAGACATCCAACTGCAAAACAAGGGCCAAGCAGAAAACCAAATTTGTAAGTCAGCAAGAAACTGAAGTAGGTGCAAGGAGAGTCACGGAGAGAACTTGTGCCTGACCTCAGCAAGATAAACAATGATCCTCAAATCACAGACGCCATGGGGAGTCTGCAAATTGTCCACCTCCTTCTGTGTTAGGTTGGGTTATTTATTAGGAAAGTAGAAAAAAACACAGACTTTGGAGTCTGACAAACTTGGGTTCAAATCTTAGCCCTACCACTTATTAGCTATGACCTTGGATAAATTACTTAACCTTTCTGAGCTTCAGTTATTTCATCAACACAAAGGGGCCACTAATAACACTTTCTCATGGAATAGTCCTGACTGTTCCATTCACTATCCCTTGAAGATGTCTCTGAAGCCTTGCTCAACTGCTTCCCTCTTCATGGACTGGTCTCCCACAACCTGCTCTCTACCAAGATCAAGGCTCATTTGACACTTGTTCTGAGAACCCCAGCCTACTGTCGTCTTTCTCTCTTTTGAACACCCATAGCTGATGTGTTCATATTCATTTAGCACAGCCAGAGTGACAAGGTAACAGATCACAGACTTTGCAGTCAGACAGATCTAACCCCACTCTCCAGCTAACTGTTCTAAGTCTTGGCTTCCTTATCTATAAAATGGGGATAATACCACTGATCATACATAACTGACATAAAGCTTCAATGAGATAATATATATAATACGTAGCTGAAACATAGCAGGCATTCCATCAAAACTCCATCCTTCTGTGATGCGTCCTTCTGTGCTAATGAAACTACTAGCCAGGGTCAGGAAGGGTCAGTTTGGACCTTGGTGAAAAACGAAACAAACACCCCCCACCCCCACCCCCACTACCATCACACGCAAAACAGTAAAGGCGGACAGACATGCGTTCCAGCCCCTTCCAGACCTGCAGGCTGCCGTAGGACCCCATACTTTGTCCTGGCTTCCCCCATCACTGCCCTGCTGGCAGCAACGTGTGGGCACAAACTATGTCTTATCCTCTCTGGCTTCTTCACAGACCCTGATACAGAATTTAAGAGAAGAGAAGGAAAGGGAATAACATTTATTTGGTCTGAGAGAGCAGACACTAAATAAATACTGTTGGCTGAATGAAAATGTTTTACAAATGTAAAAGCCTTATCCAAATATATGGTCTCTATCTGAATTTTATCTTCTCTCCAAACTAGAAATATCTTCTCCCATCAAAGCTCAATTTGGGGACTGTAGAAAAAATAAAAAGGCAACTTAAAGATCTTTAGTTCTTACAAGGAATGAAGACAGATACAGAGTTCATCAGTTAAGAGCAATAAGGGAGATGTGGAATGGGGTTGTTGTGGGGTGGGGGAGGCAGACTGAAAAGAGAAATCACCCTGCCACACCTCCCAGAAGACAAGAAAAAAAATGAATTTCCCATTAACACATTTCAGAAAGCACTTTCCTCCTACCCTGAAGCTGATGAATTACATTTTTAGATAATGTGTGGAAATTTCAGTTTGACATTACCTTCCTGCTTAGTTCCTAGTCTCAATCAACCAGGTCATTCTACAGAGAAGGGGGAGGGAGTGAGGGAAGGAGTGTGTGTGGGGGTGTGTGTGTATGTACTGGGGGAAGGAGGGGAGGCTGGGTGAACAGGGAATTGGTCCTACAAACCAAACAGTCAGCTAAAGCACAGAAATAGAAAATCCTTAAAATACCCAGGCCTGATTCACATCCCAGGTAAAAATCCTTTGAGACATTTCTCTTGGGACATGAGAATACTTTCCTACGGTTATCTGAGTTTGGAAGCGGGGCAGAACCATCTAATATGGAAGGGAAGATGAAGGGGAAGATAGCCAGGGGGCAAAAGGAAACCATACCTGCTCTATAATCCTGACTCCTGCCACCCTGGGAAAAGAATTATATCCAAAGGAGCAGAATGTACCTGTATAAGTTCTAATCCTCACTGATCCATTCAGTTGCCAACCTATCCTAATTAGAAAGTATGGGAGCTCTCTGCCCCGTGGGTGTGTAAGAGGCACAATAATTACATGGTTTACTGTTTGCACTTAACATTCTGACATCTTCCAGTTCCCCTTAATAAGGGAGACCCCTATTCTTCCATTTTGTAACCCTACTAGGCTGCCAAATCTTCTCCATAACTGAATATTTTCCATTCACCCCCAACAATAATCACTTTCCCTCCCCAAGTCCACAAGTCAAAATTCTTTCGTTCTTCTTTGTGGAATACAAGTAAGATGACTGCAGGGGGATGAGAAATAAAATGACAGATGCAAATCTGCCTGATTTTCCTTTGAATTCAAGAAACACATTGCACTGTACCAAACACATTTTCAAAGTCAGCAGCAAAATGTGCTGATAAATGCTACTATTTCCTGTACCTTTCTCATCACTAGCCCTCTGATGTGCATGTAGAAAAGTTCATTTAGCTAATCAATATCTTGGGATTTTCTTGGATTATACATAATTGAGACTGGGTTTTAACTATGCTTACATTTAAGGCAGCATCCATTTTAATACAGTGCTTGCAAAATCAAGAAAAAGAAAACACAGTGAAGAGTATTTTGTGAAGAGACAAAACCTGAAGTTAAAAAACCACTCTGTTCTTCCTTGTTCAGGTAACTGGTGACCTGCTTAATTAAAAAACCACTGGTCCTTATTGTTATTTTTTTAATGTGTAGTATGCTCTTTTCCAAAACAAAAGATTTTGAACTCTAATTGTGTTTTCCCTGAACTGAAAGTTTTCATTCCCTGGGTAATATAAGCTGAGTTCATTTGTTAAGGGGAGAAGTCAGTTGAGTATTTTTAGAGAAACTGCCAAAGATAAACTATAAATTGGACAACTCACAATTAGACAGTCCTGGGTTCAAGTCCCAGCTCCTCCACTTGGAAGCCAAGACACCTTGGGCTAATTACTCAGTTGTTCCTAAGTCCAAGTTTCTTCATCTGTATAATAACTATCTTGAGGATTACATGAAATTCCATCAATTCATCTCAGCACAATGCTTAGCACATAGTGCACAATAAACACTGGCTATTATTGTGAGTCTCCAAGAAATCCCAATTTACTATTTAAATGAGCTACTCTATTTAAAGCACTGAATACCATGCCCAAAACACACAGAAGGCACACAGAAACATACAAAAACTTCTGCTATTATATTTATTTGGCTGGGTGTTGTAAGAAAGTATGCCAATAAACTCACCTTAGGGCTGAATTCACATTTTAGGAATGAATTAAAAGCACTTTCATATTTTAGGATTTTTCAGGGCCTTTTATTGTTTATAAAGTTATCTCAGAAGTAAAACTCACTCAAATTTCCATAGTGCCCTAGAAGTACAGTTTCTTGAAAGTATATGAGGTAACATAAAGCAGTCCACAGCCCTCACTGTCCTTCCTCTTTTTAACCCAAGAGACCATACTCCATGCAATGCCTCCTGACCTTAGAGGGCCCTAACAATCCCCCCACCCCCGCTGCTGTACCCACATGTCACCTACTGAGAGGGACACACAGGATTAATAGCATTTTCACAAATCTGAGAAAGAATAGAAGTTACCCAGTGGCACGAAATCAAAACTGAGTTGGTTCCTTTAACTGGAGATGTGATTCCAGATACAAAGGTGGTGGCAAAGCATTCACCCTGATGTCCACAGCAGTAAAGGGTCTTTTTTGCCTTGTTCTGCCTTTTCCACTGAATAACATTAATTACGCCAAAGCCAAGTGTTATAAAGAAAAAAAATGAAAAAAAAAATGGGCTAGAGGTGAGGTTTAGGAAATGCTGTCTTTGTCAGGGTGCAACTCTAACCAGCTTCGTTTTTTGGTATGCTTAACTTCATCTGGTGATGCTGCTTCATAATAGATTACTGTGTCCTAAGAGGCATACTCTAGCTCTACTTCCTGTGTCCAAAACACAAAGGAATAAAAAAGGCTTTTGTTCTTAGATTGGAATTTTAGCTCTATACCTTTGCTTTTCTTCCCTCTACCTAAATCCTAACCTCATCTTTCAAACCTCTCCCAGCAGCTCCAGCTAACACAAACCTCACCCTTTCTCAACCATCTATAGTCCTTACAGTCTGTTCCATGCCCTGGACACTCTATATATTCAGCTTTATAACAGATAATGTTCAGTTTGGACCACTCCGTCCTCAAAACCCTCCCTTCAGAGCTCTTACCTGCCTGAACTGGGATTTAAAAAAAAACAAAAAAACAAACTACACTGCATGGGCACATGAAGAGTAATATCAAGTAAAAATTCTTTTTGATCGCTAGAATGCAAAAAATCACACGAGCTAGACAAGTAGATCAAAACTGTTTGTTTTACATGGATTCATTTCTGGGGATTTTTCTTTGTTACTTTTTTTCTCCTTTCTGTCTTCCTTTTGGAGAGCAGTGATAACGAGGTAGACAACTATTAAAATGTAATTTAGCATCCCAGTTCTGCTGGCTTTAAGACATACCCTGAGCCATCTAACTGCATCCTGCCTAAGCCATGTTTCCTCCCCTAAAATACTGAGCATCTCTAATGCAGTCTCAAAGCTTGAAAAAACAAAAGGGCAACAAAATTAAAAATGAGAAACTAATTCAATTCTTTGCAGTTCATGGGAATAATATAATTTCTACCAGGAGTTTGATGTTTTTTTGCCTGAGTTTTGAGGTTGCACAAAAGCTTGTGGGCCACACACCATGTCCCTTTCTCTCCAGCAGCAGAGTCTGCAGATGGATGAAAGAGAAAAATGAAGAACATGGCTTCCTGTGCCATCACGTGTCCACAGCTGCACACAAAAGCAAGTTGGGAGACATGTTTTCTCTCTCTGGTACCTAGATTATCCTGATAAGCGTCCTTTTAAAATTGGAAAAAGAAAATCTAATATCACTGAGAAGATAAGTAACAGAGATGTCCAAAAGCACTATAACAGAATCTTAAACCTGGCACTTTCAGTAAATTTGGTTCTACTCTGAAGGCTGAGTTGTATCCCCAGAGGATGATAAATATTGTTATCTTTGCCTCCTGTTATACACAGGAGTCTAGTTTAAAGCCATGGTGCATTAGGTAGAATCTCCAGAGGGTGGCCAGCAACTACTGCTCAGAGGATCAAAATGTTTCATTGGGTTATGGGGCCAGGGTTAGGCAGGGATCTTCGCTTAACACAGGCAGGGGCATCCTGCACATACTTCCCCATAAAATCATGCTTTTGGAATCTGGGGGTGAACCCCAGCTCCACCACCTGGCAATAATTGTTTTGCAGGGGGAAATTACTTGACCTCACAAGGTTTCAGTGTCCTCATCTAAGAAAATGGATGTTATTCTCAGGGTTAAATCAAATACGGTATGTCTAGTGCTTAGCAAGTACCTAGCATAAAGTATCTGATAAATGATAGCAATTATGTCCTCAGCACCAAACACTTAAGCCCATGCCCAAATTTCCTCTATGTGTTTTCAAATGGAGAATTCATTCACAACCCACAGCCAGGAGCCAACCCAGCCTACCTACAATGCTTTCAACAACAAGTCTCACTTTCTTTCTCTTCCTCTGAGTGTCTCTCTTTCTCTTTTTTTTTTTTTTTAATTTTTTTTAACGTTTTATTTATTTTTGAGACAGAAAGAGACAGAGCATGAACAGGGGAGGGTCACAGAGAGGGAGACACAGAATCCTAAACAGGCTCCAGGCTCCGAGCTGTCAGCACAGAGCCCGACACGGGGCTCGAACTCATGGACCGTGAGATCATGACCTGAGCCGAAGTCGGCCGCTTAACCGACTGAGCCACCCAGGCGCCCCTCTCTTTCTCTTAATTTGGTAAGCGGGAACCTTCTAAGGGAATCCATTCGCTTAGGGAGTGGTTTGGGCTGGAAAATCTTAATCTTGAATTCTTATCTCTTCACCACTTCCCACCCCCCAATCCTCCCACTAGATATTTAAACTCCTTGTAAACTTCACAGGATCGAGATGTATTGAGATCTGTAGGAGGTGTTGGAGGAAAAGGGGGGACTGGGATGTTAAAAATCAGGGCAACAAAAATACTTATGATGTCATTTACCCTGACTTCTGAACCACCGGCAGCAGCCTTTCAACTTGCCTGATGTTCCACCTCGCCTCTCCCAGCCTGTGTTATCACCTCCCACCAAATGTAGGCCTCAGAGGGTCTTCCATTAGAGCGATTCTCACTCCTTCCCCAACTCCCCACAGCCCTCTCTCCCTCCTTCTCTGACTTTTAGCGTAGTCAATTAAACCTGAACAACTGGTGGATGGAGGAAATATGCTGCATCTATGGAATGGTACAGCAGGGACCAGTTTCACTGTTAATTTAAAATGCTAGAATTAATTAGGTAGTGTAAATGAAGAATTTAATAAGCACTCTTTACAACCACAAGTTCTACTTTTATTAAACACTGCTACCAAATGAGGGCAAATATCTCAGTTCTCTTATATATTTCCTTGCCTCATTCCCAGAAGTTCCCTGCAAATAAAAAAAAATTTTTTTTGCCTGAAATTTAAAAAGTGCATAATTATAAATTTATGCCTGAATTATATTTCTGCTTTCAACCCATAAGCTTCTTCTTTAAGCTCAGATGCTACTGTCTCTGCTTGTGCTGGAGAGGGTGCTAAACAAACCAAAGTTGACAATTTTGGTTTTGTATACCAAATTAAAGGCTGTCTTCGAAGCTGTCACTCCTATTCAAATCTACTCGGTGAACTACCAAATTAGCATTCTTTCAGTAAAGGAATCTGCTTGTTTAAACATGTGTCTTTAGAAAACAAGGAACAACACCATGAATCAGTACTTTTAAAAAATCTCACTACAGTTCTAAGGGAAATCTTTTGAAAAGGTGATTAATAATATTCACTAATATAGCTGGCAGAGTCCCTATTTAGAAGGTAAGGCTACACCAAAAATACATTTTCTATACAGGAGTGGGAGGAAGAATCATATGCTTAACTGGTTTTAATTTTGTGTGAATTATCATCCTATTATATAAAGATTATTCAGGAATCTAAACATTGGCTGTCTGAGAGGACAGGCAATTCTGTTAAAGGATGGATGATATGGTGCTCTCAGATAACATCATCAAAGCTCTGGTCCTATTTGGAGACCTTGATAAAATTTCTCTGTTCAGCCACTTTCCTTGTAACATACTACATGCCTCTGTAATAACAACATCTCCCATTTACTAAGAGACCACTATGCAATAGGCGTTACACTATCCAGTCTCTCACTTAATTCTCAAAATAAGCCCTTTGAGATAAATATTATTTTCCAATTTTATAGATGAGGAAATTAATTTTGGAGGGTTATGTGACTTTTATTTTCAACAGTTATTTTAGTTTTATGATCTTGCAAGGTACTTAATTTATATAGAAGACAAATTTACAAATGAATTAGAAGAATTGGAGAACACATACAGCTATGTGCACACGTATACACTGGATTCTCAGACTTAAAACCAAGATGATGTATCTTCCTATTTTAATGACAGACTTTCCTTTTTCTTAATAGGCCAGTTGCTTGTCAATTAAACTGTCCAGAGAAAAGGAAACAAAAGTCAACACTCAAAAATGACAAATGCTCAGGTGGGCGGAATGATTTTAGGAATGGAGCATCAGAGATGAGCAGCTGCACTCTGTCATGACGTAGCCCAGTAGATTTCTAAGAAAATATTCTCACTTCCAAAAAGATTACGGGGACACTTCACTCCAAAGAATTACAGTATCAGTGTCTGGCAAACATTAGGTCTTCAGCAAATGGCTGTTGATTAGAAAAACATCGGAAGCTAAAATGTTCAAGTATTGAAATTGTAAGGGTATTGTGTTACTATTAAGTAAAAAGTCTCTGACTTCTCAAAGAGTATCCTCAAAACAAAACAAAACAAAACAAAACAAAACAAAACAAAACACCTCAAATACAGATCTTCATTAAGCTTCTCCCTCCTACTGCAGAGTAGTTTTATTCCAGAATAATCTGCTATCCTTACAGCCTACTTCTCCCAGAGACAATGGGCAGTTGTGATCTCCGTCCACAATGGCTCCCCCGCCCCATTAAAACACTGTCTCAGACACTGGACACACACAAGCCAAATGCTTGAGAGGAAAGGAATAGATACAAACTAGCATGGAGTACAGGGAGGGTGGAGGGCAGAACTGAGAACTATAGAACAAAGGGAAAGGGTGGCTGATTGAGAATAAAAGGGGATCAAACCAAAGGGTTATTTCACAGAAAGTAAAGCTTGAGGAAGCTCCAAAATCTCATCTGCTTCCAAGTCCTACCAATCTGCAGAATGGTTTTATGTAGTGTGCACACTTGCAGGAGCTTACGACTGTGTTCCCACGCCATTCCTGAAGGCAGGATATACGATGCAGACACTCAGATGCATTAACCATCACCGTGTGTGTGTGTGTGTGTGTGTGTGTGTGTGTGTGTGTGTGTGTGCATTCCTGCTAAGGTCTGCACATTCAACGGAACAGATAGCTGCTGATCCTAAGCTTAGAATATTGAAGAAGACCATACCTGTAATTTTGTCTCTCACGAGTTTGCAGGATTCTATTTCACCAATGCTCCCAAAGAGACTCCTGAATTCCTCCTGGGTCATGTTCTGGGGTAAATAGTTGACTATGAGGTTGGTTTTGCTGTCATCTGTGGCTGCCCCTGTCTGCATGGGAGAAGGACAGTTTCTATTGTTGCTGGAGGGTCCATTGCTTGTATTGGATGTCGGGCCATTTGACACCTGTGGCTCCATGGTGCTAATTATCTAAATAAAAATAAAAATAATAAAAATAAACCTCCTGAAATCTCAAAGACACAAAGTCTCTTTCAAGATTTTATTTTATTTTATTTTGTACTTTGAAAAGAAAGGGAACAAGATAAAGCAAGATGGAGCAAAAGAGACTGGGTTGTGAACACATCCAATTTAGAAGCATGTTTTTAACCAAAATGTTAAACTCCCTTTGCTATTTTTAGGCCAGCCCATAGATTTTGAACACAGACTAGAATGCAATGGGAACGCTCCCATTATTTTGTTAATGAAAAGCTAATTCCTGTTTTCATTACACAATCACTCTCAGAAATGTATACTTAAGCCACACCAAATTATAATTAAAATGTAAAGTAATAATCATGATTAAAATTATAGTTCCATTAAAGCTGAAAAACTAAATATAGAGGTCTATGCTCACAAGATCAAATACAGTACCTGTTTATTAACTATCTTATAAAGTAAAATGACATTAAATTAAGTGGGGGCCGTTCCATATCGGAAGGGTTTGGATTGTCACTGATGTTTAAGCACTGATCAAACTTCAGATTTCATCAACACACACCAAGGAGCTGCTAAGTCATCTGATGATTCTTCTCCCTAGCCACTCCATTACTGTTTCTCCTGGACCTCTAATAAAATAAAGAACATAAAGGAAAAGGTCTCTCTGGGTATCCACCTTAGGTCCAGCACAGCCTGAGGCTATCCTCTCACACTTTATTCAAAAAGGACTTTCTGTGGATTTAAATACTTAATTAAACAAAAATTTCCACAAATGTGTGAACTGTTCCAGGCAGCATGTATGGGAAAAAAGACAAATAAATCTTAGTCTCTAGCCTCAAGGAGATTACAGTCTATGGAGGACACACACAGGCAAATGGCTCACAGTAGGACAATGAGCATGTAGTAGGGGAACAATTAGCCCTGCTTTATAGGATGTGATTGAGGAAAAGTACTGAGAAGATGAAGCAGGAATAAAGTTCTACGGGAAAAATGAATTTAAGCTCATGGAGCCTGGTTGTAAAGAGGCCCTGTATGGCATGACAAACATGGAGAATCATAAAACTGCAGAGCCAGAAGTCACTTAAGGAAATAAAATCTAGTAAAATCTAGTTCAAAACTCTCATGTTTGAGATGAATTCCAGAGACATCCAGTGAACTGTGTCATTGCAAACTGGGGCAGAGCCTGGGCCTACAGTTTTCCTGGCCCCGAATGCAGCCCAGCAGTCCCCCTTTTCCATTCTATCCTATCACCATCCCTTACTAGTCCTTCATGATAAGACTTCCATTGCCTCCGAAATTGATCAATTCTCTGGAAATGGAATCCTGCTCTGCCATTCACTAGCTGTGTGACTTTGAGTAAGGGACTTCAATTCTAGGAGCCTTAGTTTTCCTCATTTGTTTTTTTTTGTTGTTGTTGTTTTTGTTTTAATTAAAAAATTTTTTTTTACATTTATTTCTTTTTGAGAGACAGAGAGAGACAGAGCACAAGTGGGGGAGGGGCAGAGAGAGAAGGAGACACAGAATCCGATGCGGGGCTCAAACCCACAAACCGTGAGATCATGACCTGAGCTGAAGTCAGATGCCCAAGTGACTGAGCCACCCAGGCACCCCTAGTTTTCCTCATTTGAAAATGGGAACACCTGCCTTGCGAGGTGGTGACATGATGTACAGAAACCACCTGAATAGTAGTGGGAATGTAATTCACATTCATTGATATTTATTTGTTTTTATTTTTTAAAAAGATTATATTTTTAAGTAATCTTCATACCCAATATTGGGCTCGAACTTACAACCCCGAAATCAAGAGTTGCATGCTCTACTGACTGAGCTAGCCAGATGCTCCCATCATTGATATTTATTAAAGTCACTCTACCAATTGTCTGACATCACTTGTCTCACTTCTCACAAGAAGGCAATGACGCATATTCTCATATTCTCCACATCTTGTAGACAAGGAAAGCAAGGCTTAGCAGATATCTGATAACTAGCAGCTTCCATTATCATCACCATTTGGCTATTGAGAGAATTTCTGGGGGATAAGCACTTTTATATCATACACATGTAGTAAAGTGTGCAAACCTTAAGGGTACAACTCAAAGAATGTTTACAAAGAGAACACAATTCATACCTGAGTAGTCACCTTTCAGATCATGATATAGAACATGACTAGCATTCCAGAAGTCTTTCTTGTGTCCCCACCTCCATCATTCACACCTCCCTAAGGTAACTGACTTCTAATCCAGAGATTTGTTTTATCTGTTTTTGAACTTTAAATACATGGAATCACACAATATGTACCCTTTCATGTCTTTTCACACATTATGTCTAGGTGTCATCCATGTCGTTAGATATAGTGGTAGGTTCTTCTTCTCCACTGCTGTAGAGAATTCCACTGTATAAAAATATTGGGGGCAACTGGGTGGCTCAGTCAGTTAAACATCCCACTCTGGTTCAGGTCATGATCTCACGGTTTGTGGGTTCGAGCCCTACATAGGCTCTGTCAATGCAGAGCCTGCTTGGGATCCACTGTCTCCCTCTCTCTCTGCCTCTCTCTCTCTCTAAAATAAATAAACATTTAAAAAATTAGGGGCACCTGGGTGGCTCAGTCAGTTAAGCATCTGACTTTGGCTCAGGTCATGGTCTCACAGTTTGTGAGTTTGAGCCCCACGTCAGGCTCTGTGATGACAGCTCAGAGCCTGGAACCTACTTCAGATTCTGTGTCTGTCTCTCTCTGCCCCTCCCCCCCTCAAAAATAAACATTAAAAAATTTTTTTAGATCACATTTTGGGGTGCCTTGGTGGCTTAGCTGGTTAAGTGTCAGGTTTTGTCTCAGGTCATGACCTTATGGTTTGTAGTTTTGAGCTCCGTATGGGGCTCTGTGCTGACAGCTCAGAGCCTGGAGCCTGCTTTGGATACTGTGTCTCCTTCTCTCTCTGCCCCTCCCCCACTCACACTCTGTCTGTCTCAAAAATAAATAAACATTAAAAAATTTTTTTTTAAATCATATTTTATTTATCTCTTCTACTGTTGGTAAACATTTGGGTTGTTTCTAGTTTTTAACTATTTTGATAACGCTGTTATGAGCATTATGTACTTGTCTTGTGGTTTACACACACACACATTTCTGTTAGGAATATTCCTGGGAGTCTATTTTTGGGTCATAGAGTATACTTATGTTCTGCTGTAGTAGCCACTGTCAGTATCTTTTTTAAATGGCTGCACCAATTTACACTCCCACCAGCAGAGTATGAAAGTTCCAGTTGCTGCTCACCCTTATCAATACTCATTGAGACTTTCTTGGTTTGGTTTTATTTTTGCTTATTTTCTCATTGAAGCAGAGTGATAAAGTAAAAAAGGAATATATTTTTAGTCAAGGCAACAGCTGATTTAAATTGTAGTTCCACCACCTGTTAGCTATGTGCTCTCAGGCAGGTTACATCAATACTCTGAGCCTCAGTTTCCTCTTTGTAAATTGGAATAAAGCCTCTCGTGTAGATTTATCTTCAGAAAGAATGCCTGGAGGCATAATGACTAATATTCTGCATCATGCCCTATATAGGTGTTACTTTAATTCTTTCCTCTTCTGAATGATCATAAATGGGAAATGAAACCAAAAGAAAAAAAAAAGTCTCAAGAGGAGTCAGAGAAATAAGGCAGATGGAGGAAGGTGAGGAGCTTCTAAGATTCTTTATCATTATAAGTAACTTAAGTGGCTCCCCTTATCACATCATCAGAACTTTTTTCTTGGATTCAGGTCAACTGTGGGATTCTGGAAGGCTGGTTGAGACAGCAAGGAGAAAACAAAGAGTTTCTGAGAAGAATCTTATTATTTTAAATATTTATTTATTTGAGAGAGAAAGAGAAAGAATGGAGGACGGGCAGACAGAGGGGGGCATAGAGGACCCAAAGCAGGCTCCAAGCAGCAGAGAGCCTGATGCAGGGCTTGAACTCACAAACCACGAGATCATGACCTGAGTCGCAATCAAGAGTTGGAATACTTAATCCACCAAGCCACCCAGGCGCCCCATCTGAAGAATCTTAAATCAAACTCTTCTCAGCACTGATAGAAACTGTACCAACACAGCCTAGTCAGCTGCTCTGTCCAGGAAACAATGAGGGAGATGCGCCCAAGGGATGTACATGCTAATGGAGATGATGTCGTAGAGCATCATCACAACTCCTGGCTGGGAGGCAGGTTTCTGCTCTGCCAAACTGTTGGGCCTCCTGGGCCTGAGCCGTGTCTCCATTTGCTGTGTCGTCTCACTGCCTCACTAAGTGTCCAGGCAACAGACACAAGGAGCACTGCCAACTTGATAAGGAACTTAAAAGCAGAATTTGTCTGGTTCAGAAGGCTGGGCTGGCAGAACCACAGAGCTACCCAGCTGCTACATTTTGACTTAATGGCAAAAGTGCTAGTCCCACAATCTATAGAACACCTTTCCTGCTCTCCATATTTGTCAAGTTACCCTTCTTTTTATTTCTTTTTATTTTTTTTAATGTGTATTTATTTTTGAGACAGAGAGAGACAGAGTGCGATTGGGGGAGGGGCAGAAAGAGAGGGAGACAGAATCTGAAGCAGGCTCCAGGCTCCGAGCTGTCAGCACAGAGCCCCGACACGGGGTTCGAATTCAAGAACTGTGAGATCATGAACTGAGCCGACATCAGACGCTTAACTGACTGAGCCACCCAGGTGCCCCTGTCAGGTTACTCTTCTTATGTCTCTCCCACAAACGCCTAGAAAATATCCTGCATCGAGGCAGCCTTTTCGGCATGAATGATGGAGTATGAAGAAGAATGTAAATCATACCTAAGCATGCTGAGATTCTATGGGATCAAGACTGTTAAAGGTCACCTGACAGCCAGGTTCATCTTTTGTTCACTGGATGCTCGCCTCACAGACATGTGTGGTGAAAGCCAGCACTTGTCCATGTAAACATCTCACAGGTTTCCTTGCTCCAGAGAAGCCTAGGAAGCATCAAGTCTGCAGTAAAGTCATTTCAGTTCCCCAACCATCTTCCCCTACATCTTATGTGCATTTCCTAAATTATGCTGACTCCTGGACTGTAGCCCCATCTGTAGATCAGACAACCTTAACTGGGCTCAAACTTTTGAAAAGGATCGATGAGATGCAATATTTGGTACTGAGCTACTTCAACCGACCAAACCTATAAATTAGGTCAAGTCATTCTTGGCTTATGGAGATGGAGCTCTCTTTGCTCTGCACACACACTACAATTATCCTTTTGTGTATTCAGAAAGAACTGATGAAAATACACACAATCACATAGAGTTTGCTCAATAAAAAAGTACAATGCTAAAGCTGAGAAACACTTGCAAATGTTTAACACACATCACATAGTAAGCCCCTCACTCATCTTAATGATGCATCCCAGGATACAAGACAGGCTTAAAAAAAGGAATCACAAATGTAAAATGTCAGAATCAAATCCAACACACAAGTGAACCAAGAGGATTTTAAAACATTACTTGGAAAATAAGAGAAATTGCCAAGGTCTAAAGATACGGAACCCAAGAATATTAAACTGTAATATTTTAAGGTTATATGACGTCTTTAACGAGAGGACACCTGTAATCTCAACTTGGGGAACAGACCAGAGGTAAACGTATGTTAGCAGGAAGTATATCCTCCACTAAGTGCAGAGGCTGGCTTCACAAGATCAGAAGACTTCCTTCCCCAGGCTAAAGCCTTTGATATTCTAACAGCACAATTTTCATTGCAAATAAATATATCAGTTACTCAAGTGTGACTATGTATTTTCATGAAACAGTCTGTGTGGGTCTCATGGCCAACTTTGCAGCTGACCAGGTTCCAAACCGTTTTTGCCCTCCTTCCCTCTTACGAATGGCAATTAAGAACAGAATTACAGTGAGCATCCAGGATAGAGCATTGAGGAGGTTCAGTTGACTTCAACTCTAATGGTTGTACAAAGCACTGCATTAAATCTTTTATGTTCCTGTGATATATTTTAAGAAACATTATACAGGCAGAAAATTTCAGGGATAAACTATTAGAGCAGTGCACAATAACACAGGCACTCAAATCCTGTCATTGTAAATGTCAATGATTTGAATGACTAATTATTCACACTCAACGCATTAACCTCATCCCTCCCACCATTTTTTTTTTCAGAAAAATATACAACAAAAGCAAGAGGGAAGGCCTCAGACATGCAGCTGCTGGATCAGCACTCAGGGACATTTATCTCTGTGGAGGGAGGTAAGAAGCAGAGGCCAGGCTCAGCCTCATTCTTAAGGTGCTCCTGAAAAAAACAGCCCATCGTAGTGTCTCCATCGCCACAATCCCGGGTCCTTAGGCCCCATAGCCTTAATTACCTGCTCAATCCCATCTTTTATTTTGTCCCCCCAAAGGTATCTGCTTCACTGTTTCCTGGACTTGTCAGGTCAGATGCACATAAAAAATGGGGTTTATTTCCATTATGGCTAGATCTTAGAATGCTAGATGAACAGAGATGGAGCCCCGGAGTGCCAGGCACTGTGCTGGGCCCTGAGGTTACAGAGACAACAAAGACAAAGAGATAGCCTTCATTGAGTTCCTGATGGAGATGCATGACAGACACCAGAGAACACGAAGGACCACAAAGCCCAACCCCATAATGTTAACAATGAGGAAACCTAGGACCAGAAAGGGGAAATAACTTGCCCTGGGTGATACTGCTAGTTAGAGCAGGAAATGGGACTTAAGCCCAGGTCTACAGACTACCTCACTTGTGTACTCTTGTGACAATGCAGACATGGACATTTAGATGAGGGTTTATTTCTCTTTTTCTGGGAAGAGGGAG
Organism: Panthera onca; assembly: GCF_046562875.1. Classification (NCBI taxonomy): domain Eukaryota; kingdom Metazoa; phylum Chordata; class Mammalia; order Carnivora; family Felidae; genus Panthera; species Panthera onca. The sequence continues at coordinate 181,654,415 of NC_138346.1, forward strand.
TAAGGTGGCCATATCATAAAAATGCCCTTGAACAGAGGTGTGGAGACATGTCTACCTCCATACTTTATTGAGTATAGCACTTTACAGTTTACAAAGAATGGTGACCTGAGCTCCATAGCTCAGAGACCACATCTGTTTTGTTTATTATAGCATCTCCTGCATGTAGAACAGCGCCTGATGATTCTAAGTTCTGGATAAAGGACTACTGAATGAATGAAAGTCCTTGCACGTTCAGTAGTTCACTAGATCCCTCAAACAACCCTGTAAAGTACAAGCCAAAAAGGTATTAATGTCATCCCATTCTTAAATATAACAAAAGAGGGCAGAACACTTACTGAGTACCCACTATATGCCAGGCATACATTTAGATATTATTTCATATACAGATTGTAAGAGGCATTTGTTCAAGCAGGAGGGCTGAATCTTTGGCTGACATGAGCCCCCTTGAGAACCTGTTGAATGCCTTTTTCCATTCTCCCCAGAAAAATGTACACACACACACACACACACACACACACACACACACACACACCATTTTACGTACACTAAAGGCAATCCTTTGTCTCCAGATTGAAATCCTCCAGCTGATTCTAAGAATAGCAATACAATCAAAGTGCAAAAACTTCCCTTCCTTCCCAAATCTTTCTTTTCATGTAATTTCTTGTTCTCAGAATTCATGAATTCATTAACCAAACAAATATTTATTGCCAAAGGGTCTACATGTCAGAGGAGAGAGCAAGCATGTCTTATGGCCAGAAGGTCCTTTAAATATATTAAACCAAACTATTGTAAAATTCTAAAAATGTACTTAAAGTCTCCTTTAATATTTCTTCCATCAGCTCATGGACTCCTCATAGTTCCTTCTGTCCTTCACTCTTCACAAGGCTTTCATCTGCTCAAATCTGGGGAAAGACTAGAGTTATAGGGCTGGTCCTCCTCTTCACAACTAAGGACAGTTATTGTCCCGGGCACCAGAGAGCCACCTTGGAGGCCCTACCGCAGCCCCCTCACCAATCCTGTCTGCCATACTGTGGCCTTACTCCAATATTTTCCATAAAAATGCAGTCCCACAATAAACTGCTTGGTCTTGCATTTACATATCTTAACCCACTTTACACTCTCAGGATTTACTTCATGAGACACATGAAGGGTTACGACTTTATGTTACAGGAACCTGTGCTATGGTAAAACGCAAGACTGACATTCGTCATCCAAGAGCCCAGTGCAGGGCCATTGTACTCCTATCACGGCAGTTCTCAACTTCTGGTTTTCCGGAGGAGGGGTGGCCTCAAGGCTCAATCTGGGCAAAAAGACCAAGAGAAAAGAAACTAAGAAGGTCACAGGAATACGGTGCTTCTTTTCCAAATACTCTCCCCTTTACTTTTAATGCCCTCTAAATGTCAGCATTCCCAGAAACTAGAAAGATGGAGTGTACTGATTGCAAACATGTCTCAGGTGTGTACATCTGAGACACACGCACACACGTATTTTATTCAATATTTTAATGAGTATTGAAAGGTGTTTTCTTTTACCATGTTGGAAGGACTTTTGAAAATTTATGTATAAAGGCTAACCCTTATGTAATAGAACAAGCGCTCCCGAGAGCATGAAGAATAATGTTTACCAAGGGCAGTCACTGAATCGAACCATTAAAGAAATAGATTTAAATTATTCATGAGAACAAAAATAAAAGTCCTAATTCTCTTTGTAGGCATTTCCCACTTAACCCTTATAAAATCCTGACACGCAGTATGTTAGACTCTGGTGGTGCAGCCCAGACTACTGCATCTCACCCGCCTTTCAAAAGCCTGAAAAACAAATCCCCAAAGTTAGAAAATTACACAGCAGGCTCTGTGTTCCTGAAGACAGATATTATTTTTAGGAATAATTCCTCACTTCTCTTCTTGCTCCTTTAAAGATACTAAAAATGTCCTTACAACCCCCAATTTCATATTTTTTAAAAGTTTTATCCATCAGCTCATAAAATCCACACTCTCCCCTCCTTCTCTTCAAGAGGTTTTAATTCACTCAAGTCCCTTCAGATTAATATTTTTTTCTAAATGCAATGCTTTCCTGGTTATGATTCAACTGGGAGGGAGACACATGTTATTAATGGGTTCCAAGAGCAGGGGCTGAGATTGATGATCTGATCACTCTAAGAAAAGGGAACTTGGGAATATACTCACCCCACACCCCCACGCCCCCCACCAAATTACAAGTGATGACTCACAAAAGACCCCTGGAGCAGAAGAATCTGGCTGAAGACTGCACCCATGTCCCTCAAAAACATTTGTACCAAGTTTCCCTAATTCTGCTGGAAGGTAACTAGAAAACTCTAGAAAAAATATTTAATTCCAACTGGGGAAAACATGCTGACAGTTTAATAGTACCTTTGGGTAGATGCACAAATAACCTGAAAGACCTATTTACTCTAGGAAGTTATGTGGTAATAAATTCTCAGCATATCCTTAAAACAAGTGTGTTCAAGTCAACACAAGTTTATTGAATGCTATTATAGACCAAGGCATTGTTCTAGGAATACAGAAAACAAAACTAATTTGGTCCCTGCCTTTAGAGTGTTCAAGTTAGGAGGATGGAAAGGGAGGGCAGATAAACAAATAATTAACTAAAACCAGTTGTATATACCCCTTTCTTTAAGCAATTGCCTCCAGAGTTTCTCTAATGACTCTCCCTCCTTCCCAAAAAGCACATACATGAGATATACACAGACAAGTTCTGATACTGTACTGACAGTCCTGTTTCCAGTCTAAATGCTTACGTCCTAAACAAATGACTATTTGTAACAAGGAGGTAAGCTTAAGGCATTACTCCTTTGAAACAGCATCTTCTTGGGGCGCCTGGGTGGCGCAGTCGGTTAAGCGTCCGACTTCAGCCAGGTCACGATCTCGCGGTCCGTGAGTTCGAGCCCCGCGTCAGGCTCTGGGCTGATGGCTCGGAGCCTGGAGCCTGTTTCCGATTCTGTGTCTCCCTCTCTCTCTGCCCCTCCCCCGTTCATGCTCTGTCTCTCTCTGTCCCAAAAATAAAAAAAAACAAAAAAAAACAAAAAAACGTTGAAACAGCATCTTCTTCACTGGAGAGGAATACTAGGCGTGCCAGAAGTATTCTCAGTGGGGGTAGTCAGGGTTTTTAAAAACTCAGCAGTCGCTGGAGAGAACAAGAGGCATTAATACTTAAAATAGCAGGGCCAGTGTGGATATGAAAAGCATAATCAAAATTTAATTTCTCTTAGGCATTATTCTCAAATTCACAGAAATCCAAGTTTTTAATCTTCCTCCCCAGATACAGCACACACATTTCTCCTCCTAAATAAATACTGGCCTCCTTTATATCTTACAGTGTTTCTTTAGGGCTTTAGTTTGGGCCTAAAATGATTTCCTGGTATGCCTGTCCTGGGGCAGTCCTAGTAAAACCCCTGGGTACTTGGTTTTAGCAGACTTTTACAGCAAACCTTCCAGAGCCGAGGGATGACCCGGCCATCCAGTTCATTATAAAGACGAGGAAACCTTTCTGTCACCACCCCTTGAACCCCCAATTCAGTGCTCTTTTCCAAAATAAAGATCATCTCAAACTTTCAATAAGCCTTCTTTGTTAAAGACATATTTGAAAAGCGCAAATGTTTTCATTTCAATATAAATACAATTTCATGGCCAAGCTCTCAGGCTTTCTGCAAAAATATTAGATCTAATAAAAAAATCAACAGGAGGGGCACCTGGGTGGCTCAGTCGGTTAAGCGTCTGATGTCAGCTCAGGTTATGATCTCACAGTTTGTGAGCTCAAGCCCCGGGTCAGGCTCTGTGCTGACAGCTCAGAGCCTGGAGCCTGCTTCAGATTCTGTGTCTCCTTCTCTCTCTGCCCCTCCCCCCTTCTCATTTCCTCTCTCTCCCTCTCTTAAAAATAAACAAACACTAAAAAAAAAACTTCAAAAAAAACTTAAAAAAATTAATTGGAAAACAATTCCTTTCCCATTCTACCCCTTAAGCTTCTAAACTCTGAATATTTAATGTGGACAAAATAACCAAAATGCCTCATAATTAGCTATGGGTACCTGTTGGGGCAAGAACCAGTTGTGATGGTAGACACGTCATCTTCATACAAAGAACATTAATGGATAATTTGTAAAATTGCTTCCATAATTATCAAGTTGAGCTTCTTTTTTTTAAGTTTATTTATTTATTTTGAGAGAAACAAAGAGAGCCTGACTGTGCATGCGCTCATGTGCCTGCGCGAGTGGGGGAGGGGCAGGGAGGAAGAGAGGCAGAATCCCAAGCAGGCTCCACACTGTCCACTGGAGCCCTATTTGGGGCTTGAACTCATAAACCAACCATGAGATCATGACCTGAGCCCACCAAGAGTCAGACTCTTAACTGACTGGACCACCCAGGCACCCCAAGTTAAGCTTATCTTCTGATTAAATGCATAATCAATAGCCAGTGGCATAAATATTGTATACTTATAAAGTGCCTGGCTGGTGGCTCAGAGTATAAGCAAACTCACGGGGATTCAGCTGAACGAAGCAATGTGTTATTCTGCATCTGTATCATGATCTGCAGCATGGGGTCACTCCTCCGCATTTGTGTTAATGCACACTCAGATTAAATTCTTCAGAAATACCAATAAAATGTTTTTTTTTTATTGTGAAAATTTGTATTTGTTTTCTTAACAAACCTGGGTGGGAATGGGGAGGATAGTGAAGGGAAGTAGAGGGAGTCAGTATCTAGAAAATTCTATACAGGGCAACCTTTTGTTAAGAATTGTATAATGCCAATGGTTCTTCCAATTGTGCAATTCAAAGGAGAAAAGATTATTTGGGGGCATACTGAAGCTAAAGATACTAAGTGAAATAGACAGTTCTCAGCACCTCAGTGTATGTGTAAGTGGCCATGGTAAATTAGACCTGTGGACAATTCACACAGCCTCATGTTATATCTACATGTTCATTACTGAAAAAATCTTGAACGTCATTCTGATAGAGCAGTTTTAAATTTGAAAATTACTTTATCACATTTGAAATTTTATTTTTAATTTCTTCCTCTTCTGAATTTCTTTCTTTCTTCCCTTCCTTCCCTCTCCTTTTTTTCTTCTTTTTTTTAATAAGAAGGATTCATTAGAAAAAAAGACTTTTTGACCTGATAGGGGAACTTTTTTCCTCACACTACCTCAGAGAGTTATTTGGGACTACCATTCATCCTGGACACCCCCTGGGAAGGCAGATGGGTGTGAGTAAAATGGGACTCTGGCCTAACAGCGTTCCTAAGAATGCAGACCTAGGCTGGGAGAAGTGTATCTCTGAATTATTTGTGGACAGCTTGTTCACATAGAACATAGAAATTCAAGGTCTGCAACTGTCAAGCTTTAAGGTGCAGTGAAATAGTATCATTCACATTGGTGGAAATGTAAACTGGCACAATCTTTCTGAACCTTATGTTCATATTCTTGGACCCAAGGACCCATTCTGAAGCTCAGAAAAGCATTGTAAAATTCTAAAGATCAAAAGTATGCATGATAAAGTATATTATGAAAAGTGTATCTTAGAAGAGTGAAAAAATAGAAACAACCTAAGGGCCCAACAAGAGGGGATGACTAAGTAAGTTACTGTATAGTTTTATGACACAGTATTCTGCAGCTGTTAAAATTATGTTTATAATGGGTTTTATAACAGAAGAAACCATGTATGATAAATGTAGAAAAAAGTGAAATAAAAATTATCTTGATTACATAAACATGTACAATGTAGGAGGGAAAAGTAAAAATACTAACAATAAAGGGTGGGATTATAGGTGACTGTTACACTCGTCTCTATCTTTATTTTCCAAGTTTTTGTCTTACAATGAAAATACAGCACTTTTATAATCTGAAAGGAAGTTATTTTTAAAAATGAAAGAAAATGTCAAATCCTTCAAACCAGTTTGGAGTCACAGTATTAAAAATTATTCCATCTCCTTCCCAGAGCTGTCCTGCGGGATCTCTCCTTGGCCACACTCTGCTCCTACATTAGAGGACACATAGGAGCCCAAATGAATAAAAATCGCATTTCTTGAAACGGCCTGTGATTCAGTCTCTCCTTCACCTAAATCACTGTGTATTAGCAAGGTTACAATCTAAGTCTGCCTTATCGCCTGGCAGCAACCTTCAGGAGGACAGCAAGGAGAGAAGATGATTTATAAGAAAACCATTCCCTGGATCGGGGAGTGAAAAGTACTGATCCGTTCTAAAAGCTCCTGCTGACAAACTCTGATATTATGAACATTCTGCACTTGGACAAAAAGCTCCCACTTTTCTTAATTACATGGTCTGAGCAGGAGCCTGCTTTTAGGATCTGCCCAATCACACAACAGCCATTTATTTTCCCAACCGCAGCTGCCAAAATTTCCCTGATCTCTGTTCTGTGCTCCATCTTCAAGGACATCTTGTGAATGTATGACACTGTCAAGCAGCATTCCATGCCATGCTTTTTAAGCTTCTCTCTCTCTCTTTCCTGCATACAGAGATCTTCCTAATACATATGTATTAAAAATCTCACAAACAAAAAGCAAAGTGGAGAGGAAAAAAAAATCACAAATACCACGTATCAGAATGTTTGTCTACTTTAAGACAAATACTTTATTATGACAATGAACCACTAACACTCTTTGTCCTCTGTATGATTGGCTTCCTTTAGTTTTATGGACTCTGCATCTTGTAATTCATTGTGTCTCCTCTTTGTAATACTGCTAGAAAAATGAGGGGCAAATTTGTAGCCCTCTGTGTTTAAGGAAAGAGCACAGAATCTCCCTGCAAACTTTTGATTCTTGTTTTTAATGTTTGTTTTATTTTTGAGAGAGAGAGCAAGGGGCAGAAAGAGAGAGAGACAGAGGATCTAAAGCAGGCTCTGTGCTGACAGCAGAGACCCTGATGCGGGGCTTGAACTCATGAACCATGAGATCATGACCTGAGCTGAAGTCGGCTGCTTAACTGACTGAGCCACTCAGGGGCCCCTTGATTCTTTTTCAACACAAACTTAACCTCTGAATTTATCTTTTTTTTTTTTTTTATTCTCTTAATTTTCCTTCACCTCAATTTCCTCATTGTTCTATTTTTTTAAAAAAGAAAAATAGATGTATTTTTACATATTTTTATGATGTTGCCGTGTAACAACAGAAAATTTTGGATTAGAATAAAGAACAAGTTAATATTTTTGTCTTCACAAATCATCTTTTGTCTTTCAAAATATGCTTCTGAAATCTCACTAATTCATATAATTGGACAAAAGTCAAACTGGCATTTTAAAAATTCAGAAATGGTAAGACTTTTTAAAACACAGGATAAAGTTTCAAAATTGTTACCTTTATACTAAAATTTAAACTGCATTATATATAATTCTCAGATAAGACCCTTGTAGAACTAATTTAATAAGTCCCTAAGAATAATTTGGATACATGTATACACACTAAGGTATTGAAGAGTTTACATCTTTGAGTCAGGTAACCATGTCCTTTGAAATCACAAAGTAAATTTGCTTGGCAAACTGCTCCAATTCTTGATATATTCTTTTTATCCCAGAAATTTATCTTAAAAAAAACAAAACAATGAAAGGCTAACAATATTCAGAGTCAGCTGTTGTCAAATTAACAAATTTTAGGGCAAACTAAATTTTTTTTAATTATAGGCATACTTTAAAGCAAGTCAAAAGTTTTAAAAAAGTTTTTTAATGTTTACTTATTTTTGAGAAAGAGAGAGAGAGACAGAGTGCAAGTCGAGGAGGGCAGAGAGAGAGGGACACAGAATCCGAAGCAGGCTCCAGGTTCTGAGTTGTCAGCACAGAGCCCGATGTGCGGCTGGAACTCACGAACAGTGAGATGACCTTAGCAGAAGTTGGGACGCTTAACCAACTGAGCCACCCAGGCGCCCCAGCAAGTCACAATTTAATAATGACAATATTGCACTTCATTTGAACAGCTCTTCCCCACAACTGAAGTTAGTTCTTAAAAGAAGAGGAAAGGCAGTACAAAGGAACAAAAGTCAAGCTAACTTCCCTAACATCAATGAGTTCCTTCAATGGGCCAGAAGCCATTATGATAAATGCCTGAGATACAGGAGAGAAAGGGGTTTCCTGCCTGCAAGGAAATAAATAAATCAGTAAATAAGTAATTACTCTATAATGTCATAAATGTGGTAATGGAGAAGTATATACAAAGTGCCCAGCAAAGTCCCTGCCTGGAATATAGCAAAGGCCCAATAAATGGAGATCCTGTGATAACACTGATTAAAAAGTGCTTTGGGTTACACAGGAAAATGTTTAGGCAAGCAATTACCATGAACTTCTAATACTACCAACAGCACACAATAAACAGTGATAGATATAGTCAGGTAGGTTACTTCACTTAATTCTCCCACAACTGTGCAAAGTAGGTAACTATCGTTCCCCCTACTTACAGTTGGGGAAACCAAGGCTTGAAGAAGTGAAGTCACTCTACACAGGATGAAGGAGAAGTGAGGCCTGAGGCAGTATCTGCTCTCACTCAGCCAGAACCACAACTTGAACTCAAGTGTGAAACCAAACTCTGCCCCTTCTGAAACCTCCAAGTCAGAGGAAAGAGCTCCTATCACCATAAAATGCAACCCCAATGGTCTTGGGAGAAAGTAAATGATCGAATCCAATTAAAACCCTACTGGGCTACATATCTACCATTAGTCATTAAAACTGTCAAATAAATGGATGCTAGAGGAAAATCTTAGTTCAAAATTCCACATGGTATACAGGCAAGAGCATGAAGTTTGGAGTTTATATTTGAAAACTGGCTCCAGCCTTGACCGTGGTTTAGACACTTAAGACTCTGAATTGCAATTTAAATTTACTCATCTGAAAAATACACATAATTCTATCTGCCTTGCAGGGTGGTTGTGAAGATGAAAAATAACAAATTTAAGGCATCTGGCTCAGAACTTGGCACACAGTAAGGACACAATACATGTTCATTCCCCTTGTCAAAATTATAACATTCTAAAAACATATCCCCATTAAAATGAGGCAGCAAAGTTGACTAGAGCTGGTAACATTTATCCTTGGAATTTAATTTCTGAAATGGAAAAAAATACTTAAAAATGTTAGTACTCATCACCTATGTCAATAGCTATTTCCTTCATCTTCAAAATGTTTCACAAACATTAACTAATAAATTCTCGCAATAATACCAGTCAGGAACATACAGAGCAAAGGGAAAGGGATTAAGTGAACTTTAAAAAGTGAGTAATGAAATCACCATTTTTAACACTTACAAACATAATTTCTGGTACACTTTGCCTTTTTAAAACACCCTCTACTGTGAGTGGCTTAAAGTTAGATACTTCAAATGTAATAAGTGCAGTCACTCAGGTTTCTGATTTCCCAAGAGGAAAACCCTCTTGTTTTCATGGGAAATTTCAGGAAATTGCCACAGTGCTCTCTGTGGAAGGACAGCAGAGGGCATTTCTGACTTTCCACATGGACCTGCTCAGGGTGGAAGCATAGAGGTTGTCTGTCCTTGGTGTACCCTCCACTTGGACTGCTCCTTCCTTCCTGTGGACCCCAAGGAGCAGCTATGTTGACCACATGCACTTCAGGAGAATTTTACAGGACACTGTTGGAAAGGTGTGGTGGGAAGTGCAGAGATAACACAGAAAGTGTTATCTTCCTGCAGAAATGGAATGAAGCTTTACAAAGTCACTGGAAAGAATTCTTTAAATCACATGTTAGACTCAGGGGATTTTATAAGCACATTCACACCCAGCACCCCATTTCATCTTCATGAAGACCCTGAGAGATGAGTGGGCTTTGCCCCCCTCCCCTATCATTTGTATTTTACAGGTGAGCAAACCAGGGGCTAAGCAGCAAACAGAAAGCAGAGTGACTAGCCCTGGTTCCCAAGGTACAGAGCTGGGATCTGACCCCGGGTCTTCCTGTCACTGACTCTCATCTTCCTCCTTTACCCACCACAACCTCCATAAATGCTGGAAATCACCCTCCCAGCAACATTTTCTCCAGCCTGCAAGGACAAACTAGAACATGCTGTGGTCTCTCCCGTGCCACACTCTGCGCAGGCACTCCTGTTGGAAAGCTGTCCTCTCCCACCACCAGGCCTAACAGACCTTCCCCAACACCCCATCTTTCCCCAGCTCCCACCTCTATCCTTGGCACATGCTTCCCTCATGGACATTTACCACACAGCCTCGAGACTCTCCATTTTCCTGTCTTTATCGCTGGACTGTGAGCTCCTTGAGGACAGGGGCTGTGTTTGATTCATTTGTAACCCCAGGGACCAGCGCAGAGCTCCAGGTTTTGTTGGCAGAATAAATGAATAAACAGGCGGCTCTCCAGGTGCTCACCTGCTCTCCATAGCTAAATCTGCTTTCCTTGCTCTGTTCCCCACCATTCCTCTCTCATCATAAACTTCTCTTGTATCTTTCTCAGCTCTTCAAAATCAATTTAAAAATAACAGCACTTTTGGGGCACCTGAGTGGCTTAGTGGGTTGAGCATCTGACTTTGGCTCAGGTCATGATCTCATGGTTCGTGAGTTCAAGCCCCACATCGGGCTCGCTGCTGTCAGCCCACAGCCCACTTCAGATCCTCTGTCCCCCTCTCTCTGCCCCTCCCTCTCTTGTGCTAACTCGAAAAAATAAATAAAAACATTAAAAAAAATAAGAGCACTTTTATCTTTTAAAGCTATATTGCACTTATCACGCTTGTCTTCCTCAACTTCTTTCAAACTGTCCCCAAAGACTGTATTTTTAAGGCCATTTTCTGGGGAAGGCCATCTTCATAGCCTCTTTTCCTTTACCATTCATTCATTCCAACTCAGACTGCCTCTGTTTCAGGCCTAAACTCATATTTTATTTTCACTTTGGGTCTAAATCTGGCTAAGGGCTACAGGTTAAGAGTCCCACAGAACACTTGCACCTAGGAGTTGCTACAAGTCACACAGGCAGAAGCCAAAGCCAATGGAGACTCAATACTTTGCTGTAACATCTATCAAAGCTAATGACTTGCGTGTTATTTAAAAAAAAATGATTGAATAAACTATCATATAATTACTTCTACTTCCATTCAATTCAAATCAATTTAAACACTTATCCAATATCTATCTATCTAATGGTTAGGAACACAGGCACCAGAGCCTGAATGCCTAAGTTCAGCTGTGTGATTTTGGGCATGTTACTTAACAATTCTGTGTCTTAAGTTTTCTCAGTGTTGACAGTGTTTATAGGAATGTGGCAAAGATTAAATGTATTTTATGATTAGATGACTGAGTTCCATGGCATTTGATCCCTGCCATTGAGGAATTTAGTCTTGTAAGGGGTGGGGGATGGCAGTGGTTAATGGACAGATCTGTGAATAGACAAAATTCCAAAATGCAACAAAGCAGGTACCATAGCCTGCCTTCTGTGGTATGTATGTCTTTTCCATGTCTTTACATGTGTGCTTCCTCTCCTCCCACTAAAATGCTTCTCCCACCACCATCTAAATAACTGGGCCATGTTGCAAAGTTCAGTTGAAGTCTGACTGCCTGACTCAGATGGCCTTGGCACCTCCTCTCTTTGCTTTGCTGTGGCATTCACACTCCACATCCGGTCACAGTCTACCTGCCTGTCTCCCCACTGACTGGGAGCTCCTGGAGAACAGGGCCTGAATTTTAGTTGACTTCTTGCTCCAGGCATGGAGTACACAGGAAGAATCTGACCAAAGCCTGCTGAATGAATCAGTGATCAGCGGCAGGTGCAGGGTGCCAGGAGGGTTTAGAGGGAGAGAACACGGGAACATTACACGAGACTTCCTTTTTTCCCAACCCACCAGGCTCTGCAGTGTGCTGAGAAAGCCATAAGAGAAACTTGTGGTTCTATATTTTTAAATCCTTTCCTTAAGCCTTTTCTTCACTCTTCCTGCGCTGTTTATTTTAGATGAGTACAGGCATGAAGATCAAAACAAATGTGAACCAGTGGCTAAGGGGGGGGCAAATAAATTTTGGGAGACTCACAATCGTAACATGCCACTAAACACAAGAAGAGGAAAATATTTAGGGCTTCACCCGGAGCTCTGCACAAAAGGTGCACTGCCAAATGTTCAGTTATTCCTCTACTCTTAAGAGTGTTTGATGCAGAATTTTGCTTTTTTTTTTAAAGTAATTTAAATCTACACATTGCAAATGAAAACAAAAGAGCTCTGGCAACAGAATAAACGGTATCTCTCCTTTTTTAATCTTAAGATTTTAATCTAATTTTATGCAATAGTATACACAATGGAGAGAGGAGATAAAAATACATAAAATATACATATCTATATTTTAAAACTAATGCTTTCTGGTTGCTTTCATCATGTAGGTTTATTTACAATTCCAATTAATGCAGCAGTATTGGCCTGAATACTTTTGACCTACGAAAATACATATTCAAAAGTAAGCATTTCAACTTAAAAACTTGACAGCAGACTCAAGAACTGAACTCAGGATCTCACGCTCCAGAGCTCTTTAACCAAGCTCTTTTTATCTTCTGCTGGCATCCACGAGCCTTTCTTGGATGATATATCCTCAGTTTTGAGGTTATCTGTTCTCCTCTTTGAAGGTTATGCAATGGGAAGTACCTTGCATATTTTAGTCTAAATCTCTCCCTATGAGCCCTGCAAAAAATGACTAATATCTAAAATACACACCATAGCACCCTAGGTGGATTGAACTATTTTTTAAAATGTTCCTTTATTAAATGCCTACTGTGTGCCAGGACCTGAACCAGGCTCTTTACATATGCTAATAATCCTTTGAACAAGTCTTTGAGGGGTGCCTGGGTGGCTCAGTTGGTTGAGTGTCTGAATCTTGATTTCGGCTCAGGTCATAATCTCACAGATTGTGAGATCGAGCTCCAAGTCAGGTTCTGCACTAACAGGGCAGAGTCTGCCTGGGATTTTCTCTCTTCCTCTCTCTCTGCCCCTTGTCCACTTGCATGCACTCTCTCTCTCTCTCTCTCTCTCAAAATAAGTAATTAAACTTTAAAAATAAAAAAATAAACCAGTCTTTGAAGTAGGTATTATTAACTGTATTTTATAGACAATGAAACTGAGGCTAGAACAAATTAGTGGCCTTACCACCCCCCCCCCACCCCACAGTTAAGTGGGAAAGGAAAAAAAATCCTCAATTTCTCTGACTCCAAAGCCTATCCTCTTAACCACTAGATTACTTTTATGGAAATGAAGAATCTTATGATAATGACAATGACTATTGAACTTTTTGAATGATTGGCCTAACCTTTCTCACCTTCTTGGGATTTTTATCCCATTTCATAGTCTCAACTATAGGGAAATAGAGTGGAGCTTCTCCCTCACAGACTGAAGACCTCTGGTCTTTTTATGAGTTCTCTATGTTGGGTTTTCCTGAGGCCCAGACACCTCAAACCAATCTTTTAATTTCCTGCTACTCCAGGGATGACCACCCCAAAATGAATGCAGGTAGGGTATGCCTGTCACCCCAAGAGTCAGCAGCTAGTCAGAACAGGACAATGACTGCTCCAGCTTACCAAGCAGAAGCAAGACACTGGCTGAACTGTTGTGGCCTCATTACATGTTCACAAACAAATACTTATTAGTGCCACTCTCCAACCCATTATCTGACTGTATTTTTTAACTTCTTATATTAGAGAGAACATGCGTGCACAGCAGAGGAGAGGGGCAGAGAGTGAGAAAGAGAGTAAGAGAGAGAGAGAGAAAATTTTAAGCAGACTCTATGCTTACGACAGAGCCTGATGTGGGGTTCAATCCCATGGCCCTGGAATCATGACCTGAGCCGAATTCAAGAGTCAGATGCTCAAGACTGAGTCACCCAGGCGCCCCTCATTTTATGTTTTAAATAGCATTTCATCACATGGAATTATAAAACATCACACAATCTATCTACTAATTCTACTTACTTACTTATTCTGTTGCCTGTCTTCCCCCTCTAAAATGAAAGCCCCATGAGGGCAAGGACTTGTCTTAGTTACTGCCGTATCTCTAGTACCTTGAACAGTGTCTGGCATATAGCAGGCATCCAACAAATATTTGAAGAATAGGACCCAAATTAATTTCACATGACAATAATAATGATGCTTATCATTAACACTCTATATGCTAAGCACTGTTTTACATTCTTTATTTTTATTGTTTTAAGTTCTTAAAGTACATTGGTCCATCAAATCCTCAAAATAACCCTAGTTTACAGATGAAGAAACTAAAGCATTGGGGGGGGGGGGCGCGGGATTAGTGATTTGCTCAAAGTCATAATTGGTAAAGCCAGGATATGAACTCTGGCAATCTTCATTGAAAGTCTTTATTAATAACCACTAGGCTAAATGTCTATCATCAGTCACTTCCTTTTAAGAAGTGAATAATATAAAATAGGAGATAGAACATGGGCTCTGGAATCAAACAGACTAGGCTTGTAACTCCCAGTCTGATACTTCTTAGACATGTAACCTTGTAGAAGTTATATAAACTATGTGGTACTCTTTCTTAAAAATGGGAATAAAAATACCTGCTTCAGGAGCACCTGGATGGCTTGGTCAGTTAAGTGACGGACTCTTGATTTCAGCTCAGGTCATGATCCCAGGCTTGTGGGATGAGCCCTGTTTGAGATTTCTCTCTCTCTCTCTCTCTCTCTCTCTCTGCCCCTCTCTCCAGCATGCATGCTCTCTCTCTCTCTCTAAAATGAAATAATAAAAAATTTTTTAAAAGAAAAAAATACCTGCTTCCTAGAGTTATAAGGTTCAATGACATAACCTAAGTTTGTTCTGTTTGTAAAGCCTGACACATACACTATAAAAGGTCACTATTATTGTGATGTATCATTGTTAACCATGTGGTAAGAGACCAAGGGACATAAAGAAGTCTGAAAGAAAGAAGAATTAATGAGGAAGTACAAGGTGAGTCATGGTAGTCAGGGAGTTTCACGTAAATAAGACATCCTCAAGATCTTCAACCCAAAGTTACACAACTACGGTTGGTGAGCAACAGCAGTGTCAAAATCAGTCTTCATGGCAGAGGGCTTTGGGTCCAACTTCCCTCTCACAGGCTAGAGGATAACGGCGCACCTGATGGCAACCCCTTTATGAACATATAACCAACATCCAACTCTATCATTCAGTTAACAATTCATTACCGAGCACTTACTAGGAAACAGGCACAGAGATAAACTCAGTCCTGATTGTTGAGGTGGCAGTGAAACAGGAAAGTCAACAACTGATAATGCACTGGGGAAGACCAATGACAGAAGGATGCTGGCAGTGCTCATGAGTCCCAGCATGAGTCACCTTTCCTAGGTGAGAAGTCACCTATTTGTCTCTTGAAGCCAGGTGAAGAAAAGTAGAAGGATGTTTGACACCAAGGGATCTGTTTGAGCATAGGTACAGAAGAGCATGGTGAAGTTCCACAGTGGAGAATGAATGGAAGGCTGAGAGCTGCAGGATGGGAGTCTGGAAAGGAGGGTGGGGACAGGCCACAGAGGGTCTCCTGGGTGTTGTGAAGGCAGCTGGGCTTGATCCTGAGCCACAAATCTCTAATGTAGCCATCTTTGAGATCACATCTCAACTGTGTGCCTGTAGCAAATACACTGGTTCCCCACAAAATACAAACAAAACAGGGGCACCTGGGCAGCTCAGTCGGTTGAGCATGCGACTTCGGCTCAGATCATGATCTCACAGTTGTTGGGTTTGAACCCCGCATCGGCTTTGTGCTGACAGTACGGAGGCTGGAACCTGCTTAGGATTCTGTGTCTCCCTCTCTCTCTGCCCCTCCCCTGGTCATGTTCTGTTTCTGTCTGTCTCTCAAAAATAAATAAAAATGTTAAAAAATTTTTAAAAATACAAACAAAACAGCACTAAGAAAAAGAAAGAAAACACTATTTTTTTTAGGTTCACTGCCGTATTTTCTTCCTGAATAGACCATGGGCATTTTTAGCAGTAGGGGAATTTATCACCACCTCATGATACTGTTCCCCTTTTATATGTTAAAGTCACTTTAAACTCAACTCTGTTCAGCAAATGTTACTCTCCTTTCCCAGCACAGCACCTTGAGCAACTTGGTAAGTATTTGCTGAACTGGGTTAGATTCATTGAGTGACAACTGTGTAAGGTAACCTTGCACCAATGGGTAAGCAGGGGCCCATGGGTAGTAGAAGATAAAAAGATGAATATCATGACAACCTTACCCTCAATGAACGTGAACCTCCAATGATGCAAAAGAGGCACATATGACAATAATATACACACCCCAAAGCAGAATGCAAGGGTGCATTCTTTCAGCAGTGGGCTTTGCAGGTGGTGGGGCTGAATCCCACTCTCATTGCACTTTTGCCAGATACTCAGGGGCTATGTCTCTATGCTAAATCCTCAGAGACCACTAAACGGTAAGTACTTAGCAAAGTTTTATTAAATGGATCTATTTAATCCTCACAACCCCAAGAAGTATAGATTATTTTACAAATGTGGAAACTGAGGCTCACAGAGGTAATGTGACTTGCTCAAGGTATAAGGTTAGTATAGAAAGAATAACAATAACGACAATAATAATTATTGTTTTTCATTCTAAGGAAGCCCGCCTTCTATTTTCATTCTCTAAATGTTTCTGCCAATGGTTTCTCTTTTCATACTAAGATAGAGAAGGTTCTCTCTGCCTGAATGAAACTTGAAGTTCATAATTTGAATTTTTTCTAAAAACGTTTATTTACTTTTTGAGAGAGAGAAAGGGACAGAGGGAGAGAGAGAGAGAGAGAGAGAGAGAGAGAGAGAGAGAGAGGGAATCCCAAGCAGGCTCAGCATTGTCCACATAGAGCTTGACACGGGGCTCAATCCCACAACCATGAGATCGTGACCTGAGCTAAAATCAATAGTCGGATGCTTAACTGCCTGAGCCACCCAGCTGCCCCCACAATTTGAATTCTTGAACTCCGGTTGGCTTTTCCCTGTTGCAAGTTTTAGGAGTTTCAAAGGGCATAGGTTGGTTTTAGGGCAGATGGATCTGCCACTTTCCAGGCAAGGACATTCTTGAGTACAAAGGTTCTCCAATACTCTCCCACTCCCTTCCCAATCACCAGCTATTAATCCAATTTCAATTCAATTCAATAAATCTGGAATAATTACTATGTGGCAGGCACCTTTCTCAGTACTTCCAAAATTAAATATTTGGTATGGAAGTTTCTGTGGCTGCCCTCCTGTGATTAAATCACATCTCACCCACTTTCACGCACAGTAAAGCCTGAAGAGCAGAGAACAACTCGGGCTCCTGGCTGGCTCAGTCAGTTACGCATCCGACTTTGGCTCAGGTCACGATCTGGTGGTTTGTGGGTTTGAGCCCTGCGTAGGACTCTGTGCTGACAGCTAGGAGTTTGGCGCCTGGAGCCTGCTTCAGATTCTGTGTCTTCCTCTCTCTCTGCCCCTCCCCCGCTTGCTCTCTGTTTCTCTCTCTCTCTCTCTCTCTCTCTCTCTTTCTCAAAAATAAATAAACATAAAAAAAGAGCGGGGACCAACTGACCCACCAATATTTGTAAAGAAGTACAGTGCTACCACAGAGTAGGCATCTTAATACATTTTCATGGAACTGAATAAAACGTTTAAATTTCACTCTAGAATCAGACACACCTGAGTTCAAATCAAATCTGGCCCAATCAATTACTGCCTGTGTAACCTTAATTTACCTTTCAAAATCTCCGTTAGTTCATCCATAAAATAGGAAAATTAACATTTACCTTTTAAGGTTGTTCTAAGGATTAAAAGGGATGGTGTGTAAGGCACAGTGCCTGACTCATAGTAAGAGCTCAAGAAATGAAAGCTAATCTCATTATTTCTAGTCTCACCTTTAGATCACCTCCACTACTTACTACTATCATTAGTATTATTACTTTGAAGGTTCAGCTAGGTGGCATGACCAAGGAATAAGATTTGCTAGTTAATAAATACTTTGACTAATAGAGAGCCGTAGCATATACCATGCAGATAGCATGAATTTTCGAAGACTAAAGATACAGTTTCACATTAAATGTAAAATAATCAGATGCCATCCTTCCTTTAATAATTTGGAAGATACTAGAGATCTTGCATTGCATAGCTCTGAAAAAAAAAAAAAACGATGGATTTTGTTTGTTTGGAGAATGCGGAGCTCATGATCATCTAGAACAGTGTTTTTCAAGGGCCTGGGTGGTTCAGTCAGTTAAGCATCTGACTTTGGCTCAGGTCACGATCTGGCGGTCCATGAATTAGAGCTCTGCGTCAGGCTCTGTAATGACAGCTCAGAGCCTGGAGCCTGCTTTGAATTCTGTGTCTCCCTCTCTCTCTGCCCCTCCCCTACTCACGCTCTGTCTCTGTCTCTGTCTCTCTTAAAAATAAATAAACATTAAAAAAAGTAAAAAAAAAAACCAAACAGAACAGTGTTTTTCAAAATTTACCGACCGGAATCCAACAAAGCAAAAAAAGTAAGAAACATACTGAACACACATCAACTTCACATCACAACTCAAAACATAGGCAACTGAAACAAAAGATTGATGAAATAATACTTACCCTTCCTAAGTACTAGCTACTGATGTTTTCCTTTCTATTTCATTTATTATTTTACTTAAAAAAATTCTGGTCAAAAGACCCAGTAAAATAACTGGAGGCAAAACTAAACCTAGTAATTTACTAATACTGCTATTCTGTCTGTGAGGGTGTATCAAGGATATGGTTTAACTGATCCTCCCATCAAGATATGGATTCTATTTTACATATTAAGAAACTGAAGCTCTCAGCAAGATGAGGTGACTTGGACTAAGGTAGACTAAATGGCAGACCCAAGACTCACAAGTCTTCCAACTCTGTAGTTCAGGCTCTTTAAAAAAGGATAACTCAATTCAGTAAACATTTAAATTGAGTAGTTACTGTGTGCCCAACATCGAAATAAGAGAGCATTTGACATGATCTCTGCCCTCTAGGGCTCACAGACTACCAGGGAAGACAAGCATGCCTTGGTACATGCACTTGGAAGTCTGAAGTGGGTATATTCTATTCTGGGGGAAATAAGTTTTTTTCCCAAACTACCACTATCCTATCTCTGGCCACACATTTTCCCATGACATGAGCACTGGTACCTGCTGGTGAGAGAATGCAGCGTGCTCCTCTAACGGCACATTTCTTTACAATCTGAAATAAAGTTGGTATTTTTCCTCCTAGTGCTTTTTGGCACTGTAAGCCTAAAAGCAAGCCTCAACGTGACTTCACCAGTGAGCATCATCATCATCATCATCATCATCACATCACACTCTGACCAGAAGAGTGCTTTAATGTCAATTCTCTCTGAACGACCAATATCTAATTAAGAAGCATCTTTAGGGTGACTTCAACTTCTGAGAAATCATGACCCAATAAAGGCAAGTCTTCCCTGCAAAACAATCAGGAAACTAATAATCCTTTGAACTAACACATTCCAGAGCTACTGATTCAAATAAAGTTAAAACCAAGTCAAAACACCTTAACCTTCCTAAATGATAGCTTTTAACTAGTTCTTTAACTTTACACATCCTATGCTGCATTTACACCAGACTACTTATTCCATAAGCAAGTGCCCATCTCCGTGCCTTTACTTACATTCTTCTTTACACACAGAATTCTCCCTTTCCCTAATTTCTCTGCCTATCCATCTTTCCTGGTTCCACCCAAATGACATTTCCTCCGTGAAGCCTGCCTCCTTCCTCCAACAACAATGAATGTCTCCTCTTCTGTATATTTTACCTTCTCTGCTGAGACATTCTTCACATTCTGCCTGTCACTGTCCTTACCCACTAGATTAGAATACGTTTTAAATACTATGACATTCCAGAAGGCACCTAGAATGTGATTTATATGCACAGACATGCCATTGTATTTGCTAATTCCACACTGAAAAACTTGATCTAGAAAAGGAATTGCTTCACTTGTTTTGTTTTTGTTTTTGATTTCCCCTAGAGAAGTAAACTTTGGCTAAGCTGGATGTATTCCTAAATACTTTGGAGCTAAGACTTCTGATATTCTTAAGCATGTATCCTAAGGCAGGCAGCTAAGCTTTATTTTCTATAAAAAGGGGTTAATAACACATGCCCCAACTACATTAAGGAGATCAACCTGACACCATAGAGCAAAAATTATACAATGTTAAGTGAATATGAGAAATGATCTCCCTAGTCACAGATCCATTACAGCAGAACTGTGCTGGGAATAGCTCAAGTTCTAGAAATACAAACTTGCTCCTCTGTTCTTAGAAAATTGACACAACGGTAGTTCGGGAAGAGTGCTGTTATGATTATAGCAACTGCAAGCCCTGTCTCCAAAATACACCAACTAGAGACCTGTTTAAGAGTTTTTATTAAAGCTCCTCTAAGCTAAAAGTCTTTTCTTCTTGCAGATAACCTTAAGCCAGTGGTGTAAAGCAAGAAGGAATTGAGACTCAAGTACTGGCTTAAATAGGGGTCAATTTTTAAATAATACAAACATTTAGCTAGCCAAGAGATCCTAAGAATATCCATCTGCCCCTCCCCTGTCTAGTCACCTGCTCAAATCATTCACCCGATCATCTCTTTTTGGTCCTTCATTAATAGGTGTGAGATTTTTCTAGGCTAAACTATACAGAAACATCTTCTACCCTTCTCCATATTCAAGCCCCTTTCTTCCACTGGCGTATTTCTGCCCGAACACACACAATGTAAAAATCCACTAAATTCTTCCAGAGAGCTTGCATACCATATATGAGGCTGCTTACAAAATCCTTAGAAGAACTTGGTGAAGCCTTGAAATAGATACACATGGAAAGAGAAAAATTCTATTGTCTGTTTCACAGTAAAGGGTCTTTTTTTATAAAAGCATAAGTCCTGGAAAATAGCGCTTGGGGGATCAGATCAATTTATAATCCTTCCCCTGATTTTAAGGATTAAATTGAAGGAAAGAAAATTACTCCCTTTTACATCCTTCCCATGACCATATAAAGTGGAATCCAAAATCCATGACATTAAAATAGTGTTCTAAAGGTTATGTTTTCAGTTTAAGTCTCAAGCACCTTCAGGTACTACTTGTATTATTTCTTTGTCCTCACTTGTGACAGCAACAGGTCCCAATTTAAAGCAAGTTGTCAATTTTATTAAATGTGCCTGTTTATTCCCCCTTTCAGAGCCTTGGGAAAAAGGCACAAAGTTAGGCTCAGCTTAACACAAGTGCTGACACCACTACCTTTCCCAAGTGTGTGTGACCAACAGTTACATCAAGGCCTTCCTCTTTTCTCTTTCTTTCCTACAAATGGGAAGGTAATAAATTGAGGGCCAGCATTCTGCTCACATCTCCCACACCTCTTCAGTCAATGCAATCGCTTCTAGAACTGTTTGCACTGCCAAAGCCATCCATCATCCTGCCTCACCAAGCAGGAGAAAGAAAACTGATGGCGAGTTAGAAAAATCTCATTAAGCCACTTTTTGCCTCAACCTCTTCACCACTCCTTGAAAATCAGAACTTCAAAATTCAGTCTTTTGGGGAAACAAAAAGGACAGAAAGAAAAAGGTGATGTGGTGAAGAGGGAAAACATAGCTCCAAAATAAGTTGGTTTGGGCCAAATTCAAATAAGTCACAGGTTATAATAACATATTTTAGACAGCAGAGATGATATTGCATTAATGAGCTTCACTTTTTTTTTTTTTTTGGTTTTTATCAGTTGACTTCTGAATTTCCTAACAGACTCATTAAATAATAATAATAAAAAGAACAGCACCAACTAAAATTAATTTTATGTTCACCTTTTTTCTCTTTTAACAACTAAATCCCAAGTTAATTCTAATTCCAAAGGAGATCATGAATGTACCTTACAAAACCCTAGGAGAAATTTAATAAAGCCACACAATTCCAGGGAAGAACTGAGGGACTATCTGTGTTTAAAAATTACTGTGCCACCACCCCTGCCCCCTTCCTTGAGTTCTGGGGAGAGGATGGAGACTATGAGGGCATCATTCAATGTCACTTCTCCCCAGGACATCTGGCACGGGCAGACTGAAGGAGACCTAACATCCTCTAAGCACCTTTAATATTCAGGTGTATGACTGATGCCTTCACATACCGTTTCTCATTTGATCCTCACAAAAACCCTGTGAGTCAGGCATTATCATCTGCATCTTAAAGATGAGGAAACTGAAGCTCAGAGGCTGAAGGACTTCATCCAAGATCACCCTTTTACTAATAGGGAAAGTCAGGATTCTAATCCAAATCCACCTGACTTTAAAGTCCTTTGCCCTTCCCGGTTTCTTAAGACAAAGGGCAATATTTCCAGATGGTTGCTTGTACAGGCACACCATGAAAGTCCTGTAAATCCACAGGCAGACTTGTGGCTCCGTGGCTTCTGAGCTGGCCCTGCCAATAAAGACATGGAGACAGTGGTATCTAGTAGAAACAAATCTAATTTTTCTACATGTGTACAAATCGATATGTATTTAGCCTCATCTGCACACTGGCCCTCTGGGTCTTAATCACAATAACCAGGTTGATTTCAGGATTGGAACCTTTTCTACTACAGAGGCGATTAAAATATAATCAAGCTAGAAAGTTATCCTCCCCCAAAGCCACCTAAAACAGAACAACTCCAAAATAAAACCAATTTACATATTTTAGCCCAAATTAAAATGTAAAAGCTAAGGATTCCCTTTTAATATCCTGAATAATAAATGCACATTTATGTAAAGCTTCCTTTGGGGAATGGTTACTATGAGGACAACTTTCCCAATATTATTCATAAATATCACTTTTGTTTTGGTGTTACAGTAAGAATCTGGACTTGTGGGAATTGTACTGTCTGTACCCAGTGCATCAACAGAGATAATTAATATTGAAGACAAGTACAATATCCAGAATTTTAGATGTGTGGTTGGCTGCATTACAAAAAGTAACATAAGAAAGGATGAGTCAAATCTGGTCAAAATCACACATTACAGGGACTTAGTCGTTTACTCCATTTTAAGTGAGCACTCTCCTAATAAAAGTTTCATTAGTAAAGATTGCAAGTTCTCAGGCTTTCCATGACAGACTTTTAAATAGCACTTAGAGCTAAAGTTTATCATTAAAGCTGTATTTACTACTGCTGCATCTTCAAAGGGGGCACTTGAAAAAAAAGTTCAATTCAGCCTATTATTTTTCATGTACAAATTAGAAAGGAAAACTCTGAAGGTTTAGACTGGCAGCTTAGGAAAACATAGGCTACTTCAGAAGCCATTATTGGCACATCCAGAGCACACTGGGGGTCATGGCTGTCTATCTATACATACCCCGCCACACACACACACACACACACACACACACACACACACACACACCATGCAGTATTTAGTGTGTGTCACAAAGTTACTCTATGATTTCTGCTCTATGTGCAGACTTACAGTTTGCACAGGTACATGCCAAGAGGGCCACTATCTTCTCAGGTCCTCCCTGGAGGGTGACATGGGGAAAGGTACTCAAAGAGTCATCTCTGTTGGAAGAAAGGCATTCGTATTTCTGTAAAATTAACAGGCTCTAGCCAAGCTCCACAGTAGCTGACAGAGAGACGAGTTCCTCCCAAATGCCTAAACTTTACTTTTCCTGAAAGCAAACATCTGCATATATGGAACCTTATAGACAAAAATGTCCAGAAGACCTTTTATTTCTTTTTAAAATTTTTTTAACATTTATTTATTTTTGAGAGACAGAGAGAGACACAGCACAAGCAGGGGAGGAGCAGAGAGAGGGGGAGACAAAGAATCCAAAGCAGACTCCAGGCTCCGAGCTGCCAGCACAGAGCCTGACACGGGGCTCGAACTCACGGACCGTGAGATCATGACCTGAGCGGAAGTCGGCCACTCAAGCAACTGAGCCACCCAGGCGCCCCCCCTTTTTATATCTATCTTTTGGAGTCACGCCTAGGCTCTTACAAATACAAAAAGAAAAACATTTGTGTACTTGAATGTTCAAACAGATCTCTTCTCATAACTTGACACAAACCTCATTATGTAACATCCAACTTTAAAATCCCTCACCACAACGTTAGCCCCAATCACAGGGACTTAGCCTCTTAGAAGTTTTTTGATCAGTGTCAGAAGAAAAAGAAAACGGTGAAGCTGAATTCCACCTTCCAAAGAAATACACATAGCAAGTCCTCAACAAACACATCTTCATCCAACAACAAATGATAGCTAACCTCTACTATGAACACAGTTGGGAAAACAACTTCAAGGGCTAGTTGCTACAAGACAGTAGATGACAGCAGGTAACTGATTCATACAACAAGCAGGAGTGGATTCAATGCCACAAAGTGCAGAGAGGGGGAAACCTCCACCCTGTAGTGTGTTTTTCAGAATTCGCCATCTTGGCTAGGATGGTTTCTCTGCTTCCTCGTATCCTGAAAATAGAACTAAACTTCTTATAGAAAAAATGTTTATGAATAGCATTTTATAGCTTTAACATGAACAATTTAAAAATTAAACTCGAGTTTAAATGTTATTTTTCAAACCAGAGTCCAAGGTAAGTTATTTAAGAGATACCTATGACTTGTAATCTTTTTCCATTTTAAAAAAATCACATATGCTAGTTTTGCACTTTACTTTTTTTGGTTAAAAATAAGGCTTTCCAAAAACAAAACAAAACAAAAAACAAAACCCAAGCACAACAATTACATTGACCTTATTTCTTCAACATTTTCACTGCTTCCTCAACAAAAATTATTTAAAGATTCCTTTATGGTGTTCAGCATTTCATGATCCTTATACAGAAAGATCCATATTGAGGGGAAAATATCTCTGGTATTAAATACAATGAGGAACTGAATAACGATCTTCCCCAAAGCAAAATGGTCAGTCCTAAAATGGTCAAGTAAAAGGCAAAAGCTTGGCGGTGGAGCGTGGGGAGAGACAGAAAAGAGGTAGAGAGAGTGACAGGGTTTAGGGGAGCCACCAGCAAATTAGGACTCTAACACTGCATAATTTATTTCTTAATGAATGTACAAGGAACAGCATAAATATTACCATTAAGCGGAGTGAACAGCCAAAGCAAGCTAGCTGGCTGATTGCTTTCTTATTTTTTATTCTCTTGTAACAATTCCATTTCCAAAGTGCTTGATTCCTAACACTGATGCTCCATAGCTATTGTGAGCACACTGCCTGAATACTTAATGAAGTAAACAACAAACAAAATGGCTCATCTTTGGTGCCCCTAGCTAGCATCCCAAACTGGATATAATTAAAGGTGTGAACAAGCAAGCAAGGAAGTAATGAACCTGCAAAGTCAAGGTTCTGAGAAATTATCGGGCATCCTGCACTGCACCAGTTCAAATTTATCACTCATTATCTCTTATATCGGCAAGTGCGGATCCACATGTTGGTACCTCTCTCCACTCTTGTCCTCCGGCCTTTTTTTTCCTTTCCATTTCTAGATGAGTAATTTATGACAATTACTGCTTGTGACAATTCCCACCCACCCCCAGATCACCTTTCTTTTTACCTTTAAAAAGCCACTGACCTATAATGGCCCTCTATCCTTAAAATACACTGAGATTTTAAAAATAAAAGGATGTTTCTAAAGCACACACATACACACACAAACTCACAAAACAATGCACAAACTGCTAACACAGCCACCCTACCTCCTACTTGTTTTTACCAATGGTTAAAGATTAGGTTCAAATGTTCCTAAAGAAAAAACAACTCTCCTTCCACAAACATATACATTTTAATTTGAACCCAACCCCTTGATTGAAAGAGCAGCTTCTAGCTCACAAACACTGTTAGGGATTTGCACATTTATAGTTTCTCAAGTGGCAACTAAAGAAAGGTATTTGGTTACGAATGGGAGTCTGCAGGGTCCGGATATATCTTTTTTGATTGAGTTTTATATTTCTTCTAATAAGAAAACTCTTGGAGTCTGTGAGGAGGAGAAGCCACTTCCTATGGGAAGCCAGCCCAGTTTGGTTTTCTTTCCATTTTTAGATGCACATATACTTGCAAGTATGTATACACATTTGGTAATACCAAATAAGGAAAACCTAAGACAGGTGCAGGATTCCAGAAACACACACACATGCTTACACAGATACACACACACACACACATACACACACAGAGTCTCCCTCTGTCACATACACATAATTTCCACATATCTATCAAACGCATGGAAGAACGAACAGTGGGCAATAAAAGGTTGACTTCACTTTCAAAAGGAGAATTGGCCAATTCTGTGCAACATGGTCCATCTACTGGAAGATGGTAAGATAAAAGCTTGAGAATGTTTATGTCCCTTCATACCCCCCAAATTCCCAATGACATTGGGAAAAAATACTGCATTGCAGCATTTGCCAGCGCACACTCATGTGTCTAGCATCCGCTGGCCAGCTCACCAACAAATGTACATATTAAGTGTCCAGACATATAAATTAAGTGCCTGGTGGCCACAGATCATTGGAACTGATGAAGAAATTTGTCAAGGCCAAAGTACTTCTGTTCACATACAATGACCTCTATCAAGACTGCCATTCCTTATTTGTGGTACACACAATTTGTTTCAGTTTTCTTTTTTCTTTTTTAAATTAAAATAAGGCATTAAGATGCCAAGGGCTAATTGAAGCAGCGTATATCCTCATGGAAGAAATAGTATTTGGTCTACATATAGGAAAAGATTCCACCCACAATAAGAAAATAAGTGCAAAGGGAAGAAATCAAACCAAAGAAAGGACTTGCCCTGAGGGAAACCCTTTCATTGTTCATGGTAATTCTTGAGAAAAACACCTTGATTTACCCACAAATTCTTCTAGAGACCCTGAATACACACACAAAGCACTATTCAGGCAATGATTTCTAGATTTGAAATGTCAAATAGATTATCCCCAACAGAAATGCTAAGTTTATAATACCTGAAGTCTATCACGTCTCAGACCCTTTTTCAAGACTGAGTTAAGAACTAAAATGCAAACACGTAGCTCATTTTCTTTCTCTTTCTTTAAAAAATATTCGATCGTTATTAGCTCATAACAATCTGGGCTTCCCCTCACAACAAAATCCTTGAGTGTTCAAAGGACCAAGGAAGAGCTATTGGGAGAGAAAAAAGTTTGAAGGCTTTGGAAAACTATCAAACAGAAGCAAGCTCATCTATATCTGGCCAGGAGGACGACTGAATGAATGGCAGTTAGAAATGAGCGGAACTGAGATTACAAAAATGAGTGCTCAAGTTGTCTGTTAGGCTTTTTTTCTGAGATATTAAAATTATCTTATAAGTCAATGATTCTCAAAGCAGTTTCTCAGCTACTTCCCTATCTATGTTCATTCTATCCTTTTAAAAATTTGAATATTAAACGATTTAGCCAATATGTTACAATGAGGTATACAGAAATTCTGACCATTAAGCCTGGGATGTAGTCAGGTATTTTTTGCAGAAATATATCCGATCAGATTTTCATTTCTCAATAAATGCACTCTTAGCCTAGTGCTTCCATAAAGGCACACCTCCTCATGCAGGTAGTAGGCATTAATGTTTTTAAGACAAAGAAGCAAGAAAGGTCAGCAGTGGAACCACGTGTCTTTTTTACAACCCAAGACAAAGTGCTAGTTCTATGGAAATGGTTTTGCCCTAAGGAAAATATGCTAGAAATTCCTCAGAAAAAAATATGTTAGAGATAATAAAAAAAACCTATTCTAATTTTTAAGAGAGATATGCTCAAGACAGAGAGCAAAGGTTCAAGTATATGACATATGACAAAAATAAGTTTATTTATTTTTACTTCAAGAGTCAAAACAAATAAAAAAAAAATCCCCCAATAAGACGACAAAACAAAAAGAAGCGTCTTGCAAGGTAAAAAGAATGGGTGGGGGGTGGGGGTGGGGGTGAGTGCAGAGATTTGCAATGGAGAGAGTAAAAATTAAGAGCACTTTCAGTAAAGCCAATTACATTTCCGAACCTTTTAACATATTTCAGTATTTTTTAATCTCTCATTTTTGGGCTTAATATTAGCTACCTGATCGTGTATCTAATTTGGAAGAAACCAGAACAGATCATGGTTTTTATGCAACCTCCTGTTTGCCTAAGCACTATACCTTTCAGTCCTTCTGGTACCCACCATCATGAGAAAAAGAGACCACTAGTAAAGCACACTCAGAGGAAAAGGGAGAGATGCCTGTCACCCAGGGCACGCACGGGTCCTAGACGTTCAGAGACTCTAAAAAAAAAAAATCAGCTTTTCGCTCAGTTTATGCCAAGACTAGACCCAGGACCAAATGCACTGCAGTGGTTGCAAGGGTACACCTGATGGACCTTGTGGTTGGAGGTATGGAGAGGTAAACGAAGCAAGAGGCTAGAATGCAGCTTTTCATTGATTATTTTTAAAAGTAATTTCTACTCGGGATATAAAATGAAAGATACAATGAACTCCCTGGAATTGTAGTATCAACATCTGATTTAGTAAAAACACCAATATCAGCTAGCACAAAATCATTGCTTTAGGGTAGATCTATACTACCTATATTTCTCCAATGGATATTTGCTGGAAATTTCTAAGAAATCATTTGCAGAACCTATCAGCTGTGGGAGTTCACTATTATGCTTCCGTCAACTTCATTCAATATAATTTACATTTTTTTCAAATGGCCTCTCAGGATTCCTTGCGATTTTTCGCACGTACAATTTCACAGCAGGGGAAAGGGGTAAAGAGAGAGAGAGGAAAAAAAAAAAGCAAGATTCCCTTCCCTCCCTTCCCCCCTCTTCTTCTTCTCTCTCCCTATTTTTTAAACCAAAAAAAAAAAAACAAAAAAAAAAAAAACAGGAGAGACAGAACAGATGCTTAAAAATAGATTTCTAAAAATCACTGTAAACCAGAGTTAGAAATGTAATTAACACCTATTTATAAAGAATAATTAAAGTTGGGCCGGCCACAAAGAACAGCAAAGATAATCGAGGTCCTGTCCTCCCCCCCTTTTTTACACTGTTTGCAGTGTGTTCTCATGATAGCCACCTGCTCCCTACTCGGCTTTTCCTCTGTTCGTTTCCCCGGCAACCTTTCATTGGGTTTTCCTCCCAGCTATCGCTTTCAGTTGGGCTGCTCGGTCTAATCTTATTTGTTTTACACCCATCAAAACAAGCAGCCAGACAAAGGCAATCCTCTAAGAATGGGAAAAAGACCACAGCTTTGTTATAACATCTATGCAAAGCGAAAAGTCGTCCCCAGGCTTTGCTAGCAAAAAATAAGTGAGATAGATATGAATTTACAGCCTCCCCACATACCCGGCTTTGAAACCCTGTGAAAGCTATTGCTGGTGAAATTCAAAGTCAAAGTGGGCACTCGTGGCATTTGATTGTGCCATTTTGTGCCATATCTTCAGGGTCAACATCAGGCGACAGGAGCGGCACTCAAGGAGTTTCCCTGCTTCTTTTTTTCCCGAAAAAGATGATGCTAAAAATAGATTTACTACTTTGGCAGAATGGTTTTCCACTTCCCTTTCCACATCCAAAAGTCCTGCTTCACAATTGCATCTGCTGGTACTGAACCTCACCTCCTCCACCCCTCATACCCAGCCTTCCCCATCACTCCTAGCAGGAGACTGAAAAAGAAATGTGCCTTTAACTTTAACAGTCATGTAATTCTGTTGAAAGCTCACAGAGGCGGTGGACACACCAGCCAACAGCTACGGTGACATTGTGATTGTCAAAAAAGACACCAGCCTCGCTTGGCTAAATGTGTGTTCGATGGAAGAGGCAGTGTGTGTGCCTTGTGTGCATGCAGTGCCATTACACTTGGAGATGGATGCTGGGTTTCAGAAAAGAGAAATACTAATAAACACACACACAGACACAGACACGATCTGCACAGTGATTTACGATGCACAGTCCATCATCCTTACACACACACACACACACGCACACACACACACAAGGCTGGAATCTCCAAGCTGCCTTCCTCTGAATTTTCACTTACCATCTTCAAGCCATTCCACTCCATCTGTGATCAGAAGAAGATGGACCCTCACACAGTGTGTCAAAAGCGGAAAGGAACGTTATGTAAAAGCTGACATTCCTTCTTACAGAGCTGCTGCCCAGAGAAGGAAGCAACAACTCAACACGCCAGGCACCGCTACACATACAAGCCGCCTCCTCTTTTTTATGAGGTCATGACAGGAAACTCTTTGAAATACAAGATGCAGCATTTACTGAAGCCCAAATAAATCACTCTCTTTGCCGTTTTGACTGCGCAGTCCCCCGAAACACAACTGCCCATCTCAACGTTCAGTATCCAGGAACTGCCTCTCGAGCTTTAAATTTCCAGCACGGAAATGGAGATTCCTAACCCCGCTACATCCCCTCCAGCCCCACAAAACCCAGGCACATAGACAAACCCCCTCTCCCTCACAAAAAAACACAGAACAAAACCCTTTTTTTTTTTTTTGCCAACATGGTCTCATGTAATATAATCTCTTTCAAAAAATCAGCAATTATTTCGGCCCACCTCCCCTCTACATCACCCCCCTCCTTTATGTTGAAGGGAAAATTGACAATGACCTGTTAAAAATGACAATCTATTTCCCCACTGCTTTTCAATAAAAGGACCTACCGGCACTCTCTACACAAAAGAGATAGTAAATGTAGGAACCAAACAGCAGCAGAGAACTAAACTCTTGTGCAAGCATAAGACTGGTCAAGGTGTAGATGTTTTTCTTCCCTCCAGCAACACAAACAACAGATTATAAATCTAGTCATACCTACCATAACCATTCTTATTGGCAAATATTGGGTCTCGCAGAGCTTCGACTCTTCTCTTAAAATTTGCAAAGGTTTCAGAATGTATTTTTTAAATGACTACTATTGTTATATATATTTAAAGATCCACAAAACACAGTGTGGATGATTGTAAAGTAAATCAATTATTTGGGGGGAGGGGATGGGGGAAGAGAAAGAAAAAAAAAAAAGAAAGAAAAGGAGCAGTGAGCTGAAACCCCCGATTCTAGGATGTAGATAAGAACAACTGAACAGAGCCTTGCTGAAATTGGCTCGAAGCTTCCCCTTTTTACATCCATTTATGGGACCATCTGTCAGCCGAAGCCAGGATCTGATTGGCTGGGGAAAGGAAGGGAGGCGTTGCAACATCAGGTGCTATTTAAATTAGCTACTGCCAGATTGACGATGTTAATGATTTGGTGACCTCTACAACAACAGAGACCAGATTTCTGAACTGCTTCTTGTGTCTGGTAATTAAGGCCAGGCAGAAGCAACAACAGCCATACTTGTATTTTTACCTTTTCTCTCCTCCCAGCTCAAAAGTACTGTAACAACTGCAGGTCACCCGCCGCTTGCAAACCTTAATAGTGGGAGTGTCCTCCCTTTCCCCTGTCCTGAGGGCTGCACCATCAAACCCCTTTGACAGAGGGCTTTTCCAGTATGGAATATTTTCAACCACCTTATCTTTCTGGACAGTTGCTTTCTAGCGAAATGCATATTTAATGATCTGCCTCTAGGCTTAAAGATACAACAAAAGCACTTTAATGTGCTAATACATCCACGTTTTAACTTTATTATTTCCTAATATTGCTGATTTTCAGTAAGTAATGCTCCTTGTGCAGCTAACATGGCCAGGGTTTCAAGAGAAGGCAAGTTTGAGACTGTGCTTGTTCTGTGAACTGGGTTCATACAAGTTTGCTTCAGAAAACTACTTCCTAATAAAAAAAAGAAAAAAAGCTGGGGTGGGGGAGGGGGAAAGTTGTCAGCCTCTACCTTTCTGCCTTCTGTCTGAGCTTTTCAAAACAGAGAATGATGAATGATTTATTTAAATGAATATATTTCTCAACTTGGATAGAGGCATGA
Organism: Panthera onca; assembly: GCF_046562875.1. Classification (NCBI taxonomy): domain Eukaryota; kingdom Metazoa; phylum Chordata; class Mammalia; order Carnivora; family Felidae; genus Panthera; species Panthera onca. Next base: position 181,686,246 of record NC_138346.1, read on the forward strand.
TCTGAATTTTTAAAAATCCACTAAAACACATTTTCTCTGCTTTCACTACTGCTATAGAGAATGGTAAAGCATGCTTTTGACAATAGCATCATTTCATAACCGGTGCAGAGGGCTCATCTTGCTTAACTGAACACGTGATTTTGCTTCTCTCCTTCAAAAGATGTATTTTATCTTTGGCCCCTTGAAAGACTTGCCAAGAGCTATTTAGCAAGTGTGTGGTGATGTATACAGTTTGTCTGCCCATGTTACACATGTCATAACCTCTGCGACACCAGTCTTCCAATAGGATAGTAATCTGTTCTGGTTTGGGTTTTAAAGTGGCTTACCTGAAGAGTTTCTGCTTTACTTCTATCCAAAAGGCTAAATTACTGCTATTTATTTAATTCACAATTTAGTCAATTTGTTCCTCAATGAATACACAGAGGTAACAAGTATTACTAAGGAAATAATTCAACATTATTTTAAATCTTTGGCTGTAGTTGACAGCAAGACGGGACTGGGCAGAATAGAAATAGAGGCCGAAAATCACGCTACACTCTGGGCTTCGAAGTCCAAGAAAAGACGGGCCCATGAAAAATTGTTAGAAAAGAAAATGACCTTTATATTAAAAAAAATTAAAACTGTTTTTTTCCCAGCTACTATTTCATGAACACACACACACACACACACACACACACACACACACAAATGTACATATTCACACTTTTAAAAATACAGATACACCACAAAACGGTATGTGCTGGGTACACTCTATGATACATTCAGCTGTTCGAAATAAAAATACATGAAAGAGAAAAGTAGAAATGTTAAAATGGTAACAATAGTTATGGTGAAACAATACTGGTCTAAGGAAACTTTTAAAATAATTTCTCCAGCAAATATACAGAGTCCTACAAGTCACAACAGTACTATAGTATCTGTTGAACTGTGTTCTAGGGACGAATTCATAGGTTAAGTGTTCTAAAGAGCTCAACATACAGACACAGGGAAGGTACAGGTGCCCCAAATCAACAACAGAAACTCTGAATGCAATCCTATCAATATCAAAATATTGTGAAAAGAAAACCATGAACACAATGCTGAAAAACACAAATGAAAACAGCTCCGCTCCAGACCAAAATCTTTACTTTGTATCTCTCTGGAGGTTATAAGAGTCACAATGTCTTAAAAGCATTCTCTCCCTTCCTTACTAATCTCAGCACACTTAGGTATCAATCAACAGTAGGTATATCAAAAGATGTTCTGGCCACTTTTCCGAAACAGGAACTGTATATTACAGTATAAATAATTAGCTGGTTGTGCTAGGCTAAAAAAAATCCATGCACTTTGTATATTGATTACTTCTCCAAAAAACCTCCACTCTAAAGTCTTTCAACGGAATCCTCAAACAAATGCACAAATGTCCTCAGAGGCCTTTTCTCTAAAGACAAAGGCAGAATCCTATTGTTGGGAAAAGTCAACCTTATTATTGCATTTCCAATAGTACCATTCATCTTTCAGAGTGAGGGGCTGACCGCTCCATCAGTGGTGTGACACTTGTAAAGCAACAGATTCTCAATATATTATCTCAAGAATCAGGCAGGCGAGTCTCCCAGTCATGCACGATTTTTTTTTCTGCCACAATCCTCCACCACCACAGAAAGAAACTTGTCTCACTCAGGCAGCTAAGGCAACCTAAAAATGATATCCCAGAGCTGTGGGGCTGCCAGTGCCGCTGTATCCCTCTTACCATAAAAGAGCAGTTTCTTGACTCATTAATAACAATTTCCCTTAAAAGAAGTAATCTCATATCAGTCAGCCCCTTGCCACCATGCACACATCCCAAAGGTTGCAGATATGTCAGCATCAGTCGCCGGCAGCCAGCTTTCCCACACAGAGTCCAGATGGACTGTACCAGAAGCCAATTCAGCGTTAATAACTACCTACTCCGCGCAGTGGAGAAGCCTTACGTGGCACAATGGGCTAGGAAACAGCAGCCGGCTGAAACTGCAAATAAAAAAGACAAACCAAATTCTCCAAAAGCACCAAAAGGAAGGAACAGAAAGGGAAGCGTGAATTGTATTCCTTGACTTCCATGAGAAGAAAAAAAAAAAAGAGAAAAAGAAAAGAGAGGAAAAAAAGAAAAAGAAAAAAGAATCCTTCATAAACATAGGGGGGAAAAATGAAGGGGGGGAAGGGAAACAGATGCTGCCCAGAAAAAAAGTGACAAAATATTACCTCATTATTTAACAAAGCAGCATTAAGCGTCCTGCTGATTTCAAACATCTTGCCACAGATTTTGTTTTAAGAGAAACAGATAGAATCCTTTGCAAAGCACTCCGTCTGCAAAGGGTTCTTCAATTTTCTTGCGCGCCACGGAACAGTCAATATATTATTTCCCTAGAGTTCGCACATTAAAACCTCTAGTCAGTGAGCTGAATTTTCCCCTTATCTCACACACAGTAGACTCCTGTTATATGTACTGCTCTCTTTGCAAGAGCAGCCTGCCCCAAACATGGCTGGTGTTTAAACTACTCTTTAAAGTAACAGTTCACTATATAACCACCAGGTGGGTAGAGTGCACAGATTCAAATGAACCATCTTAAAGGATCGTGGTGTTCCCCCCCACCCCCGCCCCCGCCTTTTAGGTGTACAGTGTGACATGATAGGCATCGTGTCTTGTATCTCTCTGTATCTTGTCAAAATAAACAAATAAAATTCCTTCTCCTGACTTATAGGGAGGAAACAAAACACCATCACCAATTCTAATAAGAACTGTGAAGAATGAAACACAAACACGCTTTGTTTCATTCAGCAAAGGATGAACAAGGAAAATGCAATCAACACAGAGCAGGGCCGTGGGGGAGGGACCAAAAACTCCCTGGAAATATTTTCCTTTAGCAAAAAGAGAAAAATATTGACTCACGTGATAAAAACCCATCAAAAGTGAGCATATGGATGAATCACATACAAGATGGAGGAAAGAGTTTAAGGGTACAACTTTTCTTCTGAGTAAAGCATGAGGTTATTTGATAGGGTCTTTTATGATAGGAAATAACCAAAAGCTTAAACATAAAGACACTGGGAAAAAAAACAGAAACAAAATCTTAAGCATCTCTTTTAAAAATACAATCATACCAATAGCTATAAATGACCACAAGAGCAAATGAATCATATCTCTCCTCAGTCCTATTCTTTTTTCCTAAGATCCACCTCAACGTGGAACATTTCTGTCCTGTGTTATTTTGGATGTATAGCTAACGTGGTGTCTCCTTTGTACAATTCTATTCCAATTAATTTGCTCCTCTGCCAGGAATAAATAGAATGTCCCAAGCTGAAAGCCCCAAGTGATGGAAGGTGGATGTTCAAAGATAAAGAATCACCTGGACATAAATAAATCTCATCCCTTATATTGTTATATGGCCTGATTTAAAGGAGGATATTATTAAAGAGCATGCATGCACTATTTTACGTTCTCTCGTATCTAAAAGAGAAACCAACACACACAGATACCTGGAATTTTGTTTTCTTGGCTGGACAAAATTAATGCCCTAGAACTTACACATCCTCTTGCAAACACAAATGTCGATACTAGTATTTTTCCAGCCCATCCAGGCAATATTTAGCCACATACAATAGTGACTGTCTCCTTCATGTTTAAGTCTAGGCTGCCTCGCTTAATACCATTTAACCTCCTCGCATATATTAAGTTTCAAGTGACAATTTTTAACTGGGGAATGAGAAGGAGTTGCTCTCATCAAATTCTGGTTGTATGAAATAAGCTAATTTGTACACTCACCATATGTCTTAAACACTAATTAAAAAATGTCACTTTCTTCAAACATTAAAATGTAATCAGCCTAGTAAATAAAATATTCCCGAGTTTTCTTGCCTTGGTGATAATTTAAAGAGTGTTTATCTCAAGGTAACCTCTCTATTTTGATTACCAAGAAAGGCTTTTGATTTGAAAAAAGAAAAAGGGAGATATTGGGGGCTTGGGGAGTGAGAAGAGTAAACCACAACTGTACGTAGTTACACAAAGGAAAATAAGATGAAGCGGGGTTTTAAGGACCATAGTCTTGTTACCCTAAGGCAAATCCAGCCAATCAATACCACCCATTGACGGTCTACCATCTGCCATGCTACCCAGCGATGTGGCTAAACAGACCTGTTCCATATGACCGTAGCCGGCTCATTTTCAGTCGATTAGGGCAGTTCCAGAGTATTCACGTGCAATAGCACAAAACTCCAAGTCTGACTGAGCCTCTCTCTTCACACCAGTCCCTCCCAGCACAGCTGCAGACTTTTTTCCTCCTGTTCTGGGTATCTGGATTATCTCTTCTTGCACCTCAATTGAATTAGCAAAATAGGGTGGGAAGGTAGAACAAACAGACACACACACACACACACACACACACACACACACACACACAGATAATTGCTGGCCCTTCTTCACTGTCATGCAGAAATCAGGAATTCCACGTGCTCTGTCCTAATATGATTATGGCACACCATTTAAATAGCATCATCAGTGACTATGACCTGACATTTTCCTGTAGTGCTTGCTATTTCTTGTTATCTTCTCCCTCTTCCCTTGAAAAATAGACACAAAACTGTTGGCATTTCTTCCTTTAGAGAAAATACAATCAGTATGCCCAGACAATGGTATACTCTATTTAAGGGCTTTGGATAAAATTTAAAGCCTAATTTTCCTTTGATGAATTGTGGCACTGGTTTTGTCTTTCTTTTTCCTGTTAAAAACATTAAATCAAATTTTATAGGAAAATGGAAACATACCATAGAGGCAAGAAAAATGCACCAGACTGACATGGAGTCTTGGAATTCACTGTCGATGTTCTCTTAGAGATATATGACCTGACCGTATGATGCTTTTCTCTTTCCTAAGTAGTTTTGTCTACTATGGATTGCAGGAAAGAGCTACAAGAATGCTCCTGTGTAGGAAAATGTGACAAATGGATGTCTAGTCCACTTAAATTGCCTAGAGTTCACCTGTGCAGGTAAACCAACCTCTGGGTTGATTCACACTTGATCTTCCCATTTTCTTTCCATTCCTATGCCTTATGCTAGAATAGCAGCTGAAAGCATAAGATTTCTTTTCAGAATTAAGGTACGCTTTTTCAAAAGTGCCTTTGACCATTCCCTTAAAGCACTAGGATGTCTTTCTGGGAAAGAAAATTTAAAGGACAGGAAAACTGCCTTACTTACAAAATTCTGAAAAAGGTAAATACACATTTATCAAAAAAAAATCTAATTTAGGTGGAGTCCCTCTCTGGACTTTTCACTGTTATATTCTTCATCACAGCCTAAGAAAACTCAACAGGGTCAATGTGCAAACACACAGAGATTTCTGAAGATCCCTGCATTAAAGGATTTGGGGCCTTTCCATTTCAGCTCAGATGAGCTTCACTAAAAATAATAAAAAAAGAAACAAACAAAATACCCTCATGTAAATATAAATCTTTACAAATCAAAGGCCACTGAACAGATAAATATGGAATAGCCATACCATCAAAGGATTCAGTGTTTAACCAGATTAATACAGTTTAGAAAATAATTCAACACAAGAGTTTTTTCAAAAAAAATTCTGGACTCATAATTCTGCAACTACAAATAAAGAAAAAATGTATAGTATCGTAAAAAAGTATTGTAGAAGGAGGAGGAGAAGGAGAAGGAAGCGAAGATGAGAGGAGGAGAGGGAGGAGAAGAAGAAATAAAATAATAGGACTTATAAAGTACAAATAAAAACTGTTTTTTACCAGCAGTCTATTGTATACTGAACACTACACTAGGCACTTGATATGCACAATTTCACACAACATCATAGGAATCACAACGGTTATATCTAAGCATTCTTCTAGAAAGGTGTTTTCCTTATCTAAAAGTAAGACTTCCTCTCCATCACTTCATAGAAGAATATGCTTAATAAATATCTGTTGAATGAATGAGGAAGATGGATACAGACTAGAAGAGAAAGAAAAAGATGTAATTTTTTCTCATCTAAAAGTGACCAAGAGATTTCTTTGTGAAGTGCTTCTAACTAAACATGTCCTCAAAATGTATCTCATTTAGCCTGTCATTATGACCAGGCTATAAATCTGAAGTGAGTGAGACAAAGGATTAAAGCTGGAAAGCAAAAAATTTTAGCAGGTAGGATGAGTACCTGATTCAGACCTAATTCTCTACTTCTTCCAAATCTGGCAAAATTCCTTACATACAGTAGCTGCTCAGCAAACATCGGCTGGATGAACTCTGATGTCCTGAGCCCCTTACAGGACATAGCTAAAGCTGGAAAGCAAAAAATTTTAGCAGGTATGATGAGTACCTGATTCAGACCTAATTCTTTACTTCTTCCAAATTTGGCAAAATACCTTACATACAGTAGCTACTCAGCAAACATCGGTTGGATGAACTCTGATGTCCTGAGCCCCTTACAGGACAGAGCCAGGCTCCAGGCAACACTCAATTATGAGGAAGGAATAAAGATCAACGATTCCATTCAACATCATCTCAAAAACTATTCCAAGGCCTATTTCATGTGATTCAACTAGGAGGCACTAAACACCATCTTAGGGAAAAAGATATGCTAGGCTCCCTAAATCTCAGTTTCCTCACCTGTAAAATGGGCACAGTAATACTTCCCTTAAGGTTTGTTGCCAAGACTAAAACAGATAGGCTTTGTAGAGGCAGCACTCTATATGGTACCTGTTATTAATATGGAAAATAGGGAAAACTGTATCAATTAGTACCTCGCTATAAGATAATTCAATCTTGCTGAGGAAGATACAATTCAAAGACTCTCAAAAACATTTAGAGAATAATAAGACAACAATAACTAAGAAAGGCTGAATGGTCTGTTCCAGTTCTAACCAAAATGTCTGCTGCAGATTAGAACTTAGTCCAATAGGTAAAGTTCAGTGCTAAATTCTGAGTGTGAAGAAGAAGAAATACAAGTCATAATTCCCACCTTCAAGAAGCTTACAGTTTGGCTGGGAAAGAAACATTCATATTTACACATGAATCTTGATAGTGTAAGGAATATAAAAGGAATAGTATCAAAATAAAATACTGAAGAATAGTTGATGGTGAGGATGCCTTCTGCACTGATGAGGAAAGCCTTCAGGGGAGAAGCTGGAACTAATACTAGGCTTAAAGAATGATAGGATTTGTCTAGGAAAATTCCAGATATTTTATATAATAACAAAGGTGGGGGAGTATGGAAGGAAGGGGATATTGGCAGCCAGCTCATTGTAGCTAGACCCCCTTTGAGGTTTCCTCTAAATCTATTCCAATCTCTTCCATATTTTTAAAGTTATAAAAAGAGGAATATTATGATATGACTGTGGGAGAGCAGGCCTTTTATTCAGTAAGTACTTTCATAAAAAGAATAGGAATTAATAGTTACGGCACATCTACTCTGTGTCCAACATTGCACTAGACACTTTGCCTATAAATCTCATTTAATCTCATAACTCTGAGATTTCCAATAGGGAAACAAAACATTAGGGAATTTAAATGATTTGCTCAAGATCACACAGCTAGTAAGAGGCATATTTATACATATCCAATCTCAATCCACACTCTTCACTATAAATACTACCTTATATAGAAGAGTGCAGATCTAGAGAAATTTAAGTCTTATTCTCTATGTTATTATATATTCAGAAACTAACATTCAAAGTAATGTCACTGATATCTGCTGACAGTATAACAATAACAGTAAAAAACCAAACCAAACCCAAGAACAAAAAACCTAACCTATTGCTGGCAATTTCAGTATTCTGCCACCAGGTGATGACAGAATCCTGGTCCTATGAGAATTACCAAGGTCATGTTTTTGCCTGCTATAATTTTGTGTGTGTGCTATTCCTTCCTCCATCTCTGGTAGTGGAGGAAAGAGTGCCTGATCCTCAGATGGACTTGTCTACTAAAGCCCCAAGACATTAATCTCTCCAAATATTTTCCAAATTTTATCAAAAATTCAACTCTGAGCATAATTCTAAATGTCAACAATTTTCAAACAATTTTATTACAGATTGTATTCAATGAATTATAGTTCTTTTTTATTTTCACACTCTACTGTGAGCTTGCAGGGTAGAAATTGCATGTTGTTTGCCTTATCATCCCAGCACGAAGAACGTCAGTACCTAGAACATAGTGGGCACTCGGTAAAAGAACAGAAATAATTGGTTCCAAATATTTTAGAAAAACTTTAAAACCAAATGCTTAGGACACAATTGTTTGGTACTTTATTCATTAATAAACAACTTTCTCTTTCAAGTCACCCTTAATGCAGGGTTATTATAAAAAGCCCTTTCCTGAGGTTGCTCATCAGCAGCTGCATTTCTCTCAGTGGTCAGGTACTTCCTTCTGCCTTAGGAACAGTCTACATTCATTATAAGCCCTGCCCTGCACAGCAGTCTTGTTTACCTTTTCACCCTTTTTATGCCCAAGAAAGTTGCTTCCAATCTCTGTGGGAGATGAAGAAAAACCATGAAAAACAAGAGAGGCATGCTATATACCTGTCAGAAAGAGGCAACTCTCCACTTGACCCTTTTTAGTTCTCTTCTCTGACTCTGAAGCTGGGGGAATGATTTAACTACTTTTAAGCAGAAGAGTAAAGTTGCACGTTAGTGCTGAGTAGCTCATTTCCCTTAGCAACCCCTTAGCAACAGCAGCTTCAAGTTCAAAATACCTCCTTGAAAAGGATCACATCTTTAATGAAGATGAGTATTTTTTTTTTTTTCAACTTTTTTAAATTTATTTTTGGGACAGAGAGAGACAGAGCATGAACGGGGGAGGGGCAGAGAGAGAGGGAGACACAGAATCGGAAGCAGGCTCCAGGCTCCGAGCCGTCAGCCCAGAGCCCGACGCGGGGCTCGAACTCGCGGACCGCGAGATCGTGACCTGGCTGAAGTCGGACGCTTAACCGACTGCGCCACCCAGGCGCCCCGATGAGTATTTTTTTTAATGTAAGGTTTTTGAACAGATGTTTTAACATTACAGCCCCCAAAGCCTTGTAGGCTACAAATATCTATTTCATGCTAACTTTTCTTTATGATATTATGTGGTAACCATAATGATGCTGGGCTCCTGTGAAATTTCAGTCTCTGGAAAAGCCCTGGTCTTACTCTGAAATTATTCACAAATACATAACTTTTATTTTATCAAGTCACCATTAATCCTAGGTTATTACAGAAATTATACTTAAGTTCTTTAAAAAGGGTTACTGATATTGACCTCACTATTCAGTTTGCTCCCTACTGAGAAGAGTGAACAACTTAAATCACAGTTTTTAAAACCTACATCAGGGTTTTACAAACTATATTTATTATATGTAACCTAAGATTCTATGGACAGTTTAAAGAAAAATATAAAAAGAAAATTTCAACTTTACCCCAAACAGCTACTTACTGATTTTATTATTCAATACTTACTTTGTTTACTTCATTGTCTATAAACTGGATGATGGGATATCGAATAATCATCACATTTAATTGTTTTTACATTGTCAGTGAAATGAGAAGGCTTGCAAAAGGTTTTGCTAACCATCAAGAACCCTTAGGGATATAAAATGTTCATGTCATATATGTTATGCCTATCATTAAAACTTTTATCTTGTTCAAAAATTTTGAAGCTCTTTTGTCATCTTAAAGTTTTCATAATTCAGGGGCGCCTGGGTGGCGGTTGAGCATCCGACTTCAGCCCAGGTCATGATCTCGCGGTCTGTGGGTTCGAGCCCCGCATCGGGCTCTGTGCTGACAGCTTAGAGCCCGGAGCCTGTTTCGGATTCTGTGTCTCCCTCTCTCTCTGACCCTCCCCTGTTCATGCTCTGTCTCTCTCTGTCTCAAAAATAAACATTAAAAAAAAATTTAAAAGTTTTCATAATTCAAATAATATATAAACTTCTGCTTGAAATTTGTTTATTGTCTATTAGCACATGGGTCCCTCGGGCACAAAATGCACAAGGGCTTAGAACAATGAACATCTTCACTATTGATCTATGTGTGCCAATTCCATGATGTGGACAGAGAAAAGACGTATTTTTACTTGGTATCAGTAGATAACAAAACCGTACCATTCACCTGACATGAAGTTTTATATGTTTCCACGTGTCAGGGTGTTACTGAAGGACATGCCTAGAGCAATGACCTTTATACACAGTAGGTGCTTGACGTGTGTTCCTGAAAGTAAGATCCATTTTAAATCACTAGGGAATATACAAGAAGGAGCCAGAAGACCTCAAGGCCAGTTCCATCTCTACCACTAATAATTCTATGACCTTGGGCAAATCACTCTCCTCTTTGGACCAGAATCTTCTCGATTAAATAAGAACTGAAACTAGGCGATTTCTGAAGTCCCTGCCAGCTCTAATATGTCAGAGTCTATAGATAAATAGTTTTTAATTAGCAAACAAAATTTTTGGTAAGGTTAACTCAGATTTTCAACTGACATTAAAGTGTAAGAATGCTGGCTAAAGGGAAGTGAAGCTTTTGAGGATTTTAAAATCTGTCTCAAATGAAGAGCCAGGTTGGTATTATGTTCCTCCGATATCCAGTCTGGTGACCAAAGTTATTTTAATAAAATACAGAACTAGAGACAGTTGGTTAAAATCATTAAACTTGCAAGCTTTGACCAGGACCTTGATCAAGTTTAAAGATTCTCTTTGAGTTTTAGTGTCATCATGTTCAAAATGGGACAATAATAATGCCTAAGGTGTGAGGCTTAAGTGAAAAAATACACATAAAGCATGTATTATTATAGGGTATAGGAAATGCTGTTACATACTCAAAGATGCTAAATATTTTTAGTATTAGGTAGAAACACATGAAATTGTTTTTAAAGATTAAACAGAATCAAATACTGTCACTTCTATTTCGCTCAAGCTATGATTTTCTTCTCCTGCCTAAAACACCTTCCATGATCCTCACTGCTTATATCAAGTCCAATTATTCAGTATGGAATTCAAGGCTCTTTGCAATCTGGTCTTCATTTAAGTTTCCTGAGTCCTTTGGGACATTCCCTCCCATATATACAGCTCTAGACATGCCAGTCTATTCTCCCATGTTGCTTGGCCCTTCTACCTCATGCCTTTGTTCCTATTTCTTCCATGTGAAATGCATTCTCTCCCTGGAAAATCACATTCATCCTTCAAGGCTTCAACCTCACAAAGCAAAATGAGCTGATTCATTATTTGAGCTTTTATAGCAGCTTATTCTTCCTGCCTCCACCATCACAGTTGTTTACGGGTCTGTTTCCCTGAGCTGCTTTCAAGATACTCCAGGGTGGGGCACCTGGGTGGCTCAGTTAGCTAAGGTTCTGACTCTTGATTTCAGCTCAGGTCATGACCTCACAGTTCCTGGAATTGAGCCCTGCATAGGGCTCTGTGCTGTTAATGTGGAGCCTGTTTGGGATTCTCTCTTCCTTTCTCTCTGCCCCTCTCCTGCTCACACACAGGTACATGCACACTCTCTCAAAATAAATAAACTAAAAAAAGAAACAAAAAGATACTCCAGGGCAAGGGCTGTTCTTATGTGTCTTTGTTTCCCTCCATTTGAGCGCATTGGCTGCCTTGTAGTTTGTGCTCAGTAAATATCTGCTAAAGTAAAATGAACATAATCACATGGCAGGTTAAAATAGAGTTTCTCTTAGGGGCGCCTGGGTGGCTCAGTTGGTTAAGGGTTGGACTTTGGCTCAGGTCATGATCTCTCGAGTTCGTGAGTTTGAGCCTTGCACAGGACTTTCTGCTATCAGCAGAGCCTGCTTCAGATCCTCTGTCCCCCTCTCTCTCTGCCCCTCCCCTGCTTGCATTCTCTCTCTCAAAAATAAACATTAAAAAAGAAATGGCTTGTCTTAGAAATAAGTCAGTCAGAGAATGATAAATATCATATGATTTCACTCCTATGTGGAATTTAAGAAACAAAACAGATGAACATAGGGGAAGGGAAGGAAAAGTAAGATAAAAACAGAGAGGGAGGCAAACCATTAAAGAGACTCTTAAATACAGAGAACAAACAGAGTTGCTGAAGGGGTGCTGGGTGGGGGGTAGGGCTGAGTGGGTGATGGGCATTAAGGAGGGCACTTGTTGGGATGAGCACTGGGTGTTATATGTAAGTGATGAACCACCAAATTCTACTCCTGAAATCATTATAACACTATATGTTAACTAACCTGGATTTAAATAAAATTTAAAAAATTAAAAAAAAAATAGATGAGTACCAAAGAGGACTCCAAAAAAACCTTAACTTTTGGAATCCACCCCTCCAGAGAACCGTTTTTTTTTTATGTGAGAAATCTCTACCAAAGTAAGGTCTTTATCCCTCTGGAAATCCTCAAATGACTAAAATCCGAAACTCTAAAGCGGAAGTTATTCTTCAGGACAAATCCATCGAGCTGAAGCCATGAGCTTTCAACAAAGACCACTGTCTTACTACTAGAGATGGCAATGCTCTGTCTGCAACCTCATTTAATGGCTATAATATGAGAGTTTGCACACTGAATCTGTGCTTCCATAGCTGGAGAAGTACCAGTTGCAGAGAACTCCAATAAGTCTTGGATGATGTGGAAGGCATGGAAAAGAGGAGGATACTGCTGCAGCCTGGAGTGTGAATTCATCATTTGCCCACATTACCATGCTCTACACAATCAGGACTCTGGAAGAACTCTAGGATGTGCAAGTGCTTGAGAGAATTAATAATGTATTCTAAATATTCTTTAATGTTACTGCCTATATGAATAATAACAGTTAATATTTAGTGTGTGTATGTATATGTATGCATGTATGAAATTACATCATTATGGATATGTGTATGTATATACATTTGTATATATATGTATATATACATATATATGTATATATGTATGTGTATATATATATAATTTATATATATAATATATATGTATAATTAGTTTAAAAGGAGAGTCAAGAGTCAACACTTCTGCACTATAGGAGTAGCAGGCTATTTAGCTGGTTTGTAACTCCAGAGGATTTACTTTCAAGGTTTTTTTCCCAGTAAGTGCTTTTTATCTAAGTAAAAGCTTATTAGAATTCCTAATATATAAACAAATAAAACAGTACTGCTCTCCTGGTTGGGAAAAGAGTGGGTCCCACTAAACCAATATAGTCTAGTCTAAATCTAGTCTTGTCCAGTCTATAGTGCAGTAGGAAAAAAGTTAATTGGGAGTCAAAAGACCTGGGTTCTAGCACCAATGAGACCACCCTTAGGCCCAAGCCTCCTCCTCTAGTACATCTAATTCAAAGCATTTGGTAACTGCTATCCAAGATTACAAGCATAATGCCTCAGTTTCTGGGGTTTCTCAAGCACACAGGATAAAAGTGCTTACTCCTCTCCTACTTTCTACCTACCTTAAATCTCCCCAATTATCGTGTTTCCCAATCATTCTTCAATTACACAAAGTTCAACAATGGTGTAACAATGGTGACAGTGAGGACACACAAGGTTAACAACACAGGTTTCACAAGTACCCAGAGCGGGCTTAGAAAATAGACCTGGTGTCTTGCTCTTGTCCTTCAAGATATCTCTCTCTAGTCAAGAAAAGTTATCTGTAAGCTTCTCAAGAGTCCTGAGAACCACTTAGTTGTATAGATCTATCTCTTTAACTTTTCTTATACCCACTGCTATTTGCTTGATTCAAATCTCTGTATCTCTCTCCTAGATTTTTATCAACATATCCTTACCTCCAATTTTGACTGAACCCCATTAGCCAGACACACTGACCTTTCTAAAATTCCATTTTAACCACATTGCTTCCTTGATTAATATTAATCAAAGTCCATCCCTCTTCTGCTGAGATTTCCAGTGAAGGTGTGTCAGCAGACCTCTAACTGTACATGTTGATAGGACATTGTTTCATAACACAAATGTATATAAATTCAAAGTCTTCTCTTGCATGCCTGTTTCTCCTACTAAGCTTGAACTCCTTAAAGGGTGGGGAACATATATGATTCATAATAAATAATGGATGAATAGATTAACAAATGAAACTTTCCCTAAACAAAGCTTCCAAATAGTTGCTTTTCTCCTTTTTAAGCTGCAGAGAGCTATAGGTAGCTTTCCTCCATTTGCAAAGTGGCTTTACATAACAACTACTATCTACTGAGCACTTACTATATCAGGAATTAGTATTAGCTCTTTACATGTATTAACTCACTTAATATCACAATAATCCTATAAAGTAGGTACTGTGATTGTTAACCCTACATTGACAGATAAAGACAACTAATGAGGACAGAGAGAGGTTAAATAATATACATTGACTCATTATAACCATTAAACAAACATTCAGAGTGTTTACTGTGCTATTTTCACAATAATCTATTAGCAGGAAAGAATATGTACAATCATCAATTTAAAATAAAGGCAAAACCATGCCTTGTTCATCCTTAGGGGTCCCTAGAGTACCCAGAAGAGAATCACATTCAATAAATATCTGCTGAATAAGAATTGAATTAGTGCCTCTGAAATCTAGTAGTGGGCCCTTCTACATCAACTACTTTTCTTGACTGATGCTTGAGACAAAGGACCTCTCCTTCTTTTGGTTAAATTCAGACACTTTTGAGAGTGCAAGGAGGCTCTATTAATAATTACAACAAGACAACAAGCATAAACCAGCACTGTCCAAGGACAAGAAATCCCATTGATATCCATACTCTTCAAGAATCCCTTCTGGAATTATATTTAGGGAAATAACTTAGGTAAATAAAGGTGCACACTTATGTATGTATCTTTGTATGAGCTATTCTCTGTCTGGAACACAATACCTCCCTTCTTCTTCTGCTTAGTGAACCCCTACTCATCCTGCAAAATAAAGTTAAAGTATTAATTCCCACCAATTCATTCAGCAAGTATTTACTAAGCACCTACTATGTGCCAGACACTAAAGAATTAACATTAAAGAAGGCACACAAACCCCCTGCCTTGAGAGTTTACACTGAACTGAGGGCAGACAATAAAGCTTCCCAAATTTCCTCAGAAAGAATTAGTAGTTTCTTTTTTGACTTCTCATAGAACTTGTTCTCCAGATTACTCCATTCCTCATGGAATTGCAATGGCTGCCTTCCATTCAAGACTGTGAGCTCTTGGGGCGTCTAGGTAGCTCAGTCGGTTACTAAGTGTCCAATTTTGTAACCGACTTCGTCCAACTCAGGTCATGATCTTGCAGTTGGTGGGTTTGAGTCCCACGTTGGGCTCTATGCTGACAGCTCAGAGCCTGGAGCCTGCTTCAAATCCTGGTTCTCCCTCTCTCTCTTCTCCTCTCCCGCTTGTGCTCTCTCTCTCTCACTCAAAAATGCATAAATGTTAAAAAAAAAATCAAAGAAAAAAAGACTGTGAGCTCTTTGAGAAACAACCCGTCTTTGTCTATATGCCCCAAGACTAACACAGTGCTGGGTTACCCAACTGAACTGAAGTCCACATGCTTTCCTTCTCACGATGCCATAGCTACTAACATTCCCTTGAGCTCACTGCTTGATTGCTGAACATTTTAAAAACACCAAGCAATCTCTTGGCATCCACAAAATACTGTTCTTAGCACTGGGATGGCAATGTGGCAAGAATGTGATATGGTTCAGGATCTTTGAGCATTTATAATCAGACTTGGGAGGCCAGGTTTATTGATGACAACAGGGACAGAACAAGACAAGACGGTACATAATCAAGAACAAGACGGTACATAATCAAGGACTCGATTGTGTGGATCAGACTCAAAACATTCTCTAAGTTCTGAGAATTGAGATGTCAACAAGGGCCCCAGAAACTAGGGTGAACACAAGTATTAGAGAACATCAACCTTCACTTTAGCCCAGCAATGTTGCCAGGCTGCCCCCTTGGGGTTCACCACTTTCCAAAACCATCCCCAAATATGCCAGGATATCCTTACATGGATCACACACATTCTCTTAAGCTTCTATGCTTTTGCACAAGCTTGTGCCCTACCTGGGATGCCTCTATACCCCTCGTATATATGATGGTCATTAAGATTCAGCTCAAATGTGGCCCCCTTTGTGATACCATCCCTGAGCTCCCTAGGAAAAACTGACCATGCTTTCACTGTGTGTCTAACCCTGCTCCTTCCCCACATATATACCCATTGTACTCTGTCTATACACTTAATTGTATCCATCATTTATTTATCTATAGGTCCATCTCCCTTACTAAGTTATGAATCTGTTGAAAGCAAAGACCTTCATTCATCTTTGTATCTCAATCACAATGCCTGGCATGGAGTTTGTGGATGGACAGATGGATGAATGGATCAACATACAGATGGACTCAGTTATGAGTTTGTGTGTTGCCCCCCTCCCCGCAAAAGAGCATCAGCTTATATAACCTCATGTGGTCTAGTGAAGGAATTTGTAAGTGTAGAGATTTGGGTACCAATCCTGAAGTCCCTTAATCTTAAATGAAGTCACTTAATCTCTCTGGACCTCAATTAGTTTTATCTGTTAAATTGGGATAAAGCATGAAATCCCTACCTCACGCAAAAATGACTGGGAGTTTTAAATGAGATGAAAGAAGTGAAAATGCTTACAATAAAATGTTGCTTCAATTTTGGTGGGCGGTGGGGGGGGAGCATCAGCCACATCATATTATCTGGAGATATTTTTAATTTAAGCCAATACGTCCTTCCTTCTAATCTGACACATGGCTGTGCTTTTTCTAGGTCTGCTAACAGAACAAATAGGTGACAAACCTCTGTGCTAGGAGTCTCTGGGATGAGTTTCTTATTCTCTTGCTAGACAGGAGAATAAGAATTTGTCCTTTTTGTGGGTCTGGGGCTTCAACTCTCCAGGTCTAAACATTTTTGATGGCCTTGAACTAATTTCGGCCACCATCAACAGAATGGGAGTGGAAAAATCCCCACCACATCTGCCTTGTCAGGGGGTGGAGGAAAGAACTTTCTAAATAGCCTCATTATTGGTCCCAGCTGAATTCTGCTCCTGTTCCATGATGCCAGCAAAAGCATTTTAGTAAGATGCTGCCAGCATCAAAAGCAGATCCACTTACGGTTTCCTGTAAGCGTATCTGCAATGGCAGAAGGTGGCGGGTAGCCAGGTGTGAGTGTGCGTGCTAAAAATCTCCAATACGTCAAGCTGGAAGAACAATTTATGAAATGAAATTCAATGTTCTATTTCTAATCCAAGAACTCAGTTTAAGGCACCGGAAATTCGGCTGGGTAATTCGGCTTTAATTCTCTGCTGCTTTACTGAATTACAGGATCTCAGAACAGACAGAGAAATGTCCTCTGTATTCTTCTAGCTTGAACATGTCCCACCCCACCCCGCAGGACACTCCAAAAAAGGGTTCATCAAACTCTGCTTACATAGCTTCAGTGAAAGGGAGCTCACTACTGTTCTAATCATTTGCCCAACTTGGGGTTAGCTCTGACTATAGGGCAGGGACCACCATGTATCCATCCTGTTTCCTTTTCTTCCTTTTCACCCAGCTAGACTACAGTGTGGCTGAGTAACTGAGATCTGACCATTGGAATGTGGGTGGAAGTGATGTGCATCCTCCCAGGCCTGGTCCCCCAACAACTTCTGTATGGTGCTGCTTCTTCTGTTTCCTCCCTTTACTAGAGTAGATGCAGAGGGTACAATGCTGAACTCTGAGGCTGAAAGGAGAGCAGAGCCACTAGATGGAGGGGGCCCAGGGCCATGAATGACCATGTAGAGCACGGCCTCCTGCAGACCCATCTGAACTGTGATATGAGATATGAGTGAGAAGTTCCTTAACTGCATTAAGCCACTGAGATTTGAAGGCTGTTTGCTACAATAATTCATAGTCTGACATAGAGACCTTTCATCCGGTTTTTTTAAGTGGCAACACCAGACTAAGTAAGTGTCTTAGTAGTTACTGTATCATCATCTCTCTTAGAAGCCTTAGTGATATTAGTATGATCTATACTTTGTATAGAACATATGTACTATTAGCTATGTACTATTAGCTCCTGAAAAGTGAAAAGGAGTAGTGCAGGAAGGCAGGGGAAGAGGATATGGGAAGGAAGGAGAGGTGGGGAAGGCCACATTCTCTCAAGAACCAGTCTCCTTATGCATGTAAATTTCATTTATCTCTTACAATAACCCTACGAAATGGAATCACCACCATTTTAAACAGGCAGAAACAGATACTCACACAAGTTGATGTATATAACTCAAGTATGCTTGGGCTCAGCCATTTCCCACTGATTTCAGCACCTGAACCTACCAACTGGCTTCTGTGAACAGACCTCACAACCTCCACCTGCCTCTCTGATCCTCAAACACCAACCTCAGAATCCCTGTTATTATGCTTGCCATGTTAGGACTCCAAATGCCAGGTGTTTTCATGACTCTTAAACAATTGAGTCCTTTGGACACTGGGTTTCCCCATCTGGCTGTTCTTCTGCAGGTGGCCTTAGCAAACTGCTATGTTCTCCTGCACCTGGCCTCATCCTTCCCATACCTGGTGGCATCTGCTGAGAAAATGTGCCCCTACAGCCCATTCTGACTACAGGAAGGGTGAAAAATAAAGGTGTTTTTTAAAAGCTGACACCCATCGGGGAGCCTGGGTGGCTCTGTTGGTTAAACATCTGACTCTTGATTTCGGCTCAGGTCATGATCTCACAGTTGTGAGACTGAGCCCCGTGTCGGCCTCCACGCTGGTCATGGAACCTGCTTAAGATTCTCTCTCTTCCCTCTACCCTTCCCCACTCATGCTCCCCCCCCAAAAAAAAAAGAAAAAAAAAGCCAACACCCGAACACCCGAGGGAATGTTGAAATTGAATCAAAGTTCCAAAAAGTTTGAAATTCTCAGCCTCTCATCTTCCCTACTGCAGAGCTGGTGCCCTTGTGCTGACAGATGAAGCTGACATCAAAATTGGAAACAAATATTTAACAGCCCAACCCTGGACAAAGTCTAAGATCTAAAAATGTATGGGTGGCTCAGTCAGTCAAGCAACCAACTCTTGATTTCAGCTCAGGTCATGATCTCACAGTTTGTGGGTTTGAGCTCCATGTTGGGGTCTGTGCTGACAAAGCCTGCTTGGGATTCTCTCTCTCCCTCCCTGTCTGCCCCTCCCCTACTTGTGCTCTGTCTCTTTCCCTCTAAATAAATAAGTAAACATGAAAAAAATTTAAAAAATGTATGGCCCTATGTCTACCAAAGTTCTTAAAATACTGGAAAGCCAATGTATATCAAAAGTCATAATTTTTTTAAATCGCATTGGAAGCTATGAAGATCATCTTAAAATCAAAAGGAAAACCTTCCAAAGTAACGATACCTTACCTTTTTAACTTAGGTTGACCACCTTTTAAGAATCTGCATTAGGTGTCCTCTGCCCTGCCTCATAACCTCCTCTGCTTCCTTTCCAACACTGCAGTACTTTTCCCACTGTCATGACCAGTTTATGGATCTTTCTTTCCCACTACATTTAAGAGTTTTGCAAGGCCAGGAAGGGACCATATCTGATACTCCTCTTTATTCCAGTGCCTGGCAGTGTGCCAGATAATCCTTGTGGGGCTGGTTACTTTTCAGCGTGGTTCGTAGTAGCGGTGCCGCTCAATTCCTTTGCTGTGGAGCCCTCAAGTCTTGCTCTGGATCAGCATCATCAGCTGTGAAATGCGGCTCTCCCTGCACCCAGCCTATTCTACAGAGTAACTGCCAACCCTGAGTCGGAGCCAAACACAATCATTTGAATGGATCTGAAGTATCGCTGATGCTCACCAAGGTTTAACTGATTATTCTACCCTCTAACATTTGGAGAACAGGTCTGTGGGAAGATGTAAGAGGTACTGGCTGGCTATGTGGGTGGGTGCCCTTTATTGTTTCCTGGTTTCTAGTGCCCTGAGTGATCTAAGGAGCCTGACCATCCCAACAGGTGGAGGACATTCAGTGGCTAACATTGTGTAAGTAGCATTACTACCCAGCTAAGACCTAAAGACCAGCAGGTGGTTTTCTTTTATTTTAAGAACTTTATGATGCATAAGGCCATGCATTTTCAGATGTCATACTTTGACCAAGGTTGCATTGTTAAATATTTGTTTTCAATTTTTACATCAGCCGAATCAAGGCAAGGGCACCAACTCTGCAGTGGGGACGATGAGAGGCTCAGAATTTTGCTACAGATGCTTGTGGAAGAGTTGGTCTACAGAGAAAAGGATGAGCTGGATGACCTCCTAAAAAGATTCTATGATTCAGATGCTTTACGCAAATGTTAACGAATAACTCAGCATGGCAGGGAAAACAAAACCAGTGCAGTAGTGCTGTTTAGGTATTATGTGCGTTTGCCTTTAATTAAGTGATTTCAGGAGCCAAGAACTGACTTCCCAGCCCAGCAAAGACCTCTGGCTGCAGTGACATCACAATGCTAATGCATACTTTATTCCTGGTTCAGCAGAAGACAGGCCAACTTCCATCCACCAGTTCAATTTGTGAGCGAGGATATTTCCAGTCAACAAAAAGCTATTTCTTACAAGTAAAGCAAGTGTTCTGAAGTGCTTACAACCCAAACACACAAAAGGTATCCAGGGTATCCTGGGTCTATTGGGTCTAGAAACCAGAATTTAATAAGGCGATAAAACTGTTCTATTAGTCAGCTTGTATTGCCACAACAAAATACCATGGACTGCATGGTCTAAACAACAGAAAATTTTTTTCTCACAGTTCTGGAGGCTGTAAGTCCAAGATCAGGGTGCCATAGGTTCTGAAGAGGATGCTCTTCCTGGCTTGCAGATGTGACTGCCTCGTGTTGACTGTGTGCTCACATGGCAGAGAGAAAGATCTCTCTCTTATAAGGCCATCAATCCTATTGGATTAGGACCCCACTCTTATGAGCTCATTTTTTTTTCTTATGAGCTCATTTAGCCTTAATTGCTTCCTAAAAGTTCTATGTCCAAATAGTGTCACATTGGAGGGATAGAGCTTTAACATATAGATCTTAGAGGGACATAATTCTGACCATAGCAACTTTCACATGCAAAGTTCAGTGTCTATTTCAGGTGGTTATAGTTTAAGTCGTATCACTAAGGTGAAATTCACAAAAATAAAAATATATTTATCCTCAATGGGTTATTTAAAAATTTTTTTTTAATTAAGTAGTCTCTATGACCAACACGAGGCTTGAACTCACAACCCCGAGATCGAGAGTGGCATGTTCTACCAACTGAGCCAGCTAGATATTCCCTTGATGGATTATAGCTAAGATTAAAAAAAAATACAATCCAGAAGATGTATGTTGTTTGCTATTCATAATCAAAGTTGTAATATATGTTTCTCTGGAGATTGTAAGAAGAGAAACAATGGAAAGTACTGGAGTGGAAGGCATGAACATCAAACATCTTTATCCTGTAACTAACTAGCTGTGCCACCGTGGCTAAGTCCCCAGCCTTCTCTGTGCTTCTGTTTCCTTATTATACCAAGCTGGTTTAAATAATAAAACACATTAGGGCACCTGGGTGGCTCAGTTAAGCGTCGACTTCAGCTCAGGTCATGATCTCACAGTTCATGAGTTTGAGACCCGTGTCGGGCTCTGTGCTGACAGCTCAGAGCCTGGAGCCTGTTTTGGATTCTGTGTCTCCTTCTTTTTCTGCCCCTCCCCCACTCATGCTCTGTCTCTCTTGGTCTCTCAAAAATAAACATTAATTTTTTTTTAAATAAATAAGAAAACATTATTAATTTAAAATAAACTGTGTTTCAGAGTGCCATTTCTGGGTGGTTGTTTTGAGGATCCAAATCAGTATAGTGATTAGGAAAAAAATCTCCTGCTCCAAAGGGGTCTACATAAGGAAAATAGTGGATGGTAAAATAAATATCATTAATCCATTTAGTTTTCTCCTTTTGTTTACTTTTAAGCCCAAAAGATAATTGATTGCCCCTTTATACCCACCCTCCTCCTTGATACTAACATTCTCCCTTTGGAAAAAAAGATTAGAACAATCAGTAGCATTTGGGAATGCCTCCCTTTAACTGAAGAACAGCCAAGGCCAAGAAGTGACTTGAGGGACCGAGAATGAAGCACTGGCCTTGGATCTGCAGAGACCCAGAGACAATGCACTCACACTTAAGCAGCCCCCATCCCTTTGGGAATATAATACACAACCTCCCCTCCCTGAGCAGCACACAACAAAGGAACACTGGCCACAATCCAATTATGGGGGGAGATGCACCACTCCCAGGACAGCCAGCAGGAGGGAGGGGTTGGGAAAGCTCATTGCAAGAAGAGCTCTGAAAATATATCTTATATAGAATGCAGGCTTCTGGCTTGAAAACATTAATTCCATTGCAGAGAGTCACTGAACAATTTCCCAAGGATTCCCAAGATCTCTTAAGCCATAAAAAGCATCCTTATTATATTAGTATGCTAAAGAGTTCCTCTGCGTACTATTCTAGGAGATAGAAGGGAGAGCATGAAAAAAAAAAAAAAGCTGAATGATTCCAAGGAAGCAAACAAAGAAACATCTTTAAAGCTTATATAGTTACACCTAATTCTGAAATCTATTTTTTCAAAGCCAAATTGGAAAAAAGTTCACGCCAGTTTTCGGGAAGGTACTACAGAACCAGTTATTTACAACCCAAACAGCTTTGGTGTTCCTTTATACAATTAAAAAGCACCTTCAAACAAGATATGTTTATCAAACTGTAAAATAAGAAAAAATAACCCTTTATCCAAATCCTAGACTTTTCTAAGCTTAAAAGTAATTAACAAGGAAAAATACTGATAGGCTTGATTACATGTAAATTTAAAACGTCCATAAGTCTAAAACAATAAAAACTATAAAGAAGATGAGCTGAAAAAATATTTACCACAGGTATAAAAAAGGACTACTGCTTTTTAAAGCACTCACATAAATCACAAAAGTTATCAGTATAGACTCAGACAAAACACACAGTTACTTAAAAGAGGACTTAAAACTGGTTAATAAATATGGAAAATATTTAACTTCACAACTAGTTGTAAAAAAAATGTTTACATTAAAACAACACTGATAAGGGGAGATCTCAGTATCTATCTCCCCCTTCACTGACCACCTAAGGAAGATGCTTGCAGGAGTAAATCCAGTCAGGTTCAAGAGCTTTTTATTGGATCACGATCTCAGAGGGTATAGTTTTAATCATGCCATGCATGAAATATTATCAATTTTTAAAGGCTTTGTTGAATTGGTATATTTGAATAAAAATGGTATCTCATCTGTCAAGGAAATGATATTGAAATGGCATGTGGACAGGTCTATACCAGCAACGATAGGGCAAATAGTCTTCCTTTGCTCTGAACAAGACTTTCCTCACCAATCCAATGCAGATGGGGAAAAGGGACAAGGGGCAACCCCATTTTTAGCCTCTGGCCACGTCTAGGCCCAGCAAAAGGAATTTTTCACAAGGTCCGGCCCAGATTACAAGGACTGAAGACAGAGCTCATCTGTGCATCTCTTGCTTGTTTTCTTCACTTACATTTCTGTGTGATCTCACAGGAAAAGGAGTCCAGAAAAGGATTTGAGTGTTCTTGGAACTCTGGCTCAATGCAACCTTATATCATCCCCTTATCAAGTGAAATTCCTCTATTCCTCTATTCCTTCAACAAAAATGTCCTGGGCACCTACAATGTGCAGGCATCATTTGAGCCACCTATTAAAATAGCTAAGGCTGTGTGTGTGTGTGTGTGTGTGTGTGTGTGTGTGGTCTATTTTTCTTCATTTATTTATTTTTAAACCACTTTATGGAGGTGATGGTTTCACAGATATATACTTAGCTAAGACTTTTAAAACTGATCACACTGGCAAAGGTAGAGTGAAAGAAGCACCCTCACACAGAGCTTGTAGTTATATACATTTTGGGCTGCTGGGATGAAATTTTTGCAGTAATGTGAAGCAAGAGCCTTAAAAATGTTCCTATAGTTTGACCTCATAGGTGAACAACCATGAAACTACCAAAATAATAAAGACAGCATATTATATATGAAAATGTCCAGTATAGAATCATGTGTAAGCCCACGCTAGGCTAGACGTAAAAAGGAGACATGAGGATACAGTAAAAAGGCAAATAAAATAAACTAATGGTAAGATGCAATAAGTGCTACGAAAGAAATCCACACGGGGCTAAGAATGAGAACAGGATCTACTTGAGACAGACATTAAGGGAAAGCCTCCACATTGAAGCTGGGGCCTGAGTGATGAGAAAAAAACTAATCATTTGAGAACCAAGACAAGAGAAGTTGAGCCAGGCCAGTGCAAAGGTCCCAAGGCAAGAGCATTCTTGGCTGGTTCCTGGAACCAACAGAAGGCCAGTGTGTCTGCAGTGTGACATGCAAGGTGGAAGGTGGTATGAGATGGAGTCAGATGCAAAGGCAGAGCCAGATCCTATACGGAAAATGCTTATGCCATTATGTTAAGTGAAAACGGGAGGGTCGCAAATTATGTTCACAGTATGATCTCAGCCATGAAAAAATATGCATAAAAAAAGACTTGGAAGAAACATACTAGAATGTTAACAGTGGTTATGTGGGAGAGGCACAAAAAGCGTACTGGCTTTGGAACTAGAAAAATTCATGTTATATCCAGGCTTCACTAACTTACCACTTAGGATCATAGATATTTAACCTTTCTAAGCCTTAGTTACCAAATCTATAAAATTAGAATTAGGTCTCCTCACAACAGTGAGCTGACACATAGTAAGCATACCTTACTTAAAGAGCATTTTTTATTATTACTGCCACTGCTCTTGGATAAGAAGATTATGGGTGATTTATCTTCTTTACACTGTTTTAGACTTTCCTAATTTTTAACATTCAAGCATGTTTCATAATCAGAAAAATACAAACTTTATTTTTTAAAAGGTTCTGATAGCTAAACTATCACTGTGTATGAACTACACTGTGTTAAATCAAATGTCTTTCCACTGCAACAAATGCATTTTCACTGGCATACAAGGCATTTAAGGCAGCCCCCAACATTGAGGGCAATGCAACATTTATAAGGGACCTTTAGCATAAAGGTTCAGCTATGCAAACATGCAGAGACTCACAATTAACTCGAAATATCAAACAAGTTGTTATTGACCTTTTAGGAGTATCAACAATGCTGCAGGTTCTCTACAAAATACAAAATTAAGATACATGGACGGATGCCCAGTTTGGTCCTAAAACAACCTTCAGAAACCTTTAAAAAAAATCACAGAAAACATTCTTTTTGCTTCAATCCAGCTGATCTAAAAATTTTTGATTTGCTAACTTTCTTGAAAATGGACTTTTCACCTAAAATTCTATGTTTAATGAGAACAAAACTGGTGGCTCTAGAAAAGTCTGATGAGCTCTTGTGCCCACCTGTGGGTAGCCAGAAATATATGTTCATCCAGAGAAAGGGAGCAGGGAGCTTTGGGGTCAGACACACCTGGATTCAAGTTATAGTTCAACCTCCAAGACTCTGGAAGACTTGAGTAGTTATATAATCTCTTTAAGTTTCTGGCTTCCTCACCTGTGAGCTACTTTTCTGGATTAGTAACGATGTACCTAAAAAGACTTACAGAATACCTGGTACCTTGTAGGCACTCAGGAAATGATAGTTGGTATTATTCTCAGGGGAGGTTACTTCCTGGCCAGCACATCTCACCTTTCTGCATCAAGAATGCCAGAATCCTAGGGTAACCCCTGTCTCAAAAGGTTGGCTCCTTCTGTGGTTCATGTTGGTTTACCAAGCACAAAGCATAAAATGTAGGCTATTTCATAAATATGAGTAGGTAGGTACAAAGGTATGTAGGTAGGCAGGCAGACAGGCAGGTGGGTGGGTACAAAGAAAGAGAGGGAGGAGGAAAAGGAGAAATTTTGTTCCATAGAGATCAAATGCTAATTCTAACTAGCAATCCCATGTACAGAAATGAAGACCATGTCTTGCAAGCTGAAAATCAGGGCATGAGGTCTAAAAAGAGTGCTATCAAGGGACAATGGCTCAGAATATCTAAAATCATGACTGCTAGAGAAAGTTGCCTGGTAATGGAAAAGTGTGTAAATGACTCTATAAAACCCATCCCCACTGCAAGATGTGTGTGGGTCATATTCATTAAAATAACCCTAGGGTGCTTATTAAAATGTATATTCCTAGGCTCCAGCCCAGACCCACTGAACCAGAATCTGGATGAGAGGCTCAAAAATCAGTATTTTAACAGAGCTCATCAGGTGATTCTTGGGCATGACAAGAGCCATTAATCTAAGGGAAACAGAACTGAAAGTGTTCTTAATTGTGATTTCTTCAGTCTCTGAAGGCATGCAAGTGAAAAGTCATGTGCATCTAGCACTTCATCTGCCAGAGACCTCTCTTAACCACACGTGGCCTTTCTCTATGTGCTGTTCATAGCCTTCTTTTTGGATATTCTAATGTTCTTGATGGACCATCTGATTCATTAGAGGCAAACTGAATTCATTTTGGGGTATGACTTGCTATACTCTAATTCTTTAAAAATCTGTAATTATCTACAAGTGGCAGCTTGATTAAACAGAACAATGGACAATGCAGAATATACTACTCTCTCAACCTAGGGAACAAGGTTTATGTTTTTATCCATCATCTCTGGGCTCTTTCAGCACCTCCACAAGAGGGCAGTCAGGGGAAAGTTTTACTTCTGTCAGAAAGCCTCTCCTTAGAAGCTCTCCTAATCTTTGGGTCAGAAGGTGGTTCTTGGTTCTTCTTAAAACCAAAACCAAAATCAAGGATCAGATACATTAAGTTACACTTTTAGAGATATAACTGAATATTGACTCTACAGGACATAAGTTTTTTTAATGTTTTATTTATTTTGAGAGAGAGAGAGATAGCATGCAAAAGTGCGAGCAGGGGGTTGGAGAAGGGGCAGGGAAAGGCAGAGAGGGGGGAGACAGAGAATTCCAAGCAGGCTCTGCATTGCACTGAGCCCAACCTGGGGCTTGCACTCAAGAACCATGAGATTATGCAAGAGTCAGACGCTCAACTGGCTGAGCCATCCAGGTGCCCCTCTACAGGACTTAAGTTTTAAGTAAAAGGGTTTTTGCATATTTCTTCTCCCATTCTCTCTCCACCGTGACCCTATCACCTCTTCAACAGGTTCATGAATTTATTTCCCTCCCATCCAGTGGCTCAGTGAGAGGAAAACCAGTACAGAGCACCAAGTGTCAATGTGACATTGTGGGGAAGCCAGGGAAGGCTGCCTGGTAGGGGCGACATTTGAACTGAGACCTGAAGGATGCATAGGCAATGAGAAGGCTTTCTGGGGAGAAGGGAAGGGCATGCACAAAGACACAGCAGCATACAAGATTCTGACATATTCAGGGACTAAAAGAGCTTTGCTAAGACTTTAGATTTTATGGTGAAGATGTTGCATTTCAGCAGAAAAGTGACATGATGAAATGTGTGAGTTAGAAATATATACACACGTATGTTTGACAGAAATCATATGATGGAATTCACAGTGTAACTGCCTGAATACATCAGTGCTGTGTTTGTGTGCGTGTGAGTGTGTGTGCGCGCGTGTATGTGAAATGAACAATGTATTACACCTTTGAACTCACATACATAGTTCTTTCTATAAGCAGCTGGTCCCTGGAATTGACTCAGAGTTGCTCAATATTCTTGATCTCTGGAACATTCATCTTTCATGTTGATGGCTTTTGCTGTGTTGTTCTCATGTCTGAGCCCTACAAACTGACAGAACTGTGACAGAACTGACTCCAGGGTCAGTACAGAGTTGGGAATGCTAGGGCTGGCCTTCAATTATGTTTAATTAACCTCACTGATAACAGGAATAGTTAATGTTAGCAATGTTTAAAAACTGCACTAGGACTTAGAATTTTTCTGAGCCTATATGGAATATAAAGTGTGAAGATAGATAGATAGTCAAGAAAGTGCTTCCAGCTGCTCTAACCATCCCGGATTAAGGTCAGAGTTCAGAACAGTCATTTTAGTGGAAAGGAAATCAAATCAAACCAATTCTAGAGGTTTTAAAATAGGATGGCATAAGCACTTTTAAGATGAGATTAATAACAAAAGAGAGAGGAGAAAGGGTGTCTTTGGGGAAGTGAGAGGAATAAAAACAAGGGTATATACCAACTTCATGGTTCTTACTGAGAACCTATTCAAAAAAATAGACTCAAGTCGGTTTAAATTTTTTTCCTGATCCCTGAATATATTACTATTAGTGTTAACAACAAAAATGCTATATTTGTCTAGCATTTCACAGCATGCTTTTACATGTATCAGATTTCTCCAGTAGAGGCTGGGGTGAGCTGCCCAGATCCTCCTTCACGACTGAAGAACTTAGTCCCTTAGATAGTGCTCAGCTGACCGGAGAGAGCTGTCTCTCCCAAAGTCATGCCCCTTTCTTGGGGCACCCCACATCTAGTGACTGGTTGACATAGGGTATGAAGACCTGGAACCCTTGCTCTGACTAAGTACACTTGGAAGGGCTATCTCAGCTTTCCATCCCTTCATGGGGTTGGTTGAGGCCTTCACTGAGACTGTAGCCCAGCCCCACTGGTCCCTCTGTCTGATCCTGCTTCTTCCCTTCCCCCCAACTTCCCTCTGCTCTCCTCTACTCCCTTTCCCTCCCTTTCTCTTTCCTTCCATGGTGATGATCCCCAAAGTACCCCCTAATAAATCTCCTGCAGGCTAGCCCACATCTCTAAAGTCTGCTTCCCAAGGAATACAACCTGTGGGAGTTATTATCCCAATTTTGAAGATGGAGAAACTGGACATCTTAGACAGTAAACTAATTGCCCAAGTTCACCACCTGATTAGAGATGACCAATGACCAGAACATAGACCCATCAGATGTTACTCAATGGACACCAGTGTGGTAGGGAGGCAGGAAATAGAAAAATGAATAAGGCCCCAACCCTTCTAAGCTCACAAAGGAGTAACACAAACAAACATAGCCATAACCCCCAAGGCCACCAACAGAGGCTCCTGTGTTAGGCATGAGAATGGCATAGAGACAGTGATCAAGGTGTGGGATCTGCATAGGGAGCGCCCTTTGTTCAGTCCCTATTTCCTCTGGTACTTACTACCTGGGGAGTGAACTTTGCTTTTGACATCTATAAAATGGACCATCCTGCTAGCAGGATCACTAAGGGAACTCTTTGTAAAACACACATTACAGCAGCTTGGCATATGGCATATTGGGGTGTGGGGGGTCAACTCCTTGCATGATTTGTAAATTCCCCAATTTTAATGCCTTTAAGTGAAGAGGACACTTTCTAGTTCTCCACTCACCCTACCACTCCTTACTAACTTATTCTCCGCTGCTTCCTACGCACTGATGTTACCTGACTGGCCAATGAAGGCAAGTACGTTTGTCTGTGTGTGATCACTGTCACCCCCACCACTGCAACACACATACATACACACATACATGCTACCTGTACATATATACGTACATAGCATATATTTACATATTAGATGCCAAGCTCTGTTCTAAGCACTTTACAATTATCTCATTTCATAGAAGAGGAAATTGAGGCGTAGAGAAGTTAATAACTTGCCCCTAAGGTTGTGCAGCCAGTGAAACAGCTGGCATTGAAACCATGGCAAGCTGGCTCCAGAGCCTGAGGTCCTCCAAACCATGTCACAGACAGTTTGTATGCAGTAACAATTATAGACATGGACCCCTCTGAGGGTAAAAGGAGAGAGAGAAGGTCATTGTGAGAATTAGATGAGATAAGGCAAGTAAAACAGGGCACTAACTGGCATGTGGGAAGCACCAGGTAAATGCATGGTATTATCATTAAGGAATAAATAAATACCTTTTCCCTTGAATAAATGGTGACACTCTCATGTTTGTACAGTATTTTTTTTTAACTCTCATAACATTTCTACAACAAGCATGGGAATTGGGATGGTTAATTTATATGCCAACTTGACTGGGCCACAGGGTGCCCAGCTATTTGGTCAAATATTATTCTGGGGGTTTGTGAAGGTGTTGTGGATGAGATTAGCATTTGAATGAATGTACTGAGTAAAGCAGATTGCTCTCCCCACTGAGGGTGGGTTCATTTAATCAGTTGAAGGCCAGAATAGAACAAAAAATTGGCCCTCCTGTGAGTAAAAGGCAACTTCTCCTGCTTGACTGCACTGAGCTGGGGCATCAGTTCTTTGCTGCCACCCAACTCTAATGGAAACATCAGCTCTGTCTGGGTCTTGAGTTTGCAAGCATTCAGACTGGAACTGCACCATCAGTTCTCCTGGCTCTCAGGCCTCTGGACCCAGAATGGAATGATACTGTTGACTCTCCTGGGTCTCTGGCTTGCTGACTGCAGCTCTCGGGACTTGTGAGCCTTCATAACCACATGAGTCAACTCCTTCCAATAAATCTCTCTATATGTACATACATCCTCTGGAAAACTCTTGACTAAGTAACCAATATAGGAAGTATTCTCACCTTTCCCCTCTTACAGATGAAGCTAGAGGTTGAATTCCTTTGCACAGTTTATAGCTTATTTCCTTATCCTTCATCACTGGAACTCTCTGGGTCCTGCTGATGGTACTTTCATTCATTTAGGGAACATCAAACAACTGTTATGAGCCAGGCATTGTACCCCTAAATAATTTTTAAGTCCACTCCATCCCTCTCTATTCCTAGTCCTCCTGGCTCTACACTGTATAGCATGCCTTAAAGCCATGACTAGCCAAAAACCAACTCATAGTCTTGTTCGCATGGTCCACTGAAAATGTCCAGAAGCCAATGGGAGGCCCAGGAGTCTTACATGGAAGTCCAGAATCTGGCCCCATGTTAGATTTCTACTTTTCTAAGTGCTTAAGGCCTTTGGTACTTGTGGCCTGCCCAGTATAGTTATGGCTACCATTGTATTTCAGGCAAGACTCTTGGTATGTTCCTCATCTACAAAGCCACTAGATCTCAAACCCCAGAAGACAACCAAAAGTTAACATTGCATGTTAATGTTTCATACATGTGTATGTATTCACTAAAAGGTAAGGAATTGTTTTATCCTTAATTCATCTTTTCATAAATTTTTCAGGTATATTATTGATTTTGCATTGAAATAGTTTTGCAAAAGCATTTTAGCTAGAATCCTTATTTAGCATCTTGCAGACCACAACACCTAGTAATAATGATTTTTCACAAAAAGAGGGACATGGGTTTTTGTGACTTTGCTTTAAAAAAAATCAATAGAGCATTTGTGCCTGTATTAGAGATTAAAATAGCTTTTACCACACAATTAAGGTAGGCTTTTTTTAAAAACAATATAAGAGACTGTGTCAAATGTCCTTGCCCCCACCCAGAAAATTTCTAAGTCTCTTAAAAGTTTAAAGATACAGAGGAAGGGGAATGACTAAATATGAAATTAAGGACGCTGAGTTTATATCCCAACTTCAGTGCCTACAAAAAAGTATTGGGAGAATACTTCTTCCCGTGTAAAGATGGAGTAATAACCCCACCCTTTCCCCAGGTGCTATGAGGTTTGAGGAGATTGCCTGAGCAAAGAGCTGAGTAGAATGTGATATGGGAAACAAAGGCAAAAGAAAAAAGTAAATTTCCTTACAACTTACAGCCCACTGACATGTCCTTAAAACAGGCAGAGTGATGTTCTTTCTGCCCTCAGGTCCTTCCCTGTGCTTTAATAAAACCACCTTCTTGCACCAAAGATGTCTCAAGAATTCTTTCTTCGCCCTCGGCTCCAAACGCCAACATTTCTACATCAGGATGCACAGATGTAGCCACTTTCTATCTTGAAGCTTGAGCTGTATGTAGACTAGGGCACCATCCACACAGAGGGAATTTTAAATTTTCATCTTAATAACCATTGACTGAGCTGGGCATTGGGGATAAATGGGGATTAAGGTGAGTAAGATCTATCTCTCCTCCCAAAGACTTCATAGTCTGGCAGAGATGACAGACCACTTTAGTGAATGACAACCCAACACAGGCACCAGAGTCAGATAACTTTGATTGAACTCCCAACTCCTACTCTTTGTAGCTGGGGGACTTTGGAAACGTTATTTCCTATCTTGAAATTTCAGTTTCCCCACCTGAAAAAAATGAGACAATAGTACCCATACCTTCTAAGTTGTGGAAGGAATCAGATAAAGGATTGAGTACAATGTCTGACATTAGTAAGTAATCAATCTTTGTGTCAAGATTATTACTCATGTTATTCCCGGAAGTTGCAAAGACCACAGATTTGAGGGACCTTCAAAGTTAAGTTGGAATCCTATTACCAGGAAGAGGAGGATCTATGTACCCTGCCTTGGTAAGTTAAAGGAAAAGATGACTTTTTTTCCAGGACTCTTGTCATCCACCAGTGATGGTGACAGTGAGTGGCTGATACTCAGTGAGTCTTGGCATCTGTCTCATAAAACAGTAGGAAGAACCAGTAGGGCTGTGTGGACAAGCATGCCCCAGTGTCTGTGAGGGAAGAAATATAGGGTGGTTCACATTCATGCAGTGGTACAAAAGGCATCTGTGAATTATCTAGGCTACAGTTTATTTCTCTTTATTCTGGTACTTTGCCCACAGTGCTCCCTTCACACGATGGACAGCAATTTGAGGGGGAAAGGAAACTGAAATTTGCCTGGGCTAAGTAAGATTAGGCTTGGACACTAGTCCATTTGCCTATTCATTTATTCATTCATTTCAGGATTTGCACTCATTTCTGATTCCAAAGTCCACATTCTTGCTATGCTCAAGGGCCCTCTCATGCTCACTAAATGCAAACCGGGAGTAGGAGACAATCCAACAGTTTGTTTAAAGTTTGTTGAAATTCAAAAAAAGCTAATCATTAAGACATCCAAATCATTACAAGTGTTTCAAATAATTTCCAAGTGTTTTAATAATTTTAATACAAATAATAGGTGCCATTTGTTGAGTACTTACTGGGTGCCAAGCACTTTACATGCATTTATGTCAATTTGTGTGAGTGCCACTTGATATAAACGATTACCACATACATTCCCTCAACAGTTTTACAACAACCCTTTTGGGGTAAGCAGTCCCTCCCTCATCTTCCTTCTCCAGTTATGAGACTCATTTTACAGACAAGGAATCTGAACTGCAGAGAAGGTCAAAGGACTTGAACAAAGTCACACCATCAGTAAGTATAAGGCCTTTAGAAATCTTTGCCTGTCCAGTTTGGTTCCAGCCCCATCATGTTCAGACAAAACTCTTTGGTGTTCTCTTCATATACCCGGATCCAGTTCTTTCCAACCTACCTCAGCTGCCTCTCTAAAAATCATCTGCCAGTGATAACCCTGAACCTAACAATTCCTAGTCACCTAATCCTTAGGAAGCTGTATCCATAGTGGACCTCAACTTGACCCTGACTCTCTTTAATCAAATTGTTCAATAAACTTTTATTGGTTACGTTAGCAAAAATAGAAAATGCATTACCCAGTAAAAAAGTTTCTACAAAGTTGAAATTAAGAAGTCTATCCATGCCACAAGGAATGGATAGTATCAGGCATATTTATCCCTGACAGGAAATACTTTTTGAATACTTACCATGTGCCAGGCACCACTGGAGGGGCTGAGGAGATAAGGAAACAAGACAGACAAATACCCTGCCCTCATGGAGCTTCCATTCAAGTGAAGGGAGAACAAACAAGTAATAAAAAATAAAATAGGTTAAGATAGCAGTGAGCAGTATAGGGGAAATAATGCTGGATAAGGGAGATAGACAAAACAGGGAAGGAAGGAAAGTTCTTCTGGACTACGAATAGGAAGGCTCTCTGAGGAGAGGTAATTTGAGCAGAGGCCTGGGTCAAGCGAAGGAGGTAACCAGCCAGCTGCTTGAGGGTCTAGAGGTGTGGGTAGAGCAGGAAGGCACTAAGGCAGGAGCCAGTTGGGCATCCTGGAACAAGACAAGAGGGTCAGTGAGGCTGGAGTGGTGATCTGAGAAGGTTGTGAGAGGCAGGCTGAAATCATACAATACTGGATGTTGCAGGCCAAGGTTAGGAATTTGGATCTCATTTATTCTACCAACAATTCTTTGGAGTACATGGTATTTACAGAGGAAAACACTGAGTTCTAAAATGATTATACAACTCTCTCTGCCCCTATGAAATCTCACCATTCAGCTGTGGAAGTTTCATATTCTATATTCTTGCTATCAAATGAAAACACGGGTTAGTTAAGAGGAAAATGAAAATGATAGGGAAGAAGAGCCCATAGAAGAGTCCACAATCCTCCCACACCACCCTCCACCAGGAACCAGTCTTCAATAGTGCTAAATGAGTAGAAATCTCAATGAAGACTCAGGAAAATAAATGCAGTGTTCAATCCTCTCTGACCAATGCAGTTCTTTTGCACTCCCCAGAACTAGAAATACCATTCCCAAACTGCTATCCTCTCCATCCTAGTGACCATTATTTATATCACAGATATACTTCTATGTCCAACCACATTAACAATGCCAAGATAGCTTCAGAAAACAAGGAATCTTGTTGCTTGGCAAAGCCAGGGGCGGCAGATACACCAATTCCAGCTTAGGCTAGCTATTCCCTGTAATAATTCTGTACTTATACCAAATTCAGCTAAGAGGAAAAAGAAACTACAGAATTTCATAGAAAATATTAATAACAGCCCTGACACTAAAATAAAAAGGACTTAGAAATGTTTAAACTGGTTAGGCAATGCCTTCAATCGGCCTTCTCCAGAAATTCCTGATGACTGATCCCCTGTGAGTTACTGAGTGTAGAGAGGGGCTACAAAGGAAATATAGTACCAAGGTTAGGAGGTTGGGCTCTGAAGACTACCTGGGTTGAGGGGGTGGTTGTAATGGTTTAATAATGTAATTCATGTAAAGTACTTAGTGTAATGCCCAGCACATAGGAATAACTAAAAACCAAGCTGTTATTCTTATTACCATTATTGCACAGATAAATAAACCCCAGACCCTTCCTGAAGGATGGTGAAGAACATCACTAAGAAGAATACTACTAA
The DNA here is from genome assembly GCF_046562875.1 of Panthera onca. Taxonomy (NCBI): domain Eukaryota; kingdom Metazoa; phylum Chordata; class Mammalia; order Carnivora; family Felidae; genus Panthera; species Panthera onca. Next base: position 181,721,153 of record NC_138346.1, read on the forward strand.
ACAGAGATGCCAGGAACAAGGGTACAGGGGAACCAAGCTGACATATCTAAAACATATTTATTGAGCACCTACTCTGGGCTCAATACTTATGGCTAGGAATATAAATGAAGTGGACAATATGACTTATGCCCTGGAGAAATTCACTACAACTTTCCTTTCACTAATGGATGGTTCTGAATCAAATAAGTAGTTCATAAGCATCCATGTCTAGTGTCACACAAAACATAAATGGAGTTTCTGCTTTTAAAAAATAGCTCTTTGGAGGATGCTGGGTGGCTCAGTCAGTTAAGCGTCCGACTTCGGCTCAGGTCATGAACTCCACAGTTCGTGAGTTTGAGCCCCACATCAGGCTCTCTGCTGTCAGCGCGGAGCCTATTGGGATCCTCTGTCCTCCTCTCTCTCTGCCCCTCCCCTGCTCGTTTGTGCTCTCTCTCTCCCAAAAATAAATAAACATTGAGCTCTGGGGTTAGAACAGACAACCCATCTAGGGAGATAAGGTTCAACCAGAAGAAACAGTAGGAAAACAAGCTAAGCATGAGAAGGTGTGAGGGCAGGGTATAAATGTTACAGAAACCAGAGACAAGAGAGAATAATGGGGGCCAGAGAGATCCAAGAGGGTTTCATTAAACAGGGGACAGAGAGTGAGGTATCTTCCTTAGCACAGTGATTAGGTTGCCATCCAGAGCAGGCAGTCTTCTTAGCTGGTAAAATGATGCTGCTGTTAAAGAAATTGAAATATGACACAGAGGTACATAAACAGAACTTGCATGAAATGAAATCTGTTTCATATGAGACTGTAGGATGTAGTAGAAAGAGCATGGACTTAGAGCCACAAGGCCTCGGTGATTATTGTCTGTGAAATCCTGGGTAAATTATTCCTTCTGAAATACATAAATGTTTGTGAATAAGCAAAATAAATAGAAATTAAATTATTATACACTGTTTAAATCAGGTACAGCTCTATGGACAGCAAAACCAATCTCTGATCCTAGAAGGGAAAATGTCTGTGAAATGAAAAAGGGATTACTTTTAATTCATTTCATCCAGGGGAGCCAAAACAGAATAGGCCATCCTTTTTGGGAAAACTTATCTGTAGACTTCCATGTAAATCCATAGCCATCTCAACTGAATACTTGCAAGAAGATCCATGGGTTTCATACAACCACGTGTGTGATGTTCAGAAACGGAATTCAAAACTCAACTCTTGATCACCTACTATGTATTAGATTCTGGGATAGGCAACAGGTATATTTTGATGAAAAAGACACCATCCTTGTGCCCCTGCAGAGTTCACAGGCAGTTAACCATGCTGTTCTAACATAGTGCCAGAACTCCTTCTACTACCTACTACTAGACAGCATAGACTTTAACCCCTAAAACCTCCAGCCATTGGTTCCAGGTTAGTCTTAACTGCTCCCCCTTAAAAGCCTTTTCAAAATAAAAGATGGAGGTTCACCAACTCCCCTGAACCTGATTACCCCATCTCAACCACCCCAAAACCAGTCCAACTAGAATGCTCTTCCCCAAATACATTTCTTATTCTATGTCTAGTCATGTCTACTTTTTTATCTCAGAAACACCTTCAGGGTCACCTGGGTGGCTCAGCCAGTTAGGCATCCAACTCTTGAGCTCAGCTCAGGTCTTGATCACTAGGTCATAAGCTCAAGCCCCACATTGGACTCTGCACTGGGCATGGAGCCTACTTTAAAAAAAAGGGGGTGGGGGGAAGACCTCCATTTCCCACCCTCATCTCTCCATAATCCTGACCACCTAAAACAACACCCCTAGGTCTCTCCCCCCTAACCTGTATTATTTTATTTAATAGTTTATTAGCTTGTTATTTATATGCCTGTCCTGCTAGAATGTAAGCTGTGTCCCCAGCACCTACCACAGTGCCTGGATGCAGTTGGTACTCACAGAACATACAAATTCTATATCACTTGATACCTTTCTGACAATATCTGTCCCTTTTGGCATGGTAATATTATATGTGTACTCATATGCATAAATATGTCTTCCCTACATGGTAGTAAATTCCTTGAGGGTTTGTCTGTTTCACCTCTGTATCCTCTAATACCCATGATAAAGTGTTTCCTTGATTAATGCTATTGAATAAATAATGTGGTCTCTTGCTTAAGACCTGTAGAATAAATAAATAATATGATCCCCTTCTCTTCAGACTTCTTAATCTTGACTTTGTCAAACCTCTGCCTCAATCCTCAGAAATATGAACATAATTTGAGTGGTAACGTGGAAAAGTTAAGGACCTTTTAACCACATTTCTTCTGCTTATTTTTAAGAACTATACTTGATCACCAAGTTTAAAGGTTATTTTTTCCCCATCCAGCAAACCCTTACCTGGTACAGCTTTTGCAAACACCTATCAATTTCTTGGGGGTAAAAAGTGAATCAAACCTTTAAAAAGCATGCACTCTTCTAGAGTGCACCAATCTCTGCTTGCTGTGGGTATAGCTATTTTTATCAGGTGATACTGTGATATTCCTTTTCAACACATGATATTCACTCTTTCAAGCTGTTCGACACTGTTCTATTTGGTTTTATGTTACATCAATGAGACAGTTTGAGGGAAAAGGAAAAATGGGACATGCTATATTTAGTAGCACCACTAAAACCCTAAATAAAAACTACCCAGTGTACATCCAGGACCCTACCTTCCAACCCAAGATTAAGGCCAAATAGGAAATGCCTTTATCCAGGAGATATTTTTCCTAAGAATGTTAATTACAGAAAGCCATTTGCAGTGTCTCTAAAACTTTAAGGAGTTAAAAGTCATACATAAAAGTCACAGAAAGGCCAAAATATTACTGTATGTATTTGTATTTTCATAGTATTTTCACTCTGGGAAGTATCAGCCTAATTAGATTTTAAAATGATAACACATCTGGTTACACATCTGGACAAGATGAGTTTGAGGCAGTCATGTGACAACTATGAAACACTGGTTAACAAGCACTAAGAAGAACAAAATTCAAGAAGATTTAGGCTGGAGTATCAATGTCTCTACATAAAGACATACTGTGAAACTAGCCACATCTTCACCTCTCCTTGTATCCATGCCCTTTGCAATGTGACTTTGTAGATCTTACTATCAAGAGATGTAATCTTTTTTCCCCATGCCTGTATCTGGGCTGATCTTGTGATGTGCTTTGGCCAACAGGATGCAGTAGAAATCCCAGTGTGTCAGTTCTTGCTTACTTTCATTCTTTCTTGGATTCATGCCTACCTGTCATGTGAACAAGCCCTGACTGTCCTTCCAGAGAAAGAAAGACTATGGAAAACATCCCAGTGAGCCCTGGGAAGACCATCCTGGAACAGCCTGTAGCCCACTGACCCTACACATGTGAGAGAGCCCAGCCAAGATCACAGAGCTACCTTCCTGCCCTAGACCTGACTGCAAATGTATGAATGAGCACAACTGACATCAAAAGAACTGTCCAGCTGATCTGTATACCTATATGCAATTATAAACACTCACTGTTTTAAACCACTAAATTTTAGAGTGGTTAATTATATAGTAATAGGCAACTGATACAAGTAACAATAAATAAAACAACCTATCAGGAGCCTTACTATGTGCCTAGCACTATGCTAATAAGCATCTTACAGGGGTTGTTTCATTTCTTTCTCACAGTAACTTTATGCAGTAAATATTACTATCCCCATTTTACAGATGACAAAATTGTGGTCCAGAGAGTTTAAGTTGACTTCCCCAATGTTGTATAGCTAGCAGAAAATGAGGCCAAAATTCAAATCAGACAGTACAACTCTAGAGCAGCACTCAAGCCCAAAAAAAAGGATCTTCTACTTAATCCAAGATAAATAAGTAACTTTCTTCCAGTCTTTTCTACAACAAATAATCTGTCCTAACCTTTCCCTGTCCTTCTGATTTTTCCAACACAAAGAGCTATTTCTATGAAGAATAACCTTAACAGCAGTGATTTAATTTGCTGATATATTATCTCATTTAATCCTTAAACAAACCTGTGAAGTTTCTATCATCAACTTTGTTTTAAAAAGAAGAGGAAAAAAAACGAAGGGGGGAGGAGCTCAGATAAACTAATCCACCTCCCTAAGTCACACAGCCTGTGAGCAGCCTCATAGGGCTGTAACTCCAAGTCTGATAACTCCAGAGCGCAGGCTCATGCTGCCTGGCTGCTCTTCTGAACCACCTCTGGGTTCTCCAAGCAATTCAATCTTTCCTGCAGTTCATTCCCCTGTGGCCCAATTGTTTCATTTAGCAAATATATACCAAATACTTCCTATCTGCACCAGCCATAAAAATGGCTCCTGAGGAGGATTCAAAGCATTTAACTCCATGTTCTCTGCCTTCAAGGAACTCACAATCAGTTGGGGATTCAAGACTGAAATACACAAAAAGACTGAAATTTAAGAAGTATTAGTAACTGTCAAATGAATGGAATAAGCAGTCAGATTCCAGAGTTCAAAGGAAAGCGAGAGAAACATGGACTGGCAAGGCTTCACATGGGAGGGACCATGACGGATGCACAGGATGGGAGTTTCCTGTGGGAGCACAGTCTTCCATTGCTGTAGGAATATGATTTTGTCGTAGGGTTGTCATGGTGATTGCTTCTTCAAGATATCCACATGGTGACTATTCAAATCTGGTTGGTTTGGACAAGAGTAATTCCTTGCAGGGGGGCAAAAAAGACTCATCTGAGAGGTGCCTGGCTGGCTTAGTCAGTAGAGCATGCGATTCTTTATCTTAGGGTTGTAAGTTCAAGCTCCATATTGGGTGTAGAGATTACTTAAAGATAAAATAGAATCTTAAAAAAAAATACTCATCTGAGAGTCCTAGCATATCCAAAACTTGGAAGGGTTAATAACTGGATTCTGGAAGCTTGAAGCAACTACCAGCTCATGACAATCAACAGATTCAGAAAACAGACAATAAGTCTAGACATTGTCTAGACCAGTCCCATTAGGTAGTAAAAAAGATGGAGAGAAGGACCAAGAAGAAATGCAAGGCATGCATAATGCATACAAAATGTCAGCAGCTTGTGTTTCAGCTTTTGAGAGTCAGGGAAAAATTAGCTACCAATAAAACACCTGCATTTGAGAAAACTCAACCTGTTTCATTTCCAGATTATTTTTTTCTGTTCTCAGAATCCAGGAGAGGCCCTTCTTGTTCTGACACAATTAAGCTTCCCAGGATTACCTCTTGCCATCTAAGCCCTTCCATGCTACAATGCACTGGCTACATTGTGATGCTTGCATTTTCTCAGCATACCTAGCTCTATCACACACCCATGCTGTTCCTGGTCTCTGGGGCTTTGCATAGAGCCGTTCCTTCCACTGGATCTCTCATCTCCTTTATGCACCCTATGCATCCTTGGTTTAAACCTTCCAGGTTGAACAGAAGAAAAACAGAAATCCTGTGGGGGAAAAAACCACCATAAAGGAGGAAACAGGCTGGTACAGTAGGCCTAAAACCTCGATGGGATCAGTGGTTCCAGGTACAGTGGGAGGTTCTAACTGAAAGCCACATTTAACAGTGCAAGAGAAGATGTGTGATAATGAAATAACTCTTGTCACTAGGAGCCCATGTCACAATATCATGGGATCCCTACAAAAGCAGGTAGACATAAAAAGAGGAAAATGCTTGGGGCACCTGGGTGGCTCAGTCGGTTAAGCATCTGACTTTGGCTCAGGTCATGATCTTGCGGTTCGTGAGTTCAAGCCCCGCATCGGGCTCTGTGCTGACACCTCAGAGCCTGGAGCCTATTTCAGATTCTGTGTCTCCCTCTCTCTCTCTGACCCTCCCCCGTTCATGCTCTGTCTCTGTCTCAAAAATAAATAAATGTTAAAAAAGAGGAAAATGCTTGTGCTATTGACAATAGCCAAAGTATGGAAAGAGCCCAAATGTCCATTGACAGATGAACGGATAAAGAAGATGTGGTATACATATACAATGGAGTATTACTCAGCAATCAAAAAGAATGAAATCTTGCCATTTGCAACAACGTGGATGGAACTAGAGGGTATTATGCTAAGCAAAATTAGTTAGTCAGAGAAAGACAAATGTCATTATGACTTCACTCATATGTAGAATTTAAAATCAAAACAGATAAGGGAAGGGAAGCAAAAATAAAAACTGGGAGGGGGACAAAACGTTATGAGACTCTTAAATATAGAGAACAAACTGAGGGCTGCTAGAGGGGTTGTGGGTGGGAGGATGGGCTAAATGGGTAAGGGGCATTAAGGAAGACACTTGCTGGGATGAGCACTGGGTGTTATACATAGGGGATGAATCACTGGAATCTACTCCTGAAATCATCACTGCACTATATGATAACTAACTTGGATGCAAATTAAAAAATAGAAAGAAAGAAAGAAAGAAAGAAAGAAAGAAAGAAAGAAAGAAAGAAAGGAAAATGCTTGACCAGTGACTGGAGAGAGGGGAGCATCTGAGATCTGGAGTATGAAAAATGGCAACAAACTCAAACTGGCAGGAGAAAGAGCAGATGCTCCAAGAGGCCTTGTGGGGAGAGCAGTGGTCAGCTGATGAGATGAATGCAGCAAGTCTTAGTACTAGATCATTCCAGATGCTGATAAAGGAACAGAAATCTAGAGACAGGGGCCACAGAGGAAGCTGAAAAACAAGCAGGTCACATGTAGGTGTTTCCAATAGTGGTGGTAGCACAGTGGAAAGGCAGCTTTATAGCAACAAACAGAACAGCATACAATGGCCAGGATATATGGTAAAAGGAGGCATCAAAGAAGAAAAGTAGAAACGTAAGTAGGAGGACATATTATATGATTATATTTGTAATAATGATAAAAATATTCAATTTGTGAAAGGTTTATTCAACTATAAAGCACATATCAATGATAGGCATTATTTCATTTGTAGGAAAAAAATAGCCTTTGAGTATGCCCATAGACATAAGAGAGGGACAGAACTGATAGCATGCCATCTGGTACATGGAAGAATACAGACATACTGGACTCAGTGACAAAGATTTAATTTTTTTTTTAATGTTTATTTATTTTTGAGACAGAGAGACAGAGCATGAACGGGGGAGGGTCAGAGAGAGGGAGACACAGAATCTGAAACAGGCTCCAGGCTCTGAGCTGTCAGCACAGAGCCCGACGCGGGGCTCGAACTCACGGACCGCGAGATCATGACCTGAGCCAAAGTCGGCCGCTTAACCGACTGAGCCACCCAGGCACCCCAAAGATTTAAAATGACCTCATCTAAGATCTATGAACTGGAGGAGTCTAGGGGACATTCCGGTTGTATTTGTTTAGAACCCAATTGCCCTGCTAGAATGAAAACTCCTTGAGGTGAGAGACTGTGCTTCTCATTCACCACTATTACCAGTACCTAGCACTATGCCTAACACACAAGGGACACTCCATAGATATGTGTTTACAGTCTTAATAAACAAATGCATGGATGGATGGATGGATGGATGGACGGATGGATGGATAAAAATATCAGCTTACCATATCTGTATCATAAACAAGATAGAAAGCATTTGTCCATGTGTGAACCCAAGTTTTAAAGAAGACAAAAACATCCCTGAATTCAGGCCTGCTGATGACAGTGAGAAAAAAAGTGAGATTCTCTCAAGAGAAAGGTATAATTCATTTGCCTCCTTACCATTCCCGTCCTGTGCATTCTCTTCTAACATCTCTTTTCTATTCACAGCTTGAAAGGTTCTAGGTTTGGGAGTTAACAGGCGAGCAAACAAATGATTCTCCTCATTCATTGATTCAACAAACACTTTTGTAGCTAGGCACGCCACTAGGCACTGGGCACATGGACAAGCAGGAGACAAGCAGTAAACATCAACTAAGGTGGTTGTGGTATGGTAAGACAGATGGTTCCTGAAAGAATACAGAACAATCATGCCCAACTCAGTTTTAGGGGGGTCAGAGAACATGACAGGCATCCCAGATGGCATGGGGCAGGGGGATAAGAAGAGGAAGGGGATGTCCATACCAGGGGTAGAGGAAGTGAGAAATGACACAAATTAGATTCCTTCCCTTTAGACTCTCAGGCCCCCTGCATTCATCTCATCATTGCACTGAGAGCAAAGATTGAAACCATCTGCTTATTTTCCTTGTTTTCTCCACTATATTATGGGTTTCTTGAGAGAAATAAGGGGCTATATAATTCATTTCTTTATTTCTAGAACCCAGCAGAGTTTCTGCCATACAAAGGATACTTAATTGGATAAGAACTTAAAAAATTTTTTAATGTTTATTTATTTTTGAGAGACAGAGACAGAGAATGAGCAGGGGAAGAACAGAGAGAGAGGGAGACACAAAATACGAAGCAGGCTCCAAGCTCTGAGCTGTCAGCACATAGCCCAACGCAGGGCTCGAACCTACGAACCGTGAGATCATGACATGAGTCAAAGTCAGTTGCTCAACCGACTAAGCCACTCAGGCGCCCCAATTGGATAAGAACTTTAGAATGGAGAGGTAACATACCCTAATGGTTTAAGAACATGATTAAAGGCACTGAAACCAATTTAGCTATGAGACCTTGAGCCACCTCTCTATGCCTTGTCTTCCTTATCTGTAAACTAAGGATAATAATAGTACCTACCTGTATTAGTTGTGTCCTCCAAGAAGGAGACACTGAGATAGGGTCAGGGATGCAAGAGATTTATCAATTTATTGTGAGAATACAGGGAGAGGAAGTAGAATTGGAGAGAGAGAGCCTCACACCACAGTAAAGATCAGACAAAGGCTTGGCCAACCCAAAGGGGAGCTCTGGGACAAAGATTTTCAATAAGAGGAGTCCCACATTGGGCAGAAATGGTCAGGCTCTGGTATTTCCACCATTCTCAGTCATTGGCTGGGACTGTCCAGAAAAAGCATGCCCTTAAGGCACTGCAATTGGAGGCTGTTATTTGTGCTCCTTGCAGATAAAGTGAGTTGTCTCTTGAAGGGAGGTCTGAATAGCAGACCTCCATGGTGGCCACAGTACCTAATAGGGTTGTGATCTTCCATTAGTCAGTACAGATAAAACACTTAAAACAGTGCCCAGAAACTTAGTATGTACTATTAAAGTATTTCAGTCTTTTTTGGGAATTATAAACTCAGAACACCGTAGGGGCTAGGCAGGAAACATAAATGTGTAAATTGGCCTGAGTAAAATAAAAGGGAGAAAGAGGGCCCATGGTCTCTGTAGTTTACCTGGAGAGTACATAATCTACTTAATGATATTAAGATTAAAAACAATATCAAAGAAAATAGCAACTATTAAAGCCTGGCTAGGATTCAAACTTTGAAAACTTAATTTGTATATAATTTTATGAATAAACAGAAGCTATTATGCAAAGATCTTGTCAATCATTTGTGGTCATTGACAGCTAAGCAGGGCATCACAGGCACTCTGTTTTTCACAATCCATGCTGGTGAACTTGGCCTCTTTGATATGTTAGGAGTGATATTACAATCTCAGAAGGCATCAAGGAATATTGGGGTTTCTTCTGTATTTGGTTATTCAAAGTTTTGATACTTTTTAATGTATGGAGATGCTCTGCTGGATTTGAAACGTGTTTATTTAAATTTTTCTCCAACAAGAGAAAAAAAGAAAGACTACCTTGAATGAGGAATATAAATCATGCTTGAGTATTACAAGGCACTCAGGGTATCTGTCCCTTAAGAAGTAAGCAGACAGCTTTGTCCAGCCAGACTCCAAAAGACAGAGTAGGTGTGGCATGACCAGAGTTCTGGGCCTGTGAGGGCATGGAAACATGAGCTCACAGTGCCACTGGGTCCTGAGGGCTGTCTGAGACTTGGCAGATGACAGTGGGAATACTGCTGCTACAAATGGGGTCATGCTGGTAGTAGTGTCACAGTTAGAAGAGGACCCAGTCTAGCATATCCTCAGCTACTGCCTGCCGAGGTTCTTCTCAACATGGTAATAGCAGGAGACTGCTTCACAAAGTCCTTGGTCATTGCTCTGGATCCACCTGGCCCAGGCAAACTGCAACTCTGCCATCAGTGCTTACTCATGACTTAGCTGCAAAGGGCAATACCACTCATGAGTCCTGAGTGGGGCATACTGATGTACTCTGAGCTGATGAGGGCAAAAGGAACATGGATACCCCAGTTATACCTGATTACGTGTAATAAAGCTTCTACTGGAAGTCAAGCTTTTGACTTTAGATGTCAAGTGCCTGTATAACCATCCTTGATGACACATGAAAAAGTCATACCAATCTCTCTGAACTCTGAATTCTAAGATCTATATAAAGAGATTTGACCATTTATTCTGTTTTTAACTGCACTGGTAGTATATGATAGACAAACTTGAGGGCACAGAATAACCTTTATTTGAATTTTGCATCATAGTATAATATTTTTAAAAATAATTTATCAAGGCAAAATTTACATATTATGAAATTAACCATTTTAAAGAGAACAATCAGTGGCATTTAGTACATTCACAATGTTGTTCTCTCTAGTTCTATCTAGTTCTAAAACATTTCAATCACTCCAGAGTAAAACCCCTTTGTTCATTTAGCAGTTTCTCTCCATTCCCACTCCCATAACTAGTCCCTGGCAACCACCAATCTCCCTTCAAATTCTTTGGACTTTTCTATTCTGGATATTTCATATAAGCACAATCATGTGTCACCTTTTTTATCTGGCTTCTTTCACTTCTTTCAGTGTATTTTGGAGGTTCATCCATGTGGTAGCCTGTACCAGAACTTCATTCCTTCTCATAGCTGAAGAATATTTCATTATATGTATATACCATAATGTTTATCCAGTCATCCGTTGATGGACATTTGACTGTTTCCACCTGATGGCTATCATGAAGAGTGCACTATAAACATGTGTGTACATGTACCTGAATAACTGTTTTCAATTCTTATGGGTACCCATGTAGGAGTGGAACTGTGGAGGTCATATGGTAATTCTATATTTAACATTTTGATGAACCGACAAACTTTTCCACAGTTGTTGCATCACTTTATAATCCCACTGGTAATATATGAGGGTTCTAATTTCTCCCCCTCTTCACCAACACATTATTATTATTATTAATTTTTATTTTTATTATGGCCATGCTAGTGGATGTGAAGTGGTATCTCATCATGGTTTTGATCTGTATTTCACTAATGACTAATAATGTTAAACATTTTTTATGTGCTTTTTGGCTATTTTTTAACTTACATGACAATCAGGGATACAAATTTAAGTTATAATTCAATTGCATATGGGACTCCCAAATGCAAATAATGCAACTGAGGTGATGATTGAACAGATACCTACTGTGAGCTTCACTAAGTTCGTCCATGTACAGGTCATGATAACCACACCACAACTCACTAAGTTTTAGTTTAGTTGTTTTCTTTTCAAACATTGATTGTAAAAATGGGTTTCCATTTCAGAAATATTATCTTTAAATCAGAAATATATGATGCCTAAGAAAATGTAAGTTCCACAAGTGCAATAATTTTTATCTATATCATTCTCTCTGAATAAGGTACATACTAAGCACTCAACTAATTAAAAAAATCAAATTGACTATCTGGCCTCAGAGACTGTAACTAAATGTAGATAGTAAAGTAGAAGGATGCATCTACAGTAACTCCTTAGCATTTTTCTGCTCAGGTTCACTGGGTAAATGATGATGCCATAAACTAGGATAATGAACACAAGAACAAGAACACTTATAATAAAGAAATTATCTCAGAAGTCTTACCATTGGTTCAGAGTTCCATTTTTACTTTTGTTCTTCAGTTTTAATGCTCCTTTTGTACCACTCTTTTTTAAAGTTTATTTGAGAGAGAGAGAGAGAGAGAGAGAGAGAGAGAGAGAGTGTGTGTGTGTGTGTGTGTGTGTGTGTGCACGTGCACACACAGGGGAGGGGCAGAGGGAGAAGGAGAGAGGGAATCCCACGCAGGCTCCACTCTGTCAGTGTAGAACCCAATGAGGGGCTCCATCTCATGAACCAAGAGATCATAACCTGAGCTGAAATCAAGAGTCAGATGCTCAAGTAACTGAGCCACCCCAGAGCCGTTATACTACTCTTTTTATGCAGAAAATGTAAGAGAAAAGTGACAGAATTTTCTACAAACATAAGGTAATAATAACACTGCTACTCACAAACATTTCTCACCTTAATTTTTTGTGGTTTGCTTTTTCTTCTTATAGGTCCTATCCTGTCCTCATCCATGCTGAATATCACTCCATCCCACATATGTCCAATTTTCCATAGGAAAAAAAAAAGACCATTATGACAGTCTTTACAGTACAGGTTATCCCAATTTCGTTTGGCAACTTTATTACGTCTCTTCTGTCTTATGAATCAGAGAATGTCCCACTGAACAGAACTTATCTAGAAAAGCAGATAAGCAAAAAACTGATCTAGAACTTATCTAGAAAAGCAGAAAAGCAGGTCCATTGTGATGCCATATGACAACATTTTGTAACTAGAGGACAGATCACTGAATTTTTGTTTACTTCGGTCACTTCTCCCTTGTAGAGTGTGATTCTCCCATTTCAAAAATCAGAAAAAATAATTCAAACTTACTTTAATTTGGTAAAAATGTTTGATACCACTTGTATTTTGAAATTATTTTAGTATAAAAATATTATAACCTTGCATAATATACACCTGAGAAGAATAGATCACATCTTCAGAGGAGAGAGAAATACTATTTCAACACACAGTAAGAGTGTCCCATGTATACTAAAATTTTTTCTTCTGCCCTATGTCTCCAAACAACATAGTAATTTGACTTCAAATTACAGTATAGTATTACAGTTAGTATCATTTTCCCCTCAACAAGTGATAGTATGAGTGGACAGGGAGAGTTTGTAGTACAAAACACTCACTTGTAATACAAACTTGGGATCTGACTTCTATTATTACAGTTATGCACCAGGCACTTTCAGGAACACTAGCTCCAATGACCTGAGTAAGATCCTCAAAACTGCTGCTTCCCAGATGACCCTTTGTTGAGAAATTCATGCTGTGAGAACTAAAAGATCTTTAATATCAGAGATGTAGGGAAAAGATGGCCAACTCATCTTCAGGGGGAAAAAATAAAAGAAAAATCCCTTCTATAATAGCAGCAGAGCAAGCTAATACAGGTCAACCACAGGTGTCTATACATTGAGTAAGAGGCCAGAGTTGTACAGAGTCCTACTCAGGCTTCTAGCAGCAAAAACATGACTCCATGGCATGGACTCCCTAATTAGAAACTCTAGTTGATGACAACCCCGAATTTTTGCTTTTTATCTTTTCCTTGCTACCACCCTCACCTCATCTTTCTGACATTTTAATTCAAATCAGTAAAAACAACTTCAAAACTTTTCTTATAAAGGTTTTGGTTGAAGGGCCTTATACTAAGTCATTTGCTCAATAAATATTTGTTGATTGTCCACTAAGTAGAGGGTCCCAGAACTCAGTAGAGGGTCCACTAAGTAGAGGGCCCCAGAACTCAGGAGATAGAGTGATGAATAAAATCCATTTCTGTCCTTGGGGTGCCTGGGTGGCTCAGTCAGTTAAGCATCTGACTTCAGTTCAGGTCATGATCTCACAGTTTGTGGGTTCAAGCCCGTGTCGAGCTCTGTGTCTCCCTCTCTCTCTGCCCCTCCCCAGTTTGTGCTTTCTCTCTCTCTCTCTCTTTGAAAAATAAACATTAAAAAAATTTTTTTAATCCATTTCTGTCCTCAAGAAGTTTGGCTTCTTTCCTCAAGTGTGGCAATTCTGCCTGCAGGGGCCACAACGTTTCATGTGATGATTTCCAACAGAACTCTGATGGGTAAGTGGTTCTCCTGACAGATACTGGGGCTCAGGGCAAGGGTAGTTGATTTTGTAGGCAGAGAGAACAACAAATGCAAATAAGCAAAAGCAAATATGAAGCATGTTTGGTCAACTGCAAATAATTTAATATTGTAGCAAGTGGAGGATTTGAATTGGAGAAAATGAAGGGGCATGAGGTTAAATATAAAGGTAAGGATAGATGGAGAATGACAAACCAACAGCTTGGGCTTTATCCTGTGGAGAGTGGGGGACAGGGAAATGATCTCTAAGTTGAGATCTACAACTTAGAGACAATGTATGGTGCTGGGGAACAGTTGGAGGGGAAGAGACAGGAAGGTAAGACAATGTGTAAAGAGGACTTCATGGTAGACCAGTAGAGAGATGAAAAAGGAAAATCACAGATTATTCACATTGTCCTTATTTTTCATCACCCCGAATAACCAAAAGCAAACAGTCTAATTGCTTCCTGATGTTGTCTCCATGCTTTTCTTATGAAGATATGATATGTTAAGGATTTTGTCTGGGGGCAAGAAAGTGAATAATATTTCTTTCTAAAGAGCCCTATTCTTTACACAAAAGCCTTTCCACATTTAAGGAAATACCAATAAATAATATCCCATATAATATACTTTTAATCGGAGACCAAAGTAGAAAGGCTTTTCAATAGTATCCACCAGCTGGAATATATTCCTCTGTGGTATATTTAAAATTAATTGTGCCTCTGAGTCACAAAAATAGGATTCAAGTCCCTATTCCATCATTTACCAGATTTCTCTCATTGGCAAGTCACCCAACTTCTCTAGGTTGTCATCTTTAAAGCTGTGCCTCAGTCAGGGTCCCAGACAGGAAATGGAGGGCACACTCAAAGCGTAAAATTAGGCAGGGTTTAATGAAGAGAATTCATCAAGGGAGATGAAGCACCCCAAGCTGGCAGAAGTGGAGACCCTTTGCCATCCCTTAGACCTTAGAAAATCCAGAGAGAAAGCTACAGTTGTAGGATGGTAGGGGTTGTGGCCTTCACACACCACTATTAACCAACAGCCTAGCACTGGAACTGAATTTCTTTCTGCCCTCAGATATCCTGCTAGTACACCACTGGCTGAATCCTTCCCAAAGCAAAAGGACAATGGACCTCACTGATGCAATCTATGAAAGGCAGCCTCCAAAGCCAGAGAAAGGATGGGGAAAAGGGTAGAGAATAGATCTAGAGAGCAAATGGAAGACACTCAGTCCAAAAATGTAATAATGGCTCTCCACCTTCACATAGATTTGTTGTGAGGGACAAATATGTAAAAAAATTCTTCATAAACTGTAAATAAAGTAAACAAATATGATAATTATGGGATCCATCCAATAAGAAGTAAACAAGAAAATGCTATGGTGTGGGAATCCTGAGGTTGACACATCTCAAGCTTTCCAATCAAAAGTATCCCCTGGGGCGCCTGGGTGGTGCAGTCGGTTAAGCGTCCGACTTCAGCCAGGTCACGATCTCGCGGTCCGTGAGTTCGAGCCCCACGTCAGGCTCTGGGCTGACAGCTCGGAGCCTGGAGCCTCTTTCCGATTCTGTGTCTCCTTCTCTCTCTGCCCCTCCCCCGTTCATGCTCTGTCTCTCTCTGTCCCAAAAATAAATAAAAAAACGTTGAAAAAAAAAAAAAGTAAAAAAAAAAAAAAAAGTATCCCCTACACTGGAATTTTTACTTTCTGCTTAAAAATTTAAGTCATGAGGACACAAACCAAATTGAAAAGGAATTTTTCAGTACCAAATGTTTAAGTCAAAGTGAAAAATTGATTCCCTAGTGAGGTCAGTGTGACAACAGTAAGGCAAGACTCAGTCATCTGCACATCAGCATCTCCATGTTAGTTTCCTGCCCTTCCCCTTTCCCAGCTCCAATTCTAACTTTCGCTGGCGCCAGAATCAGCAACAATTCTAGAAGTGATTCCATTTTTTATTGTGGTTCAGAACCAGTTCTTAAAAGCACCAATACATTTGTTAAAGAAACATTCAGGAAGCATTTGCAGAGCCCCTACAATGTGCGTAGTATATAGGTTAAACATCTATCTACTTAGCAGTGTATGATGAACCATGACAAAATTTATTCAGCATACAAACATTATAATCCAATTTATAATCTTTTTTTCCTTCTTGTTCACTCCTCTCTAGCCTAGAGTGACTTTCTTGCTGTTCCTTGAAGCCTTCTAGGTACACTCCTGCCTTAGGGCCTCTCCTCTAGCTGTTCCCTCTGCTTATTCTCCAGGGAGACATATGGCTAACTTCTTTACTGCCATCAAGTTTGTTCAGATATCACCTTCTCAATAAGGCCTGCTCTATTCAAGATTGCAATCCCCCACCCAAGCTCCTCATCTCCTTTATCCTACTGTACTTCCTCCAAGCCCAGAGCACTTATAACCTTCTAACATGCTATATAATGTACTTGCTTATTATGGCTACTTTTAATGTCTATCTCCCCTTGCACCCTTATTGACAGGGATATTTGAATTTTGTTCACTGCATTATCCCAAGCACCTACAACTGAGCCTTGCCCATACTGGACACTCAACAAATATTCACCGAATGGATGAGTCAGTTAATTATCCGATCAGTCATGTGAAATGAGGCTCAGTGATATTAGCAATTTTTTTCTTAATGGAAAATTTTAAAGTCAAAAAAAGAAAGTTTTGTTGGCATTGCATTTTAAACCTAATAGCCTCACCTCAACTATGATTTGTTCCAAGTTTTTGCTTGTAGGTAAAAACTGATATAAGTGATGATTAATCCCCATTATAATTAAATATAAAACCTGCAACATTTCTATTAAAAGAAATGTAAGATAAAGAATAAAGCTGGTACTATAAAAGATAATAAGTGTTTGTAATTAACATGCTGTGGATAACTGTAAACTCTATCATTATACAAATAAAATGTAAAAATTCTTAAAGCAACTGGGAACACTGCAGCAGCTGCAACATCAACACTAACCACTTTGCCAGTTTGTTCAGAGGCTGTGCAAATTAGCACAAACTGATAGTAACACACAGAATGCATTTGAAAGCCATTTTTGCACAACATAAGTTTAGTTTTTTTTTCTTTAGATAAAATATCATGTCCTGATGCGTGAACATGAAGAGCCAAGATGAACCTCAAACTGGTAAGGGGAATAAACCATGAAGTGGGCAATTTAGGTACCTCTGAGTAAACTATCTCTAGGCTTTGATTTAAGGAACAAAGGTTGTTTGTGCAGTAAACTTGGGTCCATAAATTCATGGTTTGAATATGTACAAAATATGTATAAAGGTATTAGTATAATTATTTTGTTGGACAGATACCTGGAAAGTCAAACAAGAGCTCAAAAGACAGCACTAAGTATAAAGGTATCAGAGGAGTAAGTGGTTTCTTTCCAGAGAGCCAAACCTTCTACCTCCGTTATCCAAAGTGCTAAAAAGGCAGAAAGATTAGGAAGCTGCTGTATAGCTATCTTTCCCAATCAATGAAGGACATGATTTTTAGTGGACCCATGCATGGAATACTCAGCTTAGACAATGACCCTAACTCTGCCTCAGTTGTAATTGGACTTACATGTAAAAGGTGTGTGTGTATGTGATGGTATGTTTGGGTTTCTCACTGCAGTAGGGAACTACACCATTTAGATCAAAATTGAACTGTTCTAAAACAAGAATCAAAATCTGACTTGTTTCATATTCTATTGTTGAGCTATTTTGAAAGAACCAACACAGCTTTTTACTAGATACCATGTGTTGTGGGCTGACCTATAACCTCCCAGAATTAATATGTTAAAGTCCTAAACACCTATCACCTCAGAATATGATTATTTGGAGATAAAGCCTTTAAAGAGGTAGTGGTTAAGGTAAAATGAAGTCATACGAGTGAGCCCTAATTCAAATATGAGTAGTGTTTTTATAAGAAAATGTGATTAGGGCACATACACACACAGAGAAAAGACCATGTTAAGATAAAAAGACAACCATCTTCTAGCCAAGGAGAGAGGCTTCAGGAAAACACCTGTTTTTCACATCTTTATAGTGAATTGACATTAAAATATACATAATGTTGATTTCTGACCTCCAAAAAAGATGAATATGAATCTATCAGTTTTAATAATAACATCTAGCATATATTAGCATTTACTACATGCCTGGTGCTGTGCTAAAAACATGTTAGGTATCTCACTTAAGTATGAACAATACAAAGAATTTACTGAAAGCAAGAAAAGGGATAGAAAATGACTCTGGCCTTTCAGGAACTGTGCCTACTTGATGGATATATTATGTAAACAAGCACTACTGGATCAAATAAAACATTTTAATCTGATTTTAAAAAGCTATTTAGTAAAAACTAATGCTATATGTAAGTTTCAAATTAAGTAGCATCTCAGCACAAGCCACACATTCTTCTTCATAGACCATCAGTCCTGGCAACAACCTGAAAAATGAGAGTGCCTTCTATGACCCAACATAAACTTATGAAGAACATATGCTCATATGCAGAGAGGCCTCTGGAAATGAATCACTAGATTAAGCAGAATTAGGTTGGTATGTCAGCTACCACCTCCATAAAGATATATACTTAACATATTGGGAGATTAATTTTCTTAATTAACTTTATTGAGATGTAATGCACATACAACCAAATGCACAGATCTTAAGGGTTCAGTTTTGATGAGTTTTGACAAATGGATACACCCTTCTAATCAACACCCCAATCAAGATATAGGATATTTTAATCACCCCAGACAGTTCCCTCCTGCCCTTTGCAGTCAACCTCTCTATCCAACCATAGGTAGGTAGGTATTTTTAAGTAGATATAGTAATAGTGATGGTAATAGCTATTGCTTAATGATAGTGAACAATAGGAGTATTTGCTGAGTGCCTAATGCCAGGCACAGTACTTATATAGTATTCTATTTAATTCCCTGTTGAAGGTTGGTATTATCCCCTTTGATCTACTGGGAATAAAAAGGGAGGGATGGTAGGACCAATAAATTAATTATGCAAGGTCAGATAACTACTGAGTGGTGAGATGAGACCTGAACCAAGAACATCTGAATTAGAATCCCTTATGTTAAACTATATTGCCTCTACACAAATGCTAAGGTGTTCTCTGTTAATTCAAAACACACACTACATAGTGGAATTAGTGAGGCCACCAGCTCTACATCACAGCCTCACCACATCCAAGTACCTCATCTTAACAAGCAAGCAAAGGCTTCAGGGTCTAATACTAATGATAACTAAAGAGGATTACTTGCAAATTCTTTAACTGAAAACCTGCTTGTAAATCCCTCACATATTTCTAAAGTAGTTGGGAGATGGGGAAAATCCTCTATATAGGTGGGTGGGTCACAACTCCATCAGTCCCAAAGAATGGTTAGTGGTTTAGAAAACGAATGGAAGGAACCCAACCATCCACTTGTTCTTAGTCAACCACAGTGCCACAGCCCACTTTACCCAAGGAACACAAGGAAAGGCAGTGTGCAGCACTGCACTGTCATTTTTTTTATGGATTTGTGGAGGCAAACATCTGGATTGAACCTTTTGATTCTTCATTACACTAATTTTATTCAGTTTAAAATTCTACCCACTCACATTTACAAAACACTTCACACAGACTACTTCCCTCATGAATGAAGTTCCATTCAAAACTTTAAAACATCAAACTTATTCTGAAATGACTGAGGTTAAAACTTATTCAGTGTCAATTTGCAAGTGTTATAAAATATAAAAAACTAGACACAAATGCAAGACAGAAAGGGAGGCAGCCTCTTTAAGGGGTACTACTAAAATAAAGCAGCTAGGGGTGCCTGGGTGGCTCAGTCCAATGAGCATCTTGATGAGACTCTTGATTTTGGCTGAAGTCATGATCTTGAGGTTCAGGGGACAGAGCCCCCCCCCCCCCCCAGGCTCTGCACTGACAGAGCTAAGCCTGCTTGGGCTTCTCTCTCTCTCTCTCTCTCTCTCAAAAACTAAACAAACATTTTAAAAAATAAAATAAAATAAAGCAGTTAGGTAAGGGGCACAGATAGGCTTTCAGGATCCCACAAGGCTCTTGCCAAACTGCGTTATGGAGGCAGTATTTGAATCGCCAAGAGGAAGATTTTATGAGAATTACCACCGTTGAACGATACCAGCTAACACCTTGGGAATCAATAAATAAGACTCACTTTTCCCCAAACCTGGAGGTGTTTCCTAGAAGCCCTTACCCTTGGTTTCCCTGTAGTCTACCTAAATCCCTTAAGATATGTTGGGGGAGGGGAGGTTCTCTTCCTTTTAGAAACGAATTCGTCTCCCGTAAATTAAAGACTTCAGGACGTGTGTTTACTGAATCCCCAACGTTTGACAACCCCCAGCCCAAAGAGAAAACAACAATCAGAAAACACTGATAGCCCCTAGCCAACACCTGAGCCTTCTTTTTCCTCCGCTAAACGAGAGCAGTGCTTAGTGCAACAGAAGCGCCCTCTCAATCTCATCCAGAAATATCCCAAACCCAGGTCCACAGCTGCCAGTAATGGGGGGAAACCATTGGAGAGTGCAGCTTCTCAACAATTAACGGGAGTCACACAGAGAGACAGGCCCCCGGAGGATCCACGCCCGCTCGCCCAGCACCCTGGGGCCTTGCTCGCTCGAAGCCGCCCGGACTTTTTGGCGCCACCAGCTAGTTCAGCAAAACCACTCCGAGGACAGCTCTCGAAAGGCGCAGAGGGGAGTGGCGCAGGGCGGCGGCTTCTCCGCGAGGGCACTGTCCGCAGTTGCGGGAGAGAAGGCGCGCGCCCACCCAACTTTCGGTTGTCTCCCCAGAGGCCAGGGGAGTCTCGGGAGGCCAGCGGGGGAGTGACCCGGAGCCCAGCGGGAACAGAGCTGCCAGATGGGCGAGGGAGGGGTCTCCAGGAGTCCTCCGACCAAAGGCGCGCGGCGCGATTCCCAACTGCAAGGGCTCCCACTCCCTCGGTGGGAATCGGGGTGGCCGGACTGGGCGCCGGGGGCAGCCGAGTCCCGGCCACGTGGCCGCGTGGCCGCCGGCTCCCATGACAGCGGGTGGGCGGGGCGTCGGGGGCGCGGGGCCGATCAGAGGCGCGGCTACCTGATTCTTGAGGCGCATCTTCCTGGCGGTGCGGTCCGGCAGGAGGCGGCAGCTGCTGGGCGCGACACGGCGAGCGGGGCGCGGGGCGCGGCGCGCGGCGCGCGGGGGTACGTCCGCTGAGTCGCACAGCGCTCGCTAGCTCGCTCGCCCGCCCAGCGCGGCGCGGCCGCTTCGCCACCCCCGCCGCCGTCGCTGCCGCCACCCCCACCGTCGCCTCCAGGGGGCGCCCCGCGCGAGAGACGGAGGACTGGCCCCTGTGAGGCAGGCTCCCTTTGTGGTCCTGGCGCTTGGCCTGGAATCTATGCTGGAAAAGGTGAATGAATAAAACTTCTCCCTTTCCTCCAATACTGCTGCCTGTTCTTAAATTTTAAGCGTGGTAGCTGCTTTGCCGTTCATGTCTACCAACACCATTTGGACCAATGTTATTGGCAAAACGCTGTGCTGAGCCTTGAGCGTTTACAAACTTGCCCACTTTGGAATCCTTAAGATAAATCTTACCCTTTGTGGGAAGACACACTAGGAAAATGGCCTGTCTCCGGTAGGCAGTGTGGGCGCTTTAAGTTGGTCCCTCAAGCCATGTTTAGCTAGTTGACTCCTGTCCAAGTTATGTCCAAAGAGAAGTGAGAAATGGAGACAATGAATGACATCACTAAACCCCAAGCAAAATGGCCAACACTTTTGTGCTCTATAATTTAAAATAAATGTGTTAATGATAATTTAAGGTTAAACTGTTTGTTGGCCTGATTTGGGAGAGCCCTTCAGTTTTACTGCCTGGCCTGCTAAACCACGCCAGAGGTTTGAATAATATACAAAGTTAGTTCCATGCTGGGTAATGTGATGATAATTAAAAATGTGGGTGGGGGCACCTGGATGGCTTAGTCGGTTGAGCTTCCAACTTGGGCTCAGGTCATGATCTCATGGTTCATGAATTCAAACCCCTCTTCAGGCTCTGTGCTGACAACTCAGAGCCTGGCGCCTGCTTCAGATTCTGTGTCTCCCTCACCCTCTGCTCCTCCCCCACTCACACTCTGTCTCTCTCTCGAACATAAGTAATAAACTAAACATAAAAGAAAAAGGTAGGTCAGGGACCCCTGGGGTGGGCTCATTCGGTTAAGTGAGTGAGTCTTGATTTTGGCTTAGGTCATGATCTCACCCATTGCAAGATTGAACCCCACCCACATAGGGCTCTGCACTAACAGTGCAGAGCCTGCTTGGGATTTTCTCTCTCCCTCTCCCTGCCCATCCCTTGCATAGTCTCTCTCTCTCTCAAAATAAATAAATAAACATTAAAAAAAATAAATACATAAAAATAAAAATGGGTAGGTGAAAAAAAAATAGGGCAAGTGGCTTCTTTGGCTCTCCTGATCTTTATAAAACTTCCATGTTCTGAATTCAGAAACTCAAAGACCATAGGGTTGTAGAGAACATCCATTATTGCCTACAGAAAATCTACCTTGATTCAAAATACAAGAAATACAGGTATGAATATGAATTACTAAGTAAACTGCTAAGTTACTTAGTAATTACTTCGTAATGCTCAGGATTCCCAAATTTTTTCTTGTTTTAGGGCTTGATTCATTGAGACCTTCAAATAAACTAAAGAGGAGGCCTAGGTAATAAAAGGACTTGGGGGACACCTGGGTGGGTCAGTCGGTTAAGCATCCAACTTGGGTTCAAGTCATGATCTCACAGTTTGTGAGTTCAAGCCCTGCATCGGGCTCACTGCTGTCAGTGCAGAACCCACTTCAGATCCTCTGTCTCCCTCTCTCTTCGCCCCTCCCCTACTTGAGCTTGTTCTCGTGCGTGTGCACTCTCTCTCTCTCAAAAATAAACATTTTTTAACAAAGGATTTGGAATAACAAATGAAACAAATTTGATGTTTTTTCAATATAATAGCAATTAGTGATTGATCACTTATCATATTTACTTTCCATGGATTATATCATTTAATCCAAGTTTTAAATGATTTCATTCTTAGTGCCTCCTTAAAACTGAATAATCCTGGGGCACCTGGGTGGCGCAGTCGGTTAAGCGTCCGACTTCAGCCAGGTCACGATCTCACGGTCTGTGAGTTCGAGCCCCGCGTCGGGCTCTGGGCTGATGGCTCGGAGCCTGGAGCCTGTTTCCGATTCTGTGTCTCCCTCTCTCTCTGTCCCTCCCCCGTTCATGCTCTGTCTCTCTCTGTCCCAAAAATAAAAAAAAAATAAAAATAAACGTTGAAAAAAAAAATTTTAAAAACTGAATAATCCCTGTTTGTTGTAAGAGCTGTTTTCCTACAATCTCATTTGACTATGTAATACAAAAGAGTTTTGTACCTGAGAAGATGGGATATACCAACTCAAAATTCTGCTAACTAGTATCCTTTGATCTGATATATCCATTTCTATAAATTTATTTTAAGGAAGTAATCATTAATGTGTTCAAATATGTAGCTCTATGATTGTTTACTGTAGCATTCTTTGGAATGTGGAAAGATTGGAAATCCTCTTTAAGGGTCAACAAATGGGACTGATCATACAATGTAATAGTCTGCAGACATTAAGAATGATACAGTAGGTAAATATTTATCAATGTGGAAAGATGTTCACAATATATTTCAAAGGGAGAGAAAAAGCAGATCACAAAATTGTATGCTTAGAATGATTCTGTTTGTGAAAGAGTAACTGATTATTTTGGAAGGTGGGATCTTGAGTGATTTTTAGTTCTCCTTTTGCTTACCTCTATTTTTTTTTTAAGTTTCTGTAGTAAATTTTTATTATTTTGGAATTAAAACAAATTTTGTTTTAATGAATCCATATCCCTGATTATTATCAAAGTACCTACAATGAGCAAGGCATTGTGGCAAAGATGAGCAGATAAGAATTCAGTGCAGTTTAGCACAGTAAACTGTGCTAAGACTTAAGGCTAAGACTATGTTCTTTAGCCACTGTAGTTAGGTCATTAATTAGACCTAGCTTCCAAGTTATAGCTCTGCCCTCTTCAAGGTATGTCATCTTGAACAAGTTACTTGGTTTTTCTAAGCCTAAAACCAGTGATGATAATAATAGCTAACTTTCAAAGAGAATTTACTTTGTGCTAGGCAGTATGCTAAGCACTCTGTATATAATCTCATCCCCACATCAGCTGGTGAGGAAATTGGGGCTTAAATTAAGGGAAGTCAAATAACTTGCCCTAGTTTACATAATTAGATAAATACATCACAGTGTGGTTATGAGGATTAAATGCAAGGATATACTTAAAGCACTTAGGCTAACACACTGCCAGGTGTGTGTGTGTGTGTGTGTGTGTGTGTGTGTGTCTGTGTGTGTGTGTGTGTGTGTGTGTGTGTGTGTGTGTATACATATACATATATGTATGCGTATGTATATATACTGTCATTTTCAATAATTTAGGCACAACCCTTATAGCAAAGTCTGTTCTTTATAATCATTTTATTACTCAGATCACCTCTCTAGTGAGTCTAATTTGTCTGTTCAGTGGGGTGGGTAAGAGCATGGGCTGGCTCTAAAGCCTGCCTTGGTTTGGATTCTAGCTCTACCACTTACTAGCTCAGTGATCTTGGGTAAGTTACTTAACCTCTTTGTTCCTCAGTTTTCTTGGCTGTAAAATGGGCATAATATTAGACTGACTTCATGGGGGTTGTTTTCAGTATTAAAGAGTTAACAGAGCAGTAAGAACAGTGCCTGGTATACTTAGAGTTCTTTAAATGATTATACATTTTATAAATTATAAGTTGTTTTTATACATTGATACAAAGATTTTAGTACATTGCCTATGTTGATATCTGAAGATACTGTTATTTAACTTAAAAGGTTAATGCACAACCTGTCAGGATTCATAGGAGGAAGCTGTCCCCATTTAAAAGAAATCCATGTAGCATTACATGTGCTTGTATTTACTAAAACAGAATTCAAACCCAGACACGATATACACAAAAAACTACCAATTCTTTCAGTCTAACTTTTCCAAAATCAGTTCAGCCATGAATTCTTCAAAGAAAAGAATCTGGCATATTTAGAACTTCACTTTGTCATGCATTTTGTTTATTATATTCAAAGATTTGATCTATTCTCTGGATTTATGAGGTCTTTTGAAAGCAACTGAAAAATTCTACACATAAATAAAAAATAATACATCTTCAATTTTATACTCAGATATGTTAAGGTAATACTACTTATGAAAAATCTCATAAAAAACAAATCATCATAGCATTAAGGATTATGGTACAGGAAAATAAAACAATTTTTCATCAACCGAAAATATCTTTCAGGCTGATACACACACACACACACACACACACACACACACACTCACTTCATTAAGTGCAACATATTATAAACCTAGTATTAACTATTTAAAACAAATGTTTTGGAATTACTTTAAATTCCCCAAAGTATAGTGTTAATTTACATTCCTTCCCAATACAAACCATAAATAGAATCTGTTATAATTTTACAATTACACATCATATTGTGACTCTAGGATAGTCAACTTCATGTAACAAGCAATTAGTAAGAGCATGGAAACTTACTTTCTTCCTTTGAAAGGCAATTCCTGTATTAAGGACAATGTTATTTTTCTTTAAAAGTCTTGAATCTTCACACAAAGGCATCACAAGCTCATTGTGAACCTTAATTATAAGGGCACCTGTGTTTCTTTGTTTATCTGGTTGGTTGGACCTGAGGATTTGATTTGCCACACTCCTCCCCTGTCCCGCCCTATTTCTCTCTTAATGAGAACAACTTAACAATAGCATCTGTACAACCTCCGGGGCTCAAATAATGACTGGGGAGGAACACAGGTATTAGTTATGGTGGGAGAGCATTTGCTGCTTACCCTTCAGGTAAAGGGCTAAAATTCAGGGTAGTAAGAGCTAACTTGTGGGATAGATTGCTTTTAAGACACAGGAGAGGTTTCAGAACATGAAGCCCCACCCCCATCTACCCAACCCCAGCACCACCCCACTCTTCTCCCTGGAGAGGCAGTGTGAAATTAGATGGAGTCAGGCTAATCCCACCTCTGTCCTTCAGGAGCTCTGTGATCTTTGGCAAATTCTATTATCTCTTTGAGCCTCAGTTTCTGTATAATGGAGATAATAAGTAGAGATAAACTTACCTCATAGGTTTTATGAAGATTATTTTTAATGTTAATGGAAAAAGTGTGTGCAGTAGCCATTAATACAAGTTGCTTCTTTTTCCCCTTTCTCCTCTGCAGGAGACACATTCAAAAAGGCTCCAGCTATGCCCATCCATAGAAGAAGAATAGGCATGTGTGAAGGTATGGATAATATTTGAGGGATTTGGAAATTTGACATAAGATAAAAAATGCATCTATTATTTTCATCATCAACATCTTCTAGGGCACGCAGTAGATCTAGGCCTCCTGCTAACCACTGACAGTGGAGTTGTCTTCTGTCCTCCAGAAGATCACAGCCCGAGGGGACAGTAGACAAGGAAATGACGGGCAGTGATAATACAATGTAACACTGTTAACAAGTGCTAAAACAGAAGGGTCAGGGATCTTGAGAGTGCCATAGGGGCATCCAAAACAGTCTGGGGGAGAGTGGGTTAGATGGGAGAGGGACCTGGGAAGATTCGTGGAAAATAAATTATTCTAGAACTGAGTTTTGAAGAACAGGTAGGATTTAGAAGGTGAAAGACTAAACACTGAAGCTTGATAGAGGTGAGGTGCCTTTTAAAAAAAGACCTGCTTGGGGCGCCTGGGTGGCTCAGTCGGTTAAGCAGCTGACTTTGGCCCAGGTCATGATCTCGTGGTCCGTGAGTTCGAGCCCGGTGTCGGGCTCTGTGCTAACAGCTCAAAGCCTGGAGCCTGTTTCAGATTCTGTGTCTCCCTCTCTCTGACCCTCCCCCATTCATGCTTTGTCTCTCTCTGTCTCAAAAATTAAATAAACGCTAAAAAAAAAAAAAATTAAAAAATAAAAAGACCTGCTCTACATAGCTGTGAAATAATTTGTATATTCCATTGTCAGACTAAGGCTACATTGTAATGTTATTATTATGGATATAACAGAATTTGTGCATTCTCTAATGTTTGATCACATGAGATTTCACTAGGAACAATGAATAAGCTTTATTTTCAAATAAGCCCATGAGCATATGTTTAGAAACATTTTATTAGAACCTTTGACGTAACAGTTTTAATTAACTATTCTTAGTTGCTCCTTAACTGTTGCAGTTTGCACTTAATAAATTAGATAATTAATTGCTTAGTAGTAGAAAATGGCTTGGCCCTTCATGACATGCAGGAAATGATAAAAAGAGTACTCAGTCTTCATATAGGTTTTATTGTTGTAAAGGACCTTAGAGATCATTGATATCATCCTCCTCATTTCATAGACCAGGAAAGGCAGGTCCAGAGAAGTTCAGTGATGTGCCTAAGTTCACACAACTGGTGAGAAGCAAATCCCAGTTCTCTTGGCTTTCCGCACATTGCTGTCACCAATGGCAATGGCTACCATTTACTGGATACTGTGTGCTGACGTGATTAACTGGAATCTCTAAATATTATTTCATTTATTGACATTGCTAGTCTAATGCCTATGCCTTGAATCCTTTTAGAATGGAGCAAAGAATACTTTTTTTTTAATTTTTAATTTTTAAATTTATTTTATTTTTTTGAGTGAGAGAGAGAGAGAGAGCACAAACGTGAGTGCATGGGCAAACGAAGGAGGAGCAGAGGAAGAGGGAGGGACAGAATCTCAGGCAGGCTCCACGCTTAGTGCGGAACCCCACTCAGGGCTCCATCTCACAACGGTGAGATCATGACCCCAGCTGAAATCAAGTCGGCGGCTTAACTGACTGAGCCTCCCAGGTGCCCCATTGGAATAGGTACTTTTATTATTTTATTTATTTATTTATTTATTTATTTATTTTAATGTTTATTTTTGAGATAGAGAGAGAGGGAGCATGCAAGCAAAGGAGGGAGGGCAGAGAGAGAGAGGGAGGGAAGAGAGAGAATCTGAAACAGGCTCCAGGCTCTGTGCTCTGAGCACAGAGCCCAATGTGGGGCTTGAACTCACAAACCATGAGATCATGACCTGAGCCGTAGTCAGGTGCTTAACCGACTGAGCCACCCAGATGCCCCTGGAACAGGTACTTTTAAAAAGTAAATGTTTGTGAGTGCCCATTTGTGAGTGGCTCACATTTAAAAAGTAAATGTTTGTGAGTGGCTCAGTTGGTTATGTGGCCAACACTTGATTTCAGCTCGGGTCACAATCCCAGGGTTGTGGGATCGAGCCCCACATTGGGCTAGGCATGGAGCCTGCTTAAGATTCTTTCTCTTCCTCTCCCTCTGCCCCTGCCCCCACTCTGTACATGCTCTCTCTCTCTCTCTCTCAAAAAAAAAATTAATTAAATTAAAATTTAAAAAATATATAAATTTTTTTTAAGTAAATATTTGTTATGTGGATATCAGTGAATAAAGAAATGGTGTTCACATAGTTTGTTTCATTAGCTAGTTAATGTATTTCTTTCAAAGCTAACTTTAGTTTTATGTATATATTTCAAATTTTGTTTCTAAGATTCTCCTCTAGGAGTTTGAATTCAGTTCAGTTTGACAAATATTTATTGAGTCTTTGTGACAGCAAGGAAATCTTTCTTTTCTGTTGCATTTTCACTGGATGTCAGGCTTCATGAGAGGCTGTGTCATGCCAGGAAGGATCACAAGCTTGGGAGTCAAATCCCAGCTCCACAAGTAACCGTCTTGGTCTTGGGGATCTTGGCAAATTACCTATTTTCCTTATCTGTAAAATGAGGGTATGAATTAAATCTACCTTAAAAGGTTACTCTATGGATTAAAATGAATGAAATAAGGGAATCCACTTTGTTTGTGTCCATTTGTTCTGCAGATTACTCATATTCTTTAGGCTGAGCAGTATTCTGTTAAAGGTCATTTATTGTAATGTGTGGCAGATTGTATTTTCCAAATGTATCTACAACAGTATCTCCCAACTCACCTGTTCTTCTGCAATGTGACCTTGCTGCTCCCTCACCAAAGGGGATTCTAATCCTCCTCCCCCTTGAGTCTTGGTCACTTTTAGTGACTCTAGGTCACATTATCTATTGTCCCTTCTTTCTAGCTGATAGGAATGTAGATGTCATGATAGGAGTTGAGATACGAGTTGGCAGGACAACAAAACAGAAAGACTCTGCGATCGCGATGATTATTTATGTTGTCATAGCAGCCATGGACTACAATAGCCAGACTTTTACATGACAGAGGAACAAACTCTTGCCTTGTTTTTAGGCCACTTATTTTGGACTTTTCTGTTGCAACAAACCAACCAATATTCTAATCAACACAATTAGAGATACTGTAATGAATCTAAGCTCCTGGCATAAAGCAAGTGCTCCATGGAAAGTAGGTAGCACATTTCAAATGCCAAAATTATCTACTGCCCTCCAGGACATAATCCTACCTTTCTAGGTGACTTTTACACCTGGTTCACTGACTTCTTCCACATAGCCTTCCTTCTATCTCTGCCCTCTGGGTCATCAACAGACAATAATAATCTTTTTGATCACTTAATCCCACTAATCTTTCAATCCCTCATCTCTAATGACTCATTTTCCCTTCATTTCAGCCACTCAGCCTCACTGTTGACCCCAGGCTTCATTATGACATTAAATGGCTCCACCTCTAAGTTCTAGAATTCTGCCATATTTTCTCTCCTAGCCCAGGCTGTTCCAAGTGGGCCTCTGTTGGTTTCCCAAAGCATCTGTACAGTCCTCTGTCACAGCTAGTATCACTCTTCTTTGTCAATTTCAGTTCCTATATCTGTCTCCCTACTTTTTGAGGAGAGCGTTTTGAGCTTTTTGAGGTTGGAGATTGACTTATTCATCTATATAACTACAATTCCCATCAAAAATATGTCTACTAGTTGGAAGTTCTCAGTT
The DNA here is from genome assembly GCF_046562875.1 of Panthera onca. Classification (NCBI taxonomy): domain Eukaryota; kingdom Metazoa; phylum Chordata; class Mammalia; order Carnivora; family Felidae; genus Panthera; species Panthera onca. Next base: position 181,750,947 of record NC_138346.1, read on the forward strand.
TTTCCTGCCTCCATGCCTTTGTTTATGCCATTCCTCCCTAGGAATATTTACCCCCTACTGCATTGCCTGCTTTTAACATCAGACAAATCCTATAAGGTTTATCTCAGATGTCACCTCTAAGAAGTTTTTCCTGAAAGGACACTTTCCTCCTCTGAAGTTCCAAAGCATTTCCGTGTTATTTCTTTATAGGCACTTTGATTTTGCAGTCAATTCAATTATTGAGTACCTACTATTCACTCAATATATGCTGCCCATTTCATTCATGGCTATCTTTTATGCCTTATAAATACCTGGTCATCCTGATTTTGCACATAAGAAACTGAAACTCTGAAAGGTTAGGTGACTCTTCCCATAGTCACACAGCTAGAGAGTGGTGGGATCACAGTTCACTCCAAGGTCAGTGTTCTTGTGCTGAACTGTGTTGTTCCACTTATGCTTTGGATTTTTGTCCCTTGTGTAAATGTCTTGTACCTCTGAGTTTTTGTGGGCCAGGGCTATGTTCCTTTGCCATCTAGCCTAATCATTTGCACATATTGAATGCAGCAAATTCATAGAAAATAAAATACTGATTTAGAGACTTTCAGAAAACATCTATAAGGCAGTACATAGACTCCTTCTTCCATTCTCATTTTCCTCTCACTGACTCAGGGGGCCTGGCTGCCAATGGACTCACACTCTACCCTTCTAGGAGCAGTTGCTAATTCAAACACCCTCATTAACAATCCGTGGGGCTCCCACAATAATTATGGTGGGGTTTTAACTATCTCCAGTTCCAACAATTCAACAGCATCTATCTTTAACCCATTTTAATGGTAGGATCTGAAGGAGAAGAAGTAGATAGGGATCTAATAGTCTTCTGTGCCACCCTATGTCCCTCTCAGTGTTCCAGAAGAAAAGAACCTGTCAAAAAGCAAGAAAATGTATTAAATCAGCTACATAAATTGTGATTTATGTCAAGAACAGTTTATCTGTTCCTTAGCTGTGTAAATGTTGCAATTTTTTAATCAAGGTAAGTTTAAAATCAAAGAACATTTACCAAGCTACAATTGACCTTGACAGAATAAGCACCCCTTCTCCAGCCATGTGGTTCCCATGATACATTAGGAATTTCAAACATTCCTTCCCTCCACAACATCACTCCTCTCCTAGGGAAGAAGGCCTAGGCCCCAGAAAGTTCAGTTTGATTTTGCTTAATGTCTATTTTTCCCATTTCACTTTGAACTTCTTGAAACTGGAACTCTGTTAATTATATCTTGTGAACTTAGCCCTTAGCAGAATGCTTAGCACAAATTACACATAGTGAATGTTTGTTGAATGAATAAATAATCTAACTCAGTGTTATTGAAACTTTTTTAACTGGGCAAAGTAAATATAATTTATGCTCTACCCTGTCTCATTGTATGAAACAATACTTCCCTTTAGTAACTGCAACACACTCTGATGTTTGCTACCAATCCTACACCATCCTATTTCATTTCTTTTAAATGCTTATTATGACCCAATACATTGATTTATGACCCTAAGCAGTTCCAGACCTAATTTGAATCAGATTAGGTATAGGAGCTACGTTTTATTTTGTACATAGGTTATTTTATTTACCATCACCACATTAAAAAAAATGTCAAGTGTTAAGTGAGGACATAAATTTAAACATATGGGGAAAAATTCTTTGCACAGAACAGACAATAGCCTCCTCTGCAGGGTCTCATAGTTTTTAAAGTTTGCTTCTTGGGGCGCCTGGGTGGCTCAGTCAGTTAAGCGTCTGACTTCTGCTCAGGTCATGATCTTGCCATTCCCGGGTTCGAGCCCTGTGTCGGGCTCTGTGTTGGCAGCTCAGAGCCTGGAGCCTGTTTCAGATTCTGTGTCTTCCTCTCTCTCTGTCCCTCCCCTGCTAGCACTCTGTGTCACTCTCTCTCAAAAATAAATAAACATTAAAAAAATTTAGAAAAAAAAAAAGTTTGCTTCTTGCCCTTGGAAACACCAAGAAAGCTTGGGGTGAGAATGAATCATTCTTGCCACTGAGTGTTTCCCAAAATGTATGTGTCCATTCTTCCTTGGGCCACCAAGTAATAATAACACCAAGTAATAACAACACCTAACATTTACTGAGTACTTACTAAGTCCTAGGTAATGCCCTTCTTCTTGTTCTTGTTGTTGTTGTTGTTGTTCTTCTTCTTCTTTTTAGTCCCATTTGTTTATTTTTGCTTTGGTTTCCCTTGCATTGGAGTCAGATTCCAAAAAATATCATTATGATCAATGTCAAGGAGCTTATTGCTTTTGTTTTGTTGTAAGAATTTTATGGTTTCAGGTCTTACATTTATTTTTAAAGTTTTTATATTTATATTCTAGTTAGTTAATATATAATGTATTAAGAAATGTTCTTTTAATCACTTTATATGTGTATCCTCAATCCTCACGCACACAAAAAAGCACTCTTACGTAAAAACCATTATTATTCCATTATTATAGTTGAGAAAAGTGAGTCACAGAAAGACTCACACTGCAGAGCCAGAATTTGAACCCAGGCATCCTTAAGAAGATGTGTATGTCATAGTTAGGCTGCTATATTCAAATCTTGTCTCTGCTTCTTAAAAATTGTGAGATCTGGAGCAAGTAACTTAACATCTCTGTGCATGTGTTTTCTCAACTATCAAATGAAGTTGGTGGTAATAATAATAGTTCCTACCCACAAGATTTGTTGGGAAGATTAAGGCAGTTTATATATAATACTTAGAAGAATGCCTGGCACATAGTAAGCACTTACCTGCATACTACACCACTGTACTAAACTGTCCTTATTGTTCATAGATGTTTCTTCCATGGTAAGAAGACATTTGCCCTGGGGCGCCTGGGTGGCTTGGTCGGTTGGGCCTTCGTCTGACTTTGGCTTTGGTCATGATCACACAGGCCCCACGTAGGGCTCTGTGCTGGTGGCTCAGAGCCTGGAGCCTGCTTTGGATTCTGTGTCTCCTTCTCTCTCTGCCCATCCCCAGCTTGCACTCTGGCTGTCTCTCTCTCTCTCTCAAAAAAAATAAACATTGAAAAAGAAAGAAAGAAAAAAAGAAAGAAAGAAAGAAAGAAAGAAAGAAAGAAAGAAAGAAAACATTTGCTCTGAAAGGGACCCTAGAGATCAGCTAATTCCATTTGGTCCTATTGCAGAAGGGAATGGTCTGAAGAGGAAAAGTAATTTATTTGTCAAAATAGATGTCATAGAGCTGGGACTAGAAGTTGGGAATCTAGTTTCTCCATCAAGTGCCCTTTCCACCACCCTGCCTCTCTCTCCCTCATGTATTTAGTTTCTTAGTTGCTTGTGAACTCTACTGTTCTGTGCATTCCGTTTTCTCCATGTAATTATGTTGCTAGAAATAAATCTAAATGCTGGATGCTAGGGAGATTCTTTTACTCAATAGGTTATACCACAAGCATCCTGCTTTCTATGCCCATTCATTGCAGGTATTTAGTATTTTATTATAACATAGAAGGTTAGAAAACACAAACTTTGGAGGAAGATGGACCTGCCAATTCTGACTCTATGACTTGCTAATGACTCTGTGCCTAAATTTACTCTTCTGGGACCTGGCACATAGTAAGCTGCTGCTCAGCCTGCTGCCTTGGCCTCCTCAGCTCTTCCTTGTCCCTTTTCCTTCCCCTCCAGTCTCTTCTCACAGCTGCCTGGTGCCTTCCTAAAAATGTGATTATGTCCCTGCTTTGCTGGCGCCCCTCCTCAACACTTTCCAAAGGTTTTTCAGTATTTGTAGGGCAAGGACCAAAGTCCTTAAGATGGAGTACAAGGCCCTGCTTGTCCTTGCTCCTGCCTGCTCTCTCAGGTACTGTCCCAGGAGCCCAAACCCTTTCACTCCCTTGAAAACACCATCATGTGCTGCACCACAGGAGTTTTGCACATTCTGTCTCCTTTGTCGCCATTGCTCTTACTCAGGGTTTGGTTTAGTTAATGCCTACCGTTTCTTCAGCTCTTTCAGTGATTTCTTTTAGCTCAAACATTGCTGTCTTAGGGAAGCCTATCTTTTCTAAGCCACTTTGTAGAATGCATTATTTTGAAATTTTTACTTTTTGTTGTTATTCCTTGACTAATCTCGATGTCTTACACTAGATTATAAACTCTGTGGGGATCAGAATAGTATTTTCTTTCTCTCTTTCTTTCTAATTCAGAGCCTGGTATGTATTAATTAGGCTTTTTGCTATGCATCAGGCCTACATTATATGAAATTGTCTTAAGAACTTAGGCCTAGTGGGTATTTTATAGATGAGGAAACTGAGATTCAGGGAAGTTAATTCATGAGAGGTCATATTGTTAGCAAGTGGTGAGGTTAGAATTTGATATCAGATCTTTCTAGTTCCAAAACTAGTTTTCTTTCCTTTATACTGTATTGTCTGTAACTCAGGAAAGCTTTAATCTTGGTTACTTTTTTGTTAAAAAACAAATTGCCTTACTAGGTATGTTAGCCAAATGCTAAATTTCTTTCTAGATATGTGCATATTTTTAATAGGGAAGATGGCAAGAATTGTGTATCCACATGACTGTCATTAGAAAAATGTTACTTAACTCTAGACAGCTTGCTTTTAAAACAGATATTAATGGGAGCGCCTCAGTGGCTCAGTTGGTTGAGCATCCATCTGACTTTGGCTCAGGCCATGATCTCATGGTTCTTGAGCTCCACATCGGGCTCTATGCTGACAGCTCAGAGCCTGAAGCCTGCTTCAGATTCTGTGTCTCCCTCTCTCTGCCCCTCCCCTGCTCACACTGTCTCTCTCTCTCAATAATAAACATTAAAAATTTTAAAACAAATATTAATGACTTAGTTTTATCCATATAAATTCCTTGTGTCAGATTTCACTTTGTGTATTTGTATGTGTATGGTGTTTTTATTCTACCACAGAGACTAGTATTTGAGAAATGAAGTTTGCCCAAGAAAGAATGAATCAGAAGTTTGAGATTTAGATACTTTGGCTGGCCCACATTGCTGAGTTTAGGGAAATGCAATTGTTGTAAACCAAGTGACTTTTATTCATGACTTTCTCATGTTTTCTTTATTTCTACTCATTACAGCATCTTTATTATCAGTTTAAAACAGATTTTTCCTTTTGTAGCTTGTTAGTTTTATCTTCCTAGAATTTGTTGTAAGGAAGTAAATTGTAGATTTCACTTTGATTCTGATGCTTCCCTGAACTTCAAAGGTTATGTTCCCTCAGAGAGAAGCTTGGATTCCAAATTTTATCTCAGAAAATTATACAGGCAACATATTTGAAGTACCATAGTGGAAAAATCTAAAAGAAAAAAATGAATGCATGAGCTCTCCTTTTAAAGAAGGTGCAAATAAGAAAGTAGAATAAGGAAGGAAAAAACAGTGCTATATGAAGAGTACAGACCCCCTCAAGCTTTCAATGTCAAATCTGACAAGATTTTTTCTTTAAGGTAAAATTGTCTTGAAGGAAAAATGGGAACTGACTATGATTTTCAAGGAAAGGAATAGAAAATTACTCTCACTGTAGTTTTTCTTCTAAAAAACAGTGAGCTCATACCAGCTCTTTGCAAATATATTTTAGCCCCAACATTCTCTACTGTAAGTGGCCAAGCTCTGTTCCATGGAAATGCTGCTTTTATTTGGTAAAAACAAAACAGAGAGGACTCCCATTCCTTAAGTGTGAGCTGCACATCATGACTTCCTCCAAAGAATATAGTACAGAAAAGGGATAAAGTGTAACTTTTTGGTGGAGAAACCTGACAAACCCTACTTCAGCCAGATGATCAAAGTCAACATCAATGTCATAAATCATATTGATAGTATATACCCTTGATGTGATATGATGTAGATGGCACTTTACCTCTGTGGTTATCCTCCCCAAAATCCATAACTGCAGCCTAATCATAAGAAAAACATCAGATAATTTGCAATAAAGGGGCATCCATCAAAATACTTGAGCACCATTCTCCCAAATTGTCAAGGTCATTAAACACAAGGAAAGTCTGAGAACATGTCATAACCATGAGTAGCCTAAGGAAACATGTCAACTAAATGTAATGTGGCATTTTGCATGCTACCTTAGAAAAGAAAATGGACATTAGGAAAAATGAAGGAAATCTGAGTAACTCTGGACTTTAGTTAAGAATAGTGTATCAATTTTGGTTCATTAATTGTAAAATATACCATATTAATATAAGATGTCAATAATAAAGGAAACTGGGTGTGGGGTATATGGTACCTTTATATTATCTTGTCAATTTTTCTGTAAATCTAAAACTTCTAAAAAGTAAAATTGATTTAAAAAAACCTGACAAATAAAAATGCTTATAGGGTCATCCAAAAAGCTTCCATGGGGATTGAAGAGAACACAACAAATGTTACATAATAAGCTCTAACATTTATACACTACTTTCTAGCTTAGGAAATGACTTGATATATAGTATTTCATTTAATTTTTAAACTATCTATTGAGGTAGATACAATAATTTCTCCCATTTTGCAGTTAAAAAGAGTAGAGCTCAAAAAGATGAGGTGACTTTCTGGGAATCAAACACTGATCTGACTCTAGTTTGAATGGTCTTTCCGCCACATCCCAGTTACATATCTATCTAATGTTCCCAAATGTTAGCCACAATGTAGGCACAAACAGAGCTAGGGTTTTAATGGTTAATGAACATAAGCCAAGTGAATAATTCCTGAACTCTTTCCTATTTGACCTTAAAAGACATTTATCTAAGATCTTTATTTAAGTGTTGGTTAGTAGCATCTTACCAGGAAAAGTCAATGAATTGTGTTTGTCTCTCACAACAAGGATATGGAATGTGTTACCACTGAGAGTGGGCAGTAGTTTACTTCTCATCACAAAGCTTTCTTTTTTCAGGTCTGCACGCTTTAGGAATATGACCTTTACTCAAGGCTACTTTTAAACATCTCATTTGGATTTTCAGAGTTTGCTGCTAATAGATGGTGTTCGTACTTTGAACTGGGGAAGTGTTCAAAGACCAACAATGGTTTGGGAATCATTTACAAAGCATTCCAGCTGTGGTGGCCATATGCCACTCCATCTGCCTGTATTGTGTGGGTATTGTTCTGCAGTGTTCCATAGCATGCCCACTCTTGCTTTTGGATTACAAACTCCTTGGGGTATGCATGTGTTTTTTTGTTTGGACCATTTTACCTGCTGCAAAGCAATGTGTACTCTTTTTCCCTCCAAATACAGAGGACATGTAACTCCTAAACTGACATTTGTAGGAGCTGTGAAAATATACATGTATGAAATTGTGTCTTTTGCAATCAGTTTATTGTGGAAAGGTGTTGGGGGCAGGGATCTACTACTTAAAATGTGAGCTGAGACATGTATAGCAACAACAGTAATTACTGGATATTCTTAAACACAGCTATGTGAGATGCACTTACTGTACAGAATCTGTCTCTAATCCTATCAGAAGCTGGCTTACAATTATGGATCTTGTTGGATGTCCTGAGGGTTAGTGGACCCAGGTCTCTACCAGATCTTAGTTGGAGAGTGGGTATGGGAGGGAGGTGGACAGGGCATACACAGAGAATTTTGAGGAAAAGAACTCCCCCAATAAATGTTTTTAACTTATTGTATCACTGGAAACTCTACTGGAAAGAAAGTCTAGATTATTTTGATCACATTTGGGGGCATTTAGACAGAGGTTTTTTAGCACCTTTGGGCTTCAAATCATTTATATGACATCAGAGACTATACTCAACTCCTGACACCACATAGAAGCCTTTTTTCTCTTGTTCACCTCATTGTGGAGTCATCCCGGATTACCTGCATTTTCTGAGTATTCAAACTGTGTTCTCTCTTACCCTCTACTCTTTACATCTCTTACTGGGTCCTTTACCTAGGATTCTTCCCTCTTCCCTACTTATCCTTCAAAACTCAGTTCACATTTTACCTGACTCTAGGAAATCTCCTTTCATTATTCCTCCATTTAAATTGCAAGTGTAGATTAGGTACACCTTCTTTGTGTACCCCAAAAACCTGTACACAGACCTATCATAGCTTTTGTTTGTTTATTCATTTATTAAGTCATTCATTCAAAACTACTTATTAAACATCTACTCTGTGTCAAAAGCTATTCTAGCTGCTGGAGATACAGCAGGGCACAAAGCAGGTCAGGTTCCTACTTCCATAGAGCTTACGGTGGGGAAGATAGTCAATCAATAATTAGGCAAATAATTAAATTAGGCAAATAATTAAATGATTTTAGATGGTGAAGAAAAAAAAGCATAATGTAATAATGCATGATTGAAGGTGGGAGCTATTTTGATTGAGTGCTGAGGGAAGGTTTCTCTGAGAAGGTGACATTTGAAAAGAGAGCTGAATGATTAGAGAGCAAATGATGTGAAAATATAGGGAAGAGAAGTCCAAGCAGAGAGAACAAGGAGCAGTGGAAGATGCAAAGGGGAACAAGCTTGAGGTGTTTGAAGAACAGCAAGGAGCCTGTGGGACTAGAGCATTGGTGAACGAGGAAGAATGTGGTAGGAGGAGAGTTTGGAAAGTCTGGCCCAGCAAAGTCATGTTGGACGTTAAAGGCCTAGGAGAGAACTGTATGGGTTGATGGAGCCAAGATTTGTAACTACACTTGTCACACATCTTGTGCCTATCATAGTATATTACCTATACATATCACATTCTATAATACAGTGATGGGAAGTGAAATGTCTAAGCTGTTCAAAATATCTAATAAAGATGTATTAACGTGTAATAAAAGTGTTTTGGAAAAAATTAATCATATGTATTAATTAGGAAAGAAATATACAGTTTTAGGTCTACTATGAGTGACTGACCTATTTTGACCATTTAAGTGAGGATATAGGTTTTTATCTGGCTAAACTATTTTGAAAACTGTTATGTTTACAAATCAGAGAACATCTCAATTCTAATTCCAGACTTGTATCACTTATGACATTCAGCTTTCTTTTCACATATTATATTAAAAAGAATCATGGCCTAGTGTTTCATTACATAGGCATAAATTTTCAGATAGTTCTGAGATTTATATATTTGCATACACAATTTTAGGGATACTGTGACTGTTTACTAGACATAGGTAACTTGCATATCAATCACTTCCTCTTAAAACTAATAGAAGAGATGTATATTAATTTGAGCACATCCTGAAATTTGCACTCCAACAAAAATTCTGGATATTTAGGTTCATGGGTATAATCTGTGAATGTCTTCTGAAACTTTCACTCTATTTCTACCATGTGACTCTATGATTCTAAAATTTGTTACTCCTCTGAGTACTGGAGAATGAGGTTCTAGGACTCATGTTCTATCTAAATGTCTTCACTTCCTTGAACAAGTCAGCAACTTCTTTGTTTCATTTCCTAAAGTTTAAGGCTCAATGTGTTTAGGTATTTGTCACATCAGTAAGAAAAACTAATCTTAATGATACTGGGTGACCTACCAAAATGGAGTCCTTTAGCTTAGAGTCATTTAGCTTCGAGTCTTTTATTTTATTTCTTTAATAAATTTAAACAAGTAATCTCATGTCATTAAAATAAACTAGGTTTCCACAGCCTACTTCATCTTCCAAATACACCATAAATAAGTACCAGTTAAGGGCATGAGAATGAATAAAGTTGGAGGTCTTGATCTGTACCTCTTTAAACTACAGAGGACTCAGCACAACTAGTTCATACCATGCACCCTTTCTCTGAAAGAGGCATGGAGTCTGGGGTGCACAACTCTTCTTGCCTGATGCAAATAAAGTATTGATAACAATTTTCTCCCTTTTTTGCAGGGGACCCATCTGTGACAAGTGTAATCAGCTTATCCATGTTTAAACCAAACTTCTCAAATTTCTTCTTGGCAGATGGTTAAGTTCTATCAGTTCATGTGTCCTGGCTAATTGGGTAAAACATTTTTTTCCCCATAAATATCACAGCCAGCATGTTGGCAAGTGTATCATGTGACAGGTACTCACATGCTCTGCCACTGGAAGCATAAAGGGGTGAGGTCTTTGGGGAGGACTGCTTTCAGTTTGTTTCAAGAGACTTGAAAAGTTCATCCCCTTTGACCCAGTGACCTGATATCTAAAAATCCAAACAAGGAAGTGATCAGAGTTGATGATCAAAGATATATGTATAAGGATGTTCACTGCAGCATTATTTATAACAGAAAAAAAGTAGGACTTGATTGGCCCAAATATCCAAGAAGTGAATGGTTAAATTAGTGATGATGCATCCCTAAGATGGAGATTTTGCAACAACAGAAATAATGTTTTCAAAGAATACTTTCTGACATGAGAAATAATAAATTAACCTTAAGTGATGAAACTAAGGCATAAATGATACAAAGTTTAAGATCTCAATTTAAAACAGTAAGTTTGTGGCACCTGTGTGGCTCAGTCGGTTGGGCAACTGACTTCAGCTCAGGTCATGATCTCGCAGTTCATGAGTTTGAGCCTCCCATCGGGCTCCATGCTGACAGCTTGGAAGGAGCCTGGAGCCTGCATCGGATTATGTGTTTCCCTTTCTCTCTGCCTGTCCCCCACTTGCTCTCTGTCTCTCTCTCTCTCAAAAATAAATAAACATTAAAAATTTTTTTTAAAAAGTAAATTTATATGTGGGTATAATACATTCTATCCTTCTCCACAGGAGTCACTGGGTACAGGGGGTTGGTGAAGTCTGACCCTTCTTGAGCTATCTGTATACAAAATTGCTTATGAAGGCAGCTCCTAGCAAGGAGTAGGAGAAATAGAGACTGGAACCCATCCATCTTCAGCAGTTCCTTGTATGGAAAACTGAAGCTTTCCAGACTTGGGCCTTCAAAAAGAGGGTGGCCTCTGTGGGAATTTCTAACCTTGGGACCTCTTTCCCTTCTCAATTTCCCTGAACTTTTTCCCTCTTTAACCCCATCTTCTAACAAATCCCTGAGGTCCATGCTCTCATTCCCTCCTTTGGGAATTCTACTTCTCATTTCTGAAGGAAGATAATCTGCCCCTCTGACCTTTTGTATGTTTCTGGTTTGGACCAGTTTTCCCTCAGCCCCTACTCTTCTCAGTCATTTCCTGTTCCTAAAAGAAAGATAATCACTGTTCATTTTCTCTTTAGTTCACCCAAGAAGTAATCATATTTCACCAAGGGGTGGTGTGTGTGTGTGTGTGTGTGTGTGTGTGTGTGTGTGTGTGTGATCTTCATATTTCTTGGAAACAATAAAGATTTACCAAGGACAGCATTTCTCTTCTATTACCAAATATTTATCCATGCTCCTCTCAGAACAGTAGCCCCTGGCATTATTGTACTAAGAAACCATTGGTGCTCTCCTGAGCCTGATTTGTATTTCGAATCCACTGAACCAGCTGTCAATGGCTCTCCCTCTTTGCTACCCAGAGTTGTGTCACTGCCAATTGCATACGCTTTAATGACATGACTTAACCATAAATTTAGAGGTAGGAGCTAGTAAGAGGACAGATTTTTCAGTTTAAATTGCCATAATGTCTCTTACACTAGTGAGGTTTTCCTCAAGCCAATGCCAATCTGACTCATCCAGGTATCTCCTTACCCCCACTGTCATTGTTACAATACTCTATCCATCAAATCGAGCTGCCTTTATATTATCACTATGATTTGAAAGTTTGATATGGAAAAGGCTGGGAACTAATACAATGTATTAATGAAAAGCATGATCTTTGGAGCCATGCCTGGCTTCAAATCTTCCCTCTGTCACTTAGTAGCTGTATTACAAGCAACTTATTGACCCTCTCTCTCTGTTTCCTGGTTAGTAAAGTGAAGATAAAACCTATATCATGTGCAGAGAAAGGGGAACCCTCTTATGCTGTTGCTGAGAATGCAAACTGGTTAGCCACTCTGGAAAACAGTATGGAGGTTACTCACAAAGCTAATAATAGAACTACCCTATGATCCAGCCATTAAACTACTAGGTATTTACCCAAAAAATACAAAAACACTGATTTGAAGGGATACATGCACCCTGATGTTTATAGCAGCATTATCAACAATAGCCAAATTATGGAAAGGGTCCAAATATCCATCTACTGATGAATGGATAAAGAAGATGTAGGAGCGCCTGGGTGGCTCAGTCGGTTGAGCGTCTGACTTCAGCTCAGGTCTTGACCTCACGGTTGGTGGGTTGGTGCCTTTGTCAGGCTCTGTGCTGACACCTTTGCAGATTCTGTGTCTCCCTCTCTCTCTGCCCCTCCCCTGCTTGTGCTCTTTTTCTCTCTTTTCAAAAATAAATATATAAACATTAAAAGAAAGAGCCTTTGCTTAAAAAAAAATAAAGATGTAAAATATATATAATGGAATATTACTCAACCACCAAAAAGATTGAAGTCTTGCCATTTGCAGTGACATGGATGGAGCTAGAGAGTATTATGCTAAGTGAACTACGTCAGTCAGAGAAAAACAAGTACCATATGATTTTACTCATATGTGGAATTTAAGAAATAAAACAGATGAACATAGGGGAAAAAAGAGAGTGACAAACCAAAAAACAGACTCTTAACTATAAAGAACAAACTGAGGGTTACTGGAGGGGAGGTAGGTTGGGGAGCAGGTTAAGGAGGGCATTTGTGATGAGCACTGGGTATTGTATGTAAGTGATGAATCACTGAATTCTATACCTGAAACTAATATTACACTGTATGCTAACCAACTGTAATTTAAATAAAAACTTGGAAAAAAAAGTCAGATTATCTGACTTGTTGGATCATTTTTCTTATTGTGTATGAGTCCCAAAAATTAAATAAAGAGGCATAGACTTTGAGTTGTCCCTCAATATTTGTTTTGTTCCTCCTCTTCATTAGAGAACCCCAAGTTTTAGAGAACCCTGGGTCAGAATTAGTTTCATGAGCATGTGACCTGTGCAGTCACCCAGGATGCAGTGCTCAGCATGTCCCAAGATTAGTTTAATGTTTTGCTGTTGCCATCTTGAAATTCTTAATACTTCTATAACAAGGGGCCCCACATTTTCCTTTTGTAGTGGGCCCTGTCAATTGTGTAGGCTAATCTTGATCTGGGCACACAACTGTCCATGATAGAGACTCATTTCTCATTCTTTATTCAGCTAGGAGTGTTTCTGTTTGCATATTCTGCTCAATGGGATGTAAGTAAAATTGTATGTGCAGCTCCTGGAATGTGCCCTTAAAAAGACATTCTTTCTTCTTGCCGGCAGAAATATAGTCTTCTTTTTTTGTTTTTATTTTTTTTTTGAGAGAGTGAGAGAATGAGCAGGAGAGGGGCAGAGGGAGAGGGAGAGAGAGAAGCAGTGGTGGGGGGGCTAGAGACAGAGGAAATACACAAAACTAAAAGCTCTGAATAGATCAATAAAATAGATATATCTCTAGTAATATCAATCAAGAAAAAAATTGAAATAACAAAATTCATAATAAAAAATAAAAATATACAGTCACAAGAGAGATTTTAAAATAAAAAATATGATAACTTAAAACATAAATGAAATTCATATATTTCTGAAAAATATAAAATGCCAAAATTGGCTGAAGAAAATACAAAATAACAGCCATTGAAGAATTTGGAATGGTATATAAAAATGTTCCTCCCCAAATTCTCTAGGCTCAGGTGGTCCATTTTATTTTCTAACATAGACATAAACATTTTAAACAAATAGTTGACTGAATCCAACAATGCATTACAAAAGCAAACTAAGATCAAGTAGTATTTATCCCAGCAATGCAAAGATGTTTTAAAATTAGAGTATCTATCAATTTGTTTAACCACATTAAAGGAGAAATATGATTATCATAGTGGATGCAAACAAAGTTTTTGTTTTAAAATTTAATACCTCTTTGTAATTTAAAAACTCTTTGTAAACTTCCTCAACATGTTTTAGACTTTATGTCAAAGTTTACATTTAATGGAAAAAATTTAGATGCAGTATTTTAATATCATGAAAATACAAGAATCCCAACTATAAACTACTTTTTAACACAATACTAGAGGCTCTGGCTAAAGCAATAATAAAGGAAAAATAAATATATTAAATAATGGGAAGGGAAAAGACAACTGCTATTTTGCTATTGATTGTTCTTATAGGTTAATATAAATCTGAAAGTCAAGAAACTATTAGACATAATATGAGCGTTCCCAGAATTTTACAATTATAGTATTAACTTACAAAATCAATAGCATTTGTTTACTTGAGCAAAGCACATAGAAAACAATTATAGTACCTGAGATACCACTTGTAGTACTATAAAAACTATGAAATGTCTAAGAAATGCATTTTATTTATTTATTTATTTATTTATTTATTTATTTATTTATTTATTTTACAGGGAAGGATAATACATTCGTTTATTTTTATTTTTTTAATTATGAAATTTATTTTCAAATTGGTTTCCATACAACACCCAGTGCTCATCCCAAAAGGTGCCCTCCTCAATAGCCATCACCCACCCTCCCCTCCCTCCCACCCCCCCATCAACCCTCAGTTTGTTTTCAGTTTTTAAGAGTCTCTTATAAGAAGTGCATTTTAAATAGTGTTGTCAGGGAAGACTTCTCCAATAATGTAACATTTGAGATGAGATCTGAATGAAATGAGAGTCAGTCAGGCAGATATTCCGAAAAAAGAACATTCTGGGCCAAGGAAACTGCAAGGACAAATGACTTCACACCTTTGAATTTTCTCTTTCTTTCAACATCAGAATATTTTCCTTTCTGTAAAGTTTAGTCACGTTTTAACATTTAAATAGTTTATCCAGGTTAAGAAGAAATCCTCAAATAATTCTTTTATAGCCTTGGCACAGAGTAGTTGTTTTCTTAAACAAAACTTAGAAGATAAGAAAAGAATGACAACATTTCTAGAAGGACAAAACAGCAACAAACAGTAGAAACGCAAATGACAGGTTGAATTTAAAAATATTTTCATCTCTCTTCTTCCCACCCTATATTTCATTTAGCTGACCCCCCTCATCCTTAATACTCAGCTTCAGGGTCATTTCTTCCAGAATACCTTCCATGATATCCACCAAGGGCATCCCTCTTTGATGCTTCTACACTTTTCTGAGCATACTTGTATCACTGCTCTTACTACATTGTTTGGAAATTGTAAATTGGATTTGTGTGTGTTCATCTTTTCTTTCCAATTAGTCTGTAAACATCAAAAGCATGGGATTTTTGATATGAAATTACTTGAGAGAACATAGCACCATTCCAGTCTTCCCTGGGGCTACTGCTATCTGACTGTGTGGCTTAAACTCTCTGAATCTCAATTTCATCTTCTGTACAGGATGATGACATTAATACTAATTTTACAGTGTTACTTTGAGATTTAAATGAGTTGGCACATGTGAGAAATGTGATTATAATTTGAATATTTCTCTTTCCATACTGTATCTAACTCAGTGACAGGCACATGGAAGGCATCATTTTAATAAATGTTTACAGAGGGAGTGAGTGAATCCTATAGGGAATATTTTTTTAGAAGGAAGTCACCCTGGCTCTATGGTGGGTGGGTAGTGGCTGTCTGTGGAGATAAGAAACCCCAGGAAATCCCTAGGGAAGGCAGACCTCCTGGGTACACTATGAATGATAGCATGTGAAAAACAGCTCCCAGGAATCCATGAGGGGGGCATTTCTACCCCACTCCTCATGCTGTGCCATATATACCAGAAAGAAGTCTCTGAGGATTTCAGCAGGTGTGAAGCTTCCTGCCCAGCTTCCTGAGGAGGAGCTGACATACAGGAGAACTGAAACTGGTCTCTTTTTTTTTTTTTTTTTTTAAGTTTATTTATTTATTTTGAGAGAGAGAGAGAGAGAGAGAGAGAGAGAGAGAGAGAATCCCAAGCAGGCTCCATGCTGTCAGCACAGAGCCCGACCTGGTGCTTGATCTCTTGAAATGTGAGATCATGCATGACCTGAGCTGAAATCAAGAGTCAGACACTTAACCAACTGAAACACCCAGGTACCCTGAACCTGGTCTTTTTAAGTCCTGAATTTTCCCAGGCATTTTATTTCTTCTGCCCAGTTGTAATTTGTCTTTCAATGCTGTGGGACAAAACTTTCTGCATGTTGTATATATATGCTGTCCAATATAGGGTGGCTACTGAGCACTTAAAATGTGGCTAGTCTGACTAAATAACTGATATTTAAATTTACTTAAAATTTAAATTGAACAGGGCAAGTGTATGTTGTACATAAAAGGGTCTCATCAAATGGTAATTTGAAATGTCAACAAACACATTTGTATAGAATTGCACTGTTCAAATCTTTTTTTTTCCTGGCTCAAATCTATACTCTACACAGCAACCAGAGGAGCTGACCAGGTGTCTGACCTGCTTAAGTATTCCTCAATGGGTTTCTATCACTGTCAGGATCAAGTCCCCCCATATATGAGTTCTCCAGAATCTGTCCTTATCTATTGATGCAGCCACTCCTGCCTTGCTGTCCATCCCAGACACACTGTCCTTTGCTTTGCCCATGCTATTCCTGTTGCCCCAGCTACCCTTTCCCCTTGTACCACTGTTTTCTTTGCCCAGCTTATTCCTACTTGCCCTTGAAGAGTTAAATCAGACACTCTCCTCCAGGAAGTTTCCCCTAAATATCACTTAGCCTATCCCCTCTACCCCAGGATGGGTTGTGTGCCTCCCTCTGGGCTCCCACAGCCTCCCATGCTTTCCTCTATCAGAACACTGATCATGCTGGGTTATAATTATGGACTAAATCTCCTTTCCCTTTTGGATTGTGAGCTTCTAGAAACCACAGACAGTGCTATATTCATTTCTTTATCTTCGGTGTGAAAAGTAATAAAAGGAAAGCTCATTTAGAAAGGAGTCAGGAGGTGGGCAGAGGGAGCTCTCAAGTCCAGCACTCCTTGTCACTTGCAGACCCACTAGAAGTGAGGAACAATGAGAAACAGTCACAACACAATCAATGAAAGACAGTCACGACATACTCAATGAAAAGCCAGTATACTTTAGACTCCTAGTTTACTCCAGTGGACTTTATAACAGCCTTTCTAACTTTCCCCCTTTTCTCTATGAGAGAGTGTATCTCTCCTTTGCTGGGGGTCTTGCCTATGGTTTTGCCACAGTTTGCTTGTCTCAGACTGCAATTCTCTATTCCCAGATAAATGTGTTTTTATTGGTAAAACAGCTGGCAGTTTTATTTGTTTTTTCAGAAAATTTTTTAATGTTTATTTGTGTGTGTGTGTGTGTGTGTGTGTGTGTGTGTGAGAGAGAGAGAGAGAGAGAGAGAGAGAGCAAGCATGAACAGGGGAGGGGCAGGGAGAGGGAGACACAGAATCTGAGGCAGGATCCAGGCTCTGAGCTGTCAGCATAGAGCTCGACACTACTTGAGGCTTGAGATCATGACCTGAGCTGAAGTCAGAGGCTTAACCGATTAAGCCCCCCAGGCACCTCTGGCAGTTTTATTTTTTGAGGTTAACACTAGCATCTGCACAAGACCTGGCTCAGAAATGGAATCAAGGTATGTTAATGTCAATTGTTCTAAAACATGCCAGGTTCTTTATTTACCATAATTATACTTATAAAATGCATTTTAACCTGTCTCATTATTTGTGACTTAGAGCACTCTTTGTGGTAGGCAGCACTGTTGTTTGGGTTTGTTGGGAAAGGAAACTGAGGCTCAACGTCTCTTTAAGTGATTTGTCCAAGAGTTTGAGTAGAACCTGGGTCCTCAAACTCCTTTTTTCCATCTTCTTATACTTAATGAAGCTCATTTGTCCTCTTCAGCCCTCAGTGACCCTTCCCACACTGAAATTCCTACAGCCCTCACAGCCTTTACCAGTGATGTGTGAAAGCTTGTGTGTTTTCATCTTGATAGTTGTATTGACATGGCTTGTGAATTTTTAAACTACTCAAATATGGAGGGATATTTCTGATGAGTATTTTTATGTAACTTTTTGTAGAAGTTCTTGTGGTGCCCAAACCTTATTCCTGATTTCAGTGTATTTCTATGTCTATTGCTAGCTCAAATGCTTTCTGGTCCCTCTTGCTTTTCTGCCTCAAGGCTTTCTTTCAAATCCTAGAAGACTGCTTAGCCCTGGGCAAACATAACCAGGAAATGTTAAAGAGTTCAAGCTGGGGTATTGAGATAACCCTCAAATAATGGAGATGGAAATTAAGAGGTAAATGACCCAGTCTCCTTGTTCTTTGGTGGTGCAATGCTGAGGCACCTTCTACATGGTTTTCAGAGGGTCTCCAGTGAGCTTAAGCCCTGTTGTCTACTAAAGCAATCAGCTCAATATCACACATTTTTCTTGGCTTTTCCGCTTTCCCCTCTTTCATTCTCTCCCCCTCACATCTGTTTCTGGAGCTTACTTCCCAAACAAATTACCAGCACCCAAATCCTGGCCTCAGACTCTGCTTTTGGGGAACCCAACTAAAGACACTACTTACCTATACAGGAGTTTCTTTAGAGATAATGTTTTGCCCTATGAGTTTTGTGCTCTAGCATAGTGGACTTCTTATAGTTTCACTGCTGTTCCCTATGCCCTGCTTTGCTCATGCTGCTCTCTCTGCTTGGCACAGTCTTCCTTACTTTGCCCGGCTGACAATTATTTATTCTTCAAGACTCACTCCTCTTTAGGATTTTCATTGTTTTACTCCTGCCACCTCCTAATTTAGAGTTATCTCTGTGATTCTGTAGCACTTCTAACACTAGTTAACCTCTACCAAAGCCATTTTTTCTCTCTTTTTGTTTCTCTGACTACATCCTTGTGTTAAGAATATGTATTGAGTGTCCACTATCTGGTGGGCTAACATCCTAGAATAAGTTGAAGTCCAGGCTGGAGGTGGTGTCTCTATGAGGTATGTAAAACCATTATCTCTTCCTTTCTCTGTGAGACTTTTGAAGAGAAGGGGTCTAGAACGGTACTTGTTAAAAAATTAAGTGTTCAATAAAACTGGTAGGATGTGCTAGAGTGAACTTAGGATTCATTTTTCATTTCACAAATATTTACTTTTACTGAGCACTTACCTTGTGTCAAGCACTATACTGTGTTATGGAGTATAGCTAGATGAAAAGACGGACCCCTGGCATCAGGGAGCTCACCCTACCCTTAAGTGAGGAAGAAAGAAGTAAATAATGCATAAAGCATTGTCAGCGTTAGCCCAGGTATACACGGCGGAGTGGGAGGACAAAGCAGCTCAGAAAAGGGTAATGTTTAGCTTGGTCTTAGAAGATAGTGGTGACTCACCACGGAGAGATGGGAAAAGGCATCCTAAGTATACTGAGAAATACAGCAGCAAAAGTCTAGGGTTAGGGGCTGGTGCGGTTGTAGAGGGGCAAGGAGCCCGACCTCTTTGGGCTCTTCGAGTTTGGTGTGGGTGGGCACAGAATTATTGATTCTCGGTGCATTTCAGTTGAAGACATAAGTTACCCAGCACCTCGACCAGGGCCAGGCACGCCAGGAGGAGGTGCGTTGGGAAATCAAGAAATCTGTGTCTCAAGTCCCAAACTGAGCTTCAAACACAGAAAAGCCAGTCCATCCACGTCTGTGGTCAGCAGGAAGAACCCCTCAGCAGCAGAAGAGCGCCATCCCAGGCGACCGGGTCCTGGCTCCCCAGAGGCGGCTGAGCATGCTCAGTTGCCAGAACGCGGTGGCTCAGTGGGAAACCGAGAAGCGCCGCGGACTCCCAGCCCCGCCGGCGCCTGGACCGGAGAGGGCTGGAGCCACGGGGGCGGGGCCTCGGACGCACGCTCCCTCCCTCCCAGGCCGCCTTCCCGCCCCCCCCGCCACGCGCCGGTCGCCGGCACGCGGGCCGCCCGTTGCCCTAGCAACCGTCGTGCCGCGTCTTCCTGAGGGAGCTCTGTCAGCCCGAGGATCCGGTCGCCCGCTCCCCACTGCCCCGCGATTTTCGCGTGGGCTTAGAGGCGGAGGGACAACAAAAAATGGCGGAGCGGAGCCAGACGGCGCCTGAGGCAGGTCTGTGGGGGCGGTCGTTCTGGGGGAAGCGCTGAAGCAGCACGGCGGTCCTGGGTCTGAGGGGAGAGGGGACTTGGGCATGGCCCTACTCTTGAGGAGGCACCCCTGTGTGTTTGCGCGGTGGGGCTGTGACCTCGGGGTCAGGGGTCAAGGGAGGTGCACACCGCTCTGAATGGCGGGCAGGGACCTCGGAGTCCCGGAGGAGGCGCAGGAATGTATGCGGGAGTGTGCACACTCCTGAGTGAGCATGGGCCCAGAAGGGGCTGGGGCTCCAGGGAAGATACAGGACTCTATTCCTGAGGGGCGCGTGTGATGGGGCTGATCATGGGAGTAGGGCTGAGTCATGGACGGGGGTACATAGTCTTGTGGGAACATGGGAGGGCTCCCTAAACGGGCATGGTTTGATGGAGTCTCTTATTCTGAGGAGGCAGGTATATGGGAGAGGAGTGTTACTGTAATATCAGGCAGTGCCATGGAAAGGGGGTATACACTGAATATTTGTGTTTGGGGGAAGTACAGTGCCTTAGGGTCACCCCTGGCCATCGAGAAAGTATACAAATCCTTTCGTAGGTTCTGATAAAGACAAGAGGCTTGCGGGGGCACTCAGAGCCCCAGTCTTTCAGAACCTTACCAAAGAATGCTGGAGCTTGAGTTTGAGTATATGTGGGATCAGTGATCTTGAAGGTCATTTAGAATCACAAAGGTGTGCATGTCCATATATTTGTGGGGAGAAGATAGTCTTTAAGGTGCAGGAGACTGCTGGGAAGGGGAGACCCAGGTGTCTATCCCTGAGGGGACCCCAGTTGTGGGTTTGACTGGTCTTGGAGAGTAGTGACCTAAGTGTCTCACTCGGTCATAGGAAAGAGCAAGGGTTTTCAGTCTTGTGTGTATGGGAAGGAGTTTGCACCTGAAAGGGGCTGGGGACCGAAGAACTGAGGCTTTAAGACAAGTGATACCTGTGTGTGTAGTAAAGCAGTGGCTTTAGGGATAAGTGTGGTGGTGAGTGATGGAAGTGGTATACAAATCTTGTATATGTGTCCTGATTAGGTATTTTGGTTTCAGGAGTGACCCACTTAAATTATCCAGCCCTTGGCACTGGGGAAGGGTATGGAAATGGTTATACTAAGACCTTGTAGTAACTGAACTGGAAGCTGAATGAAGCCATTGAGAGTGAATGGTTCAAGAGACTATTCTCTCTCAAGACCTGCATGGTTTCTCTTTGCTTCGTCCATCAAGTAGTTCCTTTATTCTTTTTACAGTTTAAGCTTCCTTGTGACTTGAACATGCTCATTCCTTTATTCATTCATCTGCTCAGCAAATATTTATTGAGTGCCAACTATATGTTAGATACCAACTTAGGCACTGGAAACTCTCTGCTTGTGATTCTCTTACCTTGTTCTTTTTTTTTTTTTTTCTTCCCTGCCCCCTCACACCCCCCCCCCCCCAATTTACTAGCTTTACATATATTATATAGTCTACATATTACTTTTATTAGTTATTGCCTGTTTTCTTCCACTAGAATGTAGGCTCCATGAAGGCAAAGGTTTTGTTATGTTTAACAATCCCACATGTCTAGAGCCATACATGGTGTACAGTAGGTTATTCTTAAATATTTGTTGAATAAATAACTGAATGATCTGATAAAATCTAGTGGTTCAAGAAACTTTCTCTGAGGAATTGATATTTTTAGATGAGATACAATAAGGATTGATTAAGTGAAGAGAAGGTTATTCTTAAATATTTGTTGAATAAATAACAATGATCTGATCAAGTCTAGTGGTTCAAGAAACTTTCTCTGAGGAAGTGATATTTTTAGATGAGATACAATAAGGATTGATTAAGCAAAGAGAAGGACAAGGAGGGTCCAGGCAGAGGGAAACCATGTGCAAAGATCCTAAGGTAGCAGGAAACATAATGTATTGTGTTTAAGGAACTGAAAAAAGACAAATATGGCTGCATATAGGGCAATAGGAGGGGGAAAGAAGCTGAAACAGATCTTGCAGGTCTTGAATACTATGATATGTATTTTCACCAAATAGTAGGAAGCCACTGAGGGCTCTTAAGTAGGAGCATGACATGATTATAATCATGAAAAATATAACTGGCTACAGTATGGGAAGTACAGAAGATACAAGAATGGGTATAGGTAGACCTGTTAGAAGGTAGCAGTGGAGATGGAGAGAAGGAATTGAGAAATATTTAAGAGGTAAAATTAATAGGATTTAGTGAAAGATGGGGATGAAGGAAAAGGAGGTATCAGGTCATGCTTCTAATTTTCTAATTCATGAATCTGGATAGTTGGTGGTGCCATTATGGAGATAAGGAACACTGGAAGGGGTCTTGGCTGTGTTTGAGAGGGAAGATCATGAGTTTGGTTTTGGACATATGGAGTCGGAGTTATCTTTTATCTTTGAGCCATCCAGAGAAGTGAGAGATTGACAAGGCAGTTGAATGTGTAAGAAAAGTCGGAGCTAACATGAAAGATAATTAGTGAAGTCAAAAGTGTGGATGAAATTGCATAGAGGGGACAGTGGGGTGAGGGGAGTAGAGGCTTGGGATTAAGTGTTGAATAGCTACAATATTTCAGTGCTTTCCAAAGAGAATGAGGAGAATGGTCTTGAACAGATCAAATGCTGCCAAATGATATATAAATGAAGACTGAAAAACTAGATTTAGCAACAGATTTAGCATTGTTGATAACATTAATGAGAGAAAATTGATGAAGGTAAGAGCCAAACCATTTAAGTTCTGAATTACTATTAATGGGCTTAGTCTTTATTTCTTAATTCAGATTCCCAAGAGAGAGAAACTAATTGGAATACATCATATTTTCACCAGATCATGTCATAGATTTCAAGCCAGTGTAGGATTGATTGTTTTTGGATTAGGTGTCCAGCTATTGCTGACTGGAGTCACCTGGTTCAAAACATGTCCGTCTGATGATTTTTCATCTCAGTAGCAATAGCTAACATTTCTAGAGTGTTTATTATGTGCCAGATACTGTGCTAAGAGCTTTATATATTTTAATCTATGTCAGCATCATAACCACTTTCTAAGGTATTAACTCTACTGTTTGAAGAAATTTTGGCACAGAGAAGTTAAGCAACTTGCTCAAGATCTGCAAATAAGTGTAAGATTATAGGTGTTTGGGGCTTTTTTTTTTTAAGTTTACTTATTTTGAGAGAGAGAGCACACATGTGGAGAAGGAACAGAGAGAGAGAGAGAGAGGGAGAGAGAGGGAGGGAGAGAGAAAGAGAGAGAGAGAATCCCAAGCAGGCTCCGCACCACCAGTGCAGATCCCTATGTGGGGCATGAACCCAAGAACCAGGGGACCATGCCCTGAACCAAAGTCAGATGCTTTAACCAACTGAGCCAACCAGGCACCCCTGTTTGGGGATTATTTTAACATTATACAGATTCATTATTTGGCTTTCTCTTTGTATTGCAATATTCTACATAGTGAAGCAATAATAGCCATGATGAAAATTCCTGCCCTACAAGAAATGTTATTCTAAGGTAAGCATATGTTAGCAAGGTGACATGGAAAGAACTGGAATTCAGATCTTTGTTTAAAGTCTGTTTCTGTAATCTATTAGATGAGGACCATGGACTCAAATTTTCTGATCTAAAGTTCCCTCATCATAAAATGGGGATGATATTTGCAGGATAGTTGTGAATTCTAGAGATAATATATCTGAAGTGCACAATAAATGAAATTTTCTTAGTTCCCCTGAAGCTTGAATGTAAAAAATTAAGCAAGATTTAACACCCAGTGATGAATTTAAGACATTCTTTTTTTCCTTCATTTTTTTCCCATTGGTATAATTTATTTACCGTTAGAAGAAAGACAGACACCAAGTTTAGGCGAATGTGGAATTGTTATTTGTACTAAAATGACATGGAATAGGTCTCTATATGAGGTGGATTTTGAGGGATTTCTTGGAGCGAAGGGATAAGTTTTTTTCCAAGCATACAGATAGCTCTGTTAGAAGGTCAGATTTGCAAAAGGAAGTTTCTTTAAAATATTGTATTGTATGTATGTATGTATGTATGTATGTATGTATGTTTATTCTTGAGAGGAGAGAGAGAGAGAGGAAAAGAACAAGCGGGGAAGGGGCAGAGAAAGAGGGGGACAGAGGATCTGAAGCAGGCTCTGTACTGATAACAGACTGCCAGATGTGGGGCTTGAACTCACAAACCATGAGACTGTGACCTGAGCTGAAGTCAGAAGCTTAACTGACTGAGCCACCCTGGTGTCCCTAAAACATTGTACTTTAAAATGAGGACAAGAATGTTTGAATTTTTCTTCTTTTCCAACAATTTGACTATTAACAATAATAAGAAAGAAACCATGTGGGAGTAATAGGCTAGATTGCACTTGCTTCAATTTCTCAGATTCTTCTTCCTTTCCAACTATCATAAAAGAAAGCTTTGTGTGAATTACCTGGTATAATTTTTTTCCTATATTGCCAAGTGTGTTACTTTTGTGGAAGCCCATACCGACCAGAAATTTTAGAATGATGCAGTCTGTTAAAAACGGCCTGTACTTTGGGGTGCCTGGGTGACTCAGTTGGTTAAGCATATGACTCTTGGTTTTGGATCAGGTCATGATCTCATGGTTTTGTGAGTTCCAGCCCCCATCTGGCTCTGTCCTGGCAGCATGTAGCCTGCTTGGGATTCTCTCTCTCTCTCTCTCTCTCTCTCTCTCTGCCCCTCCCCTGCTCGTTCTGCCTCTCTCTCTCTCTCTCTTTCAAAAAAATGGCCTGTACCTTGATCAATTTGTGAAATGAATATTTTTTAAAAAAGTAATTTTATGGTACCTGAAATCATCTATAGACAGAATCTTGAAATTTTAAAAAGCCTTAGAAATGAGAATAGTGTTTTCCATCTTTTGTTAGTACTTGGGCAAAATAGTTAAGTCTGTTTGCAAATTGGGGACAGTAACACCTACTTTTCAGGTGAGACTTAGAGATAGATTTGGAAAGTGCATAATGTGTTATACCCTACCCTCAAAGAAATGGTAGGTTATTTAGTATCTGCCTCTGTGTGTGTGTGTGTGTGTGTGTGTGTGTGTGTGTGTGCATGCGCATGGGTGTGTGTCTTTTCCTAAAGCTTACTAGTAAAATTGTCTTTTAAAGAAGAGGAAATCTAGATCTATAGTCCCTTATTTGGAGCTTTGGATGCAAATATATTTCAAAATTCAGATATTTTTTGGATTATGGAAAAGTAATACAGCATATGTACTGTTAATTATATAACATCCCCATGGGTATGGGAGAGTACCTTGTAATCAAACACATTAATATCACATTCACACTAAATGAATAAATTATAAATAGCTTCATGTCAGTTTAGGTTAAATTTTGTTGACAAATTAGTTTTGGCACCAAATTTATGGAAAAAATTGCCATTTTTAGAGATTTATGGATTTTGAAATTGTGGAAAAGGGAATGTGGATTTACATAGTTTTATCCCTTTTTAGAAATATTTTTAAAGCTTTGAATTATTTTTTGTCACCTGTATATTTTTCTGTAACATCAGCAAGTATATAGCTTTATTAAAGATCCTAAAAGTATAGTATTGGGACGGAAAACACATTTGGTTTCCGTGATGCTTATGTGCTTGTTTCTTCTAAGAAACTGATAATGTTGGAGATCTCTTGATGTTGCATTTGGCTTTAGTTTCAGTATCATTGCGCAATGTCACTTTCAATTAGAGATACTAGAAACCTATATGCATTAAGAAGGACAGAAGGATGTCTATATTTTGCATATGTATTTTTAATAGTCACAGCTTTGTCTTTGAGTCAAAGAATAGTACGATCATAATTGAGTTTCAGAATGTTTTTATTAATTGTTAAATTTCAGCACTGGAGTAGGTGTTAATTTTAGTATTAAGAAAAATTTTCATCCTTAGCTGGAATTGATTTTTCTGATTATAAAACATTATTCTAAGTGTGAAAGTTTGCAATAATTCATTGATGTTATTCACCATATGGGAATATGATCATTTTTACTTTTTGTATTTCACATTTATTTAATGGGACTCCTAAAAGAAATTTCTTTTTTTTTCAAACTCTAAAGAAAATAGTTTTTATTTGTCATATATATTTGAGAACTACTGATTGTGAACATTTGAGTCTCTAACCAGGCTTTCAAAATAATGTATTTGCATGTCAACTGAAGGAAAACAAAACAAGCAAACACAGAAAAACTCCTAGAATTTAATATAGGATTAAAAACCTTTATATGGGATTGGAAATTCCTAAATAAAGAACTTTCAACAATGTTATGGAAAAAAAATCTTTGAGTTTTGGTGGAAGAAATGGGAAAAAAACAATCTGCCATCATTTATAGTTTGCTGCATTTTATCAGGAGTTTTAGAAGTCACTAATTGTAGTATATTAATCTCTGTGTCATAGAGTTGTGGAAGAAATCACTATGTTGTGGACTGTGTTATTCATTTTTAGAATTATTCTTATAAAAATATATATTTAATACCTACTGTATGTCAGGCATTGTGGCAAACTTTGGAAATTCAGTGATGTATTTATACATAGTCCCTGCCTTCAAGGAGCTCCCATAATAGTAGAAGAAGAATAGAGCTAGAAAATTAGCATCCAGGCAATGGTAGAAGTTGTACACAGAATTCTGAGGCTAGATAATAGTTCTCTGACAGCTTGGAGATGGTGGTAGGAGTAGTTTAGTAACGCTTCTTGGAGGAAGAACACATGAATTGAGTCTTGGATGACAAGAAGGAATTAGCCCAGTGAATGTTGTAGGGCAGAGGGACTGGGAGTAGAGAGGAGGAAAGGAGGGCAGAGAGAGCAACATATGCCCAGGAAAGTTATGTGGTGGGAGAATGAAACTCATTCAGAATATTGCTGGTATTGCTCATCTATTAACAGAGCTAAAGACTGTATTTCTTTTTCTTTTTTTTTTTTTTTTTTTTTTGCTTCTATTGGCCCTTAAACATTTCTGGCGTGATAGATACCTCTTGATATGTTATGAAAAGATAATTCTTTCTCATGAAAATGCATGCTGTGTGCAGACACATGAAAATTTGAAAATAATTTCAAGAGATAATGTCCATCCCAGAAACCCAGGTTAAGATATCTTCTATTTGTTAGTAATAGAGGATTACATTTCAGTTAGTAATAGAGGTTGCAGTTAAGAATCTGAAATCTTCAAAGTAGGAATACTTTGGTGAAAGGGGTTGATTTAATGACATCTGTGCTAGGCAAAGCAAATGCTGGTTCCTAAATTATTTGGTCATCAGTTTATCTCATATTTTTAGCTCCTTATACTTTACTTCCTCATTTTGCCTCACAGTAGACCTGAAGAAAGACTCCAAGGTTACATAGATGTATTCATGACAGAGTAAGTGATTAGTTCAGGCTTATGTGGCTAGAGAGCAGGTCTGATTCCAAAGCCAAGATTCTTTCCATTTTTGCTCTCCTATGCAGAAAAAACATGTATAAGATTAGAGCTTACAGTGAGGGAAGTGTTAGTTTTTACCTTTATATTGAATGTTAGAGGTTAGGTGACTTAACCAGGGTCCCACAACCAGCAAGAAGAGGAGCCAGAACTATAACTTAAATTTCCTGATTTCCATTCGGCAAATAAGAATATACTGCCCTAAAATGAAGAGAGAAAAATAACCAGGTATTGTAGTAATGGGCTTTAAAACAAAGTTAGTTATTTCAGTAAGCCAATCTTTGGCATTTGTAGAGTACCTCCTTTGTTTTAGGCACTTTATGTATATCTTGTTTAATTCTCCCAAAATTCCTGCAAGGGGGTATAATTATCTCAGTTTTATATATGAGAAAATTGGGGTTCAGAAATACTAAGTGGTGAAGCTGAGGTTCTACAACCCATAAGTAGTAGAACTGGAACTGCAATCCAAGTCTGTCTGGCTCTGTGTCCATACTGATGGGACTACTCCACTCTGCTTCTTAGTAAGTTAAAATAACTTAAATTTTCTTTTGTTATTGAGGAAGAGGTAATGCATATCTCAATTTTCAGACAAATGTATGAAACAACAGTGCACATTTATTTCTAATTACTGTAGAAATATGGGGTTAATGAGGTTTCTCATCTTGGGCATCTCTATGTGCTCATTGAGTAAATTAGTGTTGAAGAGTAGGGACTAAAATAGCAATTAGTATATGCTTGCTACCTAGTAGGCATTCAATAAATATTTGTAGACCAAATGAGTGGAAACATTTTTTTATCCATAAATTTTAGGTTTAAATATTAGAACTTAGGCTATTGGAAGTTGAGGATGTTAACACAAATGAAGGGGAAAATGAAGAAACTTTTGACATTTTACAAACAAGATGTCCTAGTTGAATAGGGCTTAAACACAGTTGATATACTGTGGACGGAACAAGCTCATTAAAACCTCATTTGGGAAACTTCTGGGGAAGGTGACAGAGTAGGAGGATCTTAAGCTTACCTTGTCCCATTGATACAAGTAGATAACATGCACATGGGTGTAAATAACCCAGAAAACAACCTGAAGTCTGACAGAACAGACTCCTTGGAGCTAAGTGTAGAGAAGAGGCCATATCAAAGAAGATAGGAAAGGCAGAGACGTGATTGGGAGCTAAATGGATCTACAGGAGGAAAGAAGGGAAGGATGCTACAGGTGCAGAGAGGAGAAAGAAACAGATTCTCATATCATATTCCTGGGGTGGAGAACCTACATGAGGAAGATGAATCCCCATAACATTTGGCTTTGAAAACCAGAGAGGCCGAATTCATGAGTTCTTACAATCAGTGGGGCTTAACACCTTGAACTTTAAACATCAGTGGGCTCAGCTTTGAGAGAGCCAGGAGAGCTAGAGGAAACTGAATCCCTGCCCTTAAAATATATAAAAATAAACAGCTCCTTACAGATATAGCATAGAAGCAGCATTTTGAAAAAAATGCCTAGGGTATATAGGAGAGAGATTTGTTTAATAATCTCAGAGTGTGTGCTGAGGGGGCAGGGATTCCTGGGAGACTTCTCCAGGAACAAAGGAGCTGGTGGGTGCCATTTCTATCTCTGTCTCCCAGACTAGACACAGGGACCCTTCAGGAACCAGCATGGCACCATCACTCACTACCTAACTTGCTAATGGCATGCCCTGCCTGAGTTCTCCTGTGGTCACGCCTCCTCAAGGCAGGCCTTGGTTTCAGGTCTTCTCCCATAGAAGACCCGTGCAAACATTGCAAACACCATGTATACCACCACTTCCAACCTTGCCTTGGTCCCTGGTAGCTGGAGGTCCCCTCTCACAGTGGACTGTGGTACAGACCTTGCTAGCACAGGGTGCCCCACTGTTGTGTTCTCCTGCAGGCCTGCTCCCTCCAATACACTCTTGGCTGAAGCCCATCTAGAATGGTGCCACAAGCCTGGCAGTGTGCAAGAGCCTTGACAGTGACTCTTTCCCTGGGGAGAGGAGAAGATAACCACACACACCAATCTGACTGTGGCCCCGGCAGTGGGCTGGGGACAGATGTTTGGTCTTCTACCCATCAATGAAAGGTCCTCAGGGGACAACACAGGGAAAGTGACCTATAGTTTGGTTCTATTGCATCTCTGGCAAATGCCTGGTCTGATTCAACTCAAGCCTAAGATGGCCCCAGATTGGCTCACTAACACAAGGACCAAACACTGCCTACAAAAGTCAAAGAAAGCCATGCAAATGACTGGACTGAAGGCAAATGCAGCTCAGCCACAATAGCCGGGCACATGCAGTAGACATAGGAGACAACCTTGAGCACCAGATTCTAGTGAACAGGGGATATTGGATTTCAGGGCACTGTAATGCCTTTCATAAGGCCAGTACTTTCAAGAACAGGAGACATAACTTAACTTTTCTAACACATAGAAACAGACATAGAGAGTTAGACAAAATGAAGAGACAGAAGAATGTGTCCTAAATGAAAGAATAGGACAAAATCACAGCAAGAGACGTAAACGAAATGGAGATAAGTAATATGCCTGATATAGAATTTAAACTAATGGTCATAAAGATACTACTGGATTTGAGAAGAGTGGAGGAGTTAAGTGAGACCCTTAACAAAGAGATAGAAAACATAGAAAAAAACCAATTAGAGATGCAGGGCTCAATAACCGAAATTAACAGTAACACTAGAAGGAGTAAATAGTAGACTAGAGAAGGCAGAAGAATGGGTCAGCAACCTGGATGACAGGGTTTTGGAAAGCAGCAGTCAAGCTCAACAAGAGAGAGAAAAAAATAACAAAAATGAAAATAGACTCCAGAAACTCAGTAACACCATCAAGCGTAATTAATACGTGCATTATAGGGATTCCAAAAAGAGAAGAGAGAAATGGGGCAGAACATTTATTTGAAGAAATAATAACTGAAAAAGTCCCAAATCTGGGTAAGGAAACAGAAATTCAGATCCAGGAGGCACAGAGGGCTACAAACAAAATCAGCCCAAGGATGTCCATGTTGAGACATATAGTAATTAAAACAGGAAAAAGTATTGATAAATAGAGAATTTTAAAAGCATTAAGAGAAAAGAAAAGTGTTACATACAAGAAAATCCCATAAGGCTATCAGCTGATTTTTTGGCAGAAACTTTGCAGGCCAGGAGGGAGTGGCATGACATTGCAAGCGCTAAAAGAAAAAACCTGTAACCAAGAATACTCTCTCCATCAAGATTATAATTCTGAATAGGAGAGATAAAGAGTTTCCTAGACAAACAAAACTTAAAAGAAATTAATCACCACTAAACCATCTCTACAAAAAAAGTTAAAGAGGACTCTTTGAGTGGAAAGGAAAGAAAGACCAGGGGTAAGCAAAGGAAAGGAATGGAAAGTAGGAGTAAGAAAAGTAGGAAGCTCAAAGGCAGTAAAAATAAGTTTAGCTATAAAAATCAGTCAAGGGATTCACAAAATAAAAAGATGTAAAGTATCTGACACCATATACCTAAAACATGAGGGGGGAAAGGAGTAAAGAATGTGTTCAAATGTAAGCGACTATCAACTTAATGTAGATTGCTATATGCAGAAGATGTCATATGCAAATATAATGGTAACCACAAATCAAAGTCCAGTAATAGATATGCAAAGCATGAAGAGAAAGGAATCCAAGTGTATCACTAAAGAAAACCACCAAACTGTAGGATGAAAGAACAAGAGAACAAAGAAACAGAGAACTACAAACACAAATGCAGAACAAATAACAAAGTGGTAATAAGTTACATACCTATCTATAATTCCTTTGAATGTAAATGGACTAAATGCTCCAGTCAAAAGCCATAGGGTGATGAAATGGAGAAAAAAGCAAGACCCATCATGTGTTGCCCATAAGAGACTCACTTTAGATCTAAAGACACATGTAGATTGAAAGTGAAGGAATGGAGAAGCATTTATCATACAAATGGAAGTGAAAACAAAGCTGAGGTAGCAATACTTATATCAGAGCGAAGACTGTAACGAGACAAAGAAGGACACTACATAATCATAAAGGGAACAATCTAAGAAGAAGATAGAACAATTGTAAATACATATGCACCCATTATGGAAGCACACAAATGCATAAGACAGCTAATAACAAACATAAAAGAAGTAATAAATAGTGATACAATAATAGTAGGGACTTTCATACACCACTTACATCAATGGATAGATCATCCAAACAGAATCAAAAAGGAAACAGTGGCTTTGAATGACACATTGGACCAGATGGATCTAACAGATATATTCAGAACATGCCATCCAAAAACAGCAGATACACATTCTTTTCATGTGCACACGGAACATTCTCCAAAATAGATCACATATTAGTCCACAAAACAAGTCTCAACAAATTCAAAAAGATTGAAATCATACAGTGCATCTTTTCTGACCACAACACCGTGAATCTAGAAATCAATCACAAGAAAAAAGTCTGGAAAGAACACAAATACATGGAGGTTAAATAGCATGCTCCTAAACAATAAATTGGTCAACCAAGAAATCCAAGAAACAAAAAAATTCATGGAGACAAATGAAAATGAAAACACAGTACTCCAAAATCTTTGGAATGCAGCAAAAGTGGTTCTAAGGGAATTTTATAGCAATACAGTCCTACCCCAAGAAACAGGAAAAATCTCAAATAAACAACCTAACCTTACACATGAGCATCTAGAAGAAGACCAAACAAAACCCAAATCCAGCAGAAGGAATAAATGATATAGAAACTAAAAAACAGAACATCAATGAAACCAGAAACTGCTTTTTGAAAAGAACAAAATTGATAAGCCTTTAGCTGGACTCATCCCCCCTCCCTGAAAAATGAGGACTCAATAAACAAAACAGGAGGGGCGTCTGGGTGACTCAGTTGGTTAAGTGCTAGACTTTGGCACAGGTTGTGACCTTGCACTTAGTGAGTTTGAGTCCTGCATTGGGCTCTGTGTGGACAACTCAGAGCCTGGAGCCTGTTTCAGATTCTTTCTCCCTCTCACTCGGCCACTCCCCAGCTCACTCTCTCTCTCTCAAAAATAAATAAAACATTAAATTAAAAAAATAAAACAGGAAATGGAAGAGAAATAACAACTGACACCACAGAAATACAGATTATAAAAGAATACTATGAAAAACTATATGCCAACAAGTTGGGCAACCTAGAAGAAATGGATAAAATCCCAGAAATGTATAACCTCCCAAAACTGAATCAGGAAGAAATAGAAAATTTGAACAGACTGATAACCAGCTATAAAATGGAATCAGTAATCAAAAAACTCCCAACAAACAGAAGTCCAGGACCAGTAGCCTTCACAGGCGAATTTTACCAAACATTTAAAGAGTTAATACCTATTCTTCTCAAACTATTCCGAGAAATACAAGAGGAGGGAAATCTTCCAAATTCATTCTGTGACGCCAGCATTACTCTGATACCAAAACCAGAAAAAGACAGGACAAAAAAAGAGAACTAGAGGCCAATATCTCTTATGAACATAGATGCAAAAATTCTGAACAAAATATTAGCAAATTGAATCCAACAATATATTAAAAACTCATTCACCATGATCAAGAGGCATTTATTCCTGGGATGCAAGGGTGTTTCATTATTCACAAATCAATCAATGTGATGATTGATCACATCAATAAGAGAAAGGATAAAAACCATATGATCATTTCAGTAGATGTAGAAAAAGCATTTGACAAAGTATAACATTCATTTATGATAAAAACCCTCAACAAAGTAGGTTTTGAGGGAATATAACTCAATATAATAAAGGCCTTATATGAAAAACTCAGTTAACGTCATACTCGGGAAAATCGGAGAGCTTTCCTCCTAAGGTCAGGAACAAGACAAGGATATATACTCTCACCATTTTTATTCAACATAGTGCTGGAAGTCCCACACTCAGCAGTCAGACAAGAGAGAGAAATAAAAGTCATCCAAATTGTTAAGGAGGAAGTAAAACTTGCACTGTTTGCAGATGACATGATACTGTATATAGAAAACCCTAACGACTCCACCAAAAAACTATGAGAACTGACAAATAGATTCAATAAGGTCACAGGATAGAAAATCAATGTACAGAAATCTGTTGCATTCCTATACACTAAGCAGGAAGAGAAATTAAGAAAGAAATCCTGGGGCGCCTGGGTGGCTCAGTCGGTTGAGTGTCCGACTTCAGTTCAGGTCATGATCTCACCGCTCATGAGTTCAAACCCTGCGTGGGGCTCTGTGCTGACAGCTCAGCACCTGCAGTCTGCTTCAGATTCTCTGTTTCCCTCTCTCTCTGCCCCTCCCCTGCTCACGCTCTCTCCTTCAAGATAAATAAACATAAAAAAAAGAGAAAGAAATCCCTTTTACATTTGCACTAAAAATAATAAAATATTACGAGTAAACAAAAGAGGGGAAAGACCTATGCTCTGAAAAATATAGAACATTGATGAAAGAATTTGAAGATGACACAAATGGAAAGATATTCCATGCTCATGGATTAGAAGAACAAATATTGTTAAAATGTCTATACTACCCAAGGCAATTTATAGATTTAATGCAATCTCTATGAAAAGACTAACAGCATTATTCACAGAACTAGAACCAACAATCCAAAATTTGTGTGGAACCACATAAGACTCTGAATAGACAAAGCAATCTTGAAAAAGGAAAACTGGATGTGTCACAGTCTCCAATATTAAGGTATAGTAGTACAAAGCTATAGTAATCAAAACAGTTGTGGTACTGGCACAAAAATAGATACATAGATCAATGGAGCAGAATAGAAAGCCCAGATATAAACCCATGATTATATCGTCAACTAATTTTTGACAGAGTGACAAGAATATGCAATGGGAAAAAGATAGTCTCTTCAACACATGCTGTTTGGAAAACTTGACAGCAACATGCAAAACAATGAATCTGGACCACTTTCTCACACCATACACAAAATAAACAATATGGATTAAAGTCATAAATGTGAGACATGAAACCATAGAAATCCTAGAAGAGAACACTAGCAGTACTTTCTCTGACATCAACCATAGCAACATCTTTCTAGATATGCCTCCTTAGGTAAGGGAAGCAAAAGCAAAAATAAATTATTGGGACTACATCAAAATAAAAAGCTTGTGAACAGCCACAAAACTAAAAGACAACTTACTGAATAGGGGAAGATATTTGCATTGTCATTTATATGTCATATCTAATAAAAGTTTAGTATCCAAAATACATAACTGATACAACTCAACACCAAAAAAACAAACAAAAAAGGGTAGATGTCATAAACACTTTTCCAAAGAAGATGTACAGATGGCCAACAGACATATATGAGAAGATGCTCAATATCACTCATCATCAGGGAATGCAAATGAAAACCACAGGGAGATAATCACCTCACACCTGTCAGAATGGCTAAAATAAAAAAACAAGAAACAACAAGTGATGGCAAGGATGTGGAGATAAAGGAACCATTGTGCACTTTTGGTGGGAATGCAAACTGGTGTAGCTACTGTGGAAAACAGCATAGATTTTCCTTAAAAAATTAAAAACACAACTATCATATGATTCAGTAATTCCACTACTGGGTACTTACCCACGTAATAAAAAAAAAAAAACTAATTTGAAGAGCTATAGTGCCCTTGTGTTTATTGCAGTAAATTATTTATAATAGCCAAGGTATGGAAGCAGCAACCCAAGTGTCCATCAATAGATGAACACATAAAGAGTATGTGCAAAAAATATATATGTGTGTGTATATATGAATATATGTAATATTACTCAGCTATAAAAAAGAATGAAGTCTTGCTATTTACAACAACATGGATGGATCTAGAGGATATGTTGCTAAGTGAAATAAGTCAGTCTGGGAAAGACAAATATATGATTTCAATCATATTTGGTTTTATGAAACAAAACAGTTGAACAAGGAAAAAAAGAAAGCAA
Source organism: Panthera onca (assembly GCF_046562875.1). Taxonomy (NCBI): domain Eukaryota; kingdom Metazoa; phylum Chordata; class Mammalia; order Carnivora; family Felidae; genus Panthera; species Panthera onca. Next base: position 181,786,246 of record NC_138346.1, read on the forward strand.
AAAACAGACTCTTAACAACACAGAAGAATTTGATGGTTACCAGAGGGGAGGTGGGTAGGGGGATGGGTGAAATAGGTGAAGGGGATTAAGAGTTCACTTACTGTGATGAGCACGGAGTAATGTATAGAGTTGTTGCTTTACTCTATTGTACACCTGAAACTAATATGACACAGTATGTTATCTATACTGGAATTAAAATAAAAGAAAAAACCCTAAAACCTTGGAGGTGTCTGTGTCTTTATGCAACATATGTAGTAAATAGAGTATAGGTTTTGGAATTAACCAGATACTATTTAAAATTTTAACTCTACTCCCTAATTGTAATAGTGTTTCTTAGAGCCTCAGTTTTTTTCATCTTTAAAATGGTGATGCTAATCCTTTACTCATTAGAGTTGTGAGGGTATATGTAATAATACCTCTGATAGAGTAGAGATCCTTTTAACCTACTCGCTGGATTAATTGATGCTTTCCATTTTCATGAGATATGCAGCTTCATACATGTTTAAAGAGCCTTTCTCATCTACTGGGAAAGTGCAATGTATTGATGGTACATGAGTCCTGGTGTCATAAATACATTATGAAAAACTTAAAATATATATTTTTTAATGATTATTTATTTATTTTGAGGGAGAGGCACAGAGCTTGAGCGGAGGAGGGACAGAGAGAGAGAAACACAGAATTGGAAGCAGGCTCCAGGCTCCGAGCTGTCAACACAGAGCCTGATGTGGGGCTCGAACCCACAGACCGTGAGATCATGACCTGAGCTGAAGTCAGATGCTCAACCGACTGAGCCACCCAGGCACCCCAAACTTAAAATGATTTTAATTAAAATTGGAAATATCTTTCAAAGTAGTAATACTCTAATTTTTCATCTTAATAATGTCATTATCAGTGTACTACCACAGGAATAGTAATGCTTATGAGAAATGCTGGTTTAATTTTTGCAGCTTGATAAAAATTGTTGTAAATGTTTTGAATTTTCTTTAAAATGTTTTTAAGTTTTTATTTATTTATTTTGAGGGAGAGAGAGCATGTGCGTGCGCACACACACGTAAGCTGGGACAGAGAGGGAGAGAGAGAATCCCAAGCAGGCTTACACTGTCAGCATGGAGCCCGACTCAGACAATTCTTTTCAGTGGGGTCTTTGTCTGGTTTTGGAATCAAGGAATGCTGGCCTCATAGAATGAGTTTGGAACTTTTACTTCCATTTCTATTTTTTGGAACAGCTTCCAAAGAATAGGTATTAAGTCTTTTTTAAATGTTTGGTAGAATTCCCCTGGAAAGCCATCCAGCCCTGGACTCTTGTTTATTGGGAGATTTTTTGATTACTGATTCAATTTCTTTACTGGTTAGGGTCTGTTCAGATTTTGTATTTCTTCCTGTTTCAGTTTTGGTAGTTTATATGTTTCTAGGAATTTGTCCATTTCTTTCAGATTGCCCAATTTGTTGGCATATAATTGCTCATAATATTCTCTTATTATTGTTTTTATTTATGTAGTGTTTGTTGTGATCTCTTTCATTCATGATTTTATTTATTTAGGTCCTTTCCTTTTTCTTTTTCATCAACTGACTAGGCGTTTATCAATTTTGTTAATTCTTTCAAAGAACCAGCTTCTGGTTTCATTGACCTGTTCTGGTTTTTTGTGTTTTTTTTTTACTTCAATATCATTGATTTCTGCTCTAATCTTTATTATTTCCCTTCTTCTGATGGTTTTGGACTTTATTTGCTGTTCTTTTTTCCATCTCCTTTAGGTGTAAGGTTAGGTTGTGTATTTGAGACATTTCTTCCTTCTTTAGGAAGGCCTGGATTGCTATATACTTTCCTTTTATGACCACCTTTGCTGCATCCCAGAGGTTTTGGACTGTTCTGTTTTCATTTCCATTGGCTTCCATGTACTTTTTAATTTCCTCTTTGATTTCTTGATTAAACCATTTGTTCTTTAGTAGGGTTCTTTAATCTCCAAGTACTCTTGGTCTTTCCAAGTTTTTTCTTGAGGTTGATTTCAAGTTTTGTAGCATTATGACCTGAAAATATGCATGGTATGATATAGATCTTTTTGTACTCGTTGAAGGCTGATTTGTGACCCAGTATGTGAAACAAATTATGGAAAAAGCCCAAATGTCCGTCGACTGATATATGGATAAAGAAGATGTGGTGTATATGTGTGTGTGTATATATATATATGTATATATATATATATACACACACAATATTACTTGGTGATCAAAAAGAATGAAATCTTGCCATTTGTAATAATGTGGATGGAACTAGAATGTATTATGCTAAGTGAAATAAATCCATCAGAGAAAGATAAATATCACATGATTTCACTCATATGTGGAATTTAAGAGACAAAACAGATGAACATTTCACTCATATGTGGAATTTAAGAGACAAAACAGGTGAACATAGGGGAAGAGAAGCAAAAATAAGATAAAAACAGAGAGGGAGGAAAGCCATAAGAGACTCTTACAGAGAACAACCTGAGGGTTGCTGGAAGTGTGTTGGTTGGGGACATGGGCTAAATGGGTGATGGGCATTAAGGAGGGCACTTGTTGGGATGAGCACTGGGTGTTATATGTAAGTGATGAATAACTAAATTCTACTCCTGAAACCATTATAACACTATATGTTACCAACTTGGATTTAAATAAAACTAAAAAAAAAAAAAAAAAAAAAAAAGAGTTGGACATGTAACCAACTGAGCCACCCAGGTGCCCCGTGAATTTTCTTATAAAAGACTTGAAAGGGCTCATCTAATTTTAGGTTTATCAGTATTATGGGGCCTTTGACTTAAAGATCAGCATCACCTGGGGCACCTGGTGGTTCAGTCCATTGAGCATACAACTCTTGATTGCAGCTCGGGTCATGATCCCAGGGTTATGAGATGAGCCCCACTTTGGGCTCCACACTGAGCATGAATCTTGCTTTGAATTCTGTCACTCTTATTCTGCCCCTCTTACCTGCTTGCACTCTTTCTCTCTCTTTCTAAAATAAAAATTAAAAAAAAAAAAGATCAGCATCACTCATTTTATGGAACTGGATGAAGAATAAAATGATTAAATAAAGGAGTTGGATAATTTTTATTCTTTTCCCTGAGGAGCCTACATCTTTTATTTCAATTTAATATAAATTATATGTAGGCAAAGATTCAACTTTATGAAAGCAACTTTTCCATATATTCTGAGGAGGGAATTATGATATTTTTATTAATTCCTAGAAGTTGATTTAATAAGGTCCTAAGAGAGAGGAATTTTCTTTCCTTTGTATCAGCATTTACTAGAGTTGGGACTAGTTTTAAGTTGTGTCGTACTGATCATATCTTTTTTTTTACCATGAGGAGATTTTTACATTGTGAGTAGATTAGTATTAGTATTTTTTAATTTATTGAATTTCTTCAATTAAGGAACTCCATAGATAATTGAAATATTTTATATATTTTTAATTGAAATCTGGTATGAAAGTGGTATATTTTAAGACAATGGGTGCTGTAACTAATTAGTGAACTAGATTATCCTAGGGGTCAAATTGTTTTTGGTGGGGGAGTGGAGGGAGAAACTTTGCTTTGTCATTTGTGTATCTTTACATTCCAAGTTGTTTGAAATTGGCAAAAAGCTGTCTTCAATAAAGTTTATATCTAAGTGCAGTGTCACCCTGATGAAAATGAAGTAAGTAAAATTTTCTTCAGATACCTAATTTTAATGCCATTTCTCATTTAGGTTATCAAAAGTTGCCGACCACCCTTGAAAACATACTACACAGTTAAAACTAAGAAAGAATTTTCTTGTTATTACAGTAACAAAAGAATATTTATCCTTTTCCTGTCTGTTCAGAGAAATACATTCTTTGAAAGTTTAGCATTCAGTCAAACTAATTTTCAAAAACAGGGTTAAATATTGTCAGGGGAATAGATGAATTCCTTTTGTTTCTGTCCTAGCAAGCTAAATGTTCTTATATTGCTGATTATAATTTTTTCAAGCTTTTTAATCTTTTTATGTTCTAATCCATTCTCTTTTTTAAAAAAATTTAAGTTTATTTATTTATTTTTGAGAGAGGGAGAAAGGGAAGGTGAGGGAGAGAGAGAAAGAGAGAGAGAGAGAGAGAGAGCAAGCACACAGGAGGGGCAGAGAGAGAGGGAGAGAGAGAATTCCATGGGGCTCAAACTCATGAACTACGAGATCATGACCTGAGACCAAGAGTTGGATGCTCAACCGACTGAGCCACCCAGGTGCCCCCATTCTCTTTTTAAAGAAATAGTAAAATCTGTAAACTTTTCATCTTTAGCTTTTCTGATTTTCCTGCTCAGTCTCTGCCTATCCCTGGCTTGTTCCAGTTAAGTAGAAGAGATTTTCCTACTGAATAAATCCTAGATCTTTGGATCCTCCCTTTATTCCATTTAAAAAAAAAATTTTTTTTTAACGTTTATTTATTTTTGAGACAGGGAGAGACAGAGCATGAATGGGGGAGGGGCAGAGAGAGAGGGAGACACAGAATTGGAAGCAGGCTCCAGGCTCTGAGCCATCAGCCCAGAGCCCGACGCGGGGCTCGAACTCACGGACCGCGAGATCGTGACCTGAGCCGAAGTCGGCCGCCCAACCGACTGAGCCACCCAGGCGCCCCTATTCCATTTTTTTAAAAATCATTCTCTCTCTTTTTTTGTAATGAGCTGTCTGGCAGGGCAATAGAAGTCTCTTTTTAGGTATTTCAGGTGAAATGGATGTGCTGCATACTATTGCCTACTACTCTGACTGTTGTGAATATTCAGTCCTAAAAAGAAATGGGCTAAGAAATATAATAAAATTCTTATGTGTATAGGATTCCTAAAAATCAAAGTTGACTTGAATACTGCAAAGTTGTAAAAATGATAAATCAGGGCTTAAAATCCATTTTCTGTTGGGGAAAACTGCTTCTGATGAAAAGTAAAAATAATCCTTGGATACTTCAGAGAATCTCCACATTTCTTTTTTTTAATTTTAAAAATTTTTAATGTTTATTTTTGAGAGAGAGCGGCAGAGTGTGAGCAGGGGGAGGGACAGAGACAGGGAGACACAGAATTTGAAACAGACTCCAGGCTCTGAGCTGTCAGCACAGAGCTCAGTGTGAAGCTGGAACTCACAAATTGTGAGATCATGACCTGAAGTTGGACGCTTAACCAACTGAGCCACCCAGTCCCCCCTAGAATTTCCACATTTCTTAATTCTGAAGCTGTCTTTCTCTCTACTTCGCAAGTTTTAATTATTAATTTTTGAAAAAGTGCAAATAGTTATGTGGAATTTAAATAAACATAATTATTTCACATTTTTGAAGTTATATATAGCTTTACTTGAACCATACTTACTACATTATTACTTATAGTCAGGGTTTTTGTGTATATCTTTCCTGCTTTCCCAATTTTGTACATTTTCCTTTACAAGACTATAAGCAAATTTATTTCAGGCACAAAAGACTTTCATGAGTGGAATGTCTGGATTTGTGAGCTTAAGTTCCTAAATTCCTCCACAGTGACTTTCTTGGGTCTTGGAGTTATAACTTTAATTATTATTTTTAATTATAATAAGGTTCTAAAATTTAAATTTGGCTTTTATACCAAAAGAAGGAGCATAAGAAACTTGAGGCTCTTACCTTACCTATAACGGAACTCTATTTAAACTAAAAGGTGTTAGCATTTAAAGTGAAAGGCCTCTGGTGGTCTTTTCTGTCTCTTACACACCAGTCCTCCATAGTTAATTTCTCAGTGGACAATCTCTATGGGCATGTGTCAGAACTAGGACAGACTTAAGGGCTCACATAAATGTGAGGAAATCAGTACAGTTCTTAGATTGACTTAGGAGTATTAGTATCTTTTCATAGATTGGACATTTATTTTTGGTTCATTTGACTCATCTACTCAAACTGAAGCTCGTGATGATTCTTTCAAATAAATTTACCAGAGACTTGTTTAGTGGAGCCTTTTTTTGGGATGAGAGAGAGGAATAAATGACAACTACTCACAATTTACCTTCAATAATTTATTTACACAACAGGAACATCAAAGATGGCAATGAATTACATGAAGTCTTCTCTCATTTTAATGGCTATGAACAAAATACATTCTTACTGTCAGGACAGAGCTGGAATATATCTCCCTTCATTTCATTATACCATAATTAAGTTTTGTTTAGACCAGTAGTTGCAAACTTGGCAGCACATGGGATGGATCAAGCTATTAGATATATTTTGTTGGGATCATGAGGCATATGAGCAAGGAATTAATTAGATTCAATTGGTTGTTAATTGTTTAACAATAGGGAGATTTCAGGGCTCCTGGGTTGCTCAGTCAGTTGAGTGACGGATTCTTGATTTCAGCTTGGATCATGCTCTCATGGTTCATGGGTTTGACAGTGTGGAGCCTGCTTGAGATTCTCTCTCTCTGTCTCCCTCTCTCTGCCCCTCCTGTGTGCTCTCCCTGTTGCAAAATAAACTTAAAAAAAAATCTGCCCTTTACTATTAAAAAATGTGGAAGTTTGATATAAAAGTATGAATTTCTGGCTTCTCTTAAAAATTCAGGAGAGTTGGCAAAACTGGGCCTATATTGATGTATGTTCACTGTTAGCTGGAGCTGAGTAGCTGGTGCCACCCTTAGAAGGGGGCAAAGGCTTTCTGGTATTACATGGTCCCCATTGCTCACTATTTTCTCCTTATTCTCTGTCTACTTCACTCATTTGGCATTATCTGCATAGTTCATAAATTTTGTAACCCCCACTTTAGATCATCTTTGTGAATGTGTTTATATTTATGTATTTTTTTCTTTCTGATAGGCTAAGTTGAAAAAACCCACCAAGAGAGGTAAGTTTATGTTCTCCCACCTTCTATCCTCATAGAGGATAGTCTTCTAGACTAGCAGGGTTTTACTTGGTCACAAAATCTTATAGGGTCAGCATATCTGTAATGCTACTACTTAGATAGTTTTCCTGTATCATTAGGTAATTTGAATTATGTGGCTGGTTCTTAACTCCATTTAAAATAACCTTTGTAGGGGCACCTGGGTGGCTCAGTCGGTTGAGCGTCCGACTTCGGCTCAGGTCATGATCTCGCAGTCTGTGAGTTGGAGCCCCGCGTTGGGCTCTGTGCTACAGCTCAGAGCCTGGAGCCTGCTTTGGATTCTGTGTCTCCCTCTCTCTCTGCCCCTCCCCCATTCATGCTCTGTCTCTCTGTGTCTCAGCAATAAATAAACATAACAATTAAAAAATAAATAGGGGCACCCGAGTGGCTCAGTCAGTTAAGCAGCCAACTCTTGGTTTCGGCTGGGGTCATGGTCTCCCGGATTCATGGGTTTGAGCCCCGCATCGGGCTCTGCGCTACCAGTGCGGAGCCTGCTTGGGATTCTCTCTCTCTCCCTCTCTCTCTCTGCCCCTCCCCCACTCTTACTGTCTCTGTCTCTCTGAAAATAAATGAATAAACTTTTAAAAAAATTAAAAAAAAAAAAAAAAAGGGGCGCCTGGGTGGCTCAGTCGGTTAAGCGTCCGACTTCAGCTCGGGTCACGATCTCGCGGTCTGTGAGTTCGAGCCCCGCGTCGGGCTCTGGGCTGATGGCTCGGAGCCTGGAGCCTGCTTCCGATTCTGTGTCTCCCTCTCTCTCTGCCCCTCCCCTGTTCATGCTCTATCTCTCTCTGTCTCAAAAATAAATAAAACATTAAAAAAAAAATTAAAAAAATAAATAAAATAACCTTGTATTATGGAAAATTTCAAACCTATACAGAAGTAGAAAGGATAATATAATTAATATAAGAACACTCATCTTCCAACTTTAACAATTATCAATCATGCTCATCTTTCCTGCTCTCTTTCTTTCCCCAGGACTATTTTGAAGTACAGCACAGATATATAATTTAATCTACAAGTATTTCAATATATATCTCTAATAAAAGACATGTAATCTTTACACATTTAAGCAAATTTGAGTATAGCTGATACACAATGTTAAATTAGTTTCAGGACACATTCTTTCTAAATATAAACTACATAACACATATGTAATTGTGCCAATGTGATGAGATATATACATCCCAGATAATAATAATTCCTTAATATCAACCATCCACTAATTTGTTAAAATATTTATTTTGAGAGAGAGAGAGAGAGAGAGAAAGAGAAAGAGAGAGACCATGAGCTGGGGAGGGGCAGAGAGACAGAGGGAGAGAGAGAATCCCAAGCAGGCCCGGTGCTGTCTGCACAGAGTCCAACACAGGGCTCGATCCCATAAACCATGAGATCATGATCTGAGCCTATTTCATTTATGGGTTTCCCTCTCCCATGTCTGTCTGTCTGTCTCTCTTTTTTCTTGTATTATTTTGTTTGAAGAAAGTAGATTATTTTCCTGGATTTTGCTGATTGCTTTCCTATGTTGTACTTCAACATCCTTTTGTCCTCTATATTTCTGGTAAATGACTGATTATATGTAGAAGCCTGATTATATTTGGGCTCCTTTTTTTTTTTTAAGACTATTCCAAAAGTGGTTTTATGTGTCCCTATTAGGAGGCACATAATGTTTGATTGTCTGTTTTTATGATGGGGAAAGAAATTATGCATGATTCAGATTTAAATAATAATAATTCAAAACAGGAATAGAATTGCCAAAAAGTGGTACAGCTGAACTCTAGGAATTTAGAGGAGGAAAAAATAACTTAGGATTAAACTGATCTGGGAAAATTTCATGGAAATAGTGGTACTTACGATAGATCTTGAAGAATGAGAATGATTATGGTAAAAGGATATGACATATTAGCCAATTTAGGCTAAGTTATACAGTGATAATAAATGACTCAAAAATCCCAGGGATTTACAACAAAGATTTTTTTCTTTTCTTTTTTTATTGAAGTATTGTTGATACACAATGTTACATTAGTTTCAGGTGTACAACTTAGTGACTGGTAACTAGCTGGTAACTGTCAACATATAATACTATTACAATACCATTAACTATATTCCCTGTGCAATATCTTTTATCCCTGTGACTTATTCATTCCATAACTGGAAGTCTGTACCTCTCACTCCCCTTCACTCATTTTGCCCACATTCCCCTGCATCCTTCAGTTTTTTTCTCCATATTTCTGAGTTTGTTTCTGCTTTTCTTTGTTTATTTTGTTTTTTTTTTTAGGTTTCATACATAAGTAAAATCATAAGAAATTTACCTTTCTCTGTCTGACTTATTTAACTTAACATTATACCCTCTAGGTCCACCCGTGTTGCACATTGCAAGATCTCTTTCAACAAAGGTTTATTTCTTGCTTCCAGTATTTGTCCACTGTGGGTCAGCTATAGTTTTGTTCCATATCTTTATGTCAGGAACCAAGCTGATAGAGTGGGTTCTGTGTGGGATGTTTTTGATTTCTTGCAAGAGGAAAAGAGATTGTACTAGAAACAAGCAATTGTTCTTATTAAAGCTTTTGCTTGAGAAATGGCACATGTCACTTTTGCTCACATTTCTGTTCCAGTCTTATAGCAAGCTTGATATTTATAGAGTGGGCTGTATAATTCTGTCATTGGGCAGCAGAACAAACATTTTCAAGAATACTATACTCTGTGACAGGAGAGATTATCTGGGTGGAAAGGGAAAGGGTATTCTGGGTAGGAGGAGGCAAATATACATACAGTATAGTAGACCTGTAGTAGGCAAATATACAAACAGTAAGTAGACCTGTTTTTTTAGGAGTAGAATACATATAGGTACAAGGTAGATTAAGTGTGGGTAGAAGAGTAGAGACTACCAAAACAAAAGAGGGAAGGTACAGTAGATTTTAAATTCCACACTCATATTCAGCCAACCTCCTCTTCCATTGAAGGCTAGACATTAGAATGGAAAGCTGTAGTTCAGTGATCCATATATGTAATTTTGACTTTGCTAGTAGCTACATTAAAATAAAAAAGGTGAAATTAATTTTAATATATTTTTTAACTTCATGTGTCCCACACAATATTCTGTTACATTTACCATTGTATTCCTAGCACTCAATGAAGAACTGACAAGGATTTCTATAGCAGTTTATTATCTTCGAGAAGAGGATTTTTGGTCTCATGAGTTTGCCTCCCAAAGAGAATGCATTTTTGAATAAGGATGTAATAGTAATAATCTGTAAGCAAACATGGAGCTGAGAATACTTTTCCTCCTCTTGTCCTAGAGTTTCCAAGGTTAGAAAAAATGAGCAGCTTCTTCTCAAGAGTAATAGTGCTATCTGAGGAGAGCCAGATTTTAGAGTAAGGAGGTAGTGGGAACATTTAATGGAGAGTATAAGAGCATTGGAGAGTTCTTGTAAGAGGTGCACTCCTAGAGATTATATTAGTGTTAGAAGGTAGGGTGACATGGGAAGCTAGCGGGGTGGCAGAATGATTAGAGGGGTGTAAGAAAGGGAGGAGATGAGACAATGGAGGATTTGTATCAAAGTTTCTCTCAGAGGAAACTTGTAAGGGAATCATAAAGGATCACAGGGATGAAGGAGATTGGGCAGAAGGAACTTGGATGGAGTGAACTGTTCTGGGTTTCCAAATCGAGGGAAAATAGTTTAAGTGCTATTGGGAGCTAGTATGCTGGGTAAGAAGAGGCTTCTGGACAGACTGGCTTTTTTTGTGGCCATTGCCCCAGATGGATAAAGGAATTAGATGAGATCTGGAGAGAGAGAGAGAGAGAGAGAGAGAGAGAGAGAGAGAGAGAGACTCAGAGCCCGATGTGGGGCTCGAATCCATGAACTGCAAGATCATGACCTGAGCTGAAATCAAGAGTTGGACACTTAACTGACTGAGACACCGGTCACCCCTAAAACTTGAGGATTTAAATGAGAAGGACCCAAAACAGGTTGTGACCATGGACATGTTTCACAGTAAGGGTCTGTAGTTCTGATGACTGGATGTGATGAAGGAATAGAAGTTGCTTTATCAATATTTATGAATGCTCAGTATTTATTAAGCACCTTATATACATTATATTTAAACCTTATAATATCCTATAAGGTAAGTGAGATGAACTTCTATTTTTATAGACATGGAAGCTTAAGTTCAGAAACTGGTTTAATAACTTGACTTAAGCTCATGCAACTACTAAGAAGTAAAAACAGGACTATCCCAAATCCAGTTGACTCCCAAATCCTTTGCTGTTCCTTCTATATGCTGTCTTTCCAGAGAGGCGTGAAAAAGGGATCAAAAGAGGCTTGAGCTGTTTTTCTTTTTTTAAATATTTATTTATGTGAGAGGGAAAGAGAGAGAATTAGCAGGGTACAGGCAGAGAGAGAGAGAGGGAGAGAGAATCCCAAGCAGTCTGTGTGCTAATAGCACAGATGCAGGGCTCCATCCCAGGAACCATGAAATCATGACCTGAGCTGAAATCAAGAGTTGGATGCTTAACCTACTGAACCACCCAGGTACCCCAAGGCTTGAGCTTTTAAACTTGGTGGTTCATTGATAGAAATGGTAGGAAATTAGTTTTGTTGTGGAAAGGATAGGTTTATTTTAGGCATGTTGAATTTGAGGTAATAATGGGATATGCATGTGGACATGATGAGGATGCAGTTAGAAATTTAAGATTTGACTCTTGAGAGAGCCAGGAGAGGAGATAAAACCAATGAAAATGTATGTGGTTGAATGTAAGTATGGATATATGTTGTGTAAAGAGTAAGCTGGATATAAAAATGAATCATTTAAACATTTTGAAAAATTGGGGTATATAAAATTTCTGATTATTATAAAGATTACAATATGTTCATTTTTGGAATAGATTGTATGTCATATGTATAGACATATGAAAAATTATTTTATAGATATATTGAAAGCAATAACATATATATACAATTTTATACATACGTATTTTTTAACATATACTAAGACTAATGTCCTGCAAGGGAAATTCACATTATATTGGTCCTAATAACATTGCATGAGTGGTCTTTGGACTCAAAACATTAATAATTGATGATTTTAATATACTAAATAATACTGTCTTATAAATGAAAGGTTATTATATGTAAATATTACAGTCATATAATAGTCTAGATTCGGTAGTATACTAAATCTCCCTGGCTGCTTTGGGAGTTTTCACTTGCAGATTTTTAAACAAACGTTTATTGAGAGCCTGCTTTGTGCTAAACATTTTTCACATGTGTTATTTCATTTAGTTTTCAAATGACCCTGTTAGATTTGAGATTTTTTTAATAGTGAAGAGGCTATAACATTAATATATGCCAGTGATAGTATTACCATTTTTATAGCACTTTAGAACTTACACAGCAATTTCATATGCATAATTCATATTAGTACAAGAATCATTGTCTTAAACACGTGCTGTATGTTACAGAATTCTGCGATTTATTTAATACTTCTAGACCTACTGTGAGGAAGGTATTATTATCATCATATTTGCAGTGAGGTGTGTGAGACTCAAGTTAAAAAGCTTGGCCAAGGTTGCATGCTTAATAAGTGACAGATCACAAATGATTTTAAGTGCATTACAGTTTAAGCCATTACAGTTAGTACCACTATCAGCCTAGGGTTTACAAAAAGTTGTATGCAATAACTAAAAGAAAATAAAATGTGAAAGGCAAATATCACGCTCACGTTGGTATTGCATTTCTTTTTAGTGCTTAGTGCCATTATAGAAATCCTACCAATATTTGATATCTATTTTTTACTTTGGATTATTTTACAAAACTTTTAAAATACAGTTATGTCTAGAGGCAGGAGAGTTAACAGATGATCCCTAACTGTCTCCCCAACTCCTCACTCCTTAAGTGTATCATGCAGTTATTCTTTTAGGAAAGAAAGAGAAATAAGGAATTACATAATTGAAAGCGTATGCGCTAGGAAAGAATTAAAACTTGCCTTGGTTTTTCAGATGCTGTCTTGTATTTTTTTGTTATTCAACTACTGTAAGATCTTTGGTTTCTGTGAGGAGATAATACTGTGAAGAGATAATACTTTGGAAATTTCTGAAGCATTTCAGTATGATAGAACTGGTTGGAATGACATTTTATATTTGAACTTATTTTTAAAGAGCAGAGAGGTAGACATATAGATTGTTTTTTTTTTAAATAAAGGTTCTAGTTTTTTAAGGATGTAGTGGCAAATCTTTTTTTTTTTTTTTAATGTTTTATTTATTTTGAGAGAGAAAGAGAGAGCGTGAACAGGGGGAAGGGGCAAAGAGAGGGAGACACAGAATCCAAAGCAGGCTCCAGGCTCTTAAGCTGTCAGCACAGAGCTGGACACGGGTCTCAAACCACAAGCCATGCTATCATGACCTGAGCCGAAGTCACCCAGGGGCCCTTAGCTTGTTGGATTTTTTTTTTTAAAGAAATATGTCATGATTTAAAACAAAGAAGAATTCTGATATTGCTTTAAATGGTCTACGTACTTAGAGGCAGTTCATTGATGTCACATTTAGATGTGTTTGAGCAAGTACTGAAGTTGATCTGTCCTTTCTTTTGATGTTGTGAGGAAAAGAAACAAGCTGTTTACTTAGAAGACATAAAAGTACCAACTAAGTCTGTACTACAGACAGTATTAATTACCAGTATAGGCCTAGGTTACTCTGTGAAAGCTACTTACATATGTAACGTGTCCCTCCTTGACTTGGCTCCTTGTTGTTCCTGACTGTCCAGACCTTACCTCATTAGTGATAGCCCATCAAAGCCTCTTTTCCCTGGGCAGGGCATAAAGCTGCAGATCTCCCAAAGATCAACCTTCTTTACATTTAAAATGCATGTGTCTCATCTCCTCTTTCCTCACAGCTCTGTCTTGTGCTCTTTTATGAGAAGTTAATCCATTATTTTATGTTGATGCATATTCATCTATTATCCTTTCAGCCTACTTGGGAACTGAGGCAGTATTTATATTAGACTTAGCTGAGGATTTGAGTGGTAGCACAGTAAAGCTGTGTGATCTTGGACATGCATGGTAACTTCTGAGTCTCATTTTCTCTTATGATACATAATGAGTGCAGGTTTATTTCTGGGGTTAATTTTGTATTGTTATACATAAGTAAGGTATTATCAGTAAGGCATTTTTGCAGTGTTATCTAGATAGTACTCAGGAACTTCCTCTAATGGGAATTTCACATGCTGTGACTTGCTGGAGAAAGAAACATTTTTGAGTACATATCACAAAATATAGTCTGGTATTAATATGTAATTCTTTTGCAGTTACTACTTCTAGTACTTTCAAGAAACTAGGATGGAGTTTAGAGAGAATTGGGATTGGAAAGATTTTCATAGCTGTAGAACCAAAGGTTTTTCCAGATGTTTCTTAGGTTGTTCTGGTTATGTGTGATGATCCCACATGTATTTGATTTAGAAATACTTATGTTAATAGTGAAACCAGTCTGAGGAAGCAGGACCATTATGAACAGAAATCTGATTAGATCAGTAAAGCAAAGACTTGGATCCTTCTTTTGCTTCATACAGGCTGGCCTTTTCTTTTTGAGAAATTAACTTCAGGGATGTAATGTACATCATGATGTGTATAGTTAATAATGCCATATTGTATATTTGAAAGTTTCTAAGAGAGTGCATCTTAAAATTCTCATCACAAAAAGAAAATGTGTAACTGTGTGGTGATGGATATTAACTAAACATGTAATCATTTTGCAATATAGACATAGATCATTATGTTGTATACCTAAAATGAATACAATGTTATGTGTCAAGTATATCTCAATTAAAACCATCAAAAATTAAAAAATAAAGTCAATATATTTTTATTTTTCCAGAAATACTCCATATCATTGAGGGGAAAGGTTTTATTCTGGTGAGGACGTGTCTCTATTGTAGGTCTGCAAAGCCCTGGAAAATATAGGGAAAATAAAATTCTTGAATGGGAAATCAACTAAATGACCTTTCAGTTCTCTTATTTCCTCCTTCTCTCCTGAGGAATATATTCAAACTGCCTGTTGGTACTCTTAGATAGTATGCTTAGATAAAAGGCCACATAAATACTTGATTTAAAATGCATCTTTGGTTCAAGAATTATTAGAGAATTTAGAGAATAAATTCAAGCTATTTTTATTTATCTATAGGTTTTGTAGTTCTAAACTGCTTAAAAGAAGCTTCATACTATCCAAAGGTAGATATATTTTCGTATTTTCTCTTAATATATTTATAAAATTGAAATTGTTTTAAGCAAGCTAAATATGTATATAGCAAAGGACTTTATGTCTTGCCTTTGAGTCTTGGTGTATACTTCTTTTTTTGTCTTAAATAAATGATAAAAATTACTTTCCTGTAATTTTGATAAATGATCAAAGACCAAGTATAGCTCAGATTTACTATTAAAAAGAAAAAAGAAGTTAATTATTTTGGTTATATTTATACATATATTTTCAGTTATTTGTGTTATTAAGAGGATTTGTGTGGTTCAGTTAGACTTGAGTTCAAATTCTGGCTATTAACCCACAATTATTTTAAGAATTGATTGAGTTAGTATTTGTAAGGCACTTAGTATGGTGTTAAGCACATAGTAAACATACAAGTATTTGTTAAGCAAATTTAAAAAGTTACATCATAAGAAATCAGATGACCTTCAAGTTCATAGTATTTGAACAAAGTATGAGTTCAGTGGGCATTTTTGGATTTGTGGTCATCTTACACATATACGTCCTTGGCAAATTTTAGATGGATGACACCAGACACAAAAATGCTCACCATTTTTTATTTGTTGTTACGCTGCTATTTTACATAGCTTCTCATATTTTCTAGGAGCACTGAAAAATGTATTTGATTTGTTTCTGAATACTGATAATAGATCATTTGAATCTCATTTCTTTAAAGATATGTCAGCTCGGCCACTTAGTTGTTAAAAACTGCTGAATTGGTTTGCCTTTAGGAAGAACTATTTTAGACAGTTCAGCTCTTGTTATCCTAGTGATAATGTAAAGTGTTAACACTGTACCAAAGCTCCTTGGCTCAAAGCCTTGTTTTTTAGAAAGTGAAATAAATAATTTCAAAACTCTTATGATTGAGACTATTTTTCTGCCTCTTTTTGACATTTGTGGATAGAGTTACTCTAATGATTTGGCATAGAGTATAAACAAAGCATTTTATTTAAAAATTTTTTCAAACCATTTTAAAGTACTAAATACATTTGGCAGTCATGCTAGTATATGCCGATGAGTTTTATAGATCTGTTTTTTTTCCCCTAGAGTGGTTATATTGTACATAGATCATTTCCATTAGCAGCAGGGAAGTGGTTTCCTAGAGGATTAAGTGACTCACCCATCAAATCTTCTGTAGACTTTTGGGGATAGATGATGTTAGAGAGGCACTACAGGTGTCATACAAACATTTTCTCACAGAGATATGAGAAGAGAAAAGGAAGATTATAATTTGAAATAAGAGACAACTGGTGGTATAAGATATATTCAGAGTATATACAAGAATATAGGTATCATTTTATTTACTATGGGCATTGGTATCACATAAGTAAGTTAACTCCCTAAGTTTAGTAAGAAATTTCTGGGACTTTGAGATTCAGCAAAGAAGAATAGCAAAGTATTTGTTTTTAAAAGAATGTATTATTAGAGCTCCTGGGTGGCTCAGTGGGTTAAGTGTCTGACTCTTGATTTCGGCTCAGGTCAAGATCTCACGGTTTGTGAGTTTGAGCCCCACGTTGGGTTCTGCACCAACAGTGTGGATGGAGCCTGCCTGGGATTCTCTCTCGAAAAATAAATCCACTAATTTTTTTTTAAACAATGTATTATTGAATAAAAATGTATGGCAAATTGGTGCAGAATGTTTTCAAAACTGAACCTACCACACAAGATGTGGAGCTGCTAAAACTTTTACACATTTTTATTGGGGGTATAAAACTGGTATAACCACTTAGAGAACAGTTTAGTTGCATCTGTTTAAGTTCTTCATGTGCGTACCCCAATGCTAGGTATATGCCCTTCCCTCAGATGTATGTATGTGCTCAAAAAGACATGTACAAGAATGTTGATAGCAGTATTATTTGTGATAGCTAAAAAATTAGAGCAAAACCTAAATGGATAAATTGTTGTCTATTACTACAGTGGAATACTCTACAGCAATTAGAATGAACAAACTGCAGGCACCATAATGTTGAAAGAAATACAAAATAATGTATGTCATAAGAGTTTATTAATATAAAGTCCTGGAACAGTAAAAACTACTCTCTAGTGTTAGGAGTCAGAACAGGATTAACCTTTGGGTGAAGAGTAGGAGATAGTGATTCAGAAGGAGCAAGTTGATGACTTTGAAGTTCTGGAAAGGTTCTCTTTTTTTGATATGGGTAATTGTCTTTAAATGATCCAATTGTCCATTGTGATTATTTATTGGTCTTCATACTTATGATTTGTGTACTTTTTTCTATGTATATCTAGATAAAAAAGAGTTATAAAATTAATCTGTTCTAGGATCTCTGTGATTTGTTATAGTATCTGGAATACCCTTAACAGAGGAACAGTAGGATAGTAGGATATAATTTAAAAGGCATTAGAGTAGGAGAAATTTGGCTTCTCTCTCTCCCCCACTCCTCCCTCTCCCTTTCTGTCTCCTTTCCTCCTTTCTTTTCTTATCTATCTCCCTCTCCTCTTTTTCCCATGAGAACCTTGCTATCTACTAGTTTGAAGCAAATTATTTCTCTTCTTTAAACCTCAGAGACTCAGCTGTAAATAGAGAAAATAGTATTTGTGAGGATTAACAGCATGGTTGATTTTAAAGTATTCTAAAATATGTATAATTGGAACTGTTCGTAAATGAATCAAAGAAGTATCAAAGACCAAGGGTCAGTACATTCAAAGGGATGAGCACCTGTAGGTAAGAATAGATACTGTATTTAACCAAACAATCATTTATGAAAAGTTGAGTAGGAAACACATGAGTTGCCAAAGGGTGTGCTGAAAGGCCCCTATCTATTGGCTCTTTCCTCATGATATGCTTACATATGTGTCTTTCATTTATAGAACAGCAAATCCATTCCTCAAACCAGTGTATGTATGTATGTATGTATGTATTTCTTTGATATATATGAATATATGTATAAGTGTTTTTAAAAAATTATTTTATTGTTTTTATTTCTATACATTCTTTTTCTCCTTTTTATTTATTTTTAGTTTTGTTTTCCTGTTAGAGACTTTACAAAAATGTCTGGTGTGGTCGCTGGCCCATACTCCCATATTTAAAACTGATGCACTAAAAAGCTGATTTGAACTTTTGTGTTTATAAAGCTTATTGACTGAACAGAGAATGATTAGGCTGGGTCATACTCTGGGGGATGGCCTAATGTAACTATCCATAGATTGTTTCTCATTGACTAGTAATTTTTCCCAGAAAGAGATTCTTTAATTTTCTGCCTAGTGAGAAAAAATGGGTTGCAAGAATTCTTGTTGGTAAGTGAAGGAAGCATGCTTAGAAACTTATGATTTAGTAAATAGACTTTCACTTAATCTTCTCAGTTTTAGTAAGGTTTTCCTGCTTTTAGCTCTACCTGGTAATTTTAGGTTCAGAGTCCAATGTAGCAAACATGAATGTTTCTCACAAATATTTTTATTTCTCCTCTCTTTGAGGTTAGGTGTGTCCATGTGATATCTTTTGGCTCTAATGAAAAGCAAGTAGAGGTGATGGTCCTGAGCAGAAGCATTTAATTGCTGGTGTGAGACTCACTTGTACTGTGGCAGTTATGTGAACGCATGTTGATATGGCCAGCATGTGGAGGATAGCAGCCTTAAAGAGCTGTCCATCTGAATAAGAATAAACTATTGTTGTGCAAAACTACTGAGGTTTTGGGGTTGTGTAATATGTAATATATCCTGGCAAATCTATTAAAACTTCTAGAAAGTAAATCTCTGGTCTTTTGCCAGGATGGGAGAAAGGACAGTTTCCTGATTGTGTGGGTTGAGGGAGGTGTTCTGAAGAGTACATTTTTCTTATGCAGTCTCAACCAGTCCTTCTGCTTTTAGCTTTATTTGCACTTCTATTTTCGGAGGGCTTCTGGGCTTCTGTAGTCAGAATCAGCCTGCTTCTGGGCTCTGCCCTATTGCTACCATAGGTTTGTGCTTTCTTTGTTCTTTTTAGTTGCCATTTGTCTGTTAGCTTTTCAGCTTCCAAAGTGTTGTTGCCATCACTTCCTTTTCTCCTCTCCTTTTGGGCATATATAATTTTTAATTTCTCTCATTCTTGTCATTTAAGTGAAGATTTCAGAAAGGACCTGTATTAAATACCAGTATTCAACATGCCAAGATTTATCAGAGGACTTATTCATGTTACTGACTTGGTCAAGTTATTTCATGTCTGTGATCTTTAGTTTCTTTATCTGTGATTAACAAATTATTTGGATGATCACCAGAGTCTCTTTAGCTTGAAAGTTTGCAATGCTTTTACTTTCATTCTTTGGTAGAATTTGGTAGAAAGTTTGGAATGTTGTTATTCTTTGGGTAAGACAAAACAAAATGGAAAAATTCTATCATTTAATATTTTGAGCAGCCAAAACATTTTAAGTATTATTATAAATAAACTTCCATCATTAATGACAAATACATGGGTTGTTTATGATAGATTACAAATCCCTTGACAGTATGGAATGTGATTTTTACATTGTTCATTGATTCAGTAGTGTTTGCTTCTTACATGTTATTCTTTTAAACTTAAATAAGTGCTCTGTGACGGTGTGACATTATCTGATTTAGGAATTTTCTGCCTAAATCCTTTGATCATTTATGTATGATTTTCAAGTCTCAGTAAAGATGGCATTGGAGTCTTGATAGATTTCTAGTATTTATTTGCAACGAGATATATAGTCTCATCAGGTCTTTTGAAAATAATTTTCTGAAAGTCATAATAATGCTCATTCAAAATTTGATATCTACTTACATTTAAAATGTAAAAGCACTATCAAGGAATCTTTTCAGAAATACAATTTTTATGATTTCTGAAGTATTTGAACTTCATCCACTGTTCAGTTGCTTTAGAATGGCTCTTGTGATTCAAGGACTGGGAGTAATGGTGAAGTACATACTGCAAGCCCAGATACACATAACTGATCTATGGCTATAACACTTTTAAAAAAATGTTTATTTTTGAGAGAGAGAACACACTTAAAAATGTTTATTTATTTTTGAGAGAGAGAGAGGGGACAGAGGGTCTGAATTGGGCTTTGTGCTGACATCAGAGAGCCCCATGTGTTGCTGGAACTCACGAACCATGAGATCATGACCTGAGCTGAAGTCAATGCTCAACCAACTGAGCCACCCAGGTACCCCTACATTACAACACTTTTAAATCTTTTCTTTGTTATTTTCTATAAATATGAAAAAAACTGAAAAATTACTCATGATCAAAGTAGGTATTCAAAGTATTAGTCGACTATAATGTTACCAAGTTTTATGTAGTGTTGAGATTCTATTTAATCTTTTTTTGTTTGAAAACATTTTGAGATACTATTTAATCTTGAACACATCCTGTTACCATTCACTATTTTTCTTTTCTGTTTAAAATAATGTTCATATTAAGAAATATCCAAGTAGACACAAACTAGTACTTTAACTGCAGCAATGAAGTTCACTAAACTCTTAATCAGTACCTTTAACATCAAGAGCTGGTCTCTGAAGTCCCTGTCAAATCCAGTGAGCCTTGTGTTTAAAACAGAATTGAGCAAATGATTTTAAATTATAAAAGGGAAAATTTAAGGAAGGCATTAGGAAGAACTTCCTGGTAAAGAGTATAAAATAGAAGAGGCAAGGGGTAGAATCCATTTCCTGTATTTATTTATAATTATGGCATTAGATTGTTCATAGGGTGGGTTAGAAAACCATTCTAGAGGCTTACCCAATTATAAGAACATACACTTATCTGTCTGGCATGACTCTATAAAGTAAATCTATTATTGTTTTTATGAGGAAAGTAAGGCACAGAGGTGTTAAGTACATTGTCATCTGTCTAGTCATTGGTGGAGCTGTGATTTGAACTCAGGTAGTCTGAATATATTTATATTGTCATATAAATATACATATATATTATATAAATATACATAATAAATAAAATATTTTAAAATGGAAATAGAGTAAAGTCCCTTTAAATGATACAATCAGATCAGTAATTGGCTAATTAATTGGAAAAGTCAGTTAAAGTAGTAAATCATAAAAGTGATACATACTTTAAATTTGTTTTTTAATGTTTATTTATTTTTCAGAGAGAGAGAGAGAGAGAGCAGAGTGCGAGTGGGTGAGGGGCAGAGAGAGAGGGAGACACAGAATCCAAAGCAGGCTTCAGGCTCTGAGTTGTCAGCATAGAGCCCGACGTGAGGCTCGAACCCACAAACTGTGAGATCGTGACCAGAGCCAAAGTTAGACACTTAACTCAATTGAGCCACCCAGGCGCCCCTAAATTTTTTTTCAATGTTTATTTATTTTTGAGAGAGAGAGAGAGAGAGAGAGAGAGAGAGAGAGTGTGGGGGAAGGGCAGAGAGAGAGGGAGACACAGAATCTGAAGCAGGCTCCAGGCTCTGAGCTGTCAGCACAGAGCCCAATACGGGACTGAATCCATGAATGGTGATCTCATGACCTGAGCCGGAGTCGGACACTTAACCAACTGAGCCACCCAGATGCACCTATACACACTTTAATTTGAGACATACGAATATATATTCACTTAATGTATTGTCGACATTTTCCAAGTTTGCTTTCTTCAAAGCTGAGTGATAATTAAAGGCACCTGTAAAGAATTCTAGATTTTATTTTAAAAATCTTTTTACAGTTGTCTATTTTTTTAAAGTTTTTATTCAAATTCCAGTTAACATAAAGTGTAATATTAGTTTCAGGTGTACAATATAGTGATTCAACACTTTCTTACAACACCTGGTGCTCATCACAAGTACACTCATTAATCCCCAGCACCTATTTAACCCATCCCCCTACCCACCTCCATTCTGGTAACCATCATTTTGTTCTCTGTAGTTAAGAGTCTGTTTCTTGGCTTGCACCTCCCACCCCTGCCCTTCCCCCCTTTGCTCATTTGTTTGTTTCTTAAATTTCACATATGAGTGAAATCATATGGTATTTTTCTTCCTCTGACTGACTTAAGTTAGCATAGTATTCTGTACCTCCATCCATATCATTGCAAATGGCAAGATTTCATTCTTTTTTATGGGTGAAAAAATTCCATTGAGTGTGTGTGCGTGTATGTGTATACACACCACATTTTCCTCATCCATCGTCACTTGGTGGACACTTGGGCTGTTTCCATTATTTGGCTAGTTTCGATAATGCTGCTGTAAACATCAGGGTGCATATATCCTTTTAGATTAGTAGTTTTGTATTCTTTGGGTAAATGCCTAGTAGTGTAATTACTGGATCATAAGGTAGTTCTATTTTTAACTTTTTGAGGAACCTCCATACTGTTTTCCAGAGTGGCTGCACCAGTTTGCATTCCTACCAACAGTGCACAAATGTTCCTTCTACACATCCTCGCCCGAACCTGTTGTTTCTTGTGTTGTTGATTTTAGCAATTTTGATAAGTGTGAGGTGATCACAGTTGTCTTTTCTGTCCTTAATCCAACAACAGTTTTTTAGCTGTATGCCTTTACTTTCCTAAAGTTTCTGTAAGCATTCAACTATGTTTCTATATGAACATACCCCTCTCACATTATAATTCAACAGTTTGTGTATTATTTAATTACAATAATTACAATAACAAGTGCAACTGACATAAATAGTCTTGGTATCAGATAATACCAATTTCTTAGAAACCATACAACTTGACCGATAGGAGAAGTGCAGGGCATACTTGAGAATAGCCTTTAGCCTTGAACAGTTAATATGCCAAGAAATCATAGAATGTTTCACAGAGGATATGGAGAACATCAGTTTATCTGGTAGGTAGTTAAGAGGAAAGCAGTTTAAAAACCTTGTAATTATACAGCCTAAAGAACTGAAAACAAGTCCTTAAAGGATTTGCATATCCATCTTTATAGCAGCATTATTCACAATAGCCAAGAGGTGGAATCAACCCAAATGTCCATCAACAGATGAATGGATAAACAAAATATGTTATGTACATACAATAGAGTATTATTCAGTCTTAAAAAGGAAGGGAATCTTGTCTCATGATACAGGACTGATAAACCCTGAGAACATTATGTTAAGTGGAATAAGGCAGTCATAAAAAGATAAGTCCTGTATGATTCTACTTATATGAAGTATCTAATAAAATTTATAGAAACAGAAAATAAAGTGATTATCAGAGGACTCATAACAGAGTAAAAGGGGAATAGTTGTTCACTCAGTATAGACCACGTTTTAGTTTTGCAAAATTAAAAAGTTCTGGAGAGCTGTTTCACAACAATGTGAATATACTTATTGAACTCTACATTTAAAGTTAATATGGTAAATTTTATGTTGTATAACTTTACCAAAAATAAAAGAAAAGCTTCTATTGTATGTTATTTTTTTTTGCTTTTTAATAGTTCACATACATTTTGTTAAAAATTCAGATAATATAGAAAATGAAAAAAAGAAATGAATGAACGAAAATCGCCCATAAACACATTTTTTGTAGTATAACCACTGGTAATATTTTAATATCCTTCTACTTCTTTATCCATACACATGGAGTAAAGATGTGTCTATGTGTGCATTTGTATACATATAAACAATCTATATTTATACTTATACTTTAACTAAAATGAAGTATGTAACTAAAATGAGGTATATAACCAGTTTTAGGAAAACAAGTATTTATTGTGATAATCTTCTCATATTTTCACACTGTTAATCATGTTTTATGACTGAATACTTTATAGGTTTTTTTTTTTCCTATTGATGGGCATTTAGTTTTGCTTACTGCAAACAACACTGAGGTGAAATTCTTTTTATGTATCTTTGACCAGAAAGTAGTGGAATAATGCCTTTGAAATTCTGAAAGAAATTATTTCCAACCTAGAATTCTATGTGCAGCCAAATTTTCTGTAAATGTAAAGTTAGATTAAGGTTATGTTCAGACATGTAGGAAGTCAGAATTTATATCTCTAAGGCTTCCTATCTCAGCAAGTTGCTTAGGGATATATACCAGCAAAATTACGGAGAATGTGATAAAAAAGAGAAGTAGATTCATTCCCAGAAAATAGTAAAGGAAAATCAGAAATTGATAGCTAAGCAGCAAGCTTAGAGAATGAATCAGTCCAGATTAGAGTGAAAAGATAGAAGATTCTTTTGAAGAATAAGGGGTTCCTTTGCAGTACTTTGCTGAATATACTTACTCATTTGTCAGTAAGAAATAACAAAAAAGCCTATTAAAAACTAAAAACATATCAAAAATAATTTTTTAAAAATGACATAAAATACAATGAGATATAATTTAAAGCAATTGATGGAGAGTGAGAAAAGAGAACACATTTTGTCGTAATGCCAAGAATATTCACCTTTAAATGGTCTATGGCTTTATGGCATTGGGCCCATAAAAAAGGAAATGCCATCCTAAAATATCATCAGGTCCTGTAGTAAGTTTTTGCTATTTCAAATGGTGTTGATTGATTAATAGTTAGCTTTTAGAAAGAGCATGGAAATTGTAGTTGTGTTTACAGAATAAAATACAAAAATTAAAGAATGTAAAACACCGTTTGAAAGTAAAGAATAGCTCATGAAACAGAGGAGGTAGTGAAGTGGTTAAAAGAATGAGGGAAGAGTATGGACAGTATCTTCATCTGACAGTGAAGAGAGTTGAGAAGGAAACTAGTGTTAAGAAAACAAGAAATTTGAGGGTGCCTGGGTGGCTCAGTCAGTTAAGCCTCCGACTTCTGATTTTGGCTCGGGTCATGATCTCATGGTTTGTGAGTTTGAGCCCTGCATTGGGTTCTGCGCTGATAGTGGTTTCTCTCCCTCTCTCACTGCCGCTCCCCTACTCGTTCTCGTTTTCTCTCTATCAAAAATAAATAAATAAAATTAAAAAAAAGAAAACAATACATTTGAAATGTGAGTTTATTATCTAAGTTTTTAAAGGTAACTTATAATGATATAAAAAAATATTAGCAATGAGAGTTGTATGTGTAAAGTGAACTAAAGCCTAATCTTTTGCAGAATGATATTACAATATATCTTCAAATTGATAAGATATTGAAATGTATACATGCTATTTAGAGATATAGAGGATCTAGTGTAGCAGAACTAAAGTCAGCAGTGGTTAAATGAGGACTGGGACCCGGGATAGAGAAGAGTGGAGCTGGATATCATATTTTTAAACTATGCATATGGTTAAAACAAAAAAGTAGTATAGGAATCATCTACTGCTTGAAGTACTATTTGAAGTCACTATAAAGCTCTGTGATACAGATGCCATTATGTAGCATAATCTGAGAGTGCTTTATTTTGAGTTTTTTAAACAGCTGTTTTACATGAGAAAGTATTATCAGTACCTAATTAGAAAATGGCTGAGGGTTTCCAAAATTGAGGATAGTTTTGCTTGAATTACAAAGATGAGAAAAATGAGCCTCCCAGTGATTGTTCTTGTTAGAGGTAGTTTCCTTCCTTTGAACTCTTATGATACTTTATCTGCATCTCTAGTAGGAAAGTTAATATTTATCCAATGTAGTTATCATATAGATAAACATTTTAACTCCCCAATTACCCTATACTAGACTATTACATAAGAGTAAGGATGATCTTGTCATATTATATTTATATATTGTCATGTCTTCAAAAGATACCATACCTTTCATGTAGTAATATGTTTCTTTTTAGTTATTTAACAAATATTTGGGCAGCTCTTATGTTCTAGGTTGCATGCTAGACACAAGTGGTCAGGGAAAGTGTGTCTGAGGAAAGAATGAATAGACAAAAATTCTCCAATTCAAACTAAAAAGAATAATTAAAAAATGAGCAATTCTTGTTGTTAGTTATCTCTATTTTGGGGACCTCTTCCCAAATGAAGCTTCTCTCCTCTAATGTATCTGACAGAAGGAGCTGTTGAAATAAACGGGGTACTGAGATGAACTCAAGCAGGTTAGCTCCACAGCTAGATTCTAGCCAGTTCTAATAGCCACAGTTAGCATCCCTTACCCTGCCTTTCAGTGCACCCATGGGGAAGAGTGTATAGATCCGTTAAAAAAAGAAAAGACAAGAAAAACAAATGGGAAGGGTTACCATGGCTTTGCTTTTTTGTTATAGCACTTGAAGCAGCATCAGTAGTAACAGTAATTATCTTAGTAGTAGTGGTAATGATAATAATAAGCTGTCAGGCAGTGAACACCAAGTATGTATAGGAACCATGCTAGGGATTGTACACAAAATATTACTAAAAATTTTTTTTAACGTTTATTTATTGTTGAGAGACAGAGAGACACAGAGTGTGAGCACGGGAGGGATAGAGAGAGGGGGAGACACAGAAGCTGAAGCAGGCTCCAGGCTCTGAGCTGTCAGCACAGAGCCCAACACAGGGCTCGAACTCACAAACTGTGAGATTATGACCTGAGCCAAAGTCGGTCGCCCAACCAACTGAGCCACCCAGGCGCCCCTGTACACAAAATATTTTTAATCTTTGTATTGATCCTGGAAGACAGGTATTACCTTGGTTTTACAGGTTTGAGAGGTAAGTCTTGCACAAAATATCATAGTTTGTAAATGCTAGAGTTTAGATTTTGAAGCTTGGTTTGTTTGATTCCAAAGTCCATGATATTTCCACTATGGCAAGTGGTAAGACAGGAGTGTGCAACCCTTAGGAGTCTGGATTTTGGCTATGCAGGCTAAGAGAAGGTACTAGGTAGGTAGACCATTGCTTGCACATTCTATCACATCATCTGCTATGGAATTTCAGTGGTTACCTGCTGACTATTTTCTTAATATTGACCTTGTAGACGAGGCTTTGGAGAATTTTTTGTACTTGCCCTGAATTTACACCATTTATGCAAAATGATAAATTTCAGAAATGTGTCACTGCATGCAAATGAGCACTTTTCCAAGTAGCAGTAGAATGGTACAGTTTGTATGAGTTTATATTATAAGATAAAATTTCATTATTTCCAACATTACTGTATTTAAGGGCAGAGTTGCAATTAAGTTTGTAACTGCCACTGGTTTTGCACACATAAAAGATATTCTTAATATTTTCTCTTATTTTCTATAACCATTATAAAATCAAATATGTAAATATACTTTAGAATAGTAATTGCATTTCACATTTGAATTTGTTTTATGCAGTTATTTAATCTGAGTTTCATTAAAAGAGAATAGTTTCTATAGCAACTACCACATCATTTGATATCTTTGGAATCTCTGAGATATGGAACACTTATTAAAAAACAAATGTACTCAGTTTATCATGTAGACTTTTATACAGGTTTAAATGTTTAAGAAAAATATTTCTTGTATATTTATTTTTCCTAGTTTTTACCAAACTTAATCTTTTTTTCTTTTACTTTGGTATTTTTTCCCTTTAAAAATTTAAACCATATGTATTTAAAAATATGTCAAAAGAATTCAATGAGGAGGTGGATATTGGAGAGGATAGTAGGAGTAAGTGTGAACTCTTTTCTGAATGAACTCCATCAGCACACATGTTACTTCCTTCTAGGAGGAAACCTGTTAGTTTATCTCTTTGGATATATCCTATTAGGGTCATGAAAACCATTTCTAGAAAAAGATGATGATATATTATGGCATTATGGGAACCAAAGTTAAAAGAAAATAGAATGCTAGATCATCAGTACCAGATTCCTGTTCCAAGTTTTTTTTAGTACTTTGAATTAAAAAAAGTTCAGTGCTAAGTAATGTGCACTGCTATTGCCACTTATCAGCTGAAGAAAGGCTATTTCTACACTTGAAAATAAATAGTGTTTTCTGAAATCTGTCTTTTCAATTCTATTAAATTTGGCCTCATTTACATTATTTGATTTGTCCAAGTTGTACCGTTGCATTGTTGCTAAATGTTTTCTTTAAAGTTTATGTCCTCCATTTATTTGGATTTAGGTATTATGGTCTTTTTAAAGGCACTTAGTTTCACTATATATATTTATATATTATTTTCTCATGAGTCTGTATCTTTTCCTAACAATTCTATTTCTCCTCATTGAGCTTCTTCTAACTTGTCTACTTCTGGTACTTTGGAGCACTAAATTAAAATCAGCAATACTTTTTTAATGTATTAAAGTTCTCCTGTCTAATATTCTTCTAAGACTTTAGGGAAATATCCAAAACGTGTTCTAAAGAATCTGCCTAAGATGCCTTCATAAGACATATTCTTGCAAGTAATATAAAGAAGTTAAGAAGTTTTGATGCTGTAACAATAATTACTTATAAGAAAATTGTCTTTCTTCTATGAATAGTTTTGTTCCACTCACTTTTTTTTTTCAGTGTTTCTGTAAATAATTATTTTTTCTGTTCTATGAAAAATTTTTATATCTCTTGTTCCCTTCTGCAAGTTCCTTCAGATCCACACTATACTGGAAATTCAGTAAAATCAGGTTGAAGTGTCATTGAAAAATTTTCATCTGGGGTGCCTGGGTGGCTTAGTTGGTTAAGTGTCCGACTTCCACTCAGGTCATGATCTCACGGTGCATGAGTTTGAGCCCTGCATAGGGTGAGCTTGAGCCCTGCTCTGGGCTCTGCACCCTCTCCCTCTCTCTCTGCACCTTGTGGAATTCTCTCCCTCTCTCTGTGCCCCTTGCTCACTTGCATTTGCTCTGTCTCTCTCTCTAAAAAAAAATTCTCATCCTGTGCACATACTTTTTGTGATAATCTTAGGAATGCAAGATGTAAATGGAGATAATTGGGATAGATTATATATGTATATGTATGCATGTATAATAGAAAATTCAAGCCTAGTATCTATAAACATCCTAATGCCCCTGCATGTATACTCTGAATCAGTGCTGTCCAAAGTAGTTTTCTGTAATGATGGAAATGTTCTTCTGTATCTGCACTGGTAGTGGCTACCCATAGCTCATGAGCCAATGAGACTGAGGAACAGAATATTAAATTTAAATAGCCACAGGTGGCTAGTGGCTACCATGTTGAACAGCAGAGGTCTAAATGACTGTATAAACCATTTCAGTTCATTTGCTGGCCTGTTATCCCAGGGCTGCTGTTTAGAGTTGTGCAGGTGGTTTATTGTATGAGGATTCACAGATAAGGGGGTAGTAGAGGCTAAAATCTAGCCTTGGCAATCTTGCCAAGTTGTGTACCCTGGCAAGGAGCTGTGTCCTCCCAAAGAGACTGCTCTTCCTAGTTCATACAAAGGTACCTTATGGGCTGGCAGCAGTGTTGTACACTACTATCAGATGGTGTCTTTCCTTTATAGCTTGGTCCGCCACTTAAATGTCCATGTGACCTTGGGATATGTAGTTAACTTCTTTGGGCCTTGATTTTGCCCTCTATAAAGTGGAGACAATATCATTTACTCTATGGAGTTATTATTATGAAGACCGAGTGACATGATACGTGTAAAGTATTTAGAACATAAAGTGCTCATAAGTTTTATCAATTATTATAATTATATAATGAAGTATCTTAATGTAGTAAATTTTTGCAGCATTTTCACATTCATTCAACTCTGCCTAGTACCAAGAAATAAAAGACAGTATTCAGCCCCTGCGTTACCAAGGCTTATAAGAGATGAATAGTTCCAAGCAGTTACGTAGCTTTTAAAATTACTTACTATCACATTGTAGCTTAGGAACTGACTGAGAGAGTTCAGTTCAGCTAGTGATCATCACAGCTTTTAATTATATCTTTCACCCCATCTGACTCTAAGCTGTTCAGATTTCATGTGATCTGAGACTTGGCGGGGATGATGGAAGTGTAGGAGGACCCTAAACTCAGTTTGTCCCACGGATGCTACTAGATAACACTCATATCAGTGTAAATAACCCAGAAAATGACCTGAAGACTGGCAGAACAAGCCCCACAACTAAATGTAGAGAAGAGGCCATATTGAAGAGGTAAGAAGGGCAGAGATGTGGTGAGGAGCTAAACATTGTGGGTCTGGCCACTGGAGGAAGGGAGCTGCAGCCATGGACAGGGGTGAGAAACAGACTGTCACACTGAGGAGGCCGCATAGGGAAGACAGATACCCCCAGCATTTGTCTTTAAAAATCAGAGGGACTGAAACAACCAGTGGAACTTAAAGCCCGGAACTTTAAAAATCAGCCCTCTCTGTTCTAGGAGAGCCCAGAGGGTGGTAGGAAGCTGAGGCCTGGCCCTTAAATAGACAGCATAACAAACAGCATAGAAGTAGCAGTTTGAAAAATGCTTGGGGCATATAGGAGCAAAGGTTATTTACCAATCTCAGACTTTACTGAGGGACTTCTCCAGGAACAAAGGAGCTGGCCTGCACCATTTCCCTCTCATCCTCCCCAGCATAAATCCATGGACACCTGCTGGAACCATTGCTGCATTCACATTCGCTTCCTAATTTGCTTACACTGTGCCCTGCCCCTTCCAGCAGAGACTGCCTCAC
The DNA here is from genome assembly GCF_046562875.1 of Panthera onca. Lineage (NCBI taxonomy): Eukaryota > Metazoa > Chordata > Mammalia > Carnivora > Felidae > Panthera > Panthera onca. Next base: position 181,816,657 of record NC_138346.1, read on the forward strand.
TCCCACATTGCAAGTCTCCTCCCTTGGTCCCAAGAGCAAACCTTGCCAACACTGAGTTTCCCGACTGCATGCTTTGTGGGGCCTAGGCTCGGGGGGAGTGGCTGGTCACCTCCTGTGAAGGATGCATGCACCTTGTTAAAACTGCTCCCACACCCAAACTTGCTTTGTGGAGTGGCACCCTCTAGTCCTGGTCTCCAGGGTAGTTGAATGTACTCTTTGGAAGATAACCTGCATGAACAGCTTGCGGGTACCATGCCCTGACCTGTGCAGGCTTTGTGGAGCAGCCCCAGCTGGTTCAGTCTTGGCAGTTGTGTCACATCCCTGATGGAAGAGGACCAGCACCACCTTGTCAGAAGTGTCTGCTCTGCCCACTACTTTCAAGAGCAAGACATGTAGCTGGCTTAAAACATAGAAGTAGACACAGAGGATTGGGCAAAATGAGGAAACAGAGGAATATGCCACAAATGAAAGATCAGGACAAAATCACAGCAAGAGAGCTAAGCAAAATGGAGATAAGTAATATGCCTGATAGAGAATTTAATGATCATAAAGATACTACTGGACTTGTGAAAAGAATGGAGGATATCAGTGAGACCTGTAACACAGAGATAAAAAAGAATGAATAAGAGATGATGAACAAAATAAATGAAATTAAAAATACACTTGAAGGAAAAAAATATACTAGATGGAATAAACAGAAGGCTAGAAGATGCAGAAAAATGAATCAGTGACCTGGAGGACCGAGTTATGGAAGGTAATCAAGCTGAACAGATGAGAGAAAAAAAATTATGCAAAATAAGAATACTTAGGGAACTCTGACCCTGTCAGGCATGATAACATTTGCATTATAGGGATCTCAGAAGAAGAGAGAGAAAAGGGAACAGAAAATTTATTTGAAGAAATAATAGCTGAAAACTTCCCAAATACTGGGAAGAAAACAGAAATTCAGATTCAGGAGGCACAGAGAGAGTCCCCAGCAGAATCAACCCAAGGGGTCCACACTAAGACATAAACTAAAATGGCAAAAAGTAGTGGTAAAGAAAAAAATTTAAAAACAGCAAGAGAAAAGTAAGCAGTTACATAACAGGGAAACTCTATAAGGCTATCAGTGGATTTTTCAACAGAAACTTTGCAGGCAGGCAGGGAGTGCCATGATATATTCAAAGTCCTGAAAGGAAAAAATTTGCAGTCAAGAATACTCTATCCAGCAAGGCTGTCATGCAGAATACAGGGGCGGGAGGCGGGGGGCGCAAAGAGTTTCTCAGTCAAACAAAAGTTAAAGGAACTCATGACCACTAAGCCAGCCTACAAGAAATAACTAAAGGGGACTCTGAGATGAAAAGAAAGACCATAAGTAAGAGTAAGAAAAGTCAGAAGCACAAAAGTCAGAAGAGTCATAAAATAAGAGGAAGTAAAAATTAACACCATATACCTAAAATATGATGAGGAGAGATACAAAGAATGGGTTCAAATGTAAGCAACCATCAACTTAATATAGACTGGTGTATGCAGAAGACATTACATACAAATGTAATGGTAACCACAAATCAAAAACCAGTAATAGTAATGAATAAAGAGGAAGGAATCTTGATATATCACTCACAAAAAAGAGAACATGGTGAGAGAAAAGAGCAAGGGAATAAAGCAACAGAGAAGATCCACAAAAACAAAGTGAAAACAAATAACAAAATGGCAATAAGTACATACCTATCAATAATTACTTTGAATGTAAATGGACTAAAAGCTCCAATCAAAAGACATAGGGTTTTTGGGATGAGCACTGGGTGTTGTATGGAAATCAATTTGACAATAAACTTCATATATTGAAAAAAAAATAAAAAAATAAATTTGGGTCAAATGACAAAGAAAAAAAACAAAAGACATAGGGTGACAGAATAGATAAAAAACATGACCCATCTATATGCTACCTACAAGAGATTCACTTGCGACTTAAAGACATGTGTAGATTGAAAATGAAGGGATAGAGAAATATTTATCATGCAAATGGATGTCAAAAGCAAGCCAGGGTAGCAATAATTATATCAGATGAAATTGATTTTATTTATTTATTTATTTATTTATTTATTTGTTTGTTTGTTTATTTATTTATTTATTTTTAATGTTTATTTTTGAAGGAGAGAGTGCGAGTGGAGGAGAGGCATAGAGAGAGACACAGGCTATAAATTATAATTCTTCTAAACATTTAAAGAAAAGTTAACCTATTCTTTTCAAACTATTCCAAAAAATGGAAGAACAAAAGCTTCCAAATTCATTCTATGAGGCCAGGAGTACCCTGATTCCAAAGCCAAATAAAGACACAACAAAAGGAGATCTAGAGGCCAATATCTCTTATGAACATAGATGCAAAAATCCTGAACAAAAGATTAGCAAGCCAAAGTAAACAATACATTAAAAACTCATTCACCATGATTAAGTGGCATTTATTCCTGGGATGCAAGGGTGGTTCATTATTTGCAAATAAATCAACGTGATACATCACATCAACAAGAGAAAGGATAAAAACCATATGATCATTTCAGTAGATGTAGAAAATGCATTTGACAAAGTATAACATCCATTTATGATGAAAACCCTCAACAAACTAGGTTTAGAGGGAACATACCTCAACATAAAAAAGGCCTTACCTGAAAAATTGCAGTTAACATCATACTCAGAGGGGAAAAAGTGAGAGCTTTCCCCTAAGATCAGGAATAAGACAAGAATGTCCATTCTTGCCACTTTTATTCAACATAGTACTGGAAGTCCCACCCACAGCAGTCAGACAAGAGAAAGGAATAAAAGTCATCCAAATTGTTAAGGCAGATATAAAACTTTCACTGTTTGCAGATGATATGATACCATATATAGAAAACCCTAATGATTCCACCAAAAAAACTATCAGCACTGATAAATGAATTTATTAAGGTCGCAGGATAGTCAATGTATAGAAATATGTTGCATTTTTATATACCAATAATGAAGCAGCAGAAAGAAAAATTAAGAAAGCAATCCCATTTACAATTGCACAAAAAATGATAAATTACCTAGGAATAAACTTAGCCAAAGAGCTCAAAACTATAACATTGATGAAAGAAGAAGGCACAAACAAATGAAAAGACATTTCATGTTCATGGGTTAGAAGAACAAATATTGTCAAAATGCCTATATTACCCAAAGCAACCTACACATTTAGTACATTCCCTATCAAAATAAAAATAGCATTTTCCACAGAACAGGGGCCACCAATTCTAAAATTTGTATGGGTCCACAAATGACCCTGAATAGCTAATGCAAGTTTGAAAAAGAAAAACAAAACTGGAGGTATCACAATTCCAGACTTCAAGTTATATTACAAAGCTGTAGTAATTAAAACAGTATAGTATTGGCACAAAAATAGGTAGATACATCAATGGAACATAATAGCCCAGAAATAAACTAACAATTATATGTTCAATTAATCTTTGACAAAGAAGGAAGGAGTATGTAATAGGATGAAGACATTCTCTTCAACATGTGGTGCTGGGAAAAGTGGGCAGCAAAAGAATGAAGCTAGACTGCTTTCTTATACCATACATAAAAATAAATTAAAAATGGATTTAGTATCTAAATTTGAGACTTGAATCCATAAATATCTTAGAAGAGAGCAGATGACATCAGTTGTAATAACATCTTTCTTGATACATCTCCTCAGACAAGGGATACAAAAGAAAAAAAATTTTGGGACTACCTCAAAATAAAAAGCTTTATAGAAAAAGAAACAACCAGGGAAAATAGAAGATAACCCACTGCTTGGGTGAAGATTATTGCAAATGACATATTCAGTAATTGGTTAGTATCCAAAATATATAAAGAACTGATACAACTCAACACTTAAAAAACAACCCTATTCAGAAATGGGCAGAAGGCATGGACAGACATTTCTCCAAAGAAGAAATACAGATGGCCAACAGACACATGAAAAGATGTTCAATATCACTCGTCATCAGGTAAATGTAAAGCAAAACCACAGTGAGATCATTTATACCTGTTAAAATAAAAGAAAAAACACAAGAAATGGCAAGTGTTGACAAGTATGTGGAGAAATAGGAACTCACACACTGTTGATGGGAATGCAAACTGGTGCAGCCACTGTGGAAGACAGTATGGAGTTTCTTCAAAAAATTAAAAATAAACTACTGTATGATCCCATTTCACACTCCAGGATATCTACCCAAACAATAAAAAAACACTAATTCAAAGTGATAAATGGCAAGATTTCATTCTTTTTGATCTCTGAGAAATATTCTACTGTGTGTGTGTGTGTATAAATACATATATATTTATATATTTATATTATATATGAATATAGGATAAGGGATCTACATTTATATAGGAATAAAGAAGAAATAGGATATAGGATGTAGGATAAGGGATCTTCATTTATATATGAATAAAGAAGATGTCATCAGTCGATGGACATTTGGGGTCTTTCCATACTTTGGATATTGTCGATAGAACTTCTATAAACATTGGGTTGCATGTACACCTTCAAATCAGCATTTTTGTATCCTTTGGATAAATACCTAGTAGTGTAATTGCTAGGTTGTAGGGTAGTTTTTTGAGGAATCTCTATACTGTTTTCCAGAGTAGCTGCAGCAATGTGGATGGAACTAGAGTGTATTATGCTAAGTGAAATAAGTCAGTCACAGAAAGACAAATATATGATTTCACTCATATGTGGAATTTAAGGAACAAAACAGATGAACATAGGGGAAAGGAAGCAAAATAAGATAAAAACAGACAGGGAGACAAACCGTAAGAGACTCTTAAATACAGAGAACAAACTGAGGGTTGCTGGCGGGGTATTGGGTGGAGGGATAGGCTAAATGGACAATGGGCATTAAGGAGCGCACTTGTTGGGATGAGCATTGGGTGTCATATGTAAGTGATGAATTGCTAAATTCTATTCCTGAAAAAATATAATATCTATCTATATATCTATACATCTATATCTATCTATATATGTATATGTATATCTATCTATATATCTGTCCAACTTAACATTAAAGGCAAAAAAAAAAGGGATAGATGCACCTCTTGCTTATGGCAGCATTATTTACAATAGCCAAATTATGGAAGTAACCTATGAATCTATTGATATGGGATTGAATAAATAAGATGCAGTATATATATATAGAATTGAATATTATTCAGCTATTAAAACGAATGAAATCTTGTCATTTTCAGCCACATGGTTGGATCTAGAGAGTGTAATGTTAAGCAAAATAAGCAAGTCAGAGAAAGACAAATTGCTCATATGTGGAATTTAAGAAAGAAAACAGAAGCAAAGGAAAAAAATGGGAGACAAATAAAAAAACAGACTCTTATCTATAGAGGACAAAGTAATGTTTACTAGAGAGGAGGTGAATGGGTAGTCGGGTGAAATACATGAAGGGGATTAAGGGTATGCTTATTCTGATGAACACTGAGTAAGATATGGAATTATTGAGTTACCGTATTGTATACCTGAAATGAATAAAACTGTATGTTAATTTTACTTTAATTAAAATAAAAAAACCAATATTAGTGTTGCTGCAGAGAGACTGTGTTGTTCCAGGTTTGAGTTACTTAGGGGGAAATATTTTCCACTTATAAAGAACTTAGTAATGACATCATATATATTTTTAAGAATTTTCATAAACATTAATAACCTTTAAGTGAGGTGTTATCACTCTTGTTTGTAGAAACCAAAGCTCAGAAGTAAAGCAACTTCCCCATGGCAACTTAGCTGACATTAAAATATTTTGTTTTCCTACTGCATTATTTTGCTTCTAAGTAGTGTTTTTGTTTTATTTTGTTTTTGTTTTAGCATGTTCTAAGAGAAATAAATCTAAATTCCTATAGTGAGAAAACCTAGTGATTCCTCCTAGTCAGATGCTTTTTTTTAAAGTGTAAAACAATTGATACATTAAATGGAAAAACTGTTTAAACTAATTTTCTTGTACTATTTCCTTGTTATATCAGTCCCATCCTATGCAAACTTGGACAAAATAAAATGTTACTGCTGTAGTTTTTAGTACTTCTTAACTACCAACTAGGTCAAATGTAGATCCCTTATCCTATTATTCTAGCATGATGAGGTCTTACTGGGTGATCTCTTCTATTTTTGTGACTTTAACTAACACCTGGCTCCCTGATTTCATATTTCTGTCTCAAGCTCAAACCTGTCTCCTGAGTACTAGATTCATATTTTTAACTCTCTATGGAATATTTAGATGTCAAGCTCAACATGTTCAATGCTAATCCCATAAGTTTGTCCTTATAAATTTCTTCCTCTCTTATGTTTCTTTAAAAAATTTTTTTAAAAACATTTATTCATTATTGAGAGACAGAGAGAGACAGAGCATGAGCAGGGGAGGGGCAGAGAGGGGGAGACAGAATCTGAAGCAGGCTCCAGCTCTGAGCTGTCAGCACAGAGTCTGACACAGGGTTCAAAGTCACAAACCGCAAGATTGTAACCTGAGCTGAAGTAGGACGCTTAACCGACTGAGCCACCCAGGCACCCCTCTTATATTTTCTTTTGAAGTTTGTTTTATTCAGTCACTCATGTTAGAATCTTGGGGATCATCTTAGCCTTATTCTTATCCATTACCTTTTTCAGATGATCTCATCTCAAATTTTATTGTATCTAATTTCTTGCATACCTTTTGTTTACATTATTGATTTTAATTGTCCTGATTCATTTGTTCATTTATTCATTATTCATTCTATAGATGTTGAGTACCAACTTTATAAAAGACTAAATTTAATCTTTTGAACTTAGTTTCTTTTCTCTATTGCTACAATTACTGAGTTGATTTAGGTCCTTATCATTTATCTCCTGGACTATTTACTGCAACGGTTTCCCTGACTGTGGTCACTGTATGTTCAGTATATCCTTCCTACTATAGTAAGAGTGATTTTTCTAATAAAGAAATTCAATTTTGGTACTTTTTTGCTTAAAACCCTTCAGTTGCTGTCTACAGTTTTTATATTAAATATTCTAGCATGCCGTAGAAGGCATTTTTAGGGTATGATTCTTTTGTTATACCTCTTGAGTCCCATTTGCTTTCACAGGACCATGCGCATGCAGTGCTCCAGTCACACGGAACACTTTCTGATGCTGTCACTTACTGTATAGTTTTACAGTTTTAAGCCATTGAACCTATGGCTCCTTTTGCTAAGGACTTAGATCCCTTGTTCATTTTTTATTTATTCTGTAGAATGTATCCTTAAGAGGTACTTTCTCTTGATACCTTCCCTGTACTCCTTTTATTAAAATTTATTTTTATTTTTTAAAAAATGTTTTTATTTTTGAGAGGAAGGGTGCGGGGGGGGGGGGGGGGAGAGAATAAGCAGGGGAGGGACAGAGAGAGAAGGAGACACAGGATCTAAAGCAGGCTCCAGGCTCTGAGCTGTCAGCACAGAGCCAGACAGGGGGTTTGAACCCACAAATCATGAGATCATGACCTGAGCTGAAGTCACATGCTTAACTGACTGAGCCACCCAGGCTCCCCTCCCTGTACTCCCAATACCCTTTCCTTCATGTGTCTATGTCTCTGTCACAGCTCTTACCACACCGTAAGCAATTATCCATTTGTTCCAGTTTCTCTTACTAGGTAGAGAAGCTTCTATTGAAGGCATAGACTTTGAAATATTTATCTATGTATTCCTAAGGCTTACTATAGTGCTGGCATATAGTAGTACTCAATATTGGATTTATAAATTAGTGGATGCATATCCATTATTTATTTTTAAGGTATTGAAAAAGCTTAATTCTAAAACTTTTAAATAGCATGCATTTTAAATGTACTAAAAATTATGGAAAATAATTCATCTGAAACACATATACCTGCCACTAGTATTTAACATATGTTGTTTGCTATCTTTGCTTAGCATAACACTTATCTTCTACAGGAAACCTCTCCTAACTAGTTCTACTTTACTTTTCTGATTAGCATTTCTATACTTCTAGAAAAAACATTCCTTAAAAATTTTTTAAAACAATATTTATTTTTGAGAGAGAGAGAGACAAGAGTGTGAGTGGGGGAGGGGCAGAGAGAGCGAGAGAGGGAGACACAGAATCTGAAGCAGGCTCCAGTCTCCGAGCTGTCAGTACAGAACCCAACGCCGGGCTTGAGCCCACAACTGAGATCATTACCTGAGCTGAAGTCGGACGCTCAATCAACTGAGCCACCCAGGTGCCCTGAAAAAGCATTACTTTTACATGAACTTTTGCACATATGGTTCAATGAATAATGTATTTTGATTAAATGATACTCTTTTATGATTCTTCTCTATGTGTTTCATTTCCCCAACCTTTATACACCCTTCACCAAGAGCTCAAAGCCCATTTTTGTAATTTTGCCCCCAATGGGAAGCATAGTCCTAGACACACAGTAGAACTTAAAATTATTAATAAATTAAATGAATGCAATTAATTGCCACATATTTCTTCTTCATGAAAACACATAAAATGCTGTTCTTACTTTACCCAAGAAACTTCTCAGCCTTTTTCTTATTGTAGGTTAATGAAAGTGTGCTCACTAAGTTCAAATACTGTTACTAGTCTTAAACAGTTGATATTTCTGAGTACTGTTACAGTGTTGTAAAGATAAATCATGATATCTCAAATTAAATATAAATGCATTTTGGTCATGTGTATCAGTTTGTGTTATGTTTTGGGTATATATGGCAGAGAGTCTTTAAAAAATGGTTAAAAATATATAAGTTTACTAATTCTCTCTCATATAAAAGAGTCCAGAGTTAGCCAGCTGAGAGCTAGTTTGATACTATCACTTTTTCCTCAGAGACTCTGGCTTCCTTTCTAGGAGCCTCCGAGGAATTTCAACCTAAAACTTCTGTTTACATATCATTGGCCAAAACTTAATTATCTGGACAAATTTAGCTGAAAGGGAGGCTTGGAAATGTTTTAGTTGGCATGCTATCCAAGGTCATGATATAAGGAAAGAAGGTAAAAATACGTATTTGGAGGCAGTTAGCAGCATACTGTGCTAAAAATTGTTAGAATGAGTAAATGAGACTTAATAATCTTTGGAGAAATCATAGGTGCACTCTGATGAAAGACATAGAACTGACTTTTGCTCTGTATGGATAAATATTTGAAACATGTCAGTGCCCAGTGTCATTCTTCTGTATGTATGCATTGATCTGTTCACAGCCTGGAAAGGTTGTGGTGGTAGTGGTGGTGGTGGTGGTGGTGTCTGTGTGTATACGTGTAAGAGTAAATCACTTTCAGTTTCGTACATAGGTGCTCCAAAAATACTCTTGTTTGAGCCATGATAGAGTCTTTCAAGTAATTAATGGTAGATCTTGGAGCTAAAATATATCCCATGTTCTTGAAAGACTCTTGAAAAAAGTCTATACCCAGCAATGCTTTAAAGAGTAAATATAAGTAGTCATCAGTATGGTAAAATGCTCTGCCTTATTAGTAATGAAAGAAATGTAATTTAAACCACAGTGAAGTTATGCTTTTCACCCTATGGAGTTAGCAAAAATGAAATCTAAAAAGTCAGTACTTAGATTTGTTAAAATAGTTTCGTGTATTTCTGATTGTAGTATACATTATTTCTATAGTGTCTTTTAGAGAGCAATTTGGCAATTCTATCAAGAATCTTAAAATTGTTTATACCCATTGGCTCAATGATTACACTTCTGAGAATTTACTTTATTTATTTTTTTTTTTTTGAGTTTTTCAATCTTCCTTTTATTTATTTATTTATTTTTTTTATTATTTTTTTTATTTTTTAATATATGAAATTTACTGTCAAATTGGTTTCCATACAACACCCAGTGCTCATCCCAAAAGGTGCCCTCCTCAATACCCATCACCCACCCTGCCCTCCCTCCCACCCCCCATCAACCCTCAGTTTGTTCTCAGTTTTTAACAGTCTCTAATGCTTTGGCTCTCTCCCACTCTAACCTCTTTTTTTTTTTTTTTTTTTTTTTTTTTCCTTCCCCTCCCCCATGGGTTTCTGTTATGTTTCTCAGGATCCACATAAGAGTGAAACCATATGGTATCTGTCTTTCTCTGTATGGCTTATTTCACTTAGCATCACACTCTCCAGTTCCATCCATGTTGCTACAAAAGGCCATATTTCATTTTTTCTCATTGCCACGTAGTATTCCATTGTGTATATAAACCACAATTTCTTTATCCATTCATCAGTTGATGGACATTTAGGCTCTTTCCATAATTTGGCTATTGTTGAGAGTGCCGCTATAAACATTGGGGTACAGGTGCCCCTATGCATCAGTACTCCTGTATCCCTTGGATAAATTCCTAGCAGTGCTATTGCTGGGTCATAGGGTAGGTCTATTTTTAATTTTCTGAGGAACCTCCACACTGCTTTCCAGAGCGGCTGCACCAATTTGCATTCCCACCAACAGTGCAAGAGGGTTCCCGTTTCTCCACATCCTCTCCAGCATCTATAGTCTCCTGATTTCTTCATTTTGGCCACTCTGACTGGCGTGAGGTGGTATCTGAGTGTGGTTTTGATTTGTATTTCCCTGATAAGGAGCGACGTTGAACATCTTTTCATGTGCCTGTTGGCCATCCGGATGTCTTCTTTAGAGAAGTGTCTATTCATGTTTTCTGCCCATTTCTTCACTGGGTTATTTGTTTTTCGGGTGTGGAGTTTGATGAGCTCTTTATAGATTTTGGATACTAGCCCTTTGTCCGATGTGTCATTTGCAAATATCTTTTCCCATTCCGTTGGTTGCCTTTTAGTTTTGTTGGTTGTTTCCTTTGCTGTGCAGAAGCTTTTTATCTTCATAAGGTCCCAGTAATTCACTTTTGCTTTTAATTCCCCTGCCTTTGGGGATGTGCCGAGTAAGAGATTGCTACGGCTGAGGTCAGAGAGGTCTTTTCCTGCTTTCTCCTCTAAAGTTTTGATGGTTTCCTGTCTCACATTCAGGTCCTTTATCCATTTTGAGTTTATTTTTGTGAATGGTGTGAGAAAGTGGTCTAGTTTCAACCTTCTGCATGTTGCTGTCCAGTTCTCCCAGCACCATTTGTTAAAGAGACTGTCTTTTTTCCATTGGATGTTCTTTCCTGCTTTGTCAAAGATGAGTTGGCCATACGTTTGTGGGTCTAGTTCTGGGGTTTCTATTCTATTCCATTGGTCTATATGTCTGTTTTTATGCCAATACCATGCTGTCTTGATGATGACAGCTTTGTAGTAGAGGCTAAAGTCTGGGATTGTGATGCCTCCTGCTTTGGTCTTCTTCTTCAAAATTACTTTGGCTATTCGGGGCCTTTTGTGGTTCCATATGAATTTTAGGATTGCTTGTTCTAGTTTCGAGAAGAATGCTGGTGCAATTTTGATTGGGATTGCATTGAATGTGTAGATAGCTTTGGGTAGTATTGACATTTTGACAATATTTATTCTTCCAATCCATGAGCAGGGAATGTCTTTCCATTTCTTTATATCTTCTTCAATTACCTGCATAAGCTTTCTATAGTTTTCAGCATACAGATCTTTTACATCTTTGGTTAGATTTATTCCTAGGTATTTTATGCTTCTTGGTGCAATTGTGAATGGGATCAGTTTCTTCATTTGTCTTTCTGTTGCTTCATTGTTAGTGTATAAGAATGCAACTGATTTCTGCACATTGATTTTGTATCCTGCAACTTTGCTGAATTCATGTATCAGTTCTAGCAGACTTTTGGTGGAGTCTATCGGATTGTCCATGTATAATATCATGTCATCTGCAAAAAGCGAAAGCTTGACTTCATCTTTGCCAATTTTGATGCCTTTGATTTCCTTTTGTTGTCTGATTGCTGATGCTAGAACTTCCAGCACTATATTAAACAGCAGCGGTGACAGTGGGCATCCCTGTCGTGTTCCTGATCTCAGGGAAAAAGCTCTCAGTTTTTCCCCGTTGAGGATGATGTTAGCTGTGGGCTTTTCATAAATGGCCTTTATGATCTTTAAGTATGTTCCTTCTATCCCGACTTTCTCAAGGGTTTTTATTAAGAAAGGGTGCTGGATTTTGTCAAAGGCCTTTTCTGCATCGATTGACAGGATCATATGGTTCTTCTCTTTTTTTTTGTTAATGTGATGTATCACGTTGATCGATTTGCGAATGTTGAACCAGCCCTGCATCCCAGGAATGAATCCCACTTGATCATGGTGAATAATTCTTTTTATATGCTGTTGAATTCGATTTGCTAGTATCTTATTAAGAATTTTTGCATCCATATTCATCAGGGATATTGGCCTGTAGTTCTCTTTTTTTACTGGGTCTCTGTCTGGTTTAGGAATCAAAGTAATACTGGCTTCATAGAATGAGTCTGAAAGTTTTCCTTCCCTTTCTATTTCTTGGAATAGCTTGAGAAGGATAGGTATTATCTCTGCTTTAAACGTCTGGTAGAACTCCCCTGGGAAGCCATCTGGTCCTGGACTCTTATTTGTTGGGAGATTTTTGATAACCGATTCAATTTCTTCGCTGGTTATGGGTCTGTTCAAGCTTTCTATTTCCTCCTGATTGAGTTTTGGAAGAGTGTGGGTGTTTAGAAATTTGTCCATTTTTTCCAGGTTGTCCAATTTGCTGGCATATAATTTTTCATAGTATTCCCTGATAATTGTTTGTATCTCTGAGGGATTGGTTGTAATCATTCCATTTTCATTCATGATTTTATCTATTTGGGTCATCTCCCTTTTCTTTTTGAGAAGCCTGGCTAGAGGTTTGTCAATTTTGTTTATTTTTTCAAAAAACCAACTCTTGGTTTCGTTGATCTGCTCTACAGTTTTTTTAGATTCTATATTGTTTATTTCTGCTCTGATCTTTATTATTTCTCTTCTTCTGCTGGGTTTAGGCTGCCTTTGCTGTTCTGCTTCTATTTCCTTTAGGTGTGCTGTTAGATTTTGTATTTGGGATTTTTCTTGTTTCTTGAGATAGGCCTGGATTGCAATGTATTTTCCTCTCAGGACTGCCTTCGCTGCATCCCAAAGCGTTTGGATTGTTGTATTTTCATTTTCGTTTGTTTCCATATATGTTTTAATTTCTTCTCTAATTGCCTGGTTGACCCACTCATTCGTTAGTAGGGTGTTCTTTAACCTCCATGCTTTTGGAGGTTTTCCAGACTTTTTCCTGTGGTTGATTTCAAGCTTCATAGCATTGTGGTCTGAAAGTATGCATGGTATAATTTCAATTCTTGTAAACTTATGAAGGGCTGTTTTGTGACCCAGTATATGATCTATCTTGGAGAATGTTCCATGTGCACTCGAGAAGAAAGTATATTCTGTTGCTTTGGGATGCAGAGTTCTAAATATATCTGTCAAGTCCATCTGATCCAATGTATCATTCAGGGCCCTTGTTTTTTACTGACTGTGTGTCTAGATGATCTATCCATTTCTGTAAGTGGGGTGTTAAAGTCCCCTGCAATGACCACATTCTTATCAATAAGGTTGCTTATGTTTATGAGTAAATGTTTTATATATCTGGGGGCTCGGGTATTTGGCGCATAGACATTTATAATAGTTAGCTCTTCCTGGTGGATAGACCCTGTGATTATTATATAATGCCCTTCTTCATCTCTTGTTACAGCCTTTAATTTAAAGTCTAGTTTGTCTGATATAAGTATGGCTACTCCAGCTTTCTTTTGGCTTCCAGGAGCATGATAAATAGTTCTCCATCCCCTCACTCTCAATCTAAAGGTGTCCTCAGATCTAAAATGAGTCTCTTGTAGACAGCAAATAGATGGGTCTTGTTTTTTTATCCATTCTGATACCCTATGTCTTTTAGTTGGCGCATTTAATCCATTTACATTCAGTGTTATTATAGAAAGATATGGGTTTAGAGTCATTGTGATGTCTGTATGTTTTATGCTTGTAGTGATGTCTCTGGTACTTTGTCTCACAGGATCCCCCTTAGGATCTCTTGTAGGGCTGGTTTCGTGGTGACAAATTCCTTCAGTTTTTGTTTGTTTGGGAAGACCTTTATCTCTCCTTCTATTCTAAATGACAGACTTGCTGGATAAAGGATTCTCGGCTGCATATTTTTTCTGTTTAGCACACTGTAGATATCGTGCCAAGCCTTTCTGGCCTGCCAAGTTTCAAAGGAGAGATCAGTCACGAGTCTTATAGGTCTCCCTTTATATGTGAGGGCACGTTTATCCCTTGCTGCTTTCAGAATTTTCTCTTTATCCTTGTATTTTGCCAGTTTCACTATGATATGTCGTGCAGAAGATCGATTCAAGTTACGTCTGAAGGGAGTTCTCTGTGCCTCTTGGATTTCAATGCCTTTTTCCTTCCCCAGTTCAGGGAAGTTCTCAGCTATAATTTGTTCAAGTACCCCTTCAGCACCCTTCCCTCTCTCTTCCTCCTCTGGGATACCAATTATGCGTATATTATTTTTTTTTAGTGTATCACTTAGTTCTCTAATTTTCCCCTCATACTCCTGGATTTTTTTATCTCTCTTTCTTTCAGCTTCCTCTTTCTCCATAACTTTATCTTCTAGTTCACCTATTCTCTCCTCTGCCTCTTCAAGCCGAGCCATCGTGGATTCCATTTTGTTTTGCAATTCGTTTAAAGCGTTTTTCAACTCCTCGTGACTGTTCCTTAGTCCCTCGATCTTTGTGGCAAGAGATTCTCTGCTGTCCTGTATACTGTTTTCAAGCCCAGCGATTAATTTTATGACTATTATTCTAAATTCACTTTCTGTTATATTATTTAAATCCTTTTTGATCAGTTCATTAGCTGTTGTTATTTCCTGGAGATTCTTCTGAGGGGAATTCTTCCGTTTGGTCATTTTGGAGAGTCCCTGGCGTGGTGAGGACCTGCAGTGCACTTCCCCTGTGCTGTGGTGTATAACTGGAGTTAGTGGGCGGGGCCGCAGTGACCCGATGTCTGCCCCCAGCCCACTGCTGGGGCCACAGTCAGACTGGTGTGTGCCTTCTCTTCCCCTCTCCTAGGGGCGGGATTCACTGTGGGGTGGCGTGTCCCGTCTGGGCTACTTGCACACTGCCAGGCTTGTGGTGCTGGGGATCTGGCGTATTAGCTGGGGTGGGTAGGCAAGGTGCACGGGGGCTGGAGGGGCAGGCTTAGCTCGCTTCTCCTTAGGTGATCCACTTCAGGAGGAGCCCTGTGGCAGCGGGAGGGAGTCAGATCCGCTGCCGGAGGTTTGGCTCCGCAGAAGCACAGAGTTGGGTGTTTGCGCGGAGCGAGCAAGTTCCCTGGCAGGAACTGGTTCCCTTTGGGATTTTGGCTGGGGGATGGGCGGGGGAGATGGCGCTGGCGCCTTTGTTCCCCGCCAAGCTGAGCTCTGCCGTCCGGGGGCTCAGCAGCTCTCCCTCCCTTTGTCCTCCAGCCTTCCCGCTTTCCGAGCAGAGCTGTTAACTTATGACCTCCCAGATGCTAAGTCGCGCTTGCTGTCGGAACACAGTCCGTCCGGCCCCTCCGCTTTTGCCAGCCAGACTCGGGGGCTCCGCTTGGCCGGCGAGCCGCCCCTCCGCCCCGGCTCCCTCCCGCCAGTCCGTGGAGCGCGCACCGCCTCGCCGCCCTTCCTACCCTCTTCCGTGGGCCTCTAGTCTGCGCTTGACTCCGGAGACTCCCTTCTGCTAATCCTCTGGCGGTTTTCTGGGTTCTTTAGGCAGGTGTAGGTGGAATCTAAGTGATCGGCAGGACGCGCTGTGAGCCCCGCGTCCTCCTACGCCGCCATCTTCCGGAACCTCCCGAGAATTTACTTTAAAGGAAATAATCTAGAATAAGTAAAAACTGGAAGCAGAAGGAGGCAGGAGGGAATATTATGAAATTATGATAATAGCAAATAGTTACTGACTGGGTACTCTGTGCTAGTATTGTTCTAAATCCTTTACATAATCTTTACAAGGTCTTTATGAGATTGGCAGTGTTATCATCCTTCTCATTCGCATTTAAAATGGATGCAACTGAAGAGCAGAAAGCTTAAGAAAGTTTCTCATTACACTGGTAAATGGAGATGGTGGTGTTTGAACTCTGAAATTTTGCACCAATATCTGTATTAAAAAAATTCTTTTTAAAGTTTGTTTAATTTTGAGAGAGAGAGAGAAACAGAGCACAAGTAGAGGAGGGGCAGAGAGAGAGGGAGACACAGAATATAAAGCAGACTCCAGGCTCCCAGCTGTCAGCACAGAGCCCGACGCGGGGCTTGAACCCACGAACCATGAGATCATGACCTGAGCTGAAGTCAGACACTTAACTGATTGAGACATCCAGGTGTCCCCCAGCATCTGCAGTTTTAATTCCCATGCTATGCCATCTCTGCTCATTGTTTTGAGTTTCAGCAGCATCATTTAACAGGGAGTAAGAATAGCAGAATAGTTAAGAAAACTAGAACTTGCCTGAGTTTTATGCATTTGTTAAAAATTTTCATAGCTAAAGAGCTTGGGTTAACGTGAAATATGCTTATGCTATGTTAGAGACAGAAATTGGATACAATTTTGTTTATGTAGCATACTAAAAATTAGGTAAAACTATAACTCTTTGCTTAGAATTTAATAGAATGGGAAAAGAATACATCAAAAGTACTAATAATATTTGTAGTGGACTAATAGGGCTCTTGTTGAATTTTCTTTCTCTGCTTTCCAAATTGTCGTAAAATTTTTTTTCAGTTTATTTATTTTTGAGAGACAGAGAGAGCTTGAATAGGGAAGAGGCAGAGAGAGGGGGAAACACAGAAGCCAAAGCAGGCTCCAGGCTCTGAGCTGTCAGCACAGAGCCCGATGTGTGGTTCAAACCCACGAACCATGAGATCATGACCTGAGCTGAAGTTAGAGGCTTAACTGACTGAGCCATCCAGGTCCCCCAAATTGCCTTCAATGAGCATGTATATATAGCTTCTGTATTGAAAAAAAATTAAGACTGCATCCAGGATTGTTCCTCTTATTTTTTGGGGGGTATTGAGTTTTGTAAGTTCTTCATATATTTTGGATACTAACCCTTTATCACATATGCCATTTACTAATATTTTCTCCTATTCCATAGGTTGTCTTTTAGTTTTGTTGATTATTTCCTTCTCAGTGAAGAATCTTTTTATTTTGATGTAGTCCCAATAGTTCATTGATGCTTTTATTTCCCTTGCCTCAGAAGACATATTGAATAAGAAGTGAATTTAAGACACAAAGCAGATGAACACAGGGTGAACAAAGGGGGACAAACCAGAAAACAGACTCTTAACTACAGAGAACAACCTGAAGGTTACTGGAGGGGAGTTGGGTAGGGGGGGATATGTTAAATGGGTGATGGGTATTAAGAAGGTCACTCGTGATGAGTACTGGCTGTTTTATGTATGTGATGAATCACTGAATTCTACATCTGAAACTATTATTACACTGTATGTTAACTAACTGGAATTTAAATAAAAACCTGAAAAAGAAAAAAAAAGACTACATCCAGGAATAGAGGGAACCTATGTAAGTTGTTATTTTTTTGGCTTTGTAGAATTGATCAGTGGCTAATAAGAAAAGCTGTCAAGAGAAGCAGACCCAGCTTCCTTGTTATACTGACAGTTTTTGTCGTCTCATGACTGCTTTGCAATGTGCAAATATATTATCAGAAAGACTTGATGCAGCCATTATAATATGTATAACTTTTGATATTTGTGTTAATATTTGTACAGTAGGTGAATTGGTAACCCAGTGGCTTATTGGACCCTAGAAAAGGAGTTCCAGGTCATTATTTTGTGTATATTTTGGTTTTTATTTTCCTGCCTGGAGTTTTTGGGGCTTATCATTCAATTACATGTACAAAAGAGAAAGAGACTGTCATAATGAAGCTATATGAAAAGGATCATGATGCTGGCTTGCCCTATAGTCTTGTGTGATAAAATGGATGTGAGTTTTCTATGAATGAATTTACTGATGAATCTTCTTAGCTTCCTGCTTTCCAGTAGCTAAAAATCAAGGCATCGGGCGCCTGGGTGGCTCAGTCGGTTAAGCATCTGACTTCGGCTCAGGTCATGATCTCATAGTTCGTGAGTTCGAGCCCCGTGTCGGGCTCTGTGCTGACAGCTCGGAGCCTGGAGCCTGCTTCACATTCTGTGTCTCCCTCTCTCTCAGTCCCTTCCCTGCTCATGCTCTGTCTCTCTCTGTCTCAAAAATAAATAAACATTAAAAAAAATTAAAAATCAAGGCATGGATGGCCTTTTTTTAAGTTAAAAAATTATTTTAATGTTTATTTTTAAAAGTTTTTCTTTCTTTCTTTTTTTTTTTTAATTTTTTTTTAACATTTATTTATTTTTGAGACAGAGAGAGACAGAGCATGAATGGGGGAGGGTCAGAGAGAGAGGGAGACACAGAATCCGAAACAGGCTCCAGGCTCTGAGCAGTCAGCACAGAGCCGGACATGGGGCTCGAACTCATGGACCGCGAGATCATGACCTGAGCCGAAGTCGGACGCTTAACCGACTGAGCCACCCAGGCACCCTTAAAAGTTTTTTTAATGTTTATTTATTTTTGAGAGTGACACAGAACGTGAGTGGGGGAGGGGCAGACAGCGAGGGGGAGACACAGATCTGAAGCAGGCTCCAGGCTCTGAGCTGTCAGCACAGAGACTGACTTGGGGCAATAACTCATGAACCACAAGATCATGACTTGAGCTGAAGTCGAACCCTTAATCGTCTGAGCCACCAAGGTGCCCCAATGTTTATTTATTTTTGAGAGAGAGATAGCACAAGTGGGGGAGGGGTAGAAAGAGAGGGGGGTACAGAGGATCTGAAGCGGGCTCTGTGCTGATAGCAGAGGGCCCAATGCAGGGCTCGAACTCAGGAACCGTGAGATCATGACTCGAGCCCGATTGAGACACCCAGGTGCTGCTGGATAGCCTTCTTTGATGAGAAGACAAGAAGGAGGGTAAGTAGGATAAGGCATCTTTGCCCTGGGTCACATTGAAGTTAGTTCAAATTGTCAATAAGCATAATAGAATGGTCTGTGCCACATATACATATGTTGCATACATGCAATTGCTCACCTAGAGAGCCTGGGATTGAAGACAGTTGATAGGAAGCAACTGTTCTTTCCATGGAGTTGGATTTTCTTATCTCAGTCTGAGAATAATATAGAAATGGCAATAATGAGAGCATTGAGAGTTTAAATAACTTACCCAGTGTCATGCATACAGTAAATAGTCAGCGGGGATTTGAATTCAGGTTTGTCTGGCTCCAAAACTTTTGCTGTACAACCTCATCAACAATTACATAATTGTTTAATTTATTTTGTATAATAAAATGTCTTATACTCAATTGTTTAGGCTGTTCTTTTAAATTATAAATAAAAACAAAGACAAATGTCCCATATTAATTTGTGGGAAAGAACAATTGGATCTAAATCATCTTAACCTATAGTCATAATAACCATTTTGAATGTTAGATATTTTTTCCAGAACACTTTTTTTCCTGAACTTGGATATCAGTTTTGAAATCTGATTCTATATTGAAGAAATGGAGACTAACTTATTAATTTATCATAACATAATATATTCGTTTAAAATATAATAGGTAATTTATTATCTATATTTCAAATAGTATTGAAATGGGCCATTATAAGAATTGTTTAATAAATGACTGTTATAATTTTAATCTAATAAAGCATAGAGGGAAAGCATAGTTGAACTCCAAGTTCATTACAATCCTGACATCAATGTTTATAATATTTAGCCAACTAGAAAATTCATTCTTAGAGATTAAAAAATTTAGCAAAAAATGATTACTATTACCACTATTATTACTTTTACTACTGCTCTTGCTTATAGCTGAATTTCTTGAACATGTATAGTGTCTTTGGTATTGTGTTGAACCTTTTACTTACAGTATATTATTTAATACTCATAGCAACCCTATGGTGTTGATATTATTTCCACTTTATAGATGAGTATCTGTAACTCAGTAAGATTAGGTAACTTGGCCAAGGACATGCAGTCAGTAAATGGCAGATGAAAGACATAAATCCAGGTCTGTCTGAATTCAAAGCCTATGTTCTCATTCTTAACCATTATATTATACATAGATGGTATCTTATTTGTCTTATTTGTAGCATAGATTGGCAATGATAGGATCTCAGGCTGGAGAGGAAGAATCCTAAATCCTGGCAGGATCCCACTTGAACCAAGAAGAGATCAACTGTTAATGTAGAATCTGTGTAAATGCTATTTATGCCATCAAAGTGTGTCTTCTTTCTTTAATTCAGTTTCTTTTGTAGTTAATTTTGTATGAGAAACAAAAGGCTCTTCTTCCAATTAGTATATGAGCTTTATCTTATTATTTAAATTTTTTTTAATGTTTATTTATTTTTGAGAGAGATAGAGGCAGAATGCGAGTGGGTTGGGGCAGAGAGAGAGGGAGGCACAGAATTCAAAGCAAGCTCCAGGCTCCGAGCTGTCAGCACAGAGCCCTACGCGGGGCTTGAACTCATGAGCTGTGAGATCATGACCTGAGTTGAAGTCGGATGCTCAACCGACTAAGCCACCCAGGCGCCCCTATGAGCTTTATCTTATTATACTGAGCTTTCCATTCCATTGTTAGTTATTATTCGATTGCATTCTTAAAAGCAGTTTTTTTTTGGGAATTAGGGAGTTATAACTTAAAAAAAAATCATAGCACTTTTTACTTAGGTGACGAAAAAAATCTATGTTGTGATTTCTGCCGTTTCTTGGACTACATGGTCATATTGCCACGTTTAGTTATCTACCAAATGTGCATTGGCAGTCAGAACATTTCTTTTGTAAGCTATTGTTATTTTCTTTGTAGTTGATGGAAAAATAAAGTCCAACATCCAGAACTCTGAGTCAGAATTATTTTCTGACATCTCAGATATTGCAGTATATATTCAAAATAAAGAGAAGCCATTGGCTTGAGTTTGGATTCAAGGTGGACCTATGTGGAGTATATTATTGCACTGAAGCTAGGACTGAATGAAGATGATAGGTTGTTTTGTTGTGAGGTAGATGATTTAGGAATACCAGGACAGATTAAAGAGTTGCAAAATACCACATTAATGCTGAGGCCTAGAAAAAGAATTGGTTTTTACTTCTCTGATATTCCCAGTTCAGTCACTAGACTCTGTAGTAGGAGCATGTGCAGATATGACAACAGCTAGTGGATGCTTATTGTCCCTGTGCCATTTGGCTTTATTAGATGATTGCAGTCCTAATAAGATGATGGGAAGAAGGTGTATTGGAAACTGGATCCTCCTCTGGCTTCTGTGTTATATGTTACAATAAGCCATGCAATTTTCCAATAATTTTTTTTTGGTACTTGTTACAGTGTGGTCTAAACATATCTGTGAGAAAACCCAGCACTCATCAAGCTTAGGAGTGTGCATATGTTCAGATTTATGATCTTAAGTCAGAGAAGCTTGTGGTGGGAAGATGGAAAGAGAAGATAAGCAGTCACTTTGATGGGTGGGCAAGAGAGGGGAGGTATCATGATCTGATTCAAAGAGTACTGACTAGATAGTCAGGAAGTCTGGGTTTTAATCTTGTTTTAACCAGTAACCACTTTTATGACTGACTTAGTTCATCTCTCCAACCATTACCTTCTTTTGTCAGTTTAGGGAGTTAGATTGGAATATCTCTTAGGATCCCTTTTAGCTCTAAAATTCTGATTTTAAGATGGTTCACAAATATTCATGTAATAAACATAAAGTAAATTATTATCATTTGGAAAATCCTGTTTTAGAGGGAGGGACCAAGATGGCAGAGCAGTGTGGAAGTTTTTTGCTTGTCTCATCACTGAAGTGCAGCAAGATCAACACCAAACCATCTTGCACACCTAGAAAATTTATCTGAGGATTAACACAACAATCTGTACAACGTAAACCACAGAACTTGGCAGGTACACTGCACAGAGAGGTGAACTGGGGGAGAGAAGCTGTGGAGGGTAGGAAGCTGTTTTTGCTTGTGGAGAGAGGATGAAGACAAAAGCACTATCCCAGGAAAGCAGCTGGAAAGAAAGAGAAAGAGTGGAAACACCCCCAAGGGGCTTAAAAAAGGGAGAAAGGAGAAAGGAAAGGGTTTATATACCATTAAGATTCTATAAACAGTGGAGTGCAGAGTCTGAACTAGGCAACCCGATACCTGGTGGAGCTCTGGTGGAAAGGGCAAATTCCCAGGAGCAGACAATGAGGTATGAAGGGTTTTCGGGCCACACAGGGAGAGGTGGTTCCCCTGCTGGGGAACCATTTGGTAGAGGCTGTGTGGCCCCCAAAGGCAAAGGTCCTAGTGGACCCAGAGAACAGCAACATTTGCTGGTGTTGAAACATGGACGTTAAGGGGTGGTGAAGCCTGGCGCCAGATGTGTGTTGTGATTTATCATAATCCCTGAAACACTGCTGCTAGATAATCCCATGAACTTTTTCTGGGGTGGGCTGGCACCTGGCTGCAGTCTCTGGGCATCTGTAGCAGAACAGTTGTGAGAATGTTTCCAAGAGTAAGCCAGCACCTAGCCATTGCTGGGCAAGATCCTTCCCCAGAGAGTCTGAACAGGTCAAAGCCTCTGGGCCTTCCGAAGTGATGGGTTGGAAACATGGCCCTGTCTGAGATAAAACTCAGGAGGGAGGTGCTGCCTGGTAGGCTAACAGCTTGGTTGCAGGCAGTGTAGAAGCGGGGAGTAGATGAAAGCCTGAGACAAAGGAGGGGTGTTTGATTGCTAGTTGGCGAGAGCGCAGAGTTCTGATACCAGAGACTTGGTAGCTGGGTGATGCCATTTTCACCTCTCCTGCACGTGTGCATACACACACACACCACGGTGATCCACTCCAGTAAGCTAAAGAGCACCATCTAGTGGAGAATGGAGGGGTTACACCAAGCCCCATGCAATTGCTCCAACCATGCTCTAGAGGAATACCACAAATCTCTCCGCCTGCTTAGTTGACGGACTATAATGTGCTTCATAGTTTGACTTCTTAGGGGAAAATGGATGTAATTTCAATTGTATTTCATTCTGTTCGCTGGTCCATCTATTCATTTTTTCTCTTTTTTTCTTATTTGTCAATACAGAAAGAGAAAAAATTACTTTTATTTTCTGTTTTTATAAAAAAGACTTCTTTAATTTTTCTACTATGTATTTTGCTTTTTTATAATTTTTCGAATTCTGTTTTACTTTCATTTAATTTTATTCTACTGTATTCATTTTATAAAATTTTCAAACATTTTCCTTACCCCTCCCCCTCCCCGCCAGTTTTTCTTTTCTTTTCTTTCCCTTTTTCTCTATTCTATCAAGCTTCTTTCAACAACCAGACCAAAACCCACCTCGGATCTGGCATCCTTTATTTGCTTTTTTTTGTGTTGTTTTTAATTTTTAATTTTAATTTTTTTATTCTTTTTCTTCTTGCAAAATGATGAAATGAAGGAATTCACCCCAAAAGAAAGAACAGGAAGAAATGACAGCCAGGGACTTAACACAGATACAAGCAAGATGTCTGAACCAGAATTTAGAATCACGATAATAAGAATACTAGCTGGGATTGAAAAAATTATAGAATGCCTTTCTGCAGAGATAAAAAAAAGTGAAATCTAGTCAGGACAAAATTAAAAATGCTATATCTGAGATGCAGTCTTGAATGGATGCCACAGTGGCAAGCATGGATGAAGCAGAACAGCCAATCAGCGATATAGAGGACAAACTTACGGAGAATAACGAAGCAGAAAAAAAGAGGGAAACTAAGGCAAAAGAGCATGATACAAGAATTAGAGAACTCAGTGACTTATTATAAAGGAATAACATCCAAGTCATAGGGGTCCCAGAAGATGGAGAAAAAGGGGTAGAAGTTTTATGTGAGCAAATCATAGTGGAAAACTTTCCTAACCTGGAGAAAGACACAGACCTCAAAATCCAGGAAGCACAGAGAACTCCCATTAGATTCAACAAAAACCGACCATCAACAAGGCATATCATAGCCAAATTCACAAAATACACAGAGAAGAAAAGAATCATGAAAGCAACAAGGTAAAAAAAAGTCCTTAACCTACAAAGGAAGACAAATAAGTTTCTCAACAGACTTATCCACAGAAACTTGGCAGGACAGAAAGGAGTTGCAGGATATATTCAATGTGCTGAATTGGAAGAATATGCAGCCAAGAATTCTTTATCCAGGAAGGCTGTAATTCAAAATAGAAGGAGATATAAACAGTTTCCCAGATGAACAAAACCTAAAGGAGTTCATGACCACTAAACCAGCCCTGCAGGAAATTGTAAGGGGGACTCTTTGAGGGGAGAAAAGAAAAAAAAAAAAAAAAAAAAAAGACCAAAAGCAGCAACAAAGACTAGAAAGGACCAGAGAACACCACCAGAAACTCCAACTCTACATGAAACACAATGGCAATAAATTCATATCTTTCAGTATTCTAAATGTCAATGGACTAAATGCTCCAATCCAATCAAAAGACATAGGGTAACAGAATGGATAAGAAAACAAGGTCCATATATATGCTGTTTACGAGAGACCCATTTGAGACCTAAAGACACCTTCAGATTGAAAGTAAGGGGATGGAGAACCACCACTTACTTGTCATGCTAATGGTTGCCAAAAGAAAGCCTGAGAAGCCATACTTAGAAAATCTAGACTTTAAAATAAAGATTGAAACAAGAAATAAAGTAGGGCATTATATAATAATTAAGGGGTCTATTCACCAAGATCTAACAATTGTGAACATTTATGCCCCAGACATGGGACACCCAATTATATAAATCAATTAATCACAAACATACAGAAAATCATTGATAGTAATACCATTAATAGTAGGGGACTTCAACACCCCACTTACAGCAATGGACAGATCATCTAAACGGAATATCAACAAGGAAACCATGGCTTTGAATGACACACTGGACTGGATGGACTTAACAGATACATTCAGAACATTTCTTTCTAAAGCAGAAGAATACATATTATTCTTGAATGCACATGGGACTTTCTCCAGAATAGATCACATACTGGGTCACAAATCACCCTCAACAAGTACAAAAAGATTAATATCATACCTTGAATATTTACAGACCACAACACTAGGGAACTCAAAATCAACCACAAGAAAAAATATGGAAAGACCATGAATACTTGGAGATTAAAGAACATCCTACTAAAGAATGAAAGGGTTAACCAAGAAAATAGTATATTAAAAAGTACATGGAAGCCAATGAAAATGAAAACATGACAGCCCAAAACCTCTGGGATGCAGCAAAGATGGTCATAAGAGGGAAAATAGCAATCCAGGCCTTCCTAAAGAAGGAAGAAAGGTCTCGGGTACACAACCTAACCCTACACCTTAAAGAGCTGGAAAAAACAGCAAAGAAAGCCCAAAATTAGCAGAAGAAGGGACATGAGATTAGAGCAGAAATCACTGCTATAAAAAAACCAAACCAAACCAAACCAGTAGAACCAATCAATGAAACCAGGAGCTTATTTTTGAAAGAATTAGCAAAATTGATAAACCCCTAGAAAAAGGAAAGGACCCAATAAATAAAATTAAGAATGAAAGAGGAGAGGTCACAACCAACACTGCAGAAATACAAACAATAATAAGAGAATGTTATGAACAATTATATGCCAATAAATTGGGCAATCTGGAAGAAGTGGACAAATTCCTAGAAACTTATAAACCACCAAAAACTGAAATAAGAAGAAATAGAAAATTTGAATAGACCCATAACCAGTAAAGAAATTGATTTAGTAATCAAAAATCTCCCATAAGCAAGAGTCCAGGGCCAGATGGCTTTCCAGGGGAATTCTACCAAACATTTAAAGAAGAGTTAACACCTATTCTCTTGAAGCTGTTCCAAAAAAAAAAAAAAAAAAATAGAAAAGGAAGGAAAACTTCCAAACTCTTTCTATGAAGCCAGCATTATCTTGATTCCAAAACCAGACAAAGACCCCACTAAAAAGCAGAACTATGGACCAATTTCCCTGATGAACATGGATGCAAAAATCCTCAACAAGATATTAGCCAACCGGATCCAACAATACATTAAAAAAATTATTCACCACGACCAAGTGGGATTTATACCTGGGAAGTAGGGCTGGTTCAATATCCACAAAACAATTAACGTGATTCATCACATCAATAAAAGAAAGGACAAGAACCATATGATCCTCTCAATAGATGCAGAAAAAATTTGTATTTGACAAAATACAGCATCCCTTCTTGATAAAAACCCTCAAGAAAGTAGGGATAGAAGGAGCATACACACACACACACACACACACACACACACACACACACACAATGGAGTATTACTCAGCAATCAAAAAGAATGAAATCTTGCCATTTGCAACTATGTGGATGGGACTGGAGGGTGTTATGCTAAGCGAAATGAGTCAGAGAAAGACAAGTATCATATGACTTCATTCATATGTGGAATTTAAGATATAAAGTGGATGCACATAAGAGAATGGAAGCAAAAACATAAAAACAAGGAGGGGGACAAAACAAGACACTCTTAAATACAGAGAACAAAGGCTCTGTATTGCTGGAGGCTTGCTGGAGGGGTTGTGGGTGGGGGGATGGGCTAAATGGGTAAGGGGCATTAAGGAAGACACTTGGGGGTCACCTGGGTGGCTCAGTGAGTTAAGCGACCAACTTTGGCTCAGGTTGTGGTCTCATGGTATGTGGGTTTGAGCCCTGTGTTGGGCTCTGTGCTGACAACTCAGAGCCTGGAGCTTGTTTTATATTCTGTGTCTCCCCCTCTCTCTCTGCCCCTCCCTCGCTCAGTGCACACACTCTCTCTCTCTCTCTCTCTCTCTCAAAAATAAACATTAAAATAAGTTACAAAAAATAGTCAATGAAGACACTTGTTGTGATGAGCACTGGGTATTATACATAAGGGATGAATCACTGGAATCTACTCCTGAAATCATTATTTCACTTATATGCTAACTAACTTGGATGTAAATTAAAAATAAATAAATAAATAAATAAATAAATAAATAAATAAATAAATAAAAGAAATAAAAAATCCTGGTGTCTAGTGGCATGTGGGTCTCTCAGTCAGTTGAGCATCTGACTTCAGCTTAGGTCATGATCTTGTGGTTTGTGAGTTGGAGCCCCACATTAGGCTTTCTGCTGTCAGCACAGATCCTGTTTCAGGTCCTCTGCCCCTCCCCCACCTTGCACTCTCTGAGAAATAAATAAACATTAAAAAAAAAATACTTGTTTCCAAAATTGAGTATGATCCACTAGGCTATGAATTCCATGAGGTAAGAAGTATTTGTTTTTACTTACCATGTTATCTAGCACAGTGCCTGGATCATAGTAAGATGTCAGTATATTTTGACTGAATTAATAAGTGATTAATTTATTCTGTCACCTTAGACTTCATTTAATGGAAGATTAGGTAAAATATTATATTCCTTAGGACAACTTCACACTGATGACCTGGGCTCTCAGAGATAATTGAGCCTGCAGCAGTTCATGAAATGATGCCCTGAGGGTTCATTTTTCAAGTGTGTAATACATTTACCAAAAGTAGTTTATTCATTCTGATGAGAGCTGCAGTTACTAGAATTGGGAGCTTTTTTTTTTTTTTTTTTTAATACTACTCCAGTAAAAGAGAAAATTATGACAGGATATCATGAAATTAGCCTATTGGGAAGTCAAAGTAAATAAGTAGGAGATTCTTTTTATTAGACAACGTAATGAAGGTAATCATGATCATGGAATTCACACACTTAATGTTACACAGTGTGATTCCATCTTGAGGAACTCTTTGGGGACAGCATCTGATATTTTCTGCATTATGTAGAGTCTAAAATATTAAGATGCTGAATGTATGTTAAAATTAGTAGTAGTCTTCTTTTTCTCTTTTTTTGTATTTCATGGAGCAGCAGCTTAGTCTCTCTTTTTTTATATATATGCCTTTAGTCTAAATTATAGTCACTTGAAGAAGAAGAGGTTTAGAAGCTTTTCCACAAAATACAATTGGTACGTGAATTTTAAAAGAATATCATTGAATGAGAACAAAGTATTTCCATCTCTTCCAGATAGGGTTGATTTTTAACATTTCAAAGGGGTTGTACATAGAACTATCATTTATTCCATTCATTTGTAGAATGAATTTTATTTTATTTTTTGTGCAGAAGTTTTTCTTTGCCTGTTGTTAGGATATTCTGTTCCTGTTCCTCTTGAGAATGTGTATGTTTTAGTTACAGACTGAAATATTTTAGTTCATCATCCAAACGACAACAGTTCTGGAATCAAATGGAAATAGAGATTGGTATACTTTTCAAGAAAATTATTTTTTCTAAATGTAGAAATAATCCTAAGGAGCAAGTTTAAAAATAAGTATGCATAGATGGATATATAGTTTTAAAAGCTACCTGTTTTAAAATTTGACCTCATCCTACTATGGGATCTTTTAAAAATGCTTATCTTACTATGGCCTCTAAACCCTTTAATGACACCTCATGAACCTATGTTCCTTAGCATGGCATTGAAGGTGTTCCATTATTTCAGAAGTACTTCTCAAGCTCAGCACTTGTCTTCCCACCTTAAACTTTATACTGTGGTAAATACTGGGACTACTTTTAGTATTCTACTCATACTGTAGCATTTTAGATTTCTGTACTGCAACATGGTAACTAAGAGGAAACATTTAAAGTACAAACCCTACATGACCTGAAATTTACTTTCCTTTTCTGAGCTTCATATTTGTCACATATAAAATGGGGATATTACAACTTGTTTCAAGGTTACTATGAGGATCATAATATGTATCTTACAGAATTCACTCATTAAGTGGTAGCTATTCTTCAGTTTCTTTTTTATCTATCACTCTTGATTGGTCCTTTCTGATTTCCAACCTCATTTTCTACCATTCCTTCCCACACAGACCCCACATTCTAACCATACCAAACAGTTTGCATTTCCTTGAGTGTATCATGGTTTATTATATCTGTGCCACTGTACATATTTTTCCCTTTGCCCGCATTGCTTTCTTCCACATGTCTTAAATTTTCAACTAAAATTTAACTGTTCTGTATAGTTCTTCCTGGCACTGTGATTTAAAGGTGGAGTTAGGCATTTCTTCATCTGTGACCTTCTAGTGCCCTGCATAGATCTTTGCTGTATCATTTAACATTTTGCATTGTAATTTTTAATTTACATTCTTGTCTTTTTCATTAGTAGGGTGAGGACTATCTTAGTTATCTTATCTTTAGTATCTAACCTAAAGGCAGGCACCTAGCATTCTCAGTAAGTATTTGATGAATAAATTAGGGGATGAATAAAATAATGTATTTGAAATTTTTCAAAGATACCATTTTATTCTTTAAGTAATAAAGTGAATTTAAGTGATTCTAGGTGTGACTTTTTAAATTTTTACTTAAATTCCAGTTAGTTAATATATAATGTAATATTAGTTTCAGGTGCACAATTTAGTGATTCAATACCTGCATATAACACCCAGTGCTCATAGTAACAAGTGTACTCCTTAATCCCCATCAACTATTTCTCCGTCTTCCTACCCACCTACCCTCTGGTAACCATCAGTTTTGTTCTCTATAATTAAGAGTCTGTTCCTTGTCTCTTTATTATCTCTTTTTCCCCCATGTTCATCTGTTTTGTTTCTTAAATTCTACATATGAATCAAATCATGGCATTTGTCTTTCTTTGACTGACTTATTTTGCTGTCTCTTTTTTTCCCTATGTTCATCTGTTTTGTTTCTTAAATTCTACATATGAGTGAAATCATGGCATTTGTCTTTCTTTGACTGACTTATTTTGCTTAGCATAATGCTTTCTAGCTCAACCCACGTTGCTGCAAATGGCAAGATTTCATTCTTTTTTATGACTGACAGGTGGAGACATCATGTGATACTTCCTGATTTCAAACTTGTTATAAAGAATAGTAATCAAAACAGTATAATATTGGCATAAAAAAGGACACATAGATCAATATAACATAATAGAAGGCTCAGAAATAAACCCATATATGTATGGTCAATAAATGTATGACAAAGGAGCCAAGAATATATGATGGGAAAAGGATAGTCTCTTGAACAAATGGTGTTGGGGAAACTGTATGGCCACATGTGAAAGAAATGAAACTGGACCAGTGTCTCACACCTTGAATTAACTGCAAATGGATTAAAGACTTAAATGTAAGACCAGAACCCATAAAACTTCTGGGAGAAAATATAGGTGATAAGCTCCTTGACATCTGTCTTAGTAATGAGTTTTTGGACCTGACACCAAAAAACAAAGGCAACAAAAAGAAAAATAAACAAATAGGACTATATCAAATTATAAAACTTCTGCACAGCAGAGGAAATCATCAACAAAATGAAAAGGCAACCTATGGAATGGGAGAAAATATTTTCAAATCATATATCTGATAAGGGATTAATATCCAAAACATATAAAGATCTCATGCAGCTCTGTAGTAAAAAAAAAAAAATTAACATTATGGGAAGAGGATCTGAATAGACATTTTTTTTAAGACATACAAATGTCCAACATGGGGGCTCCTGGGTGGCTCATTCACCTAAGCATCCTACTTTGCCTCAGGTCATGATCTCACGGTTCATGAGTTCAAGCCCTGTACAGAGCTGTCTGCTGTCAACACAGCGCCCGCTTTGGATCCTCTGTCTCCCTGGCTCTCTGCCCCTCCCCTGTTCACATGCGTGCTCTCTCTCTCAAAAATAAATAAACATTAAAAAACAGCAACAACAACACAAAAGCCCAAATGTCCAATATGTACATGAAAAGGTGCTCAGTGTCACTAATTATCAGGGAAGTGCAAATCAAAACTATAATGAGATATATTTTCACACCTGTTAGAATGGCTATCATAAAAAAAGACAAGAAATAACAAATATTGGGGAAGATGTAGAGAAAGGGGTCTTTATGCACTATTGATGGGACGGGGTGTAGCCGTATGGAAAAGTGTATGGAGATTCCTCAAAGAGTTAAAAATAGAACTACAATATGACCCAGCAATTCCACTTCTGAGTATTTATTCAAGAAAACAAAAACACTGAATCGAAGATATGTATGCATCCCCATGTCTGTTCCAGAATTATTTAAAATAGCCTAAAATATAGAATATTATTCAGTCATAATAAAGAATGAAATCCTGCATTTGCAACAACATGGATGGACCTTGAGGCTATTATGTTAAATGATATAAGTTAGAGAAAGACACATACTGTAGGATCTCACTTATATGTGGAATTTAAAAAAAACAACAAACAAGCAAGCAAACAAAAACCTGGATAATGGATACATAGAAAAGATTGGTGGTTGCCTGAATTGGGCAAGTTTTGGGAGGTGAAATGGGTGAAGGGAGTCAAAAATGTATAAATTTCCCATTATTAAATGGTTATAGGATTATAAGGTATAGCATAGTGATTATAGGTAATAATACTGTATTGCATATTTGAAAGTAGGTAAGAGTGTGGTTCTTGAACGTTCTCCTCTAAGGAAAAAAATTTTGTAACTGGTAGTGATAGTTGTTAACTGGCCTTATTTTGGGGATCATCTTGTAATATGTACAAATATTGAATCATTGCATTGTATACCTGTAACTAATATAATGTTATGTCAGTTATGCTTCAATATAAAACAATTATTGGGACTTATTTTATGGCCTAACATATGGTCCATCTTGGAAAATGTCCCATGTGCACTTGCAAAGAATGTGTATGCTCTTGTTTGAATGTAGTGTTTTGTGTATGTCCATTAGATCTAATTCATCTGTTTTGCTAAGTCTTCTATTTCCTTATTTATCTTATGTGTATTTATTGTATCCATTATTATGAGTGAAGTATTGAAGTCTGTGACTATTAATGTAGGTCTGTTCCTATTTTCAATTCTGTAAGTTATTCATGTATTTCGATGGTCTGTGATTAGTTATTTAAATGTTTATAACTGTTATGCTGTCTTGTATTGAACCTTTTATTAACATGCAATGTTCTTCTTTGCTTCATGTAACTTTTTTGATTTAAAGTCTATTTTGTCTGATATTAGTATAGCCACTCCTACTTTCTTGTGGTTACTATTTATTTTCATGGGGAACTTTTTTCCAACCCTTTACTTTCAACCTGTTTGTGTCTGGATCTCATGTGAGTTTCTTGTAGGGAGCATGTATTTGGGTCATGTGTTTTTATACATTGTATTTATCCCTATCTTTTGATTGGAAAGTTTAATCCGTTTACATTTAAAGTAATTACTGATCCATCAACTAGATGCAGTCTCTTGGAATTAAGTTAAAACATGCTACATCTTCTCCTTGAATTTCCATAAATACTACCTTATTTGACTCTTCTAGTTCCTGATCCTGGTTTCCATTCACATCTTTTTAGCTCCTACTCTGTTACCTCCTTTATTCACTTTGGGCATCTCCTCTTCTGATACAGAAAACTAGTTTGTCCTCATTTTTATTCTACTTTTTTTTTCAGTCATGGGGTGTTTTTGATGTTTGACTATTAGAATCTGTTAAATGCTTTTTGCCTTTGTCCCTTATCACATGCCTTTCCTCTGAGATGAAGTTTGATTTTTTTTCTTCTTGATTTTCAATACTGATCCATGACCTTATCCAGTTTTCTTTGACATATTCTTTGCTTTGTATTTCCACTATGTCCATTCTATTTAAAGTCCTTTTAAAACCACACTTGGATTATTGTAATACCTTTCTAATGGCTTTTTCACTTTTATTTGCTATCTCTAGTTGGTCCTATACATTAATGCAGAATTAATCTTTCTAAAATTTTTGCTTAAATGAGGTCATTTCCAGTTCCTTATGCATTGATCGAATTCTTTGACCACATAGCCAAGGCTCTCTAAAGTCTAGGATTAATTTACCATTTCTCCTACTAGAGAACCTTTTGCTTTTGACAAACTGGTGAGCTGGCCTTTCCAAAGATGTTTTCCTTATACTAGTGGTTTTCAAACTTTTTGTTAATGTTTTAAAGTATAAAAACATTGGTTCAAAGATTATTTGTCTCCCCACTCCCTATGACACATCCTGGGATTCCAAACTCTAGGGCTCATGAAGCACAATTTGAAGACTGCTGGTGTTTGCTCTTTTACATCTTCTCTCTCTCCAACTGTCTTTAACAGACATTGGTATTTGCATGTTACCAATAAGGATGAAGTGCAGTAAAGTAGTTTATTAATAAATTATAATTTATGGAACAGAGTCTTCTGACACCAAAAAGTTTGCTTTCTAGCGCACTACATTTCTTTTTAATTATGAGTTTCTTAAGGATGAGAAACTATACTTTTCTTGTATAGTATGAAGTATGTGGTATAACACTTAGTAAATGGTTGTTTATTAAATAGCTACATTTATTTTGACTTGTTTTTACTCTCTGTATTTATGAACACAATGTTGATTATTCAGTATCATTGCTAATATTCATCTAAAACTTAGATCTCTAGAGCATAGTTAGAAAAATCTATCACATATTACTTTGAACCCAAGAAATTAATAGCTATGTTCTTTAGCATATTCTTACTGTCTTACTTAACCTTCCTCTTAGTTTTTTTCCCCTCTGAGTTCTAATATGTTTTATCTATTAGAATGTAAACTTCTTTCTTTTTAAATTTTTTTTTTGAAGTTTATTTTTGACAGAGAGAGAGAGCGCACGCGAATGTGAGCTTGGGAGGGGCAGAGAGAGAGGGAGACACAGAATCTGAAGCATGCTCCAGGCTCTGGGCTGTCAGCACAGAGCCTGACACAGGGCTTGAACTCATGATCCATGAGATCATGACCTGGGCAAAGTCGGACACTTAACCGACTGAGCCACCCGGGTGTCCCTAGAATATAAACTTGTTAAACATTTTTTAATGTTTATTTATTTTTGAGAGAGAGGCATAGAGTACAGGTGGGGGAGGGGCAGAGAGAGAGAGTGAGACACAGAATCTGAAGCAGGCTCCAGGCTCTGAGTTGTCAGCACAGAACTCCACACGGGGCTCAAACCCACAAACCATGAGATCATGACCTGAGCAGAAGTTGGATGCCTAACCAGTTGAGCCATCCAGGCACCCCTAGAATGTAAACTTCTTGAAGGCAGATTCTATGGCATATTTTATCTCTATTCCATCACATCATTCATAACATATAGATTAAACATGTTTGTCTTCTGTCACGTTTGTAATTAATGTCAGTACTTTGAGGAAGAGATAAAAAGAAATCACTGTTGACATTTTTCCATGAAAATGATGACAATATATGACAAATTATCTAGTAAATTGCACAATTATAATTTGTTGAGTCCATTTGCTTGTAATCCTGTATGTGGTCTCAGAATCAAAACAGAGAGTATTTGTATAATCGGAACAAATAGTGCCTGGTACATTATGGAATATTTTTCCACTAAGCCAGAAGGTACTAAAATCTTTCTTAGGTATGCACAGAGTGATTGAATTGTGTTGTTTTCAGGGTAAACCTAGCTGGGGGCTGTTTGTTGAGGATAGGAGAGCAACTTTTCACCACTAATGTCATAGTCTTGTCTCATTCTTTATTACTGCTTTCACTATCCACAGTTGCCTTTAGTGTCATTCTAGACTATACTAAGAGCTTTGTTAGGTAATGGGGCTGTTTAAGGTACAGGTGTGAGGGGAGTGGGGCAAACTAAAGGAGGGAGAATGGCAGAAATGGTTTCAAAACTATTTATACACCAAATAGATCTCATTAGAGTGGATTGCATCTGCACTACTTTGTTATACTTCTAGGAAGAAAAGAAGGCTACAGCCTCTAATAATAGAAAAGTGTTGAATATTGGCTTTCATATAGGAGTTGAACCATCAGATGAAATTCTGTGGCCCCTAAATATTCTGATTACAATACAGATGGAATTCTTCCACTGTAACTTAATTTTTGTAAATGAAGTGTTTGTTCGATTGCACTCAGTGAAACTTCTATAGTAGATTTGGAAGGCTACATCACCATGAATATTTCTCTACCTTGGAACTGGATAAAATCCTCAAGACTATATTGGTCTCAGTGTATGAATATTTTTATGTGATTCAGTCATTAAGAAATTGACCCATTAAAATTGTTTGTCTTTTTTTTCTTTTAGCAGTTTTTTTTTAGTTTACTTATTTTGAGAGAGTGTGTGTGTAAGCAGGGGATGGTGGAGAGAGAAGGACAGAGAGAGTCCCAAGTAGGCTCTGCACCGTTGTACTGTCAGTGTAGATCCTGATGCGGGGCTCGAACCCAGGAACCATGAGATCATGACCTGAGCCATAATCAAGAGTTGGATGCTTAACTGATTGAGCCACCCAGGTGCCCCAAAATTATTTGTTTTTAAGTGTGTTACAACTGCACTTGGGTCTGGTATACTTCTATAGGTAATACAACCTTGAAGAGATAAACATGTTTCAGGACAATGAATCTAATAAATATAACATAGGGCTCCTTTTGATGCTTTGGGATGCAGAGTTCTAAATATATGTGTCAAGTCCATCTGATCCAATGTATCATTCAGGGCCCTTGTTTCTCTATTGATCCTGTGCCTAGATGATTTGTCCATTGTTGTAACTGGAGTATTAAGGTCCCCTGCAGTTACCACATTCTTATCAATAAGGTTGCTTATGTTTGTGATTAATTGTTTTATATATTTGGGGGCTCCCATATTTGGCGCATAGACATTTATAATTGTTAGCTCTTCCTGATGGTTAGACCCTGTAATTATTATATAATGCCCTTCTTCATCTCTTGTTATAGCCTTTAATTTAAAGTCTAGTTTGTCTGATAGAAGTATGGCTACTCCAGCTTTCTTTTGACTTCCAGTAGCATGATAGATAGTTCTCCATCCCCACACTTTCAATCTGAAAGGTGTCCCCAGGTCTAAAATGAGTCTCTTGTAGACAGTAAATAGATGGGTCTTGTTTTTTTTTTTATCCATTCTGATACCCTGTGTCTTTTGGTTGGAGCATTTAGTCCATTTACATTCAGTGTTATTGAAAGATATGGGTTTAGAGTCATTGTGATGTCTGTAGGTTTCATGCTTGTAGTGATGTCTCTGGTACTTTGTGGTCCTTGCAAGATTTCACTCACAGAATCCCCTGTAGGATCTCTTGTAGGGCTGGTTTAGTGGTGATGGATTCCTTCAGTTTTTGTTTGTTTGGGAAGACCTTTATCTCTCCTTCTATTCTGAATATCAGACTTGCTGGATAAAGGTTTCTCGGCTGCATATTTTTTCTGTTCATCACATTGAAGATTTCCTGCCATTCCTTTCTGGCCTGCCGAGTTTCAGTAGATAGGTCTGCCACTAGTCTTATGGGTCTCCCTTTATATGTTAGAGCATGTTTATCCCTACCTGCTTTCAGAATTTTCTCTTTATCCTTGTATTTTGCCAGTTTCACTATGATATGTTGTGCAGAAGATCGATTCAAGGTACATCTGAAAGGAGTTCTCTGTGCCTCTTGGATTTCAATGCCTTTTTCCTTCCCCAGATCAGGGAAGTTCTCAGCTATGATTTCTTCAGCCCCTTTCTCTCTCTCTTCCTCTTCTGGAATTCCTGTTATATGGATATTGTTCCATTTGATTGCATCACTTAGTTCTCTAATTCTCCCCTCATACTCCTGGATTTTTTTTTTTTTTTTTTTAAATT
This sequence comes from Panthera onca, assembly GCF_046562875.1. Lineage (NCBI taxonomy): Eukaryota > Metazoa > Chordata > Mammalia > Carnivora > Felidae > Panthera > Panthera onca. The sequence continues at coordinate 181,853,225 of NC_138346.1, forward strand.
TTTTTTTTTTAACGTTTATTTCTGAGACAGAGACAGAGCATGAACGGGGGAGGGTCAGAGAGAGAGGGAGACACAGAATCTGAAACAGGCTCCAGGCTCTGAGCGGTCAGCACAGAGCCCGACGCGGGGCTCGAACTCACGGACTGTGAGATCGTGACCTGAGCCGAAGTCGGCTGCTCAACCGACTGAGCCACCCAGGCGCCCCTCCTGGATTTTTTTTTTATCTCTCTTTTTCTCAGCTTCCTCTTTTTCCATAATTTTATCTTCTAATTCACCCATTCTCTCCTCTGCCTCTTCAATGTGAGCTGTGGTCGCCTCCATTTTATTTTGCACCTCATTTGTAGCATTTGTAGCTCCTCATGACTATTTCTTAGTCCCTTGATCTCTGTAGCAATAGATTCTTTGCTGTCCTCTATACTTTTTTCAAGTGCAGCGATTAATTTTATGACTATTATTCTAAATTCTTGTTCTGTTATATTGCTTAAATCATTTTTGATAAATTCATTAGCTGTTGCTACTTCCTGGAGTTTCTTTTGAGGAGGATTCTTCCGTTTCATCATTTTGGATAGTCCCTGGGGTGGCGCCAAGGTGCAGGGCACTTCCCCTGTGCTGTCTACAGTAACTTGTGTTGGTGGGCGGGCCGCATTCAGACCTGATGTCTGTCCCCAGCCCGCTGCTGGGGCCACAGTCAAGACTGGTGTGTACCTTATCTTCCCCTCTCCCAGGGCTAGGACTCACTGTGGAGTGGTGTGGCCCCTGTCTGGGCTACTTGCACACTGCCAGGCTTGTGGTGCTGCTTTGATGGGATCTGGCATATTAGCTGGGGTGGATTCGCAAGGTGCATAGTGGTGGGAGGGGCAGGCTTAGCTTGCTTTGCTGTGGGTGGTCCCCTGTGGGAGGGGCCCTGCAGCACCAGGAGGGAGGCAGACCCCTCGGAGGGATGGATCCACAGAAGCACAGATTTGGGTGTTTGCATGGTGCAAGCAAGTTGGGTGACGGGAACTGGTTCCCTTTGGGATTTTGGCTGGGGGATGGGAAAGGGAGATGGCACTTGCCAGTGTCTTTGTTTCCCGCTGAGCTGAGCTCTGTCTTCCTGGGCTCAACACCTGTCCCTCCCCGTGTCCTCTCGCCCTCCTGCTCTCTGAGCAGAGCTGTTGATTTATTACATTTCAGATGTTAAGTTCCACTGGCTGTCAGAACTCACGGAGTCCAGTCCCTCTGCTTTTGCAAGTCAGACTTGTGGGCTCTGTCTTTCCGGGTGGGCTGCCCTCCATCACCCCGGCTCCCTCCCGCCGGTCTGTGCAGCATGTACTACCTCTCCGCCCTTCCTACCCTCTTCTGTGGGCCTCTTGTCTATGCTTGGCTCCAGAGAGTCTGTTCTAGGGCTCCTTTTGAAATGAGGTATATAGTAGAAAGCTGCAAATAATAGTGGTTTAAGTTAGGTAGAACTTATTTCTTATCCACCTGAAAGAAACTCAGAAGTAGGGATTCCAGGGCATGTATAGGAGGTAGCTTTATAGTGATAAAAGCCCAAGATTTCATTTATATTTCTTTTCTACCATCCCTAACCTGTCATTTTTATTCTCCTTTGAGAATAAAATGTCTCATAGTTCAAGATGCTGTGCCAGACAGCAGAAAGGAGAAAAGGAAGAGTTAAACAGAGTATTATCTACTAGCCAAATCAGCTTCTCTTAAGAGCCTTCCAGAAAGTCTTATGTTTATGTCTAACTGGCCAGAATTTAGTCATATGGCCATACTCAGCATATATTATATTGCCATTCTCAGCAGAGAAATGAAGATTAAAAAAAAGAAAACTATGCACATTGCTACCCACATAAAAGTGGGATTCTGTAGCTAAGAATAAAGATGGGAAAGAATGCTGAGCAGATAACTAGCAATTTTAGTATTCTGATGGTTTAACTATAGTGTTTCAACAATTCTGATATCTGTAATTAGACATTAACAATATGCCAATTTTTGTTCTTAGTAATTCTTAGTAATAAATACTTAATAATAAATTTCTTAATAAAATTACTGTTTAAATTATTTAAATCAAATATTTACAATTAAATTTTCAATAAAATAACATATAAATGCCAGTATATTTGGCTTTTTCTTTCATTTTTCACAGGAAGAAACCGAGGTACCATTTAATCAGAGTAAAGTGACATTTTCATAATCATTAAATTAGAGAGTGGGAGTGCCTGGGATCTCTTGAATGGTAGTTTTCCATTTTGTGTCATAATCTTGAAAATGTTAAAATATGAAAAGATAAATGAAGTAGAAACAGATTTTAGAAATTTTATGTATGGTGATGTGCATTTTAGGTTTTTCATTTCATTTGAGGATATTTTGTAGGTCTATAAAGCTTAGATGATGGTATATAAAGATTTGAATTATAATTTTTCTAATATTGTTCCAATCTCTTGGCTGTGTTTCTCCTTTCATTTCGTATTAGTTGTCTAGGTGTGCCATTTTTCATGTGTCCTGACCCAGAAGCAAACTGGCTAGCTATATTCTGTACCACCCCATATTGAGGTTTTCATAGATAGCCCAGAGAAGGATGCATTCTTCTAATTTATTGAGATTATCATTTATTGACTTATTATGGAGTGTATTAAATCCTGAAAATTTTAGCAAAAGCAGTAGTGGGAGAAAATGTTTCAAGGTTTGTTTCTGGTTCTGTTTTTTGTTTGTTTGTTTGTTTGTTTTTTGCTATAGCTTTTTGCCTTGTAGAATATTCTCTTCTTAATTGGTGCTTGTCAATATACATGTATACTTACAACTCTAACTGGATCTGTCGGCCTTTTTCCATCCATCAGTAGAAGTCTCTACCATATTTGAATGTATGCTGGGAATGTCTTCTACAGATCTTTCTGTATTTAGACTGAGAATGTTGGATTCTGTCTATCATGTTTTTACTTATATTTGAGGAATCAATGTACAGAAGTTAAAAAAAAAGTGCTTTGGAGTCAGGGAGATTGAATTTTCATATTGACTATTCTTTTTGTGTGCTCTTTTCAGTTTTATGGTGAGGATAAGAATTTTATGTCTAAGAGATAATGTAAATATATATACACAATAATATATGTAAAAACATATGATGTATAGCCAGACTTCAATAAATTTAACTAAGTGAATAAGTTTTTGAAATTTCAACTTTTTTTTTAAATTCATTAAAAATGATTGCTTCTGCCCAACTCTTCTGTATTGAACCTGTAGCTTAATTTTGGAAAATTTTTCTTCTTCAAAGTAGTGAGTCTTTCAATTCTTGAAAATGGTATATATCTCCATTTATTTAATTTTTCTCAGTAATATTTTGTTTGCAGTTTATTATGCATATTCTGCACATCTTTTGTCAAATTTATTCTTAGATATTTCATATTTTCATGATTTTGTAAATGGTGTTTAAAAATTTAATTTCTGATTAATTGATAATATATAGCAATCAACTTGATTTTTGTTCATTGATATATCCTGCAGCCTTGCTGCATTCATGATTTCTAGTGGTGTTCTTGTAAATTCCATAATTTTTCCACATAGAGAATCATGTCATCTATAAATAAAGACACTTTTGATTCTTCTTTTCCAATCAGAAAGCTTCAAAAATCTTGTCTTGGGGGTGCCTGGGTGGCTCAGTCAGTTGAGCATTTAACTCTTGATTTTGGCTCAGGTCATGATCCCAGGGTCTTGGGCTTGAGCCTCGTGTTGGGCTCTGCACTGAGTGCAGAGCCTACTTGAGATTCTCTCTCCCTCCCCCCCCTCCCCTACTTGTTCTTTCTCTCTCTCTCTCTCTCTCTCTCTCTCAGAAAAGAAAAAAAATCTTGCCTCATTTTTCTGGTTCACATCTCCCGTACAGTATTGAGTAGAATTGGTGAGTTCAGACATCCTTATTTTGTTTCTGATGTCATTGAAAAGACATACTGTTAAGTATGATGTTAGCTGTAGGTTTTTGGTACATTCCCTCTATCATACTGAGGCTTCTGTTCCTACTTTGTTGATAATTTTATCAATAATGCATTTGATTTTTTTCTAATTCTTTTCCTGTATATATTGAGATGATCATATGTTTTTTTCTGTTTTAGTTGCCTAATAGGTTTGGTTGACATGCGAATGTTAAACCGATGTTGCATTCTTGATATAAAACTCCATTTGGCCATTCTGCTTTACTCTTTTTCTACATTGTTGGATTAGATTTGTTTGGGTTTTCTTATATTTGTTTAGAATGTTTGCATGTATGTTCATGAGAGATATTGGTCTGTAGTTTTTCTTTTTTTTCTTATATTCATCTGGTTTTAGTATGAAAGTAATAAAATTCTTGTAGAGTTGATGTCATCTTATCCTTATATTTGGTAGAATGTTAACAGCCATGTGAGAGTGGTTTTATTTATGGGTAGTTTTTTTTTTAATGTTTATTTATTTCTTGAGAGAGAGCAAGTGAGCATGAGTGGGGAAGGGGCAGAGAGAGAGGGAGACACAGAGTCTGAAGCAGGCACCAGGCTCTGAGCTGTCAGCACAGAGACTGATGCAGGGCTGGAACCCATGAACCACGAGATCATTACCTGAGCCTAAGTCCAATGCTTAACCAACTGAACTACCAGGCGCCTCTATGGATAGGCTTTTATCTTCAAATTCAATTTCTTTATTACATATAAGGCTAATCATGTTATTTTACTTTTCTTACATGAGCTTCAGTAGTTTTTATCTTTCAATTAGTTCTTTCACCTAATTTGTCAATTTATTGAAATAAAGTTGTTTATAATGTTCACTTACGAACCTGTAAATATCTCCAAAATCTATAGTGATTTTACTTCTCATTCCTGAGATTGGTAAATTCTGTCTTTTCTTTACTGATCACTGTGTCTAGAAGGTTATATATTTAGTTGCTTTTCTTAAAAAACTAGTATTGTTATTATTTTATTTTTCTATTTTGTTTGCTTCTGACCTTTAACTTTTCACTGTGTTATTTTTGTCATGTCTTTTTTATAGTATACATCTATAACTTAACATAGTCTACCTTCAAGTGATCAAGCTACTTCACATATGGTAAAGAACTTGTCATTTGTAATTCCATTTTATCTTTCCTGACCTTTGTGTTGTTGTTATGAAGTATTTTTATGTATAAACCCCACAATATATTACTATTTTTGAATAGGTTTAAATAATATGAAAAAAGTTTGTATATTTATTCATGTCATTACTTTCCCAGTGCTTTTCATTTCTTTGTGTAGATCCCAATTTCCATCTGATACCATTTTCTTCCTGCTTTAATCTTAAACATTTCTCATAGTGAAGGTCTGTTGATGATTAATTCTTTCAGTTTTTGCATGTCTTAAAAAGCTCTTTATTTCACTTTAGTTTTATTTTTTTAACAGCTTAATGAAGTGTAATATACATTCTATGAAATTCATTCATTTACTTTGGTTTTTCATATTTTTCCACTGGGTGACGATTCTAATCATTTTTTTTCTTTCAGTACTTTAAAAGTATTGTTCCACTCTCTTCTGTATTGCATTGTTTCTGACAATAAATATGCTATGTTTATATTTGTTTCTATGTGAGTAGTGTTTCCTTTTTTTCTGGCTCTTTTAGGATTTTTTTCTTTACCAGTTATTTTGAGAAGTTTGATTATACAGTAATAAGTGTCTTACCGTAATTCACATTTCTTCATCTTGGCATTTGTTGATCTCCTTGGGTATGTGGGCTTATTGTTTTTATCAAATTTGGAAAATATTTGGTCATTATTTCTTCAATTTTTTTTCTGTCTTAACTGTCTTCCCAATGTCTTCTTTCTGTTGGGACTCTAATAACATGCATTTTAGATTGCTTGAAGTCATCCTACAGTTCACTGATAATGTGATTTTTTCAGTCCTTGTTTTTCTTGGTTTTTGATTTTGGATAATGTCTATTGCTATGTCTCATATTTACCAATCTTTTCTTCTACATGGTCCAATCTGAATCTGCTTTTAATTTTATTCGATTTAATTATTATATCATGGATTGTAGATTTTGTTTTTAGAAGTGTGATTTTGAACTTTTGGATCTCTTTTCCACGTCTTTAACGCATGCAGTATTTTCTTTAACTTCTGGAACATACGGAATATAGTTTAAATTACTTTAATGTCCTTATCTATTATCTTATTTATTATCTATTTTAAATGTGGGTCAGCTTCAACTGATTGATTTTTTTCTTCATAATGGGTAGCCTTTTCTGCTTTTGTACATGCTAGATAAGTTTTGATAGTGAGAATTTTAATGTATTGGGTTTTAGGTGTCTTTTATACAGACATTCTCCCCCCCCCCCCCCCCCCAATATTGTTGAGGTATAATTGACATAAAACATTGTGTTAGTTTTGGGGGACTTGATGATTTTATATATGTATATATTGTGAAATGATTCCTACAATAAGTTAGTTAACATCTATCACCTCATAAATTAAAATTTTTTTCTTGTGTAAGAAGTTTTAAGATCTATACTTACCAAATTTCATATATTTTAAGATCTACTCTCTTTTTAAATTTCAAATATTTGATGCAGTATTATTAACTTTAGTCACCATGCTGTACATTACATCTACAGAATTGATTTTATAACTGGAGATTTGACCAGTTTCGATCTCATTCTCCTATTTTGCCCATCCTGTACCCAGCCTTTGGAAGCTACCAGTCTGTACTTTTTATCTATGAGATTGATGTTTTTGGATTCCTCATATAAGTGAGAATACACAGTGTTTGTCATTGTCTAATTCCCTTAGCATGATGACCTCATGGTCTATCCATATTAAAAATGGCAGGATTTCCTACTTTAATATGGCTGGATAATATTCCATTGTATACATGTACTACATTTTCTTTATTCATCTGTTGATAGCATTTAAGTTGTTTCTGTATCTTGTCTATGGTAAATTACGCTGCAGTGAGTGAACCTTGGAGTGCAGATATCTTTTTGAGATAGTGATTTCATTTCTTTTGCATGTATACCCAGAAGTAGAATTGCTAGATTATATGTTAGCTCTGTTTTTAATTTTTTGAGGAATCTCCATACTGTTTTCCATAGTGGTTGCATCAATTTACAGTCACCCGAAAAAGAGTAATACCAAATCCCTGTCTTATTTATAGTTGTTCCCATCAACAGTGCCCTAGGGTTCCCTTTTCTCCACATCTTTGCCAACATTTATTATCTCTTGTCCTTTTGATAATAGCTATTCTAACATGTGTGAGGTGATATCTGATTAAATTTTGATTTGCATTTCCCTGATGCCTAGTGATGTTGAGTACCTTTTCATTATCTGTAAGGCATTAGTAAGTCTTTGGAAAAATGTCTATTCTGATTCTTTGCCCAATTTGTAATCAGATTGTTTATTTTTCTATTGAGTTGTATGAGTTCTCAGTTTTTTATTAAAATGATTTTTTTTGTTTTCTCAAATTACATTGCATTTAGTGAGTGTTAAGGCATGCAAGTCCATTTTTACTTAAACTAGTTGGTCCTAGGTAGTCAGCTTTCAATTATTGTTATTCAGCAATCTTTTAGTGTAGCATAGTAGTCTAGAACATATGTAGTTGATTCAGGTTATTGAGGTTCAAATTCTAGCTTCTCTGCTTACTTCCTATGACACTAGAAAAAATTACTCAATCTCTCTGTTCCCCATTTCTGATAAAATGGAGAGACTAATATTTTCTACTTCATAGGGTCTTTGTGAAGATCAGATGTGTTAGCATATATTAGGCACTTTGAATAATGTTTGGCAGTGATAAGTGCAATAAAATTTTAAATCTTGTCATTGTTATGTTTCATTAATTTCTTTTCAGAGAAATCTTCCTCGTCTATTTAGATACTTTTATTACACCATTCATTACTATATTTGATACTTATCAGTTTGAAGATTTCTTTTCTGGATCATATTTATCTATTTCTGTTTATCCTGTATCCTCTATTAATTATTTGTTTCCCACTACTGAGTGTAAATTCCATGAGAGTAGGTGTCTTGTTCATTTTGTTTTTCATTCTAAACCCTAGCACCTAGACTATTGTCTGGCATAAATAGTTGCTGAATGATTAGTCAGTGCCTAATATATAGCAGGCATCTTCTAGTAGCTTTAATTGGATTTTTCATTTAGTTCTTATTATTTCACATAGAAAGTAAAATATTATTTTATTAAATTTACTATATATTTTTAAGATCTTACTCATTCTATCAAATATAATATCCTTCCAGAAGACCTTAAGCGTGGTTCTATTTAGGGATTCTACTTGTATAACATTTTTTTTCTTTATAGAGTTGTTGAATTAATCTTAAGTGGCAAAATTTGTATTAGAGTTAGCCATCTTATGAATTTCTTACTTGACTTAAACCTTCTACTGTGAACCTGTTGTAGATGGATCAGTTCCCATCCACACTTTTATATCACCCTAGTTCTCTTGAATCGAACTTATTTATTCATTTCAGTAGAATCCCTTTGAGGTTGGTATTATTCTCTTTTCACAGAATTAAAATCTGAGGCTTAAGTGATTTGGTATAATGTCATAAAATAGTAAATGGTAGTGCTAGAAGTCTCTTTCAAATTTGTTGATTCTAACACCAGAGTAGTGTCTGTTGAACCACTTACGTGTCATTTTTGAGATTCTAATGCTTACTAGTAACCTAGAAGAAAATTAAGGTGATGTAAACATGGGCATGGGCACTTGGTCCATTCCCAACAGGTTCACAATATATGTTTAGTCATTATTTGTATTTTATGTGAATATCTGTATCTGTAGAACTATATTGAGGTAATGGCTAGTACATGATTTTCAACTTATGTGGTTTTCATTCTACCTTTCTCAGGTAGAGTCAAGAGGGGGGTCCCAGAGCTGTGTGTTTCTCTCAAGATTTCCACTCCTCTGTCCTCTCAACAGTCACAGAAAGGACTTACTCCTTAGTTTTCCATTCACTTCATTCACAAAAGAACATCAGCTGACTCCAGGTTATTCTTGTGTGTGTATGTTGTAGCATTACACCTTTTTTTCCAGATTTATTGATATATAACAATGCATAAATTTAAGTTACACAACATGATGATTTGATACAAATATATATTACAAAATAATTACCACAATAGCAAACATCCTTCTTCCAGGCCATCCTTTATAACCCAGAATCTCATCTTCATGTTTCCGTATGATGCCTCCCCACTCCCTCCCTGCCATTCCATCACCTTTTTCTATCTCCCCATATTTCTCTACTATGTCCTCTGGGAGTTCAGAACAATCATCAGCAAAATCTATAATCTCAGTGTCATCTCTGAACTTCCTTTCTACCAGTGTGCTATAATTGAAACCTAGATCTTCCTTGAGAACAATTTGCCCTGCACTCAAAAAGTTGGTTTTCTTTTCCTTATCTTTCATTCATTTCATTGCCATCCAGATAATTGTCTCAGGTCCTCCCCATAAAAATTAGCTTTGAAGCTTACAATATTGGATTACGCTATTTGTCACCTCTTGATCCCACATACTTTTCTACCTGTTGCCTTATTTCTCTGTTCTTCTTTACAGCAAAAACTCCTCAAAAGAATTATCTGTACTTGGTATTTCTGCTTGTCCTCTTATTCTCTCTTGAACTGGCTGCAGTCAAACTTTTACCTCCACCACTTCACTGAAGCTTTACTCAAGTTCATCAATGACCTCCATTTTACCAGTACCATGGTCAGTTTTTCACACTTTTCATCTTACTTGAACTTGGCAGTATTTGGCACAGTTGATTACATCCTCTACCTTTTGAAACACTTTCATCACTTGGCTTCTGGAATATAATTACCTTTTTAATGAAATTAATTTTTTTTTATTTTAGAGAGAGAGAGAGAGCAAGAGCATGTCTGAGGTTGGGGGAGAGAGACAGAAAGAGAGAGAAAGAGAATCTTAAGTAGGCTCTATGCTCAGTGCAAAGCCCATATGGGGCTCAATCCCATGACCCTGGGATCATGACCTTAGCAGAAATCGAGAGTCGGACACTCAACTGACTGAGTCACCCAGGCATCCCTAGAATAGAATTACCTTTTGACTAATGTAACTTATTGGTTGTTCTTTCTTGGTTTCTTTTTTCTTGGTGCCTCCTCATTCTCATGCTTTTTAAAAAGACATGTTTAGTATCCTAGGATTCAGTCCTTGGATATCTTTCCTATCTACTGTTGCCCTGTCTTCTCATTCAGTTTTGTTCCTTTAAGTATCATCTAAATGATGATGACATCCACATTTATACCTCAAGCCTTGACTTCTCTCCTGAATTCTACACTTGTATATATACTTATAATCACTTTCTCCATTTGGATATCCAATAGGCATACCAATCTTATAAACAGAAATAAACTCTTGATTTTCTACCCCTTCAGACCTGTTTCTCAGTAAGTAAAAGCTCTGTTCTTCATGCCACTGAGGCCAGAAACCTTGAAGTCATTCCTGTCTCTCTCTCACAACCCATGTCAGATTCATTAGCAAATATAAAACTTGATGGTTAGTTGTTCTCCTAGCTACTACTTGCATACTCCTTCAGTAATTTTACAGATAGTATCTAGAGTGATCTTTAAAAAATATGTCAGTTCAGAACCTTCTGATGGCTTCCCATCTGGCTTAGACTAAACCAGAAGTTCTTAAACTGGTCTTTTAAGGCTCTACATCCCCTATCTCCCCCACTGTTACCTGCCTATCCCTGTTCTTCACTATGTTCAAGCCATACTGGTTTGTCTTTACTGAACATGCTGAAAACAGTCATACCTCAGCACCTGTTCTTTTGCTATTCTTTCTTCTTGGGACACATTTTCTTCAATTATCTATATGACTCTTGCTTCTTACTTTCTTTAGGTTTTGCTCAAAACTCCTTTCAATGAAGGCTTTCCTGACCACATCATTAAAATAGCAATGTGTATATATATGTATATATATATGTATTGTTCACAAAAATTTATTTAAGACTTACTATATGCCAGACACTTTTAAAATTATAGATACTAACTTAGTTATTCTTCATAAAGACCTTAAGAAGTAGGTACTGTTATCACTACTTTGCAGATGAGCAAATTGAAGCACAGCGTTGTTAAGTATCTTGTCCAAGCTCAAATAACTGGTAATGGCATACCTGGGATTTGAACCTAGGCCATCTTCTTCTAATGTGTGTGTGTAACCAGTATGCCCTCACTCTTGGTTAGGATAACATATACACTGGTGTGTGTGTGCGTGTGTGTGTGTATGCATACATGCGCGTATATATATATATATATATATATGTACACACACATACACAAATACATATATATATATGTACACACACATACACAAATACATACATACATATATATATATATATATATATATATATATATATAGTGATTGCCAATGATGAAATTCAATGGTTATTAATAATATAAAAAGTATAAACTTGATTTCATTCTTGCAATACTGGCTATTAGTTAATATTTTATAATAAGCTATTATCATCCAATTTGAGAAACTTTCTTAGCAAAGTTTTATTTTTTTCAACCTCACTACTTACTAGTTAAATTACATTTGAACAAGTTACCTAATTCTCTAATTCTCAGTGTGATCAGTTTATAAAAGAGGACAATGATTCCTGAGGAATTTTATGGGATTTAAAGGAAATAATATTTATGAAAGCACAGTGTCTGGCATCAGCTGTCATTTCATATTAATTGAGTCAATGAAGTATAAAAGAACAAGTGGGGGATACTGCAATAATTTTCCTACAAATAAGGTTATATTCTTGTTAGAATAAAGATTGGTAGAAATAGTGTTTCTTTGCAATTTTAAATGTAAATTATACATGGTTGCAGGGGCGTGGGGCTTTAGAGATTAGGTTAAAAAGACTTGAGGGCTGAAGATACTGCTTTCGTTATTTATAGCACCTATTATGCTGTCTTATACAATTAGGCACTTAGTTAAGTCAAATGAATTAAAGTCTCCTATATGTTTGGTCAAGTACTTACAATTCAACAAAGAATGTTTATTATTATTGTTATTGTATTATTATTATTAGTGGCTGTTATTATTGCTGCTGTTCAGAAAATCTTCAGTATGGGCAGAAAGATCCTTGCTAAAATGACTTTTACAGTGTTCACATGAAAAGGGACTAGAAACTTTAGGGCTATTGGATTAAGTAGAAAAGTACATAATATCCTGAGTCTTATATTCAAAGATGACATTTTTGCTCACCTTGTAAGAAAATGTGGATATGAAGAAGTTCTAAGACAAGAATTTCATATACATTGAAATAGTTCTTGCAGGTTCTCTTTGCCATTGCCTGTGTCCCAAGCTTTCAGGTGCTGCTGGAGGAAATTAGAGGCTAATCTCTATCATTTTGAAGGGCAGAAGGGGCATGTCTACTCTTTATCCATGTCTACTGGCATATATAGTTCACATACATACACACACATACATCTTAATGTTGGAAATGGGCTAGCTATAATTTTCTGTTAATCCTCACTATTATCTGGACAACAAAAATGTTTAGCATTTGAGATATACTTTGTACAACTATGGGAGTTTTGCATCTATTGGTTATTAGCTAATAAAGGGTTGTTATAAACATTGGCTAGCATTGGTAGGTAAGAGAATTGGGTTGATTGATGGGTGGTTAAATCAATATCCCTGACACTGATTAGCTGCTTAATTTTGGGTAAAATTATAATCATGAAAATATAAATTAGTCATTCTGGTGATGGACCTTGTTTTTTTTTAACGCAAGTTGAAGGAAGAGAAGAAAACATCGCTAAGGGTTCTCCTGTTACAGTACCTTTTAGCTTTACTTGTATTTATATGTCTATTCATTTATCAAATGATTGCATGTGTATATATATATATATGTTTCTAAGTATAATAACTGCAATAAGTATTCCTTTTCACAAATTGTAAAGAAAGTTTTTTTCCACCCAACAGTCCTGTTACCTAGACATAGATTAAGTTATACACACATACACGCAAATACACACACACATATATATACTCCTGTTTCTCTTTATTTTAAAATGAGTAACTCTTGTTGAGATTCAAAATAGTAATAGCAACAATGGCTACACACTCTAACACTTTATGTACATTATCTTTTTTAATTCTCACAAAATTCTATCAGATATGATTCTAAAACTAAACTCAATATCATACTCATATTAAGGGAAGAGAGTTGGAATTAGGCCATAGGTCTATTTTGAATTTATATTCTCTTAAGTACATTGATGGCTTGATAAATAGGTGATATTTGTTTTTATTTTAGTATATCCAGTTCTGCATCTGCAACCCATTTTTCTTTTCTTTTCTTTTTTTTTTTTTTTGGTTAAAGAAATTTTTTTACATTTATTTTATTTTAATTAATTTATTTTTTAATGTAAGTTATTGTCAGATTTGTTTCCATATCACACCCAGTGCTCATCCCAACAAGTGCCCTCCTCCCTGCCCATCACCCACTTTCCCCACTCCTCCACCCCCGATCTACCCTTCACTGTTCTCAGTTCTTAAGAGTCTCTTATGGTTTGCCTTCCTCCCTCTCTGTAACATTTTTTTCCCCTTCCCCTCCCCCCATGGTCTTCTGTTAAGTTTCTCAAGATCCACACATGAGTGAAAGCATATACCTGTCTTTCTCTGACTGACTTATTTCACTTAGCATAATACCCTCCAGTTCCATCCACATTGTAGCAAATGGCAAGATTGCATTCTTTCTCATTGCCAAGTAGTATCCCATTGTATATATAAACCACATCTTCTTTATCCATTCATCAGTTGATGGACATTTAGACTCTTTCCATCATTTGGCTATTGTTGAAAGTGCTGCTATAAACACTGGGGTACATGTGCCCCTATGCATCAGCACTCCTGTGTCCTTTGGTTAGATTCCTAGCATGCTTAATTGTTAGCCATATTAGTAATTCTCATAATTGTAGTATGATGTATTCCATAACTCAAATACTATCTGACTGTGGGTCACTTTTAGGATTTCTTGGAATTAGGGATGTTTCCCTTATTTCAGCCAGATTATACTTTAATTCTTTAATCACATGACTAGCCAAGAGATATAGACAAGAAGGGATTCATATGTCCTTTTATTTCCAATAAAATTCAGTGCCCTCAAATATTTAGGTATTATCTGTTCTGTTTATAGCTTTCTGGTGCTGTTGACTTTCTTTCATAGTCTAAACCGTCCTGAACCAGGTCATGGTTTGGCTTGCTGCATGTTGGGTGTCAGCATAGACAGGTTTTGCTTGTAGCTGTGGCCAGGCCACCATGTGACTAATCATATGATTGTTTGAGGGAAAGGACTTTTTATCTTCATCTCAGGGCAGAGGTTACAGACTGGTGATGAAATCTACTTAAAATCTCCCTATGGTTTAATCAAGCCATGTCAAGGTCCCAAAGGACCTCCTCCAGGCTAAATTCCATTAGATGTTGAACAAATGATAAGTTTGTTTCTAAAATATTAGAGAAATATTTGAGAAGCAAGCAGGATTCCTAAACAAAGGAATTTTAGCCTGAAATTTACTATCATTTTTATTTCCCTCACTGAAATCATTCAGCTGTTTTACCGCAGAATAATGATTGTAATATTAGTATACCATGTTTCAATGAGTTGGAAATATTGTTGCATGGCCAGTACAAGGTAAGCTTTTGGGGAGTCACTAGGGATATCCCATAACAGGGTCTAATAAATATTAGAAAGCAACTTAATCATTCACTTAATAGATATTAAGTACCTATTTTATATCATGTATTTTTATGCTGGTCATTGCAGTTACAAAGCTAATGAGATATGTTCCCAGTTTATAATCAGGGTAGATAGACACATTTACATGTGATTATAGTATAGTGGAGTAATTATGATTATAACAGTATGCAAAAGATGCTATGGAAGTACAGAAAAGGAATATGTATATAGTCATTAGATGAGGCAGAGGAGTTAGTGCAGTTATCTGAAACAAGGTAATCCTTAAATTCCAAAGGATACATGGAAGTTTGTTTTCAGGCAAAGAAAAGACTGTAATTCTTAAGATTTAAGAATAGTTATAAACAATGCCTCTGTTCTATCATTTTATTTAAAAAAAAATTTAAATTATGAGAATAAGTGATAGGCACAACTATATATATTTTAAGAAAAATTATAGTATGTTATGTTGTGAAGTTGTATTATGATGCTTTGCCTGAAAATTTCTTTTTGTCTAATTATTAAAATAAATTCAATTAAACTTGCTTTTTCAAAATTGAAGAATATTTAGTTGCTAAACCTTTGTTTTGTTTAGCAGAGAAAAATCTCTCATAGGCACTGTTGTCTCTGGAAATCTAATTCTCCAAAGGCCAACCCCACAGCTGCTAATTTCATCATCTCTTTAGTGTCTCCGTTGCTGACTTGGAATATTGCAGCCGTGCTTGTCTTCTGCCTAATGTGGCATGAGCATAGCCTTTGGCAGCTCACTTGGTAGAAACTCAAGCTTTTTCACAGCTGGAAGTAGACTGATTATTTACCTTCTGAATAAGAGATTAGTGCTATCTATAAAAATGCAAACTTTCTTGACAATCTTTGCAACTTTCAGAAATAGAACTTATAGTATGCTGTACATGGATGTGGCCGTTTATTTTGACAACTGCTGCAGTTACCATTGAAGGCTGCCTAGTTTATGAACAAATGGCATTAGAAGTTTCCAACTAAGTCATTCCGAAAGAGCTCATTTCACACATAAGAGTCTCTGTAATTGGCTTCCATTTTATTTTTTGTAAATTTTTAGAAAAATGTTTATTTATTTTTGAGAGAGGAAGAGACAGCGTGAGTGGGGTTGGGGCAGAGAGAGAGGGAGACACAGAATCTGAAGCAGGCTCTAGGCTCTGAGCTGTCCGCACAGAGCCCAACATAGGGCTTGAACTCATGAACCATGAGATCGTGACCTGAGCTGAAGTCAGACGCTCAACTGACTGAGCCACCCAGGCGCCCCAGCTTCCATTTTAATGAAAACTTTAAGATGAAGGGATTGTGGGCAGAGAGCAGAGATTATTTTTCTCAACTGGTATTTTATTTTTGTACTAAGGTTGAATTTTAAAGATTTGTGAAGTATCCATATCAAATGCCTCTATATATGATACTGCCTCAATGTTGGAAATTCACATGCACTGGGAGAGATCTAAGATGTGTTTTGAGTTTAGATATGTCCCTTAATTTACCTGTAGCCTCAGTTTCATCACCTATAACATTAGAAGGTGGTGGTGGCCCTAACATTCTATGATTGTGTTTTTAGGGACAAGTTTAAGGAACAAGTTCAATTTATATTTTCCTAAGGCTCAGAAAAATAACTCCACATGAATCAATTTAATAAAATTTAATGGAAGGAACAGGAACATTTGAAATCAGATCTGAGTTAAATTTAATAGCTATGTGATGTTTGCCTAGTTATTTAAGTCTCAAATTTCCCATTTGTAAAATGGGGAGAATAGGATTGTAGTGAGGATTAAATGAAATAATGTATAAAAATCTTTACACAGTGACTGGCATAAATAAGCACTAAAAAATTTGGGTTTTTCCTTTCTCTTTCAGTTCTAAGTATTTAGGAACTTGAGGAAGGAAAGACACTGTCTGTATATGGTCCTGAGCTTTTCTGTATTCAAGCTTGCTCTGCTCTACTCATTCCCCAGTAGTCTTTTAATCCACATTTTTGCCCAAGTGTCTTGTATATATGCTATTCTGTGATTCTTGTTGCTAAAGATATTTCTGAATATTACCTACAGAGTGTTCAACTACCCAGAATCTGGTTGACCCTTGCCAATTTGAATGTTGATTATTCCTGTGCTTGGTCATAATCCAGAGTAAACTTGAGAGACTTTACAAAAGAGAAAAAGTGTCTGAAGAACCCAAATATTTAAGGACTAGATGGTGTCAGTGGAGCAAAAGAAGGAGGAGTCAATAAGGAGGACTCAAAATGGTTGACTCAAGAGGCTAATGGAAAAATGGGACCAAGGAAGAGACTTTTTTCAGGGAATAGGTCAAATAAGATTACCTACACATTACAACTATAAAATCTTTGTGGATAGGAGCAATGTTTATCTACCATTGCATCAAGAGCGTTTATAGAGCAGCTGGTACTTTCTAAGGATTTCTTGCATTTCATCTCTTCATACTTTGTCACCTCTAAAAGGACCTTATAAACTCTCTGAAATGTTAGTAGTGAAGATGACTGTTTCCTCACATTCTTGAATGTACTCAGTAGTTGAGACTGCTAATGAGATCCCATATTAAAACTTTTCCTGGCAAAGTTTCCTGGCAAAAAACACCTGACCCTACCATAATTCTCCATCACTGTTTCTTACTGTTACCCTGTGTGCATCCTATGTACTTCAGCTGTATTTCCACAAATCTCTGATTTATCTAGTTCTGTGTGCTCAATAAATTCTATATGGTGAGCATAATTATAATTATAAGACAGTATTTCTTGAACACCAAATGTGTATAGTTATTTGCCAGTATCTGTTGTAGGTATTTCATCTATTCATTTAATTCTTATAAAAATCTATGAGGTGGGGAGTATTAATCCCTGTTTATAGTTGGCAGCAACTAAAGCTAAAAGAGCTTAAGTAACTTTCTAAAGGTCACCTAGTTCTAAAGTGGTGAAAGTAGAAAGTTATGTTTCTGTATTGCTGTGTTACAGTACCTTACATAAATGGTAGCTAGAAAAGCAGCAGCTCTTTTAAACAAAAGTATTCATAATTCAAGGCTTCTTCAGGTTTGTACTACAGCAAAAGACTATGCAGAATGTTACCTAACTATTTGCATGTGTGTTTAAAGAGCTGTAAGCCTCTAAAAGCATATATCAGAGCAAAGTCTCTGGGAAATAGAATGATATTCTTAGCCTGTTGAATTGGAATAGTTTCCCAGGAGACCACAAGCACATTCTGACATGAGCTTTCAGGTCCTCTGTTTCATCCTCTGGATCTGTTATGCTCTGTTCTCTGGGAATCAAAACGTGGCTTCAGGCATCAGTGTGATATTTCCTGTATGTCATATATAGGAACAGTGTTGGGAATATGAAGAACTCTGCCATCTTATTCCTTGAATTTCTAAAACGTTTTGACATTAGTATTTGCTGGTTTTTGCATTTAGAACCGATATATGAACAATTCACACCCATTTGAATCACTCCATTTGATCTTGGCATTTTTTGGTTATTTATCTGACCCATTCCCCATTGCCAGTTAATTGAGCAAACATTTATTATACATGTTATATGTACCAAGCCAATTAAATAAAACCAGTATATACGATTCCTACCTTACTTAAATCTATTTTTTATTAGTTAGCCATTGTGATTTTATAGACAAAGTTATTAAGAGGTCATTTAATTCAGTAAATAAGAAATGAATTAACAAATAAAGTTAAGTCCATTCATGTGGAATGATTTTCTTTAAGATCATAAAATAAGTGGCATAGAGGGACATGAACCTAAGTTTTATTTCTAGATCAGGGTTTTTTTTCCAGTATACCCTACTGCCTCTTAGCTATACTTAAAAAAATGTAACAATGGAAAGGAAGATATAACATCATAAATTTTTATACCTGCTACCTCACTTTTGTAGTATTGTTGACTTTGCTATTTCTTTGACCTCAGTGGACTTTTTTCTCTGGGAGCTACTTTGAAAACCCTCAAATGCTTCTGGTATATACCATAAAAAAGTATTTCCTGGGTAGATTCCTACTTATGGACTGAGGAGACTCTGAGGAGTTAGACAAAGTTGTGCAGTATTTGGAAAAAAGAAGAGAATAGGGACTGTAGTGATTCAGAGAGGAATTGTTAGTAGCAGACTAGTGTGCATAATGGAGTGAACTGGAGACAAGAGGTAGAGAAGGAAAGGGGTAAATTATTGAAGTTGAAGATAAGAGGCAAATTTTAAGCAGAAAAACTTGAGGCATAGGTGATATCTAGTCTTCTCATCTATAAAATGAAAATAATAATACTTATTATGTCTGTCTTATAGTACTTTTCTAAGGACCTAAGAGGGAAAGAATCTTGAAACCTCCAAAGCATAGTGTACTATTTAATGGGATCATGCTTGATGAAGATGGTAGTGTTAGAATGGACAGAGATGGCAAGGAGATAGAGTTAAGCATAGAAAAAACAGTGATTTGTTAAAAGCATTGGTATTATTTGAGCGGACATAAGATATATATTAAAAGAGAAAATTACATTTAGGCAAGAAATGAAAAGAAACACATAGAAGGAATGAATACTTTGGTTATGCTAATGTGGCATACTGGTTAGTAGTAGAGTGACTAAAATTAAGGCGGGACCGTATATGAGCCCTGTGAGAGCTGCTGAGTACATTTTTTTTAGTTTTAGCAAGTCAGAGAAAGACAGATTTTATAGAGGATGTGTACAGAAAATTTGACAGATTATATAGATTGGTAATATAATCAGTAAAAAACCACTTAACTTGTCTTTGCCAAACTCAAAGTAGGTACTTAGTTGTTGGGTTGAGAAGAGACTATTTGGGTGAACTTCAGGAAAGGAGGTTGTTTTGGCATTTGCGGCTGTCTTATTAATGATGTTGGTGTGTGTTTGTGGAAGCATCTCATCCAGCAAGTTGAAAATGAAATGCTTTGGAATGGATGATATAGCTCTTAAGACGGGGGTTTAAATTTTAAGATTTGTTTTTGTCTTAATCTCAAGTTATGAAACGTTTTTATGAAGACAACATGAGCAGTGTTATGGGAATGAATGAGACCATTACTGCAGTGGAGGAAGGTGTGTATCATCAGCTCTTCTTCATATTCTGTGCTCTAGTCTTATCAATTCTCTTGTGGTTTCTGAAATATCTTACTGGTGGAAGTCCATCAGGCTGGGCCATTTTCTCCTCTTCACCAAAGTAAGTTTTATTTACCTTTTAGGGTTTATATCAGGTTTTACTTACAAGTAGCCTTCCTTGGCTGAGTAGGTTAGGCTACATCTCCACCTTGGTACTATTGATATTCTGGGCTGGATTATTCCTTGTTTCAGGAGTGTCTGTTCTATGCATTATGGATTTGTTAGCAGCATCCCTGGCCTCAACTTTCTAGCTCTTTGAATCTCTCATAGATGTGACAACCAAAAATCTCTCTAGGCTTTGTCAAATGTCCCTTGGGGTAGAAAATTGCCCAGGATTTAGAACCACTGATATAGGCTAAGAAGTAAGAACTTTCCTTACATATCTTCATTTCATTTCAGTGATATTTTGGGAGGATAATTATTTAATTATTTTTCCATTTTGGATCAAAAGCCTACAGTTAAACTCACAGTAGGGTGGTGTACTCAGTTTCTTTATGTTCCTTGAACATTACAAGTTTGCTTCTGCTTCAGGATGTTTATTTACACTTATTCTTTCTTGTACTTATGATGTTCTTTCTCCAGATCTTTATAGGAATCACAGTGTAACTCTGTTCGGGTTCCAGAAAAATGTCACTTCTTTTGGGAGGTCTTTTCCGAGCACTTTAAAATAGTAATGCCTTCTCTCTCAATCCCATTTACCTAATTTATTTTTTTTTATAGCACTTATCACTACCTGTCGTATTTGTGTTCAAAAGAATAGGCTTACTATTACAATAGGCAAAACCTAAATTCCATTGACTTAAAACAATAAAATTTTTTACTCTGACCTTAGTTTTTTGCTGGTTGACAGTCATGCAGTCATTCATGAATTTCTTTCCTACACATGACTCCTTCCTCTCTTAGTTTTGTCTTTCTTTGCTTTTGACTGGAGAATGAAGAGAGTGTGGAGGATTGTGTAGAAAGTGGGTCTAGAAGTGACATAATCTGTCTTTTCTTCAATTACATTGGCTAGAATTAAGTTACATGGCTACACATAGCCACAACAGAGATTGGGAAATGTCACGTTATGTATGCAGGAAAAAGAATGAAGTTGTGTTTGGTGGAACCATCATATTATATCTGCCACAATATTGTGTCTTTATTGAATGCCTCCCCAAGCAGAATATAAGTTCCACGGAAGCAGGGATGTTTGAATGTTTTGTTTCTCATGATAGTGCTAAGAACAATGTAACTGGTGCTCATAGTATTTGCTGGAAGAATCACTGAATGAATGTTGTCTGTTTTGTCTGTTACTGTCTTGGCATTTAGAACTGTTCTTGGTATGCAACAGATACTCATTTACTTAGTGAATAAATAAATGTATGAAATCAGAACTGGATTTGGTTAATGGCTTTTCCACTGTCTGTGTGATATGGAGATAGTTATGTGACCACTCTGAGCCTCAGTTTTCTCATCTGAAAAATGAATAAGAGCTACTCCATTCATACTCCATTATTATTCCATACTCATGGGATTATTGTGTTACATAATGTAATACATAAAATGTTTTGTCCCAAAATTAGCCTAAGGAAACAACAGATGCTGGTGAGAATGTGGAGAAAAGGGAACACTCTTGGTGGGAATGCAAACTGGTGCAGCCGCTCTGGAAATCTGTTGAGGGTCCTCAAAAAATTAAAAATAGAATTACTATCCCAGCAATAGCACTACTAGGAATTTATCCAAAGGATACAGGAGTCTGATTCATAGGGGCACATGTACCCCAGTGTTTATAGCAGCAATTTCAACAATGGAAGGAGCCTAAATGTCCATCAACTGATGAATGGATATAGAAGATGTGGTTTATATATACGATGGAATACTACTCGGCAATGAGAAAGAATGAAATCTTGCCATTTGCAACACCGTGGATGGAACTGGAAGGTATTACGCTAAGTGAAATAAGTCGGTCAGAGAAAGACAGGTATCATATGCTTTCATTCATATGTGGAATTTGAGAAGCTTAACAGAAGACCATGGTGGGGAGGGGAGGGGAAAAATAGTTTCAAACAGAGAGGGAGGCAAACCCATAAGAGACTCTTAAATACAGAGAACAAACTGAGGGTTGATGGGGCGGGGCAGGGGAGAGGGGAAAATGGGTGATGGGCGTTGAGGAGGGCACTTTTTGGGATGAGCACTGGGTGTTGTATGTAAACGATGAACCACGGGAATCTACCTCCAAAACCAAGAGCACACTGTATACACTGAATGTTAGCCAACTTGACAATAAATTATATTAAAAAATAAAAAAATAAAATGCTGAGCCCAGTGTCTCATTCATCATAAGTTACCAATAAATAGTAGCTGTTTTTACTGATTTTTAACCATATTCTACTTTGAATCCTGTTAATTCATTTTTGTCTTCAGTGATTCAGTACACATATTTTCAGATCTTCTTAACATGTTGAAATGATATAAGCATAATTTGGAACAGTTTCTACCACATTTCTTCTGTCATTTAATCACTTATTCATAAATTCAACTATAACTTGTTTATTTAAGACCCTTTGTTAGGTGATATAAGAAGACAAGGAAAACATTATGTATTGCAGTGTTTAAATTTAGAGGATTTTTACACAACCTGATTAGTTCTATATTTAGTTAACATATTCATGGGTACATATGGGAGAGGTTTTATTATTATTTTTTTATTTTAAAGAAATATGATTAGCTTCTAATAAGAGACTCTCAGAGTCTCATTCATGGGTATTTTATATAAGTTATGTAGTACAACTACCCTTCCCATTATTATATGAATCCTCTTTAGAATATCACCCTATATTGAGATCTAAAACCTGTTTTTAAAATAAGATACTCATCAGTAGTAGTATAGAAATGACCTGACATATTTAGCCATTGCTTTGTAAGTTTATTTTTCCACATATATTTTGGAAAGTAGGTAACATGTCATCACTCCTGTGGATTGAAAAATGAACAAAAGTATTATCTGATTAATCAGCTGATGAAAAATTTAAAACCAAAAGTCATTCGTCCTTCAAGGACTGATTTACATCCTACCCACTAAAAGAGGACTTTATAACAAATTCATCTCTCACCAACCTCTTGCTTCCTTCATCTTGTACAGTATACAGTTTATTACTTAATTACTCTTTAATCATTTCATATATTAATTGAATTCTCTCAACATTAGGATAAGCTTGAGAATAGAAACCATATCTTTTAATTCATTGTTGTTGCTGTTATTTCTAGTGGCTGGGCATCTAGTAGATACTTAGTAAGTTTTTTGATCATAGACTTTTAAAGGTTATTTAGAGGCTAACTTCCTGCTCAAAGAAGATCTCTTTGTATAGAAAACCTGAAGAATGATCATCTGGCCTCTGCTTTAAACATTTCTCTTGCTCAACATCACTAATCGTCAGGGAAATGCAGATCAAAACCATAATGTGATATCACCTCATATCTGTCAGAATGGCTAAAATCAAAATCACAAGAAACAAGTGTTGGCAAGGATGTGGTGAAAAGAAACCCTCATGTATTTTTGGTTGGGAATGCAAACTGGTGCAGCTACTTTGGAAAGCAGCGTGGAGATTCCTCAAAAAGTTAAAAATAGAGGGCACCTGGGTGGCTCAGTCAGTTAACACATCTGACTTTGGCTCAGGTCGCGATCTCACGGTTCATGACTTTGAGTCCCACGTTAGGTGAGCTCGAGCCCCGATTTAGGTGAGCTCCAGCCTTGCTTTGGGTAAATTTGAGCCCTGTGTTGGATGAGTACAAACCTTGCTTTGGGTGAACTCTAGCCCCACTTTGGGTAAGTCCTGCTTTTCTCTCTCTGTCTCTCTCTTTCTCCCTCCCTCTCTCTCTCTCTCTCTGCCACTCATGGGATTCTGTCTCTCTTCCTCTCTCAGCCCCTCGCTCACTTGCGCCCTCTCTCTCTTTCAAAAAAAAAAAAGGTAAAAATAGTAATACTGTATGTTCCAGTAATTGCACTTCTGGGTTACTCCAAAATATGAAAACACTAATTTGAAAAGATATATGTTCCCTTATGTTTATTGCAGCATTACTTACACTTGCCAAAATAATGGAAGCTTCCATTCTTGTGTCCATCAATGGATGAATGGATAAAGAAGATGTAGTATACATATACCACGGAATATTACTCAGCTCTAAAAATGGGTGAAATCTTGCCATTTGCAGCAACATGGATGGATCTAGAGACTATAATGCTAAGCAAAAATAAGCCAGTCATAAAAAGGCAAATAAATACCATATGATACCACTCATGTGGAATTTCAGAAACAAAACAGATAAACAAAGGAGAAAAAAGAGACAAACCAAAGAACAGACTGTTAAGTATAAGAGCAAACTGATGATTACCAGAGGGGAGGTAGGTAGGGAGATGGGTAAGATAGGTGAAGGGGATTAAGAGTACACTTATCATGATGAGCACCGAGTAATGTATAGAATTGTTGAATCACTATATTGTACACCTGAAACTAATATAACACTGTATATTAACTACACATAGTATATAACATAGTATATTAACTATGCTGACATTAACATAAAAATAAATAATAAATCTAAAAGAGAATGGGATACAAGAGTTGGGGGAATAAGAACACCCAATTATTCAGCAAGCCTTGTGGATGTCTCTCTTTCATCCTATTCTCTGTCTCCATTGCTTTTACCTTCATCTTCTCTCATCTAGACTACTGCTTCAATCTCCTGAGAAAACTTCCTGTGCAGTCTTATCCCTTTCCAATTCATTGTCCATACTGCTGCTAGAGGGGTCTTTCTGTTGTATACAGCACATCTTATAATTTCATTGCTTAAGATCTGTTCATAATTTCAATTGCTTATGGGATAAAGTACACATTTCTTAATAAACACATAGGGTTTTCCTTAGCCTGACTTCTATATAACTCTCCAGGCTTTTCTCTTAAATTTCTGCACTTTTATTTCCGAGCAAACTATCTTCCAGAATTGCAGCTTCATACCTTGGTTGCCTGGTGGACACCTCCTCAAGACATGGTTCAAGTACTACTTATAACCTATTCTCTACATATGTTCTAGGAAAATGTTCTGGATTCTTCTCCCACCCTTCCCAAGCACAGGGGATTTACTTTTTTTTTTAAGTCTCCTTTATACAATGTGCATACATCTAGCAGAGAATGTAAAACATTTTATTATGCTGCTTTTACTTCTCCACTTCCTCTGCCTATACTTCTTGAAGATTATGCTGGTTTTTTTTGGAATTTTATTTATTATTTATTTTGTAAAAGAGAGAGAGTGTAAGTAGGGTAGGTTCAGTGAAAGAGGGAGGGAGAATCTCAAGCAGGCTCCACGCTGTACAGAACCCAACATGGGGCTTGAACCCATGATGCTTAACTGACTGAGCCACCCAGGTACCCCTAGGATATCTTATGTCTTAACTCATCTCTGGATCTCCAACACCTAGCACAGTGCCTGATACAGAGTGGATACCTGGTGAGTGATGAGATTAATAAGAAACACCAGAAACATTTGATGGACCACTGTTTGGAGAACACGGTGCTGGAAATATGTGATTATTGAATCTGGCAGAAATAGATTAGGAAAACCAGCCAGATGTTGTTTTTAAGGGCTCTGTTTTTAGCATGTAAATTAAAATTTCATTTAGAAGTACAGCTCTAATTTGGGAACCAGAATGCAGTTGTAGAGCTTGACAAGATTACATATGTAAATTCCCCAGAGGCTGATCTATCATCATCCTTTCCTGAAATAGTGCAGTCTGTATGGAAGGAGAATGAGCTCTTGAGTCTGCATCCCAGATTCATTACTCTTCTAGCAGTCCTGCCTATCCTCATTCAGTCCTGAGCTCTCAGCCCCAAGGGCAGATTTGTACCCTGTCCTACTTCAGATTTTTCAGAGGCAAGATTTTACTGCTTTCAGGATAAAATCTAAGCATCTTAGCACGCCATACAAGGCCTTCAATGGTCTTGTTCCTTTCTCCTTTGCAAACTCCCACCTTATGCTTCCATACATAGTCTTTCTGGAACTTCTTTTCACAGTTCTTAATCTGCCTAATTGTTATACATATTCAAAGTTGTTGCAGGAAACCTTCTGAGAGGAGGGTTTAGATGTTGCTTCTCTGTGCTCTGTGGACTGCGATGAGCTTATCCCACATAATATTTATCACATTATGCTATAAAGTAATGGTTTACTGGTTTGATTTTCCAAAAATATCCTTTATGGACATGAAGTTATAAGATTTATATTTGTATTACTAGAACCTAGGATAGTGGGTGCATAGTGGTCATATACAGTGCTTTTTTTTCTTCTTTTCTTTCTTTCTTTTTTTTTAACTTTACTCATTTTGAGAGAGAGAGAATGTGAGCAGGGGAGGGGGAGAGAGAATCCCAAGCAGGCTCCATGCGAAGAGCATGGGTCTTGATTCCACAACCGTGAGATCATGACCTGTATTGAAATCAAGAGTCAGATGCTTAACTGACTGAGCCATCCAGGTGCCCCTACAGTGCTTTCTTAAATGAATTAATAACTCCATAACCACAGCCCATGAGTCAATTAAAAAAATTGCTCCCATTTGGTATGGCATAGGGTACACTTTTATTTTTTAACAATGACTAATAAGTTGTGATATATAAATATAATATAGATTTTTTGAGGGATAATTGACATGTAATATTATATTAGTTTTAGGTATATAACAGTCAGTGATTTGACATTTGTATATTTGAAATGCTCACCACAATAAGTCTTGTTACTATCTGTCACCTTACAAACTTAATACAATATTTTTGACTGTATTCCCCATGTTGCACAGTACATCTCATGATTGGTTTATTTTATAACTGGAAGTTTGTACTTCTTAATCTTTGTCCATATCATCTCCCAAAAAATCCCTTCCTTCTGGCAACCATTCATCTGTTCTTTGTATCTATGAGTCTATGTTTTTCTTTCTTTTGTTTTTTAGATTCCACATATAAGTGACATCATGTGGTGTTGGTCTTTGACTTATTTCACTTAGCTTAATACCCTCAAGGTCTATCCATGTTGTTGTAAGGGAAGATTTCATTCAGTTTTATGGCTGAATAGTATTCCACTGTGGGTATGTGTGTGTATGTGTATGTTTGTGTGTGAGTATACTGCATATTCTTTATCCACTCATCCTTGTCAATTACAAATTGTACGGCAGTGAACATAGGGGTGCATATATCTTTTTGAATTAGTGTTTTCATTTTCTCCAAACAGATATCCAGTAGTGAAATTGCTGGATCATATGGTAGCTCTGTTTTCAATTTTTTAGGAACATCCATACTGCTTTCCATAGTGGTCATACCAGTTTGCATTTCCACCAGTAGTGTCTAAGGTTCCCTTTTTCTCCACATCCTGTCAACGTTTGTCACTTGTCTTTTTGATAATAGCCATTCTGACAGGCATAAGGTGATATCTCATTTTGGTTTTGATTTGCATTCCCCTGATGATTAGTGATGCTAAGTATCTTTTCATGTGCCTGTAGGCTATGTGTATGTCTCCTTTGGCAAAAAGTCTATTCAGATCATCTCCCCTTTTAAATGAGTTGTTTGTTTTCTTATTGAGTTGTATGAAGTCTTTATATATTTTGGATATTAATACCTTATGGGATATATTATTTGCAAATATCTTCTCCCATTGAGTAGGGTACCTTTTCATTTTGTTGGTGGTTTCCTTTGCTCTGCATAACCATTAGTTTGATATCTTTCCATTTGTTTATTTTTGCTTTTGTTTCCCATGCTTTTGGAATCAGGTATAAAAAAAGCATCACCAAGATTGATGTCAAGGATCTTATCACCTATATTTTTTTTTCTTGGAGTTTTATGGTTTTGAGCCTTATAGACAAGTCTTTCAATTTTTGTATGTAGTATAAGATACTCATCCAGTTTCATTCTTAACATGTAGCTGTCCAGTTTTCCCATCACTATTTATTGAAGAGGCTGCCCTTTTCCTATTGTAAATACATGGTTCCTTTGTTGTAAATTACTTGACTATACATGTATGGGTTTATTTCTCATTTCTATTCTGTTACATTTATATATCTGTTTATATGGAAATATCATAGTGGTTTGAATACTAGAGCTTTGTAGTATAGGTTTTTTGTTTGTTTGTTTGTTTTGTTAATTGTCAGGTTAGCTAACATACAGTGTAGTCTTGACTTCAGGAGTAAATTCCCTTGATTGATCACTTACACACAACACCCAGTGCTCATCTCAACAAGTGCCCTACTCAATGCCCATCACCCATTTTCTCCACTCTCCAACCCCCCAACCTCCATCAACCCTCAGTTTGTTCTCTGTATTTAAGAGTCTCCTATGGTTTGCCTCCCTCTCTGATTGTATCTTATTTTTCCTTCCCTTCCCATATGGTCATCTATTAAGTTTCTCAAATTCCTCATATGAATGAAATTGTATGATATCTGTCTTTCTCTAACTGACTCATTTCACTCTTGCCAAGTAGTATTCCATTGTATATATACACCACATCTTCCATATACATTCATCAGTTGATGGATATTTGGGCTCGTTCCATAATTTGACTATTGTTGATAGTGCTGCTATGAAGATTAAGGTGCACGTGCCCCCTTTGAATCAGTACCCTATATCCTTTGGTTAAATTCCTAGTAGTACAATTGCTGGGTAATAGGGTAATTCTATTTGTAATTTTTTGAGGAACCTTTACACTGTTTTCCAGAGTGATTGTGTCAGTTTACATTCCCACCAACAGTGCAAGAGGGTTCCCCTTTCTCCGCTTTCTCGCCAACATCTGTTGTTTCCTGATTTGTTAATTTTAGCCACTCTGACTTGTATGAGGTTGTATCTCATTGTGGTTTTGATTTGTATTTCCCTGATGATAAGCAATGTTGAGCATCTTTTCATGTGTCTGTTGGCAATCTGGATGTCTTCTTTGGGAAAGTGTCTTTTCATGTCTTTTGCCCATTTCTTCACTGGATTATTTGTTTTTCGGGTGTTGAGTTTGGTAAGTACTTTATAGATTTGTGATACTAACCTTTATCCAATATGTAATTTGCAAATGTCTTCTCCCCTTCCAGGGATTGCCTTTTAGTTTGGTTCATTGTTTCCTTTGCTGTGCAGAAGCTTTTTATCTTGATGAAGTTCTACTAGTTCATGTTTACTTATATTTCCCTTGCTTTTGGAGACATGTCAAGTAAGAAGTTGCTGCAGCCAAAGTCAAAGAGGTTGCTGCCTGTTTTCTCCTGTAGGATTTTGATGGTTTCCTGTCTCACATTTAAGTATTTTATCCATTTTGAATTTATTTTTGTGTATGGTGTATGAAAGTGGTCTAGTTTCATTATTCTTCATGTTGTTTCCAGTTCTCTCAGCACCATTTGCTAACGAGACTGTCTTTTTTCCATTGGATACTCTTTCCTGCTTTGTCAAATATTAGACATATATTTGTGGGTCCATTTCTGGGTTCTCTATTCTACTCCATTGATCTTTGTGCCTGTTTTTGTGCATAGACCATACTGTTTTGATGATTACAGCTTGTAAGTCTGGGATTGTGATGCCTCCAGGTTTGGATTTCTTTTTCAACATTACTTTGGCTATTCAGGGTCTTTTGTGGTTCCAAATAAATTTTAGGATTATTTGTTCTAGCTTTGTGAACGGTGCTGGTGCTATTTTGATTGGTATTGCATTGAATGTGTATACTGCTTGGGGAAGTATTGACATTTTAACAATATTTGTTCTTCTGATCCATGAGCTTGGAATGTTTTTCCATTTATTTGTGTGTTCTTTAATTTCTTTCATAAGCTTTCTATAGTTTTCAGTGTACAGATCTTTTACCTCTTTGGTTAGGTTTATTCCTAGGTATTTTATGATTCTTGGTACAATTTTAAATGGGATCTTTCCTTGATTTCTCTTTCTGTTGCTTCATTATTGGTATATAGAAATGTGACCAATTTCTGTACATTGATTTTATATCCTGTGACTTTGTTGAATTCACATATTAGCTCTAGCAGTTTTCTGGTGGAGTCTTTCAGGTTTTCCATGTAGAGTATCATGTCATCTGCGAAGAGTGAAAGTTTGACTACTTCTTTGTCAATTTGGATGCCTTTTATTTTGTTGTCTGATTTCTGAGACTAGGACTTCCAACACTATGTTAAACAACAGTGGTGAGCGTGCACATTCCTGTCGTGTTGCTTGTCTCAGGGGGAAAGCTTTTACTTTTTCCTCATTGAGGATGATATTAGCTGTGGACCTTTTATATATGGCTTTTATGACTTTAAGGTATGTTCCTTCTACCCCGACTTTCTTGAAGGTTTTTATTAAGAAAGGATGCTTGCTGTATTTTGTCAAATGCTTTTTCTACATCTGTTGATGGGATCATATGGTTATCTTTTTTTCTGTTAATGTGATTTATCACATTGATTTGTGAATACCAGCCCTGCAGCCCAGAATGGAATCCCATTTGATCATGGCGAATAATTCTTTTAATTTACTGTTGAATTTGATTTACTAGTATTTTGTTGAAATTTTTTGTATCCTTGTTCATCAGGGATATTGGCCTTTAATTCTCCTTTTTAGTGGAGTCTTTATCTGGTTTGGGAATCAAGGTAATGCTGGCTTTATAGAATGAATCTGGAATCTTTCCTTCTATTTTTATTTTTGGAACAACTTGATAAGGATAGGTATTAACTCTGCTTTAAATGTATGGTAGAATTCCCTTGGGAAGCTGTCTGGCTTAGGACTGTTATTTGTTGGGAGATTTTTAATAAGCAGTTCAATTTCTTTTTTAGTTATGGGTCTGTTCAGATTTTCTGTTTCTTCCTGTTTCAGTTTTGATAGTATGTGAGTGTCTAGGAATTTGTCCATTTCTTCTAGAGTGTCTAGTTTGTTGGGATATAATTTTTCATAGTATTCTCTAATAATTGTTGTATTTATGTAGTGTTGGATGTGGTCTTGCCTGTTTCATTCATGATTTTCTTTATTTGGGTCCTCTCTCATCTCTTTTTGAGAAGTCTGCATAGTGGTTTATCAATTTTGTTTATTCTTTCAAAAAACCAGCTCTTAGATTTATTGATCTCCTCTAATTATTGTTATTATTATTATTATTATTATTTGGATTCTATATCATTTTTTTCTGCTCTAATATTTATTATTTCTCTTCTGGCTCTGGGCTTTCTTTGCTGCTACCTTTCCAGTTCCTTTATTTTTTTTTTTACATTTTTTAATGCTTATTTATTTTTGAGAGAGAGAGAGACAGACTCTCTCTCAAAGAGAGAGATGTGGGGGAGGGACAAAGAGAGGGGGAGACACAGAATCCAAAGCAGGCTCAAGGTTCTGAGCTGCCAGCACAGAGCCCGACATGGGGCTGGCACTCACAGTGTGTGAGATCATGACCTGAGCCGAAGTTGGAGGCTTAATCGACTGAGCCACCCAGGTACCCCAACCTTTCTAGTTCCTTTAAGTGTGAGTTTATATTCTGTATTTGGGACCTTACTTGCTTCTTCAGATAGGCCTGAATTGTAATGTATTTTCCTCTTAGGACTGTATTTGCTGTATCCCAAAGGGTTTGGACTGTCATTGATAGGGAAAAATCTGTTACAAGATGGCCTACAGGACTGATAGGGGAATTCCAGTCCCTGCCTGAAGACTCCCCTTCCGGGTTCTTGGTCCCATCCTACTTGTCCAACTTGTGCCAAATTACTACTAATGAGGAATGCGGAAGTAACAGACTATAAATTGTCCCCTCTGCTTATGGTTGGGACTCAGACCTCTGGAGAATGATCTCCTCTGAGCCCACCGGTGTAAAATAAACATGCCTTCCAAGATCTCCAAGTGCCACTTGGTTTCTGTAGCATTTGGTTCCCTGACTGGGAAACCCAACTGCGCTGGCCCATTGTTGCCACCAGTTTGGGAAAGCGGCAAGGAGGTGACAGAATGAGGAATCGCAATGGAGGTGGCACGCCCTGCCTGAATTTCGGCAGTCTTCCACTTGGTCGCCTCAGGCCTGCCCTGCTCCACCGTTCCTGCCAGACTCAAGGAGACTTGGCAGGTGAGGACCTGGATGCTACATTGGATACTGGTAAGGCCTGGGACCCAATTCTGTCCTGTCTGGCCCATCCATAGTGGTGGAAGGGAGACCTGTTCACTCCCTGGAGACTTTAGATGTCTCACAGTTACGGCGCCATAATTCTGTCCAGCCCACCCATAGTGGTGGAAGGGGGACCTAATCACTCCCTGGAGACCTCAGTGGTCTCACAGGTAGAAATTCTGTGGGAGGGAATGTAATAACCTTTGGTGTGTATGTGAGTGTGAATGTGTGACATGGTCTGGCTTGCCTGCCAAGTTCATTTCTGTAGCTCCACGGGTGGGCACCCTTAAAGTCCCCAAAAGCCTACAGAGTCTAAGTGGGCCCATCTGCGATTCTGTGGTGAATGGCATACAGTCTGTGGCAGCATCGGAAGTTTCTGATCGTAAGTCACAAAGCTGAGACCACCATGGCTAAGCATCCCCTAAGTTCCTTAGGGACATGGCCAGATGGCCATCTGACTGGTCTCCTCATTAGAGGGGGCACCTCTACCCCTCTGTCTTTGCGACTCCATCTCACAGGAACATTATAGGGTCAGGACAGAGCAAAGGGGTTTTCAGGAGACTAGAATTAAGATAACCCCCAGCAAGTTAAGAACCCTCTGTGTGTTAGAATGGCCCACTTTTGGTGTAGGATGGCCCTTGGAGGGAACCTTAGATGTCCCAATGGTCCGCCATGTCTGGCATGTTGTCACCAGACACCCATGTTACCCTGATCAGTTCCCGTATACTGGCTCCTTGTTAGAGATTGCCCAAACCCTTCCCACTCAGGGTGTGATTTACCTGCAACAAACAGGGACAGACTAGGGTCTTAGTTGCCTCAACAAAGTGGCCCAAGGAAGGTCAACAGAAGTCCTGACCTCCACAAATTCTCATTGGTGAACCAGAGGAAGAACCAATCTTGCCCTGCCATATGAACCTCCTGGTTCCCGATACTCCGCCACTTTCAGTCTCCCCACCACCTCTGGACTTGGCAGATTCTCTCTGCCCCGGACTAGTGGCCAGATTGCGTCCTCAGCCAGGCACAGGCACTCTCCAGATGCCTGTCCACAGCTGCCAGTACTAAGAGGCTGTCCTCCAGGGGATCCGAGCAGGGGCTAAGAAGCCCATGAATGTGCCAGGCCCAAGGGGAATCTCCCAGGGATTATTATGAAAGGCTATGCAAGGCTTACACCCCGTTTGACCCTGAGGCAAAGGAGAGCCATGCAAAAAGGACTGGGAAGGTCCAGCGGCCAAAAGGGGGGGGAGGCCCAAAACCTCTTTAGCAAGGGATCAATGCACCTACTGCAAGGAGAAATGACATTAAAAGAATAAATGTCCCAACCATAGAAAGTCCCAGAAACCCAGCTGATATACACAAGAACCCTGCAAAAAAGACCTCACAGGCCTAGCAGGAACAGATTCAGATTGAGGGGGACCAGGCTCACTTCTTCTTGGCCCCCATGAACCCACAGTCAAAATACAAGTGGGGGCCAAAGTATGACTTTTATCTGAATTCAGGGGACGCGTGGTATGGCATGAATTCCTCTACCTACTTGAGTGCCCTGTTTCTCTCCTTGGTTGGGATATACTCTCAAAGCTGGAGGTCCAAATAACCTGTGAGCCAGTGGGATGCACCAGCCTCCAGTTGGATCCAAATGGAGGCTATTCTGCACCCAGGCCCAACCAAGTGGCCCACCCAAATTCAGGACTACCTTCCCCACTATATGGGCTGAGGACAACCCCACCCAGACTTGCCCACAACCAGGCCTCTTTCATTGTAGAGTTAATCCCAGGGGCTCAACTGCAGAGACAGTGGCAATGCCCCCTCCTACAAGAGGCAGGAGCAGGCATCCAAGAAATCAGCTTGTTCTGGTTGAATGCCAGTCACCCTGGAACACCCGCTCTTGCCAGTCAAGAAGCTGGGAGGAGGGTACTGACCAGTTCAAGTCTTGCACCTGGTGGTCCCGGACCCATACACCCTCCTCAGCCAGATCCCAGGCTCTGCCAGCTGGTTTACCTGCCTAGACTTAAAGGATGCCTTCTTCTGCCTCCATTTGCCGACCCCCCCCCCCCCCCCCCCCCGCCATGAGCCAACCCTTGTTTGCCTTTGAATAGACAAAACCAGACATGGTGGCAGATGCAACTGACTTGGATGCACTTCCCACAAGGGTTTAAAAAACTTGCCTTCCCACTTTGGGGAGGCACTGGCCAGAGACCTCGCCGGCTCTCTAAGGGAGGTCATACACTGTACCCTTCTCCAGTATGTGGATGACCTCCTCCTTGCCAGCAATACCTGAGAGAATTGTACAGAGGACACAAGAGCCCTCCTCCAACTCCTGTCAGACTCAGGGTATCAGGTCTCATGGAAAGAGAGCACTAGGGCCAGAGAAAAAGGTCATCACCTCCCTACCCCAGCCCCAAACTAAGAGGGGGCTACGAAATTCCTGGGGGCTGTGGGATTCTGCCAAATCTGGATTCCCAGATTCTCAGCAACAGCAAGACCCCTCTATAATCTCTTATTAGGGTTGAATCAAGAACCCCCTGTCTGGACAGAAGAGGCCAAAGCCTCCTTCCTAGAGATAAAGGCCGCCTTGGGGGCAGGCACCAGCCCTTGGCCTGCCAAATATAGAAAAATCTTTTATTATCTTTGTGCATGAGAAGGAAAAGTCGCTCTCGGGGTTCTCACACAGACCATTGGCCCTTGGTAATGGCCAGTAGCATACCTGTCGAAGAGGCTGGACCCAGTGGCGACAGGATGGCCACCATGCCTTAGAACACAAGCGGCCACAGTTCTGCTCATTAAGGAGGCAGATAAACTCACACTGGGATAAGAACTAAATGTCAAGGTTCCTCATGCTGTCATGTCTCTTATGCCTCTCCAACTCTTGGCTAGCACACACAATACCAGGGGCTCCTCTGTGAGAATCCATGGGTCACTCTTAAAACAGTGTGGACGTTGAACCCTGCAACTTTTCTACCTTCTGAGGAAGTGATACCAGATCATAGCTGTTCTGAGGTGACCAATAAAGTATTTGCAAGCCGCCCATATCTGCATGACCAGGCCCGGCACAACCCAGACCTCACCTGGTTCAGTAATGGTAGCAGTTTCCTCACAGAGGGCGTTCAAAAGGCAGGGTATGCAGTGACATGCCTTAATCCGAGCCCTCACCATTAGCAAGGACAAGCGAATCAACCGACTCCCAGTACACCTTTGCTACTGTACACATACATGGGGCAATCTACAAAGAGAGGGGCCTCCTTACCACGGCAGGGAAGAATGCTCCTTGAAGCCATCTGGCTTCCAAAAGAAGTTATGGGTCTACACTACAAAGGACATCAGAATGGAGACAACCCTACAGCATGAGGAAATCGTCTAGTAGACAAATCAGCCAAGATAGCAGGTAATAAGGAGGTGTTGGGCGTGATGATTGGGACTGAAGGCACAGTGCTGGTCATGGCCGTATTCATCCTTCTGCTGGTGTGGAGACTGCGAGTTCAGAAAACTTCAGCCCCAGATGGCCCCAGGTATCAATTCCGGAAGAGGGACAGAGTGCTTTTCTATGGTCGGAAGATTATGTGGAAGGTATCACACTCCACTTTCTCCCTTGTGGATGCTTCAGTCTCCACCGCTTCCTGGCCACACATGAAGAAGAAACTTAAGGTGCTCAACATTGCCAAGAAGATCCTGTGCATCCAGAAAGAGGCACCAACACTGCAACGGAAGGAGCCCCTGCCTGTGGTGCTTGAAGCTGACTTGATGGAGGGTGACCTGGCTGACTCCCACTTGCCCTCTGATGTGCTCTACATGCTCAAGAATGTCCGGGTGCTGGGCCACTTCGAGAAGCTGCTCTTCCTGGAGCTATGCTGACACATGATCTTCCAGTGGCTCAGCCAGGGTGACTATGTCTTCCAGCCAGGCCAGCCGAATGCCAGTATCTATGTGGTGCAGGATGGGGTGCTGGAGCTCTGTCTGCCAGGGCCTGATGGGAAGGAGTATGTGGTGAAGGAAGCAGTTCCTGGGGACAGCGTCAACAGCCTCTTTAGCATCCTGGACGTCATCACTGGCCACCAGCACCCCCAGCGCACTGTGTCTGCCTGGTGCTGTGGCTGCCAGTGGAGGCCTTCTCTGCCATGTTCACCAAGTACCCTGAGAGCTTGGTGCAGGTGGTGCATATCATCATGGTGAGACTGCAGTGAGTCACCTTTCTGGCACTTCACAACTTCCTGGGTCTGACCAATGAGTCTTCAGCCACGAGATCCAGCCTCTGTGCCTCTTCCCCAGCCCCGGCCTCCTACCTTGTATCAGCCTTGTGCGTGGCTCCAAGCAGGTGGTCAGCGCCTCAGCTACCGAGGAGCTAAGGGAGACTCCTGGCCAGCCACCTGACCCCACTGAGGTCCCACTACCTGGACCTGAAGGGGACCTGGTGACCCCTTCGTCCTGGACAGCCAGGTCTTGCTCCATTATGCCAAAGCTGGCACAATCATCACCCACCAGGGGGACCAGGATGTAAGCCTGCACTTTGTACTGTGGGGCTGCCTGCACGTCTACCAGTGCATGACAACCCCTCTCACCAGGGGACTCGGTTGAGGTCAAAGACTGGAAAAAAGACCCTCTCAAACCACAGTGGACTGGGCCTCTTGCAGGTATCACTCCACAGGTCCACCACTCCAGAATCAAGAGGGCCAATCCTGAGGAGCCCCAGACTTGGAAGACTGACCCAAATCCAATCTTTAGCCCTGCTCCAGCCACACCCCGGAAGCTGGCTGGTCTATGCATGGCAGAAGCTTGAGTACTTGCCAGTCTGTTAAAACAAACAGACTGTCCTTACTCCTTGCCATCGGATTGGCAGAGGTTGCCCCAGAAAGCTGGGGAAACAATGAGAGGTTCCTGTTCGCACGCACCTTCCTCTTATGGATAGGATGTTTTGTTGGTATTGATTTCCTCTACACTGGGCACCATTTATAAGAACAGGGCACTTTCAGTGGAAGAATCTGGGGAGTCTGAAAGCTTCAACGTGTTGTAACCTCTTTTGATCTGCTGGTTTGCTTGCCAGTAAGGAGGTTGCCAATGCCATTTTTGGGGAAGTGTTTGCACTGATATATGTGCCTCAAGCTTCTGGAAAAAGAGATTGAATAATTCTCAGGATAAAAGTTGGTGCTTAGATTAAATGAGCAGTGTTACTACCTATCCGCCTAGGGGCAGGAATAGCCACGGGGATAGGGACTGGCATAGGAGACCTAGGCTCTTCTAAAGGGCTAATAAGCGGCTGGCTCCCTAGTGTCCTTACAGAACCAAATAAGTTCCTTGGCAGGAGTTGCCCTCTAGAACCGATGGGCACTTGATCTCCTCACTGCTGAGAAAGGGGGCACCTGCATCTTCCTTGGAAAAGAATGCTGTTACTTTGTAAACCAGTCAAGAATAGTCAAAACCAAAGTCAGGTAACTAAGAAAAAGGACCAGCCCATAATAAATGAAGATGATGCCCTCTAATACAGCCTAGATCTGTTTAAAGGGGCATCAAAGGGGGGAATTATAGGGAAAAATCTGTTATAAGATGGCCATCAGAACCATCTTATAGGGGAATTCCCCATCTGATAGGGGAATTCCCGTCCCTGCCTGAAGCCTCCCCTTCTGGGTTCTTGTTCCCATCCTGCTTGTTGCTTTAGCCAAATTACTACTAATAAGGAATGCAGAAGTAACAGACTATAAATTGTCTCCTTTGCTTATGCTCAGGACTCAGACCTCTGGAGAATGATCTCCACTGAGCCCACTGGTGTAAAATAAACCTGCTTTCCAAGATCTCCAAGTGCCGCTTGGTTCTTCAGCCGGGTGATCCAAACCAGTTTCTGTAGCATCATGTTTTCATTTTCATTTGCTTCCATGTATTTTTCAATTTCTAATTTAATTTCCTGGTTGACCCATTCCTTCTTTAGTAGAATGTTCTTTAACATCCATTAATTTGGGGGCTTTCCAGTTTTTCTCTTGTGGTTGATTTCAAGCTTCATAGCATTGTGATCTGAAAATATTCATGGTATGATCTCAATCCTTTTATATTTGTTGAGGGTTGTTCTGTGATCCAGTATGTGATCTATTTTGGAGAATGTTCCATGGGCACTTGAGAAAAATGTGTATTCTGATGCTTTAGGATGTAAAGTTCTGAATATATCTGTTAAGTCCACTTAGTCCAGTGTGTCATTCAGAGCCATTGTTTGCTTACTGAATTTCTGCCTAGATGATCTGTCCATTGTTGTAAGTGGAGTATTAAAGTCCCCTACAATCATGGTTTTATTATCTGTACATTTATTTATGTTTGTTATTAATTGATTTATGTATTTGTATTCTTTCACATTGGGGGCATAAACATTTAAAAGTGTTAGCTCTTCTTGATGGGTAGATCCCTTAATTATGATATAATGCCCTTCTTCATCTCTTGTTACAGTCTTTGTTTTAAAATCTAGTTAGTCTGCACTGCCTAAAATGAAAAGGAAATGTTCCCACAACCTCCAATATTATGCTTGTCACTACAGTAATATTTGCTGGATACTGGGATAAGGAATATGAGAAAAAAAGATAAAAATAAATGAAAATAAAATGTGAATATGAAATCTTAAAAAAAAGAATCTAGGTAGTCTGTTATAAGTGTGGCTACTCCAACTTTATTTTGACCAAGCAGAGTATCAAAGAAACTATAAGGCTCAGTCCAGAGAGAGAAAAGAAAATAAAGAAGGAGATACAGTAAAGGTGTAAAAAGAATAGAGTAAAAGTGCCTGATTAAACAGCGAAACAAAGCAGAGAAATAAAGAAAAAAATATATATAGAGTTAAAATTGACCAAAAATCAAATCAGAAAGTACGAATCTAATTACAAAGGAAAAAAACAGAGCAGGGTAGAAACAAAAGGAAGAGAAAAGAGAAGGAAAGAAAAGGAAAGAGAGAAAATAAAACATCGACAGACTAACAAAAGATCAGGTCAGTTGTCTGTTGGTGCCTGGGACTGGTGGCTGTGCTGGTCTAGAGGAGAGGCAGTCTGGTTCACTCAGTGTCAGTTTGTTTCTAGTAGATAAATAGTTACCAGGCACAGAGAGGGGGGTGTTGGTGTAGGTGGGGGCCACGGTGCTGCTCCCTGAAGCCCCACTGTGTTGATGATGATGAGAAAAATGGCGACACCCCAGTCTCTGCTCCCTAGACTGGGTGTCTCAAACCACACTGTTCAGGCAGCCATCACAGAGTAGCATGGGCGGTCAGCCTGTCCTGCTCTACAGTTCTCCTGTAGGCGCTTGGCTGGGATTCAAAATCCGATGTCTAAATGGATCCCACATAGCTTGGACCAGTTCTGGGATAGTGCCACTCCACCCTACTGATATGGCTAGCACCTGCAGGTCTTTTGTCCTTGGGGTGGGGGCAATATACACTTTTCCCATAGTATTCAAGGGAGGGGAATGTTCTCTCCCAATGTGCCCCTGAGATTGCTACCATGACCTGGATGGCTCCCCAAACCCCGAGGTGCACATACACAGTGGTGGCTTTGGTTTGGAGAAAGTCGTGCAGTCTTGAAAACTCCCCATCTGTAGCTCCTAAGGCTGTTTGCAAAATAGAAGCTGGCATTCTTCATATTTCTTGGGTCTCAAGTCTGTGGTCTGGAGAGGTTTTTCTCTTGTCCTAACACAAAACTACAATTCACAGCTTCTCTTTCTCTCCCTTTGTCTCTCCACAGAAGGGGATCCTTCCCCTCCATACTCACTCTGTTTTATGTCCCCCAATTTGCATACACTTACCTCTGTCCCACCAAGCTGTCTCCACCTGTGGAGATTCTTCTGTCACTCCACAAATAGATTTCCTGGGTGTTCCAAGTGTTTTGACCTCAATACAACTGTGTTTGAAGGACAGGGGAAGTCCCGGTCCCCCTACTTCTCCACCATCTTAACTCCTCCTCCTCTAGTACAGTTTGGAATCAAGGAGTGTGATACCTTTGGGTTGGTTCTTCTTTCTGTAGATTGTTTTGGATCTTTGAGGTCTTTTGTGATGCCATGCAAATTTTAAGATGTATTTGTTCTAATTCTGTTAAAAATGTCATTAGAGTTTTGATCAGGATTCATTCCATTGACTCTGTAGATTGCTTTGGTTAGTATGGACCTTTTAACAATATTCATCCAATTCATGAGAATAGAATACCTTTCCATTTATTTGTGTGTTCTTCACTTTCTTTTGTCAATATCTTATACCTTTTAGTGTGTGGATCTTTCACCTCCTTGGTTAAATTTATTCCTAGATATGTCATTCTTTTTGATGTAATTGTAAATGGGATTGTTTTCTTGATTTCCCTTTCTGCTACTTGATTATTATTGTACAGAAATGCAACACATTTTTGTTTATTAATGTGTATATCCTACAACTTTACTGAATTCATTTATTAGTTCTAAGTTTTTTGTTACAAAACAGTCTTTCAGGTTTTCTGGGTGTATTATCATGTGATCTGCAAATAGTGACAGTTTTACTTTTTCTGTACCAATTTGGATGCCTTTTATTTATTTATTTATTTATTTATTTATTTATTTATTTTTTGCCTAATTTTTATGATTAGGACTTCCAGTACTGTTATGAATAAAACTAAGTAGAATGGGTATTCCCTATCTTGTTCATGATCTTAGAGGAAAAGCTTTCAACTTTTTACCATTGAATATAATAGCTGTGGATTTCTTATGTATGGCCTTTATTATTTTGAGGTCCATTCACTCTTTTGAGAGTTTTTATCAAAATGGATGTTAAATTTTGTTACATGCTTGTTTCTGAGTCTATTGAAATGATCATATCGTTTTTATCTTTCATTTTGTTAGTGTAGTGTATCACGTTGTTTGATTTGTGGATGTTGAACTTTGCTTGCATCCTTGGCAGAGAAGCCTTTCTTGATTGTGGTGGTATGATCCTTTGAATGTATTGTTGAATTTGGTTTGCTAATATTTTGTTGAGGATTCATCTGTATTCTATCAGGGATATTGGCCTGTGATTTTTTTTTTTTTTTTGGTGGGGTCCTTGTCTGGTTTTGGTATCATGGTATTGCTGGGTGCCTAAAAGGAGTTTGGAAGCATTCTCTCCTTTTGAATGTTTTGGAAGAGTTTGAGAAGGATAGGTATTAAATCTTTGAATGTTTGATAGGATTCTCCAAGGAAGCTCTCTGGTCCTGTTTGTTGGGAGGTTTTTGATTACTGATTCAATTTCCTTACTCTAGTAATTGATCTATTCAGATTTTCTGTTTCTTCATTATTTAGTCTTGGAAGACTGTAAGTTTCTAGGAATTTCTTCATGTTTTCCAGGTTGTTGCATTTTTTGGTATATGGCTTTTTATAGTATGATCCTTTGCATTTCTGTAGTTTCAGTTGTAACTTCTCTTTCATTTCTGATTTTATTTATTTGAACCCTCTCTCTTTTTCTGTTAGTGAATGTGGCTAAAGTTTTGTCAATTTTGTTTATCTTTTCAAGGAATCAACTGTTAGTTAGTCTTTTTAGTCTGTTTCATTTATTTCCTCTCTGATCTTTATTAATTCATTTCTTCTACTAACTATGGTCTTTGTACTTCTTTTGCTTGCTCCATTAGGTATAAAGTTAAATTGTTTTGAGATTTCTCTTGTTTCTTGAGATAGGCTGTATTGCTATGAACTTCCTTTTGGAACTAGTTTTGCTGTATCCTGTAGCTTTTGGCATGTTATATTTCTGTTTTCATTTGTTTCTAGTTAGTTTTTGATTTCTCCTTTTTTTCTGCATTTCAGTAGTTGTTTGTAACATGTTGTTTAATGTCCACATATTTGTAATTTTTTTCAGTTTTTTTTCTTGTAATTGATTTCTACTTTAATACCATTGTGGTGAGAAAAGATCCTTGATATGATTTGAATCTTCTTAAATTTATTGAGACTTGCTTTGTGGACTAACATGTGATCTACCCTGGGAAATAGTCTATGTGCACTTGAGAAAAATGTTTAATCTGCTTTTGAATGGAATGTCCTATATATATTTATTGCATCTTTCTTGTTCATACGTAATTTAAGGACAATGCTTCCTCATTGATTTTCTGTCCAGATGATTTATCCATTGATTTAAGTGGGGTGTTAAAATCCCTTACTATTACTCTGTCAGTTTCAATTTCTCACTTCAGATGTGTTAATATTAGCTTTATATGTTTTGGTGCATATATGTTGGGTGCATATGTATTTGTACATGTTATATCTTCTTTCTGGATTGGCCCCTTTATCATAATGTAGTGCTCCCCTTTGTCTTTTTTTTTTTTATTTAGTCTTTATTAGTCTGTTTTGTCTGATATGACTATAGCTACCCCAGCTTTCTTTTGTTTTCCATTTGCAAAGGATATCTTTATATATCCTTCATTTTAAATCTGTTTTGACAGATTTAAACATTTAAAAATGTTTAAACATTTAAACAGTTAAACATTAAACAGTTAAACATTTAAAAATGTTTAAACATAAAAAACATTTAAAAATGTTTTGACTGCTGAATTCAGTTTTTTGTAAACAGTATATAGATATGTCTTTTAATCCATTCAACCACTTTCATGTCTTTTGACTAGAGAATTTAGTCCATTTGCATTTGAAGTAATTATAGATATGTACTTATTGCCATTTTGTTAATTGTCTTCTGGCTGTTTTTGTTGTTCCTCTGTTCTTTTTCTCTTCCCTTGTGTTTTGATGACTTTCTTTAGTCTCATGTTTAGATTTCATTCTCATTTTCTTTAACGTGTTTACTGTAAGGTTTCTTGTTACTGTGAGACTCATCTATATCATTCTATGTATGTAGCAGTCTAAGTTGATAGCCATTTAAATTTGAACACATTTCAAACTGTACATTTTTGCTTCCCCACCACCACCTTTTTAATGTGATGTCACATTTTACATCTTTTGATTTAATATATCCATTAACTAATTATTATCATTTTAGTTAATTTTACTGCTTTTGTCTTTTAACCTTCTTAGTCACTTTACAAGCAATTAGTCAACTGCCTTTACTATATGTTTATCTTTTTTAGTGAGAATTTTACTTTGGTATTTTACTTGTTATTAAGTAGTGCCATTTCTTTTCAGCTTAAATAAGTCTCTTTACTATTTCTTTTAAGGCCAGTTTAGTAGTGATGAACTCCTTTAGCTATTGCTTGTGTGGAAACTCTATTTCTTCTTTAAATCTGAATAATTACCTTGGTGGGTAGAGTGTTTCTGGTTGGAAGTTTTTCCTTAAGCACTTTGAATATGTCATGCTATTACCTTCTTGCTTGCAGAGTTTCTGCTGAGAAATTTGATAGTTTTATGATTTGATGGTTTGTGTGGAACAATTTTTTTTTTTTGCTGCTTTTAAGATTCTCTTCTTTATCTTTAATGTTGACGTTTTAATTATAATGTGTCTTGTAGTTCTCTTTGGGTTTATCTTGTTTGGAACTCTGTGGACTCCTTGGACCAGGATGTCTGT
This sequence comes from Panthera onca, assembly GCF_046562875.1. Taxonomy (NCBI): domain Eukaryota; kingdom Metazoa; phylum Chordata; class Mammalia; order Carnivora; family Felidae; genus Panthera; species Panthera onca. The sequence goes on from NC_138346.1 coordinate 181,896,567, forward strand.
TTCCTTTCATAGGTTAGGGATATTTTCAGCCATTATTATTTTAGATAAATTTTCTACTCTTTTCTCTCTCTGTCTCCTCTTTCTGGGACCCCTATAATGTGAATGTTATTCTACTTGATGTTTTCCCAGAGGTCCTTTAAGTTATCTTCATATTTTAAAATTCTTTTTTCTTTTTGCTGTTCTGTTTGGGTGAGTTCCATTGCCTTATCTTCCAGCTCACTGATCTTTTCCTCTACTTCATTTGGTCTTCTGTGGTACCCCTCTGTTGTATTTTCCTTTTCCATTATTGTATTCTTCAGCTCTGTGACTTCTGTTTGGTACTGTGGTATGTTTTCTCTTTGTTGAAGTTCTCACTATGTTCATCCACTCTTCTCCCAAGTTCAGTGACCCAGTTCATTTATGACAATTTCTTTGAACTCTTTATTAGGTTGATTACTTATCTCCAGCCCATTAGGTTCTTTTTTGGTATTTTGTCCTGTCTTTTTTTTTTGGGGGGGGCATATTTGTCTATTTCATTATTTTGCTTGACTCTCTGTGTTTGTTTCTGTCTATTGGCCAAATAACTACCTCTGTCAGTCTTGAAGGACTGGCCTGGTGTAGGTGATGATCCTTTTTGTTGAACCTTGCCCTATCCCTTGATTGTTTCTTGAACCTTTGCTATTATCTAAACCACCTGGTTTATTCTTGATATGTTCCTATTGTTGAGGATGTGCCAAGACCTGTCCGTGAACCAAGGGTTGGCATCTCATTTAGCACCTAATTTTAGGCTGATTGGAAGCCAGAGCTTCAGGTAGCAGGTTTAAATTATGCAAATATAAATAGTCCTGTGGGGTTGCAATCATAATCTCTGCTGTCTTCCAGATCAGGAGATCTGGAGGTGTCCCTAAGCAACACTTGAAGTAATTGGAGCTCCACATGAGTTATAAGTTCCCTTCTGGGAAGTCTTGTTGAACTGTAGCGAAGCCATGTGGTTGCAGAAAGATGGTGTCTCCCTTCTCATGTTTCCTGGGAATGCCTCCTTAGCCTTTTGATATGTGAGAAGCCTGATGAAGTCTGTCTCTCAGAGTGAAGCTCCAAGCTAAGAAAATAGGATTTTTTCACATAAAGACTGGGGTTGTCTTTTAGTCTTCTGTATGTTCAGTGTCCTGGGGATGGTGACCTGCCAAGAACTGTCTATATGATTGTTACAGTCCTGTAGACATCTACAATGCCAGTTCTTTTAACTTTTTTTTTTTTTTTTTTAATTTATTTTTGGGACAGAGAGAGACAGAGCATGAACGGGGGAGGGGCAGAGAGAGAGGGAGACACAGAATTGGAAGCAGGCTCCAGGCTCCTAGCCATCAGCCCAGAGCCTGACGCGGGGCTCGAACTCACGGACCGCGAGATTGTGACCTGGCTGAAGTCGGACGCTTAACCGACTGCGCCACCCAGGCGCCCCTGGTTCTTTTAGATACAGGGCTAGGTGATCATGGGGGATCCCTATGTGGATTGCATGTGTTTGCTGGATTTTATAAGCAGCTGGAGTGTGTATGGAACACGACATACTTACCAGCTTCAGTAAGGTAATGGGGAAATGTCTTGACTAGATAAGCCTGTGGGCTTTGGCAGTGAAAAACTAAACAGAAAAGCCCCTGTGCATGTGTACTGGCTTAAGAATGGAAATATGAGAATGCCACTGCTGCTGGCAAGGGAGTGTTGAAACCACTGGCACTTGCAGACTAAGGAGTGGGAGAACACCTTTACTGTTTGTGCTTGCCTGCTCCAGCCAGGGAGGGGTTGCAGCCACTTGTACTGTCTGGCATCAGCATGTGCTAGGATCATTTTTCCCTGCGCATCCTAGTAAGGTGGTTGGAGGGTGCTGTGTACCAGATCTGCAAATGAGTCTCCCTCACATATAGTCTAGGTGCTTTTTAAACTGCTAGTTTTTCCTCTGGGTCTGGTAGTTCTTTACGAGGGGATCTCGTTTTTCTATAGCTCTTAGGGACAATAGACATCAGCCCTGTTTCTTTTCCAAGCCAGATGTTCTGGGGGCTCATTTCTCCAGTACAGATCCCAGCTGCTGGAGTGCCCTGTATTGGGCACCAACCCCTTTCTCCTCTGAGAGAAGGACCTCTGTGGTGAGATCCCTTCTTATTGTGTGTAGCCACAATGGGTATGGGGTTTTTGCCAAGGCTGTGTCTCTACCTCTTCTACCTGTCTCATTGTAGTATTTTTGTCCTTTGTTCACAACATTTCATCTAGTTTTTGGGTCTTTTTCAGCAGGGAGTGATCCATATGTAGCTATAGATTTGATGTGTATTTGGGAAGAGATGAGTTAGCAGCTTCCTATGCTGCCATTTTGGGCCCCCTCCTCCAGAAGAATATACTTTTTTTTCTTTAAGTTTATTTCATTATTTTGAGAGAGAGCACATGTGGGGGAGAGGCAGAGAGAGAGAGACAGAGAGAGAGGGAGAGAGAGAATCTCAAGCAGGCTCTGTGCTGTCAGTGCAGAGCAGGACATGGGGCTTGATCTCACAAACCATGAGATCATGACTTGAGTCGAAATGAAGAGTTAGATGCTTAACCAACTGAGCTACCCAGGTACTCCCCAGAAAAATATACTTTTAAATATTCTTTTTCCATTGAATGTTCAATTAAAAAATGATTTATTGAAATTGTTTTATATCAGGCATTTTTTAGTTCTACAGTAAATGCAGGTTTTTCTATTAATAGTAGTCAAAAACTATATGGTTCCGTGTTCTATGACTAGCATGCAAATAGAAAGTTAATGTTTAAGTGACTCATTTGGAAGTGGGCATTAAGGCATATGCAACTTGCTGTAATAGAAAATAGAAAAGGTATAAGTAGATTTTTGGTAAGATCAAAGGAGGGAGATAATTTATTGCAAATTATTGGGAAATTGGATGCAAACTACCTTTTTAGGGAAAAATGGGCCAACCATTTTTCTTTAAAGGGTGTCAGGTAAAAATAGGGAAATCCAAGACCTTAGCTTGCTGCATTGGGGCTCATTCATGGTCATACATTTAACAAACCAAGCAAGAATTCAGCTGTATGTCCACATTTCCCAATACCATATGGCACCAAACTATACTGTCTGTACTGAATTTTCTATTTTTATAGAAATAGAGCATTTTTAAAATTGTATATATTTTTATTTTCCATGTAGTTCTTAACTCATTGGTCAGCTTTCTGACAGCTTTAGTATTAATTGTTAGTATATCCTTATTTTATTAAATGATGAATTTATAGCTTATTTTTCTTATATATTCACTTTAATTCTGGGCACAAGATAGAGTGGTTATAATAATAGATCTTCAATATGCATTAGGTAAGATTGTAGCTTAACAATTCTAGATGTCTCATTTGTATGAAAGATGTATGTGCCTAGAGAGAATTAGGATGTATATATTTAGGAAATTATTAAAAATTTTTTAAGAAAGGTTTTGTACTATATCTTATAAGTATATATTTGTAATGAGCGAATATGATAATATTTTATAAAATGCTAGGAAGAAGCAATGTAATGGGCACTAGATTACTGTTGTTAAAGTTCTCAAAGAATAGATTTCTCTTTCTTAAAACACCCTCAAGTAGGAATTTTAGATTTATTTTCTTGACTTGGAGTTTGTGGTTTTAGTCTCATCTTTCATGTAATTTTCTCTTGAAATTATGAAGTCCTGGAAATATGACTTTATAATGGAACTTCTGACAGATCTCTTTAACTGCATGTCACTTCTACACAGGGGTAATTTGTTACCTCTTTGAAGGTGTTTCAGCCTGAGAGGTGGAATACATGTTCCCTATAAAGGTCAGTTTTAATTAATAAGCTGTGTTCCTCATTTTTTGAAGTATTTTTTTAAGTTTATTTATTTTGAGAGAGCTTGAGTGCGAGTGGGAGAGGGGCAAAGAGAGGGAGAGAGAGAATCCCAAGCAGGGATCCCCATGAGCTGTCAGTGCAGAGCCTTATATGGAGGTCAGATCCACGAACTGTGAGATCATGACTTGAGTCAAAATCATGAGTCAGATGCTTAACTAACTAAAACAATCAGTTGCCCCTATTTTTTTCATTTTTGCCTGATATGAATTGCTTTAACTTTAGTGTACAGCATTCTCCCCCTTGACCTTGGTTTAGTGGTCAACTGTGATCTGAAAAACATTAAATGGAAAATTCCAGAAACACACAACTTATAACTTTTGAATTGCGAGCCATACTGAGTAGCATGATGAAATCTCTTGCCAACCTGTCTAGGGTGTGAATCATCCCTTTGCGCAATATATTTACATTGTATAGGCTGCCTGCCTGTCTGTTAGTCATTCGGTAGCCTTCTCAGTTATCAGATTTACTGTATCATGATGCTTGTGTTCAAGTAACGCTTATTTTACTTAATAATGGCTTCAAATTGCAAGAGTAATTATGTTGGCAATTTGGATATGCCAGTGAAAAGCTTTAAAGAGCTTCCTTTAGGTGAGAAGGTGAAAGTTCCTGACTTAAAATTTAGAAAAAAAAATCATATGTTGAGGTTGCTAGATCTATGGTAACTTTTATTGCAGTATATTGTTATAATTGTTATATTTTATTATTAGTTATTGTTGTTAATCTCTTACTGTGCCTGTTAGAGGTTTAGCTTTATCATAGTTATGTATGTATGTATTGGAAAAACATGGTATGTACAGGGTTTGGTACTATCTGCAGCTTCAAACATCCACTAGGAGTTTTGGAACACATCCCTCTCAGATAAGGGGGACTACTGTAGAGTATTCTCCATGTAAAAATGGAACAAATTCAGCCTTTGTGATATCCATCATCTTCATACTCCATTTAAATTTCAAAAATTCTATGCAGCCCTAAAGTCTATTTCTAGATGTCTCAGCAGCCTATTAGCATAAAATGAGATATAATTATTGTATTATTTCTTAAGGTACATGCTACATCTATAGATCTACATGTTTCTTTGTTTTTCCCTCCATAAAATATGTTCATAAGTTTTATTGCTAAATATTTGTTATCTATGTAGCATTTTATAAAGGCATGCAAATAATAACATGATTATATTTAGGTAGTTATTTCCTTAAACCTCAATTGTTTTATTTTTTATTTTCTCTCTTTCTAACATCTTTAAGTAGGAAAATTCATTGTGTTAGTCTGGCTCTATGTTTGGAGGCAAATATTTTATACACTACAATAAGGGTGTTTTATAGTGTGTAATTTAACTGGATGCTGCTTATTCAGTGTTTACTTCAAAGAAAAGACTTCTACTAAGACATTCTTTATGGATTTAAATTCAAATTGTTCCCTTCCTTTCTGAATCCTCCCTTATACTTTATAAGTTTGCATCTTTTATTATTTTTTTAAATACACTTCTTTGAAATACACGTAGCTTAATAATGATGATGATGATGATGGTAATGATAATGATGATAGTAATAATAACCAGCTACTTACTGAGTAAATTCTATGTTCTAGGTGATTTACATATATTTTCTGTAACCTTTATAACAACATAAGACTCTAAGCAAACAGACTTAGAGTTTACGTTAAATTATTGAACAAAGGTTGTATTGCATATGTATCTGCATTAGGTGGATGCAGCCTCAAATCTATGTTGATTTGAAATCCAAATTCTTACTACTAATTCATGCTGCCTTAACTAAATGTGGGGGCATTACAAGAATGAAGAGACTGGATTCCAAAATATGGGTAAAACAGCTATTTGGCTGAACATTAAAATGCACAGAAGTCAAGAAATTTAAAATTATTGTTCTATAACTACTATTCCATTATTCCATGCCAACTTGGATTGTTTTGTACTAATGTAAATGCCATTATTTTTAATTACTTTATATACACACGTTATGTAATTAATATATGATTTTTCTGAGAACAAATAACTGCATCTCCTGCCTCCTGTATTCAAATGATCAACCAATGAACTGAATTAACATTATGGACTGTAGTTTCACCCTATTCCCTTTTTGGTCTTTGTGTCAGTGCATGTATGTTTTGTGGTATCTTGCTTTCTTTTACTATTTGGTCTTATTACATCACAACTGTTTATTTTAGTAAATTGTAAATGTTAAATGTGCTCTTTATTTATTTTTATTTTAATCATTTAATTTCCCTCCACATTTTTTAAATTAATTAACAGCAGTCATGTCAAAGCAAGTAGACTATCTGATTAAGATACTAATGTATGATACTAATGTATTACTAATGTAATACACACTGCCCTTGTCCAGCAACTTCACATCTTAAAGATATTACACATTTATGCCCTCATTTAAGATCAACATGTTACTGTCAGGATTTGTTAACAAGCATAGAAAAAAAACCACAAAAAACCTCATGGTTCATTCAGTAAGTGTCTATACCAATGTATATGACTATACCTCACTTCAAATATTAGCAGTAGTGTCCATGATAAAATCTAAATAGTGTTTCAGGTAAATGGGGTTGTTAGTTTGACACTTCTTACTGCTCCTTGAATCATAGTTTTTATCGAATGCCACAATCTATCTTTGTGGTTTTTTTTTTTTCAATTCAAGTTTTTATTTAAATTCCAGTTAGTTACCATATAGTGTAATATTAGTTTCAGGAATAGAATTTAGTACTTCATCACTTACATACAACACCCAGTGCTCACCACAATAAGTGCCCTCCTTAATACCCATCACCCATCATCCATTTAACCCATTCCTCTACCCACCTCCCCTCCAACAACCCTCAGTTCTCTGTAGTTAAGAGTCTGTTTTGTGGTTTGCCTCCCTCTCTCCCTCTCTCTTTTTTGCTGTTTCTTTTTGATGAATTTAAAATATATCATGTATTCCCTGTGCTCTCAACAGACATATAAAAACTAATATTCAATATTGAACTCAAATTTAGCTCCTAAATTTGTGTTTAGTAATTCAGTGAATATTTATAGATTACTGACATTGTGCCAAGAATTGTGTCATATCTGAGGTGGAGAGAGGAAAGTAGTGATAAAAAGATAAGGAATTAGATTCTTCTGATGAGAAACCACAATAACTATGGGTAAAAAGACACCTATAGTTAATGATAAAAAGGTATTAATGCTATAACAAAGGTATTATAAATAAGATGCTATGGGCACAGAGAGGAACAATGACTTTGGGAAAGTCAGGTAAGACTTCCCAGAGGAGATGATATTGTATGTAGGTCCTTAGAGTGAGTAGGATTTATCCACAAGGAAAAACAAGGATATGTATATGTCCAGGCATAGGGAAAACACAGTAGAGTTCTAATGTTTTCATTTGAGTGTAGAATCACTATAAACACAACTGCTGCCAATATTAACTGATACAGGAGTGTTATATTAGTGAATCAAATAACAGTGCGTGACAATGCTACTGGTGACATTATTTCCTAAAATGGTGATACTTCTGGTTAAAATTATGAACAAAAATTATAATCCTTTCTTGGTTTACATGGTAGTTGTATTCTTGAAAAAAAATCAGTATTTATAAAAGCCATACAAAGTGTGTATAACAGCATTAAGTTCTAAACTCACATAATTATAAATAGGATTTTTACGTATATTAGTGCCTGTATAGGAGATATGAAAGTTGTACTGGACTGTCCTCTACTTTACAATACATCCAGCTGGTCTCCACCAACCAAATGACATCAGTGCTCTTTCACCATTTTGAAAACAAAGAAAAACCTCAATAGATGTCCAAAATGCCCTCTAAGAATACTCCTCAATTGATAATCATCTCAACAGAATAATTATAGTAATAGAACTACTAAAAATTCTTAAGGAAGTGGAGAATAATGTATATAAACTATTTCTTTATCTTTCCTAGCAGAGTGTCAATAGATACCGTTTGATGTTCAGAAATTAATTCTAATATTGTGCTAGTTTTTGTCTGTTTGGTCCATCTGGTCTTTGTTCCTTTTATCCTTTTTTTGTTTTCTGCCTTCTTTTGGATAGGCTATTTTTTAAAATTTTATTTTATCTTCACTTTTGACTAGTATATGATCTTTTCTTTGGTGTTTGGTTTTTCAGTATACATCTTTAATTTATTATAGTTCATCTACTTTCAAACAATATTATACAGCTTTTGATTTAATTCAAGAAACTTAAAACAGCATACTTCCAATTGCTCCCTCCCATCTTTTGTGCTACTTCTGCTATATATTTGACTTCTACACGTGGTGTAATCTCATAATAAATTGCTACTATTTTTTCTTTATAGTCATTTGTCTTTTGGAGTATTAAAGATGAGAATATTTGTATTTACCTTCATTATCACTTCTGGAGTCCTTCATTTCTTTGTGTGGATCTTAGTTTATATGTGTTATCATTTTCTTTTGGCCAGAAGAACTTTCTTTAACATTTCTTACAATATCAGACTGCTGATAATGAATTTTCTCATCTCTTGTTTTCCTCAAAATACTTGCATTATGGTCTTAATTTTTTAAAAAATGTTTATTTATTTATTTTGAGGGGGGAGAGAGAGAAACTGAGAGAGAGAGAGAGATAAAGAGAGAGAGAGAGAGAGAGAATGAGCACGATCAGGGGAGGGGCAGAGAACAGGAGAGAGAGAATCCCAAGAGAGCCCCACACTGTCAGTGCAGAGTCCAACACAGGACTCAATCCCACTATCAGTGAGATGATGACCTGAGGTGAAATCAAGAGTCAACTAACTGAGTCACCCAGGTGCCCCTGGCCTTATTTTTTTTAAAGGTATTTTTCTTTCAGTAATTTAAAGATGTCATTCTTTTGATTTCTGGTTTGCGCAGTTTTTTATGAGTAGTGTACTGTAATTTTTTATCACATGTAATTTGTATTTTCACGTATGATCTATCAAGTTTTAAAATAAATATTTTCTTTGATGCTTCTTGGGTCAGTAGCTCAATATTTTTAATTAACCGTGGAAAATCTTAGGTGTTATCTCTTCAAGTATTCTGCTCCATTCTCTCTCATCTTTTTCTAGAATTTTAGTTATACATATGTTAGATTATTTGGTATTATTCTGCAACTTTTGGATGCTGTGTTTTTTCTTTTTTCTTTTCTTTATTGTCTTTGTATTTATGTTCAGCTTATTTCTATTCTGTTGAGCTAGGGTTCAGTAATTATTTCCTCATCAGTGTCAAGATTACTGATGAGTACACTGAAGAAAGTCTTCATCTCTGTTACTGTGTTTTTTAGTTTTAACATGTCCTTTGGCTCATTATTGTAGTTTCCATCTCTCTGCTGAAATTCTCCATTTTTTTCATGCATTTTGTCCTCCTTTTCCACCAGAGGCTTTAGCATGTCAGTCTTAGTTATTTTAATTCATTGTCTGATAATTCCAATGTTTAGTCATTTTTTTTTTTAATTTTTATTTTTGAGAGAGAGACAGAGCATGAGCAGGAGAGGGGCAGTGACAGAGGGAGACACGGACTCTGAAGCAGGCTCCAGGCTCTGAGCTGTCAACAGAGAGACTGACACGGGGCTTAAACCCACCAACAGTGAGATCATGACCTGAGCCAAAGTCGGACACTAACTGAAGGAGCCACCCAGGTGCCCCTAGTCATTTTTGAGTCTACTTCTATATATTGCTCTTTATAGAGAGTAGATTGTTTTTTCTTGTTTTTTTGTATGTTCCACAATTTTTTTATTGCATACTTGACTCCCAGTATAGAACAGTAGACAATGATGTAAAAACTATTTGTCTCTGGAAATGGATACACCTCATCTCGTAGGTCATTTGTTTGAGGGCTAGATCACTTTCATCAAGAATTAAGCTGGGTTAAACCATATGGTATCTGTCTTTCTCTGTATGGCTCATTTCACTTAGCATCACACTCTCCAGTTCCATCCACGTTGCTACAAAAGGCCATATTTCATTTTTTCTCATTGCCACGTAGTATTCCATTGTGTATATAAACCACAATTTCTTATGTGGATCCTGAGAAACATAACAGAAACCCATGGGGGAGGGGAAGGAAAAAAAAGAAAAAAAAAAAAAAAAGAGGTTAGAGTGGGAGAGAGCCAAAGCATTAGAGACTGTTAAAAACTGAGAACAAACTGAGGGTTGATGGGGGGTGGGAGGGAGGGCAGGGTGGGTGATGGGTATTGAGGAGGGCACCTTTTGGGATGAGCACTGGGTGTTGTATGGAAACCAATTTGACAGTAAATTTCATATATTAAAAAAAAAAAAAATAAAGTAATTTTGTCATAAAAAAAAAAAAAGAATTAAGCTGGGTTAAGTTTCATTGTTGCTGTGGTTATCTTAAATTTATCATTGACTTTAAATTCTTCTAGCGTTACTTTTTTTAACATTTTAATTTCTTTCTTTATTTTTAAAATTACAAAATTTTAACATTCCAGTATAATTAATATACAATGTTTTACAATATAGTGTTTCAACAATTCTATACTTTACTCAGTGCTCATCATCATGGTAAGTGTACTTTTACTCCCCTTCACCTATTTCACCCATCCCAACCCATCAACACTCTGGTAACCATCATTTTGTTCTCTGTATTTAAAAGTCTGTTTGTTTGTCTCTTTTTGCCTTTTCTGATGTGTTTTGTTCCTGAAATTCCACATGAATGAAATCATATGGTATTTGTCTTTCTCTGACTTATTTTTCTTGGCATTATATACTCTAGATCCATCCATGTTGTTGCAAATGGTAAGATTTCATTTTTTTTTATGGAGAATAATATCCCTTTATATATATCACATCTATTTTATCCATTCATCTGTTGGTAGACACTGGGTTGCTTCCATAATTTGGCTATTAAAAATAATGCTGCAACAAACATAGGGTTATACATATATTTTTGAATTTGTGTTTTCATATTCTTTGGGAAAATACCCAGTAGAGGGATTACTGGATCATATGGTAGTTCTAGTTTTAAGTTTTTGAGGAATCTTCATATTGTTTTCTGTACTGGCCATTACATTGTATATATATATTTTTTCTTTAAATTAATTTTTTTCAATATATGAAATTTATTGTCAAATTGGTTTCCATACAACACCCAGTGCTCATCCCAAAAGATGCCCTCTTCAATACCCATCAAACACCTTCCCCTCCCTCCCACCCCCCATCAACCCTCAGTTTGTTCTCAGTTTTTAAGCGTCTCTTATGCTTTGGCTCTCTCCCACTCTAACCTCTTTTTTTTTTTTCCTTCCCCTCCCCCAGAAACCCCATGGGTTTCTGTTAAGTTTCTCAGGATCCACATAAGAGTGAAAACATATGGTATCTGTCTTTCTCTGTATGGCTTATTTCACTTAGCACATAACACTATCCAGTTCCATCCACGTTGCTACAAAGCAAGAGGGTTCCCATTTCTCCACATCCTCGCCAGCATCTATAGTCTCCTGATTTGTTCATTTTGGCCACTCTGACTGACGTGAGGTGATATCTGAGTGTGGTTTTGATTTGTATTTCCCTGATGAGGAGCGATGTTGAGCATGTGTTCATGTGACTGTTGGCTATCCGGATGTCTTCTTTAGAGAAGTGTCTATTCATGTTTTCTGCCCATTTCTTCACTGGATTATTTGTATTTCGGATGTGGAGTTTGGTGAGCTCTTTATAGATTTTGGATACTAGCCCTTTGTCCGATATGTCATTTGCAAATATCTTTTCCCATTCCGTTGGTTGCCTTTTAGTTTTGTTGATTGTGTCCTTTGCTGTGCAGAAGCTTTTTATCGTCATGAGGTCCCAATAGTTCATTTTTGCTTTTAATTCCCTTGCCTTTGGGGATGTGTCAAGTAAGAAACTGCTGCGGCTGAGGTCAGAGAGGTCTTTTCCTGCTTTCTCCTCTAGGGTTTTGATGGTTTCCTGTCTCACATTCAAGTCCTTTATCCATTTTGAGTTTATTTTTGTGAATGCTGCGAGAAAGTGGTCTAGTTTCAACCTTCTGCATGTTGCTGTCCAGTTCTCCCAGCACCATTTGTTAAAGAGACTGTCTTTTTTCCATTGGATATTCTTTCCTGCTTTGTCAAAGATGAGTTGGCCATACTTTTGTGGGTCCAGTTCTGGGGTTTCTATTCTATTCCATTGGTCTATGTGTCTGTTTTTGTGCCAATACCATGCTGTCTTGATGATTACAGCTTTGTAGTAGAGGCTAAAGTCTGGGATTGTGATGCCTCCTGCTTTGGTCTTCTTCTTCAAAAACACTTTGGCTGTTTGGGACCTTTTGTGGTTCCATATGAATTTTAGGATTGCTTGTTCTAGTTTCGAGAAGAATGCTGGTGCAATTTTGATTGGGATTGCATTGAATGTGTAGATAGCTTTGGGTAGTATTGACATTTTGACAATATTTATTCTTCCATCCCATGAGCACGGAATGTTTTTCCATTTCTTTATATCTTCTTCAATTTCCTTCATAAGCTTTCTATAGTTTTCAGCATACAGATCTTGTACATTTTGGTTAGATTTATCCCTAGGTAGTTTATGCTTCTTGGTGCAATTGTGAATGGGATCGGGTTCTTTATTTGTCTTTCTGTTGCTTCATTGTTAGTGTATAATAATGCAACTGATTTCTGTACATTGATTTTGTATCCTGCAACTTTGCTGAATTCATGTATCAGTTCTAGCACACTTTTGGTGGAGTCTGTCGGATTTTCCATGTATAATATCATGTCATCTTCAAAAAGCGAAAGCTTAACTTCATCTTTGCCAATTTTGATGCCTTTGATTTCCTTTTGTTGTCTGATTGCTGATGCTAGAACTTCCAGCACTATGTTAAACAACAGCGGTGAGAGTGGGCATCCCTGTCGTGTTCCTGATCTCAGGGAAAAAGCTCTCAGTTTTTCCCCATTGAGGATGATGTTACCTGTGGGCTTTTCATAAATGGCTTTTATGATGTTTAAGTATGTTCCTTCTATCCCGACTTTCTTGAGGGTTTTTATTAAGAAAGGATGCTGAATTTTGTCAAATGCTTTTTCTGCATCGATTGACAGGATCATATGGTTCTTATCTTTTCTTTTATTAATGTAATGTATCACGTTGATTGATTTGCGAATGTTGAACCAGCCCTGCATCCCAGGAATGAATCTCACTTGATCATGGTGAATAATTCTTTTTATATGCTGTTGAATTTGATTTGCTAGTATCTTGTTGAGAATTTTTGCATCCATATTCATCAGGGATATTGGCCTGTAGTTCTCTTTTTTCGCTGGGTCTCTGGTTTAGGAATCAAAGTAACACTGGCTTCATAGAATGAGTCTGGCAGTTTTCCTTCCCTTTCTATTTTTTGGAATAGCTTGAGAAGGATAGGTATTATCTCTGCTTTAAACGTCTGGTAGAACTCCCCTGGGAAGCCATCTGGTCCTGGACTCTTATTTGTTGGGAGATTTTTGATAACTGATTCAATGTCTTTGCTGGTTATGGGTCTGTTCACGCTTTCTATTTCCTCCTGATTGAGTTTTGTAAGTGTGTGGGTGTTTAGGAATTTGTCCATTTCTTCCAGGTTGTCCAGTTTGTTGGCATATAATTTTTCATAGTATTCCCTGATAATTGCTTGTATTTCTGAGGGATTGGTTGTATTAATTCCATTTTCACTCATGATTTTTTCTATTTGGGTCATCTCCCTTTTGTTTTTGGGAAGCCTGGCTAGAGGTTTGTCAATTTTGTATAATTTTTCAAAGAACCAACTCTTGGTTTCATTGATCTGCTCTGCATTTTTTTTAGATTCTATATTGTTTATTTCTGCTCTGATCTTTATTATTTCTCTTCTTCAGCTGGGTTTAGGCTGTCTTTGCTGTTCTGCCTCTATTTCCCTTAGGTGTTCTGTTAGATTTTGTATTTGGGATTTTTCTTGTTTCTTGAGATAGGCCTGGATTGCAATGTATTTTCCTCTCAGGACTGCCTTCGCTGCGTCCCAAAGCGTTTGGATTGTTGTATTTTCATTTTCATTTGTTTCCATATATTTTTTAATTTCTTCTCTAATTGCCTGGTTGACCCACTCATTCGTTAGTAGGGTGTTCTTTAACCTCCATGGTTTTGGAGGTTTTCCAGACTTTTTCCTGTGGTTGATTTCAAGCTTCATAGCATTGTGGTCTGAAAGTATGCATGGTATAATTTCAATTCTTGTAAACTTATGAAGGGCTGTTTTGTGACCCAGTATGTGATCTATCTTGGAGAATGTTCCATGTGCACTCGAGAAGAAAGTATATTCTGTTGCTTTGGGATGCAGAGTTCTAAATATATCTGTCAAGTCCATCTGATCCAATGTATCATTCAGGGCCCTTGTTTCTTTATTGACCGTGTGTCTAGATGATCTATCCATTTCTGTAAGTGGAGTGTTAAAGTCCCCTGCAATGACCACATTCTTATCAATAAGGTTGCTTATGTTTATGAGTAATTGTTTTATATATTTGGGGGCTCTGGTATTCAGCGCATAGACATTTATAATTGTTAGCTCTTCCTGATGGATATACCCTGTAATTATTATATAATGCCCTTCTTCATCTCTTGTTACAGCCTTTAATTTAAAGTCTAGTTTGTCTGATATAAGTGGCTACTCCAGCTTTCTTTTGGCTTCCAGTAGCATGATAAATAGTTCTCCATCCCCTCACTCTCAATCTAAAGGTGTCCTCAGGTCTAAAATGAGTCTCTTGTAGACAGCAAATAGATGGGTCTTGTTTTTTTATCCATTCTGATACCCTATGTCCTTTGGTTGGCACATTTAGTCCATTTATGTTCAGTATTATTATAGAAAGATACGGGTTTAGAGTCATTGTGATGTCTGTAGGTTTCATGCTTGTAGCGATGTCTCTGGTACTCTGTCTCACAGGATCCCCCTTAGGATCTCTTGCAGGGCTGGTTTAGTGGTGACGAATTCCTTCAGGTTTTGTTTGTTTGGGAAGACCTTTATCTCTCTTTCTATTCTAAATGACAGATTTGCTGGATAAAGGATTCTCGGCGGCATATTTTTTTTTCTGTTCATGACATTGAAGATTTCCTGACATTCCTTTCCGGCCTGCCAAGTTTCAGTAGAGAGATCCGTCATGAGTCTTATCGGTCTCCCTTTATATGTTAGAGCACGTTTATCCCTAGCTGCTTTCAGAATTTTCTCTTTATCCTTGTATTTTGCCAGGTTCACTATGATATGTCATGCAGAGGATGGATTCAAGTTACGTCTGAAGGGAGTTCTCAGTGCCTCTTGGATTTCAATGCCTTTTTCCTTCCCCAGATCAGGGAAGTTCTCAGCTATTATTTCTTCAAGTACACCTTCAGCACCTTTCCTTCTCTCTTCCTCCTCTGGGATACCAATTATGCGTATATTATTTCTCTTTAGTGCATCACTTAGTTCTCTAATTTTCCCCTCATACTCCTGGATTTTTTAATCTCTCTTTTTCTCAGCTTCTTCTTTTTCCATAATTTTATCTTCCAGTTCACCTATTCTCTCCTCTTCGTCTTCAATCCTAGGTGTGGTCATTTCCATTTTATTTTGCAGCTCATTGATAGCATTTTTTAGCTCCTCCTGGCTGTTCCTTACTACCTTGATCTCTGTAGCAATAGATTGTCTGCTGTCCTCTATACTGTTTTCAAGCCCAGCGATTAATCTTATGACTATTATTCTAAATTCACTTTCTGTGATATTGTTTAAATCATTTTTGATCAGTTTGTTAACTGTCGCTATTTCCTGGAGATTCTTTTGAGGGGAATTCTTCTGTTTTGTCATTTTGGATAGTCCCTGTAGTGTTGTGGAACTGCAGGGCCCTTCCCCTGTGCTGTTTTGAATAACTTGCATTGGTGGGTGGGGCTGCAGTCAGATCTGATGTCTGCCCCCAGCCCACCGCTGTGGCCACAGTCAGACTGGTGTGTACCTTCTCTTCCCCTCTCCTAGGGGCCGGATTCACTGTGGGGTGGCGTGCCCCGTCTGGGCTACTTGCACACTGCCAGGCTTGTGGTGCTGGGAATCTGGCATATTAGGTGGGGTGGATAGGAAAGGTGCACAGGGGCGGGAGGGGCAGGGTCAGCTCGCTTATCCTTTGGTGATCTGCTTCGGGAGGGGCCCTGCAGCATCGGAAGGCAGTCAGACCCGCTGCCGCTGCCGGAGGGATGGATCCGCAGAAGCACAGTTAATGTGCAGTGCAAGCAAGTTCCCTGACAGGAACTGGTTCCCTTTGGGATTTTCGCTGGGGGATGGGCGAGGGAGATGGTTCTGGCGAGTGCCTTTGTTCCCTGCCAAGCTGAGCTCTGTGGTCCGGGGCTCAACAACTCTCCCTCCCGTTGTCCTCCAGCCCTCCCACGCTCTCTGAGCAGAGCTGTTAACTTATAACCTTCCAGATGTTAAGTCCCGCTTGCTGTCAGAACACCCTCTGTCCGGCCCCTCCGCTTTTGTAAGCCAGACTCAGGGGCTCTGCTTTGCTGGTGGGCTGCCCCTCCGCCCTGGCTCCCTCCCACCAGTCCCTGTAGCATGCACTGCCTCTCCACCCTTCCTGCCCTCTTCCGTGGGCCTCTCTTCTGCGCTCAACTCCGGAGAATCCATTCTGCTAGTCTTCTGGCAGTTTTCTGGGTTATTTAGGCAGATGTGGGTGGAATTTTAGTGATCAGCAGGACACGGTGAGCCCAGCGTTCTCCTATGCCGCCATCTTCCCCTGAATCTCAACCATCTCTGTTGGTCATTCCTGACGCCATGCCCAGCATTTCTCTGCAGTGGGCTGTTGTCCCTCTGCACTTTGGCTGCAAGCGCTGCTCCGACCGCCGTCTGCTCCCTCCCGCTTCGGCCAGCTGCTGGCAGGCTGCACCATTGTATATTCTTACCAACAGTGCACGATGGTTCCTTTTTCTCCTAATCATCATGAACACTGTTTTCTTGTGTTTTTGATTTAACCATTTTGACAGGTGTGAGGTGATATTTCATTGTGGTTTTCATTGCATTTTCCTGATGATGAGTGATGTTGGTCATCTTTTCATGTGTCTGGTGGCTATTTTTATGTCTTTGGAGAAATTTCTGTTCATGTCTTGTGGCCATTTTTAAAATATTAAATATAATTTATTGTCAAATTGGTTTCCATACAACACCCAGTGTTCATCCCAACAGGTACCTTCCTCAATGCCCATTACCCACTTTCCCCTCTCCCCCACCCCCATCAACCCTCAGTTTGTTCTCAGTATGTAAGAGTCTCTTATGGTTTGCCTCCCTCCCTCTCTGTAACTTTTTTCCCCCTTCCCCTCCCCCATGGTCTTCTGTTAAGTTTCCCAGGATTTGTGGCCATTTTTTTAAATTAGATTGTTTTTTGGGTGTTGAGTTTTATAAATTCTTTATATATTTTGGATACTAATCCTTTATCACATATGTTATTTTCCAACATCTTTACCCACTCAGTTATGCTGTCTTTTAGTTTATTTTTTTTATGTTTTTATTTTGATGTAGTCCCAATAGTTTCTTTTGGCTTTATTTCCTTTGCTTGAGGAGATATACCTAGAAAAATGTTGCATGGATGATGTCAGAGATATTACGGTCTGTGTTCTCTTCTAGGATTTTTATGGTTTCAGGTCTCACACTTAGGTCCTAAATCCATTTTGAGTTTAATTTTGTGTATGGTGTAAGAAAGTGGTTCAGTTTCATTCTTTTGCATGGAGTTGTCCAGTTTTCCTAACACAATTTGTTGAAGAGACTGTCTTTTTCCCATTGCATATTCTTGCCTCCTTTGTTGAAGATTAATTCACCAAATAATCATGAATTTATTTCTGGCTGGCTGTTCTAGTCTCTTGATCTATGTGTCTGTTTTTGTACCAGTATCTGACTCTTTTGATTACTACAGCTTTTCAGTATATCTTGAAATCTGGGATTGTGATACCTCCAGTTTTGTTTTCCTTTTTCAAGATTACTTTGGCTGTTCAGGGTGTTTTGTGGTTCCATACAAATTTTAGGATTATTTGTTTTAGTTTTGTGAGAAATGTTGTTAGTATTTTGGTAGGGATTGCATTAAATATGTAGATTGCTTTGGGTAGTGTGGAGATTTTAACAATTCTTGTTTTTCCAGATGGAATATCTTTCCATTTGTTTGTATCATCTTCAGTTTTTTATCAGTATGTTATAGTTTTCAGAATATAGATCTTACATCTCCTTAGTCAAGTTCATTACTGGGTATTTTATTACTTTTGGTACAATTGTCAATTCAAATTTTTTTTAATTTCTCTTTCTGCTATTTTATTATTGTTATATAGAAATGCAAGAAGATTTCTGTATATTGATTTAGATTTCTATATATTGATTTTGTATCAATATGTAATCAAATGTGTTTTGGTAGAGTCTTTAGGGTTACTTTATTCCTGATGAATAGGGCTAGAGAGATTGAGAATTTTTCCTCAGTCATCTGCTCCACCCTAAACTTTGGTCCTTCCCTGGTTACACCTGCTACAGAGAGGGTTTATTTCTGTGGATTTGTCTCATCTCTAGAAGTAGATTACTTTAGTTTTTAGTGCTTGCTATTTTGGTATTGAGGAAGCAAGAATATTTCTGTTGTCTTGGTCTTTCTTAGGTCTTAGGCGGGTCCTATATGCTCTGGTCTTGGGGTGATTTTTTCAATGATTCCATCTCTCTTCCCTCTTTCATCTATGCTTTGAATCATTGATGGGTCTTGTGTGAGGTAGTCTTGTCTTCCTCTCCTTCAGGTATAGAGGATATTTTCTTTTGCTGCTCCTCCTCCTATTTTGGAATCTTATTCATGCATGGGGTTTTAAGGTTTGATCTTTCTCCCCCAGTGGCTTTTTTTTCCCCATAAGGGAAAAGGATACTGGGCGGGGGGGGGCTTCATGCCTCTTTTTTTAAAAAAATTTTTAACGTTTATTCATTTATGAGAGACAGACAGCACAAGCAGGGTAGGGGCAGAGAGAGAGGGAAACACAGAATTGAAGCAGGCTCCAGGCTCTGAGCTGTCAGCACAGAGCCTGACGCCGGGCTCAAACTCACAAGCTGTGAGATCATGACCTGAGCCGAAGTCGGACACCCAACCAACTGAGCCACCCAGGTGCCCCTATGCCTCTTTTATAAGAGAAGTCCCTTCCCTTCTCCAGTCCTGCATTACAGTGAGAGGCATTTTCTAGTTTTCTGCCCTGTCCTCAATCTTTCTCCTAAACACCTGATAAAAGCCATGTATAGAAGAGACTGCTAGTGGTTGTGAATTCCCTTTGTGTCTATGTCTCTGTGAGGTTCTACACTCTCATTTTTCCTATACTTGACTTTTAGTAGTTAAAAAAAATTAGGCCTCATTCTGTTTACTCATTGGTATGACACCTACCAGTTCTTTCTCCTGTGCTCTGGGTCCTTACTTTCCTTGGACATCAGATTATTGCTGCCTTGTAATCTCTGTTTCTGATAGAATTTTTTAAAGTTATGATTTTGTTCTTTGTTGGGATATGTATTTTTAAGGTATAAGGTTTGATTTTTCCAACTTTCTACATCTTAGGTGGAAGTTACACTTCTAAATTAAAAAAAAAATTAAAGTTCCTTTTAGGAAATATAACTTCTATGTTAATTCATTGGTTCTCAGCTTATTTCTGGTTATGGAATGCTAGGAAGTTATAATGCTAGTTATAGTACCATTGCTTTATTTGAATTAAAATTATTAAATATTTCTGACAATTTAAATATATTAACCATTTATTAAATACCTGATGCAATTTAATGAGCATCTTTTGGATTTCAGTTGTCATGCTAGATATTTTCTTACCTAATTCTCATAAACACCATTTTGAAGAATGGCTTTTGCTTTTCTTTTATTATGGATGAGAAAAACTGAGGCTTAAAGGAATTAAGTTGATTGCTTTGTATCACAAAGAATTAATGTTGTAGAGGTGAGATTTCAGACCTTAGTTTCTGATTTCAAAATGTTTCTTGTTTCTACACTACACCACTATTGTAGTTCATTTCTTAC
Organism: Panthera onca; assembly: GCF_046562875.1. Lineage (NCBI taxonomy): Eukaryota > Metazoa > Chordata > Mammalia > Carnivora > Felidae > Panthera > Panthera onca. The sequence goes on from NC_138346.1 coordinate 181,916,420, forward strand.
TGTCTGGATAGGTAATAAATGATAGGGGACAGGGAAAACAATAATAAAAATTTTGTTGGGCTTCTGTTACTAGATATGTTTTGTTTTATGTTAAACATGAGCCTTTTTTTAAAAATAGGCAATGATATGGGAAATGAAGATGCCATCGGAGGGAATGTGAGCAAATATACGGTGCTTCCATCTGGATACTGTGGACAGCCCAAGAAAGGACATCTTATCTTTGATGCTTGTTTTGAAAGTGGTAAGTGTATTAAAGACCTTAGCTTTTGAATTTGTCTTCGGTTGTTTCAAAATACAGTTCATCTGGCCATTCACTGTGATTCAACCCATTTAATATTTCATCATAATGGAACAGGTTATCAGGAAAAAAAATCAATTTTTAAAGAATTAAATTGGAAATACTTGAAAATGAAATGCTGTGTTTTTGTTGATATGTGATCAATGGTATAATGTTAATAATAATGATCATTGATAGAGCACCTTATATTTTATAAAATACTTTTTCAGATATTAATTTTTGGGGGATAAAACTGACAAATTGATTATATGATCAATCATTAATTATTGAATGTTTATCATGTATTTGGTTCTGTGTGACATGCTCATAGAACTTAGTCTTTGTCAGAGAGAAGGTCTCCCTATAAAGAAATGATTAGGTAACAGATTCAGTTGAACACAAACAAAACAGCAAAAGTAATATTATATCATAATCATCAAATTCTGTGGTTATTCTGAATGGGAAGATCAAAACTTGATTGTAAATTCCTATCCAGTAGGGAATGGATCTTGTTAACGTTTTTGTGCCCTGAGCCTCATACTCTGTATAGCACATATTAGGTAGTCAGAATATGTTGAAAATACTAATGAGAAAGGTAAACATAATTTTGTTTTATAAGTAATCATTAATTATTTTTTATTTTGAATAATGTGTGTGTGCTGGCATGTGTGTGTGTGTGTGTGTGTGTGTGTGTGTGTGTGTGTGTGTGAGATTGTTTGTAGGGGCATGGCAGTTTAGTTACATGACACTTCTCTCAACCCTAAGAACATTGGTTGTTTATATCAACAGTTGAAAACTTGTTTATTCAAGCTTTTGCTCTTTGTTTATTCCATGCTATTTTAGTTTGCTAGGGCTGCCATAACAAAGAACAACCAACTGTGTGACTTAAACAACAGAAATTTATTATCTCACCATCCTGGAGGATGAATGTCTTGAGATCAGTGTGTCAGTAGGGTTGTTTCCTTGTAAGGGTTATGAAGAAGAATATACTCCATTCCTTTTTTTCTAGCTTCTGGTGGTTTGTTAGCAATCTTTGGTGTTCTTTGGCTTGTAGAATCATCACCCCAATCCTTGCCTTCATCTTTACTTGGCATTCTCCCTGTGTGCCTGTTTTTTTCTAAATATTCCTTCTGTATAAGGATGCCAGTCATGTTGGATCAGGGGCCACTCTGATGACTACATTTTAACTTGATTATCTTTGTAGAGACCCTGTTTCCTTTTAAGGTCACATTCTGAGGTACTGGGTGTTAAGACTTTAACATGAATTTGGGGGGCACATAATTCAACCTATAAGATAGTACTGTAGTGTTCTTCCATTCAGACAACACTGTCCACATAGTTAAGAACAGTTTCCCTGAAGTTTGCATTTTGCCTTGCCTGGGATATATTTGGTGCTTAGAAAATATCTTTTGAATTCTTTTTACCTCAGTTAAAGACTTGAAAGCTCTTTATAATAACAGCAGCTCTCTAAGGGTCAAAATTATCCTCATTTTAAAGATTATGTGTTGTTTTGGTTTACCTAAAGTATGAAATAATCCACATTTCTTTCCATATTTTCATTTAACTTAGTCATATTTTTCCATCCTTTACTGAAAAGTTCAGTAGCAGAAATTACCCAATGTGACCACATAGTAACCAAATTAATAATGTATATTTCTCCAAAAGTGTATGAATAGTTGGTTTATGTCAACTGAATTTGTGCAAGTGGTGCATAAGCCTTGCAGTAATAGTAGAGTGGTTAAGTGGACATGCTCTGGTGTCAGGCTAAAGTTTAAATTCTCACTTGAAAACTAAGCCATAGTTTCCTCATCATTTAATGGAGAATGATGCCTACTTTATGTCTAAAAGAAAAAAAAATATGTATATATATTTCATTGCTTAAAAAATTAAAACATCTTACCAAAATGGAAACAAAATAATAATAATATTTAAAAAATAGGTAAATGAGAAAATCTCAGGGAAAATACCAAAAGAAAATTCAGCTGGATGAGTATATAAAATACATGTTATGAGTTCCCATAAATTTGCTATAGGTAGACAATAAATTTAACTGAAGGTTTTCTGGTAACCAGCATCAAGAGAAAAACAATATCCATAAGATAAAAATAAACCAAATATTGAAATCTTATAGAAATTCCTCCTATTGGTCTTCCTAAAGCAGACACTGAGATGTGATGAATAGCATTCTCAACAATATACCTGTGGTATTTACAACAATGTATTTCATAGGTATGTGTTTTGTAATATCCTTCAATGTGGACTGGGGTCCTAATGCTAAAGGGCATCTTAGTGAAAGCAATTCAGTTGGCACTTGAAACAATTTGTTTGACATATGCAGCTTTCATCTGATCTAATTTAAATTAAGGGATTTATTTTAGATTTTTTAAAACAGGGAAGTTAGGGGTTTTCTCTTATGTGCTCACTCTGAGCTACTGATTGTGGATGCCTCATGTGTTATGTTGTGAAAAGGATTCTGTAGGTGTAGACTTTTGAAGGAGTAAGGTGATTAATTGATTCAATGATTGGCAGGTATTGTTTCATGTGGATGGAATATATTGTCTTCAGATAGGCCCCATAGGTATGTTTTTTTTTCTGAGTTGTGGAATATGTAAAGTGCCTAGTATATTGCCGGGCCCTGAACTGGTGGGTTATCTGTTTTTCTAAATGAGAAAGAAGTTCTGCAGTTCAAATATGAACTTTCCAATGAAACCCTGCTCTGTTTTTTTCCATACCCCCCTTAGTATAAGTAATATTTCCCTTGGAAAAACAGAAGACCACCATAAATTTATCTTTCTATGGGTACCTGACACTTTTCATGATTTTTAAAAACTTTGTTCTCTTCCACTGCACTATAACCTGCTCAGGACAGAATCTGAGTCTGATTAAGCAGGGGCTCTCCCACAGAACCAAGCTGAGTACTTACAAAATTAAGCACTAAATTAATACTATTTGTAATTGATGAATGAAGTAATCCGAGCAATAGAAAGATAGGGAGAAATTAACTTTCTTACAGCTTTCATGAAAAAAAATCATATTTAATTGCTTGTTATTCCCCAGTCTATCAACTTCTCTCAAGTCTTCATATGTGTGCAGGTACTGTTTTCTCTGTGACCTAGATCCCTTTATCTTCCTGGTAAAATGTTAATTCAGATTCAGTCCAGCATTTCTTCCTCTGAGGAATAGTACCTCTCAGACAAGTTTGGCTGTCTCTACCTCTATATTTACAGGCACCTTGTAGACTCTTATATGATAGTCTTTACTGAATTGCAGTCATTTCATTGTTTCTTTCTTTTTCCTTATCATTGAAACCTTGAAGTCAGGGATGGTTTCTTACTAGTTTTGGTTCTCCAGTGCCTAGTGTACTAACAGTCATATAACAAGGAGATTAATAAATGTGTGAATAACTGAGAGAGGACAGATAGTGAACAAAATGGTTTTTGTAAAGTGAGATTTTAAGATTAATAAAAATATTTTTATGTTGAGATAAAAATATATTAATAGCAGCAAAAATATTAAGAAGGAAAACAAAAAAATTAATTACTTGGTTCTTATCAGACATTATGATAAGTGATGTACATAGTTTATCTCATTTAATACTCACTGAAACTTTCTGAGGTATTATATATCTCTTGTAGGTGAGGAAACTAAAGCTCAGAGGTGTAAAGTTATTTCCCTTGAATTGCATGATTGACAAGATGTATAGATGAATTTGAAAATGAGGGTTTCCTGGCTCTAAAGGCCATACTTTTAACCATTGCATATACACATTACCTTATTATAGGCTAGTTTATGACATATGAATAATATATATATGTGTATGTATATATATATATATAGCCTATAAGCCTATATATATGTGTGTATATATGCGTGTGTGTGTATATATACATATATATATATTTATACATATATATATATATCCTATAAGACATATAGGTTTTGTGATAAGAAAAATAAAAAATTGTCTACTTATTTTAAAATAAGCCATCCAAAGGGCACCTGGGTGGCTCAGTCACTTGAGTGTCCAACTCCTGATTTCAGCTCAGGTCATGATCCCAGGGTCATGAATCAAGGCCATGTTGGACACTGTGCTGAGCATGGAGACTGCTTGGGATTCTCTCTGTCTCCTGCCCCTCTCCCCTGCTTCCGTGCACTCTCACTCTAAAAAAATTAAAATAAGCTATTCAAATAAACACTATTTGGTTGCCAATAGTAGTGTTGTTTTACGATTGATATGAATACATGTATATTGAATATGAGAAGAACAATATAATTTATACTACAAATTAGCCTCAGAGACTTAATATAATATTTAAATTACTGTGGCATGAAAGAGGGTCAGTAAAAGAAAGACATGGTTCAGTAGTTTATATACCATTTCAAGACGATGGAAATAAAAACTTAAAACTTTTATTTTTAATTTCTGTGATGGAATTTTATTATATTTATTTGTGTAATCTTTAAAAATTATTGTTTTATTTCCTTTTGAAAGAAAATAGTTTTTATTCTTGGCACAGTATGAAAATGTGCCATGACTACAATAGAAATCAGGGGTTTTAGGTTAATATCTCACTTTTTTTTAGATATGCAAATGGTTGATATACTTTTTCTTTTTAACTTTTGAGGAATAATTGACAAATATAATTATAGATATTTAAAGTGTCCAATGGGATGGTTTGATATATATACATGTATATAAAATATTATATATATAATATAGAATAATTACCAAGATTTAGCTAATTAACACATCAATGTCCTCACATAATTAACACAGATAACTTTTCTTTGTGTTAAAAATCCTTAAGATCTACTTTTATCAACTTTCAAATATACCATACTGTATTATTAATTACCATAATCATGGTTTATATTAGATCCTCAAAACTTATTCATATAATTGAAAATTTGTATCTTTTTAGTTATATCACCCCATTTCCTCTTTCCCCCGTCTCTGGCAACTTTTCTATTTCCTGTACAACTGACTTTATTGCAAAATTATTGAAAATAGCCAAGATATGGAAACAACATAAATATCCTTCCATATGTGAAATGGGCACAGAAAATGTGACATGCATGCACGTACAAACACACACACACACACACACACACACACACAGGTACAGAGGAATGTTATTCAGCTATTAAAGAAAGTAAATCCTATTTGTGACAATGTGAATAAATCTAGAAGGCACTATGTTAACTAAATTTTTTTACAATGGCATTATAATATAATGCCAAACACACAGGTTTTGGTTTAGGCAGAACTGGTTTCATATATTAACTTTTACTCATCTATAAAATTAGGAAAACATATCTATATTATAGAATATTATTATGCTAAGCAGTATAATATATAAAAGAGACAGTACAATATATGGCTATCAACTTCAGGTTATAATTCTGGCACATGTATATCATGCCAAGAGTGCCAAAATGTGCCAGGTACTTTTGTGGGTATATTTATAGTGTTATTACCAATCCTTAGAACAACCCTACATCATAGGACCCTTAGATTAGGTTACCCCAGGATCATACACTGAGATAAGGACTTAGGTAAAGATTGTATATTTTGATGGAGATCTCAAGAGGGAGATGCTCTGGGTAATTCTTGCTTTTCTGGGCATATAGTATTCTTGGTCATTCTAGTCTAAGTTCTTTAGGCTTGGAAAATCTAGGCAATCTAAGATTGTTCTGGGTGTTAATAAGAAGGGCCAGAATTAGAAGAATATTTGGAGATTTTAAGGTAACAACATTCTCTTTTGGCATCAGGAGTTAACTTTGTAGTTGTGGGAAGAACAATGTGTGGAGTCAGTTGACCTGGCTTTGAATCCTAGCCTGACTTGATCTTGGGAATTACTTTATGTCTTTGAACCCCATCCTATCAGTCTAAAAATGGAGAAAATACTTTACAAGGTTTTAAAAAAATGGCTAATTATAGTTATCATTTTTCAAATGCGTAATGTGTCCCAGTCTTTGAATAAGGAGCTTGACATGTATCACCTGTAACAGGGCGCCTGGGTGGCTCAGTTGGTTAAGCGTCTGGCTTTGGCTCAGGTCATGATCTCACGGTTCGTGAGTTCAAGCCCCGCATCGTTCTCTGTGCTGACAGCTCAGAGCCTGGAGCCTGCTTCAGATTCTGTGTCTCCCTCTCGCTCTGCCCCTCCCCTGCTCGTGCTCTGTCTGTCTCTGTCTCTCAAAGATAAATAAACATTAAAAAAAAAAAAGAAAAAAAAAACATGTATCACCTATAATACTTATCTTTTCAGGACTTTCTAGACTAGGTTAGGATCCCATCTGTACAGACCCATTGCAGTCTATATACTTTCCAGTCTACTAGAAGTACTTGTCTAAATGTCTGAAGTTTGTACGCTCTGTAGGAGCTCTTGGTTACCACCATATATCATGCTTAGTCCAGAGCCTGGTACATAATAGGTGTTCAATAAATGTATATGAAATAAATACAATTATCACAACAATTCTTCAGAGTAAGTATTATTAATGCTGATTCACAGGTAAAGAAAATCAGGCTTAGAGAGGATAAACATATGTTAAAATTAAACTGTTTTTAAGAGGTAGAGCCAGGATTTGTATCTGGGTCTGCCTCATAATAGTAAATGGTCAGACACAGGCATTTTGTGAAGCTCACAACATATTTTTACATACTTTATCTCATTGAATCCTGATATCTTTTGAGGTAGGTATTATTATTCTGTCTTAAAGATGAAGAAGTAGAGGCCTAGAGACGTTAAATAATTTGCCTATGACTCTACAGTTAACTAATCAAGTATCAGACTGGGGTTTGAACTCAATTTAGATATGATTAAAATAACAATAGTATTAAATATGAATATAGAATTTACTCTGTCATGCAAATTTCTAAGTGTTTGACATAAGTAATGCATTTAATTCTCATATCAAACCTGTGAGGTAGCTTCTATTATTATTATTTTCATTTAACAGGTAAGGAAACAGACACTAAGAGGTTAGATAATTTTGCCAAGGTCACTCTGCTGCTAGGCTGTGGACCTGGGGTTCAGACCCAGTTGGCCTCACTCCAGAATTTGTGCTTGTAACCATTTGTGCTATGTCGGGTCATAATTTATATAAAAGCTTATCTCAGTATCAAGCATTTAGCAGTAGTTCCAATATTTTTAAATTTTGCATTTAGGTCTTTATAATTTCTGAGGAAAACAAGATTGTTGTAACTTAAAGTTAAAAATATGATACTCAGTTTCCTAAATTACAGAATGAAGTGATGTAGCAGAAAAATAGATTAGACTGGTCATTGATCACTCCATACCAAGGGCTTATGACCATTAACCTTTAAATTAAGAAAGGTTCTCTTGCAGAAAATTATGTTGAGAAACATTTACAAATATTTAAAAATCAAATCATATAGTATATGAGGCCTAGGTTTATAGCCTCTCTAAGAAAAAAATAAATAGTGAATTTTCTGTTTGTAGAATCTGCCCCTTCTTCATTCTCACAGAAATTAGATAAACTTCTCTGTTTAAGGAAGAAGAGTTTTAAAGTTGTGTGTTATTATAATTATGATAGAGCTCTTGATTTACATTGTTTGAGGGATGTGGTAGAATCTTACTTTTTATTTTCTATGAATATACCAATCAGCAGATATGTTTTATACCCTGTGGGAGGAATACAACCCACAGTTCCTCGCTTAAAGGAGTTAAGTGGGAGAGACTGATAGAGGCTGTGATTTTTTTTTAAATTTTAATGTTTATTTATTTTTGAGAGAGAGAGAGAAAGAGAGTCAGAGCCCAAGGTGGGGAGGGGCAGAGAGAGGGAGACACAGAATCCAAAGCAGGTTCCAGGCTCTGAGCTGTCAGCACATTGCCTGACATGGGGCTTGAACTCACGAACCTTGAGATCATTACCCAAGCCGATATTGGATGCATATCTGACTGAGCCACCTAGGTTCCCCTGACAGAGGCTGAGATTAAGTTGATGACAAAATTTATTGTCTAAGGCAAATATTTTTGTCCAGAACAAGTGCTAATCTGGAAGGGATGCTGGGACAAATGGCATACCCTGGGGCCTGTCAGAGGCTAACCATGATGTGTAGTACCTCTGATTCTAATTGGGGTAAGTACTGTGTAATGAGAAAGCATATCAAAAGCATGTCTTTTTCAGTAGGGTATCGTAGGATGGTGGGGTGGCAAATTGGCAGACTTCTTAGAAGAGGCTCCAATGAGCTGAGTATTAAAGGATTAGTAAGAATTATCCTGATAAATTTTAGCAATGGGAAAAACTACCCGGTTCTTATGATATCCAGAAAGACCCAAATGCAAGAGTGATAATTGCACTCTGCTACCAGAGTGAAATGGCAAACTATAACTAACTCTCAGAAATGAAGAGTATTCCTGAGAGTAAGGGCTCACTAAAACTTTTTAAATAATTAATTTAACAACAAATAATTTAATTAATTTCTAATATATATGTAATGTCTCATTCTTTTTTTCATTCTTAAAGAAATAAATGTGCTTTACCAGAGCACATGTTGTAATGACACCATCCATGTGTCTGTATCTCGAACCTGACTTGAATGGGTCTCTCTGCTGGTTGCTCTCCTCCTCTCCACAACCTCATTCTGTGTCTATCTCTGCCCTGTGGACCCTCCTGATTTATATGTATTGCTTTATTGCTTACTTTGCTAATCCAAAGTTTTGGCCTTGACAAGTGAGTTTAGTCTTTTGTCCCTACTGGAATTTTTCCCATAAAGATGATAGTAAGAGAAAATATTAGGCAGTGTACTCTGTTTTCTCTCTGCTTGTTATTAAATGAATGATTATAAAATCTTGCAACCTTTTCAGCCCCACAACTTCAGCCCTAGACTTCATCCTCAGTAGGTTTGCTGGACTTGTATGGAAGCTTTCTGACTGGATTCTGAAGTTTATCCCCAACTCTTTCTGGTCCATCCTGCACAATGCTACCAAAGCTAAAATGCAAATCATTGGATTATACTACTTTATTGTTGAAATCTTTCATGACTCCCTGTTGTCCTTAGGATAAAATACAAATGCTTTTATCTGACAATGTCTTTAACATAAGATCTGATAAAAACTTGCTTCATATTGATATTATCATTTTATGCCAGAATATGCCCCCTTCAAGGCCATTATCTCTTTCAGGGGAAAAATTAGCATATTTAGGAGAAAACAGTATGGTTATGAAATATAAAGTGTTTTACTGTGTCTAGAAATTCTGTTGGAGAAGTATTGGCAGCTATGAAACTATAGATGAATAATTTAATTCTGTTATTTCTGACTCATAATTGAAACAAAGCTGAACTTCTATTATTGTAGGGTTTTCTTTTTTAAAAAATTTTTTTAATGTTTATGTAATTTAGAAAGAGAGAGAGAGAGAAGGGGAAGGGCAGAGAGAGAGAGGGAGATACAGAATCTGAAGCAGGCTCGGGGCTCAGAGCTGTCAGCACAGAGCCTGATGTGGGGCTCGAACTCACCAACTGGGAGATCGTGACCTGACCTGAAGTCAGATGCTTAACTGACTGAACCACCCAGGCGCCCCAGGTTTTCATTTGTTTTTTAAATTTCTGACCCCTTTACTGAATTATATATGCATATATATGGCTATGTATCTACATGTATGTTTTTCTCTTTCCTATTTTCTCTACTTCACTTTAAGGAAGAAGTAAAACATTTCATTCCCAAATAACTTTCCTCTAAGTATGATGACATTTCCAATAGTAACAGTCCTGAAACAAAGGGCCTTGGAAACAACAGTTGAAGAAGTATGAACTATGTTTAATAAAATCTTATTTGCACTTATCTTCAGCTGCTCTTTTTAAATCATCTGAGACAGTGTTTTGAAGGGGACTTCCAATACACATAAAATACCCCTCCTATGCTTTAGTTGTAAAATAACTACCAAAAAAGGGAACATGGCACTTGATTAAATGTGGTTGATTTTGTTTATAGCCCTCTTCTTTCCAAGATTTAAGACACTACTTGAATGATTATATGTGTGTAATAGTTTAAAATCTAAACATAAATACTTTTTCAAGTGATAACCACATGATACACTTAAAATTGGAATATTTAAAGATGTTATATTATTATTGCTTTCCATTTTCAAACAAATTTAAAATTACATTAATTAGCAAAACTAGAATGTTGTCTGTGGTTTTATGCTTTAATATTTATAAAATAGTTCTACTTTTGATAGTGTATTGCAGTATTGAAAAATCCATACAAATTGTGGGTTTCATACAGCTTTCAGATAGGCTTGCCTTCTGAAGCTATGAGGATATTTTGTGCAGGCTACCTGTTTGCAGTTTGTTTGATTTATCATCCTTTCCCCATTTTTCTCTGTATTGCAGGGGCCAACGTCTTGATATTTGCACTTCCCCGGCTCCCTTATCATCTGGATTCTGACTAGGTTCAGCTTATGGGAAATTCTAGGAGGAGATTCAAGGGCAGGTAGAAAGGAGAAGCCTGGGTATTTCTCCCTCATTGTGTCTTGGGCAGCATGTCCAGCAGTGGCTATATTTCCTTTATGGTTTTGCCAGACAGCCCCTTCCTTGTGATTCCCAATTTTGTTCGATTGCTGTACTTTGAGCAGAGCCTCAGTGCATCCTTATGACAGGCATGACAATATCTTACGGGGTTGTTGTATGGATTGGAATTGCCAGAAGCATAGCAGATAGTCAGTGGTCAGTAGTGAAAGCCTAGAAAGGGAAGTGATTCATTTTGTGTGTATAGATGGGGTGGGATGGGGTGGAGGGAGGGTGGGAGACAATTGAGGAAGACATTTTAAAAGAGGTAATATAGGAATTATACTTTAATACTCTGCATGGAATGTTTTTTCAGAAAGCATGGTTTTTTTCATTCATTTCAGTTCTTTTTTGTTTTTTTTTTTTTTTGCCCAAATGTCTCTGGGACCCTGTGTAAAATTTTCAACTCTTATTTCCTGACATTTCCTAATTCCCTATCTGCTTTATTTTTTCTTCTTAGTACTTACCACCATCTAATATAATATACATTTTATTATTTATATTTTTTATTTATTGTCTCCTCCAGTAAAATATAAACTATGAAGGTAGGAATTTTTCTTTCATACCCTGATGCCTAGAACAATGGCTGGCACATGATAGGTGCTCAGTAAATACTTGTTAAGGGACACCTGGGTGGCTCAGTCAATTGAGCATCTGACTCTTGATTTTGGCTCAGGACATGATATCACCATTCATGGGATCGAGCCCTACATTGGGCTGTCAGCATGGGGCCTGCTTGGGATTCTCTCTCTCCCTCTCTCTCTGCCCTTCCTGGGCTTGTGCATGTGCTCACTCGCTCTCTCTCTCTCAAAAAAAACAAAACAAAACAAAACAAAAAAGCACAAAAAACCAAAACCAAACAAACAACCTTAAAAAAATTTGTTGAAAGAATTAGTTTGAGAATGAGTAGAAATTCACCAGATGAAATTAGTTACATGTGCATTTATTGTATTTTCTCAACTATTGACCTCAAATTATAGAATACAAAGTTGAAGAATTTAGCATGACTGTATTGATATATAGAAACAAACACATATCCAGCAACCTTATTTTTTGAGAGTATTACTGATAACTTGGGTGGGATGGTGGGAAAACTTTCAATAGTTAAAATAGTTGTAAAATACATGCACTAATGTTCATGCACCTTACTTCTCAAAGGAGATACTTAGCATTTATTTCTTCTTGTTTAGACACAGTTTTAACGATATTGATTATATGGGTTTTCAGCTCTGTAAATTTGTAGGTAGGGTGGAAATTGAGGAGATAGAAATAATCTTTGGTGTGAAATCAAAGTTGACAAGCTTACAGAAGGGAGGAGGCAGAAAATATAAAAGTAAACAAGAATATTTAAGTATATAACTTTAATAGATCTGTTCTTTATCATAAAGGTAAGATTAAATTATGTACAATATGATTTTAGAAAGATTTCCAGTAAAAATAACAATGTCTCTATATAGCTATTAACATCTTTTTCCTTTCAGTCTGGTTTGCATCCTCACTGTTCCAGCAAGATAGTTCTCTGAAAGGTTGCCAGAGACTTTAGTCATGTAATTTGGTGTTCTTCTCTTAGTTCTTGATTCCTGTGTAGCAAATGATATTTCTAATGATCACCCTTACTTTTTGACATTTTTTTCCCCTGGCAGCATTGACTCTTTCATCCTCATTCACCTGCCTCCTCTCTGACGTGCCAGTCTTGTTTTCATCCACATTGTGACCCTTAAGGCATTCTCCAAGGCTCAGATTACTTATCTTTTTTTTTCTTTTTTTTTTTTTCTTTTTTTTTTTCAACGTTTTTAATTTATTTTTGGGACAGAGAGAGACAGAGCATGAACGGGGGAGGGGCAGAGAGAGAGGGAAACACAGAATCGGAAACAGGCTCCAGGCTCCGAGCCATCAGCCCAGAGCCTGACGCGGGGCTCGAACTCACGGACCGCGAGATCGTGACCTGGCTGAAGTCGGACGCTTAACCGACTGCGCCACCCAGGCGCCCCCACTTATCTTTTAATCTTTGTAAATCTTGAGTATCCTATCTAATAACTCATCCATCCATCCATTGAGAATTATTATTATGCTTATTAAATATCCTGAATCCATTAATTTCTATCTGCCTCCTTCATTCAAACCATCAACATCTGTCAGAACTATTGTTCTTCTTGTTTCCTTCCATACATCTTCCACAACCCCCATTATCCATTTTCAGCACAGCATCTAGAGTGACCCTTTAAATTTTTTTTAATGTTTATTCATTTTTTTGATAGAGAGAGATAGAGTGTGAGTGGGGGAGGGCCAGAGAGAGAGGGAGACAGAATCTGAAGCAGGCTCCAGGCTCTGAACTGATAGCACAGAGCCCAGCGCAGGGCTCAAACTCACAGACCATGAGATCATGACCTGAGCTGAAGTCGGATGCTTAACCTAGGCGCCCCTAGAGTGATCCTTTTAAAACTTACATCTAAGCGTATTCCTATCATATTTAAAGCATTCCAAATGTATGGCCAACATTCCAAATGTATGGCCAACTAACCTTTGACAAAGCAGGAAAGAATATCCAATGGAAAAAAGTCTCTTTAACAAATGGTGCTGGGAGAACTGGACGGCAACATGCAGAAGAATGAAAGTAGACCACTTTCTTACACCATTCACAGAAATAAACTCAAAATGGATAAAAGACCTGAATGTGAGACAGGAAGCCATCAAAACCCTAGAGGAGAAAGCAGAAATAAACTTCTCTGATCTCAGCTGCAGCAATTTTTTACTTGACACATCTCCAGAGGCAAGAGAATTAATAGCAAAAATGAACTATTGGGACCTCATCAAGATAAAAAGCTTTTGCACTACAAAGGAAACAATCAACAAAACTAAAAGGCAACTGATGGAATAGGAAAAGATATTTGCAAATGACATTTGGACAAAGGGCTAGTATCCAAAATCTATAAAGAACTTACCAAACTCCACACCCAAAAAACAAATAATCCAGTGAAGAAATGGGCAGAAGACATGAATAGCCACTTCTCTAAAGAAGACATCCAGATGGCCAACAGGCACATGAAAAGATGCTCAATGTCGCTTCTCATCAGGGAAATACAAATCAAAACCACACTGAGACACCACCTCACGCCAGTCAGAGTGGCTAAAATGAACATATCAGGAGACTATAGGTGCTGGCGAGGATGTGGAGAAACGGGAACCCTCTTGCACTATTGGTGGGAATGCAAACTGGTGTAGCCACTCTGGAAAACAGTGTGGAGGTTCCTCAAAAAATTGAAAATAGATCTACCCCATGACCCAGCAATAACACTGCTAGGAATTTACCCAAGGGATATAGGAGTGCTGATGCATAGGGGCACTTGTACCCCAATTTTATAGCAGCATTTTCAACACTAGCCAAATTATGGAAAGACACTAAATGTCCATCAACTGATGAATGGATAAAGAAGATGTGGTTTATATGTGCAATGGAATAGTGCTTGGCACTGAGAAAGAATGAAATCATGCCTTTTGCAGCAACGTGTATGGAATTGGAGTGTATTATGCTAAGTGAAATAAGTCAGTCAGAGAAAGACAGACATCATATGTTTTGGAACTTGAGAAACTTAACAGAAGACCATGGGAGAAGGAAAAGGAAAAAATAGTTTCAAACAGACAGGGGTGGGGGGAGGCAAACCATAAGAGACTCTTAAATACAGACAATAAACTGAGGGTTGCTGGGGGGGGGGGAATGGATGATCAGCATTGAGGAAGGATGAGCATTGGGTGTTGTATATAAGTGATGACCCATGGGAATCTACTCCCAAAACCAAGAGCACACTGTACACACTGTATGTTAGCTAATTTGACAATAAATTATATTAACAAAAATAACACTAGCATTTTTTGCAGAGCTAGAACAAACAATCTTAAATATTTTTTGGAACCACAAAGGGCCTTGAATAGTTAAAGCAATCCTAGAAAAGAAAAATAAAAGTGGAGGCATGACAGTTTTGGTTTTTGAGGTATGATATAAATCTGTAGTCATCAAGACAGTATGGTCCTGGCACAAAAACAGACACATAGGTCAATGGAACAGGATTAAAGACCCAGAAGTGGACCCACAATTATATGGTCAACTCATCTTTGACAAAGTAGGAAACAATATCCAATGGAAAAAAGGTTCTTCAACTAAGGGTTTTGGGAATACTGGACAGCAAAATACAGAAGAATGAAACTACATCACTTTCTTACACCATACACAAAAATAAATTCAAAATGGATGGAAGACCTGAATGTGAGACAAAAACCATCAAATCCTAGAGAACACAGGCAGCAACTTCTTTGATCTCTGCCAGAGCAACTTATTACCAGCTATGTCGATGAAAGTAAGAAAAACAAAAGGAAATATGACTATTGGAACTTTTATCTAGATAAAAAGCTTCTGCACAGTGAAGGAAACAATCAACAAAACTAAATGGTAGCCTTTGTAATGGGAAAAGGTATTTGCAAGGACATACCTGATAAAGGGTTATTATCCAAGATCTATAAAGAACTTCCTAAACTAAATGCCCAAAAAACAAGTAATCCAGTTAAGAAATGGACAGAAGATATGAATAGATACTTTTCCAAACGATATCCAGGTGGCTAATGACATATGAAAGGATGCTCACCATCACTCATCACTAGGGAAATACAAATCCAAACCATGATGAGATACCACTTTACACCTGTCAGAATGACTAAAATTAACCACACAGGAAACAACAGGTGTTGGCAAGGATGTGGAGAAAGAGAACCCTTTTGCACTGTTGATGGTAATGCAAACTGATGCAGCAACTTTGGAGAACAGTATGGAAGTTCCTCAAAAACCTAAAAATAAAAATACCCTACAATTCATAAACTGCATTATTAGGTTTTACTCGAAGGTTTCTAAAATACAGATTCAAAGATGTACATATGCCCTGATGTTTATAGTAGCATTGTCAACAACAGCCAAACTATGGAGAGAATCCATACACATACACACACTCAATTCAACATTACTCAGCCATCAAAAAGAATGAAATCTTGCCATTTGCAACCTTGTGGATAGAGCTAGAATATGTTATGCTAAATGAAATCAGTCAATCAGAGAAAGACAAATACCATATAATTTCACTCAGATGTGGAATTAGAGAATTTAGAAACAGAAGAAATGAACATATTGAAGAAATGTAAAGAAACCACAAGATACTCTTAATGATACAGAACAAACTGAGGGCTAATGGAGGGAGGTGAGTGGGAGATGGGCTAGATGGGTGATGGGTATTAATGAGGGCACTTGTGATGAGCATTGGGTGTTGTGTGTAATGAGGAATCATTGAATTCTATTTCTGAAACTAATATTTCACTATGTGTTAACTAAAATTAATGATAATAAAAAAATAAAAAACTTAAAAATAAGACTAATGTAAAACAACAAAATTGCAGTATATATGTAACTATTAATAATTTATTTAAATGTAAATGGACTAAATGCCCCAATCAAAAGACATACGATGATGGAACGGATTAAAAAAAAACAAGACCCATGTATATGCTGCTTCCAGCAGACTCATTTCAGACCTAAGGACACACACAGACTGAAAGTAAATGGATGTAAAAAGATATTCCATGCAGATGGATCAGGGAGGAACAAATGCCAGAATAGTAATATTTATATCACACAAGATAGACTTTAAAACAAAGACTGTTTTAACCAAAGCAAGAGACAAAGAAAGACATAATTATAAAAGGATTAATTCAATGAAAAGGTATAACAAATGCGAACATCTATGCATCCAACATAGGCACACCTAATACACAATGTTAATATTAACTGACCTAAAGGGAAAAATAGAGGGTAATACAGTAATAATACGGGTCTTTAAAAATTTTTATTTATTTATTTATTTTAGTATAATTGACACATAATGTTGCATTAGTTTCAGGTGCGTGACAGTGATTTGACAAGTTTATACATTATGCTATGCTCACCACATGTGTATCTACTCTGTGTCACCATTGCTTCCTGCCTTTTGGCTAAGATTAAGTGTAGTATCTGTTCTTAGTTTAATAGTAGGGGACTATAACACTCCCCGGACATCAATGGATAGATCATCCAGAGAGAAAATGTATAAGGGAGAATTGGCTTTGAATGATACATTAGAACAAATGGACTTAACAGTTACATATACAGAGCATTCCATCTAAAAAACAGAATACACATTCCTTTTGAGGACACATGAAACATTCTGCAAGATATGTTAGGCCACAAAACAAGTCTTAATCAATTTAAGAGATCGAAATATCAAGCATCTTTTCTGATCACAATAGTATGAATTAGCAAACAGTAACAAGAAAGAAACTGGAAAAAACACAAATACATGGATAGTAAACAACATGGTACTAAATAACCAATAAGTGAACTAAGAAATATAAGGCAATTAAAAAAAAAATTACATGGAGGGGCGCCTGGGTGGCTTGGTCGGTTAAGCGTCCGACTTCGGCTCAGGTCACAATCTCACAGTACGTGAGTTCGAGCCCCGCGTTCGGCTCTGTGCTGACAGCTCAGAGCCTGGAGCCTGCTTCCGATTCTGTGTCTCCCTCTCTCTCTGACCCTCCCCCATTCATGCTCTGTCTCTCTGTCTCAAAAATAAATAAACGTTAAAAAAAATTAAAAAAAAATTATATGGAGACAAATGAAAATAGAAACACAATAGCCCAAAATCTTTGGGATGTAGCAAAAGTAGTCCTAAGAGGGAGGTTTGTAGTCATACAGGCTTATCTGAAGAAACAAAGTCTCAAAGAATATAACCTTACACCTAAAGGAACTAGAAAAATATGAACAAACAAAGCCCCAATTTAGTAGTAAATAATGAAGTAAATAATGAAGATTAAAGCAGAAATAAATAGGGGCGCCTGGGTGGCTCAGTCGGTTAAGTGGCAGACTTCGGCTCAGGTCATGATCTCGCGGTCCGTGAGTTTGAGCCCTGCGTCGGGCTCAGTGCTGACAGCTCAGAGCCTGGAGCCTGTTTCGGATTCTGTGTCTCCCTCTCTCTGACCCTCCCCCATTCATGCTCTGTCTCTCTCTGTCTCAAAAATAAATAAACGTTAAAAAAAATTTAAAAGCAGAAATAAATAGAAAAAAATCAATGAAACCAAGAGCTGATTCTTTGAAAAGATAAACTTAATTGATAAATAGCCAGACTCATAAAAAAAAAAACAAGAGGACTCAAGTAAAATCTGAATGAAAGAGAAATAACTGATCCACAGAAATATAAAGAATTATAAGAGAATATTATAAAAAATTATATGCCAAAAAATTGGACAAACTAGAAGAATTGGATAAATTTCTAGAAACATGCAATCTTTAAAACTAATCAAGAAGCAAGTACAAAAATGTAAACAGATTGATTACTCATAATGAAATTGAAGTGGTTATCAAAAAAACTCCCAATGAATAAAAATCTAGCATCTGATGGCTTAACAGGTGAATTCTACCAAAGATTTAAAGAAGAGTTAATACCTACTCTTCTCAAACTATTCCACAAAATAGAAGAGGAAAGAAAACTTCCAAATTCATTCTACAAGGCAAGCATTACCCGTATATTAAAACCAGACAGAGTCATTACAAAAATAAAAAACTCTAAGTCAATATCTCTGATGAACATAGATGCAAAAATCCTCAAGAAAATGTTATAAAACCAAAATCAATAATATATTAAAAAGATCATTCACCACAATCAAGTTCGATTTATCACAGGATTGCAAAGATGGTTCAATAGGCACAAATCAATGAATGTGGTACACCAGATTAACAAGAGGAAGTATAAAAACCCGATGATCATCTCAGTAGATTCAGAAAAAGCATTTGACAAGTATAATATTCATTAATCATACAACCTCTCACCAAAGTGAGTTTAGAGGAATTAATTATACCTCAACATAATAAAGGCCATATATGACAAAGTCACAGCTAACATAATACTTAATGGTGAAAAACAGATTTTCTTTTAAAATCTGGAACACGATAAAGATATCCACTCTCACCATTTTGATTCAACATAATACAGGAAGTCCTACCCACAGCAACCAGTAAAAGGCATACAATTGGTAAGGAAGAATTAAGTTTCATAATTTTCAGATGATATGATACTATATATAGAAAAGCCTAATGGCTCCACCAAAAAACTACTGGAACTAATAAATTCAGTAAAGTTATAGGATGCCAAATTAATATACATAAATCTGTTGAATTTTTAAACTCTAATAACAAAGTAACAGAAAGAGAAACTAAGAAACGCCCCCATTTATAATTGCATTAAAAAGGATAAAATACCTAGAAATAAACTTAACGAAGGAAATGAAATAACTATACTGTGATATTAATAGGATATTAATAATAGATAGTAGTAATAGTAGGATAATAATAGTAATAATAGTAGGATATTAATAATAGAAATTGAAGATGATACAAACAATGGAAAGATATACCACTCATGATTGTAAGAGTTAATATTGTTACAGAGTCCATACTCCCTAAAGCAATCTACAGGTTCAGTGTAATCCCTATCAATATACCAATAGCATTTTTCATAGAAGTAGAACAAATAATCCTAAAATTTCTATGGAACCACAAAAGACCCTGACTAGCAAAAGCAGTCTTGAGAAAGAAGAACAAAGCTTTAGATAATCACAATCCTAGATTTCAAGCTATTCTACAAAGCTATAGTAATCAAAACTGTATAATAATGGCACAAAATAGACACAAAGACCAGTGGAACATAATAGAGAGCCCAGAAATATACCCACATTTCTATGGCCAATTAATCTATGACAAAGGAGGCAAGTATATATGATGGGAAAAAGACAGTCTCATTAATGAACAGTGCTGGGAAAACTGGACAAGTATATGCAAAAGAATGAAACTGGATCACTTTCTTACACCATACACAAAAATAAACTCACATTGGATTAAAGACCTAAATGTGAGACCTGAAACCAAACATTCTAGGCAGTAATTTTTTTGACATTGGTTATAGCAACATTTTTCTAGAATTGTCTCCTCAGGCAAGGTAAAGAAAAGCAAAAACAAACTATTGGTACTGCATCAAAATAAAAAGCTTTTGCACAGTGAAGGACACCATCAAACAACAAAAAAAGGCAATGTGTACAGCAGTGCTATCAATGACAACCAAATTATGGAAAGAGCCCAAATGTGCATTGACTGATTAATGTATAAAGAAGATGTAAGAACTCACCATGTTCCCCTTGTTTGACCTTAGGTCTGAAGGAAAATAATAACCAGAACAGCAAGACCAAGTGGAAAAACTAACAATTCCTAACATTTATATAGTGTTTTGTAGTTAACAAAGTGTTTTCTGTTCTCTTAAGTTCTTTCATAAATTTTGGACAAAATGGAGGGTAAGCATTTTATTCCTACTTTTGGAAAAGGAAATTGAGGTTCATAGAAGTTAAGTGACATCCTTAATTGCATAGAACTAATAAGTGGCAAAATCTGGAGTCAACCCATGTCTATCAGACCTGAAAGCCTGTGCTCATATATCTTAGTTCCTGGTTACTCAATATTGACCCATTTGCTTGCTGGCTTAGTCATGGCTTAGTCATGACAACCTGAGCATTTCCAAGTTGGAGTACAAGCAAATAAGCAGTCTTATGTCCTGTATTAGCTCACAGGAAAGCAATATGAGACCTGTTGAATGGAGTAGATGGAATGTACCTACTACCACTTTGGGAAGCTTTAACTCACTCCCCATTTGGGGTTTGAACATCTAATCTGGGAAGGCTGATTGGATGTAACATACCATATGTTGTTCCTCATGGATGGAAGTAGATAATTGGAGTATCTAGCAATTAATGTAGAAAGGGTGACATTTGTGGATTTGGAGAACTTAGTCCTTTAGGAATGGTCAAGAAAATATCATGGGTTTGAAATTGACAATGAAGTATATGTTTAAAGAAGCAAACATACTGTTTGTATGTTGTGGCTATAGATCTTAGTTCATATGTTCAGCAAGAAATACCAAATTATTTTAGTTTATTTAAATCAATCCATCTCATTGGGATTTGGGGAAATTCAGTTTCCCGTCATCATTGACGGTCTATGTCTTTCACTCCCATTACATAATATGCCAAGAGGTGTATGTGATACTTAGGCAATGAGATGAGGGCTTCTGATTTTCACATGTCTGGGCACATGACATCCTTATCATCCAATCTCATGTAGCTCCTTGAAGGTGGAATGCTTCACTGCAAGCAGGGAATGGGGATCTTCATGGAGGCCTTTGCCTAGATACAGAGCCCTAGTGCCCAGAGTTCTTCTTCCCTAGGTGCCTTCCACCACCATCCTTTGCTGAGGACTGCCCAGGAGTACCTCTTCCTATCACCACTCATGGGATCCTTGATTTCTATAACTATTTCAATGTGTGGGATTGTTTCCTTCCTTTCTCTGTTTTCAGTGGAAGTCTCCTTTTCTACTAGCATAATCCTGGGTAATGTGAGGAAGAGAAATGTTAGAGGCTACTTTTGTCTTTTTACTATCATATGAACCTCCTCTGAGGCATGAGATCTCAAAGGGCTTGGAGAAGAATTTGTATGGTTTTTGTGTGTGTGTTTCTGTTTGTATAGGAGGGGTTTGTGTCTAATGTGGAGTATCCTAAACAAAACACCAAAACAACTCAACATGTCAGTGAATTATCTTATGAAACAATTTGCTGTCTGTGACTACCCCCCCCCCCCCCCCCCCCCCCATTCACAGATTGCTATTGCCTAGGAATCAGAAGACCTGGAACTTCTTATGTATGTAGCCTTGGGCAACTCACTTAACTTCTGAGTGTGTGATCTAACCACTAAAATGGAGTAAGGAAGCTTGTCCTGCCTAGTTGACAATATTGCTATTACATGCAAATGATAGAAGATAGGGAAATATTCTGTAAGCTGTTAATATACTATAAAATATAAGAACTTTTGGTTTTGTGAATTTGTGGGAAGAGAGATATTTCTCACTATGGTTTTAAAGTAACAAAAAACCCCTTGGAATGATCATAAATAGTTTCCACTCACATTGTATTATGAAAGCATGTCATATGGCCATGTCTATTTTCAGGAGGGCAGAAAGTGGAATTCTCCCATGTGTTTTTATGTGTTAGGGAAATATTGAGCATCTATTACATGTGAGGCACTATGTAAGAAACATTACATACCTTATCTTTAATTCTAAGAATGTTATGAAATAGGCAGTATTTTAGGTGAGGACGCTGAGGGCCAAAATTTAGGTAATTTAGTAAAAAATAAAACCAGGATATGACCTTCATCTGACTCAAAGGCCTGGGTTCTTTCCATTGGATCACATACTTCCTTTTTTTCTGCAGTTTTGTTAGCCACAGATGACTTGTAATGGAAGATTTAAGTTTAGGTTAGTAATTATCAGTTAGTCAAAAATAACTGATATTTATTGGGCATTAGGAACCCCAAGCTCACATCTGGGTCTTGTTTTTCTCATTCTTTGTTATGAAGGGATTTGGGGCCTGTACTTTGGGAGTTGATAGAAGACTCTAAAGTAGTGTGAAAGTTTATTTTTCAACTTGACTGGGCCATGGAATGCCCAGACATTTGGTAAAACATTATTCTGGGTGTGTCTATGAAGGTTTTTCTGGGTAAGATTAACATTTAAATTGGTAAACTGAATAAAGCAGGTTGCTCTCCCTAATGTGGGATGGCCTTATGTAATCAATCAAAAGCCTCAATAGAACAAAAAGGCTGAACCTTCCCTTAGTGAGGGGAAATTTCTTACCTGAGTGCCTTGAGCTGGGAGGGACATCAGTATTTTTCTGTGTTCAGCTGAACCGAAATATTGGCTCTTCCTAGGTTTTGAGATACGGCATTTGACTGGAACTACACCATTGTCTCTTGTGGACTCTGGTTTGCCAATTTCGGATCTTGGGACTTGTTACCCTCCATAGTAGTATGAACCAATTCTTTATAATAAATCTCTTTGTACACACACACACGCACGCACACACGCACACCCCTTATTGGTTCTGTTTCTGTGGAGAACCCTAATATAGGCACAAACAACTCTTGAAATTGTGTGATTATGAAATCAGCAGTAACAACGAAGAGCTGATGTTTATGGAAGAGGTTCAGACTCCATTCTCTTTTCAGGCAACATTTTATCAAAGATCCTTAATGGAATCTTTACATTGACATTTACATGTTGTCTTATTATATGTGTATTAAGTGGTTGTTACCAGTAGGATGACAATTGACAACAGATTTAATAAAACAACATTTTTTTTCCTGAAAATACTGAATGCCAGTATGGACCAATGTCATTGCATTTCAGACAACATTTGGCTTACCTTCCTAAAACAAATCACAAAAAATTAAGAACAGAAAGATTGATTCTTTTCCAAGTTTTATATTTTCTTCTGACAACTATTCTGCAACCTCAGGCATAGATTAATGAATGGAGTATGCACAAAGTGATATCAGCTCACATATATGACATTACTCAGATGTCTCCAACTCCGGAAAAAGCATGTGAATGATTTATGGAATTGATATTAATCTCTTTCCAGTAAATGCATTACTTCAAATACATGGGAAATTGATGTTACTACTCTAACGCCAAATTAATTTCTTTCTTGCTGGATCAGCATTGTAAATGGAATTAGATGTTAACCTTTTATACATCTAAACAGGGTAAAATATGGGAGGCAATTTTATAAGTAAAATTTGGATGCTCATTTCTGAAGGGAAGGGTATGTATTTTTCTTCTTTGTGTGCTTTCTTCCTGAAATTTGTGGATCCTGGGATATTGGATCATATTTAAAGTATAACTTAATATCATTTAGGAATAGAATAATTATAATTGAATCTGAATATTTAACACAGGACTATAAATAACAGTATAGCAAATGAGAATTACATATTATTAAAGACACCCCAAATTCTAAAGATTAAGACTATTTTTCAAGGGAAATTTTATCCAAGAATTATTAGTCACTCATAAATATTTTTAATCCATATGTAGGCATAAAGGAGACTAGAAAATTATCAGGCTAGCCTCTTCCTCATTTCATATATGCCTGGGCCAGTATGGTCTTGAGTTTGTTTTCTCTTTATTTTCCCTGTGTTTCCAGCTTGTTGCTTTCATTGCCATACTGTTGATTTTGGCCTGCTAAACATTATCTAATAAGCACAATCTTATATTTCAATTCTAAATTATCAGAAGGAAAATGTTATTGGCTCAGTTGCGTCTGGTCAGTTTTGGTTAAAGAGGGTAGTCTTGGGTATGTAGGGCTGCCTTTTAAGGGCAGTGGGTAGGACAGACTCTCTAGAAAGGGGCTGTAGGTAGAGGGGAAGTGATAGATATATCTTAAATAGTTAGGTTTGCTGGGCTGCAGTGTTTGTTTTTTTTTCCAGCCTGACAGTTTTCTGATTTTGTGGACCAAGTGCCATGCATACCTTTTCTCTTCCTGGCTCCTTGCCTTTCATCACAATATGCCTCATTTCTTAGCCAGTCTTGAGCAGAGCATAATGTCTGTGAGTGGTATCAGAGTTGCTGCCAAATAGCAACTATTTGCTGTCTTGCTGTCTGATGTGCAAGAGACCAAACCTGGTTTGGTCTATAAACCAGACCCAGTTTACAAGTTGCAGTATTTCTTGCATTATTTCCATTGCTATAGTCTGCAGAACTGGGTTCTTTCTTGATAACTAGTTTTTTTTTTTGTGCTACAGTTATACCAAGCTTAGAATACTAGAATTATTATCTCTTTAAGTCTGGGGTATTGCCTTGAACCATTGTCTTCTTGATAGGAATCTAGGCTAGGCGGCTTAATTTGCACAATGTCTATATCCAGATTTTCTTTTCCCAATAACTAGCTGAGATCCAGATGTGAATAGACAGGTTTCCCTGGGCGACTAAGTGGCAGTTATGCTTGGTCTACATTACTGCCTGCACAGATAGACCTTTTGGAACCCTTTTCACCTGAAATCATGGCTGAATATTTTTAGGTTTTTGAGTACTGTACATTGGAGCCCCTGGCTTTCCTCTCTAGAATCACTGTCTTCTGACCTAGCTCTGGATCCTGAAAGCATACTTTAAATGTGACAGTGTGACTCTAGTTGCATTTATAAAGTGGTACAGGTGAGTGTTAGGGATGGTAGTAATAAAAATTTGGTGAAAGTTTGTCTTACCTACATCTCAATATTGTTGTACCATTTGTTTCCGTAGAGAATTTTGGTCTAGGATTTCTGCTCTTTATTCCCTATTACAGGTGACTTTTGGTAACACAGCACCAAGATATCCTTTCAATGGTTTTATTTTTGTTGGTCCTGTATTGTATGTGTACAACACTTGCCAGGTAGTAGAGGAAGGTATGGGATGGGAAGAGGAAAAGATATATATATATCTGACCTAGTCCTTGTTCTCAGAAAAACTTAAATCCCAGTGAAGGATGTAGTGCATATGTGTCAGTAATACCAGGAAGTAAATCAAGCAAGGGACAGAAGGATTGGATACTTACTCATTAATTACCCAAATATTTATTGAGTGTCCACTATGCTTGGTTCTGTTCTAGGCAGTGGAGACTCAGAAGTAACTAAGGTTGGATTCATACTGTCAAGGAGCTCATAGTTTGATGTGTAGGTAACTGCACCAAAAAGCCACAGGGGCTGATAGTATTCAAGTCACCATCATTTCTCATCTGACTGCTCTTTAAATACACTGTGCAGGCTCTCACCTCAGGGCCTTTGCACTCTGCTGCCTGGAATGCTGTGCCCCCAAGATACTTACATGGTACATCCTTTACTTCATTTGGGTCTCTGATACAATGTCATCATATCAGGGAAGTCTTTCCTGGCTCTACAACTAGTACAGTACTCTCTTTTCATCTCTCCCATTCCTCTTAGCTCATTTTATTTTTGTTCTTAGCACTTACATCACCAGATTTGTTATATAATTATTTTTAAATTTTATTATTATGTCTCTGCCTCTAGAAAAATTTAAGCTCTATGAGAACAGGATTGTGTCTATATTATTGAGTGCTTTATATATGTAGCATGCTGTCTTAGACAGAATGAGCGTTCAAAAAATACTAGTTCACCAAGTAAAGGAATTAATGAATTAATGAGTCAAGTACTAGTGAGTAGAATCTGTATAGGGTATGATAGAGTTACCAAGATGGGAGTGGTTTTTTTTTACCTGTAGGCAAGGGGTGGTGTCAGAATATGTGATTTGAGAATGGAAGGGGATAAGGGTAGACAGTTTTGTCATGTGGCATAGTTCATGATTGAATATTCCAGACTTTATAGTAGGTGAATATGTCTTTTTAAAAAATCTTTATTTATTTTTGAGAGAGAGAGAAGGAGAGAGTCTGAGAGGGGGAGAAACGGAGAGAGAGGGAGACAAAAAAATCTGAAGCAGGCTCCAGGTTCTGAGCTGACAGCACAGAGCCCATGCGGGGCTTGAACTCACAAACTGCGAGGTCACGACCTGAGCTGAAGTCAGAAGCTTAACTGACTGAGCCACCCAGGCACCCCATTATGGGAGTATGTCTTAATCAGGAGTTGCTTTTAAATCCTATCCTAATGATGTGACATTCTATACTAATAAATTTTCAATTTAATTTTTTCTGTATATTCATATACTTTTTAATGGCTTCTGCCTACTAGTGAGTAGTCATGAGATTTTCTGCTGGGTTGTGGGTTTCTTGGGGTAGACAGGGATCAGGGTTTATTCATGTATGATCTGACTCTGACACAGTGGCTGGGAATTATTTTGCCAGTAGTAGCTTTTTTTTTTTTTTTAATAAAAATTAATTATAGTTCCCTTGGAGCTGGAGCATTCTGTGATTCTCCCCTAGCCTGAAACTTCACCAACTGTTGTTTAAGATTCTTGCAGGGGCACCTGGGTGGCTCAGTAGGTTGAGTGTCCCAGTTATGCTTAGGTCATGATCTCACGGTTAGTGGGTTTGAGCCCCATGTTGGGCTCTCTGCTGACAACTCAGAGCCTGGAGCCTGCTTCAGATTCTGTGTCTCCCTCTCTCTCTGCCCCTACCCCGCTCATGCTCTGTCTCTCTCTGTTTCTCAAAAATAACTGTTAAAAAAAAGTTAAAAAAGATTCTTGTAGATAATGCACTTTTTTATAGTTCTGGCTTCTTTCCCATATATTTCATCTAGGATATTCATATATCTACTTCTCTCATTGCACTATAATGATTTATTTACATGTTGGTCCTTCCATTAGATTTTCAGCTATTGTTGGACAATTAGACTTTATCTCTAATCTTAGACTCTTATCTCTTATCTTAGACTCTCTTTCCTGTAGTGTAGCTTGGTATAGTATCTGTCACATAGTTGCTCTCCAGTAAATGTGGAATGAGTGAATAGCAAATTAATTAGTCTAAGGGTAGAAAATTAATATTTATCAAGGAAGCCTTGGAGAAAGAGAAAAGATGATTTGTGTAACAAGATTTAAGTGATACATTTTAAACACCTTAGTGACTATTTCATGCTCAGATACTTCAATAGTTCCCTAATATCAACATCCCTGCAATAAGCATTTAGCCCAGTGCTCCTTTCCTTAATGTGAGTGTTCATAGGTTATGTGGAGACACCTGTGAATGAACTTGTACTCTTTTCTTCCTAGCTTTGAACTTGCATGTCAGTGTTCCTTAGGTGGAAAAAATGGTGATGCATGCATCTGTTTCACTGCATGAAGATATATTTAGTGTATCATTATCAATGTCATAACTGTCTGTTCCCAAATGTACACATTCATGCATATAGCCTTGTGGTTCCTGCTCTTAACAGCCCCAGAGTATAGGTGCTAGTAACAATCATGCTTAGAGGCACTCCTATGTATATTTCTCCTTCCTGTTCTATCTTAGATGTAATACTATGCCCAAATAATCAGAATTTAGCAAATGTGAATTATGAGTGTTTTAGCAGTACCCCAGAAGGGGAATGATTGCAAATGAAGCAACACAATGGATATATTCCTTCAATGTCTATATCTATAGGTTCCAATTTTTCTTTTTCTTTTTTTAATGTCTATTTATTTTTGAGAGAGAGAGAGAGAGAGAGAGAGAGAGAGAGAATAAGCAAGGGAGGGGCAGAGAGAGGGGGAGACACAGAATTTGAAGCAGTCTCCAGGTTCTGAGCTGTCAGCACAGAACCCGACTTGGGGCTCGAACTCACAAGCTATGAGATCATGACCTGAGCCAAAGTCGAACACTTAACCAACTGAGCCGCCCAGGTGCCCCAAGGGTTTAATTTTTCTTAAGAATTTCATTTTCCTCTTCGAGACTTCACTCAAAAGATATTTATTAACTATTAATTATGTGCAGCGATTGCTTCTGTACAATATTTAAATACTTAGCAGCAATCAGGGTGCCTGGGTGGCTCAGTCAGTTAAGTGTCTGACTTCTGCCCAGGTCATGATCTTATGGTTCGTGAGTTCGAGCTTTGCATCAGGCACTGTTCCGGCAGCTTGGAGCCTGGAGCCTGGTTTGGATTCTGTGTCTCCTCTCTCTGTCCCTCCCCAGCTCATGCTCGCACTCTGTCTCTGTCAAAAATAAACTTAAAAAAAATACTTAGCAGCAACCACAACAAAGAGCCAATATATATTTTTTGGACACAATATATACTTTTGTGTCCAGCACTGTGACGTGTAACATGGTGGAGGCAGTGTGGTATAAGGGAAAGAACACATATTCTGGAATCAGATCTGGATTCTGAATTACCTTTGCTTTTTTGCTAACTCCATGTTTTAACAAAGTGTATGGATTTCATAGTGTTCTACCTTCTTTTTTCCTACCATGATTTCTTAGTTCAGGCTGCTAGGACTATTGCAGTAATTTCCAAATTTACTTTTCTTCCTCAAGCCTCTGTCTTTTCCATATATTGTATATATTTTCATGCAATTCATTTTCCTGAAGCATAATTTGAATCACATTACTGCCTACTTAAAAATTTTAACTTCCTGGTTCACTTACAATGAAATAAAGTTTCTTCAACATGGTATTTAAGACCCTTTAGTATGGACTCAGCCTTTATTTCTAGTCTTCCTTTGCTTCATTCCACTCTATTTACTCAGTGCTGTAGTCTCTGTATATTAAATGTACTTTTTTATATAGTTTTTCTTCATTATTCTCTTCTCTTGGAAAGGCCCCTGACTCTATATCCTTTCTTAATCCCCCCCTCTCATCACCAAATTTTCACCCTTTGATAAAACAGTGTATTTTTTAAAACCTATGTCAAATGTAATCTCATCTACAAGAGCTTTCCTGACATTTATGATGTCTTTCTTTACTAAACCAATTGTTTGAGCTTCTCTGATACCATATCATATCTGCTTTGTAGTTTAGGTGCTGTTTTCCAGAATGTAATGAACTATTTAATGGCATAAATTATTTTTACTCCTCTTTTTTTTAAATGTTTATTTTATTTTTGAGAGAGAGCAAAAGGAGGAGGGGCAGGGAGAGGGGGACAGAGGATCCTAAGTGGGCACTAGGCTGACAATAGTCAGCCCAATGTGATGCTAGAACTCATGAACTGCGAGATCATGACCTGAGCTGAAGTTGGACAGTCAACCAACTGAGCCACCCAGGTGCCCCTAACTCCTCTTTTTAATCTCCTGATAGTCTTGAAATAGAATCTTGTACAGAATACTAAATTATAGAGTAGAAGGAGCTTTGGAGTCAGTCAGACTTGACTTCAGATTATATCTCTGCTACTTACTGGTTGCATATGTGGCTTTGTATGAGGTACTTAGGTGAGCCTCGATTTCCTCACCTGGAAGGAAGACTTACACCTTACAGAGGGGTAAATGATAAAGATCAAATGATATAAAATATATAAAGCATTTGAAACATAATAGATTTCATATTGAATGGTTGTTGAGTTAGAAAAAAACTATTTATGGAATTGAAGTAGCCAATGGGAAACAAAAATAATTGATATGGGATGGGAAGGTATATTTGGAGAGCTAATGTATTTGATACATCTGAATTTGAGCAATTAGTGGGGTTTATATAGCAATTTTTCTACTATCTTAAATTTAGGCAGAGGGATTTCATTATAACTTTCCAATATCCGTCACTTGAGATGGACAAGGCTGATTGACAGAATGTTCATTGCATTCTGTCAAGTTGTAAATATTTCTTCTCATGTTTTTTTCTGTGTCATATTTAGAGAATTTGAAGCTGGTGTTAATTTCGCACTTATTATATGACATTATTTGGGATGAAATAAACTATCTGATTAGAGTAGATAGGTATTATGGAATGTTTATGGAAAGGGGGAAAGCTCTTTCTGTACTTTGGTTTATGTACCTGAGAGTTCAGAGTTCTGATACAATATTTCTGCCAAATCTTGATAGAGACTGCATTTTAACAGCACTGTTGTTATCTAAAACATCATTTTTAAATTTTTTTAAATTTTTTAATTTATTTTTGAGACAGAGAGACAGAGCATGAGCAGGGGAGGGGCAGAGAGAGAGGGAGACACAGAATCTGAAGCAGGCTCCAGGCTCTGAGCTGTCAGCACAGAGTCCAATGGGGGGCTCAAACAGACTGTGAGATCGTGACCTGAGCTGAAGTCGGACACCTAACCGACTGAGCCACCTAGGCGCCCCTAAAACATCATTTTTGATTTTCTAAGAATTTCATTGGATATTATTAAGAAAGTATTTTTAGCATCTTTCCTATGCAGCTGGAAACCTATTGCAATAAATATATAATGTTCAGTAGTAATATTCCATTGTGAACATATAACTGTTCATATTTACAATGATTGATTATCTCCCAAGTGCTTAATTGCCTACCAGGTTCAGATTTTTCCATGTTAATTTTGATTTAGTGTTTTTTTATTTCTGAAAGAAAACAGGGAACAAACCATATATTATCATGGCATGTTTTTTTTTTTTCCAGAAGCTATTGAGAACTTCAGAATCTATAATAATGAAATAATGTGAAGGTAAATTAGCATAATATACAAGGGGATTTCGTAACCTAGCAATCTTCCATAGACTTGCTAACTTGAATCATCGCCATGTGCAAATTATCTGTATAATGATGTCACAAACAAATTAGTGCCTACCATGGTAGGAAAAAACATTTTTTTCTGATATCTTCAACATGTTTTTTTCTCCTAATATTTATAAATATTTAGGAGTAGTAAGTTGTCCTATGCAAGATGTGTGGCATGCTTAAACTACTAATTCATTGCTTGAATTTTGAATCCCAAAGGGCAGAACAGAAATATGAAAGGAATGCCACGCATATATGTATACACTATTTTTTTAATTAAAAAATTTTTTTAAACATTTATTTATTTTTGAGACAGAGAGAGACAGAGAATGAGCAGGGGAGGGTCAGAGAGAGAGAGGGAGACACAGAATCCAAAACAGGCTCCAGGCTCTGAGCTGTCAGCCCAGAGCCCAATGCGGGGCTCGAACTCACGGACCACGAGATCATGACCTGAGCCGAAGTCGGACGCCCAACTGACTGAGCTACCCAGGCGCCCCTAATTTTTTTTTTTTAAGAGAGAGAGCAAGTGCACACAAGTTGGGGAGGAGCAGAGAGAGAGGGAGACACAAGAATCTGAAGCTGGCTCCTGGCTCTGAGCTGTCAGCACAGAGCCCGATGGGGAACTCAAACTCACTAACTGTGAGATAGATCATGACCTGAGCTGACGTCTGAAAGATGGTGGGAGAGTATAATGCTAAGCCATATAAGTCAGTTGGAGATAGGCAAATATCATATGATCACTCATATGTGAAATTTAAGAAACAAAACAAATAAGCAAAGGGAGACAAGAGAGAAAGAGAGAGACAAACCAAGAAACAGACTCTTACCTAGAGAACAAACCGATGGTTATTAAAGGGGAAGTGGTTGGGGGGGATGGGTGAGATAAGTGAGAGGGAGTAAGGAGTGCACTTGTCATGGTGAGTACCCGGTGATATATGGAATTGTTGACTCACTAAATTGTACACCTAAAATTAATATTACACTGTATGTTAACTAACTGGAATTTAAATAAAAACTTAAAAAAAATTAAAAAATAATTGCATTTTGCCCCACAACTCTATCAATTACTGCTTTTCTCTCTTCCCTTTTACAGAAAAAAACCTATTTAGAGTGGTCTGCCTCTACTTCTGGCCTATTAAATCAGGCTTTCAGTATCATACCCTTCCCTCCAAATTGTCCTTTGCAATGCCATTAAGGACTTTAGTTGCTAAATCTCAGTTCATATTCTCATAGTTCTGTTAGTAGGATTTGACCCATTTGGACTACTCCCATTCTTTACTCTTAGACATATTTCTCTTTTTAGCTTCAACGATACATACCAACTCCCCAGTTATTTCACCCCCGCCCTTTAGTGGCCACTTCTGTACATTGATTGGTTACAACTCATTTCTTTACCTTCTTTGTTTTTTTTAAGTTTATTTACTTTGAGAGACAGAGATAATGTGAGCAGGGGAGAGGTAGAGAGAGAGAGGGAGAGAGAATCCCAAGCAGGCTCTGCACTCACAGTGCAGGACTTGATCTCACAAAGTGCGAGATCATGACCTGAGTGGAAAATCAAGAGTCCAATCCATAACTGACTGAGCCACCCAGGCGCCCCCAGTTCTTTACCTTCTAAACACTAGAATGTTTCAGGGCAAGGTTCCTAAACCTTTTCTCTTCGCTACCTACAGTTACTCCCTTTGATTTCTCTTCAGATGGGTTTACATATTACTTACACACTGACTTATATCTCTAGTACAGACCTCTCCCGTGTACTTTAGATTCATATATTCACCAAGAGTGAGCCCAGATGAACCACTGGCCAATCCATGCAATTGGAGGAAATAATATATGCTGTTGTTTTAAACCATAGAGTTTTGTTGTAGTTTGGTATGCTGCTATGTATACACTAATTTAAGGGTTGACTTCATCATCCTAAAAGCAAATGTAATGTGTGAAAACTGTGATTTTCAAAATTGTTTATTACAGAATGTATTGATAGATTCCAAGCTTCACAGGGAATAGAGATGCTTGTTGTTTCATGAAAATGCAAATTATTTATCCATTTTCCCCTAAAAGAATTCATTATCCATGATGCATAATAATAGGAAATAAAAATAACAATTATGTTGTCTCCATGCATGCAGACAAAAGAGTTACTCTAGTTAGTCCAACACTACAATTAATGAATAAGGTGGAATCCAAATTTATGAATCACTCAGTAAGTTCAGTCATTGGTAATTTAACAAAACTATTAGTGTTTTTTAAAATAAATGCAATGTATTGAATACATTTTTTTTGTCATTAATCTGGGCCATTATGATGTGAATTACTTGCATATAGGTAAAATTATACTTCATAATAAACATTGAATATACTTAACTAAATAATTTTAATTTACTTACTATTTTTTAATCATGCATTGTATACTAAGAGAAAGACTTACACTAACACATTGACTGTTTTCTCATCAGAGAGGAAAAACTGCTTTTAAAATTATACTTCAATATAAAAGACTGTTATGATTTCAAATTTGGAGTATCTTTTATAAGAAACTGTAGATAAATTGCCAAATTTTAACTGTTAAGTAAAAAAAACCTCTGCTATGTAAGGCTTATCAACACATTTTAGAGATTAGCAACATGTCCTAGTTGAAGAGCAGTCCAAAGGTA
The DNA here is from genome assembly GCF_046562875.1 of Panthera onca. Taxonomy (NCBI): domain Eukaryota; kingdom Metazoa; phylum Chordata; class Mammalia; order Carnivora; family Felidae; genus Panthera; species Panthera onca. Next base: position 181,949,924 of record NC_138346.1, read on the forward strand.
CAGTTTTCTAGTGTGAATTTAAGCCGTCAACACTTTTAACTTTTTTTAAGTGTATTTATTTATTTATTTTGAGAGAGACAGACAGACAGACAGACAGACAGTGCATGTGTGTGAGCAGGGGAAGGGCAGAGAGAGAAGGAGAGAGAATGCTAAATAGGCTCCACGCTGTGAGCATGTAGCCTAACATAGGGTTTGATCTCATGAACTGCGTGATCATGACCTGAGTCGAAATCAAGAGTTGGACACTTAACCAATTGAGCCACCCAGGTGACACTCCTTAATTTCTTTAATTTTTTTAATTTAAATTTTAATTGGTTAGCATACAATGCAATATTGGTTTCAGAAGTAGAATTCAGTGATTCATCACTTGCATACAACACCCAGTGTTCATCACAGCAAGTGCCCTCCTTAATACCCATCATCCATCTAGCCCATCTCCCACCCACCTTCCTCCATCAATCCTCAGTTTGTTCTCTATTGTTAAGAGTATCTTGTGGTTTGTTTCCCTTTCTTCTTTTCCCCCACTTTCCCATATGTTCATCTGTTTGTTTCTTAAATTCCACATCTGAGTGAAACTATATGGTATTTGTTTTTCTCTGATTGTGTTATTTCACTTAGCAACCTCCATGAGGTTGCAAATGGCATGATTTCATTTTTTTGATGGCTGAATAATATTCCATTGTATATGTATACCATATCTTCTTTATCCATTCATCTTTTGATGGAAATTTGGGCTCTCTCCATATTTTGGCTATTGTTGACAATGCTGTTATAAACATTGAGATGCATGTATGCCTTTGAATCTGTATTTTTGTATCCTTTGGGTAAAAATAGTGCAATTTCTGGATTGTGGGTTAGTTTTATTTTTATGTTTTTGAGAAACCTCCATGTTATTCTCCAAAGTGGCTGTAACAGTTTGCATTCCTACCAACAGTGCAAGAGGATTACCTTTCTCTGCCATCCTGGCTAACACCTGTTGTTTCTTGTGTTGTTAATTTTAGCCATACTGACAGTTGTGAGGTGGTATCTCATCATGGTTTGGATTTGTATTTCCTTGATGATGAGTGATGTTGAGCATTCCTTCATGTGTCTGTTAGCCATCTGGATGTCTTGTTTGGAAAAGTATCTATTCATGTCTTCTGCCCATTTCTTAACTAGGTTGTTTTTTGGATGTTGAGTTTGACAAGTTCTTTATAGGTTTTGGATATGAACACTTTATCAGATATGTCCTTGCAAATACCTTCTCCCATTCCAAAGGCTGCCTTTTAGTTTTGTTGATTGTTTACTTTGCTGTGCAGAAGCTTTTTATCTTGATAAAGTCCTGATAGATTTCCTTTTGTTTCCTTTGCCTTCTGCGATGTGTCTAGTAAGAGTTTTCTGTGGCTGAGGTCAAACAGGTCACTGCCTATGTGCCCCTCTAGGATTTTGATGGTTTCCTGTCTCACATTTAGGTCTTTCATCCATTTTGAATTTATTTCCGTGAATGATGGAAGCATGTGACCCAGTTTCATTCTTTTGCATATTGTTGTCCGGTTTTCCACACACCATTTGTTGAAGAGACTTTTTCCCATTGGATATTCTTTCCTGCTTCATCGAAAATGAATTGACCATATAGTTGTAGGTTTATTTGTAGGTTTCCTTTTCTGTTCCATTGATCTATGTGTCTGTTTTTGTGCTAGTACCATATTGTCCTGATGTCTACAGCTTTGTAATATAGCTTCAAATCTGGAATTGTGATGCCTCCAATTTTGTTTTTCTTTTTCAATATCACTTTCATAATCTGAGTCTTTTGTGGTTCTATACAAATTTTAGAATTTTTTGATCTAGTTCTGCAAAGAATACTGGTGGTATTTTGATAGGGATTGCATCAAATGTGTAGATTGCTTTGGGTAGTACAGACATTTCAGCAGTGTTTGTTCTTCCAGTCCATAAGCATGGATTGTTTTTCCATTTTTTTTTTGTGTGTCCCCTTCAATTTTTAAAATAAGTTTTCTATACTTTTCAGAGTACAGATTTTTTTACTTCTGTAGTTATATTTATTCCTAGGTATCTTACTGTTTTTGTTGCAGTTGTAAAAGGGATTGATTCCTTGATTTATTTTTCTGCTCCTTCATTATTAGCTTATAGAAATGCAACAGATTTCTGCATGTTGATTTTATATCCTGTGACTTTGCTGAATTCATGTGTTAGTTTTAGCAATTTTTTGGTGGAGTTTTTCAGGTTTTCCATGTAAAGTGTTATGTCATCTGTAAACAGTGAAAGTTTGACTTCTTCCTCACTGATTTGTATGCTTTTTATTTCTTTTGGTTGTCAGATTGCTGAGGCTAAGACTTCCAGTACTATGTTAAATACTAATGGTGAGAGTGGGCTTCCTTGTCCTGTTCCTAACTGTAGAGTGATGGCTCTTAGTTTTTTCCTGTTGAGGATATTAGTTGTGGGTCTTTCATGTGTGGCCTTTATGGTGTTGAGGTATGTTCCATCTATTCCTACTTTGCTGAGGATATTTTTCAAGAATCATTGCTGTGTTTTGTCAAATGCTTGTTCTGCATCTATTGACAGGATGATATGATTCCTACCCTTTCCTTTATTACTGTGATGTATCACATGGATTGATTTGTGAATATTGAACCAGGCCTGCAGCCCAGTAGTAAATCCCACCGGGTCATAGTGAATAATTCTTTTAATGTACTGTTGAATTTAATTTGCTAATATCTTGTTGAGAATTTTTATATCCAGTTTCATCAGGGATATTGGCCTGTAATTCTGCTTGTTAGTGGGATCTTTGGTTTTGGAATCAAGGTAACGCAGGCTTTGTTGAATGAGTTTGGAAGCTTTCCTTCCGAATTTGGAACAATTGGAGAAAAGTAGATATTAAATTTTCTTTATTTCTTAAAGAATTTTTTTAAAGTTTTATTTGGAGAAGGAGAGTAAGCAGCATAGGGACAGAGAGAGGGGGAGAGAGAGAATCCCAAGTAGGTTCCACAGTGTCTGCAGAGCCATATATGGGGCTCAAACTCACAAACCGTGAGATAATGACCTGAGCTGAAATCAAGAGCTGGACACTTAACTAACTGAGCCTTCCAGATGTCCCATGTTTTCTTTAAATGTCTGGTAAAATTCTCCTGGGAAGCCATCTGGCTCTTGACTCTTGTTTGTTTGGAGATTTTTGAGTACTGATTCAATTTCCTTGATGGTTATGGGTGTGTTCAAATTTTCCATTTCTTCCTGTTTCAGTTTTGGTAGTTTATATGTTTCTAAGAATTTGTCCATTTCTTCCAGATTGCCCATTTTCTCTTATTATTGTTTGTATTTCTGTTATTTGGTTGTGATCTCTCCTGTTCCATCTTTGATTTTATTTATTTAGGTCCTTCCTTTTTATTTTTGATCACACTTACTAGGGGTTTATCAATTTTGTTAATTCTTTCAAAGAATCAGCTTCTGGTTTCATTGATCTGTTCTACTGTTTTTTGTTTGTTTGTTTATTGTTATTTGTTTTTTGTTTTGATAGCATTGATTTGTGCTCTAATCTTTGTTATTTCCTGTCTTCTGCTGGTTTTGGGTTTTATTTGCTGTTCTTTTCCCAGCTCTTTAAGGTGTAAGGTTAGGTTGTGTATTTGAGACCTTTCTTCCTTCTTGAAGAAGGCCTGGATTCCTGTATACATCCCTCTTATGACTGCCTTTGCTGTGTCCCAGAGGTTTGGGGCTGTGTGTTTTCATTTTCATTGGCTTCCATGTATTTTTAAATTTCCTCTTTAACTTCTTAGTTAGCCCATGCATTCTTTAGTAGGATATTCTTCAGTCTCCAGGTATTTATCTTTCCACATTTTTTCTTGTGGTTGATTTCAAGTTTCATAGCATTGTGGTCTGAAAACATACATTGTATGATCTCGATCTTTTTGTACTTGTTGAGGACTGATTTGTGACCCAGTATGTGATCTATTCTGGAGAACGTTCCATGTGCACTGGAGAAGAATGTGTATTCTTCTGCTTTAGGATGAAATATTCTGAATATATCTGTTAAGTCCATCCAATCCAGTGTGTCATTCAAAGCCATTGTTTCCTTGTTGATTTTTTTGATTAGATGATCTGTCCGTTGCTGTGAGTGGGGTGTTGAAGTTTCCTACTATTATGGTATTTGTATAGATAAGTTTCTTTACGTTTGTGATTAATTGATTTACATATTTGGGTGCTTGCACATTTGGCGCATAAATGTTTACAATTGTTAGGTCTTCTTGGTGGATAGATCCCTTGATTATGATATAATGCCCTTCTGCATGTCTTGATACAGTCTTTATTTTAAATTCTAGATTGTCTGATATAAGCATGGCTACTCCAGCTTTCTTTTGGTGACCATTAGCATGATAGATGTTTCTCCATCCCCTTACTTTCAATCTGAAGGTGTCTTTAGGTCTAAAGTGGGTGTCTTGTAAACAGCATATAGATGGATCTTGTTTTCTTATCCATTCTGTTACCCTATGTCTTTTGATTGGAGTGTTTAGTCCATTGATGTTTAGATTGAGTACTGAAAGATATGAATTTATTTCCATTATCTTGCCTGTAAAGTTGGAGTTTCTGGTAGTGTTCTTGGTCCTTTTATTTTCCCATCTTTTCTCCCCTCAGAGAGTCCCCCTTAAGATTTCTTGCAGGGCTGGTTTATTGGTCACGAACTCCTTTAATTTTTGTTTGTCTGGGAAACTTTTAATCTCTCCTTCTATTTTGAATGACAGCCTTGATGGATAAAGAATTCTTGGCTGCATATTTTTTCGATTCAACACATTGAATATATCCTGCCACTCCTTTCTGGCCTGTCAAGTTTCTGTGGATAGGTCTGCTGCAATCCTGATCTGTCTTCCCTTGTAGGTTAAGGAATTTTTTCCCCTTGCTGTTTTCATGATTCTTTCCTTGCCTGAGTATTTTGTGAATTTGACTATGATATGCCTTGTTGATGGTTGGTTTTTGTTGAATCTAATGGGAGTCCTCTGTGCTTCCTGGATTTTGATGTTTGTGTCTTTCCCCAGGTTAGGAACGTTTTCTGCTCTGATTTGCTTACATAACCCTTCTACCCCTTTTTCTCCGTCTTCATCTTCTGGGACCCCTGTGATTCTGATGTTGTTCCTTTTTAGTGAGTAACTGATTTCTCAGTGTAATGAGAAGGCTGAAGAATAAGACATATTCTGTGCAAATCTAATCTATCCCCACACATTTATTTCAAACTATTTATTATATATGTAAATATGCACCCACCGTATTCTAGTCTAAGTTTGTGTTTAGAGGTAGTGAATCAGACAGGCTTAGGTTAAAAACTAGCTCTGACACTTATTGAATGATCTTGGGCATGTTGCTTATCCTCTTGGAGCCACTTCTTTTTCAGCTTCATGAGAGTAATCTAAAACCTACCTCTAGGGAATGAAATTAGATAATGTGCATAAAGAACTTTGCCTTATGTTTATGTGTTATATTCTTGCTAGCCATTAGTTTCTTTAATAATCTTGTTCTTAACCATCACTTAAAATTCCCTAGTGAAAAGATAATAGATATGACTTAAGTTGAATGATTTTGTTTCCCATTGTATTTATTGTTGTTTTACCATTATTTTCAGATATGACTTTCCAGAGTATGAGGTGTAAAATTGGTGTCAGGAGTGGTGCGTAGAATAGATTTTTCTGTGAGCCTGGCCTTGGTGCTAAAATTGTTTGTCTTTCCAAAGAAGGGCATTCATGGAACCTTGGACTACAGGCATAAATTAAATGCATCAGGCAGATATTGTTGATCTCAGGCACAGGATTTCTTTGAGAGGGTTTCAACTACTGTACTACAATTCTGAGATTTATGTATTTCACAAAGTTTCCCAAAGCTGAGTCTGGATTTCTCTATGTGATTTACAACCTTGGCTTCTACAGCTTCTGATCACATTTTATTTTCCCATAGTGAAGCAGGGCTAATTATTAGAGTGACAAAGGAAGTCATATATTTTAAAGCTTTCTGTGTGGCCAAAAGGTGCTCTTAATGAAAATTAACTTAAGTGAGACATTTGCAACGCACACGCTGCACCACTGATACAGTAATTCATTTTATACCCTTCTGAGAATCTAAATTCATTGTTTCATAGAACCATTTTTTTTTGGTATCTTATCCTAATGGATAGTACATGATATACTAGAATTCTCTATTTCAGAACTATTTTTTGACATTCTTATTTTCTTCGCTACCAAAGTAAAGATAAGTAGGTATGTTTTTGAAGGATTAATATGAATTATCATTTTATCTGCAACCAAACATTTAAATATCCGTTGACATTTTCTGTGGGAGATTAACATTTAATTTATAAAAAAGCTGGAAAATCTTTGAAATAAGGTAAAATGCTTCCTCAGTTTGTAAAATGAAATGACAAATATTTAGTGTGAAGACCTTTGAATGTAATATTGTAACTGTCATATAAAATATTCTTTGGTTGCATTCAAAATGTCAATATTGAATTATCAGTCTAAACCACATAAAGGAAGTAATCAGAAGTTAAATAAGAAGAACTTAACCATTAAATGTATTAACAGTTGAATAGATGTCTCATAGAAAAGCATTTGGCCTGCAGTTGAATTCCTCAACAATTGAACTAGACCATGAAATTATAAAAATGAGATATTAATTTTTTTTGTAAAAATAAATTTACAAGATTGAGATTTTAAATTCTATTAAAAATGTGTGTAACTAGAGAAGTTTAAATGCATGTATTAGTGGAGTAAATTAAGCATTTTGGCAATTAATTTTATATCATTGTAAAAAGTATCAAGGTAACTACTTACTAGTATTATCAGTTGCTTACTTTTGTCGAGCACTTAGAATGTGCCAACCTTTGTTTTTGGCATTTTACATTGCTTAAGTCAGTAAGCAGACCTTTGATGCTGTTTTTGTTGTTTTCATTTTTTTTTAAGCATTTATTTATTTTTGAAAAAAAAGAGAATGTGAATGGGAGAGGGAGAAGGGCAGGGAGAAAAGGAGACACAGAATCTGAAGCAGGCTCCAGGCTCTGAGCTGTCAGCAAAAAGCCTGATGTGTGACTTGAACTCATGAGCGGTGAGATACTGACCTGAGATGAAGTCGGACGCTTCACTGAGTAAGTCACCCAGGTGCCCCTTGTTTTCATTCTTAATGATAAAGAATAAAATAACATCTCCTCATAACATAATGTAAGTACAACCAAACCTTCATTTCCATTTTATAATTACTTAATATGATTATGGATCAGATTCTTTTGTTGTTTCTTTAGCCACATGACATTTTTACCATTTTATTGATAAAGAGCACTGCCAAGAGTTGGGAGTGACAGGAAAATTTATTTTATTTCATTTATTTTTACTTTTTTTGGAAACTTTAAAAAAGATAATTAAATGTATACTGTTTTACCCCTTTATAATGACTCACAAAATAACAAATGTAATCTTTCAGTTATTCTAGGTACAGTTATAGTCTTGGCTCCTAAAAACATCAGTCTATTGAGGTTCAGAATAATTTTAAATAATATCAGAAGAGAACTAAATGAATTTTAAGATATTACAGTTCTGTCATCTATTTGTGCAAATTTAACATAAGATCATTTAGGAACTTTCTTTACCAAAACTCAGAATGTAATAAGGGCAAGGCAAATACTTAAAATTTTGAACGTCACTTTTAAATGTTAAAATAGGGGTGCCTGGGTGGCTTGGTTGAGCATCTGACTTCGGCTCAGGTCATGATCTTGCAGTTTGTGAGTTCGAGCCCCACGTTGGGCTCTGTGCTGACAGCTCAGAGCCTGAAGCCTGCTTCAGATTCTGTGTCTCTCCATCTCTTGGCCCCTCCCCTGCTCATGCACTGTGTCTCTCTGTCTCTCAATAATAAATATATGTTAAAAAATTTTTTTTAATAAAAAAAATAAAAAAAATAAGTGTTAAAATAGTAATATGTACTCATTATTTGCAAAGAGTAGAAAATATAGTGAAACAAATAAGATAATTTGTGATTTAAATCCTTAATTTTACCACCTAGAAATAAATTCTGTTAACCTGTGCATTTCTTTTGATTTCTAGAAAAACTCAGAAATGCAATTGTTTATAGCATGGTTGAGGTTATTTATAAAGAGTGAAATTTTTCTTGTGCTTTTCACTTTCCATTATATCATGCACATTTTAAGTCATTTAAATATTTCAAAAGATAATTTAAATAACCCATGTGACAGAATATTATGCAGTGATTGGAATTATTTAGTGATTTCCCTATTGTTGAAGATTTAGTAGCTAATGTTGTTATTATGAATAGTGCACTTATAAATTTTTATGTTAATTTCTCCTTATTTTGTGAGGATACTGTACTTAACAGTGAAATTACAGTTTCAAAGGATCTGGATCTTTTTTTGAAGCCCTTAAAGTCTACTGTTAATTGTTTTTAGAAAGATTGTACTAATTTAAGCTTCTTAAAAAGTGTGGGAAAGTCACCCTATACTTACCAATATTGAGAATAATCACTGTAGCAACCTTTCCTTATTCTTGTAGGCAAAAAATGGCATCTCATTGTTTTAATTTGGATTTCCTTGATCATTGGTAAGGTTAAACTCATTTCATATATTTGTGAACATTCAATTTTCTGCTTTTGTAAATTGCTTGTTCATGTTCTCTGTTAGAGTTTTGGTATTGTTCTAATGCTATATAAGTTCTTCATGGTTTAAAAATACTAATAAGCTTGGGGTGCCTGGGTGGCTTAGTTGCTTCCGTGTCTGACTTCGGCTCAGGTCATGATCTCAGGGTTCGTGGGTTCAAGCCCCGCATTGAGCTCTGTTCTGACAGCTCTAGAGACTGGACCCTGCTTTGGATTCTGTGTTTCCCTCTCTCTCTGCCCCTCCCCCACTCATAGTCTGTCTCTCTTTCAAGAATAAATAATAAAAACATTTAAAAAAATAAAAAAATTAAGCCTTAGTTATCTTTGTGTCCAGTGTTTTTCTTAGCTTAATATATTTGAATTTTATGATCATGTTTTTGACATAAGAGAGCTAACATATTTTATGTAGTTGGATAATGATTTTTTAAAATATTTCCTACCATTGTTTTTATGGTTAATCTTTCCAAATCAGAAATATATTTACTTAAGTTTACTTCTAGCCTTTTTATAGTTTGGTTTCATATGTTTAATTTTTTAATTCTTACTGAAATTATGTAAGTATAGCAAACTGAGGTTCTAACAAAATTTTGTGAATAACTATATTTATCAGTTACTTATGGAATAATACCTACACACACACACACACACACACACACACACACACACACACTTATATATCATATGTTATTTACGAATTTTGACTGTAGACTTCCCAGTCAGAATAATCTAAGGTTCTTCATAAAATGCATTTTTCTGGGCCCCAAATCTAGAATATTAAATTAGAAACTCTGCAGATGTAGTTTATGAATATATTTTCTCCCCTTATGGAAATTTTACACCCATGACATTTTTTAGCTTCTCAATATATTTTTGAGTTGATTTATTTACAAAATGCCATTGATGTTCTGGTGAGAATTACATTAAACTGTACATTTTTTTGTGAAGCAATAGAAACTTCTTATCTAGGTACATGATATATCTTGTCATTTGTTAATGTCTTCCTTTTTATCTTTTCGGAAAAGTTAAAGGATTTAAATTGAAATGAAAATTCTGATGTACTCTAGGATGATGCATGTATATCTTCAAAAAAAATCTCTGCTGAATGTTATGTTTGGGACAGTTTATAGGACTAGACCTAATATTTACTACTCCATTAAAATCTTATTTTAATTGTTCCTTATCCCAATGTCTTTCTTCTTTTTCTTAATTTGTTTATCATATATTAGCTTTTTAAAAATTTCCTGTTTTTTTATATGAGCATTTGAAAGGGAGAAGTTTAGTCTTCTTATTTTCTGAATTCATTTCCTTTACGTCTCAATATCCTGTATAATAGATGCCACAACAAGTGTCCAGCAAATATTTGGTGAATTATATTGAATTCCCAATACTGATCTACACTTTAAAATAAAATAGCCGTGAGTGAATATTTATGCTCTTGGGACAATAGATGATATCCTTCATTGAAATTCTCATATATATTTTTTCATTCAACATTAATTTTACCAAATATTTACTGAATTTCTTTTATGAGTCATGTATTGTGTTAGGAGCATGAGGATACAAACATAAATAATTCTGTAGTGAAGATTTTTACTAGGCATTGAAAAGAATCTGTATGCGAATAATTAAAATCCAGAGTGCAAAATAGAGGTGAGTCATAATGCTTGTGTTCTTTCATATTGACAGCAGTTACTTTGCAGTACTGTATCGTAGAAACTTTAGAATTTTCTTGGTCAGGATTAGAATCATTAGCCATCTTGATACAACTACTTTGTAACCTTCAGCAAGTTATTCTTTGAAAATAATTTTCTTACCTAAAATGGAGAAAATCATATTTTCCTCAAAGATATGAGGTGAATCTTAAGTGACTTGCATATATAAATTAAAATACATTGTACAAAATAAGTCCTCTTGTCTTGTTTGTTGGAAGACCTTGAAATGTGAGTAATTCAAGTTAAATCACTTTACAGTTTCATCCTATAGGAGTAACTTATAAATAAGAATATTCTATACATAATTTTTTAATGAATTGGGAAAATATTGACAATATTTTTATTTTAGTGGTTATACTCTTTCTCTTCCAACTTGCAGAGCCTGTTTTCTAAAGGAGCAGAGTGTTTCAAACACTGTCACACTGTTTCCACTCTTTTGCTTGCCAGTTTTTCTTCAACTCATTCAAATCTGTTTACTGATCTTACTATTCCTTTGAAACTGTTCTTGTCAAAATCATCAGTGATCACTTTATGGCTTAGTTTCTTTATGTGATCACTTTATCATTAGTGATCACTTTATGGCTAAGTTAATTTCACAAAAATATATCTCAGTAACTTGCAAAATAATTGACTTTTATCTCCTTGAATCAGTCTTCTTACTTGGACTCTGCAATAACTCACTCTCTTGGTTTTTCTTTGATCACACAGTGCACTCCTTCTCAGTCTCTTGTATTGAATCCTTTTCCTTTCTTTAAGTCTTAAGAGTTAAAATTTCTCAGATTATGGTTCTGGACCCTTTTCTCTTTCTCTCTCTTTTGCCATCCTACTTATAATTCTTAAATATAAATTTCCTATCTGGACCTCTGGACTACATGTCCAATGATCTGGTTGACATTTGCACCTGGATTTTCATGGACATCTCAAGAATAATGAGATATTTTCCCCTTTAACCCATTCTCCCAACTTCATCTTTCTTATGTTCATACAATTTATCAAGCCAGAAATATGGGAGTCAACTAGTGTTCCTGTCTACCCACCCATAATGTTTAATGCACCTGCAACTTCCATTGATTTTACCTCAAAGCATTTCAGAATTATGTATGCTTCTCTCCAGTTCTGTTACCATCGTTGTAATTTAGGAAGTGTCTTCTCTCTTGGACTCCTTTAACATATTTTGTCTTTCAGGAAGCAAGTGAGCTCTTTGGTATGCCTAAAGACAGAGAAGTATGGAGAAACATGGTCAGAGAAGCTGGAAAGCCATTTAGTTTTAAATGATGGAGTGCGTTGTATGTCATGGTAATCTATTTAGACTTAATCCTGTAGATGATGACTATTATCTGAAGAAATTAAAGCCAGGAATTTTGAGTACCAGCTATGTGTCAGATTGTTTCTAGGCTCTGAGGATGTAGCTGTCACCAAAACTGACAAAATTCTTGCTTTCATAGACCTGATATTCTTGTGGGGGGAAATAGTCTATAAACATATGTGTATGTGTATAAAAATAGATACATAATACAGTACAAATGTTTTAGTCCATAAATACATATATTTTTGAGAGAGAGTGTGAGCATGAGTGAGTTTGGGGAGGGGCAGATGGTGAAAGAGATAGAGAATCTTAAGCAGGTTCCCCACTCAGCGTGGAGCCCGACAGAGGGCTTGATCTCACGACTGTGAGATCACGAAATCAAGAGTCCGATGCTTAACCGACTGAGCCACCCAAACACCCCTTCAATATGTTTAAATATGCTATAAATATATAATATATATTATATATAGAAATGCTCATTTGAATAAAAATAAAGGGATAGAAAGTAATGGATTTTCATTATTTATTTGGATGGTATTCAGTCATGCAACAAGTAATAATTGAGTGCCTTACCTTATTCAAGGCTTTTATGTATACACTCTATACTTTTTCCTCAGTATAACAATATGAAATGAGTATTATTATTAACATTAAGCAAATGAGAAATTTGAGTCTGGTGAGATAAAGTTATTTGTCCTATTTAGGAGAATAGGAAGTACTTGACTAAGAACCCAAATCTATTTTGTGCCTATACCTCTTGAATTCTTACCATATTCCTTACCTTGTTAACAGAAGGTGGTATTGAGCAGTTTGGTGGTTTGGTATATGTGCTATGTAAGGCTTGCATCTTGGAGACCAATGAGAGCATTTTAACAGTTCAGATAAAATATGATAAAGGCCTGGGGTAAGAAAGGATGAAATCGATTTATTTACCAAACATACATAGATGCCAAATATATTGCTTGCCAAGGAGCTGTGTCAAGTATCTAGCTTTCTTGTGTAATCATCAAGACAGCATGGTATTGGCACAAAAACAGACGCATAGACCAATGGAATAGAATAGAAACCCCAGAACTAGACCCACAAAAGTATGACCAACTCATCTTTGACAAAGCAGGAAAGAATATCTAATGGAAAAAAGACAGTCTCTTTAACAAATGGTGCTGGGAGAACTGGACAGCAACATGCAGAAGGTTGAAACTAGACCACTTTCTCACACCATTCACAAAAATAAACTCAAAATGGATAAAGGACCTGAATGTGAGACAGGAAACCATCAAAACCCTAGAGGAGAAAACAGGAAAAGACCTCTCTGACCTCAGCCGCGGCAGTTTCTTACTTGACACATCCCCAAAGACAAGGGAATTAAAAGCAAAAATGAACTATTGGGACCACATGAAGATACAAAGCTTCTGCACAGCAAAGGAAACAATCAACAAAACTAAAAGGCAACCAACGGAATGGGAAAAGACATTTGCAAATGACATATCAGACAAAGGGCTAGTATCCAAAATCTATAAAGAGCTCACCAAACTACACACCCAAAAAACAAATAATCCAATGAAGAAATGGGCAGAAACATGAATAGACACTTCTCTGAAGAAGACATCCGGATGGCCAAGAGGCACATGAACACATGCTCAACATCGCTCCTCATCAGGGAAATACAAATCAAAACCACACTCAGATATCACCTCACACCAGTCAGAGTGGCCAAAATGAACAAATCAGGAGACTATAGATGCTGGACAGGATGTGGAGAAATGGGAACCCTCTTGCACTGTTGGTGGGAATGCAAACTGGTGCAGCCATTCTGGAAAACAGTGTGGAGGTTCCTCAAAAAATTAAAAATAGACCTACCCTATGACCCAGCAGTAGCACTGCTAGGAATTTACCCAAAGGATACAGGAGTGCTGATGCATAGGGGCACTTGTACCCCAATGTTTATAGCAGCACTCTCAACAATAGCCAAATTGTGGAAAAAGCCTCAATGTCCATCAACTGATGAATGGATAAAGAAATTGTGGTTTATATACACAATGGAGTACTACGTGGCAATGAGAAAGAATGAAATATGGCCCTTTGTAGCAACATGGATGGAACTGGAGAGTGTGATGCTAAGTGAAATAAGCCATACAGAGAAAGACAGATACCATATGGTTTCACTCTTATGTGGATCCTGAGAAACATAACAGAAACCCATGGGGGAGGGGAAGGAAAAAAAAAAAAAAAGAGGTTAGAGTGGGAGAGAGCCAAAGCATTAGAGACTGTTAAAAACTGAGAACAAACTGAGGGTTGATGGGGGGTGGGAGGGAGGGCAGGGTGGGTGATGGGTATTGAGGAGGGCACCTTTTGGGATGAGCACTGGGTGTTGTATGGAAACCAATTTGACAGTAAATTTCATATATTAAAAAATAAAAAAAATAAAAAAAAAAAAAAACAAAAACCTGAGAACAAACTGAGGGTTTGATGGGGGGGTGGGAGGGAAGGAAGGGTAGGTGATGGGCATTGAAGAGGGCACCTTTTGGGATGAGCACTGGGTGTTGTATGGAAACCAATTTGACAATAAATTTCATATATTAAAAAAAAGTATCTAGCTTTCTTTTTCCTATCAGTGATTTTCTATTAGTTTCCACAAGCGATTTATAGTAATTAGGAGACCATAACTATTCTGTTTATTTTCATCACCACAAACTACTGTTTGCCTGCCCTTCAGAGTTTAAGTGTTTCTGCTCATGTATATGATCTGCTTTGCTTCTGGCTTATGCATGTACATTTTTATTTTTCCAGTTACTACCAGTTATAGACTTTCAATTGTGTAGTTGCTGATTTTTACTATATTGTATTCTCTATCAGGAAACTATGTTAAAGGCGTATTTTGTATTATAAATATAAATGAGCAGATTTTTTTTATACATCTACGAGTGCTATTGCTGATGTATAACCATGGCTGCACTGACATTAGTGGGAATCCTCCCAGAGTATCTCTTGCTATTTTAAGATGTGATACCAGTGTATTATAAAAAGGAAGAAGAATGATGAAATTACCCCTGAGAGTATATGATGATACGGGTCATGCACATTTTATCAGCATTGCCTGTAGTCATTTCATAAAGGGAAAATATACCAGGAGCCTCTTGTATTGTAGGTTTAAATTTATATATCTATAGATATATATACATATATATATGTTTATATATATTTATATAAATATATGTATCTTTTATTTAACATATATTAAGTACATTCTATGTTTCATGCACAATGCTAGGCATGGGGTATACATGAGTGAACAAAAAAGTGGTTACTATTCTTCATAAGAAAGTAAGTTCACAAACTCATATATAATTGCATATTTTGAGAAGTGCTATGAAGGAAATAAAGAGAATTCATTGATAGAAATTTCATGGAAACTTTTAGGGTAGTTAGGATAGACTTCTGTAATGAGATAAGCATTAAGCCGAGATCTGAAAGATAAAGAGATATCCATGAGAAGGCAGGGGAAGAGATAGCATGGAAAAAGGCCTTGATGCAGATACCATTTGTTCTAGGTACTGAAAAGAGAAGCATGCATTGAGAAGGAGTGGCAAAAGATGAAACAAGAAAGATAGGGACTAGATCATGCAGTGTCTCATCGGCTCTGTGTTTTATTTGATGTGCATTGGGAAACCACTGAAGAGATTTAGGCAGGAGACTGATGTGATCTGATTTCTGGGAAAGTAATATAGTTATGTTGAGGAGGAAGATTTTAGCTGAAATTATAATGGACTTTTAAAATTGAAGTTAATTAAGGCAGAAATTTTCTTCGATTTCACAGTAATATTAGTTAACATGTATATGTGAATATGCATATGTTATTCTACTTTATTTTCTCTGTTGGCTTCCTATCTGTACTTTCTTTTATGTATGTATTTATGTGTATGTATGTATGTGCATATTTATAGTGGTTACTCTATGGCTAACGATATGCATCCTTTTGTACCACTTTGTATTTCATACTTTCTATGTTATACTCCTGTATTTCACTGTAAATACTTCCATTTCACTGTAAAATTTTATATGACTTAGAATAGTCTAATTCCATTTATCTGTTTGGTCCCTATCATTTAGCTTTTTGTGAATTTTAAACTCCACTTTACAATATTAATATTTTGGTGTCAGTCAGTTGGGTTAAGAATTTATGAAATAAAAACATAGTTTTAAAAATATATAACCACGTATCTATAATTCCTACTTTTCCTCATTCTTTACTGTAGATCCAGGTTTAGGTCTAGTTTTTTTTTCTGTACATCTGAGTTTCTATCAACCCCAAAACACCCTTTAGTATATCTTGTTGTGCAAGTGTGCATTTTCTTGCACTAAATTCTCTCAGCTTTTGTTTATATGAAATTGCTTTTATTTTACTCTTGTTTTTGACTTGATCTAGAATTCTGGTTGAAAGGATTCTTTGTTTCGTTTTTCTTTTAACACTAATGATATTATTTCTTTATCTTTTAATCTTCATTGTTTCTGATGAGAACTCTGATGTTACCCTTTTTATTGGTCTCCTATATGCAGTATGCCTTCTCTGTGCTTTTAAGATTTTTTGGCTTTGGTTTTAAGCAATTTGACTATGAGATGTCTACGTTGGATTTTTTGTATTTGCGTATTTATCCTGCTTGGGGTTTATTGCTCTTCTTAGTTCTGTAATTGTTTTTCATCAAATTTAGAAAAAATTTAAGGCTTATATTTTCAAATATTATTTCTTCTACATTTTTATTCACTTTTCTTTCTGAAACTCCTATTATATATTTTCTGCTCTTCCATGGGTCCCTGAAGCTTGTTAAGTGAAAAAAAATATTTCTCTGTGTTCTTCGTATCTGATATTTTCTGATGATGTCTCTTCTGAAATTTTCAATCTTCTGTGGGACGCTTTCAGTGTACTTTTTATTTCCAGTATTGTAAATTTTAATTCTACAATTTCTGTTCAGTTCTTCTTATAGATCTCAATTTACAATTTGATTTTCTTTCTGTATTCACCCTGAAGACCATTTCTTTCTTTAATTCTTTGAAATACTCTACTTTAGCTATTTGAATACATTTTTAATGTTTTCTTCGTTTCTTAAGCCAAAATCTGGGCCATTTCAGTGGCTGCATTTTTTTTTAAATTTAATTGTAGAAGCTCTTGGTTCTGTTTTCATCCTCTCAAGAGATGATTTTTGATCTAGTTATCTGTTCATATAGTGGTTTTTATCAGCTTCAACTTAGATTAACTTAGTGAAACTTACAAGTTTATACATCCAAGTTCAAGGTGATAAACCAGTCCTCTAACTTGGAACTTGTGCAAAAGAGAGTTAACTAAGCAGACATCAGTTTCTTAGACCTATACATTCCCAAGAAGCATCTGTTTTGTGAGTGACCTTTGGCTGGTTCCTAGAATGCTCTTGGAATGTTCTGAGAAGAATTTTTTACATGCTTGGTGCTAGTATGGACTAGTGTACTAGCTTAGGTAAAATTTTTAACTTATGTAAACATCTGCTTTCCTTCTGGGGGCTGGAGTTTCAATGACTGACTACTCTAAAAACCTCTGAGTTCCTAGGCTCAGGCAAGCTTCCCTGGTAGACAACACTTCTCATGTGTTGTCATAATTAATTGGTATAAGAATTAAGTGTGTTTAGTGTGTCGTCCCTGGGAGAGTAGTGTTGGAATCTTGTGCTTGGTTCCTTGAAGACATCATCCCATGTGCCTTTTCCTTTTGCCAATTTTGATTTTTGTCCTGTCAGTAAAAAAGAAGCATACTTTTTGGGGCACCTGGGTGGCTCAGTCAATTGAGCATCTGACTCTTCATCTCCTCAGGTCTTGATTTTAGGGTCCTGAGTTCAAGCCCGCCATTGGGCTCCACACTTGGCATGGAGCCTACTTAAAATAAAAGTATACTTTTCAGAGTATAACTTATTCTAGTCTTCTGAGTCTTTCTTCTGAGTCTTTCTCCTCCTCCTCGTCCTCCTCGTCCTCGTCCTCATCCTCCTCCTCCTCTTCCTCCTTCTCCTCCTCCTCTTCTTCCTTCTTCTTCTTCAGGGAGAGAGGGAGAGGAGAGAAATGGGGCTTACCCAAAGTGGCTCATGCTCACCTGAAGGGGGGCTCAAGCTCACCCCAAGTGGGGCTTGAACTCAAACTGCAAGTTCATGACCTGAGCCAAAGTCAGATGCTTAGCTGACTGAGCCACCCAGGTGCTCCTCTGAGTCCTTCTGAACTTCCAAACTTGGGGGTGATTTTGGGAACTTCTGACAGAGGACTCAAACTTCAAATCCTGTTCTTCCTTAGGTTTTTATCTGGGCTTGATTTTAGTCTTTATTAAGGTGAGTCTAGGTTAGGTTATAGTTTATGATGTGAAACTTACTCCTTTCTCTTTCTCCACTAGATTACATGAGTGTTAATTAAGTATTCAGAAAGGTCTCTATACTCAGGCTGGACTGGACCTCTTTAACCTCTTTATTCCATTATCACAGGGCTTTAAGTAGAGTGTCAGTGAAAACTTGTATAGAACTGAAGAAACTATAGAAACAAGACCGCATTTAAGAAGGCTTTAGAGTAATCACCTAAAGCCTTCTTAAATGCGGTCTTGTTTCTATAGTTTCTTTAGTTCTATACAAGTTTTCATGGACACTAACCAAATTATGGAAAGACTCTAAATGTCTATCCACTGATGAATGGATAAAGAAGATGTGGCAATGAGAAAGAATGAAATCTGGCCATTTGCATCAATGTGGATGGAACTGGAGGGTATTATGCTAAGTGAAATAAGTCAGTTAGAGAAAGACAGATACCATATGTTTTCACTCATATGTGGATCTTGAGAAACTTAACAGAAGACCATGGGGGAGATGAATGGGGAAAAGTTACAAACAGAGAGGGAGGGAGGCAAACCATAAGAGACTCTTAAATACAGAGAACAATCTGAGGGTTGATGAGGGGTGGGGGGGGGAGGGAGAAAGTGGGTGGTGGGCATTGAGGAGAGCACTTGTTGGGATGAGCACTGGGTGTTATATGGAAGCCAATTTGACAAGAAATTATGTAAAAAAGAAAAGACTTCAAGTGAAAGCATAAAAGAAAGTGAAAAATATTGGAAATGGGAGGAAAAAGGATTCTTGTTATGTAGTGATGGAACATTTAGCAACACTGTCATTGCAGTTATGTGGAAAGTAGAAAATGCACTAAGTGAACTGAGATGATGGAGCTAAGGAAATTGCTGTGCAGAAAGTTTAGGGGCTGCCTGATTTCTACTCACTGTTCATAGCCAGGTATGGGAAGAGAGAGAAATTAAATGAAGGACTGTTAAACAGGAAGGAGCCAGGATTTGATGATTTAAATACTAGGCCTTTTCAGATGACAAATGATTCCAGGTAAATGTAAATAGGAGGGTACTTTCAGGAAAATCTTGGTCTGGAGATGGTAAAACTAAGGATGTCACTGTAAAATCCTTTATTGAGAACTAAGAAAGATTGAAGATTAAATTACTAAGTTAGATAAAAGACCCTCTACAGATTTTAAGGTTATTGCTTCACCAGTCCTTTCAGTGAAAGAATAGGGCTTACGAGAAGTCAAAAGATTTTGTCACTCCACAGAAACCCAAGGTAGGAGATGGTTAATCCTAGAGAGGCACAGAAACTGTGAAATAATACATATTTGTTGTTGTAAGCTACTAAGCTTTGAATTAATATATTGTGCAGCAATGGATAGGATTTAATATTAAGTGAACTAAGTGATACTCTATGTATAGTTTGATCTCAACCACATGACAATATGAACATTTATAGAAGAAGACATGAAGATGATACCCCAGATTTTAGCAAAGATTTTCTCTACATGGTGAAATTTTTTGTCTTTATTTATTATATTTATTCATGTATTTATATGTTATACGTGTAGTCATAAAATGTTTACCTATGTATTTTGGAATATTTTGAAATAATACCAGTGGGATGGATAAATGGTTTATATAATATTTTGACTTCACATTTGACAATCTCCCTGAGACTGACTAATGAACTTTAATATGAAAGGATGGTGATTCTTAATTCCTGATAACTTTATCCATAACTTATGTGGGTCTAGCCTTAGAAAATATATTTTTTTCCTGGCATTTCCCTTTACTCTGGAATTATGCTTATTGATATTCAGTGATTCTGAGAGATATTCTTTGATACATCTTGTGACATGTATTTCTAGCTTGTTTTGTCCTTCCTAATGGCAAACTATGGAGGGGACTGAATATGTGAGCAGGTAGTATATGGGATTAAAAAAACCCAAAACAAACTTGCCGATAGCTTTCAAGAGTTGTTAGCTGAAATTAAATTTGGACTATAGAATTTACAATAGGATTAGAATTCCCGTTGTATATAATCTCAGAATACACTGGTGTCATTGCCATACTGAAATAGGATATTAATACCATAGCTGTGCAATTAATGGTTTTCAACAAAATTTTGAATGTAACAACAGTAACATTATAAATGCTTTAATTTGTTGAATTACTCCTATGAATCCAGTGCAATGCTAGATGCTTTACATATATTCTTTGAAAACTTTTTACTGCAAATTGTGTTTGTTTTTATTTTATGTATTTATTTTTGTTTTTATTTTATTTTTATTTTATTCAATAAACTGAGGTTGTGATGCTAGTACTTGGCAGAGCTGGAATTTAAATCTAGATCTAACTATAAAGCTATGGTACTTCAGTGTTAATAGAGCTTATGCTTGTTTGTTTGTTTTATTTTGTAGATTCCAGAAAGAAGTGAAATCATATGGTGTTTGTCTTTCTCTGACTTACTTCACTCCGCATGATAGCCTCTAGATCCATTCATATTGTTGTAGATGGAAAGATCTTTTTTTAAAAATTATTTTTTATTTTAGAGAGACAGAGAGTGTGAATGGGGTGGGGCAGAGAGAGAGAGAGAGAGAGAGAGAGAAAGAGAATCTTAAGCAGGCTCCACACTCATTGCAGAGCTCCAGGCAGGGCTCAATCCCACAACCCTGGGATCACAATCTGAGCCGAAGTCAAGAGTCAGACACTCAACTGACTGAGCCACCCAGGGCCCCCAAATGTCAAGATCTTATTCTTTTTCATCACTTAGTAATATTCTGTTATATGTGCATATATATATGTGTGTGTGTGTGTATGTGTGTGTATATATATATAGATAGATATATATAAGATATATATAAGAGATATATATATATATATATCTCATATATATCTCTTATCTGTTCATCTATCAATGGATTCTGGTTGCTTCCATATCTTGTCCTGGCTTGGCTATTTATTCTGCAATACATATGAAGTGCCTATATGTTTCTGAATTAGTGTTTTCATTTTCTTTGATAAATACCCACTAGTGAAATTCCTGGATCATATGATATTTCTATTTTCAAGTTTTTGAAGAGCCTGTGGTTGTACCAGTTTCCATTCCCACCAACAGTGCATAAGGGTTCTTCTTCTGTACATTGTTGCCAACACCTATTATTTCTTGTCTTTTTTTTTAATTTTAGAGAGAGAGTTGGGGGGGGGGCGCAGAGGGAGAGAGAGAGAATCTCAAGCAAGCTCCATGCTGAGCAAGCTCCACATTCTGCATGGAGCCCCATATGGCTTGCTCTCATGGCTCTGTGATCATGACCTGACCCAAATGAAGAGTCAGACTCTCAACCATTTGAGCCACCAGATGCCCCAATTTCTTGTCTTTTTGATACTAGGTATTCTGACTGGTGTGAGTTGATATCTCAATGTGGTTTTGGTTTGTCCTTCCCTGATGATTAGTGATGTGCAGCATCTTTTCTTGTGCCTATTGACCATCTGTATTTCTTCTGTGAACAAATGTCTGTTTACACCCTCTGCCCATTTTGTTGGTTTGTGTAGTTTTTATTTAAATTATCTGCCCATTTTTAAAATTGGATTATTTAGGGTTTTTGTGGTGTTGAGTGGTATGAGTTCTTTATATATTTTGGATATTACTCCTTATCAGACATATAATTTGCAAATGTCTTCTCCCATTCAGTAAGTTGCCTTTTTGTTTTGTTGATGGTTTCCTTTGCTATGCAAAAACCTTTTTATTTTGATGTAGCCCCAGTTCTTTATTTTTGCTTTTGTTTCCCTTGCCTGAGGAGACATATTTAGAAAAATATTACTAAGGATAATGTTCAAGAAATTGCTGACTATATTTTCCTGTAGGAACTTTATGGTTTCAGGTCTCACATTTTGGTTTATAATCCATTTTGAGTTTATTTTTGTGTATGTTGTTAGCAAGTGGTCCAGTTTCATTCTTTTCCCTGTACCTGTACAGTTTTTCTAGCACCATTTATTAAAGAGACTGTCTTTCCCCATTGTATATTCTTGCCTCCTTTCACATAGAATAATTGACCATGTAAGGTGGGTTTATTTCTGGACTCTTTATTCTGTTTCATTGATCTATGTGTGTTTTTGAGCCTATGCTGTTTTGGTCGCTACAATATTGTAATACATTTTGAAATCTAGGATTGTTATATCTCCACCTTTATTTTTCTTTATCAAGATTGCTTTGGCTATTCAGGGTCTTTTGTGGTTTCATACAAATGAACTGTTTGTTCTAGTTCTGTGAAAAATGCCATTGGTAAGTTGATAGGGATTACATTGAATCTATAGATTGCTTTTGTAGTATGGACATCTTAACAGTAAAATCTTCCACTCCATGAACATGGAATATCTTTCCTTTTTTTTTTTTTTTTTTTGGTTTTTTTCAATTTCTTTTATCAAGGTTTTACACTTTTCAGTATATAGGTCTTTTATTTGATGGTTTTTTCAAACACTTTTCATACCTTCCATCCTTTGCCTATTCAACAACTTATTCCGTCAATAAATAAATAATGAATGCCTGTTTTGTATCAGTGTTCTCTGTGCCAAAATGCTATTTCCCTATTCACTTATTCATTAAATATCTATGAACACTTATTCTGGTTAAATACTGTGGTAAGTGCTGGAAATATAGAAAAAGCAAGATACACATGGTCTGAGTCATTATGGAGTTTATAGTCTAGTTGGGGAGATAGACACTGAACATATTAATGAGGAAATGAATATATGCTGAAAAAATTATGAGAAAAGTGTCATGTATGAAAAATATGCTGTTGTAGGAGCAGCAATGATGGGAAAGATTAGGAAGGTCAGAGAAAACATCTTTGATGAAGTGATATTTATAGTGAATCTTTTTTTTTAATATGAAATTTAATGTCAAATTGGTTTCCATACAACACCCAGTACTCATCCCAACAGGTGCCCTCCTCATGCCCATTAGCCACTCTCCTCCCCCCTCACTGACCCCCCCCCCCCCATCTACCCTAAGTTTATTCTCAGTTTTTAAGAGTCTTTTATGGTTTGGCTCCCTCCCTCTCTAACTTTTTTTTTTTCTTCCTTCCCCTCCCCGATGGTCTTCTGTTAAGTTTCTCAGGATCCACATAAGAGTGGAAACATATGGTTATCTGTCTTTCTCTGTATGACTTATTTCACTTAGCATAACACTCTCCAGTTCCATCCACGTTGCAACAAAAGGCCATATTTCATTCTCTCTCATTGACAAGTAGTATTCCATTGTGTATATAAACCACAGTTTCTTTATCGATTCATCAGTTGATTAATGGATATTAGGCTTTTTCCATAATTTGGCTATTGCTGAAATTGCTGCTTTAAACATTGTGGTACAAGTGCCCCTATGCATCAGCACTCCCGTATCCCTTGGGTAAATTCCTAGCAATGTTATTGCTGGGTCATAGGGTAGATCTATTTTTAATTTTTTGAGGAACCTCCACACTGTTTTCCAGAGCGGCTGCACCAGTTTGCATTCCCACCAACAGTGCAAGGGGGTTCCCATTTCACAATTGCACCAAGAATCATAAAATACCTAGGAATAAACCTAAACAAAGATGTAAAAGATCTGTATGCTGAAAACTACAGAAAGCTTGGTGCAATTGTGAATGGGATAGGTTTCTTTATTTGTCTGTCTGTTGCTTCATTATTAGTGTATAAGAATGCAACTGATTTCTGTACTTTGTTTTTTATCCTGTGACTTTGCTGAATTCATGTATCAGTTCTAGCAGACTTTTGGTGGAGTCTATCAGGTTTTCCATGTATAATATCATGTCATCTGCAAAAAGTGAAAGCTTGACTTCATCTTTGCCTACTTTGCTGCCTTTGATTTCCTTTTGTTGTCTGATTGCTGATGCTAGCACTTCCAGCATTATGTTAAACAACAGCGGTGAGAGTGGACATCCCTGTTGTGTTCCTGATCTCAGAGGGAAAGCTCTCAGTTTTTCCCATTGGAGGATGATATTATCCGTGGGCTTTTCGTAAATGGCTTTTATGATGTTTAAGTATGTTCCTTCTATCCTGACTTTCTCGAGGGTTTTTGTTAAAGAATGCTGAATTTTGTCAAATGCTTTTTCTGCATCAATTGACAGGATCATATGGTTCTTTTCTTTTATTAATGTGATGTATCACATTGATTTGTGAATGTTGAACCAGCCCTGCATCCCAGGAATGAATCCCACTTGATCATGGTGAATAATTCTTTTTATATGCTGTTGAATTCGATTTGCTAGTATCTTGTTGAGAATTTTTGCATCCATATTCATCAGGGATATCGGCTTGTAGTTCTCTTTTTTTGCTGGGTCTCTGTCTGGTTTAGGAATCAAAGGAATGCTGGCTTGATAGAATGAGTCTGGAAGTTTTCCTTCCCTTTCTATTTTTGGAACAGCTTGAGAAGGATAGGTATTATCTCTGCTTTAAATGTCTGGTTGAATTCCACAGGGAAGCCATCTGGTCCTGGATTCTTATTTGTTGGGTGATTTTTGTTAGCTGGTTCAATTCCTTTGCTGGTGATGGGTCTGTTCAAGTTTTCTATTCTTCCTGTTTGAGTTTTGTAAGTGTGTGGGTGCTTAGGAATTTGTCCATTTCTTCCAGGTTGTCCAGTTTGTTGGCATATAATTTTTCATAGCATTCCCTGATAATTGCTTGTATTTCTGAGGGATTGGTTGTAATAATTCCATTTTCATTCATGATTTTATCTATTTGGGTCCTCTCCCTTTTCCTTTTGAGAAGCGTGGCTAGAGGTTTATCAATTCTGTTTATTTTTTCAAAAAACCAACTCTTGATTTCATTGATCTGCTCCACTGTTTTTTTTTTTTTATTCTATATTGTTTATTTCTGCTCTGATATTCATTATTTCTGTTCTTCTGCTGGGTTTAGGCTGTCTTTGCTGTTCTGCCTCTATTTCCTTTAGGTGTGCTGTTAGATTTTGTATTTGGGATTTTTCTTGTTTCTTGAGATAGGCCTGGATTGCAATGTATTTTCCTCTCAGGACTGCCTTGGCTGCATCCCAAAGCGTTTGGATTGCTGTATTTTCATTTTCATTTGTTTCCATCTATTTTTGAATTTCTTCTCTAATTGCCTGGTTGACCCATTCATTCTTTAGTAGGGTGTTCTTTAACCTCCATGCTTTTGGAGGTTTTCCATGCTTTTTCCTGTGGTTGATTTCAAGTTTCATAGCATTGTGGTCTGAAAGTGTGCATGGTATGATCTCAATTCTTGTATACTTATGAAGTGCTGTTTTGTGACCCAGTATGTGATCTACCTTGGAGAATGTTCCATGTGCACTTGAGAAGAAAGTATATTCTTTTGGTTTGGGATGCAGAGTTCTAAATATACCTGTTAAGTCCATCTGATCCAATGTATCATTCAGGGCCCTTGTTTCTTTATTAATCCTATGCCTAGATGATCTGTCCACTGTTGTAAGTGGGGTATTAAAGTCCCCTGCAATTATCACATTCTTATCAATAAGGTTGCTTATGTTTTTAATTGTTTTATATATTTGGGGGCTCCCATATTTGGCACATAGACATTTATAATTGTTAGCTCTTCCTGATAGACCCTGGAATTATTATATAATCCCCTTCTTTATCTCTTGTTACACAGCCTTTAATGTAAAGTCCAGATTGTCTGATGTAAGTATGGCTACTCCAGCTTTCTTTTGACTCCCATTAGCATGATAGATACTTCTCCATCCCCTCACTTTCAATCTGAAGGTGTCCTCAGGTCTAAAAAGAGTCTCTTGGGGCGCCTGGGTGGCTCAGTTGGTTAAGCGGCCGACTTTAGCTCAGGTCACGATCTCGCGGTCCGTGAGTTCGAGTCCCGCGTCGGGCTCTGGGCTGACGGCTCAGAGCCTGGAGCCTGCTTCCGATTCTGTGTCTCCCTCTCTCTCTGCCCCTCCTCCGTTCATGCTCTGTCTCTCTCTGTCTCAAAAATAAATAAAACGTTAAAAAAAATTTAAAAAAAAATAAAAAGAGTCTCTTGTAGACCGCAAATAGATCGGTCTTTTTTTTTTTTTTTTTCCATTCTGATACCCTGTGTCTTTTTGTTGGAGCATTTAGTCCATTTACATTCAGTGTTATTGTAGACAGATATGAGTTTAGAGTCATTGTGATATCTGTAGTTTTCATGGTTATAGTGATATCTCTGGTACTTTGTGGTCCTTGCAACATTTTACTCATAGAGTCCCTCTTAGAATCTCTTGTTGGGCTGGTTTAGTGGTGATGAATTCCTTCAGTTTTTGTTTCTTTGGGCAAACCTTTTTCTCTCCTTCTATTCTGAATATCAGACTTGCTAGATTAAGTATTCTCGGCTGCATATTTTTTCTGTTCATCACATTGAAGATTTGCTGCCATTCCCTTCTGGCCTGCCTAGTTTCAGTAGATAGTTCTGCTACTACCCTTATGTGTCTGTCTACCTTTGTAAGTTAGAACCTGTTTATCTCTAGCTACTTTTAGAATTTTCTCTTTATCCTTGTAATTTGCCACTTTCACTATGATGTGTCATACAGAAGATCGATTCAAGTTACGTCTGAAGGGAGTTCTCTGTGCCTCTTGGATTTCAATGCCTTTTTCCTTCCCCAGATCAGGGACGTTCTCAGCTATGATTTGTTCAAATACACCTTCAGCCCCTTTCTCTCTCTCTTTTTCTTCTGGAATTCCTATGATACGGATATTGTTCCGTTTGATTGCATCACTTAGTTCTCTAATCCTTTCCTCATAGTCCTTGATTTTTTTTTCTCTCTTTTTCTCAGCCTCCTCTTTTTCCATAATTTTATCTTCTAATTCACCTATTCTCTGCCTCTTCAATCTGTGCTATGGCCACCTCCATTTTATTTTGCACCTCATTTAGAGCATTTTTCAGCTCCTCATGACTATTTCTTAGTCCCTTGATCTCTGTAGCAATAGATTCTGTGCTGTCCTCTGTGCTTTTTCAAGCCTAGCAATTAATTTTATGACTGTTATCCTAAAATCGCATTATATTGCTTAAATCGGTTTTGATCAATTCCTTAGCTGTCACTACTTCCTGGAGTTTCTTTTGAGGAGAATTCTCCCATTTTTTCATTTTGGGTAGTCCATGTGGTGGCCCCAAACTGCAGGGCACTTCCCCTATGCTGTCCAGAGTAACTTGTGTTGGTGGGTGGGGCCACAGTCTGACCTGATGTCTAACCCCAGCCCACTGCTGGGGCCACAGTCAGACTGGTGTGTACCTTATCTTCCCCTCTCCAAGGGCCAGGATTCACTGTGCTACTTGTACACTGCCAGGCTTGTGGTGGTGCTTCGATGGGATCTGGTATATTAGCTGGGGTGGATCTACAAGGTGCACAGTGGTGGGAGGGGCAGGCTTAGCTAGCTTTGTGGTTGGTGGTCCCCTGTGGGAGGGGCTCTGCAACACCGGGAGGGACACAGACCTGTCGGAGGAATGGATCCACAGAAGCACAGCCTTGGGTGTTTGCGCTGTTCAAGCAAGTTTGGTGACGGGAACTGGTTCCCTTTGGATTTTGGCTGGGGGATGGGAGAGGGAGTTGGTGCTTGCCAGCGCCTTTGTTCACCGCTGAGCTGAACACTGTCTTCCAGGGCTCAACAACTCTCCCTCCTGGCGTCCTCTTGCCCTCCCTGCTCTCCAAGAGCAGGGTTGTTGACTTTTAACATTCCAGATGTTAAGTCCCACTGGCTGTCTGAACTCATGCAGCCTGGCCCCTCCGCTTTTGCAAGGGTCTCTGCCTTGCTGGGTGGGCTGCCCCTCTACTGCCCCAGCCCCCTCTCGCCAGTTCATGTGGTACACACCACCTCTCAGCCTTTCCTACCCTCTTCCGTGGGCCTCTTACCTTGCTTGGCTCCAGAAAGTCCGTTCTGCTAGGCTTCTGGCGGTTTTCTGGGTTATTTAGGCAGATGTGGGTGGAATCTAAGCGATCAGCAGGACGAGGTGAGCCCAGTGTCCTCCTACGCTGCCATCTTCCCAGGTCCTTATACTGAATCTTGGGATGAGTGGGAATTATTCATGTGAGGAGCAGTGAGGAAGAGTAATTCAGACAGAGGGAAAAACATCTATTAAAAAAGAAAAAGCCCAGAGATGACATGTAGTGCACTTGGAGAATAGTAGCTCAATATGAAGCCAGAAGGTGAGGGAGGGCCCTCATCATATAAGGTCTTTTCAATAGAATTAAAGATTTTGGATTATTTCAGATTTTAATCTTAAAATCACTGAGGGGTTCTATATAGGATGAGTATATATTCTATTTACATTTCCTTCCTTCCTCCCTTTTTCTATCTTTCCTTCCTTTCCCTTGCCTCCTTTCCTCCCTTCCTTCCTCCCTTTGTTTCTCCCTTTCTTCCTTTCCTCTTCTGATTTAATGTTTTATTCTCATTCCACTATTATGTGACTGGGAATATACAAAATTAATTCTGTCTTGCACTTTAAAAGGATAATCCTGAAAACCCCCAACTCTCACCAGGATTTCCTCTCTTCTTTTTTGTATGTTAATATGCACTATGGAAGAGATTACTTCCATGCCTATACAATTATATCACCCAAAGAAACATTAGAAACAACCAGTTACTGAATCTATGCAGTGTTAGTTTTTGAGAAACTAAGAGTTAAAAATACCTGTTTTTTTTAGACAACTATAAATCAATTTAATAATCTAATGAAAGAATTTTTAGTATTCCCTGTGCTTGCATTTAAGTATATCTTTTCTATACCAGATCACCAATTGTTTAAGGAGGTAAGTCTGGCTACTGCTGGAAAACACATTGGAGTAGTTATTAGAATAAGAGTTGGGAAAACTAGTTTAGAATGTTATTGCAGGTGATGAAAGATAGGCTGGGGACAATATAGAGATGTTATTTTTCTGGACTTGGTTCTTCAAGATCTGAGGGAAATATTGCTGACTCTTCCTAGACAGAAGTGATCATTTCTTCCTCAAAGCTTCCAACAGCTTCCTGATCACAGTACTCTATGAGTACTGTACCATACTCTAGGACTCTGTATTGTCATTGGTTTTTATATCTGTTTCTCTCACTTTACCCTCTGTCAGAGAATGGACCTTGTCTTACTCTTCTTTGTAATGTACAATATATGTTCAATATATGTATTTTGCCCAAAGCCAGTTGGCCATTAAGGATCAGAATGGTGATTTGATCCAAATCTCACCAACTCCAGAACTCTTACCCTTTTCATTACAATGTAGTATCCTTAAATCTTGTGGGTTTTTAAAATAATCCTCATATTTGGAAAGATTATTTATTGTAGTGATTATAGGATTGAAGGCTTTATATAAGACAGTGATACAGTAAACATCTATAATATGATGAATTAGTTACTTCCTTCAAGAAGCATATACTTGGGTGGGAAATGTAGACAAATGTTAATTATAATTGAGGCAAAATAATAGTTAACATTTAGTTATAGCTTTATCTATTATAAAATAAATTTTTTGGTGGGGAATTCTATAATTCTTTCAGAAATTTCAAAATAAAAAGAACAAGCTATGACCCCCAAACCCATACTTAGATAATGTTTTGGTGTACATCCTTGTAGATATCTCCATTTGCATATTTATGTATAACTATATTAGATTGTATTATATGTGAATAAGTAGCATTTTGACAATTTGATTTGATGACTTGATAATGAACATTGGTAAAATTTAAATTAGTGAACTTATATTACAGGCACATAGAAATATTGCTTGCCTGTTTTATTTGATCTTTATAGCAATCTTAGTAGGTAGCTAACATTGTTGCCTTTATTTTACAGTTGAGGGCCCTGAGCCCTAGGATGGTTAAGTGACTTGCTCAATGTCACTGAACTAGTTAAGTGGACGATTATAGATTAAAAATCAGGACTATCTGATTGAAGAGTCTGAGGTCTTAAACATTGTGTTGTATTGCCCTTTCCTTTTGTTTTGAAGCTGGTTTTTTTCCACACTCAATAATATAATATAGATGTATACATGATTATAATTATAATTATAGTTTTTTAATGTCTACTTTAAGAGAGGGAGAGAGAGTACAAGTGGGGGAGGGGCAGAGAGAAGGAGGGAGAGAGATTCTGTCCCAAGCTTTTAGGGTGGAGCCCAATGTGGGGATCAGTTCCACAAACCATGAGATCATGACCTGAGCCAAAATCAAGAATCAGATGCTTAACCAACTGAACCTCCTAGGGGTCCCTACATGTCTATAATTGTTGATAAATCTTATTTTTAATGGCTGTGTTGTATTATACTCTTGTGTCTCATAAATTGTTTCTTATTCAAGGACATTTATGCTATTTGTTAATCATGACCATTATATGCTTTTTTGTGTATTTAGCTCCATGCATTTGTCTCCTTGTATGTTTCTAGACACAGGGTTGCAGAGTCAAAAAATATGCTTATTTTTATATTTAGTTATATATTGCCACTGACTCTCTTGAATGATGGTACTGGTTTATACTCCTACCAGTGGTTTATGAGAATGTCTATTTCTTCCCACCTTTCCCCACATTAGGCTCTGAGTGTCACCTTCCTTGTAATCAGATAACTAGGCAGCTCGCATAGGCTCTGATTGCAGAATTCCTGCAGGCATGATAGATAATCAAATCAAAGTAGAAGAAAAGATATTCTTTTCCAGTAAGAACTACAGAAAGTTAGAACTGAGATCATTTAGTTGCATAATCTTCATTTTTAAATGTGAAAAAATTTGGGGTCCACAAAGGAGAACAGAATTGACCAAAGTCAGAGAGCTAATTAGGAGCCAGAACAGGACTTGAATACAGTTCCTTTGCCTATTAGGTTAGGGATCATTTCACTGAGTTTTTTTTCAGATGCTATGACTTCTTAGACCTCTCACTGTCATGACATAGCTTTGCATAGATATATTGCCTCATGTTCATGATTTAACTTCTATAATAGATTACTTAAGATTACTTGCAAAACAAATAGTTTTGCAAGAGGGGCACATGGGTGGCTTAGTCAGTTAAGCATCTGATTCTTGATTTTAGCTCAGGTCATGATCTCACAGTTTGTGAGTCTGTGTTGGGCTCTGCGCTGATAGTGTGGAGCCTTCCTGGGATTCTCTCTCTCTCTCTCTCTCTCTCTCTCTCTCTCTCTCTCTTTCTCTCTCTTTTTGCCCCTTCCCTTCTCTCTCTTGCTCAAGAATAAGTAAGTAAGTAAGTAAATAAATAAATGTTTTGCAAGAAAGTGGTATCTATATTGATTGTTACAATGAGTAAGAAAAAAGTACTACAGCTTTCTACTTTTAAAAAGAAAGTTTTTATTGAAAATAGTTTTAGGGGTGCCTGGTGGCTCAGTTGGTTAATCGTCCAACTCTTGGTTTCAGCTTATGTCGTGATCTCATGGTTTGTGAGTTTGAGCCCTGTGTCAGGCTCCATGCTGACAGCTCAGAGCCTGCTTAGGATTCTCTCTCTCTACCCCTCCTGTGTGCGTGCACACACACACACACACACACACACACACACTCTCTCTCTCTCTCTCTCTCTCTCTCTCAAAATAAATAAACGTTAAAAAATAAAATAGTTTTAGATTTCTTTACATTGATAAACTTTGTTTTGTTTTTTAATTAAAAAAAAACATTTATTTGAGAGAGGGAGCACACACAAGCAGGGGAAGGTCAGAAAGAGAGGGAGAGGGAATTACAAGGAGGCTCCATGCAGGGTGGATCCTGTCATGGGTCTTGAACCCATGAACCATGAGATCATGACCTGAACCAAAACCAAGAGGTGGATGGGTAACCAATTGAACCACCCTGGTGCCCCAATAAATTGTGTTTTAAAGTAAAAGTCAGAAACATAAAATTAACCATTTTAAATTGTACAATCAGTGACGTTTATTACTTTTAGAGTGCTGTGAAACTATCACTTCTATCTAGTTCCAAAATATTTTTATCTCCCCTAAAGGAATTCTCCTGCTCATTAAGTAATTACTTTTCATTTTTTGTAAACTTCCACACTCCCTCCCCATCCCTGCAGCCTCTGGCAAACACTGATCTACTATCTGTCACTATAGATTTACCTATTCTGAGTATTTCACATAAATGAAGAACATACGTGAACTTCTGTGTTTGGCTTCTTTACCCCGAATGATTGTTTAAAGATTTATCCGTGTTTTAGCATGTATCAGTATCTTACTGTTTTTCAGGGCTTTAAACATATTCCATCACATGGATATACCACATTTTCAATCCATTCATCTGTTGATGGACATTTGAGTTATTTCCACCTAAAATAGTTTTAAATTTACAGAGAAATTGCAAAGATAGGGACATATGTTTTTATATCCGTTCCCAGTTTCTCCATAGTTAATATCTTACATTAGTATACTACATTTGTTATAATTAATCAACCAACATTGATACATTATTATTCACTATAGTCCATACATTATTCATATTCTCTTAGTTTTTACTATTTTTTTCTGTCTCAGAATCCTGTTGAGGATAACAAGTTATTTTTGTCATCATGTTCCATTATGCAAATCAAGACCAAGAGAATTTGTCAGTCTTTCCTTATTTTTGATGACCTTGACAATTTTGAGGAATAGTCGCTAGGCATTTTTTAGAATATGCCTCAATTTGAATTTGTCTGATGTTTTTCTTGTAATTAGATGGGGGTTATTGGTTTTGGGGAAGAAGATACAGAGAGGTAAAGAGCTATTCTCTTCACATATGAAGAGTGCATACTATTAAATATGATGTTAATGAGCTAATGTTTGTCTAGATTCTTCTCTATAAAGTAACTTGTTTCCCCTAAAAATTTTATGCTATACTCTTTGGAAGGTCACTATGGGCAACCCACACATAAAGAATGGAGAGTTATGCTCTACCTGCTTTAGGGTGGAGTAAGTACAAATTATTTGGAATTCTGCATAGGAGATTTGTCTCTTCTCCCTATTTGTTTATTCATTTATTTATCTCTATGTGAACCTATAAGTATTTAGTTTACATTTTGGGTTATAATCCAATACTACTTTATTTGGTTATTCAAATTGTTCCTGCTTTGGCTGTTGGGACCTCTTTTAATTGGTTCCTGTGTCCCTTCTACTTACCCTCATTTGTTTTTTGAGCACTTCCTTATTTTCTGGCACTAGGAGATACTCCATGCTCATTTTGTATATTTCCTGTCCCAACACTTGAATCAGCCATTACTCCAAGAAATCCTGGTTCCTTTTATACGACAATGGTATTACAAAGCAGGATCTGCATGCTGGGTATGCTTTTTCTTACTGGGGTCACATTGCTTCTAGGCCCCATCAGTGGACAGAGCTTAGAAATAAATGTACATATACTAACACATGTATACCTATATTTCTTTATTTGTACATCTGTATCTATATTACGATGAACATTAGTTCATGCTGATGTCTTAAATTCTTATTTAGTATCACATGGTTTATTTTAGTCTTCTCTCCATGCTTGTGTCCTCCTCCAACAGAGGGAAACCTGGCTCCTACCATCTGCCATCCATTTACTCATTTGTTTAATATAAGTATACTTGTACAGAAGTTTCAAAATTGTTAACCTGTATCCCCGTGGGAAACAATTTTACCAAGAAGAGTACAGTGTCTGTGTGCATTTTCTTTTTTCTTCAGACTTATAGTCTGTTCTCTTTTCCAGCATTGCTTAGGTCAGCACCAGCCTCATCAGCAATGTTATGTCATGCATTCTTAATATAGTCATATTATTTTTTCATTCTGTATTCTATCCTGGGTTCCCCTATCTTCTGAGTTTTTAAAAATTTGTATACATTCAGGTAAACTCTTTGTAGTATAAAATTCTGTGGGTTTTGATAGCTTTTTAATGGACTTAATTTTTTAGATTAGTTTTTTAGATTCATAAAAAAGTTTAGCAGAAGGCAATGAGATTTCTGCTATACTTTCTGCGTGCACATATACACAACTTCTCCCTCTGTCTTAGTCCATTCTGGCTGCTATTATAATAATACCATAGTCTGAATGTTTTATAAACAACAGAAATGCATTTTCCACAGGTCTGGAGGCTAGAAAGTCCAAGATCAAAGCACCAGGAGATATAGTGTCTAAGGAGGAACAACTTGCTGGTTCATAGATGCCATCTTTTTGCTGTAGCCTCACAAGGCAGAAGGGATGAGAGAACTCAGTAGGGTCTCTTTTATAAGAACACTAATTCTGTTCATGAGGACAGAGCCAGTTACTTCGCCAAAACTCTGTCTCCAAATACTGTCACATTGGGAATTAAGTTTCATCATAGGAATTTAGGGGATTGGGGGACACAAACATACATTCTATACCACTTACTATCAGAATTCTACACCAGAATGGTACATTTGTTATAATCAAACCTATGTTGCTACATATTTATCACCAAACATCCATAGTTTTTGTTAGTGTTCACTCTCGGTGTTGTATGTTCTCTGGCTGTGGACAAATATATAATGACATGTATCCATCATTATAGTATTACAGAAAGTAGTTTCACTGTCCTAAAAATCCTCTGTTTTGTGTCTATTCATCCCTCCCTCCTCAGCTCCTGAGAACCATTGATCTTTTTATTGTCTTCATAGTTTTGTCTTTTCCAGAATGTTACATTGTTGGAATCATATAGAATTTAGACTTTGCAGATTGGCTTTTTTCCATTTATTAGTATGCATTTAAGGTTCCTCTATGTCTTTTCATGACTTAATAGCTCGTTTAATTTTAGTGCTGAATAACATTCCATTGTCTGGATGTACTACAGTTTATTAACCCATTCATGTACTGATGGATGTCTTGGTTGCTTTCAAGTTTGGGCCGTTATGAATAAAGCTGCTATATAAACATTCATGGTCATATTTTTGTGTGGATGTTAAGTTTTTAACTCCTTTGGGTAAATACCAAGGAGTGTAATTGCTGGATCATTTGGTAAGAGGAGTGGGTAAGAGGAGTGGGTAAGAAACTGCCAAATTGTCTTTTGAAGTGGCTGTATGCCCTTGCATTCCCACCAGCAGTGAATGGGAGTTCCCCTTCTTCCAATCTTCAGCAGTGTTTGGTGTTGTTAGTGTTCTGGATTTAGGTTATTCTAGTAGGTATGTAGTAATATCTCATTGTTTTACTTTGCAGATCCCTAATAACATATGATTTTTAGTATCATTTCATATGTTTATGTGGGACCTGTATACCTTTGGTGAGGTGTTTGTTCAGGTCTTTGGCCCAGTTTTTAATAAGGTTGTTCATTTCATTATTGTTGAGTTTCAAGAGTTGTTTGTATATTTTAGGTAACAGTCCTTTATCACATGTCTTTTGCAAATATTTTTTCCCAATCTGTTGCTGGTCTTTTCATTCTCTTCACATTGTCTTTTGCAGAGAAGTTTCTTTTCCCCCCAGAAGTTTTTAATTTTAATGAGTTCCAGTTCATCAGTT
The DNA here is from genome assembly GCF_046562875.1 of Panthera onca. NCBI lineage: Eukaryota > Metazoa > Chordata > Mammalia > Carnivora > Felidae > Panthera > Panthera onca. The sequence goes on from NC_138346.1 coordinate 181,985,308, forward strand.
CTTTCTTTCAGAGATTGTGCCATGGATTGATCTTAAAAGTCATTACCATACCCGGGGTGCCTGGGTGGCTCAGTTGATTAAGCGGCCGACTTCAGCTCAGGTCATGGTCTCACATTTAGCGAGTTCGAGCCCCGCATCGGGCTCTGTGCTGACAGCTCAGAACCAGGAGTCTGCTTCTGATTGTGTGTCTCCCTCTCTCTCTGCCCTTCCCTGCTCACTCTCTGTCTCTGTCTCTCAAAAATAAATAAATATTAAAAAAAAAAGGTCATCACCATACCTAATGTCACTTAGGTTTTCTCCAATTATATCTTCTAGGAATTTTATAGTTTTGTGTTTTATATTTATGTATATAACCCATTTTTTGTTAATTTCGGTGAAGAGTGTAATGTCTTTGTCTAGAATGATTTTTTTGCCTGTGGATGTCTAGTTGTTCCTATACCCATTTGTTGAAAAGACTGCTGGAAAACACTGTTTTTTTTTTCCCTTTGCTCCTTTGTCAAAGATTAGTTGCCCATAGGTCTATTTTCAGACTCCTTGATCTGTTGCATTGATCTGTTTGTCTACTCTTGTCAATAACACAATGTGTTGATTACTGTAGCTTTATAGTAAATTTTGAAGTCAAGTAATCTAAGTCTTCCAACTTTGTCCTTTTCTTTCAATTGTGTTGGCTATTCTGTGTCTTCTGCATCTCCATATAAACTTTAGAATAAGTTTGTTGGCAAACAGAAAGTAGCTTGCTGGGATTTTGACTAGGATTGCATTGAATCTATAGATTAATTTGAGAGGAACTATCATCTGGACAGTATTGTCTTCTCATCCATGAATATGAATATCTTTCCATTTATTTATTTATTTGATTTCTTCCATTAAATAATTGTACACATTAAGGTTCATTATTTGACTTTAATTTTCCAGGTGGTTTGACAATCTTTTACCTTTAAAAATTGTTTTTTTCCATATAATATTTTGATACCTAGGTTAAGTCTCTGGAATGACTTACTTCAGTTTGTCAACTCGAGTTATCCTAGCATCACATATAAAGCATTGGGTTGCTAGTTTTAGAAAGAAGACAGCTTCATGAGGTTGCTATGACACATAGCTTGTAATAAATACACTTGAACCCCTAGATTTGCATCAAAAGAGACAGCTTGTCCAGTTACCTGAAGTGACATTTACTAAAACTGTGACAGATTTTAAGACAAGAATCAAAGACTGTCTCCTACTAAAAGCAGTAAAGTGATCTTCAAAGTAAGGTATGTTAAAGAACATTCTAATGACCTAATGATGCATGGTTTCCCACCATGATGTGACCTTGGCTAGGCCACTTTCCCCTTTAGGGCCTTAGTTAATTTGTTAAAAGTGTATATAGCATTTCTGTTGTTCTAGTTCTGATATGTTATGATTCTATTTTGCAGACTCCTTTTTTTATTGTACTTTTTATTTTTCCTTTCTATATGGGGAGAAATGACAGCTTAGGTATGTATACAACCTGTTGAAAGTAATGACAATTCTTTTGACTTAATATATAGCATTTTGGGAAGAGTACACATAGCTCTACCACTTAATTCCAAGCTATGTGATGCAGGGTAAATTAAAAAAAAGTGTTTCACTTTTCTCATTAATAAAAGGTGGGTGATAATAGAACCAGCATCATTTGTTCTGTTGTAAAGATTGAATGCATGTGTGCATGTATGTGTGTATATTTATGTGATATAAATATATCACATAATAAGTGTTATATAACAGTGAGCTATTCCTAATTCTATTATTATGTGAAGTATGTTGGACCAAATGGTGTGGGAAATGAAGAAGCACAGCTGCAAACAGTGCTGGCTCCTCCAAGATGAGGCTTTTGTCGCCCTGTAACTACCAGTCTTCATGTGGTTTTGGTGTATCAGAAGAACTGGTCTCTTCCACACAGGAAATCCCAGTCATGTTAGCTGTGAAGTCTTTGAACCCAGAGGTGCCACCTAATTCAAATAACCTGTGACACTTACAGAAACAGGAGTAGATCATCTGACTTAAATTTCAGATTGTAAGGCTGTGCTACCTCTAGGGTACAGGCTGACCTGGGAGAAGTGATAGGATTGTTATGAGAAGGTTTCTGGTACTTTTTTGAGGCCTTTAAATCTCTGATTTAGAAGTACTTAGAAGAGCAGGAGGCAGGCGGCATGACCTGAATAGGCTGGGGACAACAAAGAATGAGGCAAGAGGTGAGGAAGGGATAAATGGATTTCTCTAGTGTATGCCCTTGAATGACACTTTGTGATGACAGGATTCCAGACATCTGGATTTTATGCCTACAGGCTAGGACTGATTGACAGGGATAGCCACGTTCTTTCAGTAGTTCTGGTTCATTTATCATGTATTAATAAGCATTGGCTGAGAGCCTGTAATGTGCCAGCATGTGCTAGGTTCTTCTGATGTTGTGGAAAAGAATCAGACATGATTCTTATGAGAGCTCGCAGACAAGTAAATGGATGATTAAAACACATGATAGAGGTAGGGACATAGTTCTAAGAGTTACAGCAGGAAACTAATTGGGGTGGGTTATTAACATTGAGAAAGGCTATCTAAAAGAGCTGACATTTCAGCTGAATATTTATGGAGATGTATAAAGTTTCCAGCTAACTCGAATACTTGAAGAATTCTAGGCAGATAGAGTAACATTGCAGAGATACAGGGCCAGAAGAAATTCTGCAACAAGGATTTTCACCTATGAAGAAGGATGGAAGAGTAGGGTGGAGGGTTTATTTCAAAATATATTTAAACTTAATCTTACTTTGACTTGTTTTTCTGCCAAGAATTTAAAAAATACACTTAATAAGTCTTGTGCTTAATATATTGTGGCTATCTTTTTATAGCAATATTTATAAATCTCTTATTTTTAATCCTTTAATAAGTCTTATTGCAAATTAAAATGTTGCCATGCTTGCTTCACATAGTTTTTTGGGAATTCTCCATTTGTTATTAGTAATTTTACATCTCTTTCTTCCTTCCCAGAAGTAATAGTTTTCCTGAATTTTATCTTTGACATATTCATAACTCCTTTAACCTATTCTTACACGTTTGTAGTTATAAACAATTTATATCATTTTGTATATATCATTCTCCAGCTTGCATTTGCTCTTCAAATTAGGTATATAAGTTTTGTTCCTGTTAAAACATGTAATTTTAGCTAATTTAACTATTGTATAGTATTCAATTGTGACTATTCTCTAATTTTTTTAATCTCCCAGTAGTGGATAATTTCTTTTCTAAAAAAATTTTTTTAATGTTGTTTTTTTTTTTTTTTTTTGAAAGAGAGAGAGACAGAGCATGAGCAGGGGAGGGGCAGAGAGAGAGAGGGAGGCACAGAATCTGATGCGGGCTCCAGACTCTGAGCTGTCAGCGCAGAGCCGGACGTGGGGCTGGAAACCCCAAACCTCGAGATCATGACCTGAGCTGAATTTGGACATTCAACCAACTGAGCCACCCAGGTGTCCCTCTTTTTTTTTTTTTTTTTAAGCGTGTTTATTTATTTCTTTATTTTGCGAGACAGAGCACAAGTGGTGGAGGGGCAGAGAGAGAAGAAGAATCCCAAGCAGGATCTGGGCTGTCAGGCAGAGCCCAATGTGGGGCTCAAACTAATGAACTGTGAGATCATGACCTGAGCCCAAATCAAGAGTCAGCCACTTAACTGACTGAGCCACCCAGGTGCCCCAGATATATTTTTTTAAAATAATTCTACATGTGCCAAAATTTCCCATATGTCTAGAGATGCAACTGCTGAGTTAAACGATAGCAACATCTTCTGTTTACTGCTAAAGCACTCACTTAGGTCATTGTAATATACTTGCTATCAGTTGTTTATGAGAGTTCTCATTTCTCTGCTATTTTTGTACTTAGTGTTGTCAGGTTTTTTATATTTTTGCCAATCTGATGCATGTTATATGGTATATCATTGTGGTTTTCATTTTCAATTACATGTCTCCTTATGAACTCTCATATATTTATTGGTATTTCAGATTTCTTCTGTGAATTACCTTCTCATTTACACATTGCATTTAAAATTGTATTGTTAGACTTATTTTACTAATTCAAGGATTTCTTCAGATAGTCTTGATATTCTTCTATTTTACATTCGATATTTGTTTATGGCAAATACCTTTGAGCAAAAATTCAAAATGCTAATATAACCAGATTTATCTAGCCTTTTTTTGGATTTATGCTTTTCATGTCTTGTCAAATGAGTACTTTCCTAAATCAAGATTATGTTAATTTTGAAAATAAGTAAAGTTTTCTTTGTGTATTTTGTGCTTGAATTCACATGGAATTGATTTTTACATGTAGTATGAGATAAGGATCTAATTTTCCCCAATATGCATAGTTAATTTTTCCAGCACTACTGAGTAAATAGTTCATCATTTCCCCTATTTTGTAATGCCATGTCTGTTACACATAAAGTTTCATATATGCCTGTCCATTTTGCATCTACTTTTTTTCTATTGTTTTATTTGACTGTCCCTGTGCAGTAATGCCTTAGTGTATGAATTACTGTATTCCTAAAATAATTCATAATAGCTATTATGTTGAGTCTTCCTACCTTATTCTTGAAAAAAATGCTTTGGGTAAAATTATCCTGTTTTTCATCTATATTTTAATATTAATTTTGGGGTAAACTTTTTAAATTCTGGGGGAAAAACCTTTGCTGTAGTTCTGACTGTAATAGCATTGACATTATAGATTATTTTGCATGTTGAGTTTTTCATTTTATAAATATAAGCATATCTTGTATGTGTTCTCCATTTCTTCAGGTCTTTTTATTTTTTATTTTATTTTTAAAATATAATTTATTGTAAAATTGGCTAACATACAGTGTGTACAGTGTGCGCTCTTGGTTTTGGGGGTAGATTCCTGTGGTTCATCTCTTAAATACAACATCCAGTGTTCATCCTAACAAGGGCCCTCCTCAAAGCCCATTACCCATTCTCCCCACTTCCTTAATGCCCCTATCAACCCTCAGTTTGCTGTCTGTATTTAAGAGTCTCTTATGGTTTGCCTCTCTTTCTGTTTGAAACTATTTTTCCCCTTCCCTTCCCACATGATCTTCTGTTAAGTTTCTCAAGTTCCACATATGAGTGAAAACATATGATATGTTCAGATCTTTTTAAAAAATACTCTTTTTAATTGTATTCTAGAGGTTTCTCAATCTTTTGTTAGTATAATTTTAAAAAGTATTTTATAGTTTTTATTGCTATTCTGGATGAATACTTTTTTGGTGTATTTTTAACTTATTTTTACTAATGTATGGAAATGCTAATGAATTTTATATGTTGATGTTTTTTCATCTAGTAAACATGCCAAACAGCCTTACTAATTCTGATAATTATAGAATCTTACATATTTTCTATGTAAATAAAAATGCTATATATTTGCAAATAAGGATAGCTTTGCCTCTTCTTTTCTAATTCTTGTGCTTTTTTTTCTTGTTTTACTGCATTGTCCATGATCTCAAGTGTCATGTTTAATAGAAGTGATATAAAAGTAATCCTTTATTTGTATGGGAATGAGTATTCTAAATCCTAAACTTATGTGTTTCAAAGATTATCCACTTGTGAGCTGCCTTCCTCACTGTTAGCTTTTTTCTTTTGTTTTTATTTGTTAGTATTTGTTTTTGTTTTTGTTTTTGTCTATAAAGTTAAATTTAGAGGGAAATAGTTTTGTTTAATTCCTTTTCTCCTGTGCTCACCCCATCCTTTTTGCTTGCCTCTTTCTGATTTCACAGGATATCCAATTAAAACCAAAAATTATGATGGCATTTTGAGGCTTCTGTCTAGCACTGATACTGGAGTATCAAAGATCTGATCACCAAGGTAGAAGAAAACTGGTACTGTACAGGAGACTGCTTTTATCTTCTATTGAGACCTGAGGCAGTAGGTAGCAATAGTTCCTTAGCTTTCTTTCACATGTCACTGAACTCCATCCTACAGTCTGACTTAGACTGAAAGACTTAGTTTAGTCCATCACCCATGGTGAAACAATTTAATTGCTTTCACCACCATAAGAACAGTTAAAAGATGAACTGAGGTATATTAAAAATCATAAGGGTTGATTTGAGCAAAACTTCATTCTAACTGGGCAGTGCCAAACCAGAAGTAGTTAGAAGCACTCCATGGACAGGAGATAGGAGGAAGATTTTTATAGAGAACATGCGGAAACAAAGCAAGAAAATTATCTGATTGGCTATAGTCTAAGTGGGAAAGCCTAGTTGGCTGTTTGTGTTTGGTTTGTCCTCAAGTTTAGATTTATTAACCTTGATGCATTACAGTCATAGATTTTTACTTGCTTAAATAGGCTACTAAAGCATTAGAGCCACTGCAGTCTAACAGACCTCTTCCTTTAATTAATAGAACAAAACTGTCATCTTGCCCTACGTCTTAATCTGGAGCCCAGTAGGTTCATAGCTTCTACCTATATTCATTCTTGACTTCTTTTATTTCTGGTCCATGGAAATGTTCTTATTTTTTTAAACTTGGGTATATCTTTGTGGTTGTATATCTATAATTGCTATATATTTGGAGCAGAAAGAGTATATAAAATATGAAGATACTGAGTTACCCTGATCAGAAGTCAAAATATCTTTTTCCCCAAAATATCTTTTTTTAAACAATATAATATCCAGTATATTAATATCCCTCCAAATTTAATTTATTTGAAATTCAGATAATTTTAAAGAAGTGGAACAAGTGAAAAACACTGACGAACTAGTGTAAAGTGTTTGGAATAAAGTAAACTTTTTGGCAAGACTGGCTGGCTGGAGTTTGGGGAATATTGGACATATTGTGGTAGATGAGGCTAGAAATAAAGATAATGACAGCTTTGAGTATTTTGCTGAGTGAGCTATTGAGCACAGAATTAAAGAGGAGAGTGGTGTGGTTAGGTTTACATTTTAGAAAGATTACTCTGGCAGCAATATGGATATTAGGTTAGTGGCATAGACCCAAGTAACAGGTAAAACAATTAGGTAAGAAATGAAGTCTTGACTAAAAGCAGTGCTATAAGGATGGAGAGTGATGTGGCTTTTCTTTTCTTCTGATCACATTTGACAAAATCAAGCTGTTTTCTGAGATTCTTCGTTAAACTTCACAGAGTAGTGGATTCTGGGAGGATTTTCCTATGCTGAGTGAGAGATAGAGCTAATTATGTACTCAAGAACAGCTATGTTTAGAAAAATAAAGATTATTTAAGAAAGAGTGAAAAAGGGAAATTAGAAATTTCTTTTGTAATAATTGATTTATGTTAGTTTAGCATTTTCTAGGATGAATGCCAGTATTTAAATAAGATTGGGGCATGAAAAGAAGCCCAAGCCTGTGTGAGTAGCATCTGAAATAAGACTGGGTTAGAAATCAGAGAACCAGAATTTGACTCCAACTTGATTTAATACAGTAATAGGCTGAAGTAAGTCATTTCCCATTTGGACACTATCCAATTTTCCTTTTATATAGAATGAACTCTAAGGTTTCTTATAAAATTTTTAATGTTTATTTATTTTTGAGAGAGAGACAGAGACAGAGACAGAGTGTGAGCAGAGTAGGGGCAGAGAGAGAGAGACACAGCATCGGAGTCAGGCTCCAGGCTCTGAGCTGTCAGCCCAGAGCCCAATGTGGGGCTCGAACTCACGAACTGTGAGATCATGACCTGAGCTGAAGTTGGACGCTCAACCAACTGAGCCACCCAGGTGCTCCTAAGGTTTTTTCTAATACTCATCAGATCAAAAGTCTCTATTAAGTGTGTAGTCAAGGGGAAATAATTCTAAAATGTTGGTTCGCTCCTGTTATCTTTGCCTATTGATAAATCTTTTAAATGAGATTAATATTTAAATCTATAGACTTTGAGTAAAGCAGATTATACTCTATCATGTGAGTAGACTTTATTCAACCAGTTGAAGGTTTTAAGAACAAAAGGACTGACTCCTCTGAAGAAGAAGGAACTTTGCCTATAGTCTTACTTTGAAGTTAAGTTGTAAGATTACCTGTTTACTAAGTTTTCAAGCCCGATGATCTACCCTGTAGATTTTGGATTTGCCAACCTCCACAGTCTTGTGAGCCAGTTCATTAAAATCTCTCTCTCTCTCTTTCTTTCTTTCTTTCTTTCTTTCTTTTTTTTTTTTTTTTTCATATTTTAACGTTTATTTTTGAGACTCTAGAGAGAGCACAAGCAGGGGAGGGCAGAGAGAGAGGGAGACACAGAATCCAAAGCAGGATCCAGGCTCTGAGCTGTCAGCACAGAGCCTGACACGGGGCTCAAACTCATGGACTGCAAGATCATGACCTGACCCAAAGTTGGATGCTTAACTGAGTCATCCACATGCCTCAAAACCCACAAAATTTGAGTAAAGCCATCCCCCAGTGAATTCGGATATAAAGTTTGCTTTAAATACTTCTTTGGGGGGGCGCCTGGGTGGCGCAGTCGGTTAAGTGTCCGACTTCAGCCAGGTCACGATCTCCCGGTCCGTGAGTTCGAGCCCCGCGTTAGGCTCTGGGCTGATGGCTCAGAGCCTGGAGCCTGTTTCCGATTCTGTGTCTCCCTCTCTCTCTGACCCTCCCCCGTTCATGCTCTGTCTCTCTCTGTCCCAAAAATAAAATAAAAAAATTAAAAAAAAAAATACTTCTTTGGGGAAGACAATACCACGCTGCTACTCAATTAAAAGAAACATTTTTACAGTCTTGACGTCTTTTATTTTTTTTACATTTATCACGCCATGAATTCATAGGGGATGAGTTCCAACAGCTCAGGCTCCTTTCCATTGGTTCTCACAAAGTGTGCTTCTCTGGGTGGGGCAGGCTGGCGCTTCAGTTGAACCCAAGTACCTTTCTCCTTGGCTTCCTTCTTTTTCTGATAATTTTCCTTCACACGCTTCAGGAAGCTGTCTCGGCTCTTTGAGTGCTTAATGTGCTTGATACGTACATTAATTCTCTTAGCAAGAATCTTGCCCTTAACTTGTTTGTTTACAACAATGCCAACAGCATGCTGGGTAACATTGTAGACTCTTCCAGTTTTGCCATGGTAACATTTGTGGGGCATTCCTTTTTGAACAGTGCCCATTCCCTTGATGTCCACAATATCACCTTTCTTGTAGATTCTTATGTATGTTGCCAAAGGAACAACTCCATGTTTTCTAAAAGCCCTAGAGAACATATAGCGAGTACCTCTCCTCTTTCCCTTTGTGTTGGTCATTTTGGCGAATTACTGGAAGAAAGCGGTTCTGGCCGAAAGGAAGCTCTCTCTCTCTTTCTGTCTGTCTGTCTCTTTCTCTGTCTCACATACACACAGACCCTATTGATTCTGTTTCCCTGGAGAACCCTGACTAAACTATTATAGCTGGATTTTGAACCTTTCTAGATCAAAAATAAATGTTTTGTCATATTGGATACTTTGTGAAAATTATTTGCATCATCTGATTATGAAACATATGCCCTTATTTTAGGAACTATGGGAGATTTATCAATGAATAAGGTAGTATCTCTGTCCTCAGTGAGCTCACAATATAGTTGGGAAGATAAGGTTTAATATTGTGAAAAATTAAGTAATTACAGCTAAACTAAGGACAAAGAATATGAAAAAAATGATGAGGTCTATGGCTAGTTGACAAATATTAGTTTAGAGATTAAATGCTGTTAAGTACAGTTGATCATTGTGGGCTAGGAAAAGCTTAGGAAAGTAAGAAAGCCAACATTAATCAATTTTAACATGTACTTTCAGAGGATTCTGATACTTGGCTCTTGTGGGTTTAGGCATTGTTATCTAAACTATTTTTTTAGTCAGAATTTCTCAGAGGTAATAATTGTCCCATAGTTATACAACTTTAATAAGTAGAGTCTGAAAAATGTATCCCTATTTCCACTAGCCTATGCTGCAGAGATAATGTCATGGAGGTGGGACTCTAGTACCATCTTGAGATTTAGGTAGTCTGTTTGCAGTAGGACTCAATTCTGGTTTCCTTTTCTTTAGAAGAGTTTGTGTAAAAGGAATGAGGAAAAAGTCCTTGACAAAAAGGTGGGAAGATAGCACATTAATTTATTCTTGAGTTATCAAATCCTTGAATAAACCTATAAAAGTATGCTGTAAAGTGAGTTTGACGAACTTATAGACATTGGATTTGGCCTCCAGCTCTGTCCATAGCTGACCTGCTCTCCACATTTTAAGTAGCATAATGGAGCACAGTATTTTCTTACTCTAAAAATATTTCTTCATTATTTATAGTGTGGGGGATTGTTCTTGATTCAATTTGTGGGAGTCTGCTGAACTTGATTATAACTTACAGATAATTTTTGTCTTATATATTCTTTGTTTTATCATCAATATGTTAAACACAAATTTTATGATCTCAGTTAAAGGCAATTAATATTGGAGCTGGAAAACTCCTTGGAAATACATCAGTTTGTCAGAACTGGCTTGGTTAAGGATAAAGCCCAAAGTATCTGATAAGAATTGATTTTCCTTTCTCTATAAGATATTTAAAGGCTTCATCAGCTATTGGTTCACCCAGACAGGTTGCAATTCATTCACTTGATTTTCAAAATATTCATAGTTAGCATATCACCAAAAATATGATTCCTCTACTTACCTTCCTAAGCAGTGTCAAGGTGCTAGTTGGGACTGAACTGAATACAAAAATTACAAATAAAAGAGCCCAAACAGTGGGATATAAAATACTATTAATGAAAGCCTTCTTGATAAAACAGGGATAAGGATACTTAGTTGGTCAATTAGGATAGATCTTGGCATAAGACCTTGAGAAACCAGAACTTTTATCCAAAGTGTGATCAGGGTACTGAGTCAGTAGGAGATCAGGACATTTGAAGAGTAGTTGAGGGAGTTGGAGGTGTTGAGTTTCAAGAAGAGACAATTTCACTTGAATATGATGATTATCATTAAGTATTTACAGTTCTTTCATGGAGAAAAGGAGTGAAATTTTTCTGCATGAATTCAGAAAGCCTAACTCAAATTAATGTATAGAGGCAAATTTCAGTCTAGGGTAAGTAATTTTGTGAATAAAAGTTGTTTAATAGACACAGCTTTCCAGGAATGCATTTATCTATAAGTGTTGATGGCATGCAAACAGAGATACTGAGGATACATTGGTCAATAAATACTGTGTGCCTGATAAAATTGAAGAATTCATTAATTGAATGAACAAGTCAAGAATTTACTGTGTGACACTGGATGACTATGTCTGAGTTGCTGTAGCAAGTATTATTGTACTGGTTGGAAGTTAAAGAGTTAACACTCTTTCTTCCTGAAATTCTATCAATATGATTACTTTTTTCGGCTTACTCTCCATCCTTTCTTGAGACTCTTTCATTTACTTCTTTTTAATTTTGTGATGTCTCATGTCTCTTTATAGTCATCCATAATCTGTAATTATCTTAAAAATTATAACATGCCATTATTTTTCCTGAAGAAAATGTATTTGATAAACTTTTACTGGCAATGTGGTGTAGCAGAAAAAAACATGGGCTTTGTAGTTAACTAAATTTGAGTTAAATCATCAGCTCCACCATGTAGAAGTTGTATAATCTTGACAAATTCCTTCATACCTTGGTGTTTCAGTTTTCTTATTTGAAAAAATCATTTACTCAAAAAGTGTTGTTGAACATATATTATGCATCAGCTGGTATGTTAGTTATTGGGATATACCCATGAACAAAATAATGGTCTTGCCTTCATAAAACTTACGTTCTTTTAGAAGAGAAAGATAATAAATACTAGACAAAAAATAAGTCATTTAGCACATTAGAAGGTTATAGAAGCTATGGGGGAGAAAAGTAGGGCAGAGTAGTAAGAGTGGATGGTAATGGGATGGGGTGAAAGGCAGATTGAATGCTAAATAGGATGGCTGGGGAGCCCTTATAAGGTGAGATATGAGCAAAGGCTTAATGTAGATAGAGTTAGCTCTAAAGAATTTGCGAGAAGCAAAGCGAAGCATTAGAGTCTCAGAGGTGGGACTGTGCTTAAATAGTTCTAGGGTCAGTAAGCAGGCCTGTGTGACTGAAGCAAAGGAGTAAGGGAGAGTTTACAGTAGGAAATGAGTTCAGAGAGGTAGAAGTGAAGGTGTGGCAGATCATATGGTCTTTGCATATGTCATATGTAAGGATGTTGGCTTTTACCTTGAAGAAAATGGAGAACTAATGGAAGTTTTGAATGAAGGAGTCACCTGAGTGATCTTATATTTTGGAGTGTTTACTGGGGAAGGGCCTAAAGAGAGACAAGTGTAGAAGCAGAGATACTTATTAGGAGGCTGTTGCAGTAATCCATATTAGAGGTAATGGTGGCTTAAATTAGGTTGGTGGCAATGAAATTTGTGAGAAATGGTCTGGATATATTGAAATGGAAAAAAACCCTACTTTAAAAGGTTATTCTAAGAATTAAAGACTGAATGTGTAGTAAACACAAAGTGCCTGGTACCGTGCATAGTATATTATTATCAGTATGTTAGCTATTGTTATTAATAAGGCATGAAATACCATGTAGAATCTGATTTAGTCCTTCAACATAATTGACTTTATCCTTTTTTGGGGGGGTGGGTAGGAGGAGTACAATTAACATACAATATTATATTGGGTTCAGGTGTGCAAAATAGTGATTTTACATTTGTTCACATTGAGAAATGATCATAGTAAATCTAGTTACCATCAGTCATCATACAAAGCTAATACCATATTATTGACTGTATTCCACATGCCATAAATTACATCTCTCTAGCTTATTTATTTTATAACTGGAAGTTTGTACTTCTTGATCCTCTTCACCAATTTAATCCTCCCTCAAAGCAGTCAATAATCTGTTTACTCTGTTAATGAGTCTGGGTTTTGTTTTGGTTTGGTTTGTTTATTTTTAGATTCCATGTATAAGTGAAATCATGAGGTATTTGTATTTCTTTTAGCATAATGCCATCAAGGTCCATCCAGGTTGTTGCGAATAGCAACATTTCATTCAATTTTGTTACTGGTTATGCGTCTGTTCAAATTTTCTATTGCTTCCAATTTGTTGGTATATAATTGCTCATAATATTCTCTTATTATTGTTTGTATTTCTGCAGTGTTGGTTGTGAGGTCTCCTCTTTCATTCATGATTTTATTCATTTGGGTCCTTTTTCTTTTGATCAATCTGGCTATCAATTTTGTTTATTTTCAGTTTTGTTGATAATCTGGTTTATCAATTTTGTTAATTCAAGGAAGCATCTCCTGGTTTCATTGATGTGTTCTACTGTGTTTTTTTTTTTTTTTTTAATATCCGTGATTTCTGGTCTAATGTTTATTATGTCCCTTCTTCTGCTGATTTTGGGCTTTCTTTGTTGTTCTTTTTCCAGCTTTTTAAGGTGTAGGGTTAGGTTTTGTATCTGAAACCTTTCTTCCTTCTTTAGGAAGGCCTGGACTGCTATATACTTCCCTCTTATGACCGACTTTGCTGCATCCCAGAGGTTTTGGATTGTCGTGTTTTCATTTTCATTGGTTTCCATGTACTTTTTAATTTCCTCTTCAACTTCTTGGTTAACGCATTCATGCTTTAGTAGGATGTTCTTTAATCTCCAAGTATCATGGTCTTTCCAAATTTTGTCTTATGGTTGATTTTGAGTTTCCTAGTGTTGTGGTCTGAAAATATTCAAGGTATGATATTGATCTTTTTGTACTTGTTGAGGGGTGATTTGTGACCCAGTATGTGATCTATTATGGAGAACATTCCATGTGCACTCAAGAAGAATGTGTATTCTTCTGCTTTAGCAAACGTTATGAATATATCTGGTAATTCCATCCGATACAGTGTGTCATTCAAAGCCATTGTTTTCTTGTTGATTTTCTGCTTACAACATCTGTCCAATGTTGTGAGATGTTGAATTCTCCTACTATTAGGGTATTATTGTCAATGACTTGCTTTATGTTGGTGATTAATTGATGTATATATTTGGGTGCTTCACTTCAGGGCATAAATATTTACAATTCTTAGATCTAATTGGTGGTCAGACTCCTTAATTATGATATAATGCCCTTCATCTCTTGTTACAGTCTTTATTTTAAAATCTAGTTTGTCTGAGATAAGTATGGCTAATCCGGCTTTCTTTTGATGACCATTAGCATGATAGATGGTTCTTGATCCCCTTACTTTCAATCTGAACGTGTCTTTAGGTCTAAAGTGTGTCTCTTGTCAACAGCATATATGTGGGTCTTATTTTCTTATCCATTCTGTTACCTCATGTCTTTTGATTGGAGTGTTTAGTCCATTGACATTTAGAATGAGCACTGAAAGGTATGAATTTAGTGCCATTGTGTTACCTGTAGAGTTGGTGTTTCTGGTGATGTTCTCTGGTCCATTCTAGTCTTTGTTGCTTTTGGTCTTTTTGTGTTATTTTGTCTTTTCTCCATTCAGAGTCCCCATTAAAATTTCTTGCTGGGCTGGCTTAGTGGTCACAAGCTCCTTTCGTTTTTGTTTGGGAAACTCTTTATCTCTCCTTCCATTTAGAAAGGTAGTCTTGCTGGATAAAGAATTATTGGTTGCATATTTTTGTGATTCAGCACGTTGATTATATCCTGCCACTCCTTTCTTGTCTGCCAATTTTCTGTGGATAGGTCTGCTGCAAACCTGATCTGTTTTCTCTTATAGGTTAAGGACTTTTTTCTCTTTCTGCTTTCATAATTCTTTCCTTGTCAGTGTATTTGTGAATTTGACTATGATATGCCTTGGTGATGGTTGATTCTTATTGAATCTAATGGGAGTTCTCTGTGCTTCTTGGATTTTGAGGTCTATGTTCTTCACCAGATTAGGAAAGGTTTCCACTATAATTTGCTTCCATAAAGCTTTTGTCCCTTTTTTCCTTCTTCATCTTTTAGGACTCCTATGATTCTGATGTTATTCCTTTGTAATGAGTCACTGAGTTTTTTATGTCTTGTATGTGCTTGGAGGGCATAGTTGGGTGGGGCTTGGTGTAATGACTTCACTCTCCACTAGGTGGCACTGCTTAACTTACTGGGGTGAATCAGTATGCTGGCATGCACCTGCATGGGAGCGGTGGAAATGACTTCACCCAGCTCCCTAGTCTCTTGCTCAGATATTTTGTGCACTCACTGTTTGGTGATAAAGTACCCACCCTTTGTCTCAGGCTTCTATCCATGTTCACCGCCTCTACCCTGTCCACGTTCAAGCCATCTGTCTGCCAGACAGCACCTCCCTCCAGAGTTTTATCTCAGATGGGGTTGTGTTTCAAAACTCCACACTTCAGAGACACCCTTCCCCCATCCCCTGATGCTTGGACATGTGCTGACTCTATGGGGGAGGGTCTAGCTGAGCAATGGCCGGGTGCTGGCTTGCCCCAGAGAACATTTGCGTGATCGCACAGTGGCAGAGGTTCAGAGATGATGGCAAATCTTAACACATACCCTGTGCCAGGTTTCACCTCACTCTTGTGTCTTTGTCCCACTACCAGCAAACATGGCTGCTCTCTGGGGTCCGCTGGAAGCTTTACCTGTGGGGAGGCCATATGGCCTCTACCAAATGCACTCTAAGCAGCAGAACTGCTTCTCCCTGTGAGACACACAGACTCCTCAGGCCCTGCTACCTGCTCCTGGGGATTCAACCTACTTCCTCACTAGAGTACCGGCAGGCACTGTGCTCTGGAACTTCAGACTCTGTGCTCCACTTTTTATAGAATCCTGATCATTCTGAAACCCTCTCCTTTATTCCTGTCAATGTTTTTAGGGAACAGATTTATTGTTCAATTCCCTGCAGGTGTTTTTACTCTTTTTCTCTAGCCATTTTTGGGAGCGTGCTTTTCTTCCATGATCCTGATGTGCCATACTCTCCCCCTTTCTCTTTCTCTGTCCTCTCTCCCCATAAACAGCTCCCTACACTCTGTGACTTTTCTCTCCCCCAGTTCACCTCTCTGCATCACATACCTGGCAAGTCCTGTGGCTCAAGTTATGCAGATCATTGTGTTAATTTTCAGATCAATTTCCTAGGTGCTCAAAGTGGTTTGGTGCTGATCTAGCTGCATTTTGGGGACGAGAAATGGTCAGGGTCTCCATGATGCTGCGCCATCTTAACTGGTGTGATATGATATCTTATTGAGGTTTTGAGTTGATTTTCCGTGATGATTACTGATGATAAACATCTTCTCATGAGTCTGTTGACCATCTGTATGTTTTTACTGGAAAATTGTCTATTTAGATACCTGACCATTTTTTTTTCTTTTCGAATTTTTATTGAAATTATAGTTAGTTAACATACATTCTAATATTGTTTTTGGGAGTAGAATTCAGTGATCTATCACTTACACATAACACCCAGTGTTCATCCCAGCCAGAGTACTTAAAAATACCCATCATCTATCTAGCCCATCCCTCACCCACCTTACTCCTTCAAACCTTAGTTTGTTATCTATCTTTAAGAGTCTCTTATGGTTGGAGCTAGAGCGTATTATACTAAGTGATATAAGTCAGTCAGAGACAGACAAATACCATATGATTTCACTCATGTGAAATTTAAGAAATAAAACAGATGAACATATGAGAGGGGGGAAAAGAGAGGGACCCCTGACTAGTTTTTAATCAGATTTTTTGTTTTCTGGTTGATAAGTTCTTTATATATTTTGGAAATTATCCTCTTGGGGCACCTGGGTGGCTTGCTCAGTAGGTTAAGTGTCGAAGTCTTCACTTTGGCTCAGATGATGATGTCAGGGTTTGTGAGTTTGAGCCTCGAGTTGAACTCTGTGCTGACAGTGTGGATCCTGCTTGGGATTCTCTGTCTCCATCTCTTTCTGGCCCTTACCCAGTTGTGCTCTCTCTCTTTATGTCTCTGTCAAAAATAAGTAAACATTAAAAAAATATTCTGTGATTATTATCCCCTGAGCAGATATATGATCTGCAAATATCTTCTTTCATTCAGTAGGCTTACTTTTCATTTTGTTGATAGTTTCTTTAACTGTCCATAATTTTTGCAGTTTCATGTAGTTCTACTTGTTTATTTTTGCTTTTGTTTCCCTTGCGTTTGGAGTCAGATTAAAAAAAATTTTAGTAAGATCATTGTCAAGGAACTTACTACTGGGGGTTTTACGGTTTTGGGTCTTAAAGTCATTATTCCATTTTGAGTTAATTTTTGAATATGGTATAAAATAGTGTTCTGGTTTTACTCTTTTCCATATGGTTGTACAATTTTTTCTAGCACTATTGAAGGGACTGTTCTTCCCCCATTGTATATTCCTGCCTCCTTAGTCATAAAACTAATTGAACATATATGTGTGGGTTTATTTCTGGGTTTTCAATTATATTCCATTGATTTATGTTACCTGTTTTTATGTAAATATCATAGTATTTTGGTTACTAGCACTTTGTAGTATAGTTTGAAATCAGGGAGCATGATACCTCTAGGTTTGCTCTTTGTAAATTGTTTTAGCTGTTCTGTGGTCTTTTGTGTTTCTGTATAAATTTCAGAAGTATTTTCTACCTTTGTGAAGTTGTTATTGGAATTTTGATAGGGATTGCATTGAATCTGTAGATGCTTTGGGTAGAATCAATATTTAATAATATTAATTTATCCAGTCCATGAACATCTTTATATTTATTTGTATCTTTATTTATATCCTTATATTTATTTGTGTCTTCTTCAGATTCTTTCAACAATATCTTAAAATTTCAGTGGTCTTTCACCTCCTTGGCTAAATTTATTCCTAGGTATCTTATTCTTTTTTGATGCAATTATAAATGGGTTTTAAAAAATTGTCTCTTGCTGATAGTTAATTATTAATATATAAAAATAGTATAATTTGGTGTAGGAGGAGCTAAGAGAGTGTTGCAGTAGGAGGACCCCTAGGCTTGCCTCATTCCTCAAACACAGCTAGATAACTCTCAAATCATTCTGAATATCCAAGAAATCAACATGAGGACTTGATAGAAATGCACATCTCTAGGGAGAAAAGAGGCCACATCAAGGAATGTAGGAAGTGTGGAGACATGGATTTAGGGAGAAATAGATCGTGGGTGCTGTGGAGGGGAGGGAGCCCTGCTCCTAGAGTAAGATGAGAGAGGGTGGAATGCACAAGGATACAGCAAGGACAACCCTTCCCCAAAGCCAGTGGCTGGGAAAGTTAGATGGGCTGATTGTCGTGAATTTTTGCAATCAGTGGGGCTGAAAGACTGGAGTTTTAGAGGTCTGTGGGATTGGCTGGGATAGAGATCTCGGTGTGTTTCTCTATCCCTATAGGGAAGGCAGACAAGCAACCCTGGGAAAGATGGCACAATCAGAGGATTGCCTAAGGTGCACAGGGGGAGATTGTTGCCTCTTCTTGGAGCCCATCCATGAGAGGTGGCATTGCCTCTCCAGGGACAAAACAGCAGGCAGGTGCTATTTCACTCCCCTGACCCTCAGCATAGGCAGAGACACATTTGCTGAGGATGGCTAATCCAGACACTGACTGTGTACCTTCCTTTATTCCAAATCCCACACCCCTGCACTCTGTCATGACTGCCGTTCTTGGTCAAACCTGTATGAATCCCAGTGTGAGGAGACCCTTCCCCAGAAGACCAGGGTAGGTCCCCACCACTGCAGGTCCCTAATGTTTGGAGTTTTAAAAGTCAGCAGACTTGGCTGGGATAAAGCCCAAAGTGCCCTGTGGTGTTCCAGACAGTCAAGCAACCTAGAGATAGTGTGGAAACAACAATCTGAAAATGCTTGAGACAGATGAGGGGAAATTATTTGCTCTTCTGGGAGGGCTTCCCTGAGAGCAGCAAGCACAGACTTCC
The DNA here is from genome assembly GCF_046562875.1 of Panthera onca. Classification (NCBI taxonomy): domain Eukaryota; kingdom Metazoa; phylum Chordata; class Mammalia; order Carnivora; family Felidae; genus Panthera; species Panthera onca. The sequence goes on from NC_138346.1 coordinate 182,004,081, forward strand.
GTCTATAGGGACAAAGGAGCTGGCTGACACCATTTCCCACCCCCACCCTTCAGCATAAACCATTTTTAGTAAACAGCACAGTGCCAGCACTGGGAGTCTAACCTGCTTACACCACGTCCTGCCCCTTGTGCTCTGCTCTTACCAAATTTTTTGGGCAAATGTGTGTGATGAACCGTGAAGCGGTCCTTTCCCCCAGATGATCAGTACAAACACCCATATGCATGTCTATTGACCATAGAGTTCTGCAAAGCTTCAGTTCTACTGGAAATATAATAGCATCAGGAATCATTTGACAAGGAGACAAGAACACCTAGTTAGAACATGCCACACTCTGGCCAAGGTCCAAACACTGCCCACTGCAGACAAGGAGAACCTCTGCAGACAACTGATCTGAGGGAAAGAGCAGTCAAAGCACATCAGCAGAGTGCATGCAGCTCACACAATAGACACTTCCTGAAGCAGCAGTCCCCAGACCTTATAAGACTTATCCTTCATGAACCCATAACTCTCAGGAGCAGGAAACATAACAGGATTTTCTAATACAGAGAAGAAGACAGAGACCTACACAAGATGCCAAAATGAAGGAAATCATCCCCAGAGAAAGAACAAGATAAGGTCATGGCCAGGGATCTAATCAAAACAGATGAAAGTATTATGCATGATGCAGAATATTTTTAATAGAATAATTAGAATAATTACATTGTTTTAGGTTTATTTATTTATTTTGAAAGAGAGTGAGAGAGACAGAAGGAGGAGGAGAGAGAATCCCAAGCAGGCTTCACACCAGCAGTGCAGAGCCTGACATGGGGCTTGAACTCACGAACTGTGAGATCATGACTTGAACTGAAACCAAGAATTGGACGTTTAACCAATTGACCCACCCAGGTACCCCTGTATGATGCAGAATTTAAAGCAACAACAAAAATGATACTCACTGCTTCAGAAAAGAATGGAAAACTTCAGGGATACCATTATCACAGAGATAAAACAGCAAAAAATTCAGGCAGAAATGAAAAATTCAATAACTCATATTTAAAAAAGGCTGGATGTCATGACCACAAGGATGGAAGAAGCAGAAGAACAAATAAGTAATACAGAAGATAGGATTATGGAAAATAATGGAGCTGAACAAAATAGAGAAAGAAGAATGATGAATTACAAGAGTAGACTTAGGGAACTCAGTGACTCCATCAAATGTCATAACATTCATATAATAGGAGTCTCAGAAGAAGAGATAGAAAAGGGGGCAGAAAGATTATTTGAGGAAATAATAGCGGAAACATTCCCTAATCTGGGGAAGGAAACAGACATCCAGATCCAGGAGGCATAGAGAACTCCCATCAAAATCAATAAAAGCAGGCAAACATCAAGACATATTGTAGTTAATTTGCAATGTACAGTGATAAAAAAAATTGTAAAAAGATCAAGATGAGGGGCGCCTGGGTGGCTCAGTCGGTTAAGCGGCCGACTTCGGCTCAGGTCATGATCTCGCGGTCCGTGAGTTCGAGCCCCGCGTCGGGCTCTGTGCTGACAGCTCAGAGCCTGGAGTCTGTTTCAGATTCTGTGTCTCCCTCTCTCTCTGCCCCTCCCCTGTTCATGCTCTGTCTCTCTCTGTCTCAAAAATAAATAAATGTTAAAAAAAAAATTAAAAAAAAAAAAGATCAAGATGAAGTCCCTAACTTATAAGGAAGACCCATAAAGGTACCAGCAGTTATCTCCACAGAAACTTGGAATTGCAGAAGGGAGTGGCATGATATATTCAAAGCACTGAATGGGAAAAATTGGCACGTAAGTATACTCTTTCCAGTAAGTCTGTCATTCAGACTATAGGGAGAGATAAAGAGTTTCCAAGACAAAAACTAAAGGAGTTCATGTCTACTAAACAAGCCATGAAAGGGGACTCTTTGGGAAGAAAAGACCAAAAGTGATAAAGACTAGAAAATAACAGAGAAAATCTTTAGAAACAATGGCAAAGTAAGTAATAAAATGACACTAAATACATACATATCAATAGTTACTCAGAATGTAAATGCACTGAATGCTCTCATCAAAAGACATGGGGTGTCAGAATGGATAAAAAAGAGAAGACCCATCTATATGCTGCCTATAAGAGACTCCTTTTAGAACTAAACACACCTGAAGAATGAAAGTGAGGGGATAAAGAAACATTTATCATGCAAATGGAGGTCAAAAGAAAGCCAGAGTAGCAATACTTCTATCAGACACACTAGATTTTAATTTAATTTAATTTAATTTAATTTAATTTAATTTAATTTAATTTAATTTTATTTTATTTTATTTATTTAAATATGAAATTTATTCTCAAATTGGTTTCCATACAACACCCAGTGCTCATCCCAACAGGTGTCCTCCTCAATACCCATCACCCATTCTCCCCTCACTCCCACCCCCCATCAACCCTCAGTTTGATCTCAGTTTTTAAGAGTCTCTTATGTTTTGCTCTCTCCCTCTCTAACCTTTTTTTTTTTCCCTTCCCCTCCCCCATGGTCTTCTGTTAAGTTTCTCAGGATCCACATGAGAGTGAAAACCTATGGTATCTGTCTTTCTCTGTATGAGTTATTTCACTTAGCATAACACGCCAGTTCCATCCACGTTGCTATAAAAGGCTATATTTCATTCTTTCTTATTGCCATGTAGTATTCCATTGTGTATATTACCACAGTTTCTTTATCCATTCATCAATTGATGGACATTTAGGCTCTTTCCATAATTTGGCTAGTGTTGAAAATGCTGCTTTAAACATGGGGGTGCAAATGCCTCTATGCATCAGCACTCCTGTATCCCTTAGGTAAATTCCTAGCAGTGCTAATGCTGGGTCATAGGGTAGATTTATTTTTAATTTTGTGAGGAACCTCCACACTGTTTTCCAGAGCGGCTGCACCAGTTTGCATTCACACCAACAGTGCAAGAGTGTTCCCATTTCTTAACATCCTCTCCAGCATCTGTAATCTCCTGATTTGTTCATTTTAGCCACTCTTACTTGCATGAGGTGATATCTTAGTGTGGTTTTGATTTGTATTTCCCTGATGAGGAATGACGTTGAGCATCTTTTCATGTGTCTGTTGGTCATCTGAATGTCTTCTTTAGAGAAGTGTCTATTCATGTTTTCTGCCCATTTCTTCACTGGATTATTTGTTTTTTTGGGGTGTGGAGTTTGGTGAGTTCTTTGTAGATTTTGGATACTAGCCCTTTGTCTGATATGTCATTTGCAAATATCTTTTCCCATTCCGTTGGTTGCCTTTTAGTTTTGTTGATTGTTTCCTTTGCTGTGCAGAAGGTTTTATCTTGATGAGGTCCCAATAGTTCATTTTTGCTTTCAATTCCCTTGCCTTTGGATATGTGTCAAGTAAGAAATTGCTGCGGCTGAGGTCAGAGAGGTTTTTTCCTGCTTTCCTCTCAAGGGTTTTGATGGTTTCCTGTCTCACATTCAGGTCCTTCATCCATTTTTAGTTTATTTTTGTGAGTGGTGTAAGAAAGTGGTCTAGTTTCATTCTTCTGCATGTTGCTGTCTAGTTCTCCCAGCACCATTTGTTAAAGGTACTGTCTTTTTTCCATTGGATATTCTTTCCTGCTTTGTCAAAGATGAGTTGGCCATACGTTTGTGGGTCTAGTTCTGGGGTTTCTATTCTATTCCATTGGTCTATGTGAATGTTTTTGTGCCAATACCATGCTGTCTTGATGATTACAGCTTTGTATTAGAGGCCAAAGTCTGGGATTGTGATGCCTCCCGCTTTGGTCTTCTTCAAAATTACTTTGGCTATTTGAGGTCTTTTGTGATTCCATACAAATTTTAGGATTGCTTGTTCTAGCTTCGAGAAGAATGCTGGTGCAATTTTGATTGGGATTACATTGGATGTGTAGATAGCTTTGGGTAGTATTGACATTTTAACAATATTCTTCCAATCCATGAGCATGGAATGTTTTTCCATTTCTTTGTGTCTTCTTCAATTTCCTTCATAAGCTTTCTGTAGTTTTCAGCATACAGATCTTTTACATATTTGGTTAGGTTTATTCCTAGGTATTTTATGCTTCTTGGTGCAGTTGTGAATGGGATTAGTTTCTTTATTTGTCTTTCTGTTGCTTCATTGTTGGTATATAAGAATGCAACTGATTTCTGTATATTGATTTTGTATCCTGCATCTTTGCTGAATTCATGTATCGGTTCTAGTAGACTTTTGGTGGAGTCTATCGTGTTTTCCATGTATAATATCATGTCATCTTCAAAAAGGAAAGCTTGACTTCATCTTTGCCAATTTTGCTGCCTTTGATTTCCTTTTGTTGTCTGATTGCTGATGCTAGCACTTCCAACACTATGTTAAACAACAGCGGTGAGAGTGGACATCCCTGTCGTGTCCTGATCTCAGAGGGAAAGCTCTCAGTTTTTCCCCTTTGAGGATGATGTTAGCTGTGGGCTTTTCATAAATGGCTTTTATGATGTTAAGTATGTTCCTTCTATCATGACTTTCTTGAGCATTTTTATTAAGAAAGGATGCTGAATTTTGTCAAATGCTTTTTCTACATCGATTGACAGGATCATATGGTTCTTTTCTTTTCTTTTATTAATGTGATGTATCACATTGATTGATTTGCGAATGTTGAACCAGCCCTGTAGCCTAGGAATGAATCCCACTTGATCATGGTGAATAATTCTTTTTATATGCTGTTGAATTCAATTGGCTAGTATCTTATTGAGAATTTTTACATCCATATTCATCAGGGATATCAGCCTGTAGTTCTCTTTTTTTGCTGGGTCTCTGTCTGATTTGGAAATCAAAGTAATGCTGGCTACATAGAATGAGTCTGGCAGTTTTCCTTCCCTTTCTAATTTTTGGAACAGCTTGAGAAGGATAGGTATTATCTCTGCTTTAAATGTCTGGTTGAATTCCCCAGGGAAGCCATCTGGTCCTGGACTCTTATTTGTTGGGAGATTTTTGATAACTGGTTCAATTTCTTTGCTGGTGAGGGTCTGTTTAAGTTTTCTATTTCTTCCTGTTTGAGTTTTGTAAGTGTGTGGGTGCTTAGGAATGTGTCCATTTCTTCCAGGTTGTCCAGTTTGTTGGCAAATAATTTTTCATAGCATTCCCTGATAATTGCTTGTATTTCTGAGGGATTGGTTGTAATAATTCCATTTTCATTCATGATTTTATCTATTTGGGTCCTCTCCCTTTTCTTTTTGAGAAGCCTGGTTAGAGGTTTATCAATTTTGTTTATATTTTCAAAAAACCAACTCTTGGTTTCATTGATCTGCTCTACTGTTTTTCTGTTTTTGTTTTTTTTTTTTTGTTTGTTTTTTTAGATTATACATTGTTTATTTCTGCTCTGATCTTTATTATTTCTGTTCTTCTGCTGGGTTTAGGGTGTCTTTGCTGTTCTGCTTCTATTTCCTTTAGGTGTGCTGTTAGATTTTGTATTTGGGATTTTTCTTGTTTCTTGAGATAGGCCTGGATTGCAATGTATTTTACTCTCAGTACTACCTTCGCTGCATCCCAAAGTGTTTGGATTGTTGTATTTTCATTTTCATTTGTTTCCATCTATTTTTGAATTTCTTCTCTAATTGCCTGGTTGACCCATTCATTCTTTAGTAGGGTGTTCTTTAACCTCCATGCTTTTGGAGGTTTTCCATACTTTTTCCTGTGGTTGATCTCAAGTTTCATAGCATTGTGGTTTGAACGTGTGCACGGTATGATCTCAATTCTTTTATACTTATGAAGTGCTGTTTTGTGACCCAGTATGTGATGTGTCTTGGAGAATGTTTCATGTGCACTCTAGAAGATAGTATATTCTGTTGCTTTGGGATGCAGAGTTCTAAATATATCTGTCAAGTCCATCTGATCCAATGTATCATTCAGGGCCCTTGTTCTTTATGGATCCTGTGCCTAGATGATCTGTCCATTGTTGTAAGTGGAGTATTAAAGTCCCCTGCAATTACCACATTCTTATCAATAAGGTTGCTTATGTTTGTGATTGTTTTATATATTTTGGGGCTCCCATATTCGGCAAATAGATATTTATAATTGTTAGCTCTTCCTGATGGATAGACCCTGTAATTATTATATAATGCCTTTCTTCATCTTTTGTTACAGCCTTTAATTTAAAGTCTAGTTTGTCTGATATAAGTATGGCTACTCCAGCTTTGTTTTGACTTCCAGTACCTTGATAGATACTTCTCCATCCCCTCACTTTCAATCTGAAGGTGTCCTCAGGTCTAAAATGAGTCTCTTGTAGACAGAAAATAGATGGGTCTTGCTTTTTTATCCATTCTGATACCCTATGTCTTTTTGTTGGAGCATTTAGTCCATTTAAATTCAGTGTTATTATTGAAAGATATGGGTTTAGAGTCATTGTGATATCTGTGGGTTTCATGCTTGTAGTGGTGTCTCTGGTATTTTGTGGTCCTTGCAACATTTCACTCAGAGAATCCCCCTTAGGATCTGTTGTTGGGCTGGTTTAGTGGAGATGAATTCCTTCAGTTTTTGTTTTTGTTTAGAAAAACCTTTATCTGACCTTCTATTCTGCATGACACACTTGCTGGATAAATGATTCTTGGCTGTGTATTTCTTCTGTTCATCATATTGGAGATTTGCTGCCATTCCTTTTTGGCCTGCCGAGTTTCTGTAGATAGGCCTGCTACTACCTTATGTGTCTACCTTTTATGTTAGGGCCCATTTATCCCTAGCTGCTTTCTGAATTCTCTCTTTATCCTTGTAATTTGCCAGTTTCACTATGATATGTCATGCAGAAGAAGGATTCATGTTATGTCTGAAGGGAGTTCTCTGTGCCTCTTGGATTTCAATACCTTTTTCCTTCCCCAGATCAGGGAAGTTCTCAGCTATGATTTGTTCAAGTACACCTTCAGCCCCTTTCTCTCTCTCCCTCTTCTGGAATTTCTATGATACGGATATTGTTTCATTTGATTGCATCAGTTAGTTCCCTAGTTCTCCCCTCATACTCCTGGATTTTTTTTTTAATCTCTCTTTCTCAGTCCTGTTTTTCCATAATTTTATCTTGTAATTCACTTATTTTCTCTTCTGCCTCTTCAATCCTTGCTATGGCCGCCTCCATTTTATTTTGCACCTCATTTAGAGCATTTTTTAATTCCTCATGACTATTTTTTCATCCCTTGATCTCTGTAGCAATAGAGTCTCTGCTGTCCTGTATGCTTTTTTCAAGCCTAGCGATTAATTTTATGACTATTATTCTAAATTCTTGTTCTGTTATATTGCTTAAATTGTTTTTGATCAGTTTGTTAGCTGTCACTACTTCCTGGAGTTTCTTTTGAGGAGAATTCTTCCGTTTCGTTATTTTGGCTAGTTTTCTGTCCCTTAGGAGTTTTAAAAGCTTGTGTGCTCTGCATCTGCGAGCACTGCTATATTAAAGGAGGGTCATATACTGTCCAGGGCCTGGCTCTTCAGGAGGTGTTTTTTTGGGGATCACTGCTTGTTCTCTGTTGTTGTGACTTTGTTCATTTTATTACCCTTCTCATAGTAATATTTTATACCCTCCACTATGTGTGCTTTGATATGTTCCTTGGTGTAGCCCTGTAAAGGAAAATAGGTAGACAAACAGGGACAAAAACATGCAAACACACAAACAAATAACACAAACAAACAAATAAACAGAAACAAAAACCAAAGACTAAAGACTTAAAACAAAAATCCCAAACACCGACTACAAGTAAAGAAGAGGTTGGAGATGGTGCTGATGGAAGAGAACATACAAAGATAGAAATGACAGGATCAGTGGGGCGGGGTGGGGGGGGGGGATAAAACTTGATTAGGTAGAAAGACTAAAAGGCTTAATCCAGAGAGAGAGGAAGGAAAGTAAAGAAGGAGGCGCGGAAAATGAAACGAAGATAAAATTACCCAGACAGAGAAACTATATGGCTTGATTGTTTCAGATAGAAAGGAGTGTAAAGAGGATTGTGTAGAACATTTATCAAGACAATGGATTAAATATGCCTGTTTAGACAGACCAATAAGGAGAGTAACCAGCCTAGGGTAGGGAAGAGATAAGGAGGAGAAATGGGGGTGTGGGGTGGGGGAGAATATATCTATATATCCAGAATTGACCTAGAGTTAATCCAGACAATGCTGCATTGCTTGTTGGGAGGAGCTGTCTGCATGGTCTGTGCTGCTCTGGTGGATATGCAGTTACCCAGTGCAAGTGGGCCTGGTTTAGCATATTCTGATCCCACCTCCACTGTGGGCCCTGGGAGTGATCCCTGAAGCCCAGCCTTCATGGTGGGGGGGGGGGGGATGGGGGCCGGGAAATGGTTATCCCCCCGTCTCTTCTCCACGGAGCTGACCCGGTGGACTCAGTTCAATTCGTCCTCATGTGCCACGGGTGCAGATAGGGCAGTCCTTCTTGCTCCACCAACTCCCCTGACCCTGCACTTGGCTAGGATTCAAAGTCCCCCCTCCCTGTGCTCTGGCGTTGGGGATGCACCTCTCAGTGTGGTGATATGTGGTTCTGGCTGGCTTTGTCTGTGCCACCACACTTCAGGTAGGACCTACCTCTCCTATTGGGGACTGAGAGCTGCTGCCTTCGTCGCTAGCCCCCGGGGTTGCAGACAAAGGTAGGCTTCATCTTTTCCCACAGCACTCCAGGGAAATGGCCCCTTATCCTCCTGCAGAATGAGCCCCACCGCCCAGCCACTGTGCCCAGGGGTGGCAGATGCAGGCAGGTTCTGTGCAATCTTGCAGCCCTCCAGGGAGGGAACCACTTTCTCCAGCTGCGGACTGAGCCTCTGTCCTACCACCACACCCAGAGCTGGCTCCTCTCCGTCTCAGTCTGAGGGCTTTCCTTTGTCCAGATAGGGTCCTGCACTTTCCTGCACTTCCCTAGCCACTTTTTCTCTTCCCTTTGTCTCTAGGCAGAAGGGGGTTCTTCCCCTCAGTGCCCACGCGGCCTTTTTTTTTTCTCATCTCCCCTAGTTCGCAGTTACCCATCTATCTTTTTTCCAGCTTTCCCATTTTCTTCCTAGTAGATTCAGTCTCTTTTCCTCCCAGGCTCTGGTGTTCAAAGTCCTTTGTCTTCTACATTCTTTGAGAGACCAGGGACATATGGATACCCCTACTTCTCCGCCATGTTGGCCCCTCAATCTCTTAATTTTTTTTTAACATTTATTTATCTTTGAGAGACAGTGCAAGTGAGGGAAGGGCAGAGGAAGAGGGAGACACAGAATCAGAAGTGGGCTCCAGGCTCTCAGCTGTCAACATAGAGCCTGATGCGGGGCTCTAACCCATGAATTATGAGATCGTGACCTGAACTGAAGTTGGATGCTTAACTGACTGAGCCACCCAGGTGCCCCCAAACAGACTCTTAACTAGAGAAAAAAACTAAGGGCTACTGGGGAGGGTATGTGGGCAGGGGGATGTTTTCAAGGGTGATGGGTATTAAGGAGGGTACTTGTGATGAGCACTGGGTGTTTTGTAGGTAGGTGATGAATCACTAAATTCTACCCCTGATACTAATATTACATACACTGTATTTTAACCGATTGCTATTCAAATAACAACTTGAAGACATTTTGGTTATTACTTTTGTATTATACAACTTTATTGAATTTGTTTCTTTGTTCCAACTTTTTCCAGTACAGACTAACAGTATTTTTAGTGGAGAGTTTTTTATATAAAATGTTATGTTATTTGCAAATAATGACACTTTTATTAATTCATTTCCAATTTAGATTCCTTTTATTTTCATTTCTTGCCTAATTTCTGTGACTAGGACTTAGACTAGTATGTTGAAAAAATGTGGGGAGAATGGCCATCCTTGTGTTATTTCAGATCTTAAAGTAATATACGTGGAGAAGATATTAGCTATGGGATTTTCATACATGGCCTCAATTTTATGAGATATGTTACCTGTATATTCACTTTTGGGAGAGGTTTTAATCATTAAAGGATGTTTAGTTTTGTAAAATGCTCTTTCTGCATCTACTGAGATGGACATATGATCTTTATCTTATATTTTGTTAATGTATCACATTGCTTGATTTGCAGATGTTGATTCATCCTAGTATCCCAATAGTAAATTCTACTTGAATTTACATTGTGTGTGATTATTTTAATGTATTGTTGAATTTGGTTTGCTAATATTTTGTTGAGGAGTTTTGTGTCTATTCTTAAAGGTATTGACTTGCAATTTTCTTTTTTTGTGGTATCCTTGTTTGGTTTTCATATCAGGGTAATGTGGCTTGGTAAAAAGAGTTTTGGAAGCATTTTCTCCATTTCAGGTTTTTAGAAGAGTTTGAGAAAGATGAATTTTAAATGTTCTTTGACTGGTAGAATTTGCCAATGAGGTTGTCTGGTCCTGGACATTTGTTAGGAGGTGTTTGATTATTGATTCACTTTCTTTTCCAGTGATTGGTGTCTATTCTTTCTTTTTTATCCCCCCCATGATTGAGTCTTGGAAGTTAATATGTTCCTAAGACATTATTTGTTCTAGGTTGTCCAATTTGTTGGTGTATAAATGTTTACAGTATTCTCTCATTATTCTTTGTAATTTGGTGGTATCAGTTTTAGCTTCTCTCATTTATGATTTTATGTATTGGAGCCCCCTTTTTTTTGGTGAGTCTAGCTAAAGGTTCTTCACTTTTGGATATCCTTCTAAAGAATCAGCTCTTATTTTTATTGATCTTTTCTATTGTCTTTGTAACCTTTATTTCATTTATATACACTCTAATTTTTATTATATTGTTTCTTCCACTAACTTTGGACTTCTTTTGTTGTTCTATTTGTATTTACTTTATGTGTAAAGTTAAATTGTTTGAGATTTCTCTTATTAGAGTAGCCTTTGATTGCTATGAACTTGCCTCTAAAACTGGTTTTGTTACATCCCATAAATTTTGGTATACCATATTTGTGTATTTTCCATATTTACCCATTTCTTCTTTGATATTTTTATAACCTAGTAGTTCTTCTATAACATGGTGTTTAATTTTCATGTATTTGTACTCTTTCTCCCGGTTGTTTTTTTTTTTTTTTTTTTTGTAATTTTAGTTTAATATTATTGTTATCAGAAAAGATGCTTAATATGATTTCAGTCTTTTTTGAATTTATTTAGATTCCTATTGAGGCTTAACCTATGAGCTGTCCAGAAAAATCTTTCCCATGCACTTAAGAATAAAGTATATTCTGCTTCTTTTGAATAAATTTTGTGTATATACCTGTTACTTCCATCTAGTCTGATGTATTAGTTATGGCTCATGTTTCCTTACTGCTTTTCTGTCTACATTATCCATTCTTTGATGTAAGTGGGGTATTGCAATCACCTATTATTGTATTGCTATTAATTTCTCACCTTAGCTCTGTTAATATGTACTTTATATGTTTTGGTGTTCCTATGTTGGTGCATATACATTTATAAATGTCATATTTTCTTGCTGAATATATCCCTTTATCATTATGTGCTTCCCCCTTTTATATGTTTCAATTTTTATTTATATTCCAGTAAGTTAACATATAGTGTAGTATATATTAAAGAGTTAGAATTTAGTGATTCATCACTTACATAAAATACCAGTTGCTCATCACAAGCCCCCCCCCCCCTTTTAAAATTTAAATTCAAGTTAGTTAACAAACAGTGTAGTCCTGGCCTCAGGAGTAGAACCCAGGGATTCATCTCTTACATTCAAACCCAGGGCTCATCTCCAAAATTGCCCTTCTTAATGCCTGTCACCCATTTAATCCATCCCCCTGCCCACCTCCCCTCTAGCAGTCCTCTATTTGTCCTCTGTATTTAAGTGTCTCTTATGGTTTGTCTCCCTGTTTTCATCTTCTTTTTCCTTCCCTTCCTCTGTGTTCATCTATCAAGTTTTTCAAATTCCACATGAGTCAAATCATACGATATCTGCCTTTCTCTGACTTATTTCACTTAGCATAATATCCTCTAGTTCTATCCATGATGCAAATGGCAAAATTTCATTTTTTTCATCACTGAGTAGTATTCCATTGTATGTATATACCACATCTTCTTTATCTACTTGTCAGTCCATGGACATTTGGACTCTTTCCATAGTTTGAGTATTGTTGATGGCACTGCTATAAACATTCAGGCGGATGTGCCCCTTCAAACCAACATTTATGTTTCCTTTGAATAAATTCCTAGTAGTGCAGTTGCTGGGTCATAGGGTAGTTCTGTTTTAATTTTTTGAGGATCCTCCAAACTGTTTTCGAGAGTGACTATACCAGTGTAACCCACCAACAGTACAAAAGTGTTCCCCTTTCTCCGCATCCTTTCCAACATCTGTTGTTTCCTGAGTTGTTAATTTTAGCCATCTTGACAGGAGTGAAGCGGTATCTGTTGTGGTTTTGATTTGTATTTCTCTGATGATGAGTGATGTTAAGCATCTTTTCATGTGTCTGTCAGCCATCTGGATGTCTTCTTTGGAAAAGTGTCTATTGATGTCTTGTGCCCATTTCTTCACTGGATTATTTCCTTTTTGGGTGTTGAGTTTGATAAGTTCTTTATAGATTTTGGATACTAACCTATTATCTGATATGTCATTTGCAAATATCTTCTCCCATTCTCTGGGTTGCCTTTTAGTTTTCTTGATCATTTCCTTCACTGTGTAAAAGCTTGTAATCTTGATGAGGTCTCAATAATTGATTTTTGCTTTTAGTTCCCTTGCATCTGGAGACATGTCACGTAAGAAATTGCTGCGGCCTAGATCAAAGAGGTTGTTACCTGTTCTCACCTGTAGTATTTTGATGGTTTCTTGTCTCACATTTAGGTCTTTCATCCATTTTGAATTTATTTTACTGTATGGTGTAAGAAAGTTGCCTGGTTTAATTCTTCTGCATGTCGCTGTCCAGTTCTTCCTGCATCATTGGCTGAAGAGACTGTCTTGTTTTTATTGTCTACTCTTTCCTACTTTGTCATAGATTAGTTGGCCATATGTTTGTGGGTCCATTTCTGGGTTCTCTATTCTATTTAATCGGTCTATGTGTCTGTTTTTGTGCCAGGAACATACTGTCTTGATTATTACAGCTTTGTAGTATAGCTTAATGTCTGGAATTATGATGCTTCCATCATTAGATTTCTTTTTCAACATTACTTTGTCTATTCATGGTCTTTTCTGGTTCCATACCAAATTTTAGAGTTGTTTGTTCTAGCTCTTTGAAGAATGTTGCTGTTATTTTCATAGGGATTGCATGTGTAGATTGAATGGGTAGTTTTGACATTTTAACAATATTTGTTCTTCCAATCCATGAGCATGGACTGTGTTTCCATTTCTCTGTGTCTGTTTCAGTTTCTTTCATAAGCTTTCTATAGTTTTCAGCATACAGATCTTTTACCTCTTTGTTTAGGTTTATTCCTAGGTATGTATGGACTATGGTTTTTGGTATAATTGTCAATGGGATCAATTCCTTTGATATCTCTTTCTGTGGTTCATTATTGGTGTATAGAAATGCAACTGTTTTCTGTACATTGATTTTATATACTGCAACTTTGCTAAATTCCCATATCAGTTCTAGCTGGTTTTTGGTGGGGTCTTTTGGGTTTTCCATGTAGAGTGTCATATCATTGTGAAGAATTAAATTTTGACTTCTTACTTGCCAATTTGGATTCCTTTTATTTCTTTTTGTTATCTTATTGTTGAGGCTAGGATTTCCAGTACTATGTTGAAAAACAGTGGTGAGAGTGGACATCTCTGATTTTAGGGGACAAGCTCTCAGTTATTTCCCATTGAGGATATTAGCTGTGCACCTTTCATATATGGTTTTATGATGTTAAGATATATTCCTTCTATCCCTACTTTCTTGAGGGTTTTTATCAAAACAGGATGCTGTATTTTGTCAAATGCTTTTTCTTCATCTATTAAGAGGATCACATGGTTCTTATTATTTCTTTTATTAATGTGGTGTACCACATTGATTGATTTACAAATATTAAACCAGCCCAGGCAGCCCAGGAATAAATCCCACTTGATCATGGTGAATAATTCTTTTAAAGTACTGTTGATTTTGATTTGGTAGTATCTTGTTGAGAATTTTTGCATCCATGTTCATCACAGTTATTGGCCTGTAATTCTCCTTTTTAGTGAGGTCTTTGTCTGGTTTGGGAATTAAGGAAATGCATGCTTCATAGAATGAGTCTGGAACATCTTTAGAAGAATAGGTATTGACTCTGCTTTAAATATCTGGTAGAATTTCCATGGGAAGCCATCTGGACCAGGACTCTAATTTGTTGGGAGATTTTTGATAACCAATTGAATTTTTTCATGGTGATGGGTCTGTTCAAATTTTCTATTTTTGCCCATTTGAGTTTTGGTAGTATGTGAGTGTCTAGGAATTTGTCCATTTCTTCCAGATTGTTGAGTTTGTTGCCATATAATTTTTCATAGTATTCTTTAATAATTGTTTGTATTTCTGTGGTGTTGTTTGTGATCTCTCTTCTTTCATTTGTGATTTTATCTATTTGGGTCCCTCTCTTTTCTTTTTGAGAAGTCTGCCTAGGGGTTTATCTATTTTGATAATTATTAGAAAAAACCCTCTCATTAATCTGTTCATTCATTAATCTGTTCCACTGTTTTTATTGATTCTATATTGTTTATTTCTTCTGTAATCTTTATTATTTCTCTTCTTCTGCTGGCTTTGGGTTTTCTTTGCTGCTGTTTCTAGTTTCTTTAGGTGTGAGGTTAGGTTCTGATTTGGGATCTTTCATGCTTCATGAGATAGACCTGGATTGCAATGTATTTTCCTCCTAGGACTGCCTTTGCTGCATCCCAAAGGCTTTGGACTGCTGTGTTTTCATTTTTATTTGCTTCCATATATTTTTAAATTTCTTCTTTAAATTCCTGGTTAACCCATTCATTCTCTTGTAGGATGTTCTTAAACCTCTATGTATTTGGAGGCTTTCTAAATTTTTTTCTTGTGGTTGATTTCACGTTCCATACTGTTGTGATCTGAAAATATGCATGGCATGATTTCAGTCCTTTTATATTTGCTGAGGGCTGTTTTGTGACCAGTGTGTGATCTGTTTTGGAGAATGCTCCATGTGTACTTGAGAAGAAGGTATATTTTGCTGCTTTTGGATGAAAAGTTCTGAATATATTTGTTAAGTCCATCTGGTCCAATGTATCATTCAAGGCCATTGTTTCCTTATTGATTTTCTGCCTAGATGATCTGTCCATTGCTATAAGTGGAGTATTACGGTCGCCAACAATTACAGCATTTAAAAAAATTTTTTTTTATACATTTATTTATATTTGATAGACACAGAGACAGAGCACAAGTGTGGGAGGGGCAGAGAGAAGGAGACATAGAATCTGAAGCAGGCTCCAGGCTCCGAGCTGTCAGCACAGAGCCTGACGTGAGGCTCAAACTCACAAAGTGCAAGATCATGACCTGAGCCAAAGTCTGATGCTTAACCGACTGAGCCACCCAGGTGCCCCAACAATTACAGTATTATCAATAAGTTTGCTTACGTATATGATTAATTGATTTAAATATTTGTGTACTCTCATGTTGGGGGCATAAACATTTATAGTTGTTAGCTTTTCTTGATGGTTAGACCCCTTAATTATGATATAATGCCCTTCTTCATCTCTTGTTTACAGTCTTTGTTTTAAAATCTAGTTTGTCTCATGTAAGTATGGCTACTGCAGCTTTATTTTGACATCCAGTAGCATGATAGATGGTTTTACATCCTCTCAGTTTCAATCTGCACGTGTTGCCAGGTCTAAAATCAGTCTCTTTTAGCTAACATATAGATGGATCTTGTTTGTTTTATCCATTTTGATACCCTATGTCTTTTGATTGGGGCATTTACTCTGTTTAAATTCAGAGTGATTATTCAAAGATATGGAGTTAGTGTCATTATGTTATCTGTAGTTTTTGTGCTTGTGGTGATGTCTCTGGTCATTTGTAGTCTTTGCTGCTTCCCACTCACAGAGTCCCCCTCAGGATCTCCAGCAGAGCTGGTTCAGTGGCCATGAACTCTTTTAGTTTTTGTTTGTCTTGGAAAACCTTTATCTCTCCTTCTATTCTGAATGACAGCCTTGCTGGATAAAGGATTCTTGGACGCATATTTTTCCAATTCAGTACATTGAATATTTCCTGCCACTCCCTTCTGGTCTGCCAAGTTTCAATGGATAGGTCTCCTACTACCCTTATGTGTCTACCCTTGTAGGTAAAGTCTCATTTGACCCTAACCTGCTTTCAGAATTCTCTCTTTATCTTTGTGTTTTGCCAGTTTAATTATGATATATTGTGGTGTTGACCTGTTTTTGTTGTTTTTGAAGGAAGTTGTCTGTGCCTCCTGGACTTGGATGTCTGCTTCCTTCCCCAGATTAGGGAAGTTCTCAGCTATAATTTGTTCAAATAAACCCTCTGCCCCTTTCTCTCTCTTCTTCTTCTGGAACTCTTATGATATGGATATTATTTCATTTCACTGAATCAGTTAGGTCACTAATTCTCCTCTTGTGGTCTAGTTATTTTCTATCCTTCTTTTCTCAGGTTCATCGTTTTCCAAAATTTTATTTTCTATTTCCTCTACTCTCTGTTTCTTCCATCCTTGCTGTTGCTGCATCTAGTTTATTTTGCATCTCATTAACAGCAGTTCTTAATTCATTGTGATATTTCTTATGTCTTTAATCTCTGCAGCAATAGATTCTTTGTTGTTTTCTATGCTTTTTTCAAGTCTGACTATTATTTATATTATTCTAAATCCATGTTCAGATATAGTGTTTATATCTGTTTTGGGCAATTCTCTGGCTGTTACTCCTTCCTCGAATTTCTTTTGAGGAGAATTCTTCCATTTCATCATTTTGTCTAGTTTTGTATCTTTTATGTGTTTTAATAGCTTGTTATGTGTCCTGAAGCTGCAAGTACGACTGTATTAAAAAGGGGTCATATACTCTCCAGGGCCTGGCACTTCAGGGAGTGTTTTTGGATTGTGTTGTGAGCACTCTATTCTGTCTTTGGTTGCTTTATCTCACTGCTCATAGTGGTGAATTGGACCAAGTCTGTGTTTTGATTTGTTTGTTGGAGTAACCCTGGAAAAAAGGAAAAAAAAACGGGGGGTGGCGGGGAGATGCCTTATCCTATACAAAGAGGGAAATGACAGGGGCAGAAAAAAAAAGACCTGGCAGAGAATCAAAGAAACTATATGTCTTAATCCAGGGAGAGAGAGAAGAGAGAGAGAGAGAAAAGAAAATAAAGTGATACAGAAAGGGTGTAAAAAGCATAGAGTAAAACTGCCTGATTAAAAGAAACAAACAACCAGAAGTGAGAAAGAAGAAGAAACAAATCAAAACAAAACAAACAAAACAGACTAACATGCAAAACGAAAGGACAGCTGTCTGTTGGTGCCTGGGGCCAGTGGCTGTGCTGGTCTAGAGGAAAGGTCCTCTGTTTTAGGTCAGTGTCAGTCTTACTCCAGTGGATAAGCAGTTGCCAGGCATGGAGGGGTCGGGTTTTGGAGGATTCTTTACAATGTTAAATCACTTTCCTTCTTTACAGCTCTCTCTTTGTCTTTCAACAGTTTATTAAGTTTGATTACAATGTAAGTGTGGATCTCCGAGTTTATCATATGGGACTTATTTGAGTTTCTTTGATGTGTAGTTTAATGTTTTTCATAAATTTTGGGAGGTTTTTAGATATTAATTCTTGAAATATAGTTTATGTTCTTTCTCTATCTACTTGCCTTCTTAGACTCCCATTATGTGTGTGTTGGTGTGATTGATGGTGTTGTATAGGTCTCTGAGTTTCTATTTGTCTTCATTTTCACCCCATTCCTCAAAATGGACAGTTCACTTGACCTGTCCTCAAGTTTGCTGCTTTTTCATCTGCCTGACTTTCTATTGATACTTACTAGTGACTTTTTAAAAGTTCAGTTATTATACTTTTTACCCACAGCATTTCTATTTGGTTCTTTAAAAAAGTAATTTATGTCTCACATACTTCATTCTATATTTTCATAATATGGTCTTTTAAAGAGTAGACTTTTTATATTTGATGCAGTCCAATGATCACTATTTTTTAAATGGTTTACTTTTGTTGCCATAGCTCAGAACGTTTAGCATAACCTGATTACAAAGATTTTCTTTCACATTTCCTTCTTAAAAAGGTATAACTTAAAAACGTGTATAATATTTTAGTTTATTTTTATGTATCTTGTGACTTAGACTTAAGAGTATTAGTTTTACATTGATAATATAAAAATCACAATCTTAGTCTCTTAAGATAACACAAACTTATCATACACTTCTTAAAGGAAGTGTCTGAAATAGTTTTATTAGGATAAAATAAAGGTTTTGATAGGGATGCATTCCTTTTGGAGATTCTGCGGGAGAATATATTGTTCTGTCTTTTCCATTATCTACAGGTCACCTGCATTCTTTAACTCATGGACCCTTCTTCCATCTTCAATGCCATTGATATAGTATCCTAAAATTTCTCTGTATTTCTCCCTTTCTGTTTCTTTGTCCCTCTCCCTTCTCCCTCTCTTTGTCTTATAAGGACTCTTGTTATTGTCTTGAGCCCACATGGATTATCTAGGATAATCTTTCCATATCAATATCTTAATGTAATCACACTCCCAGTCCACTTTGCCATATGCCTGACCTAGTCACAGGTTTTAGGGGTTAGGACATGCACAGTCCTAATGGTCTTTGAGGAGCTATTATTCTGCCTTCCATAGTAGGGGCATAACTGATTTTTTTTCATTTTGCATATTGTTATGCAACTGTACAGAAGCATTTTTTTGAAATCACTATCCTCTTCCCATTGAATTGAGTTGACAGATTTGTGGGGACTCAGTTGATCCTAAATATAAGAATTTGTATCTCAAAACTCAAATGTGTTTTGTTGATCTCTATGTTTATCCTTGTGTTGACTCTAAAATGTTTTGATTATTATATATAGTTCTATGGTAGGTTTTGAAATTAAGTAGTGTAATTCCTCAATTTTTATTATTCTTTTCCAAAATTATCTTTGCTATTCTAGGTCATTTTATTTCTACACAAATTTTAGTATCAACTTGTCAGTTTCTATAAAAACACTGCTGGAATTTTGATGGGGATTGTAGTAATTTTTTTTTTAATTGTCTTTAATGTTTATTATTTTGGGAGAGACAGAAAGTGAGTGGAGGAGGGGCAGAGAGAGAGGGAGACATAGAATCTAAAGCAGGCTCCAGGCTCCAGACTCCGAGCTGTCAGCACAGAGCCCGACGCGGGGCTTGAACTCACAGACCATGAGATCATGACCTGAGCCAAAGTCGGATGCTTTAGCACCAGCCACCCAGGTGCCCCAGGATTGTAGTAATTTTGCAGATTAATTTGCGGAGAATTGGCCTCTTCATAGTAATGGTCCTCGAATTCCATTTATTCAGATTTTCTTTAATTTCTCTAACTAATATTTTATAGATTTCAGTGTACAATTCTTGGATTTTTGGTTAAATTTACTAATGTTAAATTATCTATTTCATTCTTTTTGATACTGTTCTGAATTAAAATTTTAATTCATTTAAGTTTTTTAATGCTTTGTTGCTAGCATATAGGGCTGCATTAGAATTTTACAATTGATGATCTTAGAACCCATAATCTTACTAAACTCACTTATCGTTATTTGTACTGTATCATTGGATTCTTTGAGGTCTTCTAAATATAGGGTCATATCATCTGGGAGCTAGAACATTTTTCCTTTTCTGATATACATGCCTTTCTTTTTTTCTTTTTTTCCTTTCTTCCTTCCTTCTTTCTCCACTTTCTCCTACTTCTTTTTCTTCCATGCCTTTATGTCTATATCTGTGTTTCATTGCACTGATTGGAACTTCCATTAAAATATTTAATGTTAATGGTAAGAGTTAACATCCTTGTCTCATTCCTTATGTTATAAAGTTGATTGTTCACCATTGTATACAATGTTAAAAGTAATTCTGTACAGATTCCTTAATCAGCTTAAAGAAGTTACCTTCTATGCATATTATGTTGAGAGTTTTTATTTTGAATGGGTATTGAACTTGTCAAATGCTTTTCTGCACCTATTCAGATGGTCATATGGTTTTTATATTTTTAAAATACTAGCATGACACATTACTTTAATTGATGTATGAAGCTGAAACCAATTTTGCATTCCTGGGATGAATCTTACTTAGTCATGGTATGTAATTGTTGATATATTTTGCTGGAATTTAGTTTGCAAATTTTTTTGTTAAATATTTTTGAGCCTATGATTATGAGGGTATCAGTTTGTAGTTTTCTTGTGGTGTCATTGTCTGCTTTTGGTATTAGGGTAATATTGGCCCCAGAGGATGAGCTGAGAAGTCTTCTTCCCTCATCTGTTATCTGCAAGATTTTGTGAAGTGTCAGTATTCTTTTTTTTTTCTTCTTCATTTTTTTGATAGGATTCATTAGTGAAGGTATCTGATCCTGAACTTTTTTTGTGGAAGAGTGAAAATTACTAATTCAGTTTATTTTTTTAATATATTTATATTCACCTTATTTCTTTCTTCTTGAGATAATTTTGGTAATTTTTGTCTTTTTAGGGATATGCCCATTTTATTTAAGTTGTTGAATTGTTGGCATACAGTTTTTCATACTACTTCCTTATAATCAGTTTAATTTCTGTAATGTCACAATGTCCCTACAATATGGTCTGCAATGTGTCATCTTTCACTCCTGATGTTGCCACTCTGTTTTTTCTGTGGCTTTGTTTTTTGTTTTTTTGTTTGTTTTTCATATTTGGTGTAACTTGGTATAGCAAAACTTTTTTTTTTCCTCAGATACTAATGGGTTTTGCATGCCAGATGGTTTCTTTCACAACTATTCAATTCCATCATTCTATCACAAAAGGAGCTAGAGACAACATATTAGTGAATGGGTGTATTTTATTCTAATAACACTTTATTTATAAAAACAGCCTGTGGTCCACTTATGGTCCATAGGCTTTAATTTACTGACCACTGATCTACTTGTTTTCAATTTTTTTCATGTTTTTAAAGGGTCAGATTTTAGTTCCACTAAATCTCTCTCTCTCTCTGTGTGTGTGTGTGTGTGTGTGTGTGTGTATAATTTTATTTATCTTTGCTTCAATCTTTATTATTATTTCTTTTGTAAGCTTTGTGTTCACTTGTGCTCTTTTTTTTAAAATTTTTTAAAGGTAAATCTCAGGTTATTGATTTGAAACCTTTATTCTGGCCTAGCATGGTATTTATAGGTATAATCAGCCGTATAAAATTTTATGTTTTACATGTTTTCCATTTTTCTTAACTTCCAAATATTTTCTACTTTTTCATGATTTCCCATTTGATCTGTCATTTATTTAAAATGTTTAATTTATAAATGTTTGAATATTTCTCAGATTTCATTTTGTTGATTTTAATTGTCTTATTATTAGATAATTATGTTTTAATGATTTTATACTTCCAAATTTGTTTTAAAAATTGTATTGGCTAGAATGTGATCTATCTTGGAAAATGTACCATGTCTTAAAAGTCATTAGTTGAAGTGTTCTGTATGTGTAAGTTAGATTAAGTCAGTTTTTGGTGTTCAAATCTTTTCTATCCTTGCTAATTTTCTTTTCTATTTTTTTTAAGTTTATTTATTTATTTTGAGATAAAGAGACACGTGTGCATGAATGGGGGAGAGACAGAGGGAGACAGAGAGAATCCTAAGCAGGCTTTGTATGTCAGTACAGAGGCTGATGCAGGGCTCAAACCTACGAGCCATGTGATAATGACCTGCGCTGAAACCAAGAGTTGGATGCTTAACTGACTGAGCCACCCAGGAGCCCCCTCACTAATTTTGTCTATAACATTCTGATCAATTATTGAATGTAGAGATGCAAAATCATTTGCTATACATTTTGACATTGTTTATTTTTTATAATATTGTGTCAGTTTTATGCATTTTGAGATTAGATGCATTTACCTCTAACTGATGTATTGATTCTCTTATCATTTTAAAAGTCTCCTGGATTTTCTGATATTTCTTATATTAAAGTCTATTTTTCTAATATAAATATAGCCATTTTAGCTGTCTTATGTTTATGATTTATGTGGTATGTCTTTGTTCCATTTTTTTCCACTAGCCTGTTTTGTGTCTTAGAATCTAATATTTGCCTTTTGTAGACAGTATAGAGTAGGATCTTGATTTTTTTAAAATACAGTTTGACAATATCTTCCTTTAATGTGGTATTTTGTCCATCTGCGTTTAATGCAATTATTTGTATAGTTGATTTATTTTTGTCATATTGCTATAGGTTGTTTTATACATCTCCTGTCTTTTTTGGGCTTCTGGCCCTCCTTCTCTGTCTTCAAGTATGTATTTTTATACTATTTAAATTTCTCTGTTCCCATTTTCTTCCTGTATATTTTGAGTTATTTTTCTTAGTGGTTTTCTAGGGATTACAATATGCATTTTAAATTACCACAATCTAGTTCAGGTATCTATGAACTTATTTCTTAAAATTCTAATAGAAACTTTTCTCTGATACAGGTCATTCTCTTCATCCTTTTTTTGGTGCTATTATTGTCATATGTATTCCATATACATATGTTAGAAACCCCAAATATAGTGGTATAATTTTTGTATGATCTTACGTTTTTTATTTATTTTTTTTATGTTTATTTTTGAGAGAGAGAGAGAGAGAGAAAGGCAGAGGAATAGGGAGACATAGAATCCAAAGCAGGCTTCAGGCTCTGAGCTCTCAGCACAGAGATTGATGCGGGGCTCGAACTCACGAACCGTGAGTTTATGATCTGAGCCAAACTAGGGCACTTAACTGACTGAGCCACCCAGGTGGCCCTGATCTTATGTCTTTTAGAAAAGAGAAGAAATGAGAAGAAATATGTATTTCTTCACCCACATGCTTACCATTTCTGGTTTTCTTCATTTCTTACTATGGATTTATTTTCTTATCTGATGTCATATTCTTTTCAGTTTAAAGAACTATCCTTTAATGTTTCTTGCAAGGCATGTAGGGTAGATATTAATTCTCTCAGTCTTTATCTTGAATGTTTTATTTTTCCTTCATTTTGAAGGATAGCTATGCTAGATATAAAATTTTTGGCTGAGAATTGTTTTCAGCACTCTGAATATGTCATTGGCTTCCTTTTGCTCTGATGGGAAGTTAGCCATTAATTTTATTCGGATTGTCTTACATTTTTTAAGCTTGCTTTTCAGGGGAATATTTACTTCTCACCTCACTTGGCCGTAGCCAGAATGTCTAGTTTCACTTTTATATTTTCAAGTTATAAGTTTTGAAGGTTGGTATGTATTTCTTTTCACTTTTATGAAAGGTCGAATATACTTAGAATACTTCCTTGAATAATACATATTTTTAATAATTATCAAAGTCCTTCTATAAATGATTGGTTTATTTTGTTCCTTATATTTTCTTTCATAAGACCTTGTTGTCTAATTGATACACCTTACCACTCATCTCTCACTGTTCTTGAGATTTCAGGTATTTAACTGGGACTTGACTTTCAGTCTTAACCGTGTATAGTTTTTATTATTTGATTCAACAAATATTAATTGGTCATTTGATATGTGCTAGACATATGTGACAAAGTTTTTTCAACTAACAAAGTAACCAAGTAAATACACATTATGAATGGTGCCTTATAATTTATAGGATAGTCTCATTGTATCAGTAAGATTATGGTAGGAAACAAAAGGCTTGTTTAACATGGCAATTTTGGATAATTTAGTAAAGGGACTAGATAGATAGGTATGGGTAGGGTTTAGGGAAATCATGGTGGCATTTTAGTTTCTTAGGTTGCTCATAACAGAGCTATTACCAGCGATAGGCCTAAAGGGGAAAGGAGAGCAAGTGTTACTAGGAGCCATCAACAAGGCTAAATGTAGAGGGACATCTGACAGGAGATAATGGTCTTCAGTGGAACAACACAGACCACAAGTTGTAACTAAAGTAGGGAGGGAGTCAAGGGAATAAGTGATCTAACTTCACTATTTTCCTGTCCTTCATCTCCTGGGCTGGTGACGTCCATTAACCAACCTCAACCAAAAAGTAGAGAAGAGGCAGGCCATTGATGCAGTCCATAGAGGTCTATTTTCTGGTGCACAAAGCAGGGAGAAGTAGGTGGAGAGTGGTTCTGGAGGAACAAATGGAAAATACTGGGCTCACTCACCTTCATACTTTGATAAATGCCATTAATTCTTTCTTTTTTTAACGTTTTTTTTTATTTTTGAGAGAGAGAGAAGGTAGGCTGGGGAGGGGCACAGAGAGAGGGAGACAGAGAATCCAAAGTAGGTTCCAGGCTCCAAGCTATCAGCACAGAGCCTGATGTGGGGCTCGAACTCATGAACCATGAGATCGTGACCTGAGCTGAAGTCGGACGCTTAACTGACTGAGTCACCCAGTTGCCCCAGTTCTTTCTGTAGAAATGTCTATCATATATGTCCTTTATTTCCATTCTCATTACCACTGTTCTAGTTCAGGTCTTTATCATCTTTTGATTACAAGATAGTAATAATCTCTTATTTCAGATTCCCCTTAAATATATACTGCTGCTAGTTAAGCTGGAGTTTACACCTGAGTCTTCTGACATCAAATTCTTTTCCCCTTTCCTGCCTTGCCTCGACACACACTTACATTTTTCAGAAATAAATGAATTGAAGATTCTTTCTTTTGTTAATCTGAAATTGGAAATAAAAAAAAAAAAGAAAAACCTTTTTCCTGATTTACACCTCTTGAAATTCACACATGGGTCTTTACTCAGTTTTGTCATGTGGATTTTTTTTTTTTTAATTTGACCATTTGTCAAAAATTGTCAGTGAAAATATAAAATCCTATTTCTTAATTATCTTGGATTTGAGGCCCAAATGGTAAAATAATTTTGCTAGGCCAGGCTGTTCTTCAGTTGTTTTTGTTTAAAGAATTTGTATAGATTGAAATGCAGCTGCAAGTGTATTAGTGATTTTCTGTTGCTTACTTGTCAAGATTTTTATTGTTTGGTTGAAAAATAGTATTTCAAAACCTGGCAGCACATTGACAAAAACAGAGGAGCACTTTGTGTAATTCTCTTTTTGAGAAACTACCTCTTTAAAAGACAAAAAGGGCTATTGCTACTTCTATTCACATGTATTTCCAACAATAGATTTATTGACAGCTCTTAGATAAAGTTTAATTCTTTACCCTCCCCCATTTATCTTGGTCTACACTTTTCTGCTTGAAGAGAGACTGATTAGGCTCCAGTAAGTAAACACACAATATGGAGGTGGCCTAGGTGTATGGGAAAGTATTTGACCTTTTGTTGCTAATCCGTAACAGGTGCAGAGTTTTCCTGGCATTTTATTTTATTTTATTTTATTTTGTTTTGTTTTGTTTTATTTTATTTTATTTTATTTTATTTTATTTTATTTTATTTTATTTTATTTTATTTTATTTTATTTTATTTTATTTTATTATTTTTAATGGGCTTAATTTGAGAGTGCAAACCTGCCACTTGAAACGAACATTTTGTGGAGCTGTCTTGGGATAAAGCCCCTGAGCTGGGAATGGAGAGCTAAATTGGATAATCTCTGGATTTTCCAAACTGTGTTTACAGCTCAGTCTTTAGGAGCTTAACTGAAGTTGGCTCTTTTATGTTAGACCTCCATTCTCTGTATTTTTCCCCCTCCTTTGTGTTCTTCCTCCCACTTCTTTCTCACCAGAAGAAAAAAGTCTGCAGTTTCTGAGGTGGGGTTGGCACATAGTCACAAATTTGTTTCCTGTATCATTCCTGGCAAGCTCCTTACAATGTAATTGTGGCCCACACTCAAGTGCACTTCCTTTGGGACCAATAGTTGTAAATAAGGACGTGCTGGAAGTTGGTTGATAAGTTGTTCTGAAGATAGTGGTGCTTTTTAGCTGAATGTTTGACCTTTTTTATATTGCCTCAGGCCTAAGACCCTCAAGGTCTATTTCTCATCTTAAAAATCCTCTGTAGGAAAACACAGTGTGTGGCTTAAGAAGAACTTCAGATTGCTTCAAAGAGCTCAACGACTCTCTTTCTGTACCTTTTTAAAAAATGATAATTATAGTTATGCTGGGTAATCTCCCTATCATTTGCAAAATGGATTTTCCTTCTTCCAGTAATGGATACTTTTTTATTGACTTTGGAAGCAACATGTTGAATATTTAATGAAGACTAAATGTATAGGGCAGGAGAGGTAAAAGTACTTTAATATATATGGAGAACAGCAACATTTTATGCAACTTTAAAATTACTTTGGAGCTAATAAAACTCTCAAGCTTTATTATTTCTTCTTGCATCAAGGTAATTGTCAGTTTTGATTTGAATGGCTGTTCAAAACCCCTACAGTACATTTTTTTCCTTCCTCACTGCTATAAATATCTAAATGAACCACAAAATGGAAAGTTTAGGAAACATCATTGGGGAATATGGTTATAGACATTAAAAAATCAAAATGCTTAAGTCCACTTAGTAGAACTTCTGTAGTGTCAGATACCTGGAGGTTTTATAACATACCTCCAAATTGTTTCAGAAGATTTGGATCATTATTTTCCAAGATGGATTCAACCAAATTTTCTGTTAGTGAGAAGAAGTAGAAAGCTTCATGGGTTTATAAATATTGGGACAGAACTACAATCAGGAAAGCAGTTCCTGTGTTTGGTAGATACATATTGTATTGTTTCCACCTAAGATGCAGAACTTTTCCTCCTCTTTCATAAAAATAATACCAACCATATGCATTTTCTTTTTTTTCTTTAATGTTTATTTAATTTTGAGAGAGAGAGAGAGAGAGAGAGAGAGAGAGAAAGAGAGAAAGAGCAGCAGTGTGGGAGGGGCAGAGAGAGAGATGGAGACACAGAATCCGAAGCAGGCTTCAGGCTCCGAGCTGTCAGCACAGAGCTTAATATGGGGCTCGAACGCACAAACCGTGAGATCATGACCTGAGCTGAAGTCACCGACTGAGGCACCCAGGCACCCCACCATATGCATTTTCAAATGGTAGTTTTGAAATGTACAAATTAGTTCAAATTTCTGCCAAAATATTTTTAGAGATTTATAGGACATTATTTTCAAGTAGTCTTCACTATATCAGGAGGGATATTCTCTGGATATAATGCTTTTATTTCAGAAATCAAATTTTAGTTTCTTCTAAGTCATGAATTGTGACTGTCACATACTTTATATATATATATATATATATATATATATATATATATATATATATATACACACACACACACACACACACACATACATACATAAACATATATATATCTATGTATGTATATATATACATACATATATACACACACATATATGTATATATACATATATATATATTTATATACACCAATCTTGTGTATATATGTATCTTGTATATGTATGTATATACATACATATATACACACACATATATGTATATATACATATATATATATATATATATATATATTTATATACACCAATCTTGTGCAAAGAAAAAATTAGTGGTTATTGAATATTACCTTTCAAAGGATCTATGATACCTCAAACTTAACATGTCTAAAAATTTTCCTTTCATACTTTTTTCTTTTCCTGTACTTCCTATTACAGTTTATGCATCACTAATCTAAGTCACCAAGCTGGAACTCTCAACTAGTCACCCTGAACTCGTCCCTTACTCCCTTTGTAATTGATACAAATTGATGTGGCTGGCTAGATGGTACATGTTTATATTCTTCTGCTACTGATAACAGATTACATTCCATTGACTAAGGGGGTCAGCAGGTAACTAGGGTGGATTATAGCATCCTAGCCACTAGATAGCTTGTTTTGAGGGGTAGGCATATGACCCATGTTTGGACCAATCAAAACCAGAGAGAGTTTGAAGAATTCTTAATTTTATTTAAAAAAAAAAAAAGAGGGGAAAATGCCACAAGAGACCCTTAATGATAGAGAACAAACTGAGAGTTGATGGAGGGAGGTGGCTGAAAGATGGGCTAGATGAGTTGATGGGTATTAAGGAGGATACTTGTGATGAAAACTGGGTATTGTATGTAAGTGATGAATCACTGAATTCTACTCCTGAAACCAATATTGCACTGTATGTTAACTAAATAAAATTTAAATAAAAATTTAAAAATTACTGTAGAGAGAGGGCCACTTTCTTGCCTTTAGGATCATACAGCTAGAAGAATGTGATTTGGCACTTTCGATGACCGTCTTACTCCTTCATGTGGTATAAACTTGTCTGCCGTAGAGGAGACAAGTGAAGAAATCTTAATGAGAGTGTGAGAAATAATGCAAACATCATTTAAATTTCTTGTGCCAAACACTGTGTTCCTTAGAGCTGTGCTGGTTCTTGACATTTTTGTTTCTAAGGACTTCTAGTTTTTCTTTAAGCTAACTGGAGTTGAGTTTCTATCAGTTTCAACTCCAAAAGACTTGACTTTTGCTTTCATTCATTCAAAAAGATAAGTGAATTATATTTTATAAATCTGTTGACACCCTCTTCTTTTTCTTTACACTGCTACTGCTTTGGCTTTGGTCTCTGCCATCTCATACTTGGATTCTGCTTACCACTCTGTCTATCGCCACCCTGTCTGTTATCCTTCTACTCTACTTAAACTGAGCTATGATTCTAACCATTTTAACACATCACTTTCCTGTTTAATTTATTTTAATGTCACCTCAGTTCAAATTTCTAGCCTGGTTTATAAGGTCCTTTAAAATATGACTACCTCATTTCCCATGTTTTTTTCCCCTATATATTCTATGCTCTAGCCACACCAAAAGATTGCCACTTTTTAATGATGCCAGTCTACTTCGCATATTCATGATTTTGCACACATTTTCCCCTTTGTCTAGAATCTTGCCTCTCTCCAAATCTTAGCCATATCAATCTGGTAAGTTTCTATTATGCTTTAAATCTCAAGTGTTCTCCACCTAGAAGTAATTATTCTCCCACTGGTGTTATTATACTTACTTCATTGTATTCATATTAATTTCCTTATATATCTCTCTCCCAGTCCCCACTAGCCTCCAGGCTATCAGGTATCACTGTGAGACTCTGTCTTAGTTGTCATCATGTTCCCAGCATTTAGTAGGATACTTAGTTTTATTTTTCACTTATAGTTCATCTATCTGGAGTGTGCAGATTATTGTTCAGCAAATATTTATTTACCTTCCCAGTGTA
Source organism: Panthera onca (assembly GCF_046562875.1). Taxonomy (NCBI): domain Eukaryota; kingdom Metazoa; phylum Chordata; class Mammalia; order Carnivora; family Felidae; genus Panthera; species Panthera onca. Next base: position 182,033,206 of record NC_138346.1, read on the forward strand.
GGTGGGGTATAGTTCCCTGCTTCTTTGATTTTGGGCTTGGTCACTTGACTTTCTTTGGTCCATGGAATATTAATGGACATGATTCTGACAGAGATGTTAAATGTGCTTTGGTTTGGCTTTAGCATGCTACTGATTTGCCATGAGAACAGATGATTGACATGTGAAATATACCTTGATTCAAATGCAGCATAGCGGCCAGCCCAGCCTACCTGCAGCCTAAAGCAGAGCTGCCCAAGCCCACTGAAGATCAGCCAAACTGCAACCTGCAAACCAATGAGCTTAAGAATAAATGCTTATAGTTGTAAACCATGAAGATTGGGGTAATTTAATTTGCTATTCACTTACAAATACATGTTCATTTTATGGATTTGGAAAGAACTGTGGACAGAAAAGTTTTAACATAAACTCAACAAGACTTAAACAGTTAAGTTTAAAGTGCTTCACCAAAGAATGGCAAAGATGAATTCAGAGAGATGCATATATTAATATAGATGCATCTTTCTTTTAAGGTAAAATAAGCAGGGATGCCTGGGTGGCTCTGTCAGTTAAACGTCTGACTTCAGCTCAGGTCATAATTTCCCAGCTCGTGAGTTCGAAGCCTGGCATCGGGCTCTGTGCTGACAGCTTGGAGCCTGGACCCTGTTTCAGATTCTGTCTCCCTCTCTCTGCTCCTCCCCCGCTAATGCTCTCTCTCACTCTCTTTCTCAAAAATAAATAAACATTAAGCAAATTTTCTTAAGGTAAAATAAGTATTAGGCTAGTCCCTCACATATTCAGGATCTTCACCTGATGAAATCCATTATATTCTGAAAGGAGAAAATGTTACTTTGCTAGGAAAATAGTGAAAGCAAGTACTTTTCATTTCATTTATTTTTTTTTTAATTTTAGGATTAAATTCAAGATTTGTAAATTTTAGAATTCTTAGTCCTCTCAGGTTACCATAAAAATACTCATAGACTGCATGGCTTAAACAACAGAATATTAGTTCTTACAGTTCTGAAGGTTGGAAAGTTCATGATAAAGTTCCAGTAAGGTTCAGTCCCTGGTGAGAGCTCCAGTCTTGACTTGTTAACCCCCTTCTCACTCTGTCCTCACACAGCGAAAGAGAGCAAGTGAATGAGCTCAAATGATTGAGTGCATGCTCTCTGGTGTCTTTTCTTATAAGGATATTAATCCTATCAGATCAGGGCCCCAACTTTACGAATTAATGTAACTTTAGCTATCTTCTTATAGGCCTTATCTCCCAAGTATAGACATGTTGGAGATAGGGTTTCAACATGTGAATTTTGAGGGAGACACAAACCATTGAGTCCAGTAGCAAGAGTTGCCTACTTTCTCATAGTATAAACTAGATTAGATTATCTTGTACATTTCTGTAATATCAGGGATATATCCCTTCATAATTCTTATTATAGGAAGTGATTCAATTAATGTTTATCTTCTCTACAAAAGCATAAAATCCGAGTGTAGGAACTGTGTCTGTTTTGTTCATTGTCATTACCACAGCAATAATTATGTTGGCCCACAGTTTATACTCAATAAATATTTGTTAAGTGAATATTTTATGAAAGATAAGAGTTGGTTAGTTTACTTCCTGAGCAAAAGAATTAAGACATTTCATGTATTTTAACTACTTTCAAGAAGTACTTGAACATTTCCATTCCAAATAAGAGCAAAGGAGAATGAATTACAATATTTAGGGTCTAAAGTGGGATTTCTTTTATAAATACCATTCAGTCTTTCATCTTTCTTAGGCTACTTGCTCAAATACTAGAGTTCCAAAGAAAAAAGCCAAACGGGAAACTAAATATTGCTTTATCAGTAGTTGGGAAAGCTAATGAGAGATCTTTTTTTTTTTTTTTTTTGGAATGTTTGTTTATTTTTGACAGAGCATGAGCGGGGGAGGGGCAAACAGAAAGAGGGAGACACAGAATCCGAAGCAGGCTCCAGGCTCTGAGCTGTCAGCACAGAGTCTAACGTGGGGCTCGAACTCACAGACTGCAAGATCATGACCTGAGCCGAAGTCGGATGCTCAACCAAGTGAGCCACCTAGATCCCCGCTAATGAGAGATCTTTTATCCTTCATTCCATTGAGTGACAGAAACTAGACTTGTCTGGTAAGCATATTTGACTCTGAGGATAGGCCTGGAAGCCTAATGGGTTATTCAGCTTACTCTTCATTGACTTTCTGCTGGTTTCTGTTTATTTAGGAGACATCATATGCTTGTAGTCCACACAGTAAATGAGAGCTGAATTTCATGGATGTAAAATATATTTCCCAAGGTTATATAGCTTAGTGGGTGGTAAAGCAAAGTCGTGAAACTATTTCTGTCTGGCTCACTGCTAGAGTCCTTAACCACTTCACCATGTTATGGATGTTATATGTGAGGAATAAAGAAAGTGATATGAGAAGGTGATGGGGAAAGATTAATTTGGGGGATTAATCTTGGAGGGGTTGGTGGTTGAGCAAGGCCTTGAAGGCTTCAGTGAGCAGACATAGATGATAACAGGGTGCCTAACTGTGAGAATAGCTTGAGCAAATGTCAAGACAGTTTATTATTGTGAAACAGTAAACAAAACTGTATATAAAGAAACAGGAACTCCAATGATCAATAAAGTCACACAGGTATCTAAAGGCGAAACTATGGAGGCATTTTTGTGGCAGGCTGTTTTTTTATTTCATTCTTTAGTTGGTGAAAAAGCCATCAAAGTGGGCTCTGTGGAAACTGGATCATAAGAGAGTGGGGGCGCTTGATTTGGTTAGATGTTATAGGTATGAAGACCACTTAAGAATGTGTTGCTATGAACTGAGAGTGAGAAAAGATTAATTGAGAAGGATGTGAAGGTTACATAGAATCATTTCAGAGTTACAATAGATAGTAATCCTTTTTGTGTCCTGTGCCCAAGGCTTAAAAGTTAATCAACGTTAGATCCAGAGCTGTAACGGGGTCTTGTGACTGCCATTCTAGTAAACAGTCCATCTACTTAAAAATATATGCCAGAAAACAAGTGTTAATCTTTGAAGAGGAATGACTTTGAAAGTGTCACCCAACATTCAAATTTGTATTTTTACTCTCATTGTATGGTGAGATATAAAGCATTAATTATTCGTCATATATTCAATGTTTAATTGCTGGTTAATAGCTCCTAATATATTTCAAGGAAATCATGTTGTTTGTTTACTTGGAGAATCATTTCCTGTATATCAAATGAAAATATGCTCTCAACTGTAGGAGTTAGACTATTTGCATTCTCTGTTTCTTAATGCCACAGCAGTTTATGGTTAGAAGCAAGGGCTGTTTTAAGTTTTGTATGGCCTAAAGCTTATATAATTTCAGAGAGTCTTCTTTAATAAAAATTTTATAAAATTATGAATATAAAATTATATCTTCATAATAAAAAAGGAGATCCCAATAAATTACTGGTATCTTGGGGATTCGGATCCCTTTATGCTGAAACCTCTTTATGCTGTTTACCAGAAATGCTTCAAAGATGTGCAGCCTTGCTTTTCCTTCCTGTCATAAATATCTATAATTCCTGAACCTTGAAGTTAAGCTTCATTTCTTCTCAGTAAATTCACCTCTGGTTGGAAGGAAACTTTAGTTATGTAGTCCAAATCTGCCAAATCCTCATCCAACCCTTTTTTTAAGTATTGTGCTGAAGATAAATTCACATTTAAGGTGGTCTTACCATTCTTTAATGAAAGGAAATTTCATTATTTTTATTTTCCATAAATGTGACTGGTTTGTCCCCTCAAACATTTAAATAAAATTGTCAAATGGGAAAGAATAATTTATCCCTTAACAAACATCTGTGAATTCTAGCTGTGTAATATACTCCTTCCTGTCATTGCTTCATGAGTCCTCATCAATTCTCACTTGACCTATTGCAATATATTCCTTTGTATTATCACTGCTTCTATCTCAAGCTTTATTCAAGTCTCTCATTTTCTCTTTATACTACCCTTAGATAGTGTTCAAAAAATGAAATTTGTTGGGGTGCCTTGATGGCTCAGTTGGTTAAGTGTCTGACTTCAGTTCAGGTCATGATCTCATGGCTGTAGAGTTCGAGCCCCACGTTAGGCTCTGTGCGGACAGCTCAGGGCCTGCTTCAGATTCTCCCTCTCTCTGCCTCTCCCCCACTCACACTCTGTCTCTCTCAAAAATAAACATTAAAAAAATGAAAAAAAAAAAGAGATTTGTTATGCTACTCCTTTTGCTGAAAATCCTCCAATGGCCCCCATTTCCTTACCCTAATCTTACCTCTTCAACCTGATGTCCTGGTTCTCCTTGCATTTTTGCACCCTGGTCATATTGGCAATTCCATGGCCTAGCCTTCCTGTCTTATTGCTCTGTACTCTTCTACATAATGTTCCTTTTTTTTTTTTTTTTTAATTTTTAATGTTTATTGATTTTTGAGAGAGAGAGAGAGAGAGCGTGAACAGGGGAGGGACAGAGAGAGGGAGACAAAGAATCTGAAGCAGGCTCCAGGCTTGCATGAACCACAAGATCATGACCTGAACCAAAGGTGGATGTTTGAGTGACTGAGCCACTCAGGCTCTCCTCCTACATAATGTTCTTTCTGCTTTCTCCCACTTGACATCTGGAAGAGTCCTGTTCCTCCTTCAAGTGTAACTCCAGTGTCACTTCTGTTGACCCTTTGTGAGCCTTGCAACCTCAAGCAGGGTTAGACTTTTCACCTCTATGTCCCTATAACACATTTTGCATATTATGACTATGAATCTTAAGCTGTTTTATAATAACTACTTATTTTTTAGTTTCCCTCAATTAATCGATAGCCTCTTTTATCCCAGTTCACTATTTCTGTGCACCAGGAAATATTCTCAACCTTCTGCTTGTGTCATCTCATTTAATCCTTACAACAACTTTATGAGTTTACAATTGGAACATTTGAGGCACAGTTTTTAGTCTAAGGACACACAGCTAGTAAGGAATAGAGCTATGAATCCAGGCAGTCTTATTCCAGAGTCTGTGCTTCTAATCACTATTTCATACTAAAAAATTAGAATCTGTAGGGGCACCTGGGTGGCTCAGTTGCTTAAGCATCTGACTTTGGCTCAGGTCATGATCTCATGGTTCTTGAGTCTGAGCCCTGCATTGGGCTTTGTGCTGACAGCTCAGAGCCTGGAGCCTGCATCAGATTCTGTGTGTGTCTCTCTGCCACTCCCCTGCTTGCACTCTGTCCCTCTCTCTCTCTCTCTCTCTCTCTCTCTTTTTAAATTTTTTTAATGTTTATTTATTTCTGAGGCAGAGAGAGACAGAGCATGAGTGGGGGAGGGTCAGAGAGAGAGGGAGATACAGAATCAGAAGCAGGCTCCAGGCTCTGAGCTGGCAGCACAGAGCCCGACGCGGGGCTTGAACTCACAAACCGTGAGATCATGGCCTGAGCCGAAGTCAGTCGCTCAACCGACTGAGCCACCCAGGCGCCCCTCTCTCTCTCTTAAAAAAATAAACATTAAAAAAATTAATAAAAAAATTAGAATCTATAGTGAGTAATAAAATCTCTGCTACATAGCAAGTGCTTAATAAATATTTAGTGATTGAACCAAAGGGACACAAGAGTTCTTTAGCTTCCTTTGGTAGCCAAAATGCATTACATTGTTGTGTTTGAATGTACTTCTTGCTGGGCTCAGTATCTCTTTTAGTTTTGTCCTTATAGAGAGTGTATTTTTGAGGATATTCATGCAGTAACTGTGCATTTTTCAAGTTTTTTCTTCCTTTCAGCCTTTGTTGGAAAGGGGCTAATTATGATACTGCATTTTTGATTAAACATAGATCCTGCAATATAACAGTGATATGACTGCATTGATTTCTGTCCTTTTGTCTTCCTAGTCTTTTGATCAGGCAAATGCAAAGCTTTAAGAGTCTCTCTTTTCTTTTTTTTTTTAAATGGTGGGCCAACATCACAAATCCACTTCCTTGTTCCCAGGAAGAAGTGGATTTACTCAGGAAAGAGAGATTAACTCCCTGAGGGAAACAGTCACCATTTGGAAAATTGCCCTATGCAGATCTCTAAATGATATCCAGAAAGAGGTCCTCTCACATGGATGAGCACTTTGTTTTCTTATAGGATCTTATGCACCCAACTAGATAAATCAGTATAGTTACTTTTCTGTAGAAGGTGAGGTTTGGGAATTTATAGAGCAGGCAATATCAGAAAGTCATTTGACCTTTGTTAACTTTCCAGCATAATAAGTTTTTTCTCTATCTTCAGGGTCTCCTCATCTTTATTTCGTATTTCAGTGTTACTCACTTGTATGATATGGGCTTTCTTCTTTCAGAGAATCATGTAACTCAAAGAAACTGCAGAGGGTTACTTGTAAGCATCTTGAATCTCAACTCACCAGTTCCGATGGACATTTTAATTGAGAATATAGTTATACGTTGGTCCTTGTCTACTTCCTAGATAACTTTAGATAATTTTCAGTTTAAAATTTCTTGTGTAAGATAAAAGATTTAAAGAAAAAACCTGATAAACAGAGTCCTTTAGAAAGCAGAGAAATGCATTTTTTGCATATAGTTTTTTCTTTTTTGAAAACAGAGGGCTTCCATATTTCTCTGTAAAGAGAGATTTTTTTTGGGGAGGGAACTTTGAATAACTTCCTGATATTCTTGGAAAAAATAAGAAAATACAGCCAAAATAAGGAAGGAAAATAAGTATCTCATTCTGAAAAATCAAATAAAATGTATAACATGAGTTTTATATAAAGAAAATAAGCCAACATTTTAAGGGCAAGTATAAATGCTATTTATGTTGACTTATCTCAGGATAACTTTCAGTGGACAAACACAGAAAAATAAAATAAATTTCACAGTTTTAAAGATCCATTATGGGGGATTTTTATGGCTTTTATTTTTGACCAGTTTATGTTTCTCTATTGTAGATATAACAATAACTCACTTTTGCACAGCAACCTTTGGGAATTTCTCCATCATAGCACTTTATGCTTGGATTGAAATGATCCATTTGTGTGATTATTGCTCCAGCTTGATTATCAATTCCATGAAGACAAATACTTATCGTATTTGTATTCCTGGTGCCCAACATGAGGTCTGCACTAGGATAGACCTTCAAAATGTTGCCATAATAACTGCCATTTGTATTACTTAACAATTTGGAATTTTCTTTTATTTATACATGTGTTGAACATATAAAATTTATTGAGTGTCTAGTTAGGGCTACATACTAGTGCTGAGGATACAACAGTAAACAGAACAGAAAAATATTCCTGAGCTTACATTCTTACCAGAGGGGACAAAAATAATCAATACTCAAGAAAATAAGTAATTTTTAGGTATACTTGAATATGGTGAGTTCTGTGAGAAAATTTAGAGTAGGTGAGATGAATCAGGAATGTGGGAAAAGAGTGTTTTTCAACATTAAATGCGGTGGTCAGCCTGGCCTCATTTAACAAGGGAGATTTGAGCAATAACTTGAACAACATTGGAGAGTTCTCCATGTGAAAATGTGGGAAAAGAGAAGTTTAGGAAGAGGGAGTAGCCACTGACCATCCTTAAAGCTGGGGTGTGACTGACAAATAAAAGCAATAGTAAGGAGACCAAGTAGTGTGAGAATAGTAGGAAGAAAAATCAGACTGGTGAAAGGTAGACAGATCTTTCAGAATCTTTTAAAAACTTTGGGTTTATTCTGAAATAAGTGCTAAACCTCTTAAAGGCTTTTTGAACAAGATGTGATATTATCTGTTTTATGTTTTGGAAAGATTACTTTGGCTATTGTGTTGAGAATAGAATATAGGGGGGCAGACAGGGGGACCAGTTAGAAACAATCCAGGTGGGAGAATATAGTGGCTTGGATCAAAGTGATACCTGAGGAAGTAATGAAAAGTGCTTGGGTTGCAGATATATTTGAAAGGATTCTTTGATGAGTTTAAGTAGTTATTAAGTATGAAATTAAGACTCAAGGATGACTCCAATATTTTTCCGCTTAAGCATTGGCTATGTAATTTATGTACATAATCTCATTTAAACTTGATAATAATACTACAAATAAAACATTTTATCTTTGACAGCTGAGAAAACTGAGGTCAAGAGTAGTTAGGTTTGCCAAAAGCTTTAAAACTAGTAAGCAGTGGAATTAGGATTCAAATCTATGTCTGTGTAAATTTGAGGCTTGTGATCTTTTCAATATAAGAGCAGATAAGATGGTCTTCCTAAAATTTGTAACTGTGGCTTTAAGCTATGTTTTTGGGTTTTAAATTCCCACATGTTGTTTAAGACAGTGACCTCTTCCCCAAATGAAAAATTAATATAAAAAATATTTAATTCTGCGTGTTTTTTGCTTTATTTATTTTGGGACTCTCTTCTTGGGTGCATTTATATTTGTACTTGTTATGTCTTCTTAATGAATTGCTCTTTTGTCATTATGAAATATCTTCTTTTGTCTGTAACAACTTTTGTCTTAAAGTTGATTTTTCTGGTGTTAGTATAAGTATTCCCGGTTTCTTTTGTTGTGTTTGGTATGTTTATTATTTTCCTTCCTTCTAGATGTGAGTTTGTTTCTAGAGTGCATCTCTTGTAGACAGCATTTGGATGGTTCATTAAAAAAATCCATTCTGACATTTTCTGCCTTTTAACTAGAGCGTTTATGCTTTTTACATCTATTGTAATTATTGAGAAGCTAAGATTATTTTGCTGCTACTTCCAATATGTTTCATACCTTTCTCCCATTCATTCTTCCATTATTGCCTTCTTTTGTGTTAAATAGATATTATCTAATGTATAGTTTTAATTCCCTTCTTACTGGTTTTACTATATATTGTTTTTTATTTTACTGTATTTTAAAATTTCTTTCCTTATTTGCCCTGAGGATTACAGTGAACTTAATTTAATTGATAGCAGTGTAGTTTGAAATAATACCAACTTAATTAATTTCAATAATATTATACTTATTTATTGTTATATATATTATAAATGGATACATTATGTATACTCGATACAGATTTATTATGATTGCTTTATGTGGTTGTCTTCTATATAAGTCGGAGAAAAAAAATCTACAGGGGCACCTGGGTGGCTGAGTTCGTTGGGCGTTCCACTTTGGCTCTGGTCATGATTTCATAGTCTGTGGGCTCAAGCCCCATGTCAGGCTCTGTGATGATGGCTCAGAGCCTGGAGCCTGCTTCAGATTCTATGTGTCTGTCTGTGCCCCGCCCCATTCACACTCTGTCTCTCTTTCTCCTTCAAAAATAAATAAACATTAAAAAAATTAATAAAGAAAAAATCTACAAAAATAGTGTTTATATTGTCTTTTATTATGCAGTTTTTATGTGGATTCTTTTGTTTCTTCATGTGGATTTCCTTTATGCCCTAATGTTCTTTCATTTCAGTCATAAAGACATTCTTTGGTATTTCTTATAGAGTACGTTTTTAATATTTCTTAACTTTGTCATTTTTTTGAAGAATATTTTTGCTAGTTATCAAATTCTTGTATGTGTTATTACACTGCCTTCTGACCTCCATTATTTCTGGTGATAAATCAGCTATTAATCTTATTGAGGAAGCTTGGACATGATGAGTTGCTTCTGTGTTGCTGAGTTAAAGATTATTGTCTTTTTCTTTTGACAGTTTGACTATATGTCTATGTGTAGATCACTCTTTTTGCATAGGTGGAAAAAGGAAATGTTAAGTCCTTTTAAACATTATTGAAATTTTAGACTACTTGTGTCTTATTGGCTTGGACTTTTTATTCCCATCTAGCAATGTCTGCTTTTTATTGGAATGCTTGCTCTATTTACATATCTGTTCTGTTTAATGTAATTATTGACATGTTGGGCTTAAATGAACTATTTTGTTATTAATTTTCTTATTGCCTCTTATGTTTCTATTACTTTGTTGCTGTTTTGCTGTTTTCATAATAAAAAGTCATTTTAGTATTCTATATTTTTATTAGATTCTTAGTAAATCTATTTTATATTTATATAATAGTTGCTCTAAAAATATTCAGTTGTAATTTATCAAACTTTTAAAATATTTTGTTTAAAATTTATTTTTAGAGTAATTTTAGGTTTATAGCAAAATTCAGGGGAAGGTACAGAGATTTCTTAAATATCCTCTGCCCCCCATTATCAATATCCCCCACAAGAGTGGTATATTTGTTATGACTGATGTACCTACATTGACACATAATCACCCAATCCATAGTTTACATTAGGATTCATTCTTGGTATTGTATATTCTATTGGTTTGGATAAATATATAATTCTATGTATCCATCATTATACTCATACATGAGTATTTCACTGTCCTATATATGCTCTGTTCCCTGCCTATTAATTTCTCCTCTTTCCAACCTTTGATCTTTTTATTGTCTCCATATTTTTGCTTTTCTAGAATTTCATATGGTTGGAATCATACCATATGTAGCCTTTTTGGATTGGTTACTTTTGCTTATTAATATGTGTTTTTTTTTCATGTCTTGGGCCCTTTTTTAGGATCCTTATTTTACCACTTCAAATTTAATACTTCATACTTGGTACCTTGAACTTGTAATTACTACTTATTTTTTCTCAAAGCTTATTCTTTCTACTTCATTCTTTCCACCTCACAAGTGTAGTTACCTCACATCAGTCTAATTGTATTTATTATTTCAATTCTTTTTTCTATTTTGTCATACATTTTGCGCTTACATACTTTGTAATCTGCTCTTAAGATGTTATTTATTTATTTCTTTAACATTTACTCATCTTTGAGAGACAGAGAGAGACAGAGTGTGAGTGGGGGAGGAGCAGAGAGGGAGACACAGAATTTAAAGCAGGCTCCAGGCTCATGACCTGAGCTGAAGTCGGATGCTTAACTGACTGAGCCACCCAGGTGCCCCTAAGGTGTTATTTTTAAAACTTTGAACAATCACCTTTTAAGAAAAATAAGAGACAAATAAAAACAATCTTTTAAAATTATATACTTATTTACTATTTTTTATTCTTATTGGTGTTAGCTTTATCTGATATATTTTCTCATCTTTAGCTTTTTATGTAGTGCAAATCTAGGTAATGAATTCTCTCAGCTTTTGTTTATCTGAGAATGTTTTATTTTACCCTCATTTTAAAGTATGTTTTCATTGGATATTGACATCTGGGTTGAGAGTTTTGTCATTTCATTACTTTAGAGATGTCCTTTCTTAGAAATCAGTGGTTATTCTTAGAAGTCAATGGTTATTCAGTCAGAGAAAAACAAATACCATATGATTTCACTCGTATGTGGAATTTAGGAAATAAAATAGATGAACATAGGGGAAGGGAAGGAAAAATAAAATAAGATAAAAACAGAGAGTAAGGCAAAGTATAAGAGACTCTTAACTGTAGAGAACAAACTGAGGGCTGCTGGAATGAGATGAGTAGGGGGATGGGCCATATGGATGATGGGCATTAAGGAGGGCATTTGTTGTGATGAGCACTGGGTGTTATATGTAAGTGATGAATCACTAAATTCTTCTCCTGAAGCCAATACTACACTGTATGTTAACTAACTTGAATTTAAATAAAATTTTAGAAGGGGAAAAAAAAGAAGTGAATGGTTATTCTTAGTGTTGTTCACCTTTTTTATGGCTTTTCTTCTGGTTGCTTTTAAGATTTTCCATTTCTGTTTGGTTTTATTCAGTTTTGACTCTTACATGCTTGGGTTGAGTTTTCTTTTTGTCTATCCTGCATAAGGTTTCCTGAGATTATTAAAAACATTCTTTTCTTCTGTCTCTTCATTCTCTTTTTCTGAGATTCCTTTTACATGTGTGTTAGGCCATTTGTTACTATTCAATAAGTTCCTTGGCCCCAGTTAATTTTTCTTGTTTTCTTTCTCTCATTTCTTCAGATCACATGATTTTTTTATTGACCCATCTTCAGGTTCATTGACTTTTCACCATCTCTTGTCTAATGTTAAGTCCATACACTTAATTTTTCATTTCAGTTATTGTACTTTTTACTTACAGAATTTTTATTTGGTCCTTGTGGATTTCTCTTTCTAGAAATTCCATGTTTTTCAAACATAAAAATTATATTTTTCTTTAATTCTATTAACATGTTTTTGTTCTTTGACAATATTTATAATAGTTTAAAGGGTTTTTTTTTGCTAAATAGTACAACTAATCTCAGTGTGGATTTATATTAGTTGTTTCCCTCCATCCTTTTGATTATGGGCAATATGTATCTTTGAATGTCTAGTAACTTTTGATTGTACAATGGACACAATGGAAGATATATTTTAGAGAGTGGATTCTGTTATCTTTTTGAGTGCATTAGTGTTCATTGTAGAGGGTAGTTCATTTATGTATTACTTCAAGGCTGATTACCTTAAATTTACGTATACATGGTTTAAATTTCATTGATGCAGATCTGGTGGAAGCCATAGGTATTTCCAAACTCTTCTCACTTCGCCCAAACTTTATCTCCTATGGAGATGTTATCAGGGCTTGGTTGTCCATTTTATTAGCAAAATATAGAATAGTTCTCCCTTAGAACATGGTTCTTATTGCTAAGGTGGACCTCTTCTAGTATCTCAACTGGGTCTTCTGCCTGTGGGGTCAAAGGTTTTTCAATTCTTGCTGTACTAGGCTCCCAATACTCTACTACCCAGCATAGTTACATCTCTAATATATCTGTTTTTCTTTCAACACTGTAGTATGTTCTCTTTGATAAAATGGATGTGGTTTCATTGTGTGCATGTGCTGCCTGGCTCTGAGCTGTAGACTTATAGGAAATGATCTCAGAGTTTTCTGGGTTACCTACTCATCACCCACCATGTATAGTTTCCTCCTGTTTGCTGACCTGCTTCACAAATTTCACCTGCTTCAACAGCCTCAAATTAGATTTTTGTATACTCAGTTGATAGAATTTCTTTAGTGAGATTGGGATCTGGTTTCCTGCCATAGTTGGAAAATTTTTTCCTGGTAGAAAGTTAGCTCATCTTGTCAATGTCTCTTTTCTCAGGGTAGCTGTGTAATGTTGATTATTTTCTAATACTGAAATCAGTTGTTTCATATATTTTATCTGCTTTAATTCTTTTCAGTGGACCTAATCTCTTAACCATTACTCCAACATAGTTGAGCCAAAGATGTTGTTTTTTTTAATCAAATACTTTTTCTGCTTGTATTGATAAACATGATTGTGTTTTTATTTTGTTAATATTATTTGGGTTGATGATTTTTTGTAAGTTTTTTTATAAGAAATTATGCATTTCATGTATTTTTCCAGTGTATTGGCATAAATAGTTCACTGTGTATTTGTTGCTTTTTTCTTTTGCTTGTTTGATATATAAAGGATATGCAGTAATATTTGCTTTTAATTATCATTTTAATAATATGTGTTTTCTTTCTCTTTATTTTTCCTAGTTGAGCAATGCTGGAGTGTGTTAGTATTACAAGTATTTTTCAAAAATCAACTTGTAACATTTAAAATTTTCTGCAGTACATTTAAAAATTTCTTTGATTTTCTAATCTTTTATTTATTATTCCCTTCTTATACTTTTTTTGGTTTTAAAGTATTGCTGTTTTTTTAAACTTTTTATAATGGAAGCTTAGATAATTGATTATCAGATGTATTTGCCTATATATGTGTTTCTATTTTTGAATGGCTGTAGTTATAACAAATATTGATTGTTATGTATTATTATAATTTAGTTGAAAATACTATAACTGTGATAAGAGTACATATGTATATCATATAAATTCCTTTGAAATTTGTTGAGACTTGCTTTATGAACCAGAAAATGATCAATTTTGATAAATGTACCGTGTTCATTTGAAAGGTATACATATACACACATACAGTTCTATAAATATCAAGCGTTTCATATTAAAATGAGGTAGCCTTTTAAATTATATTTTCAAATTATCTTAATTATTTCTGAATATTTTCTTGGTTTTTCTCCGCTTGTGCTTTTGGTATGTTGAAATTTCTCACTGTAATTCTAAATTTGTCTCTATCTTCTGTTTTGTCAAATTTTACCTATGTATTTTGGAGATTCGTTAATAGAGGTACGTTTCTCTAAGATTTTTATATCTTCTTGATGGAATTACCCTGTTTTTTGTTTTATTTTCATCATGGGCAATTTACAGTAATGTTTCTTGATTTAAAGCCTACCTTGTCTGATATAAACGTAGCTACGTTAGATTTCTTTTTCAGAGTGCTTTCCTGGTATAATTTTTTTTTCTCTTTTACTATTTAGTCTTCCTGTGCTCTTAAATGTAATGTTGTTTTTATAGGCAATATATAGTTAATTTTTTCATCCAGAATAAAAATCTTTGTCTTCATTTGTCATATTTAGTCCATTTGTATTTAACATATTTACTGACATCCTTGCATTTAAAATCTACATTTTAGGGGTGGATGTGTGTCTCAGTCAGTTAAGTGTCTGACTCTTGATCTCAGCTCAGATCGTGATCTCAAGGTCATGAGTTGAATTCAAGTCCTGTGCTGGGCTCTGTACTGGGTGTGAAGCCTACTTAAAAAAATGTATGTATATATTTGAAATTTTGTTTGCTATCTTTTCTTGCCTTTCATGTAAGTGGAAGGGAACCAGATGATTTAGAGGCATTGTCAGTTTATTTACAAAGAGACATGTTCAGAAGGTCAAAAACTGACACTTTGTTGAAATATTACAGGTAACATGAGGAAAGAATTGTTTATGCAATACACAGAGAAGATATTGGTGAAAATAGTCAACGGAATAGTTACAGAAGATCAAAAACTATATGATTATTATTTGAGATTGTAAACTTAGTGAAAGCAAAGACTATATGTTTGATTTACCAGCTGTTCTATTTTACAAACATAACATGATACTTTTTGAATGAATAACTAATTCAGTAGATGGATAAATGTGTTGACTGTGGCTATGGTATATTACAAGGACAGAACAATGGAGTCAGAAGTCTTTATTTCCAGGTCTTGCCCTAGTGCCTTAAAGCATGAACTTAACAAAGCACTAAACATTTCCAAGTTTCAATTACTCATCATGGGGTCATGGTGATACTTTAATAATATAAAGGGTGTCAAATCATTTTGAAACTGTATGGTTTTAGACACAAATGGTGTCTTGTTATTAGAAACCATATGTGGCAGCAATTTTATGACATGTTATTATTTATGAAAACTCATTTATAGTGTTATAGAATTAAAACAGATTTTCCGTTGAATGTTGAAATTTGTTTACATTAATGTATATTTTTTCAACCAGGGATTTTTAAAGGGCAAAAAACAGTGTTTCTTTTTCACTTTTTGTTTTTTAAGGTTAGTAATTTTTTAAGCATTATAACTTATAACGTGGTTTCAATTTATATTATCTCTGTATTCTTCCAATCATCTATGTTATGTAGAGAAATGGTTAGTCCAGTGATTAGAGTCATTTTGCTGGAATTCAAATCCCAGCTCTGACTCTTACTTACTTACATGCTATATAACTTTGGGTAAGTTATTTTATATCTTTGTCCCTTGCTGTTCTCATATGTAAAATGGGGATAGTAATGGTTTTTACCTCACAGGTGTTGTTGTGAGAATTAAATGGGTTAGTACACCTAGCATTTTGGACAGTATGTGGTATGTAGAAATGTTCAGAAAATGTTTTCAATTGAAAATTAATATTCATGTTAATTACCAAGAGGTAAATATTCGTATTTCTATTAATATAACCCTTACTTTATAGTTGAGAAAACAGTGGTTGGAACAAGTTAACTAAATTTTCCAAGTTCATTTAGTAAGTGGCAGAGCTAAAACTTGAGCGTAGATCTTCTGATTGTAAGTTCAATGCAGTCATGTAATAAGTATTCTGCCCCCTACAACATAGGGTTTAGTATATATTTCTGGATGATAATAGTTGAAATAACAATTTAACTGAGGAATCTCCTTGGGAATTCTGAAGACAATTAAAACTACAAAAATAAAATAAAAGTTTTTGGTTTTATTTAATGTTTGTTCTTTCTTATCAGTGCATGTTTTGTTTTGTTTTGTTTTCCATATATGTATTCTTAATTGGAGGCAACTGATTGTTTTGGTTGTGAAAGTAGGACTAAGTCTGGATTCTCAGGCCAAATTTTAACGAGAGCAGAGAAAATTACCCTAAGGTTAATTGATAAGGTTTTGAGGGGAGGATTTTCTTATTATCTGGGATCGCTGCCTGATTAATCCTAGATCCAGGCAGCCAAAGAATGGTACAGCTGAAAGGAACCTTCAAGGTTAGGTAACTCAATATTCTCATTTAGTAGATGAAGCCTATAGAAGGTAAGTAATTTACCTATTGTTGGACAGTCAATTAAGCTAGAATTCAGATCTGCTGATTCCAAGGCTGGTATGCCATCTGTGACAACACAACTGGTGCTCAGTAAAATAAATAATGTGCCAGTAGAACTAGTAAAAGAATTAATTAAAAACTGTGGTATTAAGGTTAAAGTTTAATTCTGAGTATTCTTTTGGAGAAAGACACACTAGAGCTTATTTTAAGGTGGGATATTGCTGTCCTCTTCAGGTACAATACAATACTGATTTCTTAATTTCCTTATTGCTGTCTATAGTCATGTTTACTTTTCTTCAGCTGTTGATTATCTGGTTTGGGAATTCACCAGATTCTTTGCTTTTATTTTTTATCCCATCCCACTGTGAAATTTATGGACAATTCATTGCTCATTAGAATGGAAGTCAAAGAGAAGAGACATAATGAATGGAAGTCACACCTAAGCTTATACATTTTCTCTGTTTCTTTTTTTTAATTGAAGTATAATTAACATACAGTGTTATATTAGTTTTTTGTGTACAGTGTAATGATTCAGCAATTCTATATATTAGTGCTCATCAAGATAAATATACTTTTTTAACTTTAGAGAGAGAGAGAGAGCGAGCGAGCAGGGAATAGGGGCAGAAAGAGAGTGAATCTTAAGCAGCTCCATGCTCAGTGCACAGCCTGATGTGGGACTCAATCCCATGACCCTGGGGTCATGACCTGAGCCGAAATCAAGAGTTGGATGCTCAACTGACTGAGCTACCCAGGCCCCGCAAGATAAATATATTCTTGATCACCTTTATTTATTTCATCCCTCCCTCATCAACCTCCCCTATGGCAACCTACATTTTTGATGTAAGTGTTCTGTTATTGGAGAAAATGGAAATTAATTTTATGACTGTGAATTTACCATTACTATACTTATGGGGGAACAACTTATAATTTTTGTTTAAAATCTTACTCTACATATCCTTTAACATGTTTGTTTTAATTTTCTAACTTGTTTTATTTTTTATTTTTTTAAATTTACATCCAAATTAGTTAGCATATAGTGCAACAATGATTTCAGGAGTAGATTCCTTAGTGGCCCTTACCCATTTAGCCTATCCCCCCTCCCACATCCCCTCCCGTAACCCACAGTGTGTTCTCCATATTTATGAATCTCTTATGTTTTGTCCCCCTCCCTGTTTTTATATTATTTTTGTTTCCCTTCCTTTATGTTCATTTGTTTTATCTCTTAAGGTCCTCATATGAGTTAAGTCATATGATTTTTGTCTTTCTCTGACTGACTAATTTCGCTTAGCATAATACCCTCCAGTTCCATCCACATAGTTGCAAATGGCAAGATTTCATTCTTTTTGATTGCCGAGTAATACTCCATTGTATATAAATACCACATCTTCTTTATCCATTCATCCATAGATGGGTATTTGGGCTCTTTCCATACTTTGGCTATTATTGATAGTGCTGCTATAAACATGGGGGTGCATGTGTCCCTTCAAAACAGCACACTTGTATCCCTTGGATAAATGCCTAGTAGTGCAATTTCTGGGTCATAGGGTAGTTCTATTTTGAGTTTTTTGAGGAACCTCCATACTGTGTTCCAGAGTGGCTGTACCAGCTTGCATTCCCAACCTTTAACGTGTTCTGATACAAGTTTGGAAATTACCCAAAGTAGTACAAACAGTATAGTATTGTTGTGAGAGTTAAATAGGATCAAGTATACTAGAGGTGATTTATATAAAGCTGAATATGAAATATATAAATTATTGTTGTCCTTTTTTCTAAATAGGAAACTGAAGCTTGGTTGTGATTCTTACTTGGTTTTTTGGGGCTTGCCACATGTTCCATGGAACATCCCAATATGACAATATGTCTTATGTAACACAAATAGATCTGCTGGATGATAAGGACTGGAAGAGCTGCTTGAACCACAGCCTGGACTAGCTGGAAGGTTCTTCTTATCCTGGGCTGTATTCAGAATTGATAGCCTTGTAGGTTGTGAATACTGAACCTTACAAGTACTGAATGATGGCAAATATTGCTTTCAGACCTCATAATATTTAAATTTATGTGCTATTGAGTTGCATGAACTTCTATTAAAACACAGTTCTTTCAATTTTTATTACCAGGTAACCTTGGACGGGTGGACCAGGTCTCTGAGTTTGAGTATGACTTGTTCATTAGGCCGGATACCTGTAATCCACGCTTCCGAGTCTGGTTCAACTTTACTGTTGAAAACGTGAAAGAATCACAGGTGAGGGAAATATTGGATATCTTCAGTGTGGTGTTCATAAGAAGATTATGCTTTTGTTTTACTTTAGAAATACCGAAATAATAACTGAATTAGGAATGTATTCTTGTATATCTATAGCAATGATACAGTTTTAAGCTTTATACAGACATAAGTATAATATGCTGGTTTTTGTTATCTGGTGGTTATTAAATAATACAAATAGGTTATGTGGGAACAGAAAGGGTTCTTTATGGATTGAAGAATTAGCATGATGTGCTGGGTTTCCTTGAAGGTTAAGGAACCACTGGAAGAGACTTGCTATAATGTTTATTATAGAGTGCTGTTCTCTATATTATTTCTTCTTTGTAAAGATCTGTAAGAGATATTTCTCACAGGCCTCAGTTTCAGAAAAAGCTTTTCTTCTCTTGTACAAGAAGGTGTTTATATCTTTTTAAAAAACTTTTTTAATGTTTATTTATTTATTTTTGAGAGAGAGAGAGATAGAGAACAAGCAGGGGAGGGGAAGAGAGAGAGGGAGACAGAATCCCAAACAGGCTCCATGCCGTTAGCACAGAGCCCCATGTAGGGCTTGAACCCATGAACCATGAGATCATGACCTGAGCTGAAACCAAGAGTTGGATGCTTAACCAACTGAGCCACCCAGGCACCCCAGAAGGTGTTTATGTTTTAATATGATTCTTGCAACTTATCCTATTTTCCCTTCTTTGTTGGAAAACTCAGAACCATTTTTATAGCCCTCTCTAATGATTCTTGAAAACTTTTTTGCTTGTGTTTCTATGTACTAATTTTTCTTTCATTCTGATCATATTAATCTGTATTTGACCATAATTTCTTCATCTATATTTTCTAACAGTGTATGTTTTTTATAATCCTGTTCAAATATTTTGAGTGAGAGAGTATTGATGAAAATAAAACTAAATGCATATGCCTTGAAAAAACATCTAATCCTAAGAAATCATTTATCATTCTATTGTATTGAGGCAGCTAATCATGGAAGACTGCACAAACTTTGTACATATAGTGACATAATTCTTTTAAGCACATGAAAGCATAGCACTACAACCTAATATCTTCCTTCTTCCTTCAGGGTCATCTTTTTCTAGAATACTTGGGGAAAAAGGAGGGTTGGTTTAATTTCCCCTCCCAAGTCAATCTATCCTGTTTGCTCTTTCACCTGGTTGCTTGCTCCTTTCCATTTTTCTCAACTGCGATTAGATTCGTATGTCAGATAGTGGTCAGTGTCTGGAATTTAGGGACTATCACTGGCATGCTGACTTCAGTGGAAAAGGGGTAGAAGGAACAGTCCTTTCAATCTGCTGTCAGTTCTCTTAATTCTCTACACATGACTGGCACATGACTATGTAATGACAGGTGTATATAATGTTTAATGAAGTTTAAGGACTAACTGGAAGGAATTAAATAGATGGGAGAGTTCTGTATATTGTTGGCTAAACATGGTTAAGACAAGTGGAAAAAATATTAAACCCTACACTGATAGGGACATACTTAAGTTCCTAGTTTTGTGTTTGGTTTTACTTACTCTTCCATGAGAGAATTCCTTTTCAGCTTTTCATAGTAAGAATAACAATATTCTCCCCTTCATCCACCTTAGGGTTACCATATTTTACCTGACCAGGGGTTTATCTGGCGACAGGATTATTTTCTTGTTCCAACATGATAATTAGTAATTGTCAAAATGCATTTTCCAAGTCTGTATAACTGAGTCTTGAGAGTACATCTAACAGCAGGAATCTTTAGCTTCATCTACAAGACTAAGGCTTGAAAATCCAAGTTTGGGTCCCTATCAAGATCTCTCTGCTACCATGAGGTAGACACACAACCTCTCATTCTTCTGTTGGTGTTTCTGTCTCATATCAGCAACTTATGGTTGTAATGTACATCATTGAAAAACAAACAATAATTCTGAGGAAATATAATCAATTCATTATGAAGGAAGGGAAACATTTTCTTAAAAGTGATGGAATCTGCCAGGATTTCTAATTTCCCAAAGGGGTTTACTGTTTTCCTCTTTATGCACAGCATATGCACATCCTTCAGCTTGCATATTGCATCCAGGAATCCACTAACTTCTAAGAAATGAGACTTACTACTTTTCAAACAATAGAATCCTCTATCCTAATTGTATCTTCGCTAAATAGAGACTTATGGATAGCTCTGAAATTATTATGTTTCTTTAACATTGGGCCACATTAAATTCTTAGCCCAATTTTCTTGCACTTTAGTCTCTGTATAGAGAATATTCTTACCTAGGCTTCTGTGGTCAGGAGGAGGGGTAGGGAGAGGGTTGACTACACAGGGAAAATGTGTTTCATATGTTGTGCTACCTGAGATGGTTTTTTGAACAGATTGCTCATAAATTTCAGTTTCTTGTTCATTGCTCTTTTAGTTGCTTACAGGTATGTTCTTATCTCTTCGAGAGTGTTATAATTTTTATACTATATTTTAAAGTCATACAGCTTCTTTTGCGTTATCTATCAGTTAAGCAAGTAACATGAATGTGTTCTAAAGGATTATTGTAATAAAAGAGTTGGTGCTGTTTTTATGAATGCTTATTTTTAATGTTGGAAAAAACAATATTTACTCTGACTCTCTGGGTTTCTATCTTCATATCCAGTGCTGTTCTACCCTTGATACAATTAGAAATCATGAACTTGTTTATCTGGTTTCCTGGAGTGTGATGCTTTATTAGCCTGTTTCTTTGCACCATTGCTTCATCAACTGTAGTCACATTATATAGTTATGGAAATCTGTTTCAAGATGGCATAAAGATCTGCTGGAAAGATACAATATATATCTCTAGCTCACAGGATATTTGTTTTCATGGTTGTCTACATGAAAGAGAATGGTTTTACTATTAGGTTTGACTTGTGAGGTCTGTTTTTATAATGTCTCTTCCTACAATCTTTTCCATCTCTCCAATTTCCGTTAAAATGAGACCTGCATGAATGTAATCTAGTCAGGAACCTTATTTAAGGTTTGGTGCTAGCAAGCAAAAGAAATATCAGGCCACAAAGGCTGAGTCCATAAAGTGAATGTTAAAAATTATGGCATCAAATATACTGTACAAATGGATCTAGCTTTTGTGTTATTTTCCCTGACATTTGTAAGAAATGACAAAAGCTTGGAACATATGGTGCTGTTTTCTAGGGCTGGTATATTAACCCCCCAAAGTGGTTGTTAAATAGTACATTTGTAAGAGTCTATGAAAACTACACATCATGATACCTTTATTAAAAGGTAATTTTATCTCTGAAAAACCTGTATTAAATATTATGTGGATATTCATCACATGTGTGATGTGAAAACAAATCTTCCTTTTTAAATACTTATGGTAAAATTCAGCCAATAAGAGTGGAAAATGGTAGGTCTTGACTTTTAAATTGTATTCTTTCCTTATATTGTTTTTATCTCTTTGAATTAATTTTTCCCCTTTTTGATTAAAGTAGCTGATGTTCAATATGGTAAATATGGAAAATACAGACAATTATTAGAAGCAGAGAAAAAGTGCACACACACATACACAATCTTATACTACCTAGAAGCAATCATTATTAACTTTTGGCATATTTACTTCTAGGCTTGTTTATTTCCTACTTTGATTTTTGAAGCATAAGTAATTTTTTTTCCAAATACACATCTTTATGTTTTGCTTTTAAGGAAATTAAATATTTTCACAAGTAATTTTCTATCACTAAAAACTTTGTAGACATGGCTGTACAATAGCTTTTTACTGTTGGAGTATTTCCTTACTCTTGGGCATAAGGATTATTTTCCATTATCTGTTGTTATAAATAACACTGTAGTGAACATCTCCATGCATGAAATGTTACACATATTTCATTTTACTTACTTAGAATAAATTCCTATGAGGGGGATTGATAGACAAATGATACGAATAATTTGAAACTCTTGATACATATTTCTGTATTGGTACCAGAAATGTATATTTTGATGTCCAACAGCAAGCAGTCAATGAGATGCTTTTCCTTGAATTTCTTGCTTTGAATTGTTTCATGAACTCAGTATTTCATATATAGAATAAATTATTTCCTTTTCATCATTTACTTTGAAATTTTACACAAATAAATAGGATATAATGCAGTGTTTCAGGCCTTTAGTCATAAAGAAATTAATTGCATTCTAGCAACAATATGGAACAGCAAAACAATTCTATTTATTGTTTTGGGTATTTTTCTCATTTCATCAATCTTTCTTAGTCTGGGTGTGCCAAATGATTGTCCTCTGAGGTATGTAATGGAAGATTTAAAAAAGAGTGTTTTGGGGCGCCTGAGTGTCTTAGTCAGTTAAGCGTCTGACTTCGGCTCAGGTCATGATCTCACAGTGAGTTCCAGCCCCATGTCAGGCTCGGGGCTGACAGCTCAGAGCCTGGAGCCCACTGCAGATTCTGTGTCTCCCTCTGTCTGCCCCTCAGCTGCTTGTGCTCTGTCTCTCACATTGTCTCAAAAATAAATAAACATTAAAAAAATTTTTTAAAAAGTGTTTTTTTTAAACAATGAAGTATTTGTTACATTACTATAAGCAATAATGTACCTTAAACAGACACACACACACACACACACACACACACACGTTTATATATGACATATCTGAATTGGACTTCAAAAATCCAGGACTTTGCTGCTGCTTTATTTGCCATCTTGGAGATTTTAGGTTCAGTGAAACTTGATCCTGTCCAAAATCAATGGTGCACAGCATATTATAGTAGAAAAGCAGAGACAATGGATTTAAACACATTTGGGTTTAAATCCTGGCTCTGATATTTATGATCTGTTTTACACTTAATCAGTTATTGTCTGGGTGCCTCAATTTTCCATGTGTAACCAAATACTACTACCTCATGTCAGTGTTGTGACTATTATATGAGACAGTGTTGGTAGATAGATAATAGGAGCTCAATACTTGTCTATTGTTTTTATTAAAACACTAGAATAGTAGAAATAATATTAAAAACAGCAAGAGCAAACACCATAACACGTTATTACTAGATTACTAATACTGGTTTTTGCTTTGTTTTGTTTTGTTTTATTTTCTCTTCTTATTCTACTTACCGCTTCTTAGTCCTCCTCCACCTTCATTCAAATCTCCTATTGGTCATTAACATTATCATCAAACAAATTGTAATGGTTAAGAACACAGATTCTGTGTTGAATTGTTGAATTGTAAGCCTAGCTTTGCCACGTATTTCCTAGCTTTGTGACTATGGGAAAGCTATTGATCTGTTTC
The DNA here is from genome assembly GCF_046562875.1 of Panthera onca. Taxonomy (NCBI): domain Eukaryota; kingdom Metazoa; phylum Chordata; class Mammalia; order Carnivora; family Felidae; genus Panthera; species Panthera onca. The sequence continues at coordinate 182,056,969 of NC_138346.1, forward strand.
TGTATTTAAATTGTCAATTTCTGTATCTTTTTAATGTGTTAATAGTAGTATGCAGTAGAGTTGCTCTAAGAATTATATGTGGTAATGCATGTAAGACACATAATCCAATGCTTGCAACATAAGAGGTGATCAAAAAATGTTAGCTATTAATATTATTATCCTTCTAATACTCCTACAAAGTATAACACAGGTTCTCATTTTCCCCATCATTCAATTTATTATAGAAATAGCTAACATTTTTTGAAAACATCAATGTTGTAGGTACAATTCTAAGTCATTTATATTACTTAAAATTTTTTTTAATGTTTATTTATTTTTGAGAAAGAGCATGAGTGGGGGAGGGGAAGAGAGAGAGAAGAGAGAGAGAGAGGGAATATGAAGCAGGCTCCAGGCTCTGAGCTACCAGTGCAGAGCCCAATGCGGGGCCAGAACCCACAGACCGCAAGATCATAACCTGAGCAGAAATTGGTCACCCAACCAACTGAGCCACCCAGGCGTCCCTTTATATTACTTTGTCTAATCTTCAGAACAGTCCTTTGTTGTAAATACTATTACCGCCCCCCCCCCCCCCCCCGCCACCGCCACACTCCACAGCATTATGTAGGTGAAGAAACTGAAAGAATGTGAGACACAGACAGGATAAATAACTGGTTGAAGATAATGCAATTAGTAGAAGGTAAAGTCAGGATTTGTACCTAAGTAGTCATTGTAGAAATTTGGAAAATATATATAATGGGAGCAAAGAAAACAAAACAAAACCTAAACCCACATCCTACTAACTAGAAGGCACTACTGTGAACATTTTGACATACTTATTTTTAGGTTTATTTATATTTTATTTATGTTTTAGAATGTATTACTTACTGATTTTCTCTTCTGCCTAATGCTGCCTCTCAAAATACCATCTCGGTAGATAATTAGAAACCAATTGCTAAAATTTAAAACCCATTTGAATTAAGACTTGAGTAAACTAGGATGAGAAAGGAACTTTTCTTATTTGATAAAGGATCTCATCAAAGAATCATGACCAGGTACCATACATAGTGGTGAAACTTTAAAATCATTCACTTGAAAATTGAAGCTGACACAAACACATGCAATGGTATTCCATGCACATGGATTAGAAGAATTAATATTGTTAAAATGTCTATATTATCCAAAAGAATCTACAGATTTAATGCAATCTCTTATCAGTATGCGAACAGCATTTTTCACAGAACTAGAAGAAATAATACTAAAATTTGTATGGAACCACAAGAGACCTCAGATAGCCAAAGCAATTTTGAAACTGGAGGTATCACAACCCCAGATTTTAAGATAGACTACAAAGTTGTAGTAATTGAAACAGTATGGTACTGGAACAAAAATAAACACATAGATCAACGGAACAGAATAGAAAAACCAGAAATAAATTTCATGATTATATGGTCAATTAATGTATGACAAAGGAAGCAAGAATAAGCAATGGGAAAAAGACAATCTCTTGAACAAATGATGTTGGGAAAACTGGACACCTACATGCAAAAGAATGAAATTGGACCACTTTCTTATACCATACACAAAAATAAACCCAAAATTGATTAAAGAAATAAATATGAAGCCTGAAACCATAAAAATCCTAAAAGAGGGCAAACAGGCAGTTTGCTATTTCTTTGACGTAGTAGCATTTTTCTAGACATGTTTCCTTAGGCAAAGGAAACAAAAGCAAAAATAAACTATTAGAAGTACATCAAAATAAAAGCTTTTGAACAGCCAAGGAAACCCTCATCAAAACAAAAATACAACCTATTGAACTGGAGAGGATATTTGGAAATGACATATCTGTTAACGGGCTTGTATCTAAAATATATACACAACTTATACAACTCAACAACAAAAAATGAATAATTTTATCAAATTGGGCAGAAGACAAGGACTGACATTTCTCCAAAGAAGACATCCAGATGGCCAACAGACACATGAAAAGATGCTCAACATCATTCATCATCAGGGAAATGCAAGTCAAAACCACCATGTGATATCACCTCACACCTGTGAGAATGGCTAAAATAAAAACCACAAGAGGCAACAAGTGTTAGTGAGGATGTGGACAAAAAGGAACCCTTATGTACTAGTGTTGGTGGGAATGCAAACTGGTGCAGCCAATGTGGAAAACATATGGAGATTCCTCAAAAAATTGAAAATAGAAATACCATCTCATCCAGTAAATCCACTACCCCATATTTACCCAAAGAATACAAAAACACTAATTTGAGAAAGTATATGCACCCCTATATTTATTGCAGCATTGTTTACAATAGTGAAGATACAGAAGCAACCCAAGTATCCATTGACAGATGAATGGATAAAGATGTGTTGCAAGCGTGCGTGCACACGCACACACACACACACACACACACACACACACACACAGTGGAATGTTACTAAGCCATAAAAAGGAATGAAATCTTGCCATTTGCAAAAAACATGGATAGATCTAGAGTGTATAATGCTAAGTGAAATAACTCAGTCAGGGGAAGACAAATACCATATGAACTCACCCATATGTAGAATTTAAGAAAGAAAACAAATAAAGAAAAAGAAGAGACAAACCAAAAAACAAATGCTGAAATATAGGGAACAAAACTGATGGTTGCCAGAGGTGGGGTGGTGGAATTGGTGAAATTGATAAAGGATATTATGAGTAAATTTATCTTGAAGAGCACTGAGTACTGTATAGAATTGTTGAATTATTATACTTTATACGTGTGACTATTGTAGCACTGCATGTTAATTATACTGGAATTAAAAAAAAAATAAATGAAGAAAAACCCATCCAGTTGGAAACCAGGAGGAAGTAATGAATGGCTTTTTTGTCATAGTTTTTATAATTGTAATGGAGTCTCTAACTAAAGCAAAAAGACAAAAAAAAAAGGTAAACAAATGATACAAGGATTATAAAGCGGCACAATTAGGACTATTTGCAAATGATATGATTATCTAAGAGAAAAAAAAGATAATCTATAGGCAAACTATTAGAACCTATGTAGAGCTGAGAAATGTTCCTGTATATAATATCAATATGTAAAACTTTTTAAAATAATTTTTAATTTTATTATTTTCTTAAAATTTACATCCAAATTAGTTAGCATATAGTGCAACAATGATTTCAGGAGTAGATTCCTTAGTGGCCCTTACTCATTTAGCCCACCGCCCCTCCCAAACGCCCCTCCCGTAACCCAGAGTTTGTTCTCCATATTTATGAGTCTCTTATGTTTTGCCCCCTCCCTGTTCTATATTATTTTTGTTTCCCTTCCCTTATGCTCATCTATTTTGTCTCTTAAAGTCCTCATATGAGTGAAGTCATATGATTTTAGTCTTTCTCTGACTAATTTCACTTAGCATAATACCCTCCAGTTCCGTCCACATAGTTGCAAATGGCAAGATTTCATTCTTTTTGATTGCCGAGTAATACCCCATTGTATATATATACCACATCTTCTTTATCCATTCATCCACCAATGGACATTTGGGCTCTTTCCATACTTTGGCTATTGTTGATAGTGCTGCAATATACATGGGGGTGCATGTGTCCCTTCGAAACAGCACACCTGTATCCCTTGGATAAATACCTAGTAGTGCAATTGCTGGGTCATAGGGTACTTCTATTTTGAGTTTTTTGAGGAACTTCCATACTGTTTTCCAGAGTGGCTGCACCAGCTTGCATTCCCACCAACAATGCATAAGAGATTCTCTTTCTCCACATCCTCACCAACATCTTTGTGGCCTGAGTTGTTAAGGTTAGTCATTCTGACAGGTGTAAGGTGGTATCTCATTGTGGTTTTGGTTTGTATTTCCCTGATGATGAGTAAGTTGAGCATTTTTTCATGTGTTGGTTGGCCATCTGGATGTCTTCTTTGGAGAAGTGTCTATTCATGTCTTTTACCCATTTCTTCACAGGAGTATTTGTTTTTTGGGTATTGAGTTTGATAAGTTCTTTATAGATTTTGGATACTAACCTTTTATCTGATATGTCATTTGCAAATATCTTCTTCTATTCTGTAAGTTGCCTTTTAGTTTTGCTGAGTGTTTCCTTCGCTGTGCAGAGGCTTTTTGTTTTGATGAGGTCCCAGTAGTTCATTTTTGCTTTTGTTTCCCTTGCCTCTGGAGATGTGTTGAGTAAGAAGTTGCTGCAGGCAAGATAAAAGAGGTTTTGCCTGCTTTCTCCTCGAGGATTTTGATGGCTTCCTGTCTTACACTTAGGTCTTTCATCCATTTCGAGTTTATTTTTGTGTATGGTGTGAGAAAGTGGTCCAGGTTCATTCTTCTGCATGTTGCTGTCCAGTTTTCCCAGCACCACTTGCTGAAGAAACTGTCTTTATTCCATTGGATATTCTTTCCTGCTTTGTCAAAGATTAGTTGGCCGTATGTTTGTGGGTCCATTTCTGGGTTCCCTATTCTGTTCCATTGATCTGAGTGTCTGTTCTTGTGCCAGTACCATACTGTCTTGATGATTACAGCTTTGTAGTAGAGCTTGAAGTCTGGGATTGTGATGCCTCCTGCTTTTTCTTTTTCAAGATTGCTTTGGCTATTCAGGGTCTTTTCTGGTTCCATACAAATTTTAGGATTATTTGTTCTAGCTTTGTGAGGAAGGCTGGTGTTATTTTGATAGGGATTGCATTGAATGCGTAGATTGCTTTGGGTAGTGTCAACATTTTAACAATATTTGTTCTTCGTATCCTGGAGAATGGACTATTTTTCCATATTTTTGTGTCTTCTTCAATTTCTTTCATAAGCTTTCTATCATTCTCAGTGTATAGATTTTTCACCTGTTTGGTTAGATTTATTCCTAGGTATCTTATGGGTTTTGGTGCAATTCTAAATGGGATCGATTCCTTGATTTATCTTTCTGTTGCTTCATTGTTGGTGTATAGTAATACAAGCGATTTCTGTGTGTTGATTTTATATCCCACAACTTTGCTGAATTCATGAATCAGTTCGAGCAGGTTTCTTGGTGGAATCTTTAGGGTTTTTCATGTAGAGTATCATGTCATCTGTGAAGAGTGAAAGTTTGACCTCCTCCTGGCTGATTTGGATGCCTTTTATTTCTTTGTGTTGTCTGATTGCAGAGGCTAAGACTTCCAATACTATATTGAAAAACAGTGGCAAGAGTGGGCATCCCTGACTTGTTCCTGACGTTAGGGAGAAAGCTCTCAGTTTTTCCCCGTTGAGGATGCTATTAGCGTTGGATCGTTCATGTATGGCTTTTATGATATCGAGGTATGATCATTCTATCCATAATTTCCTTTTTTAAATATGACATTTATTGTCAAATTGGTTTCCATACAACACTCAGTGCTCATCCCAAAAGGTGCCCTCCTCAATACCCATCACCCCCCCTCCCCTCCCTCCCACCCCCCCCCCCCCATCAACCCTAAGTTTGTTCTCAGTTTTTCAAGAGTCTCTTATGCTTTGGCTGTCTCCCTCTCTAATGTCTTTTTTTTTCTTCCCCTCCCCCATGGACTTCTGTTAAATTTCTCAGGATCCACTTAAGAATGAAAACAAAGGGTATCTGTCTTTCTCTGTATGACTTATTTCACTTAGCATAACACTCTCCAGTTCCATCCATGTTGCTACAAAGGCTATATTTCATTCTTTCTCATTGCCACGTAGTATTCCATTGTGTATATAAACCACAATTTCTTTATCCATTCATCAGTTGATGGACATTTAGGGTCTTTCCATAATTTGGCTATTGTTGAGAGTGCTGCTATAAACATTGGGGTACAAGTGCCCCTATGCATCAGTACTCCTGTATCCCTTGGGTAAATTCCTAGCAGTGCTATTGCTGGGTCATAGGGTAGGTCTATTTTTAATTTTTTGAGGAACCTCCTCACTGTTTTCCAGAGTGGCTGCACCAGTTTGCATTCCCACCAACAGTGCAAGAGGGTTCCCATTTCTCCACATCCTCGCCAGCATCTATAGTCTCCTGATTTGTTCATTTTGGCCACTCTGACTGGCGTGAGGTGATATCTGAGTGTGGTTTTGATTTGTATTTCCCTGATGAGGAGTGACGTTGAGCATCTTTCATGTGCCTGTTGGCCATCTGGATGTCTTCTTTAGAGAAGTGTCTATTCATGTTTTCTGCCCATTTCTTCACTGGGTTATTTGTTTTTCGGGTGTGGAGTTTGGTGAGCTCTTTATAGATTTTGGATACTAGCCCTTTGTCCGATATGTCATTTGCAAATATCTTTTCCCATTCCGTTGGTTGCCTTTTAGTTTTGTTGGTTGTTTCCTTTGCTGTGCAGAAGCTTTTAATCTTCATAAGGTCCCAATAGTTCATTTTTGCTTTTCATCCCCTTGCCTTTGGGGATGTGTCAAGTAAGAAACTGCTGCGGCTGAGGTCAGAGAGGTCTTTTCCTGCTTTCTCCTCTAGGGCTTTGATGGTTTCCTGTCTCACATTCAGGTCCTTTATCCATTTTGAGTTTATTTTTGTGAATGGTGTGAGAAAGTGGTCTAGTTTCAACCTTCTGCATGTTGCTGTCCAGTTCTCCCAGCACCATTTGTTAAAGAGACTGTCTTTTTTCCATTGGATATTCTTTCCCGCTTTGTCAAAGATGAGTTGGCCATATGTTTGTGGGTCTAGTTCTGGTGTTTCTGTTCTATTCCTTTGGTCTATGTGTCTGTTTTTGTGCCAATACCATGCTGTCTTGATGATTACAGCTTTGTAGTAGAGGCCAAAGTCTGGGATTGTGATGCCTCCTGCTTTGGTCTTCTTGGAAAGTAATTTTTAAAAGAAAAGTTAGAACGGGTTAAGAGGGATAGATGGAGAACAAAATGAATAGTCTCTAAAGTAGGTCTCCTTGAGAAGGTAAAATTTGAGCAAAGCCAAATGAAGTAAGGAAATATGCTTAAGAAGTATCTGGAAGAAGGGCCTTCTTGTAAGTTGAAATCGCTGTTGCCCTAAGCTGATGTCCTGTGGTGGGATCATGCCTGGTTTGATGTATAGCAAAGAAGCCTGTGTGATTAGATCTGTGTGAGCAAGGCAGAAAATAGTAGAACATGTGGTCAAAGAAGTATGTATGTGGTATAGTAGAAGTGGGTGTGTTGGAGTGATGATTTTGTAGGATCTTGTGGGTCATAGTGGAAACAACATCTTTTACCCTGAGACACCAAAAATATTAGAGAAGTTAAACAGAGTAGTCACATGATATGAATTATATCATAAAGTTATTGATGTTTCCTTGTTAATAGTAGACATTTAAGATAGAATGGTTCAATAATATAAAGAGATACAGTTAGAAGACTTTTATAGTTACTTTAGTGAAAGAGATAGTGGTTTAGACCATTATGGTTGCAATTTAAGTGTTTATTTCTTTTGAGAGGGAGAGAGAGTACGTGGGGTGAGGCAGAGGGAGAGGGAGAGAGAGAATCCCTCTTTTGAGAGGGAGAGAGAGAATCTGCATGCTCAGTATGGAGCTTTACCTGGGGCTCAATTTCAGGACTGTGAGATCATGACGTGAGCTGATATCAAGAGTTGGCCACTTAAGCGGCTGAGCCACCCAGACATCCCAATGGTAGCAATTTAAATGCTGAGAGGTCTTTGAAGATAGAGCTAGAGGATTTCCTGCTGGATTTGATATGGATGTGTAATCAAGAGAGGAATCAAGGATGGCTTTTTGCCTTTGTTATGAGTATCTGATCTAGAGGGATACAGAAGACAGAGGAGCAGGTTTTGAGAGAATGATTAGTTCAGTTTTAGGTTAAATTAAGAAATACCTATCATATATTCAAATACACTACAAAGTAGGCAGTTGGGATACATGAGTCTGGAGTCTGAAAGAGAAGTCAGGATTGAAGCTATATATTTGGGAATTGTTGACATATAGATAGTTTTTAAAGTTATAAAACAGGAATGACATCACCAAAGGAAAACATGTAAATAGAGAGGAGAAGAGGAATAGGTAGTGTGTTTAAGGACCTATGTTTGAGAAGCCAGCAAAGGAAATTGAAAAAGCAGATTGTTAGGAGGTGGATATCCAAGAGTGTGTATTATCTTGGAATACAAGTGAAAGAAGATCATGAAGGAGAAGCAAGTAATGCACTGTGATAAATGTTGCTGATAGTTTAAGATGGTGGCTATTAGATTTGGGAATATGGAAGTTATTGATGACCTTGTTGTCAAGCAGTTTCAATTGAGTTCTAGAGTAGGCTTTAGAGAATTAGAGGATAATATTCTGAATGTTCATCCATCTGTTTACATATTTCAGGGTTTCCTTCTTTTTAAATGATGTGTAGTATTCCATTGTATGCATATGCAACATTTTCTTTGTCCTTTCATCTGTTGATGGTCATTTAGGTTGGTAAATATTGCATGATTCAGCTTACATGAGGTATTTAAAATAGTCAAATCATATAGTGAAAGAGTGAAATGGTGTTTTCCAGGAGCTGTGGAAAGGGACAAATGGGGAGTTACTAATTGCTAGACTTTAAGTTTCAGATAAGCCAGATGAATAAGCTATATTGATCTGCTCTACAGTATTCTACCTATATGTAGTCAATGATAATGCATTGTGTTCTTAAAATTTTGCTAAGAGGGTAGATCTCATGTTAAGTGTTCTTACCACAATAAAGTAAAATTAAAAAAAAAGAATGGGAAGAGAGGCATTGGAAACATGTAACGTAGGCAACATTTTTTGAAAAAGTTTTCTGCAAAGGAGCGCAAAGAAGTGTAATGGTAGCTAAATATAGCTCTATTAGCTAAATAGAGGCAGTATATTTAAGAAAAAATTTGGATGGAAAAAATAGCATGATTGGATTTATCTAGTATAGAACAAACAACTAATGATATGGAGATAAGAAGGGACAGTTTCTGGAGTGATGTTCCTCCATATTGAGAAGATACATTTCATAAATTGAAGGATTGCCTTTAGATAGGAACACAGATGTTTCTTGCATAGTAACATGTTGGAGGGAAGAATGAGTCAGAGTAAATGTTGGTAAGTGGATAGAGGTAGTAGAAGTAATGTGGGAAGTTTTCTTCTGTTCCTTCAATCCTCTCAGTGACATAGGAAGCAAACTCATCAGCAGAGATCGATGATGGGGGAAGGAGCTTTGGAAACATGAAGTACTACAAGGTATGACATACTCTTCAAGGATAGTGGAAGAGTACATGACCTAGGGTAGAATAATACCATTTTTTTGACGATAATAACGGTAACATTGGGATATACAGACATGAATTTAAAGGCATAAAATCCAATATGAGTGTTTTTCACCTATCCTTTTTAGCTATAAGGCTGCACAACAGAATAGGAGGGAAGTTTGATTTAACTATGGTTGTACTTTTACTTTTTCTGAGGAAACAATATTTTATTTTATTATTAAACTTTTGCTTTTCCTCCATTTGAGAGAGAGAGGGACGGAGGGAGGGACAGAGAGAAGAGAAAGAGAGAGAGAGAGAGAGAGAGAGAGGAAGAATCGCAAGCAGGTTTCATGCTCAGCGCAGAGCATGATGTGGTGCTCAATCCCGCGATCCTGGGATCATGACCTGAGCCAAAATCAAGAGTTGGGCGCTAAACCTACTGAGCCACTTAGGTGCCCCTAATATATTTTTATTTTTAAATCAACTTATTGAGATATGATTTTCGTATAGTCAAATTAAAATATATCAGAATCAAAATATAAAACATTTCTATTACTACAAAAGTACCCTCATACCACCTCAGAGTTAATCCTTTCCCCATATTGTGGTATCCTTTTACATTCTCACTAGCAATATATGAGAATTTTCACTTGGTTCTTTTTTATATCTTCTGTTTTTGTCACCATGTTTATGTTATACATTAAATCCTTGAATATGTTTATAATATACTTGAATACATATAACTGTATAAAGACTGCTGATAATTCTATTATGTTTGTCATTTTTTAGTAGGTATGTATCAATTGGTTTTTCTCCTGATTTTAGATCACAGTTCTATGCTTTTTAGCATATCTAGACATTTTTTATTGAATCTGGCATTGTGATTATTACATTGTTACTTGTTTAGATTCTGTTTTCTTTATTTAAATAATGATTATTGAAGGTTTTTTTCTTGTTTTGTTTTTTTTTTTGTTGTTGTTGTTGTGTGTTGTTTTTGACAGACAATTAAGTTACTTGTAGAACAGCTTGATTTTTTTGAGGCTTATTTTAAATCTTTATTAATCCAGGCCTAGTTCAGTGATGGTGATTCTGTTCTACTGGGGTCAGACACAGCCCTTCTGGAGTATCTGCTGAATGCTCCAGATATTCAATAGGGTCTCTCTATTCTGGTAACAACTGGAACGTTTTTCATCCCTGTATCTTGAAAGCCAGAATGATCATAGGAATTATCTCATTTGTTTCTTTTCTCTGAGGGATCCCTGCTTCTTGATGCCTATTGTCCAATGTCTAAAAACATGTATTCCTATATTTTATACAGCCTTTTCATTGTTTATGGCAAGAGGGCAGGTATGGAACAGTTACTTCATTGTAGTTATGAAGACTTCCTTTTAAGTATTGCTAAGGCAGGTCTGGATTAGCTTCTACTTTGGGCCTGGCTTAATCCTGCTATTAAGATGTGATCCTTCTGGAGTCTCCAGTGAAATATTCATTCAGGCTTCCACTCTGATTTGTTTGAATTTGAATATCTCCCAGCTCTGTGTTTTTGGAATTTTTCCACCACTTTGTTGTAATCATTCTTTGCCTATTCTCATGGAGTCTTACCTTATGGATGTATAACTTTGCATAAGGAATGGAATGCAGGGAAATCAGCCAGGAAATCAAGTTGAACTCAGTGCAAATTTTCAGAGTTTTTTCTGTGCATAGTCTTCTCCAGTGCTCTGTTCTATAATTCTAGTCACATCATCCCCAGTTCCATTCTTGGAACTCCAATTTCTGTTTCTTCAACTCAGTGAGTTATCATTTTGAATGAATTCCTTTGCCTTGCATCATAGTTCAGAAGGTGTCTTCAGACTTGTGTTCACCCTTGTTGGACATTCTGATGAAGTGAAAGTAGTTTTACATTTAGTTTACTATAGTAAGCTTCAAAGAGAATGGGTGATCATTAGAGAGTAAGTTAAATAAAAGAAAATGAAGAGATAGCAGTTATTGCAGTTATTGGCAGTGTCCAGGTGTAAAGTAAGACTGTATATGTAGCTAAATAAAGTATAATGGAAGATAAAATATTGGATAGGAGGAACTCAAAGTAGCCAAAAATTCTGGGAAAGATATCTCTGTATATATTGGAGAAATGACAGTGAGGCCTCAACAGTAGTCATTGAGAAATGAGGAATGACAGGGGCACCTGGATGGTTCAGTTGGTTGAGCAGCCGACTTTGGCTCAGGTCATGATCTCGCTACTCATGAGTTTGAGTCCTATGTCAGGCTCTATGCTGACAGCTCGCAACTCTGAGTGTGGAGCTTACTTTGGATTCTGTCTGTGTCTCTCTGGGGGGACACTTGTACCCCAATGTTTATAGCAGCACTCTCAACAATAGCCAAATTATGGAAAGACCCTAAATATCCATCAACTGACGAATGGATAAAGAAATAGTGGTTTATATACACAATGGAATACTACGTGGCAATGAGAAAGAATGAAATATAGCCTTTGTAGCAACGTGGATGGAACTGGAGAGTGTTATGCTAAGTGAAATAAGTCATACAGAGAAAGACAGATACCATGTGTTTTCACTCTTTTGTGGATCCTGAGAAATTTAACAGAAGACCATGGGGGAGGGGAAGGAGGAAAAAAAGTTAGAGAGGGAGGGAGTCAAACCATAAGAGACTCTTAAATACTGAGAATAAACTGAGGGTTGATGGGGGGTGGGAGGGAGGGGAGGGTGGGAGATTGGCACTGAGTGGGGCACCTGTTGGGATGAGCACTGGGTGTTGTATGGAAACCAATTTGACAATAAACTTCATATATCGAAAAAAGATAAAATAAAATAAAAAATAAAAAAAGAAGCTATACCTAGAATTATTTGCTTGTATATTTATAAAAATGATATACCCTTTGTGTATAAAATTAGTGTATTTGTCCATTCTATCAGTTATACTAAATACTATTAGCATAATTTAAAATGATAGCATTCAAACATAAACTTGGCTGGCATTACACGTTTTAGTATTTTTCAAGCAGGTATTTCACTATTACAATAGTCATGAGTGATTTTCATTTGGCTAATCCAGTAAGCATATTATACCCATTATCTTAATTTATCTTGCATTTGATACTGTTGATAGTTCACTGTTTGAAATTTTGTTACCTTGGCTATCCTGATATTCTTCTTTTGATTCTTCTTGTATCTCCTTTTTTATTTCTTCTGATTCTTCAGAAGTCCTTCATTGGCTTCTTCCTACAAACTCCTTAAACATTGATGATCATTATGATTCTGTCTCACATCATTACATCTTACATTTATATCTCTCTCTCTTTTTTCAATGTTTATTTTAGAGGGGAGGCAGAGAGAGAGGGATACACAGAATACAAAGAAGGCTCTAGGCTCTGAGCTGTCAGCATAGACAGCCTGATGTGAGGCTCAAACTCACGAGCGGTGAGATCATGACCTGAGCCAAAGTTGGACACTTAACCAACTGAGCCACCCAGGCGCTTCTTAGATTTTTATCTCTTTTCCACATTCCCAGTTGTGTCTTTAGTTGAAAATCTCTCCTGAGATTAAAACTCCTAGATTAAATTGCTTTTTGGACATCATCACTAAATGCCCCATGGGTATCTCAAAATCATCATTTACAATAGTGATCTCTTTCTCTTATGCTCTCAATCTGCCTCTCCTATCTACTGTATATTCCAGTGAATGTTACTACTATCCATACAGTCATTCAAACTGGAAATGTGGCAGTTATCTTAGACTCCTTCCTTGTGGTTCTATATCTGAAAATAGTAATAATGGTAATTATCATGATTTTTTTTTAATTTTTTTTTTTTTACGTTTTATTTATTTTTGAGACAGAGAGAGACAGAGCATGAATGGGGGAGGGGCAGAGAGAGAGGGAGACACAGAATCGGAAGCAGGCTCCAGGCTCCGAGCCATCAGCCCAGAGCCCGACGCGGGGCTCGAACTCAGGGACCGCGAGATCTTGACCCGAGCTGAAGTCGGCCGCTTAACCGACTGAGCCACCCGGGCGCCCCATATCATGATTTTAATGTAACCACCATTTAGTGATCACTTACACTAGGCTAGTACTGTGCTATATGTATCACTTTTATTTATTTATTTATTTATTTATTTATTTATTTAAATTGTTAAAAATGGTTTATTTATTTTTAATATAATTTATTGTCAAATTGGCTAACATACAGTGTGTAAAGTGTGCTCTTGGTTTTTGGGGTAGATTCCCGTGGTTCATTGCTTACATATAACACCCAGTGCTCATCTCAACAAGTGCCTTCCTCAATGCCCATCATCCATTTTCCCCTCTCCCCCACCCCCTATCAACCCTGAGATTTTTTCTGTATTTAAGAGTCTCTTATGGTTTGCCTTCCTCCCTCTCTGTTTGTATTTTTTTCTCCTTCCTTTCCCCCATGGTCTTTTGTTAAGTTTCTCAAGATCCACACATGAGTGAAAACATATGATATGTGTCTTTCTCTGACTTATTTCACTCAGCATAATACCTCCCATTTCCATCCATGTTGCTGCAAATGCCATGATTTCATTCTTTCTTATTGTCAATTAGTATTCCATTGTATATGTAAACCACCTTTCTTTATCCATTCATCAGTTGATGGACATTTAGGCTCTTTCCATAATTTCCCTATGGTCGAAAGCACTGCAATAAACATTGGGGTACCTATGCCCTATGAATCAGCACTCTTGTATCCTTTGGATAAATTCCTAGTAGTTCTATGCATTACTTTTAATGTTCATGTTAACTTAGGGAGGTTGGTACTATTATCATCTTAATTTTGTAGATGACAGAATCAAATTTGCCTCTTGATTTTACCACTTTCCAAATCATTTCCTGAATTTATATGTATCTGTCTATCTATGCATATCATTCAAGTTCAGTCTACTATCTTACATTGCCTGGACGATGGCACTTGTTTTCCAACATATAGCTTTGTCCAGTGTCTTGTGCTATTTAAGTCCATCTTTCACACTGACTTGCAGTATTCCATGTAAACTGCAAATCTGACTTTGCTACTGTACTGCTAAACCCCTTAAATGTTCCCTATTCCATTTATAGTAAAGTTCAGGCTACTTAGCCTTCTTATAGTTTCCTGCAGAGACCATGTTGTTTCTCACCTCCCTGCATTTTACTATCTTTTTCCTGTAATGCCCTTCCAATGCTTCTTCTTTTGTATTGAGCTCATGCTTTGGAGTCATACTGCCAGGGTTCATATCTTACTTAGCTCTTTATTGTGTGGCCTTGGTCAAGAGACTTTATGCTCCATATGTCTCACTTGTCTACCTATGTGATGCAGTATAATCAAGCTATTGAAGTTTACCTTGACACTTAGAAAGCTCTCCATAAATGTTAGCTTTCTTGTCATTAATATTCAACAAATATTTCATGTGTACCTATGATATGCTAGACACTGTTCCGGGTAGTCAGGAATCAGCATGGAATAAGATAGATGAGGTTCTTCCATTCTGGGGAAGCTTATATTATGAGAAGAAAGACAGTAAGTGGGAAAAGTAAACAAATAAAATATTTTTAGAAAGTGACACATGCTACCACAGTTTGTTTATCCAGTTAAGGGATTTTGCAGATGTTTCCAGTTTGGGGAAATTATAAGTTAAATTGATATAAATATTTTTGAACTTTTTTATGTGTTTGTGAATATAAGTTTTCATTTCACTTCGGTAAATACTTGGGAGCAGGATTGCTTGGTCATATGGTAAGTGTATGTTTAACTTTATAAGTAACTGCCAAACTATTTCTCAAAGTGGCTGTATCAGTTTGCATTTCCATCAGCAATGTATGAGAGTTCCAGTTACTGCATATCCTTGTCAGCACTTGGTATCATCAGTATTTTTTAATCTTAGTCATTCTAACAGATGTTCGTTTGTATCTCATTGTGATTTTTATTTAAATTTCCCTAATGAGAAATAAGTTGAACATCTTCATGTGTTTATTTGCCATCTGTATTTATTCTTTGATGAAGTACCTATCCAAAATTTTTGTTAGTGTTTTAAATTGAGTTATTTTATTAAGTTTTGAGAGTTTCTTATATATTCTAGGTATAAGTCATTTCATTTATCATCTCAGACTGAGGTTTATCTTTTTATTCCTTTAAGTATCTTTCACGGAACAAATTTACAATTTTTGTAAAGTTCAGTTATTTTTCTGTCATGGATCATACTTTTGATGTTAATTCTGAGAAATCTTTGTCTAGCTGAAGATCACAAAATTTGCTGCTATGTTGTCTTCTGAAGGCTTTGTGGTCATAAGTTTTATATTTAGGCCTATGATCCATTTTAAATTAGTATTTATACATGGTGTGAACTATGGGTTGAGTTTTTTCTTGGAGGGTTGTTTTATTTATCTTTTGCATATGGATGTCTAATATTTCAGTACCGTCTGTTAAAAAAAAACTTGCCCTTTTTTAATAAAATTATTTGCATTTTGGCTTAAAATCAATTGACCATATATGTGTGGGTCTGGACTCTGTTTTGTTCCAGTAAACTATATGAGCATCCTTTCTCCAATTTCACACTGTCTTGATTTCTGTAGCTTAATATCAAGTCTTGAAATCAGGTGGTGTAGTCTTTCAACTTGTTATCCTTTTTCAAATTCTTTTGCTTATTCCAGCACCTTTTTGTCTTCTCATGTAAATTTTAGAATAAGTTTTTTGATTTCTACAAAAATATCCTGCTATCCTGCTGTGGTTTTGATTGCAATTGTAGGAGAAATTAGCATATTGACATCTTACCAGTAGTGTTTCTTCCAATCCATGAGCGATATATATCTTTCCATTTATTTATATCTTAATTGATTTCTTTCATCATTTTTTGGTTTATTTATAGGGTTTTCTTTTTCTTTTTTTTTTTTTAGGTTTTGTTTTTCAACATACAGATGTCACACAAGTTTTGTTATATCTATCCCTAAATATTTCTTTTCTTTTTGGTTCTATTGTGGATGAATTTATTTAAAAATTTTTAATTACTAATTGTTCTTTGTTAGTATATAGTAATATGATACTGACCTTATAATGTGCATCCTTGCTAAACTGACTACTTACTTGTAGTAGCTTGTCAATTGAGATATTCTGCATAGGCAATTATATTGTCTAAGAATAGAGAATATATGCCTTATTTTTTTTTTTTAATTATTTTTCGTGTTGTTTCCACCAGCTATGACCTCTATTGCACTCATGAATAGGAGTAGTGAGAGTGGACCTGATTGTCTAATTCCAAATTTTAGGGGAATGCATCCATTCTTTCACCACTAAGTATGAGGTTATTTACGATATTTATGTAGCTTTTTAAATAGATATCTTCTATTAATTTTTTAATGTTTATTTATTTTTGAGAGAGAGAGAGAGTGAGTATGGGGTAAGGGCAGAGAGAGAGGGAGACACAGAATCTGAAGCAGGTGCCCCTAGATATCCTTCATTAAATTGAAGACATCCCCTTTCACTCTGAATTTGCTAATAGGTTTCAGCATGAATGGAGGTTGAATTTTGTCAAATGCCCTTGCAGCTTTTTTTTTTTTTTTTTTCAACGTTTTTTATTTATTTTTGGGACAGAGAGAGACAGAGCATGAACGGGGGAGGGGCAGAGAGAGAGGGAGACACAGAATCGGAAACAGGCTCCAGGCTCCGAGCCGTCAGCCCAGAGCCTGACGCGGGGCTCGAACTCACGGACCGCGAGATCGTGACCCGGCTGAAGTCGGACGCTTAACCGACTGCGCCACCCAGGCGCCCCCCTTGCAGCTTTTAAACCAAAGAATAGTCACAAAATTTCATAGTTGAAAGTAATGTTAATTACCATTTCCTCCTATCTGAGGCCTGTATATTTGCTGTCACCTGAAAATTATATTCTTAGAATAACATAGTGATTCTTTACAACTAAAATATATATAGCTGCATAAGGGATTTTACTAGATTTTCATTCATTTAGTAATGTATACAGTAAATCTGTGAAGTAAGTATTAAATTAGGCAACAAAACTGAGACTAACAGAAGGTAAGTAACTAGCTGAAAGTCAGCAGTCCAGATACCTATGACAACTTAACATTCTCCTAATATATTGTGTTCTTTTTGTATTTTTAGCTTTTGCATCCTTGTTTCTAGAATACCTTTATACTCTTCATCTTTCAAACTTTGTATCCTTTCTTTTCTATAAAAAACATGAGGTTCAGACTGATTAAATGAGTCTCTCCAGGTTTTATGGCAGTACTGATCTTATAGCTCAGGTCTCTTGACTTGCATTCTGGTCCTTTGCTCCTTCACTAAGGTCTGGTCTGTTGTTTACTTTAAATATAGTTTCATTTTCCTTTCTTATTTTTGTCTCCCACAATGCAATGTCTTTGGGACTTTACTGATGCTGGAAATGTTCCACATACAGACTTTTGGCAAACAGCTTTCACTTTCAAAAATTAGTATATCTAACCTAATTTTATACCAAGATTACTCTTGTCTCATTGATGCTGTTGTTGTACTCAATTATAAGTAGACTCTAGAATAATTATTTATGCATTTGATACCCTATTATGTGTCGGTAGAGTTGATTATAATAAATTTTTCTAAATTGTTTTAAATTTGTAGTATCTAATATAAAATGATTTTGACGTAATCCAGAAATTTTCTCTTTAACATTTGGAAATATTATATTGTTAATGTGTGAACACTAATGTATAAATGCACTGGATAAATGGCAACCAAATAAGCATTTTCTTTTCCTTTTTATCCTCTTTTTCATTTTCTCCCAAAGATAAGAAGTTAATCTATAAAATATAGTAAATGATGACCCAACATTATTTACTGTGTCATGTTTAAAAAACATGTCTGAATAAATAACTATGTTTGGTTCAGGGTATTTTATATAGTCCTGCATGTGATTGATATTCACTGATTTCTTTTTTAAAATATTCCTTTGGTCAGTTGATTGAATGTGCCTAATTACCCAATTCCACTGCAAAAGAATGGAAGAAAGTTGGGAACAAAGAAGCCTAGCTACTTTCTTTTACTGAATTCATCTGAGTATGTAATGAATGCTTAGATGGGAGGCTAAAACTAGTAAGAGAGTGTACACTCAAACAGTCCTGAACTTAAATTCAAGCTTAGTAACTACTCAGTACTTGTTGGCTTTCAGCTAGTTACTTAACCTCTGATTCTCATTTTGCATATCATATAATATTATTTCAAAGCATTGTTTACATTAAATGAAATAATTACATTTATTAATTTCATTTGAAATTATATTAAGGAATGAACACATAGTAAAGTCCCTGGCACAGGGTTTACTTTTAGAAAACATTGTTAAACTTATTCAAGAGATATTCATTAAGAACTTTTTATATGCCAGGCACTATGGTAGGCACTGAAGATATAATGGCCAAAAAAAAAATATCCTGTGATTCATTGAGCTTATATTTTAGTGAGAGAAAAATAAACATACAAAGTATTAAGTTAGCTTAGTGGCTAGGTTTTATGAGAACAGTGAACCTTATCACTAATCTAAATTATTATTTTAGATTCCAAGGTAGTAGCAATCACTTTCTAAATCTACATGTATAGTTAAGGCTTAAATGATTCTGTAACCATCATAGAACAGTGTTTCAGTGTTGTTCATTGATAAACAAATAACTGAGTCACTGATGGAAAATAGGAGTATGGCTAGGGACACTATCTTCATTTATTCAACAAACATTTTCATGACGCATGTGAACCAAGGCATTTGTATAATGAAGTTCCTTTTTCTACTAATAGGGCATACACTTTAGTAATAAGTTTATGTCAATTATACAAAAAAATGTAAACCAATGAATAAAATAATTTAGTACTAGAGATACAGGAATATTATTATGAAAGCTTACCACCTTTAATTGAGCTAGGGCTCAGTAGTAGTTAAAGGAGGGTTATAGATAGAAGGCATTACTAGATTTGGTCCTTAGAACTAGTCTTGAATAGGGAAAATTCATCTTAGTCAAATAAGTATCATAAACCTGATATGATAGCCACAAACTTCAATTTTATAGTGATATAAGTGGTAAAAAAATCAAATCATATCATGCTGCCAATTTATATAAAGCAAAACATATCTTTGCATTTTCATTAAGTTTTAAACTTGGCCATAGAATAGGGAAGTCATATTTCACCATTTATTGTCCTTTAACATCAACATTCTGTGATGTGATATGAAATGGTTACTTGTTTATGAGGAAAACTCTCATATGAGCTTCACTGTGAGGAATTTAATGGTGATTTTTCTTCTTCTTTTTCTTTCTTTTTTTTTTTTTTTACTCTTTGTGTGTGGTTTTTAACTGCTAAACAATTAAAGAAGATCCAAATTTAGACTGGTAACTTATTGTGACATAAACTTATAAATATTGCTGTTGCAATATAAATAAAACACAGATGTAGAAAGTGAAAAAGATCTTTATGCAAATGAAACTCTGGGTACTAGAAACAGAGCATCTTAGGCTAGATGAGTCTTAAAGCTATGGGTTGTTTGGCTGATCTACTGCCAAATGAATGAGAGATTGATATTTAAATTTTATGCAAAGTTTCATGGGTAGTCTAAGCCTTGCTTTGGCAGAACAAAAGCAATAAAATCATGAGGAAAAGGCACTGAAACTTTTATAGGCTTTGATTTGCTTGAATGTATGGAGAAAGCTTTGAAGTCTAACCAAATGAACTGTCAGAAACTCCTGTAATTCTCCCATATGAACCTTGAATGGTTCAAACTGCTTGGAACCTGCCTACATTTACGTTCACCTTTTGCTTTCAGCTGTTTCATTTATAGCATTCTGTAGTGTGACAAACTAAATGCTGATGACTTTTTGATCTTGAACTCCAATTTCACCTGATCCATCTTTCCAACTGTCTGCCAGATACCTCCAGGTCAATATTGAACAGCAACTTTCCCCAAAGTATGTATCTTCCTTTTAGTCCTTTGGTTTATTGCATCACTATCTGTTTGATTACACAACCTAGAAACATGGGATTCATCCTTGATGATTCAGTCATTTTTTAAAAAATTATTTTTAACGTTTATTTATTTTTGAGACAGAGAGAGGGCATGAACGGGGGAGGGTCAGAGAGAGAGGGAGACACAGAATCTGAAACAGGCTCCAGGCTCTGAGCTGCCAGCACAGAGCCCGACGCGGGGCTCGAACTCTCACGGACCATGAGATCATGACCTGAGCGAAGTCGGTCGCTCAACTGACTGAGCCACCCAGGCGCCCCAGTGATTCATTCATTATTCATGATGCCCCCTCAATTTGCAAAGCCTTTCTCTAATTCTCAGTTTGCTTGGCTAACAAATGCTTTAAGATATAGGTAAAGTCCCTTCTACTCTGACAAGCTTCTCCTTGCTTCTAGATGGTGCCCCTTCTTCTCCCAGGATTTTTAGCTAATTTATATTAGGAACTGAGACTTGATGATTTCTTATTTATATTTCTGCAAAATGGAGCTTGTTGTGAGGATTTAATGAGCTAATACTGGGATAAAAGAAGTATCAATAATGCTTAACTATTATTACTATTGTTAATATATGTTACTATTATCATCTTGGTTTTCTTAATACTTGAGATGATGCCTGCCTTTAAAAAATGGATATTTTAATAAAATGAATGTGTTTAGCAATTATCTTTGCAGGGATACCGTAGTATTGAGTCCTTTCTGACATCAAGACTCCACTCTTTTTGGGGTAACCACATTTTCCTTTCCGGTGGATCTGCTTCTCTGGCTAATGCTTTATCTGCCTTAATATATACCTGAACTCAGAGGCCTGGTGCATGTTTTTCTCTTTTATCCAACTAAAATATGTGTAGGGACCTTGGAACCTGTGAATGATGATTGCATATAGATAAGAAGGTGAAATTCTAAATTAATGGTAAAGAGGACTGCAAGTCAGTGGCAATGTAGAATGAACATCAGTTTAAGACTTGGTATAACTTTTAGAACTCAGTGTAGACATTTTTATGTAGAGGCTTTCTCTGAGCCTCTTGACATGTTAGGTGTTTCCTCTGTGCTCCTATAATTTTCTCTGTCACCTTCAATCACATCATTTAATACACTATGATGAAATTTTCTAGCTGTGCTCTGAGACTGTGAGCTTCTTGAGGGTACAATTTGTCATTTTTTTCTCTGTCTCCCTAGGACTGGACCATTTGTATAATTTGTGAGTCCCATTACAAATTGAAAATGTAGGGCCCTTGTTAAATAATGTTAAGAATTTCAGTGGGGCGCCTGGGTGGCTCAGTCAGTTGAGTGTCTGACTTTGGCTCAGGTCATGATCTCATGGTTAATGAGTTCGAGCCCTGTGTCTGGCTCTGTGCTGACAGCTCAGAGCCTGGGGCCTGCTTCGGATTCTGTGTCTCCTTCTCTCTCTGCCCTTTCCCTGCTCGTGCTCTGTCTCTCTAACTCTCTCAAGAACAAATAATAAACATTGAAAAAAATTAAAAACAAAAGAATTTCAAGATGGTGGCCACCATGTTCCTTTTCAGACTCATTGAGTACTGACAGTATTCCACCCATGAGAGGCCCGAGTCTGCAGATGAGGATGTGACAGAGAGTTTGGAGTGACAGTCAGCTCCGGAGGCAATAGCACCAAACAGAAACACTTAGAGAAGCTTAAAAAAGCTAAAGCATTTTAAAACATATTAAGTGGATATCACTTCTTATCTTGGAATGTTCTTAAGTATTATGGCAGAGGAAAACCACAGAGGCAATGTGGATATAAGACCAAAAAAAGTTGGCAGCAATACAACATGGTACCCCTCAGTAGCCTGTTTTCTAGTCTCCACAGCCATGTGCTGCCTCCCCAGGAACCTACCCAAGGATTTTCAGGGCTGCAGGAAAAATATTTTTAAAAAAAATTTTTAGTCTTTACTTATTTTTGAGAGAGAGACAGAGTACGAACTGGGGAGGGGCAGAGAGAGGGAGGCACAGACTCTAAAGCAGGCTCTACATTCTGAGCTGTCAGCACAGAGCCCCACGTGGGGCTTGAACTCAGAGACCACGAGATCATGACCTGAGCTGAAGTTAGATGCTCAACTGACTGAACCACGCAGCTGCCCCAGGAATAAGATTTTTTTTCCAACTTCCTTCCTCATGGTGACTCCTCAGGGCCATGGTAACTATTTCTCTGTGGTAGAAATTCCTGTGATGCTCTTTACTCCTCTCTCAGATATAAAATGGCAGTATTAAAATTGCTTTTACTGAGTATATTGTCATTTCCAAACTTACTTACATGGTAATATAAAAGCACACTCTTTAAATATAAAAAAAAAGAATTTCAACATGATAGCATCAAAGCTATCATGGTGAATGAATGAATAAATGACTAAAATCCAAAGTGTTGAAAAATCTGTGATAAGAGTGGGAAATGACAATGACCTAAGTTGAATAAGCATAACAAGTGAGAGGCCAAAGTTTTTCAACATTAGATGGAGCTTTATTTATATAGTCACTGGTGAAAGTCAGTAATCTACAACTTTATATCTTATTTATGTGTTTTTTTAACTGAGGAAAAAATATCATTGTGACTGTTAACAGATAATTATATTTGAAATTTGATTTTAGAAACTCTGTTTTTGAAGGGACATAGTTAACTAGTCCTCCTTTAGTAGTCAGAGTCCAAGGTAGAAGAGAAATATTGCTTTTTTAATTTAAATGAAATTGTGGTTTAATGGTAGTCACAATCTTTTCACCATCATGTTTCCCAAACATTGAAGAAAAAAACTTACACATTGAAAAGACATGAAATTTACTCTTGTTTAACAAAGTCATTGACCAACACAAAAGTATTTTTAATGAAAAGGGGAGTAAGGGAACTTTAACAGAGGTTTATAGATAAATCATGGTAGGTATAGAGCAACTCCCTTAATTTCTAATGTAGACAACAACTTTTTATGGGTTTTTAGCTATTAAAGATACTGAAATTCTGCTTCCAGAAAGATATAGATGTATCATTTCTATTTCTTCCACTAAGTGCAACTAAAACCCTGGATTTTATGTATAAAACAAACACAATAAGACTCTGAAAAGTGGAGGACAAGAGGCAGACATTCTTGGGACTCAGGACCTGAGGAGCAATATGGCACCGAACTGTCAGCCCAGAGCCCGATGCAGGGCTTGAACTCACAAACTGTGAGATCATGACCTGAGCTGTAGTTGGATGCTTAACCGACTGAGCCACTCAGGCACCCCTCCTGGATATTCTTAATTATGTTTGAAAGCTAAAATGAAAATTAGAACACTATTTAATATGGGTCTCAAAGTATGTAGAGGAAATACTTAAGATAATTGTGTTATAAATGGTAGAGGGCAAAAGGATGGAAGGGGTTGTAAAGTTTTTAAACATTTTACTCAAATTGGTAAATATTATAATAATGGTAAATATCAGTAGGTTGTGATAATGTTTCACAACACACACACGCACACACAATAAAATGGTAGAATTATGCTGTAACATACTGCTGATTGCATTACTTGTAAGTGTCCTAAATATACCGATTAGGAGATAGAAATTGACAGTGTTTAAAAAATAGTATATTGTTTACAAAAATGTATACTATCACTTCAAATGTAATGGTATGGATTGGTGGAAAGTAAAACAGTGGAAATATACACCATAGAAACACCAATCTGAAGAAAGCAGGAGTGGATTTATTAATATCAAAGAAAGTAGATTTCAGAACAAAGAAAATTATCAGAGAGGGACTTTACATAATGACGAAGTGTCATTTCACTAAGAAGACAACAGATGTATATGTACCAAACAAGAGAGCTGCAAATGGTATGAAGCAAAACCTCATAGAAATAAAAAAGGGAATACAACTTAGCAAAATTTGTGAGATGCAGCTAAAGCAGTGCAGAGAGGAAAATTTATAGTGAGAAAATACTTTTGTTAGAAAAGAATAAAATCTGGGATCAGTAATATAAACTGCTACCTGAATAAACCAAGTAAAAAAGAGCAAAATGAATCTAAAGCAAGCAGAAGGTAAGAAATTATAAAGAGAACAAAGCAATAATTTAAAACCTATAAAGAAAATCAATATAATAAAAGTTGGTTCTTTGAAAAGGTAAAAGGAAAGGTTAAGAGAACCTCTCCAAAGAGAATGACAAAGAAATAGAAGACACAGATTAATGATCAAGAATGAAATATAGGATATCATAGGCCCTAAAGACACCAAGAAGATGATAAAGGAGTACAAAGAAGTCTACACACGTAAATTTGGCAACTTAAATGAAAAGGAACAATTACTTGAAATGTTCAAACTTCCACACTTGGTAAATATGAAATCTATAATTGGTATAGTTTTATAACTATCCCCAAAATTAAAATTTTAATTGGGAAAAAAAAAACCTAACTAAAAAGAAATCTCCAGGACCAAAGCATTTCACTGAAGAATTCTAGCAAATGTTTAAGAATTAACAACTATTCTACACTATCACTTCTAGAAAATACAGGAGGAAGAAACACTTTCCAACTAACTTTATAAAGTTAGTGTTACTCTGATATTAAAAATGAATAAAAGAGAATACAAAGAACACAAAGGAAAACTGTAGATCAATGTCCATCTTGAATGCTGATGCAAAAATTATTTATGAAATACTGACAAAGATATTCTGTAATATGTGAAAAGAATTAAGCACCTTGATCAAATGGTTTACTTCACTGATGCCAGGCTGTTTCAGTATTCAAAAATCAAGGATTGAAGAGACTTTGGAGAAGGACTGCTCGAGTTACAGAAATATGGCAGAAGTAACAAGACCTAAGGACATCCACAAGGTGGTTGCATAGGAAGATCTTGAACTCCCCCCCTAGCATGGACACCTCAAGTCTACAGCTACATATAGATCATTACCCTCTGAAAAAAGATGTGAAAACTAGAGGAACTATTTCTCTACAACAAAGAATACAAGGACTTCCTCAAGATGGGCAGAAGAGGCAGAGACATGCTTTTTCCAAAAACCCTATCCCCAGCATGGGACACACAATAGGAATGGAATGTCACTAGTTTGGCGCTTCCCCTGGAGGAGTAAGGGGTTAGTGCCCCACATTAGGTATCCCAACTCCTGGGAGGTGCACCAGAGAAATGAACCTCCAAAACATCTGGCTTAGAAAACCAACAATGCTGACATCCAAGACATGAAAGTGCTATAAAAAACTGAGATTCTCCCCTTAAAGGGCTTATGTGTGATCTTACTTGTCCCCAGACCCAGTGCAGAAATAGCAGCTTGAAAAGTGGTTAGACTATATGTGATGAGGATTGATTTGCTAATCTAAAAGCATATAGTAGAGGGGGAGGGGACAGTTGAAATTCTCCCTAGAGATGGAAGCTCTGGCAGACACCAGTTTTCCACTCTTTATCTACCTAGCTAACATAGGTGGGTGAGGATGATGTGAGGCATTCCTGTCAACATGCTAAGACAGGCAGGGGCAAGTGGTCAATGGCACCATTCCATTGACTTGCTGAAGCCAGACAGCACAAGTGGATGTCTCCCTCTCCTGCAACCTGACTGTGGCAAGTGAGCACAAATGGACATAGCATTCTCATTCCTTAGCTACAGTCAGTGAGTAAGGGCAGTTATAATTCTTTCCCACTCTCTGGCTGGGACCGGTGAGTGTCAATAGTTGTCATTTTCCAACTCTGAAGCTGGTGCAAGTGCATAGACAAGGCAGTCTCCCGCTGCATTTCTGAAGCCTGTAGTTGCACATGGTTACATTTTCCTATTGCTTTTCTGAAGCTGGTGAATGTTCCTTGACCCATATACTCTCCAGATACCTAGCTAGAGCCAGTAGTCATGTAAAATCCACATGGGGAATGCTGTTTGATCTCCTGAGCCTGGTGGCTGAGGGAGCTGGCATTGAGCTACATGGGATTGTAGCAGTTGGAAAGCCAGTTCTTGGAAGTATATACCACCCCCAGGGCACTGCATAGACAGCAGTCTGAAAAACAACACCAGTCTTCATGCAAAAAAGGCCTATTTACTTAGCTTGGGGATTCATGTGGACGGGCAAACTTCAGGTATCCCACACATCTAGAGGCTAAGGAGGTGCTCCCAGGGAATGTAAGCAGGGATATACCATCCCTTGCTCACCTCCTTGCCCTTGTTATGATTGGACAAAACCTCCCAGAAAAGAACTTATGTACTTGTTAGGAGCCCTAATTTTTGCAGCTGTTGCCCAGGGGATACTTCCAGATCTCTTGATCTAGATATCAGCAGGGTTTATGATTACAGCTGCAAAGTGCTGTATGTATTTGAATACTTTAACACATATTGCCTAGGATCTGGCTTCCAGTCAGCCTGAAACTAGGTGCCAAATATTATTCCTTCCTCTTGAACACTGATAGGCACACCCTCAACAATGGGGACATATCAGAATAAATCAGGTTGCTAAGATGATCACAAAGGATTGAGAGATAGCCAGCGCTAGGGTAACGGTAAATTAGAAATTTCATCACCTATACAAGTCCACTCCTTCAAAAATGAAAGAGGTAACTGTTTTTATATATAGAAAAACACAAGGAGTCAAGCAAAATGAGGGAACAGGGAAATATTTTCCAAATGAGAGAACAAGGAAAAAAAACCTCAGAAAAATATTTTACTGTTATGAGATAACTAATCTATCTGAAAACAAATTCAAAGTAATAGTCATAAAGATGCTCACTGAACTTGGAATTGCTATAGGAAGAACACAGTGAGAACTTCAACAAGGAGACAGTTCCAAACCAAAGTTACAGAGCTGAAGAATACAATAACTGAACTAAAAACCACACTAGGGGGTTTAACACCACACTGAAGGACACAAAAGAGTCTATCAGTGAGCTGGAAGAAAAGCATTAGAACCCACACAGCACAGAAAAATGAGAAAAGAATTTTAAAAATGAAGATAACCTCAGAGACATTTAGGACAGTATCAAGTGGATTCACATTCACGTTATGGGGTCCCTGAAGGAGAAGAGGGAGAGATAAAGGAGCCAAAACTTATTTGAAGAAATAGTGGTTGAAAACTTTCCTTACCTGGGGAAAGAAGTAGACATCCAGGTCCAGAAAATCCACAGGGTTCAAAATAAAATGAGCCCAATCAGCCCAACGAGATCCACACCAAGCCACATTATAATTAAAATGTCAAAAGTTTAAGAGAGAATATTAAAAGCACCATGAGATGTAAGAAGGTGGCCTAGTTTCATTCTTCTGCATGTTGCTGTCCAGTTCTCCCAGCACCGTTTGTTAAAGAGACTGTCTTTTTTCCATTGGATATTCTTTCCTGCTTTGTCAAAGATTAGTTGGCCATACTATTGTGGGTCCAATTCTGGAGTCTCTATTCTATTCCATTGGTCTATGTGTCTGTTTTTGTGCCAATACCATGCTGTCTTGATGATGACAGCTTTGTAGTAGAGGCTAAAGTCTGGGATTGTGATGCCTCCCACTTTGGTCTGCTTCTTCAAAATTACTTTGGCTCTTTGGTGTCTTTTGTGGTTCCATACAAATTTTAGGATTGCTTGTTCTAGCTTCGAGAAGAATGCTGGTGCAATTTTGATTGGGATTGCATTGAATGTGTAGATAGCTTTGGGTAGTATTGACATTTTAACAATATTTATTCTTCCAATCCATGAGCATGGAATGTCTTTCCATTTCTTTATATCTTCTTCAATTTCCTTCATAAGCTTTCTATAGTTTTCAGCATACAGATCTTTTACATCTTTGGTTAGGTTTATTCCTAGATATTTTATGATTCTTGGTGCAATTGTGAAACGGGAACTCTCTTGCACTGTTGGTGGGAATGCAAACTGGTGCAGCCGCTCTGGAAAACAGCGTGGAGTTTCCTCAAAAAATTGAAAATAGATCTACCCTATGACCCACCAATAGCACTGCTAGGAATTTACCTAAGGGATACAGGAGTGCTGATGCATAGGGGTATTTGTACCCCAGTGTTTATAGCAGCACTTTCAACAATAGCCAAATTATGGAAAGAGCCTAAATGTCCATCAACTGATGAATGGATAAAGAAATTGTGGTTTATATACACAATGGAATACTACTTGGCAATGAGAAAGAATGAAGTACCGCCCTTTGTAGCAATATGAATGAAACTGGAGAGTGTTATGCTAAGTGAAATAAGTCATACAGAGAAAGACAGATACCATGTGTTTTCACTCTTATGTGGATCCTGAGAAACTTAACAGAAGACCATGGGGGAGGGGAAGGAGAAAAAAAAAGTTAGGGAGGGAGTCAAACCATAAGAGACTCTCAAAAAACTGAGAATAAACTGAGGGTTGATGGGGGGTGGGAGGGAGGGGAAAGTGGATGATGGGCATTGAGGAGGGCACCTGTTGGGATGAGCACTTGGTGTTGTACGGAAACCAATTTGACAATAAATTTCATAATAAAAAAAATAAAAACACCAAGAGAAAAGCAACTTGTTATGTACAAGGAAACCCCATAGAGGTTATCAGAAGATTTTTTAGCAGAGACTTTGCTAAGGGTTGCCACATTGCATTTGGATTCAAGACTGTAATATTAACTGTTGCCAAAATTGCTGCCAAAATCAGGCAGATTTCAGACTTAGCAGTGTTGTGGTATCACGTGAGCCAATTTCTTTTTTTCTTTTCAGGTCTTTTTAAAATTTTTTTATTTATTTAAAAAAAATTTGTTTAACATTTATTTATTTTTGAGACAGGGAGAGACAGAGCATGAACGGGGGAGGGTCAGAGAGAGGGAGACAAAGAATCTGAAACAGGCTCCAGGCTCTGAGCTGTCAGCAGAGAGCCCGACGCGGGGCTCAAACTCACAGACCTCGAGATCATGACCTGAGCCGAAGTCGGCCACTTAACCGACTGAGCCAACCCAGGCGCCTCTTTTCAGGTCTTTTAAAAAAAAAATTTGTTTAAATCCATGTTAGTTAACATATAGTGTAATAATTGTTTCAGGAGCTGAATACAGTGATTTATCACTTACATATAACACCCATTGCTCATCCAACAAGTGGCTCATCCAACAAATGGCTCATCCAACAAGTGGCCCATCGAACAAGTGGCCCATCACCCATTTATTCTCTCCCACCACCCAACACCACTCCAGCAACCCTCAGTTTGTTCTATTTAAGAGTCTCTTATGGTTTGCCTCCCTCTCTCTTTTTATCTTATTTTTCCTTCCCTTCCCCTATGTCTGTCTGTTTTGTTTCTTAGGTTACACACAAGTGAAATCATACAATATTTTTCTTTCTCTGCCTGGCTTATTTTGCTTAGCATAATAAGCTAAGTTCCAGTTCCATACATGTTGTTGCAGATGCCAAGATTTCACTCTTTTTGATTGCCAAGTAATATTCCATTGTATGTATTTATATATACCACAGCTTTCTTTACCCATTCATCAGTTGATGGACACTTGGGTTCTTTACATACTTTGGCTATTGTCGATAGCACTGCTATAAAAATTGTGGTTCATGTGCCCCTTTGTATCAGTACTTCTGTATCCTTTGGACAAATACCTAGTATGGCAATTGCTAGGTTAGAGAGTAGTTCTATTTTTAATTTTTTCAGGAACCTCCATACTGTTTTCCAGAGTAGCCACACCAGTTTTCACTTGCACCAACAGTGCAAAAAGTGTTCGTCCTCCACATCCTCACCAACATCTGTTGTTGCCTGAGTTGTTAATTTCAGTCACTCTGACCAGTGTGAAGTGGTACTCATTGTGGTTTTATTTGTATTTCACCATGATGAGTGATATTAGGGATATTGGGGGTGTCTGTTAGCCATCTGGATGTCTTTTTTGGAAAAGCGTCTATTCATATCTTTTGCCCATTTCTTCACTGGATTATTTGTTTTTTAGGTGTTGGGTTTGATAAGTTCTTTAGAGATTTTGGATACTAACCCTTTATCTGATATGCCATTTGCAAATATCCTCTCCCATTCCATCAGTTGCTTTTTAGTTTTGCTGACTATTTACTTCACTATGCAGAAGACTTTTATCTTGATGAGGTCCCAATAGTTCATGTTTGCTTTTGTTTCCGTTGCCTCTGGAGACATGTCAAGTAAGAAGTTGCTGTGGTCAAGGTCAAGAGGTTGATGTCTGTTTTCTCCTGTAATGATGTTGATGGCTTTCTGTCTTACACTTAGTCTTGCGACCATTTTTAATTTATTTTTGTGTCTGGTGTAAGAAAGTGGTCCAGGCTCATTCTTCTGCACGTTGCTGTCCAGTTCTCCCAACACCATTTGAGAAGAGACTGTCTTTTTTCCATTGGATACTCTTTCCTGCTTTGTCAAAGATTAGTTGGCCATACATTTGTGGGTCCAATTCTGGGCTCTCTATTCTATTCCATTGATCTATGTGTCTGCTTTGATGCCAGTACCATAGTGTCTTGATGATTACAGCTTTGTAATACAGGCTAAAGTCTGGGATTTTGATGCCTCCAGTTTGGTTTTCTTTTTCAACTTTACTTTGGTTATTTGGGGTCTTTTGTGGTTCCATACAAATTTTAGGATTGTTTATTCTAGCTCTTTGAAGAATGCTGGTGTTATTTTGATAGGAATTGCCTCGAATGTGTATATTGCTTTGTTTAACAATATTTGTTTTTCCAATCCATGAGCATGGAATGTTTTTCCATTTCTTCATGTCTTCTTAATTTATTTCATAAGCTTTTTAGAGTTTTTGGTGTACAGATCTTTTACCTCTTTGGTTAGGTTTATTCCTAAATATTTTATGGCCTTTGGTGCAATTGTAAATGAGATCAATTCCTTGATTCCTCCTTCTGCTGATTTATTATTGGTATCTAGAAATACAGCTGATGGGGTGCCTGGATGGCTAGTTGGATGAGTGTCTGACTTTGGCTCAGGTCATGATCTTGCAGCTTGTGAGTTGGAACCCCACATAGAGCTTGCTGCTGTCAGCACAGAGCCTGCTTCTGATCCTCTATACCCCCTCTCTCTGCTCCTCCCCCACTCACACTCTCTCTCTCAAACATAAATGAAACATTAAAAAAAAGAAATGCAACTGATTTTATATCCTGCAACTTTTCTGGCTTTATGTTTTAGTTCTAGCAGTTTTTTTGGCGGAGACTTTTGGATTTTTCATGTAGAGTATAATGTTATCTGCAAAGAATGGATGTTTGACTTTTTCCTTGCTGATTTGGATGCCTTTTATTCTTTCTGTTGTCTGATTGCTGAGGCTAGGACTTCCAACCCCAACTTGAACAACAGTGGTGAGGGTAGACATCACGGTCATGCTCCTGACCTTAGGGGGAAAGCTCTCAATTTTCCCCATTGAGAATATTAGCTGTGGGTCTTTCATATATGGCCTTTGTGATATTCCTTCTATCCCTACTTTCTTGAGGATTTTTATCAGGAAGGGAAGCTGTATTTTGTCATATGCTTTTTCTGCATCTATTGTGAGGATCATGTGGTTCTTTTCCTTTTTTTCATTAATGTGATGTGTCATGTTGATTGATTTGCAGATATTCAGCCAGCCCTGGCCCAGGAATAAATCCCACTTGATCATGGTGAATAATTCTCTTAATGAATTGTTGGATCCGGTTTGCTAATATCTTGTTGAGAATTTTGCATCCATGTTCTTCAGGTAAATTGGTCTGTAATTCTCCTTTTTAGTGCAGTCTTTCCTGGTTTTGGAATCAAAGTAATGCTGCCCTCATAGAATGAGTTTGGAAGTTTTCCTTCCATTTATATTTTTTGGGACAGCTTCAAAAGAATATGCATTAGCTCTTTTTCAAATGTTAGGTAGAATTCTCACGTAAAGGGCTTCCTGGGGGCTCAGTTAGTTATGTGTCCCAGTTTGGCTTAGGTCATGATCTCACAGTTTGGGAGTTAAAGCCCCTCATTGGGCTCTCTGCTGACAGCTCAGAGCCTGGAGCCTGCTTCCAATTCTGTGTCTCCCTTTCTCTCTGCTTCTCTCCCACTCATGCTGTTTCTCTCTCAAAAATAAATATTAAAAAAATTAAAAAAAAGATTACAAATGAAAGCCATCTGGCCCTGGACTCTTGTTTGTTGGGAGATTTTTAAAAAATATATAACTGTTTATTCATTTTTGAGACAGAAAGCATGAGTGAGAGAGGGGCAGAGAGGGGGACAAAGGCTTTGTGTTGATAGCAGGAAGCCCAACCTGGGGCTTGAAATCATGAACCATGAGGTCATGACCTGACCTGAAGTCAGATGTTCAACTGACTGAGCCACTCAGGCACCCTTGTTGGGAGATTTTTTTTAAATATTTTTTTTGGGAGAGAGAGAGAAAGAGTGTGAGTGAGGGAGGTGCAGAAAGAGAGGGAGGCACAGAATCCAAACCAGGCTCCAGGCTCTAGGCTCTGAACTGTCAGCACAAGCCTGATGTGGGATTCAAACTCACGGACTGTGAGATCATGACCTCAGCCAAAGTCAGACGCTTAACCCACTGAGCCATCCAGCTGCCCCTTGTTTTGGAGATTTTTTACTACTGATTCAATTTATTTATTGGTTATGAGTCTGTTCAAATTTTCTATTTCTTCCTATTTCAGTTTTGGTAGTTTATATGTTTCTGGGAATTTGTGTATTTCTTCCAGATAGCCCAATTTGTTGACATATAATTGCTCATAATATTCTCTTATTATTGTTTGTATTTCAGCATTGTTGGTTGTGATCTCTCCTCTTTCATTTGTGATTTTATTTATTAGGGTCC
Source organism: Panthera onca (assembly GCF_046562875.1). NCBI lineage: Eukaryota > Metazoa > Chordata > Mammalia > Carnivora > Felidae > Panthera > Panthera onca. The sequence goes on from NC_138346.1 coordinate 182,089,779, forward strand.
TTTTCTTTTTTTTATTTTTTGATAAATCTGGGTAGGGGTTTACCAATTTTGTTAAATCTATCAAAGAACCTGCTCATGGTTTCATTGATCTGTTCTACTGTTTTTTTTTATTTTGATAGCACTGATTTCTCCTCAAATCTTTGTTATTTCTCTTCTGCTGCTGGTTTTGGGCTTTACTTGCTATTCTTTTTCTAGCTCTTTTAGGGTAAGATTAGGTTGTGTATTTGAGACACATTAGGTTGTGTATTTAGGAAGGCCTATATTGCCATATACTTCCCTCTTATGACTCCCTTTGCTGCATCCCAGAGGTTTTGAACTGTTGCGTTTTCCTTTTCATTGGCTTCCATGTCCTCTTTAATTCTCCCTTTAATTTGTTTAATCCATTCATTCTTTTATAGGATATTCTTTAATCTCTAGATATTTACGGTCTGTCCAAAATTTTTCTTGTGATTGATTTCTAGTTTCATAGCATTGTGGTCTGAAAATATGCAGGGTATGATATTTACCTTTTTGTATTTGTTGAGGCCTGATTATTGACCCAGTATGTGATCATTTCTGAAGAATGTTCCATGGGCACTCAAGAAGAATGTGTATTCTGCTGCTTTCGGATGTAATGTTCTGAATATATCTGTGAAGCCCATCTGATCTGGTTCAGTGTGTCATTCAAAGCCATTGTTTCCTTGTTGATTCTCTCCTTAGATAATCTGTCTATTGCTGTAAGTGGGGTGTTAAAGTCCCCTACTATTACAGTATTATTACGAGTTTCTTTCTTTCTTTCTTTCTTTCTTTCTTTCTTTCTCTCTCTCTCTTTCTCTCTTTCTCTCTTTCTTTCTTTCTTTCTTTCTTTCTTTCTTTCTTTCTTTCTTTCAAGAGAGGGAGGGAGGGAGGGAGAGAGTGTGCAAGCAGAGGAGGAGCAGAGAGAGGGAGAGAGAGCATCCCAAGCAGGCCTTGCACTGTTAGTGCAGAGCCCAATGCAGTGCTCAAATTCATGAACTGTGAAATTGTTACCTGAGCCAAAATCAAGCATTGGATGCTTAAGGGACTAAGCCACCCAGGCACCCCTCAAACTTTTAATTGTTAGCAAAATTAAGACACATTAAAATGTTTGAATTACTAACCTCAATCTTAGTGGCCTCCAGAAAAAATAATTTAAAATGTATTCTTCTGGGAATCTCCTGTCTTCTTCCCAGGTCCTTTCCAGTTGGAATCTGTGAGGTTTTCAGGTTCTCAACCAGTTTTGTGTATTGCAGGGCTGCTTGGGTGTTTTCATTTAAATACTGCACTTTAAATACATCACCATTTTCATTCTAAAAGTCTCCCAAATTCGTATCTTCAACTGAGACCTTGTCTCTGAGGTCCAGACTTGTTTACCTAACCTGATATCTCCATTTAGATTATTGTAAGTATTTATGACTTAGAGTGATTAACATTGAGTTCATGATACTCATTCTAAAACCTATATATATCCAATCTCAGTTAATGGCAATTCAGTTCTTTCAGTTGCTCATGCCCAAATCCTGGAGTCATCTCTGCATTCTGGATTCCTTTCTCTATCTTTATACACCGTATCAAAATCCAGCAGTAAATTTTGTCTGTTGCATTGTCAAAATATATTCACAATCTAATTACTTATCATTTCTACTGCTGTTATCCTGGTCAAAATCACCAGAGAATTCTTTCTAGGCTACATTATTGAAGTGTCTCCTAACTGGTTTTCCCATTTCTGCTGTTGCCTTTTTTTTTCATCTTCTCTCAACAGATTGTGTCACTCGCCTGCTCAAAATCATATAGTGGTTTCCTGTCTCATGCTGAGTAAAATTTCAGTTCCTTACAACTGCCACAGATCTCTATGGATAGAGCTCTGTTAACTCTCTGACCTCATATCCTGTTTCTCTTCCAGTAGTGTACTCCAGTGCAGGCACATTTGCTTCTTTGCTGTTCCTGGAACACCCTCACAACAATGTGTACTCTAACAATGTTTCTGTCTCAGAACCTTCGTATTTTTTGCTTCCTGTAACAGGAAAGCTTTTCTTAAGATATCCTAATGGCATATTTTCTCATCTCCTTTAGATCTTTCTCAAATTTAATTTCTTACTGAAACCTAACTAAGCATCATAGTTAAAACTCCAGTTCTTCTAAGTATTTCCATGTTCTGTTGCTTTATTTTTCTTCATTTTTGTAATGATATAACATAAGTTATATTTGACATATTTGTTTTATTTTCTGCCTCTTTATTCCAGAATATAAGTTCTATGAAAGTTGAAACTTTTGTCTGCTTTATTCATTACTGAACATTGGTTTCTAGAAAAGTGCATGTCATATGGTAGATAGTCAGTATGTATTTGTTGAATGAGTGAATGCATGAAGATGGAGCCCCTGTAGACTCTATGTTTGATATGACAGGGAAGAGTTATGGATATCTTGCCCTGTTCTATACTATATAAAACAACACTTTTTAATTTTAGTGTTTCACAGGTATTTACTGAAGTCCTGCCTGTTTACCCTGCCTACTGTAGACATTGGAGTAGACATTATAATTATAAAGATTGAAAATACGTGGTTCCTCTCCTTAAGGAATTCAGATCAGTTGCAAGAAAGAACAATGTATTTCTTGAGCACAGAGAAGAGAGCAATGGCCACTTTTGAGAGGTAACAAGAAATTGTTTCTAAAGTATTGCTATTGAGTTTGGTCTGAAAGGATGAATAGCAGGTGTTCTATGAAAAAAGAAAGGGTATTCTAGGTAGATAGAATAGTAAAAGACACAGCTGCAAGAACAACCGTCACTCAATATTCCATGCATTCTTAATGATTTTCTTAATTGCTAGACATAAGTATATTTTGCTATTATTATTAGTAGGAGGTAATGTTACATAGTGGAAAGAGCAAAGATACTGTAGTTAACTAGGTTCTAAGTTAAAATTTCAGTTTTATTACAATATCTATATTTCTTCGAGTCCCCATCCAAAAATGTGACTAATAAAACCTAGATATAGGGTTGTTGTGAGGACATCATGAATGAAATAGTGTATAAATGCCCATATCTGTGTTTGAAGTATGATATGTGCTTAATACACATAATTATTTTATTATTAAGTTAGATAAATATTTTCAAATTATTTGTATAGTCTTAGTGGTGGTCAGTTAAAATAATAACTGAACAAAAACCAAGCAGCTATACAAAAAGCCTGTATGTGTGTTCCCATTTTAGAAAGGAGATGAGTACATTGTATGACCACATCAGTAAATAAAGTAATTTTGACAGTTTTGAGACTTGAGATTACTATTGGTTATGAATAAACAGATCTCTAAATCATCTTCTTCATGAGATTACTTCAGATCGATACCTGACTTGTATTTAGGCCGGGTTGAAGAGAAAATTGAAGATTTGGGCAAATTTCAGACTGTATATGCCCCAATGAAGTTACCTCATGCTACATTACCTGATCATCCTCTAAAAGGTGATGAATATAGACTGGACCCTAGATTGAGACCTCTGGTGTCTTGAGAATGAAAATAGCACTATCTAATAGAAAATTATTAAGTCTAGATTTATTAATGGAGTGGCTTGATAACAAGAATGAATTTAGGATCAAAAATACTGTAGTTCAGGTCTGTCAATTCCAAAGTATCCATGTGACCTAAGATAAGTCACTTTACCTTTCTGGATCTTTGCTTTCTCATCTACAAAATCGGAATAATAATCCTTAGCGTGCCTACCCCTTAGGATTATTATGTGCATCAAATGAGATAATGAATTTAGAAAATGTTTTGTAAACCAGCCAGTACTATAGCTGTGTAGGGTTTATTATTAGTGGCAGTACTCATAGCTAACTTGCAATCAAGGAACTTGGGCCCTTAGCTAGATCGCCACTAATATGGGGTAGGATTTTGTGTAAATCACTTCCTGTTTCTAGACCTCAGTTCCTTAATTTCTAAAATTAGGTGATTTATTTAAATTAGTGGTGCTGAACTGGAAGGAGGATACATCCTGGAGTATGCTCTTCAAATCTTCCTTCCTGTGGAGTACTGGATATATTCTCTCCTGTTAGTAGTTACAGTTGTGATGTTAAGAATCATTGCTACAGTAATCTACAAGCTGGCCCATTTCTTGGATAGGGCAACTAAGATAGCTTTTCACGGCCTTTTGTTTGAGGCAAGATGTGGACTCCATGGGGTGGGCTTACAACTATTTCCTGATATTTAAATTTAAAATTTCTTTTTTTTTTAATGATTTTTCTAACTGACTTATGAAAAGATGCCAACAATGTAGCCTCCTTTCAAGAGTGGTTATTTCAGCTGGGGCCCTTCTAGGAATGGACTGCCAGAGACTGTCCTGTCTCTTTGGTAGAAAACAGAATGAAAATCAATGGATTAGATGACCCATAGGGACTTCCACCTTCCACACCTCAGGCATGAAACTTAAAATTGCTGAGACATTTAAAACATTTTAGTTTCCAATAATTTTTAATTCTAGTTTTAGCAGTGCCTATTGCTTAAGAAAAGGTAATACCCAGGTGTTCTAATTTCTTATCTTGGTGTAGCTATCACTCAAATGTCAAAAGCTCATTATAAATGTCATAAACAAAATCAGTATGGAGTAAGGAAGATCATGATATTAACTGCATGTGCTGCACTTTTGTTGTGACTTGACATCTTGTTTTGTTACTGCTTGACATATTTTCATTGTATCAAGTTGTGATTAATCAAATCTAGCAGTGACACCTCACTATCTTTCAAAGACTGTAATTGTACCATTTAATGGTGATTTAGTTCTTTTTTTGGAAAATCGTAGTCTGCAGATGTAGGTAGATAGTTAGGCTGTTACCAGCTAATGATTTTTCCTTCTGTCTCATCAGCCTGAAGTAATGCCAAACTGAGGATGGTTGAAAATTTATATCTATATCTGTCTCTATCTCTATCTCTATCTCTATCTCTATCTCTATCTCTATCTCTATCTCTGTCTCTCTCCTCTAATCTTTATATCCGTCTTTCTTTTCCACTGGGCCAGTTTTGTTTAGAGGAGAAATGGCAAGCTTGGGTTGGGGGTTGGAAAAGTTGAACTGAAGATCTGATTTTTATTTGATTAATTCTGTGAGAGAAGAGAATAGAATAGGTTCATGCTATGCCTTTTATTTTTTATTTTTATTTTTTACTTTGTTTTATTATTTTTCAAGTTTTTATTTAAGTTCCAGTTAGTTAAGGGGCGACTGGGTGGCTCAGTCACTTTAGTGTCAGAGTCTTGACTTTGGCTCATGTCATGATTTCATGGTTTGTGAGTCTGAGCCACACTTGGGACTCTGTGCTGACAGTGTGGAGCCTGCTTAGGATTTTCTCTCTCCCTCTCTGCCCCTATCCTGCTCGCTCTCTCTCAAAATAAATAAATAAACTTAAAAAAATAAATTCCAGTTAGTGCCCATAAAGTGTAAAATTAATTTCAGGTATAGAGTTTAGTGGTTCATGACTTATATGCAACAACAGGTGCTCTTCACAACAAGTGCCCTCCTTAATACCTATCACCTGTTTAACCCATTACTCCATCCAACTCACGTCAGTTTTTTCTCTATACTTAAGAGGCTTAAGTCTTGCTGTTTGTTTCCTTTTCTGTGCAGGAGCTTTTAATCTTGATGAAGTCCTAAGAGTTCATTTTTGCTTTTGTTTCTCTTGCCTTAGGAAACAGAATATCTAGAAAAAAGTTGCTACGACTGATATCAAAGAAGTCACTGCTTGTGTTCTCTTCCAAGATTTTGATGGTTTCCTATCTCACATTTGGATCTTTCATCCATTGTGAATTTATTTTTGTGAATGGTCCAGTTTCATTTTTTTGCATGTTGCTGTCCAGTGTTCTCAACAGCATTTCTTGAAGTGACTGTCTTTTTCCTACTGGATATTCTTTCTTGCTTTGTCAAAGATTGATTATCCATACAGGTTTGGGTCCATTTTGGGGTTTTCTATTCTGTTTCATTGATCTATGTGTCTGTTTTTGTGCCAGTACCATACTGTCTGGATGACTACAGATTTGTAATATAATTTGATGTCCGGAATTGTGATACCCCCAGCTTTTCTTTTCCTTTTCACATTTGCTTTTTCCTTTTCCTTTCACATTTGCCTTGGCTATTTGTGTTTCCATACAAATTTAGATTTGTTTGTTCTACTTCTGTGAAAAACATGGTATTTTGATAGGGATGGCATTAAATGTGTGGATTGTTTTGGGTAGTATAAATATTTTAACAATGTTTGTTCTTCCAATCCATGAACATGGAATTTTTTTCCTCATTTCTTTGTGTCATCTTCATTTTCCTTCATCAGTGTTTATAGTTTTCAGGGTACAGATATTTTGGCTCTTTGGCTAGGTTTTTTCCTAGGTATCTTACGGGGTTTGTAAATGGGATTGGTTCCTTGATTTCTCTTCCAGCTGCTTTACTCTTGGTGTATAGAAATGCAACAGATTTCTGTATGTTAATTTTATATCTTACAACTTTAATGAATTTGTGTATCAGTTCTAGCAATATTTCCATGGAGTCTTTTGGGTTTTTGATATAGAGTATCATGTTATCTTCAAACAGTTAAAGTTTGACTTCTTCCTTGCCAATTTGGATGCATTTTATTTCTTTTAGTTTTCTAATTGCTGATGACAGGATTTCCAGTGTGTTGTTAAATAACAGTGGTGAGAGTGGACATCCCTGTCTTGTTCCTGACTACATTGGAAAACCTCCTGGTTTTTGCCCATTGAGGATGACAATAGCTTTGGGTTTTTCTTATGTGGTCTTTATGATATTGATGTATGTTCCATCCATCCCTACTTTCTTGAGGTTTTTTAATTCAAGAATGGATGCTGTACTTTGTCAAATGCTTTTTCTGCATCTATCCAGAGGATCATATAGTTCTGATCCTTTTATTTTTATTTTATTTATTTATTTATTTATTTATTTCATATATGACATTTATTGTCAAATTGATTTCCATACAACACCCAGTGCTCATCCCAAAAGATGCCCTCTTCAATACCCGTCACCTACCCTCCCCTCCCTCCCACCCCCCATCAACCCTCAGTTTATTCTCAGTTTTTAAGAGTCTCTTATGCTTTGGCTCTCTACCACTCTAACCTCTTTTATTTTTTCCTTCCCCTCCCCCATGGGTTTCTGTTAAGTTTCTCAGGATCCACATAAGAGTGAAAACATATATGGTATCTGTCTTTCTCTGTATGACTTATTTCACTTAACATCACACTCTGCAGTTCCATCCACATTGCTACAAAGGGCCATATTTCATTCTTTCTCATTGCCTCATAGTACTCCATTGTGTATATAAACCACAGTTTCTTTATCCATTCATCAGTTGATGGACATTTAGGCTTTTTCCATAATTTGGCTATTGTTGAAACTGCTGCTATAAACATTGGGGTACAAGTGCCCCTATGCATCAGCACTCCTGTATCCCTTGGGTAAATTCCAAGCAGTGCAATTGCTGGGTCATAGGGTAGGTCTATTTTTAATTTTTTGAGGAACCTCCACACTGTTTTCCAGAGTGGCTGCACCAGTTTGCATTCCCACCAACAGTGCAAGAGGGTTCCTGTTTCTCCACATCCTCTCCAGCATCTATAGTCTCCTGATTTGTTCATTTTAGCCACTCTGACTGGCATGAGGTGACATCTCAGTGTGGTTTTGATTTGTATTTCCCTAATGAGGAGTGACGTTGAGCATCTTTTCATATGCCTGTTGACCATCTGGATGTTTTCTTTAGAGAAGTGTCTATTCATGTCCTCTGCCCATTTCTACACCTCTGATCCTTTTTTTTTTTTTATTAATGTCGTGTATCATGTTGATGGATATGTGAATATTGAATGACCCTTGTATCCCAGGTATAAGTCTCACTTGAATGACTCTTTTAATGTACTGTTGGATTCTGTTTGCTAATATTTCTTTGAGAATTTTTACATCCATGTTCATCAGCAATGTTGGCCTGTAGTTTTCTTTTTTCAGTGGAGTCTTTGTCTGGTTTTGGTATCAGGGTAATGCTAACCTCATAGAGTGAATTTGGGATTTTTCCTACCATTTCTTTACTTTTGAATAGTTTGAGAAGAATGGGTATTACATCTTCTTTAAATGTTTCATAGGATTCCTCTGTGTAGCCATCTGTCCCTTGGACCTTTGTTTGTTGGGAATTTTTTGATTAGTGATTCAGTTTGTTGGCAGGTTATCAGTCTGTTCAAGTTTTCTATTTTTTCCTGTTTCAGTTTGGTAGTTTATATGTTTCTAGGAATTTATCCATCTTTCCAGATTGTCCAATTTTTTGGCATCTAATTTTTCATAATATAATCTTATAATTGTTTGTATTTCTATGGTGTTGGTTGTTATTTCTCCTTTCTCACTTGTGATTTTACTTATTTGGGTCCTTTCTCACTTCTGTTTGGTAAATCTGGCTAAGGGTTTATCAATTTTATTGATTTTTTTTTGAAAGAACCAGCTCCTGGTTTCACTGATTTGTTCTGTTTTTTTTTTTTTTTTAAATATATTTCTATATCATTTATTTGTGCTCTAATATTTATTATTTCCCTTCTTCTGCTGGCTTTAGGCTTTGTTTATTGTTTTTTGTTTATCTCCATTAGGTATGTTTCTGTAGTTTATTTGAGAGTTTTCTTGCTTCCTCAGGTATGCCTGTATTGTTATACACTTCCCTCTTAGGACTGTTTTTGCTGCATCTCAAAGATTTTGGACCATCATGTTTTCATTTTCATTTGTTTCCATGTCTTTTTTATTTCTTCTTTGATTTCCTGTTTGACCCATTCATTCTGTAGTAGCATGTTGTTTAACCTCCATGTATTTGTTGTCTTTCTGAATTTTTTCTTGTGGTTGACTTCATGTTTTATAGGGCGTGGTCAGAAAACATCCATGGCATTATTTCAGTTGATTTGTACTTTTAAGGCCTGATTATTGACCTAGTATGTGATCTATTCTGGAGAATGCCTCATGTGTGGTTGAAAAGAATGTGCCTTCTCCTTCTTTAGAATAAAATGTTCTGAATAGATCTGTTATCTCTCTCTCATCTAGTGTATCATTGAAAGTCATTGTTTCCTTGTTTGTATGCTTAGATGATCTGTCCATTGATGTAAGTGTGGTGTTAAAGTCCCCTAATATATTGTATTGTTATCAATGAATTACTTTATGTTTATTAGTTGATTTATATATTTGGGTATTCTCTTGTTGGGGGAATAAATATATACAGTTGTGAGATCTTTTGTCGAATAGTCCCCTTTATTATGATATGGTGTCCACCTTTATCCCTTGTTACTGTCCTTGGTTTAAAATCTAGTTTGCCTGATATAAGTATGGCTATTCTGGCTTTCTTTTGACTTCCATTTGCATGATAAATGTTTTCCATCTTTTAACCTGCAGGTGTCTTTAGGTCTAAAATGAGTCTCTTGGCAGCATATAGATGGGTCTTTTTTTTTTTTTATCCATTATGACCCCCCACCCCCATGTCTTTTTATTGGAGTGTTTAGTCCATTTACATTCAGAGTAATTATTGATATATATGTATTTAGTGCCATTTTATTCCTTGTTTCGTTGTTGTTTTAGAGATTTTCTCTGTTCCTTTCTAGTCTTTATCACTTTTGGTCTTTCCTTTCCATTCAGAGTACCCTTTCATATTTCTTCCATGTCTTGTTTAGTGGTCATGAACTCTTTTAGTTTTTGTTTATCTGGAGAACTCTTTATTGTATCTACTATTTTGAGTGATAGGCTTGCTGTGTAAAGTATTCTCAGCTGAAGATTCTTCCCATTCAGCACACTGAATATGTCATGTCACTCCCTTCTGACCTGCCAAGTTTCTGTGGAGAGATTTGTTGGTACCCTTATGGGTCTTCCCTTGTAAGTTAAGGACTTCTTTTGTCTTCCTGCTTTTAAGATTTTTTCCTTAGTGGTATATTTTGTAAATTTAATTATAATATCTTGGTGTTGGCCTGCTTTTTCTTTGACCAATGGGAGTTCTCTGTGCTTCCTGGATCTGGATGTCTGTTTCCTTCCCCATATTAGGGACTTTTTTAGCTATTATTTCCTCACATAAACCTTCTGCCCCCCTTTTCTCTCTTCTTCTGGGACTCCTATGATATGAATGTTATTATGTTTGATGGAGTCACTGAGTTCCTTAGGTCTACTCTTGTGATCCATCATTCTTCTTTTTCTCTTTTGTTTAGCTTCACTATTTAACATAATTCTATCTTCTGCATCACTTATTCATTCCACTACTTCTTTCATCCTTGTGGTCATTACATCCAGCCAGTTTAGAATCTCAGCTATTGCATTTTTCATTACTGAGTGATGGTTTTGTAACTCTTTTATCTCTGTGGTGGGGGTCTCCCTGAAGTCTTCCATTCTTTCCTCGAGCCCAGTGAGTATCCTTATGATTGTTGTTTTAAATTCTACACCACAGGGGTGCCTGGGTGGCTTAGTCAGTTAAGCCTCTGACTCTTGATTTCGGGTCAGGTTACAATTTCACAGTTTGTGAGTTTGAGCCATGCATGTGCTGACAGCACCCAGCCTGCTTTGGATTCTCTGTATCACTGTCTCTGCCCCTCCCTTGCTTGTTTTCTATATCTCTATCTCAAAATAAATATACATTAAAAAATAATAATAATAAATTCTCCATAACTAATATATTAGTTATATCTGTTTCTATTAGATCTCTGGTCATGACTTTATCTTGTTCTTTCTTTGGGATGATTTCCTTTATCTTCGCATTTTGCCCAAATCTCTGTCTTCTTTGTTTTAGAAAAGACTGTTATGTTTCCTGTTCCTGAGAGCAATAGCTTTATGAAGAAGTCATGCAGTGTCCAGAACCTGGCATTTCAGGGAGTGTCTCTGGTGTGTGCTGTCTGCACACTGCTGCTGTGTTTTGACTTCTCTTTCAGGCCATTCATCTGCAGATGTTCCTCTTACTTGTGTTGGGCAGTGCTTGGACTTTTGCCACAGTGTGGTGATTTTTAATGAGGTGTGCTCTCGTCTGCTCATTAAATGAGACTTCTACATCCACTAGATGTGAAGCCTTGTTGAACCTAGTCAAGAGACGTGTGCAGGGGTTTCTGTTGGTCTTCTGGGTAGGAGGCCCACTATGCTTAGATTTAGCTGCACTTTCCCAAAAAGGGAAGTATTATTAGAGCACAAGGTGTTAGGACTTGGTGTGAGCAGATTAGATAGCCAGTGTTGATGCTGTGTTGTTTACTCAAACTGGTTTATGCTGAAGAGCAAGGAAGGGAAATGGTGCCAGCAAGCTCCTTTGTCCCTGAAGAGGGGTCTCCATTCTTGGTGCTCTCAGGGAAGCACTCCCAGAAGAATGAATAATCTCTGTGTGTGTGTCCTAAGCATTTTTCAGATCACTATCTTCACAATGTCTCTCCAAGAGCAGTACAGGGTACTTTGGGCTTTATCCTAGCCAAGGCTGCTTGCTTTTAAAACTCCAAAATTTAGGGACATGATGTGTCGGGTGGCTGCACTGAGCTTCTGGGTGAGGGTCTTGCCACACTGAGACTGATGCAGGTTTGACTGAGAAGGGCTGTCATGCCAGAGTGCTGGAGTGTGGGATTTGGAGCAAGCAGACTACTTGCTAGGTCTTTTCAAGCAGATGCTTTTAATCATAGGAGATTGTCAACAAGTGAGGTTATTGGTTTAGCCTCAGTTTACCCTAAGGCTGGTGTTGTTCTAAGATTTTTTTGTTTCTTAGTTTTTATTTAAAATCCAGTTAATGTACAGCATAATATTAGTTTCAGGTGTACAATGTAGTGATTCATCACTTACGTATAACACTCAGTGGTCATCATAACAAATGCACTCCTCAGTCCCCCTCACCTATTTAATCCATCCCCCCAACCTCCACTCTGGTAACCATAAGTTTGTTCCCTATAGCTAAAAGTACGTTCCTTGGTTTGTTTCTTTTTTTTTCCCCCTAAGATTTTAAACAGAGTTCTAAAAAGGTAAAACTGCTTTTCATTTTATGGATGCTTATAGATCACTGATGGGATTGCTTTATATTCCACCTATTAGAGCTTTATGAGCAGTAATGGAAACAGACTTGGGTTAAACACACTTATGTTTCTTCTGCAAAGGATTGCCCCTCTTCCTGTAATTCTTTTCTGTTCCTTCTTGTCATATGATCATTAAGGTGATCATCAATTAGCCTTCATTCAAATGCTAGCTCATGATACCATCTTTTGGCCTCTGTTCCAGAAGAATTAAGGATTTTTTTCTCTTCCATAGCATTTTACAGCAATGGTTGTGTTTATTTGTTTGTGCCTGTATATCTCTCACTGCACTGTGGGCTCTGTTTTATAGGCAGAGGCTATTTTGTTCATTATAATGTCTGCAACAGTTAACAGAATACCTAGCCAAATTAGGTACTCTGTAAATATTCACTGAATAATTGTTAAAGTTTATTGATTTCTGAAAAGAAATCCCTTTAAATTTGATAGTGAGATAGAAGTTACAGTTAGGGTAATACTTAAGGCATGACTTACTCCAACTCGTTGGAACTGTATTAAGGAAAATGATACTTCAGAGCCCAGTGGCTGGGCTGGAGACCATTAAATACTATAGAAATGAGTGGTGAAATTGACTACATGAATTGGAGTAAGTGGTGAACTTTTTGTCCTTTCTTAAAATTATAGCAATGTTCCAGCTCTCATTACTTATTTTGGAAATGTGTATATTTCATTTTTCCTTCTCAGTGTCTAGTTAAAACTCTATAAAATTTCTTGATCTTTTCAAACAGTCACATTTTGGTTTTATCGTTTTTCTGTTTTCTGTTTTATTGATTTCTAGTCAAATCTTTATTATTTTCTATAATCTGCTTACTGTGTGTTTGATTTGCTATTTTTTTGGATTTTTTATTCTTTGCTAGCTTCTTGGAGTAGATTAGATTATTGATTTAAGATTTCTTGTTTTGTAATAAAGCATTTTTCACAATTTTACTGAGGTATAGTTGAAAGAATTATAAGACATTTAAAGTATACAACATAATGATTTGATATACATATATTTTGAAAGGCTTCCCTCCATTGAATTAATTAATAAAGCATTTTAATCTATAAATTTCACTTTAAGGACTGCTTTAGCTGTATTATATATTATTTTTATTATTTCTCCTGGATTTCTGTAAGTCTTGTCTCTGTTTTCATTGCTTAGCTGTCAGCCAGTGATTTGTGCCGTATTTGTTCTCAAATACCTCAAAGCCATTAAGGCTTCTACCATCTCGCCATTGGATTAGTGTGATGGTTGGGGAATCCATTCATAGCTGCAGCTAGTTCTGAAGTCTTTCTTGGATTTTATTTTTTGCTAGGATCTCTCAGGTTTCCTAATCCACGTTCATAATTTCCATGTAAGCCACAGAGAACATATGGCAAGTTTATTTCAGTCTTCCAATGACTTTTTAATTTCCAGGATCTCTTTAAATGTCTGACTGTTCCATGATAGCCATAGTTGGAGCTGCAACTTCAGACCAGATAGGTTTTTTCCTCATTCATTTTCTACTAAGTTTACTACTTTTAGCTGACAAAGCTGTGGCCTTTTGCCACTGTATCCCAAAACATATCTGTCTCTCTGGTAGCAAAGCTGCTGATTTTCATTGTCATCACCACATTGATGAAACAACTGTAACTTCATCTGTGGAGGTGGGAGTGGAATAGGAATAGCCCCATGCAGGAAGGCTGCAGATTCCTGTTATTCTTATTCAAAGCTTTAAAAGCTTTTCAAGAATAAATGATTCTCATTTTGTTGTCTTCCTTTGCTCAATTTCCTGAGACCTGAAATTACTGTTTTGGACAACTTTGTTTAGTTTAGTACTTGTTTTTCTGCAGAGAGGATTCAGTTACCTCTTCACAGTGCCCTATCCAGAAATCTCTTCCATTGTATTTAAATGAAAATAGTTGCTATAGATAAGAGCAACACTATTGTCTGTATATTCCTGTATTTTATAGGATTTTACAGCACCTTCCTTAACTTGCACTCTTCCCTTTCCTTTTTTCCAGGAAGGTAGAATGGTATATTGAGAAAAAGCCTTGGAGATTGATATCCTTGGGTATAGATCTTAACTATAGCTGTGTATTTGTGGGTAATTTAATTCCTCTGAGTCTTGGTTTATATATCTATAAACTGGATGTAATAAGACTTACCTCACTGAGAAGATTAAATGATAATATATTCAGAGTACTTAATGCAGTGTCTCATATGTGGTAAATAAGCAGTCAATCACTGTTTTCTTTACTCTCCCCTCCCTTTGTTTCTCTTGGCAATTTTTGAAGCACATAGATTCAGCAAGATGCCATTTATAGCTCAGAGAACACTTACTTAGAACAGTTAAATGAACAAAAAAGGTGGTTTCTTTTCAGTGCATATTAATATAGAAATACAATACCATACTTTTCATTTTGGGGTTGTGGGCCAATGATCATGTGGATTAGTCCACATGCTGACGTTTGAAATTCTTTTCACTATATGAGGTGAAAATTTCTTTCAACACACATGTGATCAGGCCACTTACCAGCTTCAAATCAGTCCTCACATTAAAGCCCGAGCTCCTCAAAATAATATACAGGATCCTTCATGAGTTGGCCTCTCTGTACCTTTCTACCCTTAGATTTCCCTTCTCCCACTATGTTTTAACTGTATTGTAATACCTTTATTTCTCTATGTCAGGGTTTTCATCTTCCATTGCTTTTGCTCATATAGCTCCCTTTGTATGTATTCAAGGATTCTATCCTCATTTATTGATCATTTTGCATTCATCTTCCAATTAGATGCCCATCCTCTCAGCACACTATGTTGCATTATCTGTCATTCTCATTACATTCATACCTGATTAGAGAGATACTTGAGAGCAGAGATAATATCTTATTTAATATTTATATCTCCATTGCCTTGATCGTAGTTTTCCAGTGCAAATGAGGGAATCTAACCCAGCACCACTCTGATAAAAAGATGATGGATGACACTAGCACCATCTACCCCAACATATCCCTGACTTGTAATACAATTAAAATTTCCTGAAGTCCAAACCCATTTTTCCTTAATCTAAAAAACAAAACCAAAACCCAAAACAAAACCTAAGACACTCAACTATGTGTAACAAAATAAACTCTGCTTTCCTCCTTACCTGTTAATATCATAAGGGAAACAATGTATATTTTGGTTGCTATCTTGGAAAGACTGAGGTTCAGGCCCAGATTCCTGAGCATAGGGACTCATTATTGTGTTTCTAGTCAACACAGGGGTGAGATTTTAGGTCAGAGCATCTTATTTTCATAGCAGAGCCATTTTGGTGCTGTGTCCCTCATTACAGTAAACTGTCGACAACTGGTGATGCGAGTATAGATAGTAGCTTTCTGTTTAAGGGAAACATAAGGCAGTTACCAATAGATTTCTGACACACCATTACAAAATATTTCCTGTTAGTAGGTAAAAGAGAGAGAAATAGATGTGAACCTATTAGTATCAAAATTACATGTCAAAAAGCTAGAGCAGAGTTCAATTTATTTCTGCCATAATAAGCAAGCCAGAGATTGACTGGACAATTATTTCTACTTCTATTGCTTGTTTTCTGAGATGAGCATTCCAGTATAAAATCAGCTTTTTGAGACATCTTTTGGTAAATAACAGCCTGTATGAATTAGGTTTATCTCATAGGAGATAAAATTAAACAGTTTCTTAGGTGGGATAAGTATTTTATAGTTCTTTCTGATAAAGAAAGAAAATTACATACTTGATGACAAAATTAAAAAATGTTGGAGTAAGAATTAAAGTATATAAAGGCTAGTCCTGTTTCTTTTGTACACTAATTGTGTGACCTTGAACAAGTTTTATGACTAGTTGGAGCTTCAGTTTACTCAGCTATATTTAACTATTACCACTATTGAATCCCTAAAATGGGCTTTGGTCTATAATATTCCTGATAAAAATTATGTCATTGCATCTTCAGTATTACTAATTTTACTCCCATTTAACAGATAAAGAAACTCAGAATGGTGGAATAACTTGTTCAAGGCCACTTAGAGTAAAGGGCAGAGCAGGTTAAAAACCCATGTCTTTGTCTTCCACAACTTTGTTCTTTTTTTTCCCCTTCATTCTTTTTGTCAAATCTCACAGATATTATTCATCTTGAAGAGTTACACTAATGAAGTAATATAGTTAAAAGAACTATTGGGGCAGCGCCTAGGTGGCTCAGTGGGTTAAGAATCCATCTTCGGCTCAGGTCCACCTTTGGCTCAGGTCACAATCTCGCTGTTTGTAAATTCTAGCCCTGCATCAGGCTCTGTGCTGATAGCTCAGAGCCTGGAGCCTGTTTCAGCTTCTGTGTCTCCCTCTCTCTCTGCCCCTTCCCTACTCACATTCACATTCTCTCTCTCTCTCTCAAAAATAAACATTCAAAAAATTAAAGAACTATTATGTGTACAAACGTAAGGAATTTTTGCTTTTATTTGTAGTTCGATTTGGTATCACTAAATTGGAATGAGGTATTTTTCTATTAATGTTGAGTGGAAAACTCTTCAAAACTTTTTAAAGAGTTGTGCAGATTTAAAAGTTTTGTTATTTAACTGTTCCTGAACGGAATTTTTTTGCTACCAGGTCTGCAAAAGTATATTTATACTATTATTTTCTTATAATTATGCTTTTTTTCCCTCCCTGTAATTTAATAGATTTTAAGGATAAATCTACATATGATAAGGAGAAAAGAATGCTTCCTTAGCAATATCTAAAAATATACAGTTTGTGAAGTACATTCATATGCGTTATATTCTTTGTTTTTCAAATTGTGTTGTTGTTTTAATAGTTCTGAAATAAGTATCTTTATTTCTCTCTTACAAATGAGGCAACTGAAGCTTAGAGGAGCTTGTGTAAGTTCAGAAAACATATTGGTGGCAGAGACCAACAATCAACAGATTCTTATTCTAAGTATGGGTTCTGTCTACTATACCTAAACTGAATGAGGTAGCTGTAGTATAGTGGTTATTCCTATGGGTTCTTGAGTTCAAATTTTGATTCATTTGTATGCCCTTGGGCCAATTAAATAATTGGCCTAATAACTGGGACAATTAAATGCCAATTGTCTTGATAACTCCAATTCCTTATCTATAAAATGATGATAGTAATATTGTCTGTTTCATAGATTTATTGTTTTAAATGAGACAATATATGTGAAATGATTGACATAGTAACCAGTGTATAGAAAGCACTCAATAAATGTTAGCTGTTATCATTTTTTGTACATTAGTATTGTAAGTTATAGTCATGTAATTTATATAAACCATCTCTGTAAGCCATTTAAAAGTAAATTTTCAGTTCATTAATTCAATAAACATGTATTAAATGCCTCTATGTGCTAGGTATTGTCTAAGCATGAGGCATAAGGGATATACACAATAGAGTTCCTGTTCTCAAGGAGCTAATTCTTTTTAAGAACAAGAAAATTACAATAGGAATGAGTCCAGTTTTGTTGACTTCTGTAACACCTGACTTTAGGAGGGTCTGCTTGATGAGTGTTTTGATTTAATTTACTTTTATACTGACTTTGGGTTTTTATTGTCATTGTTAAAATTATTTTACTTAAAGAATTGTTGTATATTTATGGAGAGTGTCCTATTTAGAGATCCGGTAACAAAAATGAAAGACACAAATGAAATTCATGGTTTGGTAGATTGTTTTTTTTTTTTTTAACGTTTATTTATTTTTGAGACAGAGAGAGACAGAGCATGAATGGGGGAGGGTCAAAGAGAGGGAGACACAGAATCTGAAACAGGCTCCAGGCTCTGAGCTGTCAGCACAGAGCCCGACACGGGGCTTGAACTCACGGACCGCTAGATCATGACCTGAGCTGAAGTTGGCCGCTTAACCGACTGAGCCACCCAGGCGCCCCGGGTTGGTAGATTAATTGTGATATTTTTACATGGAAACATTTCCTTAGTCTTTTCTAAGATACAGAATAGAGAATCTTTGCAATTCTAATTCTTATATTATTTATTAAAATAATAACTGTAAGTTTATTAAGTGTTTACCATGCACCTTATGGATCTCTTCTTAGATGCCTTGTAGATACTATAAATTTTCGCAAACACTGAGTTAAGTAGTATAATTTTTATTTAATAGATGAAGGAATTGAGGCTCAAAGAGGAAAAATAACTTGCCTAGCATCATGAAATTTGTGGAATTGAGTTTTAAGCCCAGTGATGCCTGTCTCCAAATCTTATGTTGGAACCAGAGAAAAAAAAGTTCAATTTGAATCTCAGCTTTAAGCATTAGTGTGGTTTTACTGTATTAAATTCTATTAGGAATATATTGTACAGTTGAAACTAATATAATACTGCATGTTAACTAACTGGAATTAAGATTAAAACTTTAAAAAAGAAAAATTTCTGTTACGATTGTTTGAGTTCTAGCATACGATAGTGAGGAAGTGTGACCACTGGATTGGATTAAGGTTCTATGTGATAAGCACTGATTGAAAATCTGGAATGGGGTAATATGACTTCAGGTTTTCTGTTTGGAAATGGACAAAATATTTCAAAAAATATGTGCCATGATTTGTAAAAATATATTAATTTTCATTTACAAGTAATTCTTTTTTTTTTTAACATAGGAAATTTATTGTCAAATTGGTTTCCATACAACACCCAGTGCTCATCCCAAAAGGTGCCCTCCTCAATACCCATCACCCACCCTCGCCTCCCTCCCACCCCCCATCAACCCTCAGTTTGTTCTCAGTTTTTAACAGTCTCTTATGCTTTGGCTCTCTCCCACTCTAAACTCTTTTTTTTTTTTTCCTTCCCCTCCCCCATGGGTTTCTGTTAAGTTTCTCAGGATCCACCTAAGAGTGAAAACATATGGTATCTGTCTTTTTCTGTATGACTTATTTCACTTAGCATCACACTCTCCAGTTCCATCCACGTTGCTACAAAAGGCCATATTTCATTCTTTCTCATTGCCACGTAGTATTCCATTGTGTATATAAACCACAATTTCTTTATCCATTCATCAGTTGATGGACATTTAGGCTCTTTCCATAATTTGGCTATTGTTGAGAGTGCTGCTATAAACATTGGGGTACAAGTGCCCCTATGCATCAGTACTCCTGTATCCCTTGGATAAATTCCAAGCAGTGCTATTGCTGGGTCATAGGGTAGGTCTATTTTTAATTTTCTGAGGAACCTCCACACTGCTTTCCAGAGCGGCTGCACCAATTTACATTCCCACCAACAGTGCAAGAGGGTTCCCGTTTCTCCACATCCTCTCCAGCATCTATAGTCTCCTGATTTGTTCATTTTGGCCACTCTGACTGAGGTGAGGTGATATCTGAGTGTGGTTGTGATTTGTATTTCCCTGATAAGGAGCGACGTTGAACATCTTTTCATGTGCCTGTTGACCATCCGGATGTCTTCTTTAGAGAAGTGTCTATTCATGTTTTCTGCCCATTTCTTCACTGGGTTATTTGTTTTTCGGGTGTGGAGTTTGGTGAGCTCTTTATAGATTTTGGATACTAGCCCTTTGTCCGATATGTCATTTGCAGATATCTTTTCCCATTCCGTTGGTTGCCTTTTAGTTTTGTTGGTTGTTTCCTTTGCTGTGCAAAAGCTTTTTATCTTCATAAGGTCCCAGTAATTCACTTTTGCTTTTAATTCCCTTGCCTTTGGGGATATGTCGAGTAAGAGGTTGCTACGGCTGAGGTCAAAGAGGTCTTTTCCTGCTTTCTGCTCTAGGGTTTTGATGGTTTCCTGTCTCACGATCAGGTCCTTTATCCATTTTGAGTTTATTTTGTGAATGGTGTGAGAAAGTGGTCTAGTTTCAACCTTCTGCATGTTGCTGTCCAGTTCTCCCAGCACCATTTGTTAAAGAGACTGTCTTTTTTCCATTGGATGTTCTTTCCTGCTTTGTCAAAGATTAGTTGGCCATACGTTTGTGGGTCTAGTTCTGGGGTTTCTATTCTATTCCATTGGTCTATGTGTCTGTTTTTGTGCCAATACCATGCTGTCTTGATGATGACAGCTTTGTAGTAGAGGCTAAAGTCTGGGATTGTGATGCCTCCTGCTTTGGTCTTCTTCTTCAAAATTACTTTGGCTATTCGGGGCCTTTTGTGGTTCCATATGAATTTTAGGATTGCTTGTTCTAGTTTCAAGAAGAATGCTGGTGCAATTTTGATTGGGATTGCATTGAATGTGTAGATAGCTTTGGGTAGTATTGACATTTTGACAATATTTATTCTTCCAATCCATGAGCAGGGAATGTCTTTCCATTTCTTTATATCTTCTTCAGTTACCTTCATAAGTTTTCTATAGTTTTCAACATACAGATCTTTTACATCTTTGGTTAGATTTATTCCTAGGTATTTTATACTTCTTGGTGCAATTGTGAATGGGATCATTTTCTTTATTTGTCTTTCTGTTGCTTCATTGTTAGTGTATAGGAATGCAACTGATTTCTGTACATTGATTTTGTATCCTGCAACTTTGCTGAATTCATGTATCAGTTCTAGCAGACTTTTGGTGGAGTCTATCGGATTTTCCATGTATAATATCATGTCATCTGCAAAAAGTGAAAGTTTGACTTCATCTTTGCCAATTTTGATGCCTTTGATTTCCTTTTGTTGTCTGATTGCTGATGCTAGAACTTCCAGCACTATGTTAAACAACAGCGGTGAGAGTGGGCATCCCTGTCGTGTTCCTGATCTCAGGGAAAAAGCTCTCAGTTTTTCCCCGTTGAGGATGATGTTAGCTGTGGGCTTTTCATAAATGGCTTTTATGATCTTTAAGTATGTTCCTCCTATCCCGACTTTCTCAAGGGTTTTTATTAAGAAAGGGTGCTGAATTTTGTCAAAGGCCTTTTCTGCATCGATTGACACGATCATATGGTTCTTCTCTTTTTTTTTGTTAATGTGATGTTTCATGTTGATTGATTTGCGAATGTTGAACCAGCCCTGCATCCCAGGAATGAATCCCACTTGATCATGGTGAGTAATTCTTTTTATATGCCGTTGAATTCGATTTGCTAGTATCTTATTGAGAATTTTTGCATCCATATTCATTAGGGATATTGGGCTGTAGTTCTCTTTTTTTACTGGGTCTCTGTCTGGTTTAGGAATCAAAGTAATACTGGCTTCATAGAATGAGTCTGGAAGTTTTCCTTCCCTTTCTATTTCTTGGAATAGCTTGAGAAGGATAGGTATTATCTCTGCTTTAAACGTCTGGTAGAACTCCCCTGGGAAGCCATCTGGTCCTGGACTCTTATATGTTGGGAGATTTTTGATAACCGATTCAATTTCTTCGCTGGTTATGGGTCTGTTCAAGCTTTCTATTTCCTCCTGATTGAGTTTTGGAAGAGTGTGGGTGTTTAGGAATTTGTCCATTTCTTCCAGGTTGTCCAATTTGTTGGCATATAATTTTTCATAGTATTCCCTGATAATTGGTTGTATCTCTGAGGGATTGGTTGTAATAATCCCATTTACATTCATGATTTTATCTATTTGGGTCATCTCCCTTTTCTTTTTGAGAAGCCTGGCTAGAGGTTTGTCAATTTTGTTTATTTTTTCAAAAAACCAACTCTTGGTTTCGTTGATCTGCTCTATAGTTTTTTTAGATTCTATATTGTTTATTTCTGCTCTGATCTTTATGATTTCTCTTCTTCTGCTCGGTTTAGGCTGCCTTTGCTGTTCTGCTTCTAGTTCCTTTAGGTGTGCTGTTAGATTTTGTATTTGGGATTTTTCTTGTTTCTTGAGATAGGCCTGGATTGCAATGTATTTTCCTCTCAGGACTGCCTTCGCTGCGTCCCAAAGTTTTTGGATTGTTGTATTTTCATTTTCGTTTGTTTCCATATATTTTTTAATTTCTTCTCTAATTGCCTGGTTGACCCACTCATTCGTTAGTAGGGTGTTCTTTAACCTCCATGCTTTTGGAGGTTTTCCAGACTTTTTCCTGTGGTTGATTTCAAGCTTCATAGCATTGTGGTCTGAAAGTATGCATGGTATAATTTCAATTCTTGTAAACTTATGAAGGGCTGTTTTGTGACCCAGTATATGATCTATCTTGGAGAATGTTCTGTGTGCACTTGAGAAGAAAGTATATTCTGTCGCTTTGGGATGCAGAGTTCTAAATATATCTGTCAAGTCCATCTGATCCAATGTATCATTCAGGGCCCTTGTTTCTTTATTGACTGTGTGTCTAGATGATCTATCCATTTCTGTAAGTGGGGTGTTAAAGTCCCCTGCAATGACCACATTCTTATCAATAAGGTTGCTTATGTTTATGAGTAATTGTTTTATATATTTGGGGGCTCCGGTATTCGGCACATAGACATTTATAATTGTTAGCTCTTCCTGATGGATAGACCCTGTAATTATTATATAATGCCCTTCTTCATCTCTTGTTACAGCCTTTAATTTAAAGTCTAGTTTGTCTGATATAAGTGGCTACTCCAGCTTTCTTTTGGCTTCCAGGAGCATGATAAATAGTTCTCCATCCCCTCACTCTCAATCTAAAGGTGTCCTCAGATCTAAAATGAGTCTCTTGTAGACAGCAAATAGATGGGTCTTGTTTTTTTATCCATTCTGATACCCTATGTCTTTTGGTTGGCGCATTTAATCCATTTACATTCAGTGTTATTATAGAAAGATACGGGTTTAGAGTCATTGTGATGTCTGTATGTTTTATGCTTGTAGCGATGTCTCTGGTACTTTGTCTCACAGGATCCCCCTTAGGATCTCTTGCAGGGCTGGTTTAGTGGTGACAGATTCCTTCAGTTTTTGTTTGTTTGGGAAGACCTTTATCTCTCCTTCTATTCTAAATGACAGACTTGCTGGATAAAGGATTCTCGGCTGCATATTTTTTCTGTTTAGCACACTGAAGATATCGTGCCAATCCTTTCTGGCCTGCCACGTTTCAAAAGAGGGATCAGTCACGAGTCTTGTAGGTCTCCCTTTATATGTGAGGGCACGTTTATCCCTTGCTGCTTTCAGAATTTTCTCTTTATCCTTGTATTTTGCCAGTTTCACTATGATATGTCGTGCAGAAGATCGATTCAAGTTACGTCTGAAGGGAGTTCTCTGTGCCTCTTGGATTTCAATGCCTTTTTCCTTCTCCAGTTCAGGGAAGTTCTCAGCTATAATTTCTTCAAGTACCCCTTCAGCACCTTTCCCTCTCTCTTCCTCCTCTGGGATACCAATTATGCGTATATTATTTCTTCTTAGTGTATCACTTAGTTCTCTAATTTTCCCCTCATACTCCTGGATTTTTTTATCTCTCTTTCTCTCAGCTTCCTCTTTTTCCATAACTTTATCTTCTAGTTCACCTATTCTCTCCTCTGCTTCTTCAATCCGAGCTGTCATCGTTTCCATTTTGTTTTGCATTTCGTTTAAAGCGCTTTTCAGCTCCTTGTGACTGTTCCTTAGTCCCTTGATCTCTGTAGCAAGAGATTCTCTGCTGTCCTCTATACTGTTTTCAAGCCCAGCGATTAATTTTATGACTATTATTCTAAATTCACTTTCTGTTATATTATTTAAATCCTTTTTGATCAGTTCATTAACTGTTTTTATTTCCTGGAGATTCTTCTGAGGGGAATTCTTCCGTTTGGTCATTTTGGATAGTCCCTGGAGTGTTGAGGACCTGCAGGGCACTTCCCCTGTGCTGTGGTGTATAACTGGAGTTGGTGGGCGGGGCCGCAGTCCGACCTGATGTCTGCCCCCAGCCCACCGCTGGGGCCACAGTCAGACTGGTGTGTGCCTTCTCTTCTCCTCTCCTAGGGGCGGGATTCACTGTGGGGTGGCGTGGCCCATCTGGGCTACTTGCACACTGCCAGGCTTGTGGTGCTGGGGATCTGGCGTATTAGCTGGGGTGGGTAGGCAAGGTGCATGGGGGCAGGAGGGGCAGGCTTAGCTCGCTTCTCCTTAGGTGATCCACTTCAGGAGGGGCCCTGTGGCAGCGGGAGGGAGTCAGATCCACTGCCGGAGGTTTGGCTCCGCAAAGGCACAGAGTTGGGTGTTTGCGCAGAGCGCGGAGCAAGCAAGTTCCCTGGCAGGAACTGGTTCCCTTTGGGATTTGGCTGGGGGATGGGCGGGGGAGATGGCGCTGGCGAGCGCCTTTGTTCCACACCAAACTGAGCTCTGTCATCTGGGGGCTCAGCAGCTTTCCCTCCCTTTGTCCTCCAGCCTTCCCGCTTTCTGAGCAAAGCTGTTAACTTATGACCTCCCAGACGCTAAGTCGCGCTTGCTGTCGGAACACAGTCCGTCAGGCCCCTCCGCTTTTGCCAGCCAGACTTGAGGGCTCTGCTTGGCCGGCGAGCCGCCCCTCGCCCTGGCTCCCTCCCGCCAGTCCGTGGAGCGCGCACCACTTCGCTGCCCTTCCTACCCTCTTCGGTGGGCCTCTCGTCTGCGCTTGGTTCCGGAGACTCCGTTCTCATTTAGAAGTAATTCTACCAAAATAATATAAGTACTAATTTTTATAAATTACTTCTCATACATTATAAAAGTTTTATATAATCAGTTCACCAAAATATTCACCTTTGCATGAAGGAGATGCTTCTTAATTTACATTTTCAGTAGATTTAACATATAGCATCTAGTAATGTAAATTTGTTTCTGAAACTCCTTAATTTCCTCAGATATTCTAGGATACTGAATGCTGTTTGGTTTACATTATTTACATCAAATTTGCAGTGAAAATCTTGTTATTATATATCCATGGCTACTTTTGTTAACTAAGAACAATATTGTTTTTCCATAGTAAGCTGTCAGAAATGTGGGACAGACTCAATTTGAGCCAAAGATATCAATTTTAGAGGGAGATTTTGAAGAAGTTTTATTATGTTATGTTAGGTTCGTCTTATTAACATATTCCCTTTACTTGAGAGGATCAGAAAGAAGCAGTGGCAACCTCATTTTGCTAATGATTTATTAATAACAATAGATTAATTGTGTTCTTGAAATATCAACCAGGTAAAGAAATATATTGACATCTAGTATTTCTGTAATTAGAAAATTATTAACAAATGAAAAATACTTTGTGAGAATAGGTACTAGCTTTATAAGACTAAATTGAAAATGTAGCATATATTGTCTGTACATATGTTGTCTATTGAATAAATCACCTATGAAGTAATTATTATAATTTTAAATAAGACAGTATGGTATAGAGAAGAAAAGGGGGTGATTTTTCTTTCAGATGTAAGTTTTTTCTGATAGTACTCATTGTTTGTTGCTCTGTTGTCTTCTAACATTTTATCTGAAAGAGGAGAAACATAAAAACACCATTATATTTATTCCTTTGTAGATAACCTATTATTTTCTCCTCCCCATGCTTATTTTTTTTCATCACTGTAATTCAAATATATTGCCAGAATGTGTCTCCATGTACATCTCATTCCATTAATTATATCTGAAATAATTTGCATACATGGCTGTTTTTCTGCTCTGAAAGTTTTCTTCAGTTATATCTTTAGTAGTTTTTTTGTTTGAGTGATTCTGGTCCTCTTTCTTGGAATGTTTTATAATCCCTATTCTGTTCACTGCCTTCAATAATAATATTCTTTCTCATTGCTTTCAAGTGTTGTTTAGTTTCTTTACCCTTTCTTCTGCATTCAGAAAGACCACTGTCAAAAAAAAAAAAAAAAAGAAAGACCACTCTCTTTTTAATCAATTTTAATATTATTAAAATTTTTAATGAGTATATAATTATTACATAATTTTATAAAATATATAACATAATTATTATATATTTTTATTTATGTAATTTAAATTATATTATATAGTTTAGTTAATGATATGAATACAATATATATTTTATGTAATTTTAATAATTACACATATTAGTGCAAAATATTAAAATATTAATATAATATATGTTAGTTTCATGTGTACATAGTGATTCTAATATTTACCTTATGAAATGCTCACCATTTGTCACCATACATACTTATTACAAAATTATTGAATATATTACCTATGCTATACTTTTCATCCCCATGACTTATTTATATTATAACTGGAAGTTTATATTTAAAAATCCCCTTCACCTATATTGCCCATCCCTCTACCACCCTCTCCTCCGGCAATCCCTAGTTTGTTCTTTATGTTTCTCTTTTGTTGTTTGTTAATTTATTTTGTCTTTTTAGATTCCACATATAAGTGAAATCATGTGGTATTTGTCTTTCTGTGTCTGACTTATTTCACTTAGCCTGATTCCCTCTAGGTCATCTCTAGTTGATTGGTTATTCAATACTGCCTCTTTCTATTTCTCTCTTTTTTAAAGTTTATTTATTTTGAGACAAAGAGAGAGAGGGAGAGAGAGAACATGAGCTGGGGAGTGGCAGAGAGAGGGAGAGAGAGAATCTCAAGCATGGGGCTCAGTGTCATGAACCATGAGATCATGACCTGAGCCGAAATCAAGAGTTGGATGCTTTACCCACTGAGCCACCCAGGTGCCTCTCTCTCTCTCTCTCTCTCTCTCTCTCTCTCTCTCTCCCTCTCTCTTTTTCTATTCCCAGTGGATATTTCAATAATATTATTTACACTTTTTTTCTTATACTTTGTTTTGGCATCAAATTCTTTTTTTCTTTTTCACTTATACTATTGCATTTCATTTTGTTGACATTTCCTATCAGGTTATTCTATCTTGGTGACTTTTGTTCCTGTTATAGAGGTCACATGTATTAACATGTCTTAATTGAGATACAAGTAACTGCTTTTACAAATCCACTTTGTTATTTCATAGGCTAAACACAACAGAGTTCTAGTTCTGACTCAAGGAATAATTCAATGCAGATTCCTAGTTGCCAGGTGACTGTTCTTCACATGTTGATCGAGGGATCCAGGATCAATTTTGTAGCTCTGTTATTTCACATAGGATCTCAGCACCCTCTGCATTTAACTAGTGGAAGGGAAATAGAAAGTGGAGAAATTTGGCCCACTTTTAAAAATTTCTAACCAAGAAGTAATACACATCATTTCTACTCACATTCCAAATTGGCAAGAATTAGTTGCACAACAACACTTTGATGCAGAGGTTCTGGGAAATATAGCCCTAGCTGAGCAGGAACAACTCTATGCTATGGAAGGGAAACATGAAATTTTGGTTGTCAGCTAGATGTCTGTATTCCGCCATGTCTTGGTACAGTGTATTGATTGTGCCAAACATGTTCTAAATTTTCTGCTTGCTTTAGTAAATAATTTTGAGAGTTATAGTCCTCCAATGAGTTTTCCAGATGTTGTTCCCTTTTCCTTTTTTGCCACTTTCTTTTACAAGTTGACAGTTTTATTTCACTTGATACAAAGAGAGATTTACTTTAACCCAATCAAGAGTCATCATTTGTGGTATGTCTTTGATCCTGCTCACTGTTATGTAGGAGTCTCTACACAGATCTGCAGTTGGGAAGATGGTGTGTGTACAGTTCATAGCTTGGTTTCATTGTAATCTAATGAAGCCTTCTATATAAAGGTGAGAACCTTAGCTCTCTGATTCCTTCATTCTCCAAATTGAAGAGAATACATAGAACTTTTCCTATTTTCATCAATGCCTATGGAGTTTTATAAGTTAGGGTACAATGTAGCAATATAATTTCTGGGATTGAATATATCTGAATCTATACAGAATTTGAGGCATAATGAATTGTACATTTTTCTGGGTTTGGATTATCAAAGACTGCACATTTCCAAGACAAAAACAAGCAAGTTGAAGAACAGTGTGACTGCCTGTCTTTGCTGAACTTCAGGTAGCAAAATATGTTGGTTGCCACTTATTCTATTTTCTACTTTATAGATCTTTTATCTAGTGGGAAGTTTGCCTAAATATGTTGGCTGTCAAGCTTATTTGTCATTATTGGTAAAAGATGTTTCCCTATGCCTTCTTCCTGGTTTTTTAAAGTTTTAGAGAAATTCGAAGAGGTGAAGTAAAAGATTTCTATATAGCTGATGTTAACAACTCAGATACTCCATTTGCCAAAGTTAAACTGAGGTATAATTGACACATAAGGAACTATGTACCCTATTAAAGTATATAATTTGGTAAGTTTTAATATCTATCTATTTATCTATCTTATCTGTAAATCCATGATAGTAACATAATGAAAATATTCATTATCCCAAGTTTTCTCAAGCTGCTATCCCTCCATGTCTTCCAATGAATCATCAGACAACCCTTGATCTGCATTCTGACACTACAGATTGATTTTGCATTTTCTAGATTTTTATGTAAAAGGAATCATACACTATAAACTTTTTCTGTGGCTTCTTTCACTCAACATAATTATTTAGAGATTCATTCATATTGTTGCATATATCAGTATAGCAAAATTAGTTTATTCATTTAATTGTTGGTAGACATTTGGGTTGTTTCCAGTTTGGGGGCATTACAAATAAAGCTGATATGAACATACTACATACATACTAGTCTACATATTTCACTTAGGTAAATACCTAGTAGAGCACTAACTGAGTCATATGTTAGGTATATTTATATAACTTTTGACAAACTTTCAAAGAGCTTTTCAAAGTTGAACCATTTTACATTTCTACTAGTGTATCAATTGCACACATGTTGACCAACACTTGGTAGGGCTAGTCTTTTTAATTTCAGATAATTTTATAGGTATATATTGATATTTCCTTTGAGTTTTAATCTGCCTTTCCCTAATGACTAATGATGGTGAATTTTCTTTCATGTTGTTATTTGCTATCATCTATCTTTCTTGGTAAAGTGTCTATTCCCAAACTTTTTGAACATTTTAATGTGGCTGTTTATTTTTTTAACATTGTATCTTGGAAATTATTTATATAGTCTGGATATAAGCTCGTTATCAAATGTGAGATTTTCAAATATTTTCTCCTAACTCTTGCTTATCTTTTCATTCTTAATCTTCGTGAAGTCCAAGTTATTAATGTCTCTTAATAGGTTGTGATTTTGGTGCCATATATCAAAAAAATCTTTGCCTAACCCAAGATCCAAAAGATTTTCCTGAGTTTTCTAAGTTTTATACTTTTAGATTTTACCTTTGGATATGTGATCCCTTTTGAATTGTTTTTTTTGTATATAGTGCAAGTATAGATAGATTTCTCTGTCTCTCCCTCCACTTTCTCTCCCACTCTGACTCTCTGACCCTCCTTACCTCTGTCCCTTCCCTCCCTCCCCCCTCTCCCTTCCCATTCCATTCTTTATTTGTTTTTTTTTTTGCTTATGGACGTCCAGTTGTTTTAGCACCATCTATTGAAAGGACTATTCTTTCAGCCTTGAATTGCCTTTGTTTCGTACCTTGGTTGAAAGCCATAGGTGTGGACCTGTTTCTGGACTGTCTATTATTCTGTTTCATTAATGTATTTTTTCCTGATGCAAATGCAACACCATCTTGAATATTGTTGCTTTACAAGGTTTTGAAATCAGGTTGTACAATTCCTCTAACTTTGTTCTTTTCTAAGATGTTTTGACTATTCTAGATCCTTTGTATTTACATATGAATTTTCAAATCAACTTCTCTATTTTTATATAAAAGCCTTTTGAGATTTTCTTGGGATTGCATTGAATCTATGAATCAATCTGGGCAGAAATAATATTTTAACATACTGAGTGTTCCTTTTGGTGAACACAGTGTATTTTTCCATTTATTTAGGTATTTTTAAATTTCTCTAAACAGTGTTTTGCAGTTTTTAGTGTACAGGATTTTCACATCTTTTGTCATGTTTATTCCTAAGTATTTCATATTTTTTATGTTATTGTAATAGGTATTGTGATTAATTTCCAATTGTGCATAGAAATACAGTAGTTTCGTACATACTGATCATTTATACTGGAATCTTGCTGAACTCACTTTTTAGTACTTGTATCTTTTTAATATAGAAGCTTTAAAAATAGATTTTGTAGGGTATTCTGCACAATCTTGACACCTGAAAAGCCAATTTACTTTATTCATTTTATTCTTTACCTTCAGTCTCTATATCTTTTATTTATTTGTGCTGCTTTATTTCACTGATTAGAAGTTCCACTATAATGTTGACTAGAAAGAAGTGCAGAAGATGTCTTAGCCTTGATCCTGATTTTAGGGGAAAAGCATTCAATCTTTCATTAATGAATGTAATGTTAGTTGCAGAGGTTTTTATTTGGTAAAGTTCTTTTATAAGGTGGAGTAATTTTGCTTATGTTCCTAGTTTACTGAACACTTTTTATCAGGAACAAATCTTGCCTTAGGAAAAATGTTTTTTCTCTGTATATTTAGGTAATAATACATATATTTTTTTGTTTTTTAGTTTGTTAAAATGGTGAATTCCATTATTTTGTAATTTTAAACCAACCTTGCATTCCCCACTTGATCATTATTTAATATCCTTTTTACCTTTCATTGATTTTGATTTCTGAACATTCATAAGAAGTTTTACATCTATGTTCCTCAAGGACGTTGGTGTAGTGGTTTTTTTCCCCAAAGGTCTTTTCCTAGGTTTGGTATTGGGGTAACATTTACTTACAGAATTTGTTAGTCCATTTTTGAAAGGTAATTATGTAGATTTCATATAATTTATTCCTTAAATATTTGGAAGAATTCACCAATGCAGTCATATTAAGATGTTTTCTTTCGTTTTTTTTTTTTTTTTTTTTTTTGTAATGTTTATTTATTTAATTTTAGAGAGAAAAGGAGAGTGCGAGTATGGGTGCATGAGCCAGGGAGGGTAAACAGAGAGAGAGAGAGAGAGAGAGAGAGAGAGAGAGAGAGAGAAAGAGAGAATGAGAGAGAGAGAGAATCCCATGGAGGCTCCATGCTGTCAGTGCAGAGACCATTGTAGGGCCTGATTCCATGAACTGTGAGATTATGACCTGAGCTTCAAACAAGAGTCGGATGCTTAACCAAGTGAGCCATGCCCCTGGAATGTTTTACGTGGGAAGATTTTTAACTAAAAGGTCAATTTCTTTTTATAGATACAGGGATATTTATATGATTTCTTTCTTAGTGAGCTTTGAATAGTGTTATTAAAGAAATGTGTACATTTTTTCCAAGTTGTCACATTTATTGGCCTAAAGTTTTATTTTTAATTTATAGACTGTAGTGTTTTAATTTCTCTGATGTCTGATAGTGGTAATTTGTATCTTTGCTTTTTATCCTTACTGTTCTGACTAAAGATTTTCAAAGAACCAGGTTTGTATTTCATTAATTTTCTCTATTCCTTCCTCTATTTTCTGTTTCATTCATTCATTTCTTGCCTTTATTTCCTTTTTTCTTTTTATGTTGAGTTTAACTTTCTCTTCATTTTCTACTTTTTGTGATATAAGTTGAGATTATTGACTTGAGATCATATTTTGTTTCTGATATAGATATTAAGTACTACAAAATCCAAGCTATTTCTTTAACCATTTATAAAATGGTAGAAGATGTTTTAGGTCTGATTATCACTCACTTTAAGATTACATATCACAAATAAAATAATTATTTATGTACAGTATAGAATTTGTCATATAATTTCTTTAAGTTATACTGGAAATTTTTGTTATATTTTCAATATTTTATTGCATTATAGTGTTGTTTTCTTTTGCTTTTACTTATACTGAAATGCAAAATCCACCTCATAAGCACCAATAAAATATAATGTGACCAAAAAATTTTAGTGCTATAAATTGTCATGTTATCTTTTGATTCCTGATGAGTATAAAATACCTTCTAATTTCACATCTGAATTTTTTGACCTACGTGTTTTTTATTTTATTTTATTTTTTTTATATGAAATTTATTGTCAAATTAGTTTCCATACAACACCCAGTGCTCATCCCAACAGGTGCCCTCCTAAATACCCATCATCCACCCCCCCCCCCCACCCCCCATCAAACCTCAGTTTGTTCTCAGTTTTTAAGAGTCTCTTATGTTTTGGCTGGCTCCTTCTCTAACTTTTTTTTTCCTTCCCCTCCCCCATGGTCTTCTGTTAAGTTTCCCAGGATCCACATAAGAGTGAAAATACATGGTATCTCTCTTTCTCTG
Source organism: Panthera onca (assembly GCF_046562875.1). Classification (NCBI taxonomy): domain Eukaryota; kingdom Metazoa; phylum Chordata; class Mammalia; order Carnivora; family Felidae; genus Panthera; species Panthera onca. The sequence goes on from NC_138346.1 coordinate 182,121,744, forward strand.
TATGACTTATTTCGCTTACCATGACACTCTCCAGTTCCATCCATGTTGCTACAAAAGGTCATATATCATTCTTTCTCATTGCCATGTAGTATTCCATTGTATATATAAACCATAATTTCTTTATCCATTCATCAGTTGATGGACATTTAGGCTCTTTCCATAATTTGGCTATTGTTGAGAGTGCTGCTATAAACATTGGGGTACAGGTGCCCCTATGTATCAGCATTCCTGTATCCCTTGGGTAAATTCCTAGCAGTGCTATTGCTGTGTCATAGGGTAGATCTATTTTCAACTTTATGAGGAACCTCCACACTGTTTTCCAGAGTGGCTACACCAGTTTGCATTCCCACCAACAGTGCAAGAGGGTTCCCGTTTCTCCACATCCTTGCCAGCATCTATAGCCTCCTGATTTGTTCATTTTAGCCATTCTGACTGGTGTGAGGTGATATCTCAGTGTGGTTGTGATTTGTATTTCCCTGATGAGCAACGTTGAGCATCTTTTCATGTGCCTGTTGGCCATCTGGATGCCTTCTTTAGAGAAGTGTCTATTCATGTTTTCTGCCCATTTCTTCACTTGATTATTTGTTTTTCGGGTGTGGAGTTTGGTGAGCTCTTTATAGATTTTGGATACTAGCCCTTTGTCCGGTATGTCATTTGCAAATATCTTTTCCCATTCCGTTGGTTGCCTTTTAGTTTTGTTGGTTGTTTCCTTTGCTTTGCAGAAGCTTTTTATCTTGATGAGGTCCCAATAGTTCATTTTTGCTTTCAATTCCCTTGCCTTTGGAGTTGTGTCAAGTAAGAAATTGCTGCGACTGAGGTCAGAGAGGTTTTTTCCTGCTTTCTCCTCTAGGGTTTTGATAGTTTCCTGTCTCACATTCAGGTCTTTTATCCATTTTGAGTTTATTTATGTGAATGGTGTCAGAAAGTGGTCTAGTTTCAACCTTCTGCATGTTGCTGTCCAGTTCTCCCAGCACCATTTGTTAAAGATACTGTCTTTTTTCCATTGGATATTCTTTCCTGCTTTGTCAAAGATGAGTTGGCCATACTATTGTGGGTCCAATCCTGGAGTCTCTATTCTATTCCATTGGTCTATGTGTCTGTTTTTGTGCCAATACCATGCTGTCTTGATGATGACAGCTTTGTAGTAGAGGCTAAAGTCTGGGATTATGATGCCTCCTGCTTTGGTCTTCCTCTTCAAAATTACTTTGGCTATTTGGGGTCTTTTGTGATTCCATACAAATTTTAGGATTGCTTGTTCTAGCTTCGAGAACATGCTGGTGCAATTTTGATTGGGATTGCATTCACTGTGTAGATAGCTTTTGGTAGTATTGACATTTTAACAATGTTTATTCTTCCAGTCCATGATCACAGTGTTTTTCCATTTCTTTGTATCTTCTTCAATTTTCTTCATAAGCTTTCTATAGTTTTCAGCATACAGATCTTTTACATCTTTCATCAGGTTTATTCCTAGGTATTTTATGATTCTTGGTGCAATGTGAATGGGATCAGTTTCTTTATTTGTCTTTCTGTTGCTTCATTGTTAGTGTATAAGAATGCAACTGATTTCTGTACAGTGATTTTGTGTCCTGCGACTTTGCTGAATTCATGTATCAGTTCTAGCAGACTTTTGGTGGAGTCTATCGGGTTTTCCATGTATAATATGTCATCTGCAAAAAGTGAAAGCTTGACTTCATCTTTGCCAATTTTGATGCCTTTGATTTCCTTTTGTTGTCTGATTGCTGATGCTAGCACTTCTAAAACTGTTAAACAACAGCGGTGAGAGTGGACATCCCTGTTGGATTCCTGATCTCAGGGGGAAAGCTCTCAGTTTTTCCCCATTGAGGACGATATTAGCTGTGGGCTGTTCATAAAGGACTTTTATGATGCTTAAGCATATTCCTTCTATCCCGACTTTCTCGAGTGTTTTTATTAAGAAAGGATGCTGAATTTTGTCAAATGCTTTTTCCTCATCAATTGACAGGATCATATGGTTCTTTTCTTTTCTTTTATTAATGTGAAGTATCACATTGATTGATTTGCGAATGTTGAACCAGCCCTGCAGCCCAGGAATGAATCCCACTTGATTATAGTGAATAAAATCTCTTTATATACTGTTGAATTCGATTGCCTAGTATCTTATTGAGAATTTTTGCATCCATATTCATTAGGGATATTGGCCTGTAGTTCTCTTTTTTTGCTGGGTCTCTGTCTGGTTTAGGAATCAAAGTAATACAGGCTTCATAGAATGAGTCTGGAAGTTTTCCTTCCCTTTCTGTTTTGTGGAACAGCTTGAGAAGGATAAGTATCATCTCTGCTTTAACTGTCTGGTAGAATTCCCCAGGGAAACCATCTTGTCCTGGACTCTTATTTGTTGGGTGATTTTTGGGAACTGGTTCAATTTCTTTGCTGGTGATGGGTCTGTTCAAGTTTTCTATTTCTTCCTGTTTGAGTTTTGTAAGTGTGTGGGTGCTTAGGAATTTGTCCATTTCTTCCAGGTTGTCCAGTTTGTTGGCATATAATATTTCATAGCATTCCTTGGTAATTGCTTGTATTTTTGAGGGATTGGTTGTAATAATTCCATTTTCATTCATGATTTTATCTATATGGGTTCTGTCTCTTTTTTTTTTTGAGAAGCCTGGTTAGAGGTTTATCATTTTTGTTTATTTTTTCAAAAAACCAACTCTTGGTTTCATTGATCTGCTCTACTGGTTTTTTTTTTTTTTAAGATTCTATATTGTTTATTTCTGCTCTGATCTTTATTATTTCTCTTCTTCTCGGTATAGGGTGTCTTTGCTGTCTGCTTCTATTTCCCTTAGGTGTGCTGTTAGATTTTGTATTTGGGATTTTACTTATTTCTTTACATAGGCCTGGATTGCAATGTATTTGCCTCTGAGGACTGCCTTCGCTACATCCCAAAGCATTTGGATTGTTGTATTTTCATTTTCATTTGTTTCCATATATTTTTAAATTTCTTCTCTAATTGCCTGGTTGACCCATTCATTCTTTAGTACGGTGTTCTTAAATTCCCCGCTTTTGGAGGTTTTCCAGACTTTTTCCTGTGTTTGATTTCAAGCTTCATAGTATTGTGGTCTGAAAGTGTGCATGGTATGATCCTAATTCTTTTATATTTATGAATGGCTGTTTTGTGACCCAGTATGTGATCTGTCTTGGAGAATGTTCCATGTGCACTCGAGAAGAAAGTATATTCTGTTGCTTTGGGATGCAGAGTTCTAAATATATCTGTCAAGTCCATATGATCCAATGTATTATTCAGTGCCCTTGTTTTTTTATTTATTTTTTTAAATTTTTTTAAACATTTATTTATTTTTGAGACAGAGAGAGAGCCTGAACAGGGGAGGGTCAGAGAAAGAGGGAGACACAAAATCTGAAACAGGCTCCAGGCTCTGAGCTGTCAGCACAGAGCCCGATGTGGGGCTCAAACCCATGGACCGCGAGATCATGACCTGAGCCGAAGTCAGACGCTTAACTGACTGATCCACCCAGGCGTCCCCCCTTCTTTTTTTATTGATCCTGTGCCTAGATGATCTATACATTGTTGTTAATGGAGTATTAACGTCCCCTGCAATTACCACATTCTTATCAGCAAGGTTGCTTATGTTTGTGAGTAATTGTTTTATGTATTTGGGGGCTCCCGTGTTTGGCACATACGCATTTATAATTGTTAGCTCTTCCTGATTGGTAGATCCTGTAATTATTATATAATGCCCTTCTTCTTCTCTTGTTACAACCTTCAATTTAAAATCTAGTTTATCTGATAAAAGTATGGCTACTCCAGCTTTCTTTTGACTTCTAGTATCATGATATAGTTCTTCATCCCCTTACTTTCAGTCTGAAGGTGTCCTCAGGTCTAACATAAGTCTCTTGTAGACCACACATAGATGTGTCTTGTTTTTTTTTTTATCCATTCTGATACCCTATGTCTTTTTGTTGGAGCATTTAGTCCATTTACATCAGTGTTATTATTGAAAGATATGGGTTTAGAGTCATTGTGACACCTGTAGGTTTCATGCTTGTAGTGGTGTCTCTGGTACTTTGTGGTTCTTGCAACATTTCACTCACAGAGTCCCCCTTAGAATCTGTTTTTGGGCTGGTTTAGTGGTGATGAATTCCTTCAGTTTTTGTTTGTTTAGGCAAACCTTTATCTTTCCTTCTATTCTGCATGACAGACTTGCTGGATAAAGGATTCTCGGCTGCATATTTTTTCTGTTCATCACATTGAAAGTTTCCTGCCATTCCTTTCTGGCCTGCCAAGTTTCAGTAGATAGGTCTGCCACTAGTCTTATGGGTCTCCCTTTGTAAGTTATAGCCTGTTTTTCCCTAGGTGCTTTTATAATTCTCTCTTTATCCTTGTATGTTGCCAGTTTCACTATGATATGTCGTGCAGAAGATCGATTCAAGTTACGTTTGAAGGGAAATCTCTGTACCTCTTGGATTTCAATGCCTTTTTCCTTCCCCAGTTTAGGGAGGTTCTCAGCTATGATTTGTTCAAGTACACCTTCAGCCCCTTTCTCTCTCTCTTCCTCTTCTGGAATTCCTATTATACGGATATTGTTCTGTTTGATTGCATCACTTAGTTGTCTAATTCTCCCCTCATACTCCTGGCTTTTTTTTTTTTTTTTATCAATCTTTTTCTCAGCTTCCTCTTTTTCCATAATTTTATCTTATAATTCACCTATTCTCTCCTCTGCCTCTTCAATTCGTGCTTTGACCGCCTCCATTTTATTTTGTACCTCATTTAGACTATTTTTTAATTCTTCTTGACTATTTCTTAGTCCCTTGATCTCTGTAGCAATAGATTCTCTGCTGTCCTCTATACTTTTTTCAAGCCCAGCGATTAATTTTATGACTATTATTTTAAATTCATGTTCTGTTCTATTGCTTAAATCGTTTTTGATCAATTCATTAGCTGTTGCTACTTCCTGGAGTTTCTTTTGAGGAGAATTCTTCTGTTTCATCATTTTGGATAGTCCCTGGAGTGGCGAGGAACTGCAGGGCACTTCCTCTGTGCTGTCTTGAGTAACTTGTGTTGGTGGGCGGGGCCGGAGTCAGACCTGATGTGTGCCTCCAGCCCGCCACTGGGGCCACAGTCAGACTGGTGTGTACTTTACCTTCCCCTCTCCCAGGGGCAGGACTCACTGTGGAGTGGTGTGGCCCCTGTCTGGGCTACTTGCAGGTGCTCCTTCTATGGGATCTGTCCTATTAGCAGGGGTGGTTCCGCAAGGTGCACAGGGGTGGGTGGGGCAGGCTTAGCTCACTTTGCCATGGGTGGTCCCCTGAGGGATGGGCCCTGCAGCACTGGGAGGGAGGCAGACCTGTCAGAGGGATGATCCACAGAAGCACAGCGTTGGGTGTTTGCTCAGGGCAAGCAAGTTTGGTGATGAGAACTGGTTCCCTTCCTACCCTCTTCCGTGGGCCTCTTGTCTATGCTTGCCTCTGGAGAGTCCGTTCTGCTAGGCTTCTGCGGTTTTCTGGGTTATTTAGGCAGATGTGGGTGGAATCTAAGCCATCAGCAGGATGAAGTAAGCCCAGCATCCTCCTACGCCGCCATCTTCCCCTTACTTGGGCCTATGTGTTTTTTAAAAATGTGTTATTTAGTGGGCTCCAGAATGGCTAAGTCACTTAAAGTTCTGACTCTTGATCTCAGATCGAGCCCCTCCTTACGCTCTGTGCTGACTGCAGGGAGCCTGCTTGGGATTCTCTCTCCTTCTCTCTCTGCCCCTCCCCCATGTGCACACATGTGCTCTCTTGCTCTCTTGAAATAAATAAATAAACTTGAAAAAATATGGTATTTGGATTCCAAATACTTGGGCATTTTCCACATAAGTTTTTGTTAGTGATTTCAAATTTATGTTATGTTATTTGTTAATATGTTAATTTCTTTGGTCAATGAATATGCTTTTTGATTTTAAAGCTTTGAAGTTTTTAGAGACTTGTTTTGTGGCCCAATATATGGTTTACCTCGGTAAATGTTCTATGTGCTTTTTAAAAGATTGTGGATTCTGATGTTGTTGAGGAGAGTGTCTGTAAATGTCAGTTAGATCAAGTTTGTTGGTAGTTTTGGTCACGTCATGTATATTCTTACTAAATTTTTTTAAAGTTTATTTACTTATTTTTTGAGAGAAAATCCATTCATCTCTTGATGGACACTTGGGATACTTCAGTAATTTGGTGATTGTAAATAATACTGCAATAAACATATTTGTATTAGTGCTTTCATATTTGGGGGGTAAGTATGCAGTAGTGTGACTATTAGATCATATGATAGATAAAAAAATCTATTTTTAGTTTCTTGAGGAACCTTCATACTGTCTTTCAAAGTGGCTGCACCAGTTTGTATTCTTACCAACAGTGCATGAGAGTTCCTTTTCTCCACGTCCTCGTCAATCCTTGCTGTTTCTTGAGTTTTTGATTTTAGTCATTCTGACAGGTGTGAGGTTATCACATGGTGGTTTTGATTTGTATTTCTCTGATGATGCGTCATGTTCAGCATCTTTTCATGTGTCTGTTGGCCATCTGCATGTCTGCTTTGGAGAAATGTCTGTTCATGTCTTCTGCACATTTTAATTGGATTATTTGGTTTTTTGGGGTGTTGATCTGTGTAAGTTCTTTATTTATTTTGTGTACTAATTCTTTGTCAGATATGACATTTGCAAATATCTTCTCCCATTCACCAGATTACCTTTTAGTTTCATTGGTTGTTTGTTTGCTGTGCAAAAGCTTTTTATTTTGATATAGTTTTAATAGTTTATTTTTGCTTTTGTTTCCCTTGTTTCAGGAGATATATCTAGAAAGATATTCTTATGGTTTATGTCAGAGAAATTACTACCTGTGCTCTCTTCTAGTATTTTTATGATCTCAGATCTCATATTTAAGTAATTAATCCATTTTGAGTTTATTTTTGTGTGTTGTGTAAGAAAGTGGTTCAGTTTCATTATTTGCATGTAGCTGTCCAGTTTTCCCAACACTGTTTGTTGAACAGACTGGTTTTTTTTTCCTGCATTGGATATTCTTTTTGTTTTGGGTGAAGATTAATTGACCATATAATTATGGGTTTATTTCTGGGTTTTCTTTTTTTATTTATTTTTTATTTTTTTTTATTTTTTAATATATGAAATTTACTGTCAAATTGGTTTCCATACAACACCCAGTGCTCATCCCAAAAGGTGCCCTCCTCAATACCCATCACCCACCCTGCCCTCCCTCCCACCCCCCATCAACCCTCAGTTTGTTCTCAGTTTTTAACAGTCTCTTATGCTTTGGCTCTCTCCCACTCTAGCCTCTTTTTTTTTTTTTTTTTCCTTCCCCTCCCCCATGGGTTTCTGTTATGTTTCTCAGGATCCACATAAGAGTGAAACCATATGGTATCTGTCTTTCTCTGTATGGCTTATTTCACTTAGCATCACACTCTCCAGTTCCATCCATGTTGCTACAAAAGGCCATATTTCATTTTTTCTCATTGCCACGTAGTATTCCATTGTGTATATAAACCACAATTTCTTTATCCATTCATCAGTTGATGGACATTTAGGCTCTTTCCATAATTTGGCTATTGTTGAGAGTGCCGCTATAAACATTGGGGTACAGGTGCCCCTATGCATCAGTACTCCTGTATCCCTTAGGTAAATTCCTAGCAGTGCTATTGCTGGGTCATAGGGTAGGTCTATTTTTAATTTTCTGAGGAACCTCCACACTGCTTTCCAGAGCGGCTGCACCAATTTGCATTCCCACCAACAGTGCAAGAGGGTTCCCGTTTCTCCACATCCTCTCCAGCATCTATAGTCTCCTGATTTCTTCATTTTGGCCACTCTGACTGGCGTGAGGTGATATCTGAGTGTGGTTTTGATTTGTATTTCCCTGATAAGGAGCGACGTTGAACATCTTTTCATGTGCCTGTTGGCCATACGGATGTCTTCTTTAGAGAAGTGTCTATTCATGTTTTCTGCCCATTTCTTCACTGGGTTATTTGTTTTTCGGGTGTGGAGTTTGATGAGCTCTTTATAGATTTTGGATACTAGCCCTTTGTCCGTTGTGTCATTTGCAAATATCTTTTCCCATTCCGTTGGTTGCCTTTTAGTTTTGTTGGTTGTTTCCTTTGCTGTGCAGAAGCTTTTTATCTTCATAAGGTCCCAGTAATTCACTTTTGCTTTTAATTCCCTTGCCTTTGGGGATGTGCCGAGTAAGAGATTGCTACGGCTGAGGTCAGAGAGGTCTTTTCCTGCTTTCTCCTCTAAGGTTTTGATGGTTTCCTGTCTCACATTCAGGTCCTTTATCCATTTTGAGTTTATTTTTGTGAATGGTGTGAGAAAGTGGTCTAGTTTCAACCTTCTGCATGTTGCTGTCCAGTTCTCCCAGCACCATTTGTTAAAGAGACTGTCTTTTTTCCATTGGATGTTCTTTCCTGCTTTGTCAAAGATGAGTTGGCCATACGTTTGTGGGTCTAGTTCTGGGGTTTCTATTCTATTCCATTGGTCTATGTGTCTGTTTTTATGCCAATACCATGCTGACTTGATGATGACAGCTTTGTAGTAGAGGCTAAAGTCTGGGATTGTGATGCCTCCTGCTTTGGTCTTCTTCTTCAAAATTACTTTGGCTATTCGGGGCCTTTTGTGGTTCCATATGAATTTTAGGATTGCTTGTTCTAGTTTCGAGAAGAATGCTGGTGCAATTTTGATTGGGATTGCATTGAATGTGTAGATAGCTTTGGGTAGTATTGACATTTTGACAATATTTATTCTTCCAATCCATGAGCAGGGAATGTCTTTCCATTTCTTTATATCTTCTTCAATTACCTGCATAAGCTTTCTATAGTTTTCAGCATACAGATCTTTTACATCTTTGGTTAGATTTATTCCTAGGTATTTTATGCTTCTTGGTGCAATTGTGAATGGGATCAGTTTCTTCATTTGTCTTTCTGTTGCTTCATTGTTAGTGTATAAGAATGCAACTGATTTCTGTACATTGATTTTGTATCCTGCAACTTTGCTGAATTCATGTATCAGTTCTAGCAGACTTTTGGTGGAGTCTATCGGATTTTCCATGTATAATATCATGTTATCTGCAAAAAGCGAAAGCTTGACTTCATCTTTGCCAATTTTGATGCCTTTGATTTCCTTTTGTTGTCTGATTGCTGATGCTAGAACTTCCAGCACTAAGTTAAACAAGAGCGGTGACAGTGGGCATCCCTGTCGTGTTCCTGATCTCAGGGATAAAGCTCTCAGTTTTTCCCCGTTGAGGATGATGTTAGCTGTGGGCTTTTCATAAATGGCCTTTATGATCTTTAAGTATGTTCCTTCTATCCCGACTTTCTCAAGGGTTTTTATTAAGAAAGGGTGCTGGATTTTGTCAAAGGCCTTTTCTGCATCGATTGACAGGATCATATGGTTCTTCTCTTTTTTTTTGTTAATGTGATGTATCACGTTGATCGATTTGCGAATGTTGAATCAGCCCTGCATCCCAGGAATGAATCCCACTTGATCATCGTGAATAATTCTTTTTATATGCTGTTGAATTCGATTTGCTAGTATCTTATTAAGAATTTTTGCATCCATATTCATCAGGGATATTGGCCTGTAGTTCTCTTTTTTTACTGGGTCTCTGTCTGGTTTAGGAATCAAAGTAATACTGGCTTCATAGAATGAGTCTGGAAGTTTTCCTTCCCTTTCTATTTCTTGGAATAGCTTGAGAAGGATAGGTATTATCTCTGCTTTAAACGTCTGGTAGAACTCCCCTGGGAAGCCATCTGGTCCTGGACTCTTATTTGTTGGGAGATTTTTGATAACCGATTCAATTTCTTCGCTGGTTATGGGTCTGTTCAAGCTTTCTATTTCCTCCTGATTGAGTTTTGGAAGAGTGTGGGTGTTTAGAAATTTGTCCATTTCTTCCAGGTTGTCCAATTTGCTGGCATATAATTTTTTATAGTATTCCCTGATAATTGTTTGTATCTCTGAGGGATTGGTTGTAATCATTCCATTTACATTCATGATTTTATCTATTTGGGTCATCTCCCTTTTCTTTTTGAGAAGCCTGGCTAGAGGTTTGTCAATTTTGTTTATTTTTTCAAAAAACCAACTTTTGGTTTCGTTGATCTGCTCTACAGTTTTTTTAGATTCTATATTGTTTATTTCTGCTCTGATCTTTATTATTTCTCTTCTTCTGCTGGGTTTAGGCTGCCTTTGCTGTTCTGCTTCTATTTCCTTTAGGTGTGCTGTTAGATTTTGTATTTGGGATTTTTCTTGTTTCTTGAGATAGGCCTGGATTGCAATGTATTTGCCTCTCAGGACTGCCTTCGCTGCATCCCAAAGCGTTTGGATTGTTGTATTTTCATTTTCGTTTGTTTCCATGTATATTTTAATTTCTTCTCTAATTGCCTGGTTGACCCACTCATTCGTTAGTAGGGTGTTCTTTAACCTCCATGGTTTTGGAGGTTTTCCAGACTTTTTCCTGTGGTTGATTTCAAGCTTCATAGCATTGTGGTCTGAAAGTATGCATGGTATAATTTCAATTCTTGTAAACTTATGAAGGGCTGTTTTGTGACCCAGTATATGATCTGTCTTGGAGAATGTTCCATGTGCACTCGAGAAGAAAGTATATTCTGTTGCTTTGGGATGCAGAGTTCTAAATATATCTGTCAAGTCCATCTGATCCAATGTATCATTCAGGGCCCTTGTTTCTTTATTGACTGTGTGTCTAGATGATCTATCCATTTCTGTAAGTGGGGTGTTAAAGTCCCCTGCAATGACCACATTCTTATCAATAAGGTTGCTTATGTTTATGAGTAATTGTTTTATATATCTGGGGGCTCGGGTATTTGGCGCATAGACATTTATAATAGTTAGCTCTTCCTGGTGGATAGACCCTGTGATTATTATATAATGCCCTTCTTCATCTCTTGTTACAGCCTTTAATTTAAAGTCTAGTTTGTCTGATATAAGTATGGCTACTCCAGCTTTCTTTTGGCTTCCAGGAGCATGATAAATAGTTCTCCATCCCCTCACTCTCAATCTAAAGGTGTCCTCAGATCTAAAATGAGTCTCTTGTAGACAGCAAATAGATGGGTCTTGCTTTTTTATCCATTCTGATACCCTATGTCTTTTGGTTGGCGCATTTAATCCATTTACATTCAGTGTTATAGAAAGATATGGGTTTAGAGTCATTGTGATGTCTGTATGTTTTATGCTTGTAGTGATGTCTCTGGTACTTTGTCTCACAGGATCCCCCTTAGGATCTCTTGTAGGGCTGGTTTCGTGGTGACAAATTCCTTCAGTTTTTGTTTGTTTGGGAAGACCTTTATCTCTCCTTCTATTCTAAATGACAGACTTGCTGGATAAAGGATTCTCGGCTGCATATTTTTTCTGTTTAGCACACTGTAGATATCGTGCCAAGCCTTTCTGGCCTGCCAAGTTTCAAAGGAGAGATCAGTCACGAGTCTTATAGGTCTCCCTTTATATGTGAGGGCACGTTTATCCCTTGCTGCTTTCAGAATTTTCTCTTTATCCTTGTATTTTGCCAGTTTCACTATGATATGTCGTGCAGAAGATCGATTCAAGTTACGTCTGAAGGGAGTTCTCTGTGCCTCTTGGATTTCAATGCCTTTTTCCTTCCCCAGTTCAGGGAAGTTCTCAGCTATAATTTCTTCAAGTACCCCTTCAGCACCTTTCCCTCTCTCTTCCTCCTCTGGGATACCAATTATGCGTATATTATTTTTTTTTAGTGTATCACTTAGTTCTCTAATTTTCCCCTCATACTCCTGGATTTTTTTATCTCTCTTTCTTTCCGCTTCCTCTTTCTCCATAACTTTATCTTCTAGTTCACCTATTCTCTCCTCTGCCTCTTCAAGCCGAGCCATCGTGGATTCCATTTTGTTTTGCATTTCGTTTAAAGCGTTTTTCAACTCCTCGTGACTGTTCCTTAGTCCCTCGATATTTGTGGCAAGAGATTCTCTGCTGTCCTGTATACTGTTTTCAAGCCCAGCGATTAATTTTATGACTATTATTCTAAATTCACTTTCTGTTATATTATTTAAATCCTTTTTGATCAGTTCATTAGCTGTTGTTATTTCCTGGAGATTCTTCTGAGGGGAATTCTTCCGTTTGGTCATTTTGGAGAGTCCCTTGCGTGGTGAGGACCTGCAGTGCACTTCCCCTGTGCTGTGGTGTATAACTGGAGTTAGTGGGCGGGGCCGCAGTCCGACCCGATGTCTGCCCCCAGCCCACTGCTGGGGCCACAGTCAGACTGGTGTGTGCCTTCTCTTCCCCTCTCCTAGGGGCGGGATTCACTGTGGGGTGGCGTGTCCCGTCTGGGCTGCTTGCACACTGCCAGGCTTGTGTTGCTGGGGATCTGGTGTATTAGCTGGGGTGGGTAGGCAAGGTGCACGGGGGGTGGAGGGGCAGGCTTAGCTCGCTTCTCCTTAGGTGATCCACTTCAGGAGGAGCCCTGTGGCAGCGGGAGGGAGTCAGATCCGCTGCTGGAGGTTTGGCTCCGCAGAAGCACCGAGTTGGGTGTTTGTGCGGAGCGAGCAAGTTCCCTGGCAGGAACTGGTTCCCTTTGGGATTTTGGCTGGGGGATGGGCGGGGGAGATGGCGCTGGCGCCTTTGTTCCCCGCCAAGCTGAGCTCTGCCGTCCGGGGGCTCAGCAGCTCTCCCTCCCTTTGTCTTCCAGCCTTCCCGCTTTCCGAGCAGAGCTGTTAACTTATGACCTCCCAGATGCTAAGTCGCGCTTGCTGTCGGAACACAGTCCGTCCGGCCCCTCCGCTTTTGCCAGCCAGACTCGGGGGCTCTGCTTGGCCGGCGAGCCGCCCCTCCGCCCCGGCTCCCTCCCGCCAGTCCGTGGAGCGCGCACCGCCTCGCTGCCCTTCCTACCCTCTTCCGTGGGCCTCTAGTCTGCACTTGACTCCGGAGACTCCGTTCTGCTAATCATCTGGCGGTTTTCTGGGTTCTTTAGGCAGGTGTAGGTGGAATCTAAGTGATCGGCAGGACGCGCTGTGAGCCCCGCGTCCTCCTATGCCGCCATCTTCCGGAACCTATTTCTGGGTTTTCTATTCTGTTCTATCGGTGTATGTGTGTTTGTGTCAGTACCATACTGTTTTGATTACTGAAGCTTTGTGATATAACTTGAAGTCTGGAATTGTGATGCCTTCAGGTTTGTTCATCTTTTTCAAGATTGGTATGGCTATTCAGGGTCTTTTGTGGATTTATAGAAATTTGAGGATTATTTGTTTTAGTTGTGTGAAAAATGCTTTTGCATTTTGATAGGGATCACATTAAACCTGTAGATTGCTCTGGGTAGTAGTGCTGGATATTTTAACAATATTTGCTCTTCAAATCCATGAACAGTCTTTCCATTTGTTTGTATCATCTTCAATTTCTTTCATTAGTGTTTTATAGTTTTCAGAGTATATGTCTTTCACCTCCTTTAAGTTTATTTCTAGATATTTTATTATTTTTGTTGCAGTTGTCTATAGGATTGTTTTCTTAATTTCTTTTTCTGCAGCTTCATTATTAGTGTATAGAAAAGTAATGGATTTCTGTACATTGATCTTGTATCCTGTGACCTTAGTCAATTCATTTTTTAATTCTCATAGCTTTTTGATGGAGGCTTTTAGGTTTTCAGTATAGAATATCATATCATCTGCAAATAGTGGAAGTCTTATCACTTCTTTACCAGTTTGGATCCATTTTATTTCTTTTTCATGTCTGATTGCTGTGGCTAGGACTTGCAGTATTGTGTTGAATAAAAATAGTGGGAGAGTGGACATCCTTGTCTTCTTACTGTCCTTAGAGGGACAGCTCTCAGTTTTTCTCTTTTGAGTATAGTGTTACTTTGGGTTTTTCATATAAGGCAATACTTATGTTGAGGTCTTTTCCCTCTCAACCTACTTTGTTGAGGGTTTTTATCATGGATGGATGTTGTACTTTGTCAAATGCTTTTTTTGCATATAATGAAATGAGTGATACATTTTTTATACTTTCTTTTGTTGATGTGATATATCACGTTGATTGATTTGGGAATATTGAATCACACTTGTATCCTGGGAATTTATCCCATTGATTGTGGTGAATGATGTTTTAAAATTTATTGTTGGATTTAGTCACTAATATTTTGTTCAGGAATTTTCCTTCTGTGTTCATCAGAGATACTGGCCTATAGTTCTCTTTTTTTGATGTCTTTATCTGGTTTTGGTGTCAGGTAATTCTCACCTTGTTGAATGAATTTGTTAGCTTTCCCTTCTCTTATATTTTTTTCGACAGGTTTGAAAAGACTAGTTATTAACTCATTTTAAATGTTGGGTAGAATTCCCCTGTTAAGCTCTCTGGTCCTGGACTTTTGTTTGTTGAGAGTTTTTAGATTACTGATTCCATTTCTTTGCTGGTAATCAGTCTGTTCAAATTTTCTATTTTTCATAATTCAGTTTTATAAGGTTATATTCCTAGGAATCTATCCATTTCTTCTTTTTTGTACATTTTGTTGGTATATACTTTTTCATAATATTCTCTTATATTCCCCTGTGTTTCTTTGGTGTTGGTTATTTCTCCTATTTCACTTATGATTTATTTGGAATCACTCTATCTGTCTCTCTGTCTCTGTCTCATTATCTTTTTATTTTTTGATCAGTCCGGGTAGAGTTTCATCAATTTGTCGATCTTTTTAAAGAAGTAGCACCTGGTTTCATTGATCTGTTCTATGTGTTGTTGTTGTTGTTTTTTTAAGTTTCTATGTCATTTATTTCCAATCTAGTCTTTAGTATTTTCTTCCTTCTGCTGCATTTGGCTTTTGTTTGTTCTTGTTTTTCTAGCTCCTTTAGGTATAAGGTTAGGTTGTTTGTTTATTTTAATTCTTGATGTATGCCTGTGTTGCTATAAACTTCCCTCTTAGAACCACTTTTGCTACATCTCAAAGAATTTGGACTGTTGTGTTTTCATTTTCATTTGTCTCCATGTAATTTTTGATTTTTTTTTTGATTTCTAGTTGACCCATCTAATAGTATGCTATTTAATCTCTGTATGTTTTGTTTCCAGGTTTTTTTCTTTTTGATTTCTAGTTTTATAGTGTTGTCAGAAATGATGCATGGTATGACTTTGATATTTTTGAATTAATCAGAGTTGTTTTGTGGCCTAATATGTGATCCATTCTGGAGAATGTTCCATGTGTACTTGAAAAAAAATGTGTATTCTGCTGTTTTTGGATGGCATGTTCTGAATATATCTGTTATGTTCATCTGGTTCATTATGTCATTAAAGTCACTGTTACTTTTTTGATTTTCTGTTTAGATGATCTGTCACTTGATGTAATTGCGGTATTCAAGTCCCCTACTATTATTTTATTACTATCAATTAGTTTCTTTATGTTTGTTATTAACTATTACTCCCATTTTGGGTGCATAAGTATTTACAGTTGTTATTTCTTCTTGTTTGATTGTCCCCTTTGTGATTACATAGTGTATGTCTTTGTGTCTATGTTTTAAAGTTTATTTTTTCTGATATAAGTATTACTACCCTGGCTCTCTTTTCACATTGATTTTCATGATAAATGTTTCTCCGTCTCCTCATCACTCAACTTGCATGTGTCTTTGTGTCTGAGATGATTCTTTGTAGGCAGTATATAGATCTTGTTTTTTTTTAAATTCATTCCATCATCCTATGTCTTCTGATTGGAACATTTAGTCCATTTAAATTCAAAGTAATTCTTTATAGGTTTGTATTTATTGCTATTTTGTTATTTCTTTTGTGTTTGTTTTTCTGGATCTTGTTTGTTGCTTTCTTCCCTTGCTCTTTTCTTTCACCATAAGCTGGTTTTCTTCAGTGATATAATTGGATTCGTATCTGTGTATTTTTTGTGTATCTGTTACTGGTTTTTGATTTGTGGTTACCATTACGTTTGTTTATAACATCTTCTCCATATAGCAGTTCATTTAAGTTTGTTCACTTAAGTTTGAACCCATTCTTTTTTTTCTAATAAAGTGGTAAATCTTTTTTTAATGTTTATTTATTTTTGAGAGGGAGAGGCAGAGCACGAGTTGGGAAGGGGTAGAGAGAGAGAGAAACATAGAAACATAGAATCCGAAGCAGGCTCCAGGCTCAGAGCCTGTCATGGGACTCAAACTCATGAGCCTTGAGATCATGACCTGAAACGAAGTCAGATGCTTAACCAGCTAAGTCACCCAGGCACCCCTTAACCCATTCTTTACTCTTCTCCCCCCACCCCACCTTTTAGGTATATGATGCTATATTTTACATCCTTTTATTTTGTAAGTCATTTTACTGAATTTTGTAGATATACTTATTTGTACTGCTTTTGTACTTTTTAAGTTTTACTTAATGGTTTTTCCTTTTTTACTTAAAGGGTCTCCTTTAACATTCTTTTAGGGGTGTTTTAGTGGTCATGATTTCCTTTAAGTTTTGTTTATATGAGAAACTCCTCATCTCTCCTTCTATTTTGAATGCTACCCTGTTGAATAGTTTATTCTTGGCTTCAGCTTTTTTTTTCCTTTTAGCAATTTGAATATACCATGCCACTTCTGGCTTGCAAAATTTTTGATGAAAAATTATCTGATAGTCTTATGTTGTTATCTTTTATATAACTTGTATATAACTTTTCTTTTTTTCTTATTGCTTTGAAAAGTCTCTCTTTATCACTCCTTTTTGTCATTTAAATTAATATGTGTCTTGGTGTGGACTTCTTGTGTAGATTTGTTGGGGGAATCTCTGTGCCTACTAGATATGGATTTCTCTTTCCTTCCGCAAATTAGGGAAGTTTTCAGCTAGTATTTTTTTTCAATAATTTTTCTTCCCCATTTTCTCTCATCTTCTGTGATCCTTATAATGTGAATATTTTTATGCTTGATGGAGTTGCTGAGTTCCCTAGTTTATTCTCATTTTGTATACTTTTATTTTCTGTGAATTGCTTAGCTTGATTACTTTCCATTTCTCTTTCTTCCATGTTGCTAACCTGCTTTTCTGTTTCCTCTAGTCTGCCATTTATTTCATCTAGTATATTTTTAATTTCATTTATTGTGTTCATCTGTGATTGTTTGTTTAAAATCTCTTTGTTAATGGTCTCACTGATGTCCTCTATTTTTTTTATCAAGTCTAGTGAGTATCCTTATGATCATTAGTTTAAATTCTCTCCCAGACATATTACTTATCTCCGTTTTGCTTATGTTTCTTGCTATGGTTTTGCCTTGTTCTTTAATTTGGGACATAATCCTCTGTCTACTCATTTCTTCTAACTCTCTCTCTGTTAGGAAAGTCAGCTATGTCTCTTGCTCTTGAAAGCTGTGACTTTATGAAAAAGATCTTGTATCGTGCCCTGTAGTATAACGTCTCCTATTCATTGGAAGCTGGTGCTTCAGGGGTGTCTCCTGTGTTTATTGTGTGTACCCTATTGTTGGTCACTTTTTCTTTCAGTTCAGTCTTCTCCAATGGCTCTCTTTGCCTCTTTTGGGTAGTGATTAATCTCTGTGGTGTTTGTGGACCAGTCCTTGACCACCTTAGTGTTGAGTGTAGTCAGACCAGATGTTTGCCAGCGATGTAGTAGCACTAAACTGCAAGACACTTTCCATTTATTGTCTACTGATAAGCTTCTGGTGGTGGATGGGGCCTGCAATTAGACCAACTGTCTGCCCCCTGCCCACATCTGGGGCTGCAGTCTAATTGGTGTGTGTTTAGTTTTGCCTTTCCCTGGACAGAACTCAGTTTTGGGGATGTTTGCATACTGCCTGGCTTGTGGCCCCAGTTTGGATGAGCTCAGGCCAAGAGCCTATTAGATGGGGTGGATCCACAATGTTCTCAGATGGAATGCACTGCGCTTATGTGCTGGAGAGAGGGAATGTGTTGCTGTTGCTGCAGAGACTAGTCCTGATGGTATAGGCATGTAGTTTTAACAAGGTGTATGCTGGTATAATGGGAAAGAAGGCATGGTGCTACTTACTCCAGGGTCTGGAGCCTCTGGGGCAGATCCAGAAAGTATCATTGACAGGGCACATAGTCTTTTTTTTTTTTAATTCTTTTAATGTTTACTTTTTTATTTTGAGATAGAGAGAGACAAAGAGAATAGAGAGAATGAACACAAGCAGGGGAGAGACAGAGAAAGAAGGATATAGAAAGATTGCCAAGCAGACTCTAAGCTGTCAGCACAGAGCATGACACAGGGCTTGAACCCACAAACCTTGAGATCATGGCATAGCAGAAACCAAGTGTCTGACGCTCAATTGGCTGAGCCACCCTGGCTCTCCAGGGCATTCAGTTTTAAGGAGGTACTCACACATCCTCTGCCAGAAGGGACTTGCTGCCACCACCCTAGTGCTGCTAAGACCGGGGCCCACAATACATGGGTCAGGAGACATGGTATTGTCAAAGTTTGTATTGGTGTTCAGTGGGACAGGAATCAGCTCAGAGCTCCTGGACTGAGGTAAGTATGACTGGAAAGGGCTGATATGTGGAGCTCTGGGGGGTGGGATTTGGTATAATCAAGTTGGGTGGTGAATGTCTGTTCCCCACTGGTTCCCACAGGTAGCCATGTATTTATGCTTGGGGTATAGGAGGGAAATGGTGCCTGGCAGCTAATTTGTTCCTGGAGGAATCTCCCAGGGATATTTGTCCCTCCAAGATATGCTCAGAGATTAGTAAATAACTATCTCTCATGTATGCCCCAGGTGTTTTTCAATCTGCTGCTTCTCTGTTTTATTTTAGAGGGCTGTGTGTTGTGATTTCTCTTATAATGCTGGGACTCAGTTTCCTATGGCCTCCTAGGTCCCCACCAAGTCCACTGATGTAAAAAAAAATTTTTTTTTACATTTATATATTTTTGAGAGACAGAGCACAAGTGGGGGAGGGGCAGAGAGAGAACGCAACACAGAATCCCAAGCAGGCTCCAGGCTCTGAGCTGTCAGCACAGAGCCTGATGCCGGGCTCGAACCCACAAACCATGAAATCATGACCTGAGCTGAAGTCGGACACTTAACCAACTGAGCCACCCAGGCGCCCTGCAAGTACACTGATTTTTAAATTTCAAGGCTTTAAGTCCTTCTTCATGTATGAACTCACAAAATTCAGCCCCTCTGTTTTTCAAAGCCAGAAATTATGATGTTTTGTCTTCCCCGTGCAGGCTCCCTGGTGTAGGAGTCTGTTTCACTTTTTTCTCTGTGCCCACAGTCCCTCCCACTCCTGGAAGGTCCTATGAGTCTGTTTAGCTCCCTGATGAATCTCTGCCCTTCCTACCCTCTTAGATGTGGCCTCTTCTCTACATTTAGTTGTGGAGTTTGTTCTGCCAGACTTCAGGTCATTTTCTGGATTATTTACACTGATGTGTTATCTAGTTGTGTCTGTGGGACAAAGTGATCCTAGGGTCCTCCTACTCCACCATCTTCCTAGTCTCCCCTAGGTAAGATATCTTATAACTTAATTATGTACATAAGATTTTATGATTGTCATGTCATCTTGATCATTTGACCTTCATCAGTATGAAATTATCTTCTATACTTCTTGTGATGTTGTTTCTTTTACGATCTATTTTGTTTGATATTTCTACATCTACCCCTGCTTTTCTGAATTAGTATTATAGTATTACATCTTTTCCCATCTTTTTACTTTAACCTCCTTGTATTATTGTATTTAAAGTGAGTTTCTATTAGGCAGCAGTTGAATCTGCTTTTTAACCCCGTTTTACAATCTTTGCCTTTTAATTGGAGTTTTTTAGACATTTGAATTCAATGTGATTATTGATG
The DNA here is from genome assembly GCF_046562875.1 of Panthera onca. NCBI lineage: Eukaryota > Metazoa > Chordata > Mammalia > Carnivora > Felidae > Panthera > Panthera onca. The sequence goes on from NC_138346.1 coordinate 182,141,485, forward strand.
TGCTTGGGTTAATATTTATCCTTTTGTTATTTTATTTTTAATTACGTTTTCTCTTTCCACTCTGTACTCAGTTTTGGCTCTTTTAATGTTAACTTTTTGGTAAATTGATTGTTTTTTATTATTCCATTTTATCTCCTTTGTTGAATTATTATAATTCTTCATGGTGTTATTTTAGTGCTTGCTTTAGGCTCTGTAGTGCACATCTTTAATTTATCAGTTTATCTCCTTATAATATTATACCACTTAGAGTATTTTATAAGAACTTTACAATAATGTGTTTCCATTTCTCCCCCTCATGTTAGCTTTTGTGATAATATTGCTGTACATTTTTTCTATGTGTTGTACTTTCTATGTCTGCAATTCATTTTTTGTTAGTTTTGCTTTAAGAGGTCATAATTTTTAAAATAAATGTAATAGAAAAAAAGGTTTGTTGTACTTATGTGTATATTTACCATTTTCAGTACTTTTCATCCTTTTATTTACATATGAATTTATATCTAAGTTATTTTTCTTTCTTCCTGAAGAACTTCATTTACTTTTTTTTTTGTATTTCTAGTCTCTTGGTGCATGCATATGCCTGATGAAGTCTTTTAGAAAGACATTTGGAAAGACATCACTAGGTATAGAATTATGGGCTAAAACTTTTTAAAGAGTGTTTTAATGATACTGCTCCACTTGCTTTGGCTAGCATTTATATATTTGTTTATACATTTGTTACTGTGTGTATGATGTGTTTCTCTCCTCCTACTTCTGCCACTTCTAAGGTTTTTTTTTTTTTCTTCATCAGTGTTTTTTTAACAATTTAGTCATGATGTATTTTGATGTAGTTATTTCATGTTTCTTGTCTTTGGAGTTTGTTGAGCTACTTAGATTTGTGGATTTATTGTTTTATTACACTTGCATAATGTTCAACCGTTATTACTTTAAATATTTCTTCTATCCCCTTTCCATTTCTTTTGTGGCCTATTTTTCTGAGTATTAGGCCATTTGACATTCTCTTGTTCACTGATACTATATTTTTGTTGTTGTTGTTCTTTTTCACTTTGCATGATTTCTTTTGCTAATTCTTTAAAATGACTAGTCTTTCCAACTGCATTGTGTAATCTGCCTTAATCCTATTTAGTGCATTTTTCATCTGAAATACTGTAGTTTTCATTTCTAGCAGTCTCATTTAGCTGGTTTAAATACCTTTTATATCACCTCTTAGCATGCATATTCTTTCCCCTAGCTTCTTGAACATATGGAATACAGTTAACTTTTAATATCCTTATGCATTAATTATATAATTTGCATCATTTCTCAGTCAGTTTTGATAGTGATTTTTCTCCTTATTGTGTGCCATATTTTCCTTCTTTTTTGTGTGCCTCTTAATTTTTTTATCAAAAGCCAGACATTATGGATTTCATTTTGTTGGGTATTGTATATTTTTCCACTTATATAAATGTTTTTGAGTTTTATTTCAGGATGAAGTTAACTTACTTGGAAATAAACACTTGATCCTTTCAGATCTTTCTTATCAACTTTGTTAAGTGTTATCAGAAGTATTTTCTCACGGGCTGTGTTCTCCTTATTGAGACAAAACTCTTGATTACTCTATTCAATACTCACGGATTATGAGAATTTCTGCTGTGACTTGTGAGGAGTGGAATGGTTTCTGGCCCTGTGACAATACCAAGTTTAATTCATCTAATCCTTTCAATGGTCCTTTCTGTGGGTAGTTTCTCCTCATGCGTATACTGATCAATATTTAGATGAAAACTCAAGAGAAATCATCTGCAGATATACAAAGCTCTCCTCTGCAGCTCTGGCCTGTTATTCTGCCTGTGATCTTTAGCTATCTTGGCTTTCCTGAGTTCCAGCTTTTTTGAACTTATGGAGACTTCTTGGATCTTCCTGGGTTTTCCCTCTTCCTTGTACTATAGCATGGAAACTCCAGGCAGTAGGGTGGGGCAATCATAGGATACATTTCATTTGTTCTTGCCTCATAGGAACGCTGTCCTTGGTTGTCTGACTTCCAATGTCTTTA